>NC_142474.1:78927500-80177500 GCF_049115385.1 Moschus berezovskii | reverse complement strand
GGGATTTTCTAGGCAATAGTACTGGAGTGGCTTGCCGTTGCCTTCTCCGGAAATATAAACCTAGGAGAGGACAATACGCCCCTTAGACTATCAGAGCATTTCCAAGCACTCCTGTACCACCCACTCCACAGCAACTTCTAGCTTCTTCTTATCTAATGGGAGCATTGGTTGGAGAAGAGGAAGGGAGTTATTTTAGAAGTTTTGCATACAACTCATCAGGGTGTTTGGCAATGCCACTCTCATGCTGGGTTAATCACTGCCGTAGGTGTCTTGAGAATGACAGTGAGCAATTTTATGAAAACTTTATAGTCAGTAACATCACTCCCATGGCATGGCAGGAAGGGGAGGAAGGGAAATTCAAAACAATCCTCACTGTCACTTCAGCTTGAAGGAAATGACAAATATCAAACCAAAAGAAAGAAAGAAATTTCCTTTTGCAACAACTTACTGTAAGTAGGCAAAGAAGTTTGCAAAGAAGTTAGGAAAACAACCAGAAGAGGTATTCCAGACAAAAAATCATGTAAGTTTTAAGTTGAGAATAACTTTTAAAATATTCAAGAAAAAAGTCTGATTTTTTTAATAAGAGGAACATGTATTGTGTGCTTACAACTTGTCAGATACTTCTCTCAGCATTTTACTCTATTGAATTATTTACAGTAACTGTATTAAATCATCACAATACCCATATGTTGAGGGTACTTTATTCCCCAGACAGCTGAGGAAACCCTACATAGAATTATTAGAAAACCAGAGCTATCAGGATTTGAATCCACAGCATCACATGACATTGCTTTTCCTTGGTGTCAAGGAGAGAATTTCTGCCCACCAAGGCTGGTACCAAAGTCTCCAGATGTTCAGAAGTAGAAATAAACTCTGAGCAGAATGATGCCGTGTTGCTAAGAGGAGACGTAAAGCACAGCTCTTTGATAGGAGGGTAAAGGGGGCTTTAGCTTCCTCAAAGCTTATTGGTGGTGAAACTCAATGGAGGAGGGGCCCTTCTGAATGCTACTGCTTGCATGGAATTAACATTTTCTGCCTGAGGAGTTTAGAATAGTTTTGCTTAGTCCTTAGAATATGTATACATGATTCCATGATAAATGAAGTCAGCCACACGTTCTACCTTCATAAGCACATCCAAATGTATACACCAGGTAAAGGAAAAGACGGAAAATGACAATAATGACACAAGCACAAGTTACAAGCAGATGACACCAAGTGGGAAAGGAGCTTCTCCTGACCGTAGTGACAGGGATTGGGTGAGGAGCTTTATTCTTGACTGCAGGATTCCTCCTCTGCACTTAGAATAAATTCAAAACAAGCCCTGGGAAAGCGCAAAGAGATTCTTCCTCCTTCCAGCACGCCATCCTAGGTGAAGGAGCTGCACCCCTCAGAAGGACAGGCAGCCAAGTCCCAGAAGCTAAGAAATCTTTTCCTGAGCCGTCCGGGGTCTTTCTTCCACCTCTGGACCCAAACGTTTCTCATTTTTCTTTTTTTGCATGCTTCTGAAACTACAGTTTCCAGCATGCACTGAACAGAAGGCCGAGCAGGAGATTCAGAGATGAGTGTGTCCTGAACTGTTTATTTACAGGAGGGCAAACTTTGGAAGACAGGATGGCAAGGTGAGACCCTTCGGGATAAGCTAGGCTGGGCATGGGGGTAGGAGAAAGTACGTTGGGAGATAGAGAAGTATCTGAGTCAATCTCTGACTGTATTTTACCGAAGAGGAGAGTAGGCCATGAAGCAGGTAATCGCTCTTCTAATTAGTGAACACTTGAACTCTTCATTTAAGGATAATTAATCTGAAAACTAATTTTTTTAAACTTTAACATAAAAGATAAAATGTTTCAGAAAGGTATATATCTAAATAAAATCTACAATCCATAATGAAATTTAGAATATATATGTGTGTATATATATTGTTGTTGTTGTTTAGTCGCTAAGTCATGTCTGACTCTTTGCAGCCCCATGGACTGTGGCCCACCAGGCTCCTCTGTCCATGGGATTTCCTAGGCAAGAGTACTGGAGAAGGTTGCCATTCCCTTCTCCAAGGAATATTCTCTATACAGGTATCAAACCTGTGTCTCCTGCACTGGCAGGTGGATTCTTTACTGCTGAATCACTAGGGAAGCCTTATATATATATATATATATATATATATATATATGCTTAATATATAAGCCATATATATATAATATTCATTTCTTTTCAAGAAGAAAGCTAGTATCAATAAATCAAAACTAAGAAAATAAGTACAAAAGGAGCAATTCACACAATTAAAATGGAAAGCAATAAAGAACATTATGGTCACTATGAAAATTCAAAGGACCAAGTTGAAAAGCTTGTCTCAGAATGAAGAGGAAAAACAAATAAAGATAAAAATAGGAAAGAAAAAATGAATACATATAGAGGAAACAAATTCAAGTAAATAATTATACAGATCTTCCTAGGACAGAAAACAGCATCAGACAAAATGAAATAATCTCATCTAACAAGGAAGATTTTTTTTTTTTCTGACATAAAGCAAGCTTCAAAACTTCAAACGTGTAGAAAGATCTCTTTGAATTCTAGGGAAATTCAAAAGAAACTACATCTAGACCAACCCCAGAGGCTTATTTTCTAGAATAAAGAGGTGGGGAAAAACTGGAACACTCAGGCAGGGCAAAATCAACAAGTACAATCAAGCAGGTTGGTGTTACTCATCTCAACAATGTTGCCTGTATCAGATAAGTAAAACAGCATCTGTATGTTTCCAAGGGCAAAGTTTGTAGGTTTTGTATTCCATAATCCACAAAATTATATCACTAAAGCAGGATTTTTTCAGGGAGACATTCTCAGTTCTGTATAACACAGAAAAAATAATAGGTATGAACCCTTCCTCAAAAATATTACTAAGAAAACTCATGAATCAAACTCCAAGATACAAGTTGTAATAAATGTTGAAATAACTTAAATATATTACTTAAATGAAATCGTAAATAATGGTTCAAAATTGAATATAGAAGCTAAACAATTTCTGAAGATGAAGCCTTTTTTGGTCAAAAGTGAAGTGAAATAAAAATTGCTCAGTCATGTCTGACTCTCTGTATGGTCCATGGAATTCTCCAGGCCAGAATACTGGAGTGGGCAGCCTTTCCTTTCTCCAGGGGATCTTCTCAATCCAGGGATTGAACCCAGGTCTCCCACATTGCAGGTGGATTCTTTACCAGCTGATCCACAAGGGAAGCCCAAGAATACTGGAGTGGGTAGCCTATCCCTTCTCCAGCGGATCTTCCTGACCCAGGAATTGAACCGGGGTCTTCTGCATTGCAGGCGGATTCTTTATCAACTGAAATTGGTAATTATTTAGTAATAGTCTCCAACATTTTTTAAAAAGATAGGTGGAGGAGAGAAAGTTAAAAGATGTGTCATATTCTCCTTTTTTCCACATATAGATAAAAGAGCCAGCCTTCAGAAGAGATTTTATAAGGTTAAAGTTATCCACATGTGTAATTTAAAACAAATGTCTATTTTAAAAATAAGCACTAAATGAAAGTATAAATAAATTATTGCCAAAAGACAATCATAAGAAAAAAAGGCAAGTTCAACAATAGCTACAAAATTTGAGCCAAGTATTAGTTTTCCTTAGCAATATAAAGAGGATAATTTTCCCTTCTGAAAAGGGACCATTTTTAGAGTTAGTGAAAAATTTGACCATACCCAATATCATACCCAAGACCACAGAAACTATTTAAATAAACAAAACACAATAGAAAATTGAAATCAGATTCAAAAAGAAAAGTATAAATTACATTGCTTTACCATTTTTCAGTAAAACTAGAAAGAAAACTTGTTAAAGAAAGTAAGAAGAAAAGATCAATTCTCTGACATTTAATAATCCTCTATATACTTCTAAATGATGATTGGTTCAAGGAGATGACATTTGGATTACAGAAAACATGAGAGTATTTCAGATGCAAATATACAGAATATTGCAACTTGCACTCAGTTGTACCGTCAACCCTTTACTGGTTTTGATATTAAAGAAGAAAGTAAAATAAGGGAAATACTTAATAAAAATGAAAGTATGATGAAAAGCAGAAGGAAAGAAATAACAGAACAAAAAAGAGCATTTAACAGATTTGAAAATAAAAAGGAGACAGCAAAAGAGACACAGATATATAGAACAGTCTTTGGGACTCTATGGGAGAGGGTGAGGGTGGGATGATTTGGGAGAATGGCATTGAAACACGTATGTTGTCATATGTGAAACGAATCACTAGTTCAGGGTCAATGCATGTTATAGGATGCTCGGGGCTGGCATGCGGGGATGACCCAGAGGGAGGATAAAGGGAGGAGGGAGGTGGGAGGGGTGTTCAGGAGGGGGAACTTATGTAAACCCGGGGCAAATTCATATCAATGTATGGCAAAACCAACCAATATAATATTGTAAAATAATTTGCCTCCAATAAAAAATAAATTAATTACCTAAAAAAAAAAAAAAGAAAAGAAAAAGGAGAAATAATAGATACATTCAAGAGCTAGATTGTGTGTGTCTGTGAATGTTAGTTCAAAACAGGCCATGGAACATGGAGGGCAAGGAGAGACTCAAGGAAGAGGCAGAGGACCACAGGCGGGCAGGGGGCAGGGTTAATATGCAGCAGAACTCACACACCCGGCAAGGTTTGTCTCGGGCCTCCATCGCAAGATGAGTGATTTTTGGCACCTGATTCCAGAATCTTAGAAGTTCAAACAGAGGCCTTAATGGGGTTAAGTCATCTATTCTGTCTAGATGGTCCCCAAAATACATACTCTGTCAAGGAAAAATCCTCGAACATGGCTCCCAGGGTGGGGCTAGTTGCCAGGATGTACATTCCAAGGACAGGCAAGGGGTGAAGTGCCTCTGATTAACCGTCCCAGGTGGGAGAAGGTGATGACCTCTCAATGACCTCCTCCAGGAGTAGAAAATATAAGGCTTATAAATTTGAGATACAACATGGTCCCTAAATTCACACATTTCTAATTACGAATCTTGGATCTATCACTTACATAGCTGTGTGACAGACAAGTTGCTTAACTGCCCTGATCCTCAGATTCTTCATCTCAAAAATGTCAATAATGATAGTATCTTTTTCACAGGAAGATAAATTATGTGACATTCAATTAGCATTTTTGTGCCAGGCATATTTTAAGTACTCAACATACAGTAGTTATTCTATCTAATACTTTAGAAATATGAGAAATACACAAGTAGATACAATCTGACATAAAAAGAACATTGTAAAAATAGTGTGATAGCAAAATCAATGAGATAATATTTATAATGAGTATGATAATAAAAAGAAACTTCTTCAAATATGTTAAAATTTTCTGGAAAGGAATATAAATTTCCAGGATTGACTAGAAACTTGGTCATATATTTATATGTAATCTGTATTGGAAAAAGGCCATACATATCTTTCCTTTTTAATGAACAAGCATAAGTAACCTTTATATCAAAACCTTACATAGAGAACACTTTGAGCCAACATATTTCAAAAGGATGTGTCCTATTTGCCTTAGAGCTTTGGAATACTAATAAGTTTAAGCTTCAAGAGCTTTTGAGAATCCTACCTTAAGTACCCCCACCCCTATACACACACACACTCCGAACATGGGTAAGAAATTCTGCCCTCCCACAGCACCCCAACACCCCTTGTAACATTTGTCAAAATGTATCATACTTGCCTACACACTTGTCTATATCCTCTACCAAATTGTTTCCACATTACTTAGTGCAAGGACCATGCCTGTCTTTTCTGTCATTATAGTCCCAACTTTGTTAATACTTGTTTGAACAAAACTGTCACAGATAAAATAGATCTCCCAACAGTTTTGGAAAACACCAAGTTACACAAAACAGTCAGAATTCTGGTCTACAAAATTGTTCATTTTGGATCTCTAGCAGACTATATATTTGTGTATATTCATTATAATTACCTGACCACAGAAATATTCTTTTCAAAAAAGATCCACTCAGTACTTGTTGCCACATGACACCAAATGAGGAAATACTCATTAACAAATTTCACTCGTGAATATTGCAAAAATTCTGAATAAAATATTAGTAAGTTTAATGTTATATTTTAAAATCTCTCTCCTGAATAAACTAGAGTTTATTCCAAGAATATGAGGACTGTTGTTGTGCTCAATCACGGCTGAGTCTTTACGACCTCATGGACTGTAGCCCACTAGGCTCCTCCGTCCATGGAATTTTCCAGACAAGAATACAGGAGTGGGTAGCCATTTTCTCCTCCAGGGTGGGATCCTCCCCACCCAGGGATCGAACCCATGTCTTGTGCATCTACTACATTGGCAAGCAGATTCTTCATCACTGTGTCACCTGGGAAACCCCAATAATATAAGGATGACTTGTTAATAAGAAATTTATTCATGAAATATAGCAATAGGTCAGAGAAGTTAAAAAGTGTGTATTATCAGCTTAACATATGAGCTGAAAAGTTGGCGTAAAATTCAACATTCACAAAACTAAGACCATGGCATCAGGTCCCATCATTTCATGGCAAATAAATGGGGAAACAATGGAAACAGTGAGAGACTTTATTTTCTTGGGCTCCAAAATCACTGCAGATGGTGACTGCAGCCATGAAATTAAATGATGCTTGCTCCTTGGAAGAAAAGCTATGACCAACCTAGACAGCATATTTAAAAGCAGAGACATTACTTTGCCCACAAAGTTCCATCTAGTCAAAGCTATGGTTTTTCCACTAGTCATGTATGGATGTGAGAGTTGGACCATAAAGAAAGCTGAGTGCCAAAGAATTGATACTTTTGAACTGTGGTGTTGGAGACGATTCTTGAGAGTCCTTTGGTCTGCAAGAAGATCCAACCAGTGCATCCTAAAGGAAATCAGTCCTGAATATTCATTGGAAGTACTGATGCTAAAGCTGAAACTCCAATACTTTGTCCACCTGATGTGAAGAACTGACTCAAAAGAAAAGACCCTGATGCTGTGAAAGATTGAAGGCAGGAGGAATAGGGGACAACAGAGGAGGAGATGGTTGGATGGTATTGCTGACTTGATGGACATGACTTTGAGCAAGCTCTGGGTGTTGGTGATGGACAGGGAGGCCAGGTGTGCTGCAGTCCATGGGGTCAGACACGACTGAGCAACTGAACTGAACTGAATTGAACATAACCCTCCTTCAGGCTGGAAACTTTTATGAATTATTGGTAAAAAAAAAAAAAAAGTCTTGATATAGGAAAATACCTATCTTCCAATCAACAATCATAGACAACTCAAGCCTTCCCCTCTCTTGTCCATCCTGGTCTCCTAAACTTCCTCTTTCTCAAATTAAAGGAAATTCCTTAACTCAGACCATGTGATAAGCAGGAGTTCATCCTGAAGTTTCATGCAGGATGGGTAGTAAACATGAAGGGCTTCACTTACTATGTCAAAATTATGTTTAAAAGTCATAAACAAAATTAAAAACCAAATAATCTAGGAAATGTTTACAAACATATAAATAAAGAGAGTATCCTTAATATACTAAAAGTACTTCTACATCAATAAGAAAAACAAACTATAGGAAAGTGAGCCAAAGATATGAACAAAATTATAGCTAAAATAATTTATCTTTATATTTTTTATATTTATTTATTACATTTGTAATATATATTTTATGAATGTGCTTACTTTTTACTCTACTCTGCCTTATATTTTTAATCTACGGTCACAAGCATACTTAAGAGCCCTATCCACTCTTATTTATCTTTCCAGTCGCAGGCTTCCCTCACCTAAATAAATGTTATACACTCCACAAAGTTAACTGTCAAAATGCAAAACACAATGTTCTTTTTTATTTTTATTTTTTTGGCCATGCTGCATGGCTTGTGGGATACTAGTTTTCCCAGCAGGGATCAAACCTGGGCCCTTTGCAGTGAAAGCACACTTTTTTAATCACAGGACCTCCAGAAAATTCCCTAAAAGTAAAATTCTGATTACTTTCTTAAATATCAGTGACTAAGGACTCTCAAATATATTATCCAAATTGACAATAAATATAATTTTATCCAAGGCAGTTTTGACATTGAAGGAAAACATCTTGTAAGCATGTGGACCCACAAGAGTATCTGAACCCCTATGGAATCAACCAAATATTTCATTCGAAATGCCAGGCTGGATGAACCACAAGCTGGAATCAAGATTGCCTGGAGAAATATGAACAACCTTAGATATACAGAGGATACCACTCTAATGGCAGAAAGTGAAGAGGAACTCAAGAGCCTTTTGATGAGGGTGAAAGAGGACAGTGAAAAAGCTGGCTTAATAACTCAACATTCAAAAAACTAAGATCCTGGCAACTGGTCCCATCACTTCATAGCAAATAAAAGGGGAAAGGGTGGAAACAGTGATAGATTTTATTTTCTTGGGCTTCAAAATCACTGTGAGTGATGACTACTGTCATGAAATTTAAAGACACTTGCGCCTTGGAAGGAAAGTTGTGACAAACCTAGACAGTGTATTAAAAAGCAGAGACATCAGTTTTCTGACAAAGGTCCATATAGTCAATGCTATGGCTTTTCCAATAATCATGTATGGATGTGAGAGTTGGACTGTAAAGAAGGCTGAGCGCTGAAAAACTGATGTTTTTGAATTGTGATGTTGGAGAAGACTCTTGAGAGTCCATTGGACAGCAAAGAGATCTAACCCATTAACCCTAAAGGAAATCAATCCTGAATATTCACTGGAAGGACTGATGCTGAAGCTGAAGCTCCAATACTTTGGCCAGCTGACATGCAGAGCCAATTTATTGGGAAAGACCCTGATGCTGGGCAAGATTGAGGACAAAAGGAGAAGGGGGTGGAGGATGAAATGGTTAGATAGTGTCACCAACTCAACAACATGAAGTTGAGCGGACTTCAGGAAACAGCGGAGGATGGGGAGACTACATCCGTGCTACAGTCCGTGGAGTGGCGAAGAGTCAGACATAAATCAGCAACTGATGTATGAACAACAGCAGCAGTGGAGCCAGCCTGCCTGAGCCAGCAGCTCATCCACTCGACACATTTGCGTTAAGCCTCCAGTGATACAGTATCGCCGCAGGTCACAGGTGCCCAAAGATGAGTAAGACCAAGTTCTCACCCCTAAGGTCTCACAGGCCAGAGAAAACAAGCAAGAAAACAGGGCCAATGTACTGAGCTGAGGGCTGCTCAGCATTACTTGGCCCCATTCACAGAATGCTCAAGAAACAAAAAGACATGCTTGATTCAGTCTAAGTCTTTATGGAGGACGGTACACCCAAGCTACGACTTACAGGCTGAGTAAGGGCCCCTCAGAAAGAGGGAAAAGGGACAGAGTATGCCTGGTAGAACTCAGGATATAAATAAAGGAGGGAAGACAAGAAGTAGGGTTCTATATGTGATGCATAGTTCTAGATCAGGAGTGGTAAAAGATGAGACAGTAAACGATATGTCAGACAGGCCATGGGAGTTCTTTTTAAGTTTCCTGGAATTTGACATGTAATAAACTATAAGCTCATTGGGAGTAGGAAATACTGCATCTTCCTTATAGTCTTAACACATCACCCTCTCTGAATTGCCAGCTGGAAAACTGCATACTCATCGTTTAGAATCCAGTGATAGGCCTCTTCTATGTCCTCGCATTTCCAAATCAGCCAGAAGAAGGTAAACGCCAAGCCTATCACGGAACCCCTGTCTCAAGCCTCAAATTTTTGTTTCTAGGACAACGCTTCTCGATACCTCAGAATGCACAAACTTCATTTCTCTGAGGCTGTTTCTCACTCCTCTAGTCACTTACATATAACTTCACGGATGTGTTTTGCTAGGATATGAAGCAGATATAACCAGAGGGAGAATGTGTTTGAACTCCAGGTTCAATTTAGTTCCAGACCAAGGCTCCAGCATGTGCATTATTTATCAATAGCATTTAAGTGCTTGCGGTGAGCCAGCCCTGATTTGGCTCTATAAATAAACTATGTCACTCTTATTCCTGTCCTCTGAGTCCTCACACCCTTAAGAGGAAAATGGGGAGCATGTATACAGTTTACATCAGGATAATTATGACTAAGTGATGCTTAGCTAAACAGCCAACTGTGACAATAAGCCATTTAAACCTGCGGGGTAAGGAGTGCTGTGGGAACCTTAAGCCCTTTTTACATGCTTTTTCTTTTTTTCTTTCTTTTCTTCTTTTCTTTTTTAAAGCTTTTGCTTCTACCGGTTCTGCTTCCACCCAGATGAGAAAAGGCAGGTCTCTGAGTAAGGAAGTCTTTGATGATTGAGCAGAAGACCTCTTGCTGTGCTAACATCTGATGGAGGATCACTGAATCTCAAGAATGAAAAGGAGCTCATTGGTGCTGCTGGTCTCCATTTATATCCCTTACAAAACAGGTTTATTTTTAGTGGTCAGAGAGAACCAGGAAAGAAAACACGTTGGCCCTTGAACCTACTCGTCATCTGGAGATTCTCAGTAATATTTGTTGAGATGGAAGCAAGAGATGGAGTAAAGGGATTGCATTACGTTAAGTGGCCAAGTGCAGTGGGGCAGCCTGAACATCACAGAAAAGCCCAGGATCAGGTGTAGTTCCAACAAAGAAAGGAAGGAAAGGAATTCCATGCTTGGCAGGGATGTAAGAATTTGGCAGAGACGGTGCCGATGGAAAAGGAATAAAAGACACATGTTGAAGAGAAAATCTGTATTAAATGAGGAGGAGGGACCAAGGAGAGAGTTTGGAGATGAAATAGTGCCTGAGAGTCCTCCTCACTCAGAGAATGGTGCTGGCAGGAGGCATGAGTGTGCAGTTGTGGAAGCCCCTGAAATAAATAGCCAAGATGAGGCCATAGAGGAAGTACAAACATGACTGGGTAAGAGAAAGGACGGTGTGAGGATGGGTACAAAAATGAATGCCAGATGCAAAGTCAAAGGCTCTGAAGATGCAGGGAAGATCCCAAGGTAACAAATTTGAATTGAGTTGCTTTTGATAGACTGAAAATATGAAGGGACAATGGTCAGACCACAGCGAAAAATAGAACTCTGACCCACAACCCACAGCAACCAGCCCAGAAAGCCAAACCACAACCACTACAGCTGTCAGCCCCAAACATCCAGGATCTCATCAATAATTGACAGCTTTCCCGATTTTTGCCCCTAATATTTCCCACTTCCAAGGTGGGAGCAAGTGGAGAGAGCCAAGTATGTCCCCACATCCTATCCCATAGGATGATGCGCAGCGGCTCAGCTCTGGCTTCCCCACACCGACAGCCTCCATCAGGGTCAGCTGATGCTTTCCTGGTTTTCATTTTTTCCACTATCAAGCTTCCTACTCTTCTGCCTGCCTTTGAGTCACTTTCATTTGGCAGAGCCTGACTCCAAGCTCTGGATTAACAGCCTTTGCTTATTCTCATTTGGATGCTCTTTGTCTGTTTCCATACCTCTATGTACCCAGCACTGTTCTGGGTTCTAGGAATCATGGTGAACAGAGCAAGAAGAGATCTCTGCCTTTATGAGACTATGAGATTCACATTCTTTTGGGACAGACAGACAGGAAGCAAAGAGAAAAGTTAAGTTAGCATTGCGGTGGTAAATTATTTCAAAGGAAACAAGACAGGATGATGTAATGTGGGTGGAGAATGTTATCCTGAAGAAGTAAAGAAAGCTCTCCTTGAGGAGGTGACATTTTGACCAAAAACTAAGGGGTGAAGAAGATCCAGTCTTATGAATTTCTGGGGAAAGAGACTCCAGACAGTGAGAACAGCAAACACAAACCGCACTGGGTCAGACCACCCTTGGTTTTATTTGGAAGACACGGAGTAGCAGAGCTGTGATGAGTGAGAGGGAGGTGGGGTCTGAACACAGGGTTGAGGCTGGAGGGACAGCCTCGGGAGGTTTCAGGCAGGAACACATAATATCCTAAGACAAGTGTAAATGTACAAGCAGAGACAGTTTTCAATGTTCCTTTCCAGTCAATTACCACTATCAAATCAGGGCAGTTCATCCTAAAGATTTCAAGTGTTTACAGTGAAAACTGAAGTGCTGCTGGGATAATAGTGCTTCAGTGTAATTAAGCACCTCTGCCCTTCCATCATGAAGATGCAACAAGCATCCAGCTCTTCTCTGCGATCCCACGCACAACTGACAATGGACAATCCATCAATATCTTCTTCCTGCCACACTAGGACTGCTTGATGAGGATGCTGAGAGCTTTAATAAACCCACTTAGATAATTTCTTTTTGAGACAGGGAATTAGTAGAGCTGAGCATGAAATAGTTTAGGGTGTGTCAACAAAGAGGGCATCATTGTTTTTATGACTTCTCCCATGGTCACTGGGTGGAGAACTCTCATTAGCTGGAATATTGATAATATAGGTGGCTGCATCGATCTCCTCTGTAAATAGCAGCTGTCTCTTTGCTCAGATCTGCTGTCATCATGCCTGCTCCATTATGGCAAACGGGACCGTTGGAAGGCTAAGCTCACTCATTTCTCGCAATTGCTAGAGTCGCAGGCTTCACACTAATCCCCAAGTCCCCAAAGAAAAACAGAAGTGTCATAGAGGGATGATGCTTGTAATTTCTGCCACCATTTACTTTTAATACAGAGCAATTCATGTATTGGTGCAATCTTGTTCCTTGTTTTCTACAACTTGCTCCAGACAAAGGGCTGTGTGTATCGATGCAGCGAAAAATGGGTCATCTGATCAGCCTCGCCATGCTGCTGACCATACTGTCAGCAAGGACATCCCCATTAGCATCAGTCATCACTGAAGAAGACCTCTGAGAGACTTCTCAGTGTGTCTCTGTGTAAACCTCCAACAAGCAAGTAAAAAGAGATAAGAAGGGAAATGTATCTAGCTGGTGGGGTGGAACGCAGCTAGCATTTCATCAAAGGCTTGCTGTTTGTCCCGGGCCCAGAGCTAGACTACTTTCCCAGGCCTCCTGGCCCACGGGCACAGCCATATGCTGGAGTCTTAGCCAACTGAAAGAGTGGACGTGATGCCTATCACTTCCAGCCCCACTAACACCACCACCACCACCTCCCTCCTCTATCTTCCCTGGACTTGATGCCAGTGAAAACACATTCTTAGAATCTACACTGGAAGTAGAAGAATCTCAAGGTGGGAAGGGTCTAGGTCCCTGAAGAGCATCTGAAGGAGACCTGCCTGACAATAAGGAGCATCAATTGTAGACTTAGAACAATAGGAAATACACTTGTATTCCTTTAAATTGCTAAGATATTGGAATTTATCTGTTTCAGCTGCTAGCATCAGCCAACCTAATAGAGTGGATCTCTGAATATTAGAACCAGATTCTCAGAGAATTCACACCAGAGTGTGTTTGTGATATATCCATCACCTTAGGGTTTCTACCATGGCCTACCAAGTGAGAAAAGAGTGACATTTTTAACAGCTTTATTGAGGTTAAACTTACATATCCTACTAATTGTTAGTATACAGTTCGATGGGTTTTAGTGCATTTATACAATTATGGAAGAACACTTCTCTCCACCCCCAAATTCCCTCATTCCTATATGCAGTCAATCCATGCTCTCAGCCCTAGGCAAACACAAATATTCATGTAGTATTTTTGGCATTTATCATTTGGCATAATGGTTTGGAAGTTCACCTGTGCTCACATGTGACATTGCTTTGTTCCTTTTTGACAACCACACAGTCCTCAGGGGTATGCATACACTAGGTGGTATTTTTCCGTTCACCACTTTATGGAGATTTGAATTGTTTTCAGTTTGGTATATTATTTCTGATGCTGCTATATAGAAGTCTTTGCTTGTTTTCCTTTCTCTTAAGTAGATGCTAGGAGCTGAATTGCTGGGTTGTATTAATCACCATTTTATACTTGATGAAAGTCCTCTCTGACTCCCTTTGAGTCTGTTCCTTGGCATTCCTAACTTTGTTTATAACTGAAATGCTATATTTATCACATTGAATTCATTGAATTTTTGCTTTTATTCACATCTCTCTCTGCTAAGTAGACTATTAGCTACTTAGAGGTCAAAACCATGTTTTTTTTTTGTGATACGCTAATGCCTAGAACAGTGAGGAGTACCCAGGACATGTTTATTGAAATACTAAGTAGCCAGAGAGCTTGAGGTGAATGAGTTACTGTGGTCAGAGGGGCTGGATTATGTGACGTCAAGTTGGCTACTGCTGGCAGCCATGTTTGCAAGAATTCCTAGAATTCTGTCTCTGCTTGCCCCTAGTTAGGGCTAGCCAAAGAAGAACTTAACTGAGACTTGGAAGGAGGCAATGAAACAGAAGTCCTTACACGCCAAATGCCAGGCCGGCACGACGCAGCCATGGCAGAGGCAGACGGTCTGGCTGCTCTAACTCGCTGCTTCAGACACTGGTCCAGCTCTCCTCCTCACTCAGCCCAGGCCCCCCGCCAGGTACTTGGCTGTGGAGGTGAGGTCTACACAGGAGCAACTGCTGCCATAGCCTTCTACAGGCTCCTTCTTTCAGGGTCTATGACTGAATGTTGGCTACAGAATATCCCTTCCAGTTCTAATGGCATCCACACCAGAGTTGCAGTCAGACGAGCTAACAGCTGATGCTCAGATTCTCTAATTCCTCCTCCGGATTGCACTGATCCAGCCTCACTGCATTTTTTGGCACGAGGTCTATTTCCCATAATAAAGTCCTCATTTCATATTGCTCATGGTAGCTGTTTCCTGGGTGAAACTTTGCCTGCTAGGGTTCTCCAAGCATGGACCATATATAAACCTTAATTCTTTGGAGAACCCAGTGGTGTGGCCTGGAGCCTCTGAAAAGCTGCCTGGTCTGCTCTAAGCAGGAAAGCCCTCCCTGTCCTATGTGACATTTATTTTAAAAGGTCTCTCTATGCACAAAGCATCCCCCATGAGATCTCGGAAGTGTTTTGTTTCCAGCATTAAAATGTCACTGAAGATTTTTAAGTGATATTTTCTTTTTCTTTGGTTGGAATTTAAATTTATCCCAATAACATTCTAATTGCTGGTAGAACTCCCAGGTAACTGACATCCCTTAAATTTCTGTTATAGGTGTTAATTGCTATCACAAATCTTGGGAAAGATAAAGAGAATTTAAAAGTAAATGGAGGGGAAGAGACAGATCTAGAGTAAATTAAGAGACAAAGAGAAATCTAGGAAGCAATTAGGGGCAATGCCATCTTATTTTCTTCTTTTCTGCTTTCTTTCCATTGTTGCACCTCAGTTGTTTACTTTAAAGAAAAATTACCTTACTGGATACAATTAACATTTTCTATCCTTTACCCTTTGCAAGGAGCAGAGCTATGGCTTTCAATTCTCCTGCCTGGTAGTGGATTATCTTCTGATATCTTGTCAATGGTAATTGGAAGGTATTGCAGATCAGAAGCAGAAGGAATGTCACCACTAATGGTCTTTATGACCAGTTATTACAGAAGGATGTTCCCCTGCAAAGGAGGCACTTGTCTGGCCATGATCTGTGACAAAAGTAAGGCTCTGGGAGTCATGAGATAATTGATGATGCTATCCCTACTTAGCGGTACTAATGAGTCCAATTTCTGAGAGCTTAACTATGAATTGGATGCAGCTTTTTGTTGAATTTTGTTTTAACTGAGAGAGACAGACTTTCTTTGACCTGAAGAGGCTCCCCTGGGCTCTTTCTTGCATTATACCTTTCCAGGGTCAGTATGGGACTCTGTTTTCCTGGAAACAGGATGAAGGGGAATCTACTGTTTTTTGAAGCTTGGCAAAAGATGCCATACTCAGCCAGGATGGTCACAGCAGAGGAAATGGGTTAACTTAAGTAAAAGAAAAGACTAAGACCCAACCTCAGCTCCTTGAGATGCACACATGAAGAAATTCACTCCTCACAGGCCAGTTAGGTGGAAGGTGATGGTAGCAAATCTTCACCAATGAATCTGTTTTTCAGAAAAAGGGATTCAATCTCTGTTGGAGAGCCAAGCTCAGAAACAGGGTGCAGGTGTTAGGTGATTGTGGAGAGGGGAAGAGGGGTTGAACACACCCTGTGTCTGCCCTTCTAAAATACATCTTGATAGCAGCTCATTCTGAGCAGGGACTCAGAACGGCAACTCTGATGAGGCCAGGTGGCTAAGTCGGAAGTCCCATTGCCTGAATTCCCAGGCTTAGAAGTTCAGTGACTGTGGGAAAGCGAAAGAAGTGTTTCATGTCTCCAATTCCTCTTCTGTAAAGTGGTTATAACAGCATCTACGTCACAGAGTTCAAAATATTAAGTGAGCTACTGTATGTAAAGTACTTTAATAAGTGACTGGACCAAGAGTTGCTTTGCCATTTCCTCACAAAACCTGCTTGTGAGGATGTCATTACAGAGAGTCTGTTCCAGCCCTGCCCACCTTCCATAATCACAATTCCACCTTGGTTTGGAGCTCCACCAACACACAGACAGGTACAGGCACACACACACACACACACACACACACACGAACTTTGTTGCCCTCACGGGCACTTAGTCTATTAAAGACATGTTCCTTGCCAACAAGCCACCTAATGGGAGCCTCTGGCCTACTTTCTGTCTCTAAGGAGCATACTTCACAATGGTTTTGGATCCCTCTGAATTCTCCACCACCAGTAGACCGATAGGAGTACCAGCCTCAGGAACTAAACTCCACTGTCATTGTGGTTGCAGATAACAACCTGTTCTTCCCACCTCATCACCATGTAGTTAATTCTGGATGAATCAGGGGCCCACTACTCAAATCACACCTCTCTCTTCCACCTCAACATATTCACTAAGCCAGTTAGTTATGCTGCATCGGGACTGGAGCAATTTTGGGCTAACCAAGATATGCAGGGAGCTTGTTAATATTGATAACATTTCCCCACTTTTACTCACAATGAATATTGGCTCGTACCATCAAAGTTGACACTCAAGAAGTTTTCCCACTTAGATGCCAACATGGTTTTTTCCTAAATCAGATGGCTCTCTTTTTATCTCTCGAGAAAAGGAAATTTTTCTAGACCACACTTCCCACTATTTCCTTGAAAATCTAATACATTTCTGGCTCACAATATCTCTGAGATTTTCCACAATTTGCCAACTAGATTCCATTTCAATAACTTCCTCAAAAGATATAGGTTTATGTATCATCCAGCTTATTTTGGCCTCTGGAAAGTCTTTATCTCTTTAAAGACTGGTATTTCTTTTTTTTTTTGTAATTAATTAATTTTTTATTGGAGGTAAATTATTTTACAATATTATATTGGTTGGTTTTGCCATACATTGACATGAATTCGCCCCGGGTTTACATAAGTTCCCCCTCCTGAACCCCCCTCCCCCCTCCCTCTTCCCTTTATCCTCCCTCTGGGTCATCCCCGCATGCCAGCCCCGAGCATCCTATAATATGCATTGACCCTGAACTAGTGATTCATTTCACATATGACAACATACGTGTTTCAATGCCATTCTCCCAAATCATCCCACCCTCACCCTCTCCCACAGAGTCCCAAAGACTGATCTATACATCTGTGTCTCTTTTGCTGTCTCGTATACAGGGTTATCATTTTCATCTTTCTAAATTCCATATATATGCGTTAGTATGCTGTATTGGTGTTTTTCTTTCTGGCTTACTTCACTCTGTATAATAGGCTCCAGTTTCATCCACCTCATTAGAACTGATTCAAATGTATTCTTTTTAATGGCTGAATAATACTCCATTGTGTATATGTACCAAAGCTTTCTTATGTCGATGAATTAATTTACGCATTCATTCATCCCCTGTATGGTTTCATAAAAACAACTTGAAGTAATGAAGAAAAGAGAATATGAGATTCGATAAAATACTGAGCAGTACCTCCAAACGTCTCTAGTTCTGCAAAAAGACTTAAACGGTGTTACAGAATCAATCCTGAGTTTCCCAGCAGCAAAGTCAAGAAGGAAACACACTCACTGATAAGTAGAGTGAGACCATCTGTGAACTCTGGTCCCAGATTTTTTGGAGACGTGCACAGGCTTACCTGTCAGTAACGTGTCACACCCATCATGAGACCTTGACAAATACTGGTATGGCAGCTCTGTTCCATTTCACTAAATCCGCAAATTTCATCATACACATGCCTCTCTCACTGCCAACCAGCAGGGCTGTGTCAACATCTGCATTTCAGAACAAAAGTTCTGCTGCTGGATTTTAGAACAACAGTCTGGACCCTGATCAGTCCCTGATGAACCCCAGGAGACTACATTTTCTCTCTTTGAATTTATGTCACACAACATACAATTAATCTTCATTGATCCTCACATTCTGCTTGTCCCTTCTGTTTTCTAGGAAGCAGAATTCATTTTTCTATGCAGGCAAACTGCTCAGCCTTCAGGTGGTTTAGGAGTTCTGTGTGGGCATCATGGTCACATTATTGAAAGTTCCAGATGAATGGCTGCACGTAGGAATGTGTTAAAACACTGGATAGATTCCTCATTAAAATGAGAGAAATTGTTGCAATGGTGTCAGAGACATTATTCCTTTTATTTTCTTCTGTTTTATTAAAATCAAATTAGTAGCCAATATGACATGTATAACCAACTAATAAGTTTGAGCATATATTAATAAAATTTAGATTTGAAGTCAAACTCAACTTCAATTAAGTCAATCTTGCAAATGTAATAATTTATACAGCTATTTCTTTGCAGAGTGGTAATGAGGTATACATGACAGGCAGTACACAAATGATTATAACTTGCATTATAACATAATCACAATAAGCATTTTGGGGGGGATAAACTAGAATGAAACAAAATGAAACTGGAGAAGTTGTGTAGCTATTCCTTTAAATGTCCTTGAGCCTGAAGTAAAGGAGTCCCAAGCTTAATATTCTCATAAAGGGCCTTGATAAGTAAGTATTGCAGAAGATAAAGCTCACAATTTTTTCTTCTTTCTTAAGGAATATTTTCTATACAAGTTAATAAAAATTGTCTAAATTACAAAATTTCCACCTGGAAAGATATAATCAAATATTTTTAACCCTGGAACTAAGATGTAGTTTGCTTACACATCCTGTTCTGTACCCAGGCTCTTTACACATGAACATATAAAATTTTAAGCTGGTAACATTATAGATAATATGCATGTTAGATAATGTACTAGATGATGGAGAACAGATGTAAAATTTGTCAGTCAGTCAGTCAGTTCAGTCGCTCAGTCATGTCTGACTCTTGGCAACCCTATGGACTGTAGCACGCCAGGCCTCCCTGTCCATCACCAACTCCTGGGGCATGCTCAAACTCATGTCCATTGAGTTGGTGATGCCATCTAACCATCTATCTCACCCTCTGTCATCCCCTTCTCCTCCTGCCCTCAATCTTTCCCATCATCAGGGTCTTTGCAAATGAGTCAGTGCTTCGCATCAGGTGGCCAAAGTATTGGAGTTTCAGCTTCAACATCAGTCCTTCCAATGAATATTCAGGACTGATTTCCTCTGGATGGACTGATTGGATCTTCTTGCAGTCCAAGGGTCTCTCAAGAGTCTTCTCTAATACCACAGTTCAAAAGCATCCATTCTTTGGTGCCCAGCTTTCTTTATAGCCAACTCTCACATCCGACTACTAGAAAAATCAAAGCTTTGACTAGACGGACTTTTGTGGGCAAAGTAATGTCTCTGCTTTTTAATATGCTGTCTAGATTGGTCATAACTTTCTAACAAGGAGTAAGCATATTTTAATTTCATGACTGCAATCACCATCTGCAGTGATTTTGGAGCCAAAAAAATAAAGTCTGTCACTGTTTCCACTGTTTCCCTATCTATTTGCCACAAAGTGATGGGACCAGATGCCATGATCTTAGTTTTCTGAATGTTGATCTTTAAGCCAACTTTTTCACTCTCCTCTTTCACTTTCATCAAGAGGCTCTTTAGTTCTTCTTTGCTTTCTGCCATAAGGGTGGTGTCATCTGCATATCTGAGGTTATTGATATTTCTCCTGGCAATCTTGATTCCAGCTTGTGCTTCCTCCAGCCCAGCGTTTCTCAAGATGTACTCTGCATATAAGTTAAATAAGCAGGATGACAATATACAGCCTTGATGTACTCCTTTCCCTACTTGGAACCATTTATAATGCGATTGGCTATTTGGAACCTGTTGTAATGTTAGTGTTCATTAATATATTATTTGTAGTACCTACAGTTCTCTAAAGCAGAGGTAGGAATACTGTCCCCTGCGTGCTTTCAGTTAGTTGGGGTCCTCCAGACAAGAGGACAATGCTGCTATGCATTGTTTCAAGAGGAAGCTTTATGAGTCCATGCATGATTTTTCCATGCTCCTTCCACTCTGCCATGACAACCAGGAATTTACCAACTATTCTGTCAGCCTGAGTCCCTAGGTGAGAATGACATGGAGAAGAGTCTCCAGTCAACCCATGATGCACATATAGTGCACATCATACCTTTGGGGCTGCATAGTGTCATTATGGGGCTGCGTGTTATAGCAGCAAACTTAACCAACCCTGACTCGCTGGGTTATGCTAGCAGCTAGATTAAGATATGGAGAAGGCAATGGCAAGCCACTCCAGAACTCTTGCCTAGAAAATCCCATGGATGGAGGAGCCTGGTAGGCTGCAGTCCGTGGGGTCGCTATGGGTCGGACACGACTGAGCGACTTCACTTTCACTTTTCACTTTCACACATTGGAGAAGGAAATGGCAACCCACTCCAGTGTTCTTGCCTGGAGAATCCCAGGGACGGGGGAGCCTGGTGGTCTTCCGTCTAGGGGGTCACACAGAGTCGGACACGACTGAAGTGATTTAGCAGCAGATTAAGGTAGGTTATTTGTTTATGTAACAAAAATAAGTAACTCAGCATCTCAAGTGCTTACATCAAGCACGATTTACTTGTCACTCATGCTACATGCCCCTCATGGATTGTCCGAGGAATCTGCTCCACATAGTCAGTCAGACTCAGACGAGAACCCTACACCATGATGCAGAAGGGGTGTGGAACATGGCAAGTTGTTCACGGCCTCTTAAAACGTCTGCCTGGAAGATGTACAATCACTTTTACTCACAAGTGCAAGTCACCTGACCACACCCACCTTCAGATACACAGGGAAATTCAACCCATTTAATATGCCCCAAAGGAAATTTTTTTTAAATTGTCTTTAATATTCCTTAAAGATCACAAAGCAAATATGATGCCCATTTTCCAGATGAGATGGCCAGTTAAGACAGGTTTTGTAACTGGCTTAAACTCAGAGTTAGGAAATGAAAGGGAAAAAAAAAACATCTGAACACTAGCAGCATGAATTCCAGGTCCCTGACCCTTAAAAGCTATAAAATCACAGTAATACTCTGCTATTAATAATAATAATATACATTTGGAGGTGGGACAGAATAGTGGTGCAGAGTATTGGCAGGGGGTAGTATTATTGTTAACAACAGCAATAATAATTAAAACAGCAGCCAATTAGTTGAAGAATGTGCATTTATTGTTATTTGGAAACTCTCAGCTGTGCATCTAGAAAATGAAATTATATCACGTGAGTTGAAAATAGGTTCCAGTGGAGGCCCTTCATTAATTATTCCTTACATCTTGTGGGAAGCTGGGGAAGCCACATGCCTCCCCTCTGCCCTCGTGCCTGGCACTAATAAAGGAAAAGAGGCTCACGGACGGGGATGTTCACAGACAGGACTATCACAAATCAGGTCAGCTCTTAGTTATGAAGCATGCAGACCTCCTTATTTGAAGGCTCTTCTGCATCTTTACAGAGCATTGTCGCCTCATATTAATTAATTTTAAATAGGCTGTTGGCTGAGAACATCAAAGTCAGGAACTCCAGACTTCCATCACCCTTCTGGTCAAGACTTAGAAGACAGCCTTCAATACTTTTGTCCTGTTTAATCTCTGAAAATGTTAGCACTTCTGCATTGGATTAATCCCTCTTTATCAGATGCTGGCTTATTGGAAGTAAATTTTAATAAGAATCATAATAATCATGACTGCCAAATTAATTTTACCTTCAACTCCCAAAGAGTCAACAATAAGAAAAGGATTTGCTAAGGAAAGGTCATTTTGGAAACAAGGAAGAAACAACTTGCTGTGAAGCTTGGTAAATAAGAGGTTTTCCAAGACTGAGAAAACAGGGGCCTGCAGAGGGGGAGGTGACCAGCTGGGATCCCGCTGCGTCAGTGGCTAACTCAGCAAATACCACATCCCTGGCCAATGCCAAGAAACTGACGCAGAATCAAGCTTATGAATGAGATAAGAAGTGCAGAGTCTGGGAAGAAACCAGCACCCCAAGGCCACAGGCCTGCTTGGAGAATTCTTTGATTGGTTACATCTGGACTGTCCTGCTGGTCATACCATCACCCATGGAATCACCATTTACCCTCGTGCATTTGTGTTTAAGAAGCAATATTAAGCAAAATACAAATTAACTATGAGACGTAGATACATCATACAGATACACATATATGCATATATACTGCATTTGAAGTATTAGCAGATTATAAACTATCATTTTAAAATAGCATCATTTACTAACTGACATCCGTTAGGTTAATATCAAAGATACATCATGATTAGTTTTGGTAGCGACTGTATCTAAAACTGTACTTTGAAATATAATTTCATATCAAAGCATTCAATACAGACACCACCAAATATGAATCTGTGTGATCCATAATGGGTTTCTTGCATTTTGGGTAACAAGTTTAATGGTTTATGTTTACAATTTTTGTGTTATGCCTCGAAATCAGTAAATATGAGAGGAGGTTTCTGACATATTTAGCAAATTTCTTTCTAAAATATACTGTGGAAGTACAATCAGTTCAGTCAGTCAGTTCAGTCAGTCAGTTCAGTCGCTCAGTCGTGTCTGACTCTCTGCGACCCCATGAATCACAGCACACCAGGCCTCCCTGTCCATCACCAACTACCAGAGTTCACTAAAACTCATGTCCATAGAGTCGGTAATGCCATCCAGCCACCTCATTCTCTGTTGTCCCCTTCTCCTCCCGCCCCCAATCCCTCCCAGCATCAGAGTCTTTTCCAGTGAGTCAACTTGTCGCATGAGGTGGCCAGAGTATTGGAGTTTCAGCTTTAGCATCAGTCCTTCCAATGAACACCCAGGATTGATCTCCTTTAGAATGGACTGGTTGGATCTCCTTGCAGTCCAAGGGACTCTCAAGAGTCTTCTCCAGCACCACAGTTCAAAAGCATCGATTCTTCGGCGATCAGCTTTCTTCACAGTCCAACTCTCACATCCATACATGACCACGGGAAAAACCATAGCCTTGACTAGACGGACCTTGGTTGGCAAAGTAATGTCTCTGCTTTTTAATATACTATCTAGGTTGGCCATAACTTTCCTTCCAAGGAGTAAGCGTCTTTTAATTTCATGGCTGAAATCAGCATCTGCAGTGATTTTGGAGCCCAAAAAAATAAAGTCTGACACTGTCTCCACTGTCTTTCCATCTATTTCCATGAAGTGATGGGACCAGATGCCATGATCTTTGTTTTCTGAATGTTGAGCTTCAAGCCAACCTTTTCACTCTCCTCTTTCACTTTCATCAAGAGGCTTTTGAGTTCCTCTTCACTTTCTGCCATAAGGGTGGTGTCATCTGCATATCTGAGGTTATTGATATTTCTCCCTGCAATCTTGATTCCAGCTTGTGCTTCTTCCAGCCCAGCGTTCCTCATGATGTACTCTGCATAGAAGTTAAATAAGCAGGGTGACAATATACAACCTTGACGCACTCCTTTTCCTATTTGGAACCAGTCTGTTGTTCCATGTCCAGTTCTAACTGTTGCTTCCTGACCTGCATACACGTTTCTCAAGAGGCAGGTCAGGCGGTCTGGGATTCCCATCTCTTTCAGAATGTTCCACAGTTTATTGTGATCCACACAGTCAAAGGTTTTGGCATAGTCAATGAAGCAGAAATAGATGTTTTTCTGGAACTCTCTTGCTTTCTGCATGATCCAGCGGATGTTGGCAATTTGATCTCTGGTGCCTCTGCCTTTTCTAAAACCTGCTTGAACATATGGGAGTTCACGGTTCACATATTGCTGAAGCCTGGCTTGGAGAATTTTGAGCTTTACTTTACTAGCGTGTGAGATGAGTGCAATTGTGCGGTAGTTTGAGCATTCTTTGGCATTGCCTTTCTTTGGGATTGGAAGTACAGTCAGTTTATTTCTATAAATAATATGTCATATATCATCTTGAATATAATAATCATTGCTATAATTTTCCTTTTTAGCATTTGTTCCTGAAGGTCCATGGAAAGTTCCCCTGCTATATTAGAAAGACTTAATATGAGTCTTTGCCACATATCTGGCAAAGACATTCTTAATAGGATTTTAGGTGTCTCTCAACATTTTCCTAACCAGCATTTCTTTCTCCTTCCCTCTAAACACCATTCTCACCTGGACGAGAATTAAACCATGTATGATTAAAAGTGAAAACACATAAACCTGATGATGGCCCAAACCACTGTGATGACTAGAGGGTTCCCCTGAGGAAGAAACAGGGGCTCAGGACCCTGCACATTCCTCTGCCCTTACTAACAGTAGTGCATGCTCACTTGATATGCATTCTGAATCTCTCAGCTAATTAAAATGACAATTAAACAACGATCACTGTATCAATAATTTGGGGGGAAAATTGATTGAGAAGGTCATCAGCTCCGTTGAGCCCCCAGAATACCATAGAGTTGGGTAATATTGATCATCCCTATGACAGAAACAGCCTAGCTGCCTAATTACTGTGTTTTCTTATCTCTCTCTTACTAATATATACAGATCAAGAAGCAAAGTTAGAACCAGACATGGAATCACAGACTGGTTCCAAATTGGGAAAGGTGTACGTCAACGCTGTATATTGTCACCCTGATTATTTAACTCCTATGCAGAGTACATCATGAGAAACGCTGGGCTGGAGGAAGCACAAGCTGGAATCAAGATTATAACCTTAGATATGTAGGTGATACCACCCTCATGGCAGAACGCAAAGAGGAACTAAAGAGCCTCTTGATGAAAGTGAAAGAGGAGAGTGAAAAAGTTGACCAAAAACTCAACATTCAAAAAACAAAGATCATAGCATCTGATTCCATCACTTCATGGCAAATATATGGAGAAACAGTGGAAATAGTGACGACTTTATTTTCTTAGGCTCCAAAATCACTGCAGATGGTGATTGCAGCCAAGAAATTAAAAGGCGTTTGCTCCTTAAAAGAAAAGCTATGACAAACTTCAATTCAGTTCAGTTGTTCAGTTGTGTCCGACTCAGCAACTAATGGAGCTTGCTCAAACTCATGTCCATGTAATTGGTGATGCCATCCAACCATCTCATCCTCTATCATCCCCTTCTCCTCCTGCCCTCAACCTTCCCCAGCATCAGGGTCTTTTCAAATGAGTCAGTACTTTGCATCAGGTGGCCAAAGTATTGGAGTTTCAGTTTCAGCATCAGTCCTTCCAACAAACATTCAGGACTGATTTCCTTTAGGATTGACTGGCTTGATCTCCTTGTAGTCCAAGGAACTCTCAAAAATCTTGTTCCAACACCAGAGTTCAAATGCATCAATTTTTCAGTACTCAGCTTTCTTTACGGTCCAACTATCACATTTGTTACATGACTACTGGAAAAACCAAAGCTTTGACTAGATGGACATTTGCCGACAAAGGAATGTCTCTGCTTTTTAATATGCTATCTAGGTTGGGCAAAAATTTTCTTCCAAGGAACAAGCATCTTTTCATTTCATGGCTGCAGTCACAATTTGCAGTGATTTTTGGAGCCTAAGAAAATAAAATCTCTCAATGTTACCATCCTTTCCCCATCTATTCATCATGAAGTGATGAGACTGGATATCATGATCTTCATTTTTTGAATGTTGAGTTTAAGCCAGCTTTTTCACTCTTTTGTTTCACTTTCATCAAGAAGCTCTTAGATCCTCTTCACATTCTGTCATAAGGGTGGTGTCATCTGTGTATCTGAGGTTATTGATATCTCTCCCAGCATTCTTGATTGCAGCTTGTGCTTCTTCCAGCCCAGCATTTGTCATGATGTACTCTCATATAAGTTAAATAAGCAGGGTGACAATATACAGCCTTGATATACTCCTTTCCCAATTTGGAACCAGTCTGTTCTTCCATGTCTGGTTCTAACTGTTGCTTCTTGACCTGCATACAGATTTCTCAGGAGGTAGGTAAGGTGGTCTGGTATTCCCATTGCTTTAAGAATGTTCTGTACTTTGTTGGGATCCACACAGTCAAAGACTTTGGCATAGTCAATAAAGCAGAAGTAGTAGATCTGTTTTTCTGGAATTCTCTTGCTTCCTCTATGATTCAATGGATATTGGCAATTTGATCTCTGATTGAACATTCTTTGGCATTGCCTTTCTTTGGGATTGCAATGAAAACTGAATTTTACCAGTCCTGCGGCCACTGCTGAGTTTTCCAAATTTGCTGGTATAATGAGTACAACACTTTTACAGCATCATCTTTCAGGATTTGAAATAGCTCCACTGGAATTCCATTACCTCCCCTAGCTTTGTTCATAGTGATATTTCCTAAGGCCCACTTGACTTCACATTCCAGGATGTCTGGCTCTAGGTGAGTGATCACACCATCATGGTTATTTAGGTCGTCAAGATCTTTTTTGCATAGTTCTTCTGTGTATTCTTGCTGCCTCTTCTTAATATCTTCTACTTCTGCTGGGTCCATACTGTTTCTGTCTTTATTGAGCCCATCTTTGCATGAAATGTTCCCTTGGTATCTCTAATTTTCTTGAAGAGATCTCTAGTCTTTCCCATTCTATTGTTTTCCTCTATTTCTTTGCATTGATCACGGAGGAAGGCTTTCTTATCCTGTCTTGCTATTCTTTGGAACTCTGCATTCAAATAGATATATGTTTCCTTTTCTCCTTTGCCTTTTGCTTCTCTTTTCTCAGCTATTTGTAAAGCCTTCTCAGGCAACCATTTTGTCCTTTTGAATTTCTTTTTCTTGGGGATGGTCTTGATCACCACCTTCAGTACAATGTCATGAACCTCCATCCATAGTTCTTCAGGCACTCTATCAGATCTAATCCCTTGAATAAATTTGTTACTTCCACTGTATAATTGTAAGGGATTTGATTTAGGTCATACCTGAATGGTCTAGTGGTTTTCCCTACTTTCTTCAGTTTAAGTCTAAATGTTGCAATAAGTTTATGATCCGAGCCACAGTCAGCTCCTGGTCTTGTTTTTGCTGACTGTATAGAGCTTCTCCATCTTGGGCTGCAAAAGATATAATCAGTCTGATTTTGGTATTGATCATCTGGTGATATCCATGTGTGAAGTCATATCTTGTGTTGTTGAAAGAGGGTGTTTGCTATGACCAGTGCATTCTCTTGGCCAAACTCTGACAGCATTGGCCCTTCTTCATTTTGTACTCCAAAGTCAAACTTGCCTGTTACTCCAGATGTCTCTTGACTTCCTACTTTTTGCATTCCTATCCCCTGTGATGAAAAGGACATCTTTTTTTTTTTTTTTGGTGTTAGTTCTAGAAGGTCTTGCAGTTCTTCATAGAACCATGCAATTTCAGCTTCTTTGGCACTAGTGGTTGGGTAATAGACTTTTGTAACTGTGATATTGAATGGTTTGCCTTGGAAACGAATAGAGATCATTCTGTTTTTTTTGAGATTGCACTCAAGTACCGCCTTTTGGACCCTTGTTGACCATGATGACTACTCCATTTCTTCTAAGGTGTTCTTGCCCACAGTAGTAGATATAATGGTCATCTGAGTTAAATTCACCCATTCCAGTCCATTTTAGCTCACTGATTCCGAAAATGTTGATGATCATTCTTGCCATCTCTTGTTTGACCACTTTCAATTTTCCTTAATTCATGGACCTAACATTCCTAATATTGTTCTTTAAAGCATCAGACTTTACTTCCATCACCAGTCACATCCACAACTGGGCATTGTTTTTGCTTTTGTTCTGTCTCTTCATTCTTCCCGGAGCTATTTCCCCACTCTTCTCCATTAATGTATTTGGCACATACCAGCTTTGGGAGTTCATCTTTCAGTATTATATCTTTTTGCCTTTTCCTACTGTTCATGGGGTTCTCAAGGCAAGAATACTGAAGTGGTTCACCATTCCCTTCTCTAGGGACCATGTTTTTGTCAGAACTCTCCACCATGACCCATCCAACTTGGGTGGCCCTACACGGCATGCTCATAGTTTCATTGTTAGACAAGGCTGTGGTCCATGTGATCAGCTTGGTGAGCTTTCTGTGATTGTGGATTTGATTCTGTCTGGCCTCTGGTGGATAAGGAAAAGAGGACTGTGGAAGCTCCCTGATGGGAGGGACTGACTGTGGGGGAATCTGAGTACTATTCAGACGGGCAGGGCCATGCCCAGTAAATCTTGAATCCGATTTTCTGTTGAAGGTGGAACTGTGCTCCCTCCCTGTTGTTTGGCTCAAGGCTAAACTGCGGTAGAGGCAATGGTACCTCCTTCCAAAGGACTGTGCCACTACTGTTGTATTCAGTGCCCATGACCCCGGGGCAGGCCATCTGGGCCAGTCTCTTGTGGGTCACTGCTCCTTTCTCCTGGATTCTTGTGTGTACAAGATTTTGTTTGTGCCTCCAAGACACTGTTTCCCCAATCCCAAGGAAGTTCTATAATCAAATCTTACTGGCCTCCAAGTCTCAAATTCCCTGGGGGTTCTCAGTCCCTTTGCTGGATCCCCACATTGTGAAAACTGTTATGGGTCCTAGAACTTACGTAACAGTGCAAGAACTTCTTTGGTATAATTGTTCTCCAGTGTGGGTTGCTGCTTGGTGGGTTGTCTGCTTTACAATGGGGATGATGACGACCTCCTCCAAAAGGGCTTATGCCACATGCTGGGCCTCCCATGTCTGCTGCAGCCAGAGTCTCTGTCCCTGCAGCAGGCCACTGCTGACCCGTGCCACCTCAGGAGACACTCAAACACTGAAAGGCAGGTCTGACTCAGTGTCTGTGGGGTCTCTGGATCCTGGTGCACATGAGGTTTTGTTTGAGCCCTCTGAGCATCTCTGGAGGGTATGGGATTTTGATTCTAAATGCAATTTCACCTCTCCTACCGTCCTGTTTGGGCTTCTCCTTTGCCCATGGATGTGGTGTAATTTTTTTTGGTGCAATCCAACATTCTCCTGTTGATGGTTGTTCAGCAGCAAGTTGCAATTTTGGAGTTCTCAGAGGATCCTTCGAATCCACCATCTTGGTAAGCAACAGGTGGGGATGTGATGACAACACTAGACAGCACATTAAAAAGCAGAGACTTACTTTGTCAACAAAGGTCTGTTTAGTCAAAGCTATGGCTTTTCCAGTAGCCATGTATGGATGTGAGAGTTGGGCTATAAAGAAAGCTGAGCGCTGAAGAATTGATGCTTTTGAACTGTGGTGTTGGAGAAGACTCTTGAGAGTCCCTTGGACTGCAAGGAGATCCAACCTGTCCATCCTAAAGGAAATCAGTCCTGAATATTCATTGGAAGGACTGATGCTGAAGGTGAAGCTCCAATACTTTGGCCACCTGATGGGAAGAACTGACTCATTAGAAAAGACCCTGATGCTGGGAAAGATTGAAGGCAGAAGGAGGAGGGGATGACAGAGGATGAGATGGTTGGATGGCATCACCAACTTGATGGACATGAGTTTGAGCAAGCACCAGGAATTGGTGATGGACAGGGAAGCCTGGTGTGTTGCAGTTCATGGGGTCACAAAGAGTCGGACACAACTGAGTGATTGAACTGAACTTACTGATATATAGCTTTAATTTTATTTAGGGCATCAGTTAGTTTTTGAGATATTACAATCCATCCTAAAACTTAGTGACTTTAAACAGCCACCATTCCTGGTTCTGAATCAGCATCATAGCTTTGGTTCAGCAGGTGGTTCTCTAGGTCCTGGAATAATGTTGCCACAGGTACAAGAAGTCCAGGTTAAAAATGAACAATCAAATAGCAATATCACCCCCCCAAAAAAGCTATTTTATATTTCCTAACCTTCTTTACTTTGAGGGAGGGTCAGATAACACAGTTCTTGTCAAGAGAGAGAAGTAAAAGTCACAAGCTGTGGCTTCTAAGAAAGCTACTCAATGGTGTAGAGACTTCACAAGCTTACATATTTTGGCTTCAATCTTTCACTTCTTTCTGGAATGTGGAAACAACACAGGTGTGGAGCAGTCATCCTGAAACCTTAAGCAAACAATGATGACCATGGAAGACGCATTTTATGACCACTGCAAGGACAGGAAAAAGCAGATAAAAAAGCCTATTTCCCTATCACTTTGACCATCAGAAAAATATAATCCCCCATTTGTCAAAGCCAATCTAGGTCATTTCTGTCACTTAGTGATGAACGTACACCCTCACTTATATTAAAATATTTTTTTGCATGTCTTCTTGGTATGGGAAACTCAATATATTTTCTATGGTGTGGCCAAATAACAGAGAGAGAGGAAAAAATGTAAAAACACATTTCCAGGTAGGTTCCCTGGGTCACCATAGGCATCTGAGGGAAGAGAGAGCATTAAATAGAACAAGGAAGAGAGGCTGGGAGAGAGACTAGCCCACCTGGATCCACCTTAGAATAAGTGGATGGTTGTCTACCCTAGGCAAAAATGATAATGTCAGAAGTTAGGCTTCTGGGTAGGAAGGAGTCCAAAATGCTACTGGGAAAGAGTACAGGGAAGTTACTAATAGCTTCAGAAATAATAAAGTGGCTGGGCCAAAGCAGAAATGATGCTCAGTTGTGGATGAGTCTGGTGGCAAAAATAAAGATCAGTTCAGTCGATCAGTCGTGACAGACTACTTGCGACCCCGTGGACCACAGTACACCAGACCTCCCTGTCCATCACCAACTCCCAGTGTTTACCCAAGCTTATGTCCATTGAGTCAGTGATGCCATCCAACCATCTCATCCTCTGTTGTCCCTTCTCTTCCTGCCTTCAATCTTTGCCAACCTCTGGTTCTTTTCAAAAAAGTCAGCTCTTCACATCAGATGGCCAAAGTATTGGAGCTTCAGCTTCAGCATCAGTCCTTCCAATGAACACCCAGGACTGATTTCCTTTAGGATGAACTGGTTGGATCTCCTTGCAGGCCAAGGGACTCTCAAGAGTCTGCTCCAACACCACAGTTCAAAAGCATCAATTCGTCAGTGTTCAGCTTTCTTTATAGTCCAAAACTCATATCCATACATGACTACTGGAGAAACCATAGCCTTGACTAGATGGACCTTTGTTGGCAAAGTAATGTCTCTGCTTTTTAATATGCTGTCTAGGTTGGTCATATCTTTCCTTCCAAGGAGTAAGCATATTTTAATTTCATGGCTGCAGTCACAAAATCTGCAGTGATTATGAAGCCCCCCAAAATAAATTCTGTCACTGTTTCCCCATGTATTTCCCATGAAGTGATGGGACCAGATGCCATGATCTTAGTTTTCTGAATGTTGATCTTGAAGCCAACTTTTTCACCTCTCCTCTTTAACTTTCATCAAGAGGCTCTTAATTCTTCACTTTCTGCCATAAACGTGGTGTCATCTGCATATCTGAGGTTATTGATATTTCTCCTGGCAATCTTGATTCCAGCTTATGCTTCATCCACCCCAGCGTTTCTCATAATACACTTTGCATGTAAGTTAAATAAGCAGGATGACAATGTACAGCCTTGATGTAATCCTTTCCCTAATTGGAACCAGTCTGTTGTTCCATGTCCAGTTCTAACTGTTGCTTACTGACTGGCATGCAGGTTTCTCAAGAGGCAGGTCAGGTGGTCTGGTATTCTGATCTCTTTCAGAATTTTCCACAGTTTATTGTGATCCCCACAGTCAAAGGCTTTGGCATAGTCAATAAAGCAGAAAAAGATGTTTTTTCTGGAACTCTCGTGCTTTTTTGATGATCTAGCTGATGTTGGCAATTTGATCTCTGGTTCCTCTGCCTTTAAATCTAGCTTGAGCATATGGAAGTTCTCAGTTCACGTACTATTTGTTGAAGCCTAGCCCAGAGAATTTTGAGCATGACTTTTTCCAGTGTGAGATGAGTGCAATTGTGCGGTAGTTTGAGCATTATTTGGCACTGCCTTTCTTCGGGATTGGAATGAAAACTGACCTTTTTCCAGTCCTGTGGCCACTGATGAGTTTTTCAAATTTGCTGGCATATTGAACACAGCACTTTGACAGCATCTTTTACGATTTTAAATAGCTCAACTGGAATTCTATCACCTCCACTAGCTTTGTTCATAGTGATGCTTCCTAAAGCCCACTTGGCTTTGCATTACAGGATGTCTGGCTCTAGGTTAGTGATCATACTTGTATAGTTCTTCTGTGTATTCTTGCCACCTCTACTTAATATCTTCTGCTTCTGTTAGGTCCACACCATTTCTGTCCTTTATCGAGCCCATCGTTGTAAGAAATGTTCCCTTGGTATCTCTAATTTTCTTGAAGAGATCTCTAGTCTTTCCCATTCTATTGTTTTCCTCTATTTCTTTGCATTGATCGCTGAGGAAGGCTTTCTTATCTCTCCTTGCTATTCTTTGGAACTCTGAATTCAAATGGATATAGCTTTCCTTTCCTCCTTTGCTTTTCACTTCTCTTCTTTTCACAGCTATTTGTAAGGCCTCCTCAGACAGCCATTTTGCTTTTTTGCATTTCTTTTTCTTGGGGTTAGTCTTGATCCCTGTCTCCTGTACAATGTTATGAACCTCTATCCATAATTCATCTGGCACTCTGTCTTTCAAGTCTAGTCCCTTAAATCTATTTCTCACTTCCACTGTATAATCATAAGGGATTTGATTTAGGTCATACCTGAATGCTGTAGAGGTTCTCCCTACTTTTTTTAATTTATGTATGAATTTGTTAATAAGGAGCTCATGATCTGACACACAGTCAGCTCCTGGTCTTGTTTTTGCTGACTGTGTGGAGCTTCTTCATCTTTGGCTGCAAAAACTATAATCAATCTGATTTTGGTGTTGACCATCTGGTGATGTTCATGTGTAGAGTCTTCTCTTGTGTTGCTGGAAAAGAATGTTTCCTGTGACCAGTGTGTTCTCATGGCAAAACTCCATTAGCCTTTGCCCTGCTTCATTCTGTACTCCAAGACCAGTACAATGCTATAAAGAACAACATCACATAATTGTTAGGTCGGTGAATCAAGGTACATTGGACATGGTCAAGCAGGAGATGACAAGACTGAAAATCAACATCTTAGGAATCAGTGAATTAAAATGGACAAGAACATGCAAAGTTAATTCAGATGACCATTACATCTACTACTGTGGGTGAGAATCCCTTAGAAGAAATAGAGTAGTCCTTGTAAAGACTCTGATGCTGGGAAAGGTTGGGGGCAGGAGGAGAAGGGGACAACAGAGAATGAGATGGCTGGATGGCATCACCGACTCTATGGACATGAGTTTGAGTGAACTCCGGGAGTTGGTGATGGACAGGGAGGCCTGGCGTGCTGTGATTCATGGGGTTGCATAGAGTTGGACACAACTGAGCAACTCAAATGAACTGAACTGAACTGTAAACAAAAGAATCCAAAATACAGTACTTTGTTGCAATCTCAAAAATGACAGAATCATCTCTGTTCATTTCCAAGGCAAGCCATTCAATATCATTATAGTGCAAGTCTATGCCCTACCACTGATGCTGAAGTTGAGTGGTTCTATGAAGACCTATAAGACCTTCTAGAACTAACACCAAAAAACATGTCCTTTTCATCATAAGTGATTAGAATGCAAAAGCAGGAAGTCAAGATATACCCGGAGTAACAGGCAAGTTTGGCCTTGGAGTACAAAACAAAGCAGGGCAAGGGCTAACAGTTTTGTCAAGACAACCTGCTGGTTATAACAAACACCATTTTATAACAGTGTAAGAGATAATTCTACACATAGACACCACCAGATGGTCAATACCAAAACCAGATTGGTTATGTTCTTTGCAGCCAAAGAAAGAGAGGCTCTACATAATCAGTAAAATTAAGACTTGGAGCTGAAAATCAGTAAAATTAAGACTTTGAAGAAAGTAGGAGAAACCACTAGGCTATTCAGTTCAGTTCAGTTCAGTTCAGTTGTTCAGTCACATCCGACTCTTTGCGACCCCATGAATCACAGCACGCCAGGCCTCCCTGTCCATCACCAACTCCTGGAGTTCACTCAAATTCATGTCCATCGAGTTGGTGATGCCATCCAGCCATCTCATTCTCTGTTGTCCCCGTCTCCTCCCACCCCCAATCCCTCCCAGCATTAGACTCTTTTCCAGTGAGTCAACTCGTCACATGAGGTGGCCAAAGTATTGCAGTTTCAGCTTTAGCATCAGTCCTTCCAATGAACACCCAGGATTGATCTCCTTTAGAATGGACTGGTTGGATCTCCTTGCAGTCCAAGGGACTCTCAAGAGTCTTCTCCAGCACCACAGTTCAAAAGCATCAATTCTTCGGCGATCAGCTTTCTTCACAATCACATCCTTATGATTATACAATAGAGGTGACAAATAAATTCAAGGGATTAGATCTGGTTTACAGACAGCATGAACAACTGTGGACAGAGGTTCATAACACTATACAGGAGGCAGTGACCAAAACCATTCTAAAGAAAAAGAAGTGCAGGAAAACAAAGTGGTAGCCTGCAGAGGCTTTACAAATAGCTCAGAAAAGAAGAGAAGTGAAAGGCAAAGGACAAAGGAAAAGATATACCCAACTAAATACAGAGTTTCAGAGAACAGCAAGGAGAGATGAGAAGGCCTTCTTAAACAAACAGTGTAAAGAAACAGAGGAAAGCAAGAGAATGGGAAAGACTAGAGACCGCTTCAAGAAAATCATGCAAAATGCTGAACTGAATGAATCACAAGCTGGAATCAAGATTGCCAGGAGAAATATCAGCAACCTTAAATATGTAAATGATATTATGTTAACGGTAGAATGTGAAGAGGAACTAAAGAGCCACTTGATGAGGGTGAAAGAGGAGAGTGAAAAGTTGTCTGAATCTCAATATCAAAAAAATTAAGATCTTGGCATCTGGTCCCATTTCTTGATGGCAAATAGAAGGGGAAAAATTGAAGCAGTGATAGATTTTATTTTCTTGGGCTCCAAAATCACTGCAGGCAGTAATTGCAGTCATGAAATTAAAAGGCACTTCCTCCTTGAAAACAAAACAAAAAAAGCTATGACAAAACTAGAAAGCATATTAAGAAACAGAGACATCATTTTGTCAACAAAGGACCAAGAAGTCAAAGCTCTGATTTTTCCAGTAGTCATATATGGATGTGAGAGTTGGACCATACAGAAGGCTGAGTACTGAAGAATTGATGCTTTCAAATTGTGGTTCTGGAGAAGACTCTTGAGAGTCCCTTAGACTGCAAGGGGATCAAACCAGTCAATCCTAAAGGAAATCAGTCCTGAATATTCATTGGAAGAACTGATGTTGAAGCTGCAATACTTTGGCCACCTGCTGCAAAGAGCCAACTCACTGGAAAAGATTCTGATGCAGGGAAACTATTGATTAAGTCAGTATGAGAAGGAGATGACACATTTCTAACAATAAGAGATGGTTAGATAGTATTACCAACTCAACAGACATGAATTTGAGCAAACTCCAGAACACAGTGGAGGACAGAAGAGCCTGACATGCTACAGTCCACAGGATTGCAAAAAGTCCAACGTGACTAAGTGACTGAGAAACAAGCCTACTCTAGAGCACAGCCCAGAATGGGACAACCATTTCAAAAGCTGTACACTTAGAGCAATAATTGGTGTCATAGAGAAAAAGATTTAAAAAATGTACACAGGACAGAAACTAAATGAGAAATTCTGCAGACAGATTTTCCCTAGGAATATAGAGAAAACCCATAGTGTTGGAGAACTGACAGCACTTATGTGTTGGGGTCTTTGGAAATTCATTAATTCATTCAATAAATATTAATCAAATTCCTTGATAACTGCCTCATAAGGATTCTTTTCTAAATTTAAGGAATGCTCCCTTACTCCACAGGATACTGAAGGGCAGTCAGATACAGAAGTTTTGAAGGAAACAGAAGCATCATCTTTCCTTTTCCCTCCCCTTCTCTCCTTTCCTCTTGTATCCACCCTTTCTCTTCTCTCACTTTGCCTTTCCTTCCATTCCTTTCCCTTTCTTTCAGGAAAATAAGTTAGGGAGAAGACTTTCATTAAAATTCCTTTTCCTTCTTTAGGTCTGTGGTTCTCAAACAATGGAACAAGTGATACAAATGTTATACAAGGAAGCTTGAGATGGTAAACAGACATGGCATTATTAATAGTGTTGAGATACATGGCAAGAAGGTTTTTTATTTCCCATTTTCTTTATCTCTTTATCTTCAACTTTTAAAAGTTTTAATAAATAGTAATGAAAGGCTGTAAAAACAATACAAAAATCATCCCCTACCTTCACAAGCCTCCTCAGAGACAACCACTGTCTCTTCATGTTGTTGTTGTTTCTGTTTTTTGTTTAGTTCCAAGTCTTGTCTAATTCTTGCAATCCCATGAGCTGTAGCCCACCTAACTCCTCTGTCCATGGGATTTCCCAGGCAAGGCTACTGGAATGGGTTGTCATTTCCTCCTCCAGCGGATCTTCTTGACTCAGGGATTGAACTCATATCTCCTGATTGGCAGGCAGATTCTTTACCACTAAGCCACCAGGGAAGTCCTTCTTTCTTTTAGCTATTTTTAATAGCACTGAATTTCATGTTATAATAAAAACGTTTCATACAATATACTCCTTTGGTTCAATATATAGTTTATCTATGGACACTTTATAATTGATAAAATTGTTACATGAATTTTTGAAAAGATATGTCTACAGATTCTCTAATAGTGTTTGCTTGGCTTAATCTTTCTCCTCTTGAATGTGGGCTGGAATTTGTAACTCAATTCTGACCAATGGAATAAACTGGAAGGGACATTGCTCAGCTTTGGAAATTGGGCCATGGAAAGGTTCCGTGGCCTATATCGTGACTTTCTCTCTCTTGTCTGGCTCTGTCTGCCTGTCCCTCGGATCACTGGCACTCAGAAAAGTTGGCCACCATTTTGTCCTACATGGTGAGAAACCAAGGCTTCCTGACAGCCGCCATGTGACAGCTTGAAGTGGTTGCTTCAGCCCAGCCAGATCTGCAGATGACTGTAGACCCAACCAGCATCTGAACCATAGCCTCATGGGAGACAGGCACCAGAGCCACCTAGCTAAGCTGCTCACAAATTCTCGATCCATGGGATGTGTGAGGAGATTAAATATTAGGTTGGCCAGAAACTTTGTCCAAGATTTTCCATAAGATGTTATGGAAAAACCCAAATGAACTTTTTGGCCAACCCAATATGTATTAAGATGCAAAATTTCGGGGTAATTTGTTATTGCAGCAATAGATAACAAAATACTTTTAAACCATTTTTCCCATACTCCTAATACAGTTACCTGACATTTACAGTTAATCATTGACATCTCTTTATTTCATTATTCCTAATTAGATATAATTCACTAAGCCAATTATTGTATTATAAATAAATATCCTTCCTTTTATAACTTTTCTTTTTCCTGGAATTAATAATTGCCATTATTCTACCAGACATAGTTACCTATGTATCCATCCTTATTACTTTTCCAAATATTTCATCAGATCTACCATATATCTTCTAGAAGTTTCGTTTGTTCCAAGTGATATATCACAATAGATAATCCAACAATCACTTATTTTTGCCACCACAAAGTCTTTTCTCCCAGAGTTATTGTCTTCTTGCTCCAGAACAGATACACTTTCTCTAGGCCTGTCATCCTGGGTCATTTCTTTCCTTCATTCCAAGCTTTTATTCACTTCTCTTGTGTGTCAAGGTACCTTCTTCACAGATCTTATCTCCCTTGTCTGGGTGCCATTACTTCTTTTACAAAAAAGCATTATGTAATAACCTCCAAAGTATGGTTGCATGGGTGAAAATTATGTGGATTTAGATGTATAAAAATATTGAATTTATCTAAGATTCTAATTAGAGTCCCTTGGACTGCATGGAGATCCAACCAGTCCATCCTAAAGGAAATCAGTCCTGAAGATTCATTGGAAGGACTGATACTGAGGCTGAAACTCCAATACTTTGGCCACCTGATGCCAAGAAATGACTCACTGGAAGACTCTGATGCTGAGAAAGATTGAAGGCAGGAGAAGAAGGGGACGACAGAGGTTGAGATGGTTGGATGGCATCACCAACTCAATGGACATGAGTTTGAGCAAACTCCGGGAATTGGTGATGGACAGGGAGGCCTGGTGTGCTGCAATCCAAGGGGTCACAAAGAGTCGGACATGACTGAGAGACTGAACTGAACTGATTAATTAGGAGAAGACATTCCATGTGAAGATTCTTTTAATTATTGAAATTTGTTTCTTCCAGATTTCTCTTATTTTATTTTACAGTTTAATTTTCCTCAGTCATAAATCATATCCAATATACAAAGATGTGAATAGACAATATGCATTTAATGTATGGTAAAAAGAAAGATTTTAATTTCAGAAGAAATGTGGATATGAGCCTATTTCAGCCTTAAAACTTCTATTCTCACTTCTAAATGCCCACAATACTTCTTTATGTATTTATTTTAGTATTTAGCCAGTCTCCATTAAAATGTGAACTCATTACTAATCTTTGGTTGATGCTATTTCATCAAGTCTGATTTACAAGTGAAAATTAATGGTTTAGCAATTGCTATGACTACCTTTATACCTTCTCAAGATGTCTGAACTGGAAATTCTTTCCTGGTGAAGATGGAACCCAGTTCCAGACTCATGTGACTTAAAACAAGCCAACACAATTTTGTGAACCTCTGTGTCTTTATGTCAACAATGACATATTTCATAGACGATCTGGAAAATGAGGGACTTCTCAAGTCTAATGTCCAAATGGAAATGGTAGACTTTAAGTCCCAACTTTCCCTTCTCTGATCTTAGAGGTTATCATTATTCAGAAAATATTGGGGATGAGAACTCAGGTTTTCTAGTATGCACTGCTGCCCTTGAGGCTCATAATTCTCATGCTCCATGTAAATCACTTATTTTCCTCATTTATGAGACATTTTAGCTTCCTTCCTTATATATTAAGGACAGTAACTACTTGCCACTGTGGTGTGAAACATGAGTTACTATGGAAATAAAGCAAAAAATATAAACTACCATGTCAGTGTAAACAGCTAAGTAAGTCAGCCATCATCGTTATTAGCTGTTTCTGTTCTACACTCTGTAGGAGGAGAATTCAGAACTGCCCAAGTTAAGTTGGTGGCCCCAACACCAGGTCCCTCCAGGAATGAGAATACTGGTCCTGCCCCACTGTCTCTCCATCCTCTTTCACACACACTGTATTTCTCTCACTGACTCCCCACCAGGCTGCACCTCAAGCCCCGAACCTCCCAGACAAAAGCATGGCTGTTTTCAGAGACCAAGAGGGGCCTAAATCTCCTGGCTCATCTTTAACTTCATCTGTCTGCCTTCATCTCCTATGACTTACTCTCCATTTCACTTCCAGCCACATCAGAATCCTTTGCACTGGCTGTTCCATCTTCCTGGAAGGCACTTTCCCAAGGTACCTCCTTCAGGCTTTCAGGGAAAACTTACCATCACCATGGGACTGCCCCTGGCCATGCTGCGCAAGGCTCTAGTCCTCTGTCTTGAGTCTGGACATGCCCTTTCCTGCATTCTTTTCCTTCTTCAGCACTGTCTAGCATACTACATGTTTTATCTTATATGGTGTGTATACATTATTCTCACCAAAAGATAAGCCCCAGAAAGTGAGGGTTTCTATGTTTTATTAACACTGTATACTCCAGGATTCCGATGAATGTTTTCTGTAATGGTCCAAATAGTAAATATTTTAGACTTGTTGGCTATATGGTCTGTTACAACTAATCAATTCTGCCTTTGTGGTGCAAAAATAGTCATACAATGTGTAAATGAATAAATGATATGGCTGGATTACAACAAATATTATGAACACCAAAATTTAAATTTCATATAATTTTCAAATGTCATGTATATCATTCTTCTTTTAAGTATTGCCATTGGTTTACTTAGCTAGTAAACTGTCCAGAAGCTGACAGCAAGCCAGATTGGGCCCATGGTTCAGAGTATGCAGACCACTGCTTTCAAAGAATTCTCAATGTTGTTCAGTTCAGTCACTCTGTAATGTCCAACTCTTGAGACCCCATGGACTGAGCATGCCAGGCTTCCCTGTCCATCACCAACTCCTGGAGCTTACTCAGACTCATGCTTATTGAGTTGACAATGCCATCTAACCATCTCATCCTCTGTCTTCCCCTTCTCCTCCTGCCTTCAATCTTTCCCAGCATCAGGATCTTTTCAAATGAGTCAATACTTTGCTTCAGGTGGCCAAAGTATTGGAGATTCAGCCTCAGCACCAGTCCTTCCAATGAGTATTCAGGACTGGACTTCATATAGGATTGACTGGTTGGATCTCCTTGCAGTCCAAGGGATTCTCAAGAGTCTTATCCAACACCACAGTTCAAAAGTATCAGCATATTGTAGGTATAAAGTAAATATTAGTTGAATGAGTGAGCTGCATACTCAGTCACTCAGTCGTGTTGGACACTTAGCAACCCCATAGCTATAACCTATTTAGTGCCTCTGTCCATGGGATTCTCCAGGCAAGCATACTGGAGTGAGTTGCCATTTCCTACTCCAGGGGATCTTTTTGACCCAGGGATCGAACCCACATCTCTTGTGTCTCCTGTACTGGTAAGCAGGTTATTACCAGCTGAGCCACTGGGGAAGCCCCAGTGAATATAAAGATAGGAGCAATTTTTACAAATGAATATTTAATAACAAAAACAAACAACTATACTAGATGAGATCTGAAACTAAATAATTTAAGAAATACTCATAATAATAATTTTCTTTACTTTATCATGTGCACTATTGCACGTATCTCACACGCTACCAAAGTAACGCTCAAAATTCTCCAAGCCAGGCTTCAATAGTATGTGAACCATAAACATCCAGATGTTCAAGCTGGTTTTAGAAAAGACAGAGGAACCAGAGGTCAAATAGCCAACATCCGCTGGATCATCAAAAAAGGAAGAGAGTTCCAGAAAAACATCTACAATTGTTTTATTGACTATGCCAAAACCTTTGACTGTGTGGATCACAACAAACTGTGGAAAATTCTTAAAGAAATGGGAAAACCAGACCTGCCTCCTGAGAAATCTGTATGCAGGTCAGGAAGCAACAGTTAGAACTGGACATGGAATACCAGACTCGTTCCAAACTGGGAAAGGAGTAAGTTAAGGCTGTATATTGTCACCCTGCCTATTTAACTTATATGCAGAGTACATCGTGAGAAATTCTGGGCTGGAAGAAGCACAAGCTGGAATCAAGATTGCCAGGAGAAACATCAATAACCTCAGATATGCATATGACACCACCCTTATGGCAGAAAGTGAAGAGAAACTAAAGAGCCTCTTGATGAAAGTGAAAGAGGAGAGTGAAAAGGTTGGCTTAAAGCTCAACATTCAGAAAACAAAGATCATGGCATCTGATCCCATCATTTCATGGGAAATAGATGGGAAAACGGTGAAAATAGTGTCAGACTTTATTTTGGGGGGCTCCAAAATCACTGAAGATGGTGATTGCAGCCATGAAATTAAAAGATACTTACTCCTTGGAAGGAAAATTATGACCAACATAGACAGCATATTAAAAAGCAAAGACATTACTTTATCAACAAAGGTCCATCTAGTCAAGGCTATGGTTTTTCCAGAAGTCATGTATGATTGTGAGAGTTGGACCATAAAGAAAGCTGAGCACAGAAGAATTGATGTTTTTGAACTGTGGTGTTGGAGAAGACCCTTGAGAGTCCCTTGGACTGCAAGGAGATCCAACCTGTCAATCCTACAGGAAGTCAATCCTGAATTTTCAATGGACGGACTGATGCTGAAGCTGAAACTCCAATACTTTGGCCAGCTGATGGGAAGAACTGACTCATTTGAAAAGACCCTGATGCTGGGAAAGATTGAGGGCAGGAGGAGAAGGGAACAGAGGATGAGATGGTTGGATGGCATCACTGACTCAATGGACATGAGTTTGAGCAAGCTCCAGGATTTGGTGATGAACAGGGAGGCCTGGTGTGCTGCAGTCCATGGAGTCACAGAGAGTCAGACACGACTGCATGACTGAACTCACTGACTGACTCTATCATTATTAATCTAATAGATGAAACTATATCAATGTTTGATGAAAATATATCAGTGAGTCTATCAATAAAGAAATTGAACAATAGAGATTACAGACATTTGCTGATTTTACATGCTACACCTGGAAAGCAAAACTTTGCAAGTATTCAAAGAATGTCTATGAAGTTTTGTCATTTTTTTTTTCAAACGGGTGCATTTTTGTTGTCATTCTTCACACTGAAGTAGGGTCTGTGTCCACTCACTTTGAATCTGGGTGGCCTTGTGACTGCTGTAACTAGTAAATAAACGTGATGCTGTGTGACTTCTGAGACTAGCCCATTAAGGCCGTGCATTTTCCCCCATCACCTAGGTGCTCACTCTTTAAATGCTTCCATTTGGAAACCACATCTCAGAATCCAGTCACTATGTTGTGAAGAAGCACAAACCATTTGGAGAAGTGATGTGTAAGTGCTCAAGTTGACAGTCCCACCAGAGCTGAGTCTTCAGTTTATCCCAACCTGATTTCCAGCAGCTCCCGGGGGATGACAACCCTTCATACTGTCCCAGACATAGTTTCCCTGGCTAAGGCCCCAGACATCAGGAAACAAAGACAAGCCATTCTCACTGTGCTCTGACTGAATACCTTGCCACAGAAATCCACGCACATAATAAAATGGTAGCTGTTGACTGACTCCTTAACTGTGGGTGGTTTTTTATTTAGCTATAGTTCCTAGAAAAAATTAATCTTGATATCAGACCAAAAAGAAAATTACAATATAATTCAATAAAATCAGAGAAAAAAATTAGATAACTCATGAAAATGACTAGAAATTAGAGCACAGGTAAAATACAAAATCTAAATTTACTTTAGCAATAGTGCCTTGAAAAGTAATTCAGTGAAGAACATGAGACTAGGTTCGATAGTTTCCTTAAATATAAATAAATTGAAGTTTTAGAGAGTACCCATGAGCAGAATAATGGAATACAGAGAAGAAAAGGAAATTCTAAAAAAGCCTCTGGCTCAGAACCACACATTTTATTTGATTATTTCCATGACCAACCATTGTGAAATTCTGCAACTTTTACCAGCATTTTCATTATTTCTTCCTTTAAAGTGCCACAGACAGACTGAATTCTTCATTTCTCAGCTTCTCAGCTTCATTAATTGAGTAACTTCTCTATGATTTCAAGCTTCTTAGTCTTCAAAACAGCTCTCCCTCTGCTTCCAGAGGCTTTTATTTTAAGCATAAGTACATAGGCTGCATCATATGAGTTCCCTCTTCCAAAAACTTTAACTAGATCCTTTGTGTATAAAATAAAGTCTAAAACCTTTAACATGGCAATCAAGGTCTTCAAAGGCTACCCTCAAAACAGTTATCTAATCTCATTCCCTGTTGCAACACCTACCTTCTCTTCACATAGTATATTTGCTGTTGATAATGTGGGTATTAGTTGAGCACATCATTCATTCACATTACCTTAGCCAAAGGTGTTCATAATAGGGAGGAAGAATCTGGAACTGTATAGTTCTAGGAAGGATTATTTTGGAGGCAATTCACAGAATGCAAATAAAATGATCTTATTTTTTTAAAAAGGACTTGATTGGCCATGTGTATGAAAAGCTGAGGCGTATCTGGCTTTAGGTAGGGTGTTGTCTAGGAATTCATGCGATGTCCCCAGTCTCTCTCCAGGTTTCCAACTCTTGGTACAGCCTTCCTCTGTGGGGGCTTCATACCCAGGTAATCTTTCTGCAAGTACTGATGCCTAGAAGTTCTGGGATTACATCTCAACATCTTCACTTGGCAACACCAGTAGTAAGCCTCTTTTTTCCCCAACAGTTGCAACAGAAGGCCTGGAGTTGGTTTCTATTGGCCTAGGTTGAGTTGCAATTCCATTCCTACAACTAGGGAGGAGGAATTCACTGCTTCATCAGACTGAGAAAGATGGGTCTAGCGGTAGAGTCAACACAGCTGGAGCATGCAGAATAGATGGGGTCAAAGATAGTTATCCCAATACGGTGTCACATCAGGGAGAGAGGAATGCAAGACCCACGTGGACAACATCAACTATTGTACAACTTATCAAAACTTGTTGAAATGACATACTTTTGAGTGTAGGAAAGAAACTATTTTAAGAAGCATCCTCAGGAGCTATCTTTGAACACTTCCACATGAAACATAAGAGGGAATTACTTGGTCTTTGCAGCTGTGGAGGGTTAATGAACTCAGGTCTCGTGAGTGGAAGTGATGAGAGAGAACTTTGTTTTTGTTTTTCCAAAAAATAGGACAAGTTGACCATCAATAGAGTGTGTGAATGGAGCAGAATCCAGGAGAATTAGCAGAGTTAGCAGAAACATTTAGCTTTATCAAAGGCTGTAGGGTCTTGAGTAGGGTTTCAGCCGGCATTTTCATAGCTGGCTGGATATGTCTAGAATGCGGTGGATACGTTCAGTTGTCCCAGGAAATTTACCTTTATCTATTCACACGTCAATTTCCAGGGTTTTGAGTTAACCAGAAAGCACATCCATGTCTATCCTTGTCTAGGACAGTCACTAGTATAGGCCAATCAATAGCATAGGCCTACAGGGCAACTGTTAAATACAGGATTCAGCACATGACTTAGACTTCAGGCCTCACTATACATTTAACTTTGCACAAATAATCTACTGAATAATTCTGAGACTGCTTTTCTTCACCTGTATGAGAAATAATAATATATCCATACCCTTGACAATGCTTAAAGACCAAGCAAGGATGCTTAATCTAATGCAGGATTAAAGTGGCCATTAGTATTATTATTAGGCATTCTGGGTTTTTCGGATAATTTGGATAAGAAACTGGTTTTTTCTTACTTGAATTTGAACACTTTACAATGTAGGAAGGGAAAAAAATCAGCAAACAAATTAGGTGTTAACCTAAATACATAATAATATCAATTTGAACTCAATCTGGTAACTTATTATAATTTTAAATCAATCTTATTTTACTCTAGAAATAGTAATTTGATTTCAATTCTCTCTCTCACCACCCACTCCCTACCCCTCTCCATAAACTATTTTTATTAAGTATTATCAATTTGTCTGATGAGTTGCTCATGCAAAACAGAAGTTTCTCTCATTTCTTGTTATGGTGTCTGCTTAAGAAATGACTCTGTGCAGAGTTTAGAGCAAAAAAAAATTACTAAAATATTAAAGCAACACAGTTGATTAAAATATCACACCTTGCCTGTTTCTTTGGCAAGCTCAGTGAAGAAGCAAAAATTAAATATTAGCATGTGCTTTTCACATGAATATGCTGGGGGAAAAAAGAACTTAAAAAACATTAAAAAAATTTTTTTTCACTTACATTTGCTATTTTTTAAATCTTCAAAATGTATCTTGATATTTCTCCTAAATAATAGCTTGAACAACCCAGTGTAGACTACTTCATAAATAGGGTTCAGAAAAGTATAACATTATCTTGACAAAGGAAGGGAAACCAAATACTTCTCCTGAGTATTCAGGAAGTCTGTCCTGAGTTAAAAGATTTGAGTTTTACATATCTAGCTTTTGAAGAAATATGGGCTCAAAATCAGAGATTCCTCCAATGTCTCTTAAATATCAAAACCTCTCAAATTCATTTTTATTTGGGGAAGAACTTTATGGTTTAGGTAGTTTATCCACATGAGGTCAAGTCATATATTTTTTTAAAACATAACAATTTCATTGAAATATTATTCATATACCATACAATTCACAAAAGTAAACAATTCAGTGGATTTAAATATATTCACCTTTAGAATGGACTGGTTGGATCTCCTTGCAGTCCATTCTAAAGGTGAATATATTTAAATCCACTGAATTGTTTACTTTTGTGAATTGGAGATCAATCCTGGGTGTTCATTGGAAGGACTGATGCTAAGGCTGAAACTGCAATACTTTGGCCACCTCATGCGACAAGTTGACTCACTGGAAAAGACTCTGATGCTAGGAAGGGTTGGGGGCGGGAGGAGAGGGGGACGACCGAGAATGAGATGGCTGGATGGCATCACCGATTCTGTGGACATGAGTTTGAGTGAACTCCGGGAGTTGGTGAAGGACAGGGAGGCCTGGCGTGCTGTGATTCATGGGGTTGCATATAGTCCGACACGACTGAGCGAATGAACTGAACTGAACTGAACTGAAATATATTCACAGAGTTGTGCAACCATCACCACAATCTACTGTTGGAATATCTTCATCATCCCCAAAAGAAACCTCATTCCCTCCTCCCACCAGCCCCTGGAAATCCACTAATCTATTTTCTGTCTCTGTGGATTTGCCTCTTCTGGACATTGCATATAAATGAAATTATATAAAACATGGTCTTCTGTGGCTGGCTTCTTTCACTTAATATGTCTTCAAGGTTCATTCATATTACGTGAAGACACACAGATGGCCAACAGGCAAATGAAAAAAATGCTCAACATCACTAATCATCAGAGAAATGCAAATCAAAACCACAATGAGATTTCACCTCACACCTGTCAAAATGGCTAATGTCAAAAGTCTATATATAATAAATGTTGACAAGGATGTGCAGGAAAGGGAATCCTATTACACTGTTAGATTATAAATTGGTTCAGCCACTATGAAAAATAGTACAGAGGTTTCTCAAAAAATTAAAACCAAACTACCACATGATCCAGCAATTCTACTGCTGGGTTTATATCCAAAGAAAACAAAAAAGCACTAATTCAAAAAGACACACGTGCTCCAGTGTTCATGAGCATGTGATAAGTCACTTCTGCTGCTGCTGCTGCTGCTAAGTCTCTTCAGTCGTGATCGACTCTGTGCAACCCCATAGATGGCAGCCCACCAGGCTCCCCTGTCCCTGGAAAGGGAAAAGTGAAAGTGAAGTCGCTCAGTCGTGTCTGACTCTTCACACCCCATGGACTGCAGCCCACCAGGCTCCTCCGTCCTTGGGATTTTCCAGACAAAAGTACTGGAGTGGGGTGCCATTGCCTTCTCCATAAGTCACTTCAGTCATGTCCAATTCTTTGTGACCCTGCAGACTATAACCCCCCAGATGCCCCTGTCCTTGGGATTCTCCAGGCAAGAACACTGGAGTGGGGTGCCATGCCCTCCTCTAATGGATCTTCCCCATCCAGGGATCAAACCCCTGCATTTCTTACATCTCCTGCAATGGCAAGCAGGTTCTTTAACACTATTGTCACCTACACACACACACACACACACACATACATATGTAATGGAATATTTCTCAACCATAAAAATGAATGAATTTCTGCCATTTGCAACAATGTGCATGGACTTGGAGGGTATTTTGCTCAATGAATTGTCAGACAGAGAAAGATAAATATTGGACAGAGTCAATTACAGGTAGAAGCTAAAAAATGAAACAAATAAATGAATATAACAAAACAGAAACAGACTCACAGGTATAGAGAACAAAGTAGCCGTTCCCAGAGAGGAGACTGAAGAGGGGCAGAGCAAGATAAGAATAGGGGATTATGATCTACAAACTATTAAGTGTAAAATAAATAAGTTACTAGGACATATCACAGAGCACAGGGAATATGGTAAATACTTTCTAATAACTTTAAATGGAATATAATCTATACAAATATTGAATCATTATATTGTACACCTGAAACTAATATAATACTGTAAATCAACTATACCTCAAAAGAAATGAAAACAAAAAGTTTTAAATTTTAATGAAGTCTCATTCATCTTTCTTTTCTTTTGACACTTGTACTTTTGGTATCATATCTGAGAAGACTTGACCTAATCCAAAGTCTCAAAGATTTTACTACTATATTTTCTTCCAAGAGTTTAATAGTTTTAGCTCTTACATTTAGGTCTGTGATCCATTTTTAATTAAATTTTTGTGTGTAGTGTAAAAAGTGGCTCCAAGCTCATTGTATTGCATGTGATATTCAGTTACTGTCTGGGCTCCATTTACATGAATAGACTATTATTTTCCCAGTGAATGGTCTTGGCACCATCATGCAATGTTTAATCCTTGAACTAGTTGTGTCAAATCTAAATAACCTAATCAAGTTGTTTGGAACTGTGGTAAATCTTGATTGTTAAACTTTTCCTTATGAGTTTTTTTTTCTCTAATTTTACAGACTTTTAAAAAGCAAAGATAATTCCTCAATCCTGAACTTCAACTGGACTTCTGAATTATTTCCTAAAGAAACCTAATTTTCACTATCTTTGAAATTTTTTGGAAATGTCCATTGAGTTTCTTGAATAGTGCTGAGCAAATCTTTGTCTTTATTAGTTGGAGAGCTGAAAATCTTAACTAATGCTCCCTCATGAATTTTATAGTTGACAAAATCTGACAAAACCTTCCCAGTTCAGTCTTTAATCTCAGTTTAATAACCCAGTTCTTTTTGTTCTGGTGGTATCTCAAAGCAGGTTTGATGTACAGAGCATTGCAGAGCATTACCTGGGTGAATATAGACAGATGCAAGTATTTTAGCAAGAATGTTTTTAGTACAAGACATGGAACAATGAAGAGAGTCACGAGAAATTCTGTGAACTGAAAAACTCATCATATATTGAAAGATGTATTTATTAAATATGCACTATTAATTAAATATTTTCTGTTCATATCTCAATGATTTTATCCACTTCAATCCTGTTAGTATTCACAAGCTTCCTATGAGATGTTAGGCAAAATGCTCCTATTTATAGAATATGTTATTCTTTGGGCTTTGTTACCTAACTAAAGTCCAAAACATAAATAATGACCACTTGTTTAGCTCACAGTTCTATGATTTGGCTGGATAGTGCATCTGACCTTGGATTGTTTAACTGGTCGTGGCCAGGCTCACTCAGGAATCTACGGCCAGTAAGCAGGTCAGCTGGTGGCTAGATCTTCCTGCAAAGCCTCACTCACATCCTAGATGTTGAGCATCTCCTGGGGATCACATGCTTCTCATCACTCAGCAGTCTGCTCAGATTTCCTCATACAGAAGTCTCAGATTCTGGGCTTGCCTCGTGGCTCAGTGGTAGAGAACCCACCTGCCAATGCAGGCAACACAGGTTCAATTCCTGATCCAGGAAGATTCCACGCATCTCAGAGTTACTAAGACCCTGTGCCGCTTTGGAGCCAGGGAAACACGACTACTAAGCCTCTGTGGCCGAGAGCCCGTGCCCAGCAAGAGAATTCACCCCAATGAGAAGCTCATGCACCAAGCTAGAAAGGAGCTCCCAACTGCCACAGCTAGAGAAAAGCCCATGCAACAGCAAAGACCCAGCACAGCCCCAAATAAAGTTAAATATATATATATGTATATTAAAAAACTCAGGTTCCAAGAGTAGCAAGGGTAAATCCCAATTTACAAGTATTTTTCAAGCCTCTTGAATCATATTTGCTACTATTTCACTAGCCCCAGCAAGTCACAGGGCCTGCTAAATTCCAGGGGATGAGAAAAATCAACCTCTAAGAGAAAAGCTGCCAAGCACGAGGCTAACTTGGCAATCGACACAGAAAGCAAAACAAGGTTATTTCATGGGGGCACCAAAATAAGGTCTTTAGCATGGGACTTCTAATGGTGAGTTCTGTGTATGGGCTACTACTTAAGCTTTTCTGCTGCTTGGTAATTTAACAGTGATTTTTGTCTTGATCAAGAATCTGTTATATTTTAGTTATTATTTTTGTTGATGTAATGCAAAGAAAGAAAGAAAGCATGAGGAATAAAAGAGGCACAAAATGAAAGGGAAGATACTCCCTAACATCCTTCTCATTGCTCACCCTTCAGAAGCAACAATTTTTGTTTATTCTACCTTTAGGCCTTTGCATGTAATACTAAGTAAAATGATTGTGCCTTGGTGTCTGGATCTATCAACACTAAACAGTGTCTGTTCTGTCTTTATAGTGACACAAGAAATATTTATTTTCTCTGTATCTCCTCCATCGACATTCTCTTTCTCCTTCTATGCTTGCTAATTACATTAAAAAAATTTAAATCACATGCTAAGCTCTCTATTTTAGACACATCGGCTTTAAGCTGTAGCTCTCAATTTCTCACCATAGAGGATGAGGCATTAATGTTCTTTGCACTTGGTTCTCACAGCTCCCACCACCACTTGTCACAAGCTACCACTTGTCAGAATCTGCCAAGCATTGCCTCACACTGACAATACTATGAAGTAATTATACTCTGATCTGTATTCATAATAAGGTTTTGCATCCATAGTTTGGTTCTGAAAATCATGACCCAATGTTAAAAAATATGATGATTATGCACAAATCAGTGATGTGATTGAATTCACCAAGAAGTAAATCCTATGCCCTTTAACCTGAATCACTTGAAGGGAAATGTTTCAATCAAAGTCTGAAGTATCCTATTACACTCCATCATCTGTTCAATATAAAGACACATCATTTTGCTTCAAATTTGTAACATAATTTTCTTCTACAACTTTATAAGTCTCTTGGAATTTTGTTGTATTTCTTTTTTCTTGTCAGAAAGAATTTGTGTTTTATCACATTACTTAAAACATCCACTTGCCTTATTGTGCTACTTACGGGATGATATAAAATGCTTCTAGGTCAAAAGCGCAGCTGGCTTCTTATTATTTCTTTTTATTGTTCTCCTGAGTTAGCTCTATTGTTTCCTAAGGCCTTTGAATTTCTCCTGGATTCTTTTAGAAATGGTGTATAAGAGGTGAATTTAATGAATCCTTACATGAATGAATATATATTTTATTTCCTAGAATTCTGGTCCTATTTTTTTTCCCTCAAAATTTTGAAGACATAATTACACCATCTTTTAAGATACAAGGCTGCTGATGTGAGAATTTTAATGCCAATCCAATTTTTAGTATGTAATTCAGTTCTTGTTTATTTAAAATTTTTAATTAGGTATAATATGCATATAGAAAAGAAGACAAATTACAGCTTGATGAATTATCTCAAGAATGATCCCATAAGTAAACTCACAACACTAGTCAAAAAATAAAACACTAGCTCTGCCTCAGAAGCCCTTTTGTGCCCCCATCTCAGGCACCACCCTCTCCTCCTCATAAGGCATCGTTATCCTGATTTCTATAGTCCTATTGTTTTAGAAACTTCCATTCATAGAAGCAAAACACTACATATCCTTTCATGGCTGACTCCCATCCCTCAAAATTAGGTTCGTGAGATTTATCCACGCTGTTGCTTATAAAAGTGGCTTATTTATTTCAGTTTCTGAACAGTATTTAATTTTTGTTGTTGTTGTTCAGTCACTCAGTCACGTCTGACACTTTGAGACCCCATGGACTGTAGCACGCCGGGTCTCCCTGTCCTTCACCATCTCCCAGAGTTTGCTCAAACTCACGTTCACTGAGTCGGTGATGCCATCCAACCATCTCATCCTGTCTTCCCTTCTCCTGCCTTCAGTCTTTCCCAGCATCAGGGTCTTTTCCAATGACTCGCCTTTCTGCATCAGGTGGCCAAAGCATTGGCGCTTCAGCTTCAGCCTCAGTCTTTCCAGTAAATATTCAGGGTTGATCTCCTTTAGGATGGACCAGTTGGATTTCCTTGTTGTCCAAGGGACTCTCAAGTGTCTTCTCCAACACCACAGCATCAATCAGCCATGTGTGTTCATATGTCCCCTCCCTCTTGAACTGTCCTCCTTTGTTTTTTAAATGTTGAGTTTTAAGCAAGCTTTTTCACTCTCCTCTTTCACTTTCATCAGGAGGCTCTTTAGTTCTTCACTTTCTGCCTTAGGGTGGTGTCATCTGCATATCTGAGGTTATTGATATTTCTCCCAGCAGTCTTGATTCCAACTTGTGCTTCATCTAGCCAGGTGTTTCACGCAATGTACACTGCATACAAGTTAAATAAGCAGGGTGACAATATACAACTTTGATGTACTCCTTTCCCAATTTTGAACCAGTCCATTGTTCCATGTCTAGTTCTAACTGTTGCTTCTTGCCTGCGTACAGGTTTCTTAGGAGGCAGGTAAGGTGATCTGGTATTCCCATCTCGTGAAGAATTTCCCACAGTTTGTTGTGATCCACACTGTCAAATGCTGTCACGTAGTCAATGAAGCAGAATTAGATGTTTTTCTGGAATTCTCTTGTTTTACGATGATCCAATAGATGTTGGCAATTTGATCTCTGGTTCCTCTGCCTTTTCTAAATCCAGCTTGTACATCTGGAATTTCTCAATTCATATACTGTTGAAGCTTAGCTTGAAGGGTTTTGAGTATTACCTTGCCAGCATGTAAAATGAGTGCAATTGTGTGGTAGTTTGAACATCTTTTGCATTTCCTTTTTTGGGGATTGGAATGAAAGCTGATTGTTTCCAGTTCCATGACCACTGTTGAGATTCCCAAATTTGCTAGCATATTGAGTGCAGCACTTTCACAGCATCATCTTTTAGGATATGAAATAGTTCAGCTGGAATTCCATCACCTCCACTAGCTTTGTTTGTAGTGATGCTTCCTAAGGCCCACTTGACTTCACACTCCAGGATGTCTGGCTCTAGGTGAGTGATTACACCATTATGGTTATCCAGTTCATTTAGATCTTTTTTGTATAGTTCTGTGTATTTTTGCCACCTCTTATTAATTTAATTTTATGAATATTCAAGAATTTATCCTTACTAATATTTAAACACATTTGGGCTTTTTTCCAGTCTTTGGCTATCATAAATAAAGTTATTAACAACTTTTTTTGGTACACATATATTCACATCTCTAGTGTTTTCTATTTTATTGTGCCTAGAGCACAGAATGTGATCACATTGTTTTAGAAGATATTATTAACCATTTTCAAAGTGGTTGCACCAATATCGCTCTTACCAGCAACACAGGAAAATTCTAGTTCCTCTAAACCTTCAACTCTTTGTATTGCAGTCTATTTAACTGTGGTTATTCTGACTATTGTGTATTCTGACTAATGGTATTTTGTTTTTCAAATTTTAATTGAATATTTTTTTAATACCTGGATTAGCTGCTCGCTATATGGCTGATCAAGTCTTTTGGTCAATTTCCCTGTTGGGTTGATACCCTTTTATTTTGTAGGAGCTCTTGGCATATCTGGATAGGACACCCCACTTGGTCAAATGTGTAGCAGTTATCTTCTCCCATTCTTTGGCTTGCCTTTTATATTCTTTTAATGATGCTTAGGAAGATTGAGGGCAAGAGGAGAAGGGGATGGCAGAGTATGAGATGATTGGATGGCATCACACCGATTCAATGGGCATGAGTTTGAGCAAACTGTAGGAAATGGTGATGGACAGGAAAGCCTAGTGTGCTGCAGTCCATGGGGTCACAAAGAGTCAGACACAATTTAGCACTTGAACAACAAAATGATACATTTTAATGAACAGAAATAATTGATTTCATCAATTTATTGTTAGTGCTTTTTGTATGCTCTTGAAGTTCCTTTCACTTAGGTCAAGAAGATATTTTGTTTGTGGTCTTGAAGTTTTGCTCTTTAACCATTAACATTCTGATCTATAGTCACCTGGAATTGATTTTTATGAAAGCAGGAGTCAAGATTCAAATTTTCCATACTGATATCCAATCAACCCTGTGCCATTTATTCAAAGGAAAGATGTCTTTTGCCTCTGGGTTAAAAGCTTCCTTTGTCATAATCAAGAAACCATTAGTACATGGGTTTGTTTCTGGGCTCTGTTTTCTTCCATATCAATGAGCCCTGGCACCATGCTACCCATTCTTAATTTATGGTAGCTTTAAACTGATATGGCAGGTATATTTAGTAGTGTAGGTCTTCCAACTCAGTATTTTTACACATTGTTTTTGTTATTCTTGACCCTTCACATTTCCATATATATTTTAGAATCAGTTTGCCAATTTCTACAAAATAACCTTCTATGGTTTTGATTGAAATTTTATTGAATATATGTATATGAGAAGAATTGATCCCTTAACAATATTAATTCTTCCTGTTAATGAAAATAGTATCATTACACATTCTTGTTGTTGTTTAGTCACTAAGTCCTGTCTGACTCTTTTTGATCCCATGGACTGTAACACACCAGGCTCCCCAGTCCTTCACTTTTTCCCAGAGTGTGTTCAAATTTGTGTCCATGGAGTGGGTGATATTATCTAATCATCTCATCCTCTGTTGTCCCCATCTCCTCCTGCCTTCAGTCTTTCCCAGCATCAGGGTCTTTTCCAATGAGTTGGCTCTTCACATCAGGTGGACAAAGTATTGGAGCCTCAGCTTCAGCATCAGACCTTCCAATGAGTATTCAGGGTTGACTTCCTTTAGGATTGACTGGTTTAATCTCCTTGCAGTACAAGGGACTCTCACGAGTCTTCTCCATCATAATTCAAAAGCATTAATTTTTGGGGGCTCAGCCTTCTTTATGGTCCAACCCTCACATCCATACATGACTATTGGAAAAATGATAGCTTTGACTATACAGACCTTTGTTGGAAAAATAATGTCTCTTCTTTTTAATATGCAGTCTAGGTTTGCCAAAGCTTTCCTTCCAAAGAGCAAGGGTCTTCTAGCAATAATGTCATAATTTTCTATTCAGAGGTCCTATACATTTTTAATTAGACTTAATGTATGCATGGGCTTCCCTGGTGGCGCAGAGGTTAAAGCGTCTGCCTCCAATGCGGGAGACCCGGGTTCGATCCCTGGGTCGGGAAGATCCCCTGGAGAAGGAAATGGTAACCCACTCCAGTATTCTTGCCTGGAGAATCCCATGGACGGAGAAGCCTGGTAGGCTACAGTCCACGGGGTCGCAAAGAGTCGGACACGACTGAGCGACTGAACGGAACGGAACGGAAAGTATGCATTTGATATTTTTGATGCTATAGTAAATAGTATTATGTATTTTAGTTTTATGGTCTGAATATTTGCTACTGCTTTACATGACAGAATGATTTAAATTGTCACCTTAAATCCACTAATCAAATTAAATGCTATTGCTGAAGATTCTTTTATATTTTCTATGTAAACAAAATAATCAAGTCATGTTATCTCCAAATAATGACAATTTTATTTCTTACTTTCTCAATTTTAATAATAGTTTTATGTTTTTGCCTTATTGCAGGAGATAGAACTTCTTGATAAAAAAAAATGAGAAAAATATATGGTGATATCAAACATTCTTGTCTCAATTCTGACCTTTTATTTTTCTCCTAGACACTCAGATTTAGATTAAGAGATCTTCTTCTCATTCCTAGTTTACTAAGGATTTTTTAAACCATAAATAATAAAATGAGTGAATTTCATAAACTGCTTTTTCTGCTTCTATTGAAATGATTAATTTTTCTCTTAGACCCTGTTAATGAGATAAAATACTTCTATTTTTTAATATTTAACCAGCTTTGCATTCCCCAAATAGACTTAACTTAATCATGATTCATTTTATGTATTGGTATATATTGTTTACTGGTTTTAAAGGACTCTTTACCTATTTTCACATAAGACATTGATTTGCTATTTTCATTTTCTTAGAATATAATTGCCAAGTTTTGTTCTCAAAGTTACACTGGCTTAATAAATGAGTTGCAAAAGTTTTTCTTTTATTACTTTTGGAAGAGTCTATAAAATATGTATTATTTCTTTCTGATATATTGGGAGACATATTCTGAAGAAGATGTATTTTCCTGATTTTTTTCCCCTTTTTCTTTAACTATCTTACTAACATATTTGATTTATTCAATTCTGAATTCAATTTATGCTGTTTCTATCTTGCATGGGTGCAATAGCACCTCAATTACCTCTGCGGATCTTAAGAGTTTGCATCTCTTTCTGTACATCTTTTAATGTATTCCTTTGAGTCTATATTTGCTTATCTTGTTCTTTCTCTTTTGCAGTGTCAGTTTTCTTCAAATACTTAGAAATATTTGGTTATCCAGGGATTTCTTGTTTGTCTTTTAAGTTTCATTATTTATTTATTTATTTTTAATCATTATTTTTTAAAAATTATTTGTGCTGGGTCTTTGTCACTGCGTGTGGGCTTTCTCTAGTTGTGGAGAGCTGGAGCAACCCTTCAGCTCCTCTTTGCTGAGGAGCGTGAGGGTGGCTTCTCCTCTTGCAGTGACAGGCTCTAGAGAGGGCAGGCTCAGCAGATGCAGCTCATGTTTCTTCCCGGACCAGGGGTGGAACCTGTTCCAGGCATTGGCAGGCAGATTCTTAACTGCCTGAACCACGTGGGAAGTCCTGTGCAGTGACTTAGTGTTGATGAACGAGGTTAATAGCATCACAGCTGTGCTCAGCCCTCACCTACATCACAGGAGAAGCTTCGCTGTAAATCTGTGTGTGTGATGGGAGGGTGTCATCTGGCAGCTTCTCCTTCACTCCCTGGTAAGGGGGCACTCGGGAGGCCATGCCTGTCTTCCAAGTGGCATAGGAAAACAGGCCCTGATTTAGAGAGCTAACCCCTGTTCTGGATGCTGAAGCTCTGCTCCACAGATGCTTAAGTTTCTGTCTCTTTAGAGAGCATTTCTCTGGATTATCCTGGGAAGGAGTTCTGCAGCCGCCCTCCTGGGATAATGAAGGAGTTATAGGCGTTTAGTGAAGTCCCTGATCTCAGTTCTGTTCTCCGTATCATCTGATTTCACCAGGCACTGAACAAAGAACCCATACTCAACTAATCGCTCCCGAGCTCATTCAGATGACCTGTCGGCATGATTACAACTACCTTCTGCCTTCGGAAATTTGGCGGCACCTTCATTCTGCTGATGCTCCCTTCCCTATCATTTCAATGTCTTACTTTTTGTTTTGCTTTGCTTTTAAAATATATCTTATGCTTATTTTTAGGAGAGACATGATTGAAAGGTTTAGTGAGGCAGGATTCTTGAATTTAAATATTATTAATAATTTTTAAATTTAAATATCAATGATTACTTATTAATATTATATCAGGTTTCATGCAACTAGGGAATTTTAAGGTGCTAGTAGAATATTTTCAAGATTACTCTTATAACACTTGAGAGATACAAACACACATGTGGTGTGGAGGAAGGTGGTGAAAACAAGAAAGAGAGAAAAGGTATAAAATTTAGACCAATATCCAGGCAGCTGCTTAGGTGGGTTTTTTTTTTTTTTTTTAATGAAAAAGAATTACAAAAGCGCTGGAGGAAGCTTTCAAATTTGCATATACTATAAATCTCTGAATAAATTAGAAATTAGCAAACACTCCAATTCCTGGTATGCTTAAAATACTATTTTATCTTCATTTTACTCATACATATCAAATAGATTATGCACACTTTGTGTGAGATATATGACCTAAGAATGTCCTAATTTATCAATAGACCTACTCATTCTATTAACATGATAACTTTGTGCTCATACTATTTTTAAGGCATGAATATTATTGGTCTTGAAAATAAAAATATACATCTTCAACTTCCCTTTCTCGGCCTCCTCCCCCCTGTGCAAACCGCATTTCCCTATAGCTAGCTAACCTACAGGGAATTGGAAAAGTTAAAAATAAAATAAGAAGGCAACACTGGCCCAGGGTTGATAAGTCAGTGATTCAATTGTCAGTCTCCACCCGTATCAGAAACCACTCTGGTAAATTATAAGGCATAAAGTATCCACATGTTATGTCTCTTTTTTAATCTTCAAACTTTGTTTCCTCAACCTGAAAAAAAATGCATCAGTTCCAAGGTGTGATGGTTATTGTCCATTTTGACTATGCAGGTCCATCTCCCATTCTCTGCCCTGCTTGGTGCCCCCGAGGCCTTTCCCTCTAGACACCCGCTCCCACCCACTTGGCAGCTGGCTTTCCCTTGAGCTGGGCCACTGGGAAGTCCTGGCAGGAGGAGATGAGAGGACGGCAGATGGTAAAGGTCGGAGGCTTCTCCCTCCCCCTTTCCTGCTTTTATACCTGGCCTCCTCCCTCTACAGCTTCCCTCCAGCTCTCCATGGACTCCCGGACACCTCATCCCCCACGGGTGGTAATGACCTCCACTGCTGGTGCTCTCACTTGCATCTCTACCCCTCCATTTTTCCCTGAGTCCCACTTACATCTCTGCAATTAATCTTCCCATCAATGGCCCTTTGGTTGAACTATTTGGGTGAGTTGTTACTGGGTGGGACCTTGACAGATACAATAGATTTCAGAAAGGGTGTAGCTTAAATCCTATAGGCAGTGCTTTTTCTCAGATGGTATTTCTACTATGAGTCCTTCTACCTCACAGTTAGTCTATTGAAGTCCCTTGATTAGTGAGATTTTCTGATGACTCAGTTCAGTTCAGTTGCTCAGTCGTGTCTGACTCCTTGTGACCCCATGGACTGCAGTACTCCGGACTCCCCTGTCCATCACCAACCTCCAGACCTTGCTCAAACTCATGTCCATCGAGTCAGTGCTGCCAACTCTTTCTGATGACTAGAAGATATATTTATTTTAAAATTACTGTGGCTAAAGGTCACTTTTACACTGCCCTTAGAATATGATAGATTTAGTCCAGTAGTTCTCACTTTCAGCTGGGTAGTTGTTTAATACCAATGATGGTAAGCAAAATTCTGAGATGGTCCTAAGATTTTCTGGGCCCTCAATGCTAGTTTACATACTCTGCATAACCTCTAGGACTGTGAGTTTGCTGGCTTTCATTTTTATGATTACTGCTTATAACCACAGTTGACTTTAAGGAAGGGAGATCATTATTAGTTATGCTACAGTGCTGGGCATGTGGCAATATGAAGGTATCAAATCAGTATGCTACACACCTTGAACCCCCACAATGTTATATGTACCATATTTCAATTTAAAAAATGAAAAGAAAAAAAACACAGAAAAAGGAAGAAAGGTCTATTATCCAGATAGACCTCTGCTAATCACTCAAGCCCTTTAAAAGCAAAGAACCAAGATCTGCAGAGTGAACTCCAGCCCCAGCCAACAAACTGACTTCAGCTTGATGAGATTCTGAGCTGAGAATCCAGTGATCGTACACCCGAACTTCTAACCTACAGAAACTGTGATATAATGACTTGGCTATTTTAAGGTGCTCAATTAATCTGGTTATTAAGCATGTAATTTGTTAATTGTAACAGAAAACTAATACACCAATGCCCCAACCTCCAAGAATCTGGGTTTTTTGGTTAGAGTCTGGGTTCTGGGTTGGGATCTAGCAACCTCCCATCTTTGGTGATGCTACTATTCACTCAGGAATAATAATCACTGCCTTTTCTCCCTTAATTGAATTGGGACCAGCTGAAAACAGTCCTGGAATAGTTTTCTTCTTTCCTGTTTATCCATTCAACACATAGTTATTGAATGTTTACTGGGTACCAGGTGCTTGGCCTTGAGGATTTATTTAATGTAAACAAAATCAGATATAGTCACTTCCCTTATGGAGCTCACAGTCAAAGCGGGAGATAACACATCTTTTAAACACCATATGTTTTCCTGCTCATAAGGCAAGGTTCATTTTCACAAAAACTATCTGGCAGGAAATAAGCACTTGCTTCAGTCTTGGAGCCTTGGGCTGCCTCTCATATTTCAAGGTGCCTTCTCAATGGCTTTAATTTGAACCACAATGTCCTGTTTGGGAAAGATAAATTTACCGGAAATGACCTGGAACAGCACTAGGTAGTATGCCTACAGAGGTCATTTGATTAATTCAGAAAAATAAACCAGAAGAATTTAACTCAGACTCAGTCATCAATCTTGTTCATCATGAAGACACTGGGAGTATTTTAAAAAGAGGAAGAAGAAGGAATTCCCTGGTGGTCTAATGGTTAGGACTCAAGAGTTTCTATTGCTGAGGGTGTGGATTCAATCCCTGCTTGGGGAACTAAGATCCTGCAAGCTGTGTGGCACAGACAAAAAAATTAAAAATAATAAATAAGTAAAAAGATGGAGAAGAAATACATTAAACAAATAAATATTACAAAGTAATGTATGCAGTTGGCCAAAAAGTTTGTTAGGGTTTTCAAGTAAGCTGGTATGGAAAATGTTGAAGGAAATTTTTGGCCAACCCAATAACCTAACTACCATGATAAGCGTTCCCCGGGGGGAGGTGGAGGCACCAAGAGGGATATGACTTAGGGCTGGGGCAAGGAAATGCCAGGAAGTGTGTCTCTGAAGAAGGATCATTATCAAGGAAGGCAAAGAGGAGCAGGTGTTATACAGGCTGGGAGGCAGGCTGAGAAACAGAATGCTGGGAAAGGGGTTCTCAGGCTGGGGTGCTCTTTGGAATCCCCTGGGGAACATCAGAAGTCACTGATGCCTGGATCCCACCCTGAGATCCTGATTTAATGGGTCTGAGACATGGTCTGGGCACCTCCAGGTCATCCCAATGTACATCCAAGCAGACAAACATAGCACGTGCAAAGACCCTGTGGTAGCAGCTGCCATGACCGATTCCAGAAGCTGAAAGAAGGCTCAGTTGAAGGAAGTCACAGCCCCCCAGAGACTCCCAACAACTGCAGACGCTTTGTGACACAAACTTGCCCTCTCCCAGTTACGACCGCCCAAAGTACTTCCAAACATTTTACCTTGTGCTGAAAAGTACTCTCGGGATTCAATAGATGAAGGAAGAGAGAGTTCACCAAAATTCAAAGGGTCATCACAGGTTAAAATAAAGGAGCTTATGATTCATTTTTACACCCCTCTACTCCCACTGTGCCCTGCACCTTGGCCCACGCAGAATTATGTTTCTAAATTCCAAAAAAATGATGGCAGAGGAGCAAGAGTGCTTTCCTAAAAGAGAGGAGGAAGGCAATATTTAACAGCACTGGCATTTTCTTCCTGGCTTGCCCAACTGTGCAGGCAACTTTATATCCCAGACAGCGTATGAAGAGTTCATCATTACTGACAGGAGAGCAAGCTGTCCCCTGACCGTCATTTTGGTTTCAGCTGCATAATTTGCATAGAGCATAGGAAATGAAGTTGATTGATTTGGGATAATGCTCCAAAATCTCTTTTGGCATCAAAAGAGCTGATTGCTCTCAAATTGCCAAATCAAATAGGTTTACATAATTTACCTCAGCTAATCTCTCTTGCTCATCTTTGGCCAAATTAGCCTGACTGTTATCTCTCTAATACCCAGCATATTCCTGCCTCAGGGCCTTTGCACTCTCTGTTCTCTCTGTATAATCAATATTATACCCTTTTTAAAAAAATTTTTTCTGTTTCTCTCCCTTACTCCAACCCATCTTGTAAGTCTCAGGAGATTAGTAGCTTTATTTGTTTGTTACTAATTTATCCTTAAGACCTAGAACGGTGGCTGGGACATACTAATGTAGGAATATCAATAGTAACATAAAAGAACAAAGAAAGTGTTTTAACAAAATGCATCCTCTTCTGAAGACACTGAGACTGCAAGATACGAATGGACACAAAAATGAAAACTATAACATATTTCATAGCTGTTTTCTGGACTTGGTGATTAAATTTTACAGAATTTCAAAGTTCATTGAAAGTTGCTCTTCAATAAATGTGACCACTAGAATAAAACTTAAATTAGTTCTCTATGGCATTCCATTATATTCCACAGGCATTTTACTTCATAAAGGTAAATAAAAATATGACTGGAAGCTGACCAGTTCATCCTTCTGTTAGAAATCTCTGTGGAATATACAGTGATGTGTTTGTTATATATCAAAAGAGAGCTCTATAACTTTTTAAATCAAAAAGCAATACACAAGGTAGAAAGATGCTCAAAATGTGGAAAATAAAAAGTGTGAATAAATATATTTTTCAGTTCTCAACTTTGTGTGGTATTGTACTAAGATGACTGCTGCTGCTACTAAGTCACTTCAATCGTGTCCGACTCTGTGCGACCCCATAGACAGCAGCCCACCAGTCTCCTCCATCCCTGGGATTCTCCAGGCAAGAACACTGAAGTGGGTTGCCATTTCCTTCTCCAATGTATGAAAGTGAAAAGTGAAATTGAAGTCACTCAGTCGTGTCCAACTCTTAACAACCCCATAGACTAGTGTAAAATAATATATTTCAGGGAAATAAGAGTTGAAATTCCTGCTTTATCTTTCCCATTTCCCATCACAGTCTCATGGAAAACTCATGTAAACATTTTCCAGTGAGATTAGAGTAATTATATGCCCTTGCTTAGATGCGATTAATTATTTAAAAAGAAGTTGTGGCCATGTTTTTCAAAGTTGGCTGTGCACTAGAATCAATTGGAAGGTTGATTAAAAGAGAGATTTCTGGGCTCCACCAAGATACCAAGCTTCCCAGGTATCTTGATTCAGAAGGTCTGGGGCAGGGCCTGAGAATTTTCATTTCTCTCAAGCTCCAAGATGATGCCTATGTTCCTGGTTCATGGACCATTCTTGGAGTACACCTGGACAAGTTGGTTCTGAGGGTTCCGTTTTCTCCTCCCATCCCTAGCCTATTTCAGGACCATTTCATGACATGATTGAGTTATGGATATGCACATAGTTGCACATGAAAAGATTTTATTGCCATTGTTGTGTGGGTGACAATACCTCTACAGATATTTTCTTACACTCAGTTTATCTGTAAGTGGACCCTCTCTTGGTGTTGACTAATAGAGGCTGGTCTGCTTTGACAATTTGTTTGAATACTGAACGGAAGCCTCCTTGATCCAGTTCAGTTGAGATCCTTGTCTACATAACCAACCCTGCTCTCATGTCATCCCAAGAAAATGTCAGTTTATTTGCATTAGTCCATTTAGTAACTAATAAATAGAACTGAAATAGACTTTTTTCTTAGGTGGGTAATAAGACTTTTCATGTTGTCCTAGATAAAACTCTCTGGATGTTTCATGTGTACAGAATATTTCCCTTAGATTTTTTTAATATTATGAATTATTTCAAAATTAAGAAAAGTAAAAAAGCAAGAAAGTTCCACAAAAACATCTATTTCTGCTTCATTGACTATGCCAAAGCCTTTGACTGTGTGGATCACAATAAACTGTGGAAAATTCTTAAAGAGATCAGAATATCAGACCACCTGACCTGCCTCTTGAGAAACCTATATGAAGGTCAGGAAGCAACAGTTAGAACAGGACATGGAACAACATACTGGTTCCAAATAGGAAAAGGAGTATGTCAAGGCTGTATATTGTCACCCTGTTTATTTAACTTATATGCAGAGTACATCATGAGGAATGCTGGGCTGGAAGAAGCACAAGCTGGAATCAAGATTGCCGGGAAAAATCAATAACCACAGATATGCAGATGACACCACCCTTATGGCAGAAAGTGAAGAGTAACTAAAAAGCCTCTTGATGAAAGGGAAAGAGGAGAGTGAAAAAGTTGGCTTGAAGCTCAACATTCAGAAAACTAAGATCATGGCATCCAGTCCCATCACTTCATGGGAAATAGATGGGGAAACAATGGAAACAGTCTCAGACTTTATTTTTGGGGGCTCCAAAATCAATGCAGATGGTGATTGCACCCATGAAATTAAAAGATGTTTACTCCTTGGAAGGAAAGTTATGACCAACCTAGACAGCATATTAAAAAGTAGAGACATTACTTTGCCAACAAGGGTCTGTCTAGTCAAGGCTATGGTTTTTGCAGTGGTCCTATATGGATGCAAGAGTTGGACTGTGAAGAAAGCTGAGCACAGGAGAGTTGATGCTTTTGAACTGTGGTGTTGGAGAAGACTCTTGAGAGTCCCTTGGACTGCAAGAAGAGCCAACCAGTCCATCCTAAAGGAGATCAATCCTGGGTGTTCATTGGAAGGACTGATGTTGAAGCTGAAACTCCAATACTTTTGGCCACCTCATGCTAAGAGTTGACTCACTGGAAAAGACCCTGATGCTGGGAGGGATTGGGGGCAGGAGGAAAAGGGGACGACAGAGGATGAGATGCCTGGATGGCATCACCAACTTGATGCACGTGAGTTTGGGTGAACTCCAGGAGTCGGTGATGGACAGGGAGGCCTGGTATGCGGTGATTCATGGGGTCGCAAAGAGTCAGACACAACTGAGTGACTGAGCTGAACTGAAACCAGACCTACAGTTCTACTACCAATTTTTTAAACACATAATACAGGAAGAAAGGAATCCAGCCCTTTCCCCCCTCCTTTCTGCTTCTCTTCCTCTCTTCCACCTTCCCAGAGAGAACCACATAAGTTGGTATATTACTGCGTGGGTTTCCATAAACAAAGAGTCACTTTCATGCTGTATTTCTGTTATTGTAATTTTCCTAAATAATATTATTCTCCCCATATCCCTCCTTTATTTGCCTTCTTTTACTTAATATTTGGTTTTGAAGATTCATGTCTTATACAAGCTATAGATCTAATGTACTCATTTTCACTCCATCATGGTATCTGTTGTATGACTATCAAATTTTTAACTCTTGGTGAATATGTAGGTCCTCTCTAATCTCTTTTATAATTACAAGTGACATCACAATCAGTACATTTGCATATGTCACCTTGAATACATAGATCAGAGATTTTATGAATGGAATTTTTGGGTCCTAGGATATGTGAGTCTTCCATGCAACATAATGAGTCAGACAGATTGGAAAAATAACCCTATTTAATGGCATCCCCCATCCACACACTTTTTCCTAGAATAGTGTAACCCTGAGCTTGGCCATGTAATTTGCTTTGGACAATTGGATAACAGTGAATGTGATACAAACATAGGCTTGAAAAGTGATGGTGCATTTCTACTTGTATCCTTGCATGATTAAACTTGCTCATTCTGTCTTCTCTGAGACATGTAGGAGAATGTGTCTAGCCTGCTAGAGAGTTAGAACAGATGTATATAAACCTGTGGAGGAGAGAGCCCTGGCATATCAACAGCTATCCTAGACCAGGCTTCAGCCAGCCCAAAACCAACCATGTGACTTGGTGAGACTTATTAGACTTTTCTAGCTGACCTACTACTGACCACAGATGTCTGTGAGAGCCCATCAAAACAGTAAATGGTTCTTGTTTCAAAATACTCAAGTCTTGGGGTATTTATTAACATTATTATTCGTTACACACAGTCATTTGTTACACAGCATTATTGTAGTGAGAATTAACTGATACACTTGATATTGCTAAATATTTCCCCTTGATAGCACTAAATATTTCTCCAAATTAGTTGAACCAATTTATACTCACACAAACAAAGGTTTCCCACATTCTCCCAAACACTTGATATTATCAGACTTACTGTCTTCACCAATAAGATAGCTGTGAAACTATACCTTACTATACAATACCATGTATGTGTTTTAGTCACTCAGTCTTATGTGACTCTTTGCAACCCCATGGACTGCAGCCCTCCTGGCTCCTCTGTCATACCATATAATAATTATAGGTTTCATTTTATCCCCATAATTACTAGTGAACATCAGCATATTTTCACATCTTTGTGGTCATACATCCCCTTATATTTTGTACTTTTCTTTACCTAAGCATAAATTGACAAGTTAAAATTGCTCTAAGATCTTTAAAAATTAGATTTCCTGGTAAAAGAATGGGACTGTGATCAATGGGAATCACTTTCCCATAGATCTAATGGATCATATTTGTTACTCTGACTAGTAGTAATAGGAATTGTGTGTGTGTTGTACGTGTATGTGTAAGACAGATGCCATTATGATATCTAAGAACTGAGTAACATTGCTAGATTTGCCATAAACATGCCAGCAATAATATTCCCAGTTTTTACTGAAGGCAGACAATTGAAGGCTGATTCTGTTTATTCCAACATTCTTATTTGTAATTGCAAGAATTAAGGTAGTATGCCCAGCTAGTGTACAAAAGAGTCAAATCTTCTGCCTCAAGGACAAGAGGCCTTTTCACTGTAAAGAGACACCTTCATCTGCTCTTTAATTGGCTAATCATAATAATGCTGTATAAAGAATCATCCAGATACACACTGATCACTTAGTTAAACATCATCATTTTCTGTTTTGCACTTGCTGTATTAAAGGAAATCTTTTTAAATTATATGTACATCATTGTATAAATATTTTTAATCATATTTTCCAGATATCCCAGGGACCCTTTTCTTCATGAACATTACTCTGAAATTTCTTCAGAGCCTCTGAAAGTATTTAGACATTTTGTTTCCTCACTGGAACCGTAAAGCATTGTCCCTTCATTTCCTTTCTATGACACATATCTTGTACAGTGCCTGACATTTATTGGATGGTTGAAAAAAAAAAAGGCAATAAAAGTCCTAGTAGCATTAGAAGTAATAGTACCAGAAGGTGGATGAAGGAAAACATAATATCACTTGTAATCTATTTTACAGCGTTTCTTTCTCCTAGACCAATAGCTGTCATTTCGGTTTTCTGTCACCTATACCTTCTAAGGAAAAGCCTTGGTGTGTCTTTATTTTTCTGTTAGAACAACACACATGTATTTTAGGATATCCCTTTGTTCTGAAAGCTCCACATTTCCTACCCTATTGCTGGCTAAGAACTCAGGAAGTTTGTTGTGCCGTGAAATGGACAGGTTGTGCATTTCAATGAGGCAAACATTGTTCAGAGGGAGCCAAAAATAGCAAGGAAATGCCAGGAGGAAGAGCATGACACAGATCATGGCAAATAGCTCAAGACAAATAGCAAACTCTTCAGTTTGTGGTAGGCAGTTTTCTAAGAGCTGTGCATGAAATAGCTCATTTAATCTTCACCAAAATAAGAACTACTACTATCTCCATTTTACAGACAGGAAAATGAAAACAGTATTAAGAAACTGGCCAAGTTCACAAAGGGTAGGACCCATGTAGACCTAGTCACAGTTTCTCCCTTCATAGCACTTTCTAATCCTTTAGTCCATGGAGTTGACCAGATGTCCCTAAGACCTCAAGGACTCTTATCCTTGGAGTTGTCCTGGGGGTTCCAGGAGGGTGGTGTGATGGATAAATCATTTTGCTGGTGGTCAGAACAGCAGAATCTCTTTTGTGGGACTGCATGAATTTGGGCCACTAAAACAGTGCTGAATTGCTAAATGTGGGTGAATCTCACTCACATCAGATGTCATACAAGATCAGGGCTCCTGGTTGCCAGTGATCAATGGCCACCCTTAGGCCTTGTCAGTGCTCATCTCTTTGCAGGGGGCTCTGGGAACTGAAGCACCTGAAGGGAATGGGGGTGGCAGAGCCATCCTCTACCGAGTGAACGCTCTGCAGCTGGTCCCCAGGATGGACACTTACTCCTCCCTCAGACTCATGCTCTGTTGAGTAAAAGGTTGGCTACACCTATCTCCCCCACACGGTTTGCTGACCATTGGTCTCCACTGTAATGGACCTTCACTCCATGTGGTGGAGTGACGCTTTCTGAATAAGCCTTCAGTCGTGCCTCCCAAGGGATGGACCACACTATGCACTCCACCTCTGGGCCCCTCACCCAGCATTCCTGCTGGTATTGTTGAATGGAAAGTAGGAGATCACATGCTAGAAATTCAGTGACACTTACTCCTCCCTCAGACTCATGCTCTGTTGAGTAAAAGGTTGGCTACACCTATCTCCCCCACACGGTTTGCTGACCATTGGTCTCCACTGTAATGGACCTTCACTCCATGTGGTGGAGTGACGCTTTCTGAATAAGCCTTCAGTCGTGCCTCCCAAGAGATGGACCACACTATGCACTCCACCTCTGGGCCCCTCACCCAGCATTCCTGCTGGTATTGTTGAATGGAAAGTAGGAGATCACATGCTAGAAATTCAGTGACACTTACTCCTCCCTCAGACTCATGCTCTGTTGAGTAAAAGGTTGGCTACACCTATCTCCCTCACACGGTTTGCTGACCATTGGTCTCCACTGTAATGGACCTTCACTCCATGTGGTGGAGTGACGCTTTCTGAATAAGCCTTCAGTCGTGCCTCCCAAGGGATGGACCACACTATGCACTCCACCTCTGGGCCCCTCACCCAGCATTCCTGCTGGTATTGTTGAATGGAAAGTAGGAGATCACATGCTAGAAATACAGTGACTATAGCCTCAAGAGTTTAAGAGAAGAAATGGTCGGAAGATATGCTATTCTATTTTTAATCTATAATATCAGTTCAGTTCAGTTGCTCAGTCGTGTCCGACTCTTTGTGACTCCATGAACTGCAGCACACCAGGCCTTCCTGTCCATCACCAACTCCCGGAGTCCACCCAAACCCATGTCCATTGAGTCGGTGATGCCATCCATCCATCTCATCCTCTGTCTCCCCCTTCTCCTCCTGCCCTCAATCTTTCCCAGCATTGGGGTCTTTTCAGGTGAGTCAGCTCTTCGCATCAGGTGGCCAAAGTAATATGCCCAGTCATAAATTCAACAATATCAGAAAACAATTATCATGCATATATCCTTGTGAATTCTAAGCAGGACTTACAGTTGCGGTTGTCCTTGATGAAGCATGGCAATGACCTTTGAAACACTCCAGTACTTATGGTGGCATGAAGGATGATGGACCATGATGATGGACAGATGATAAATCACCGTCAGGGAATACACGGTACTAGGGATCTGCAGAGTTAAAATGTGTCTATATTGTTTCCAAATGCTATTATCCAAACAGATTATGAAAAATCTGGTTTTTCATGGTGCTCTGAGTAATAACAGAGTTTTTACTATTTTTCTTTTGTATGGACGGAGGAGCCTGGTGGGCTGCAGTCCATGGGGTCGTGAAGAGTCGGACACGACTGAGCAACTTCACTTTCACTTTTCACTTTGATGCATTGGAGAAGGCAATGGCAACCCACTCCAGTACTCTTGCCTGGAGAATCCCAGGGATGGCAGAGCCTGGTGGGCTGCCGTCTATGAGGTCGCACAGAGTCGGACACGACTGAAGTGACTTAGCAGCAGCAGCAGTGATAAATACAAAATTATCCCAGAATAGTGCATCTAGCAATAAGAACATAAAGAGATAATTCCTGGACCTGAACAGAAGGAGATGATACCTAAACTATGCAGAGTCTTCCCAAGCATTGATTGGACAACAACCAAACTCATAAGCACCTCTTCTCCACCTAGTACTCGAAATCTTCATCAATATATCAATCACTATACATGTCAGATATTGGAGAAGGAAATGGCAACCCACTCTAGTGTTCCTGCCTGGAGAATCCCAGGGACGGGGTAGCCTGGTGGGCTTCTGTCTATGGGGTTGCACAGAGTTGAACACGATTGAAGCAACTTAGCATCAGCAGCAGCATACGTGTCAGATGGGCCTATTCATTTCCTAAAATCTTTTAAAATCAAACTGTCTATATAGATAGGGATCCTGTAAAAATTATCAGGAATCCCACATACCCTCAACACATCTCTTAACCATTATTTTAGTGGCCAAAGAAAAGCAAACTGTTTAGCCATGGGAAGCCCATAATGGAGAGAGCACTGCAGTCAAAGGCAGAAGGAATGGACACACGCAGGGATGGAGAACAGGCACACTACTGCCGTCTCATACATCTGACACAACCCCAGTCTATTTGCTTTCTTCCTGATTACCCAGCCTCTTCAGACCTTTACTTCTCCAAGTTGCTTCCCTTGTCTTTTTGTACTTCCTCACTGCGTAGTGGGTGTAGGGCTGTTCTCACAGTACCAAACCTCTGGGGTACTTGTTTCAGAAGTCCTCCCCTCCTTCACTCTCCTCCCCTTCTCCTCTACCCAGACTCTCCTCTCCTATCTATTTCTAATTTCAATAAATATTTATTAGGTGCCTACATGTGCCAACACTGCGGTGATGAGACCAGACACAGCTGCAGCTCCTGCCTACCACAGAAGAAAGGCATTTAAAAGGTAATTACAATTCTCCCTGGGATTACATTAGTCCTCTATTATTAGCCCCTACCAGAAGTCATAGCTCTAGTTTGACGCTTTACATGGGGTGCCTTCAAGCTTAAGTGAAACCATAACCCGTATGTTTACACGGCTAGCTTCACGGTTCAGATTGATTCCTGTCCTTACTCTGCACCAAGAGCCACATTTCCTTATTCTCATTCTCTCCATAGTAAAGGACCCACGCATGTTAAAAAAAAAGAATAAATTTAATTATGAATCTGAACATAGTGTCACATTCATTTCAATCTTATGGAAAAGCTGGTTAAACCTCCCGAAGGATCCCTGTCTGTGTCACAACATCATCTTCCTTGTGACAGATTTCACATTTCTTTTATATCACAGGGTAATGACTAAATTGCTGCTCAGGGAAATGGTATTTGGCTAAAGGGAAAAATATTGGTGCAGGGGGAGAGATTTGTGCTGTCTGAATGCCTAGGCCAATTTCTGATCTGAAGAAAAGAATACAAATTATGTAATGAATCAATATATCCCCCACACCACAGTAGGAAAAATGGGTGTGTGGGCTATTCCCAAATGAGATGCACTGTAGAGTAGAATATGGTACCAACTCATGGCCATTTTCTATTATATGCATGCCATGCAATTTTTTTTAAAGAAAGAGGAAAAGGGAAAAGTGCCTTTTATGCCAAACATATATCAGATAATGACATATAATGAAATGCACATATCTTCTGGGAGAAAAAGAGAAGCTATTATATTCCTTTGAGTGGCATAATGTATCAAAGAACTGAAAGGCTCCCTTCAACACCATAATTTTCTTCAAAAACTTTCTGGAAGCATTTCACCACTGTAACATATCCCCATTAAGACTAATATTATCTATAATAATTTGGAAGACTATAGATTGAACTTTAATACAATCCTTCATATCTAGTCCCTTGCATACTGATCAGAGAACAACAACGAATTCTGCAAGCCAGAACACCCACTGCCAGAACCTCATAATAGCTCCACATTTCTCTACAGACACTTCACAACTGGTGCTTCTTTTCATCCATCCACTCCTATTCAGCAAATATATAAGAAACACCTACTCTGTGCCAAGCCCTCTTCTAGGATTGAAGAGAAAATGGTAACAAGAAAGATGAAATCTCAGGCTTTCTGGAGCTTCTACTGGGCAGAGAGATAAAACTTGGAAACAAATAAATTTATGGAGCAAGAAGTACACCAAAGAAAATAAAGCAGGGGTGAGGGATGGGGAGTGATGGCTGGAGATGGGACCTACATTAGACAGGGTGGTCATGGAAGCCCTCTTGGAAAGGGAGCTGAGACCCAGAGGATACAGGAGGCAGCCAAGTGGCGATGTGGAGAAGGAGTGTCTGATGGAAGACATGGAAGACCAGGTTGCTAGGAAAGTTTGAGACCCTGTCCCACTCCCATGCCTTTATTTTGGAAAGTCATGAGAGAACCTGTCCCACTTCCATGCCTTTTATTTTTATCTGTAGCACACACCAGCCGCTGGTACCCTTCCCTTCTAACACCCTGGACCTCCAGCTTCTCTCAGAGGTCTTCTCTTGGGCTCCTGGAGCCACTTTAGGCACAAAAAATCAGAAATCTATGTCTCCTGAGACGAACTGAAGACAGTGAGTGATTAAGGGGCGTGAAAGCCCAGCTCTGTGAGCCTGAGCACGGAGGTCTCCGCAGTGTAATTTCTGCACTTCTGAGGTTCCTGCAGGACCAAGGGAGGCAAAACTTAACCTGGAGTTACACCTTACGTGGCTCCTTCCTCTTCCCTGGACTTGCCTCTTCTCTACACTCCCTGGTTTCTCTGGGAGCACGTGTTCAATGACTCGCCTTCATTTAAAACCTTACTGTCTGGTCTGTTTTCTGGGGAAGCAGCCCTGTCATCCCCCAAGCTATCGTGAACTCCTGAACCTATGTCATACGTCATAGCACGTGTGTTTCTGAGTGCTAGTTGTGGAAAAAACACTGAGGAGGAGGATGGTGGTAACGATGATGATGAGGAAGAGGAGGAGGATGGCTTCTGGTCCCAGCTTTCCCACCGTGTAATTGTGTGACCCTAAGCAAAGTCACAACCCTGGGCTTCAGCTCCTTATCTATAAAATGGAGAGACCGAATGCATGGTGACCTCTGGGGAACTTTTCCTAGTACAAAATAATATGTCACATACATGTGTTGGTAGGAATGATGTACTGATACCCAATCGCATACACTGCACACTGGAGAGATAATGGCAAATGGGACGTGGAGGGATTAGTGAGTGACTGGGCCCGCAAGCAGGTCTGCCCACTCCTGTGAGCAGTGATGAAGAACAGCTGGCTAAGCCCAAGGGGGTGATCAAGGCAGGTTTGTTGGGAGTCAGGAGGGTTTTGGGGCAATCATGGTGGCTCTACCTTGCACTTGAGTAATACTGGAAGACAGGCAACCCAGTCAAGGAAGGGAAAGATGAAGGATCCAAAGGAGAACACACTTAAATGTCCTCTGGATGGGAGAAGCAGAGGCAAGAGGAACCATAAATAAAACAGCCAAATGATAATCCCTACTGAGTCACTGGACGGGGACATGCCCCATAATTCCTGCTACACCTGGCTAGAAAGTATCTTTCAAAGCTAACAAAAAGGGAAAGACTGAGAACAAGCAGAAAACATCTCAACCTGACACTATGCAAAGGAAATAGCTCTTTGTAAAATAAGTTATTCAGAACTTCTTATTGATCATTACCATGACAACCATTTTGCTGTTGTTGTTCAGTCATCCAATTGTGTCCCACTCTTTGAGACTTCATGGACTGCAGCATGCCAGGCCTCCCTGTCCCTCACCATCTCCCTGAAGTTCACCAACTTCATGTCCATTGCATTGGTGATGCTGTAAAGCCATCTCATCCCCTGATGCCCTCTTCTCCTTCTGCCTCAATCTTTCCTAGCATCAGGGACTTTTCCAGTCAGTCGTCTGTTCATATCAGATGACCAAAATACTGGAGTTTCAGCTTCAGTCCTTCCAGTTAATATTCAGTGTTGATCTCCCTTAAGATTGACTGGTTTGATCTTCTTGCTGTCCACGGGACTTTCAGGAGTCTTCCCCAGCACCACAGTTTGAAGGCATAAATTCTTTGGCATTCCATCTCCTCTACTGTCCAGCTCTCATGGGACCATATGTGACCACTGAGAAGACCATACCCTTGACTATATGGACCTTTGTCATCTGCTTTTCAGCACACTGTCTAGATTTGTCATAGCTTTCCTGCCAAGAAGCAATCATCTTCTGATTTCATGGCTGCAGTCACAGTCTGTAGTGATTTTGGAGCCCAAGAAAAAGGTTGTCAGTACTTTCCCCTTTTCCCCTTCTATTTGCCATGAAGTGATGGGGCCAGATGTCATGATCTTAGTCTTTTTTAATAACTAGTCTTAAGCCGGCTCTTTCACTCTCCTCCTTCATCCTCATAAGAGGCTCTTTAGTTCCTTGTCGCTTTCTGCCATTAGAGTGGTATCATCTGCACAACTGAGGTTGTTGATGTTTTCCTGCCTATCTTGATTCCAGTTTATAACTCATCCAGCCCAGCATTTCTCATGATGTACTCAGTGTATAGGTTAAACAAATGGGGTGACAGCAGACAGCCCTGTCATACTCTTTTCTTGATTTTGAACCAATCATTTGTTTCATACAGGGTTCTAACCATTGCTTCTTGACCCACATACAGATTTCTCAGGATACAGGTAAAATGATCTGGTATTCCCATCTCTCTAAGAGCTTTCCACAGTTGGTCATGATCCACACAGTCAAAGGTTTTAGCATAGTCAGTGAAACAGAGCTAGATGTTTTCCTGAAATTCCCTTGCTTTCTCAACAATCCAGTGAATATTGGCAATTTGATCTCTAGTTCCTTTTTCTTTTCTAAACTCAGCTTGGACATCTGTAAGTTCTTGTTTCACATCATGCTGAGGCCTAGCATGCAAGATTTTAAGCATGGCCTTACTAGCATGGGAGAGGAGTGCACCTGTCTAATGGTTAGCACATTCTTTAGTACCACCCTTCTTGGGAACTGGGGAGAAGACTGACATTTTCCAGTCCTGTGGCCACTGCTGGGTCTTCCAGATTTGCTGACATAATGAATGCAAAACCTTGATGGCATCATCCTTTACGGATCTGAATAGTTCTGCTGAAATTTCATCATATCCACGAGCTTTATTAACAGCAGTGCTCCTTAATGCCCACTTGACTTTGCACTCCAGAATGTCTGGCTCTGGGTGACTAACAACACCATTGTAGTAATCTGGTTCATTAAGATCTTTTTTATACAGTTCTTCTGTGTATTCTTTCCATCTCTTCTTGATCTCTTCAGCGTCTACCCTGTCTCTATCATTTTTATCCTTTATTATGCCCATCTTTGGGCAGAATGCTCCCTTGATGTTTCCAACTTTCCTGATGAGATCTCTAGTCTTTCCCCTTTTGTTGTTTTCTTCTATTATGAAGCACTGACCATTGAAGAAGGCCTTCTTGTCTCTTCTAACTATTCTTTGGAACTCATGCACAGCATGGCTCATAGCTTCATTGAGTTATGCAAGCCCCTTCTCCATGACAAGAGAGTGATCCTTGAGTGGGTAATGACTATTACAGTTAGAAAAAATATATCTAAAATTAGCTGTGTGGTATCAGTGACATTACTGAGTCTTAGCCTTCCAGCTCTGTAAAATGGGGAAACTATCTGCATTTCAAAGGGACAGAGTTGGGCTTCAGAGCTGAATAGTTGGCAGGGGTTGGGAAGGGTGGGAGGAAAGGGGAAGCAAAGCATGTAATGAGTGGTTCAGAATTAGCCCTATTTAAGCCCTAGCTCCCTACGCTTTGCTAGCTATGTGACCTCAGGCTAGTCACCCAACCTTGAGTCCGGTTTCCTCTACTTGAATATGAGACAACAATTGTGCATGCTTCACAAAATGATCGGAGAAAGCAATGGCACCCCACTCCAGTACTCTTGCCTGGAAAATCCTATGGACAGAGGAGCCTGGTGGGCTGCAGTCCATGGGATCACAAAGAGTCGGACATGACTGAGCAACTTCACTTTCACTTTTTACTTTCATGCATTGGAAAAGGAAATGGCAGATTACATGTGAGGCATTTCTGCCCAACTTGTAATGTATGTGCTCAGTACAGACCAATCCCTCTGGCCACGTCTGCCAACCAAACTTTTTCTGGAATACATGAAAGATGTCAACAAGCACCTCTTCTGGCACAGACAGCTCCTTCCCAAGGCGATGGCTTATCCCTTCCCACCTCAGGACTGCTTCTGTCCTCACTACGAACATGGTGACCATTGCCTTTGTGATAAACTACCAACGGTGGACTTGGTTTTCCGGTTTATTTTTTGCCTTGTTCCTCGGAGCACAGAGTCCAGCACTTACTCCCTGTTCAACACACAGTGGCTGTGGATGTGGGACACCCCCCACCACCACACATACTGTGCTGGGCTGCAGCCTTAGGACCCCAGAGCCAGACACACCACTCTGAAAAGGGGACAGCAAGTCCCATCCTTGCCCTGACTTCAGTTAAAGCGAAAAGCATGACATACTTAACTCTCCTATGCCTCCTGCATGCTTTTTCATATAATTTGATCTTGTAAGGGGAAAAAAAAATCACATCTTTACATCCCCAGGCATTTTATGTCCTTATCTAAAATTAGCACAATTTCTGCTCTGCTATTTTAGGAAATGCAGGACAACCATCACTCTTCAGACCTATTGGCTTAAAGAGCCTTATGCAATAGGGACGGTGGAGTGTGTGTGTGTGTGTGTGTGTGTGTGTTCAGTCCCTGAGTCACGTCCAACTCTTTGCAACCCCACAGACTGCACCATGCCAGGCTCCTCTGTCCTCACTGTTTCCTGGAGTTTGCTCAAATTCATGTCCATCGAATCGGTGATGCTGTCTAGCCATCTCATCCTCTGCCATCCCCTTCTCCTTTTGCCTTCAGTCTTCCCCAGCATCAGGGTCTTTTCCAATGAGGTTCAGCTAAAACCTGGAGCTGCCAGGCTGCTCATTCTCCTCCATCTATCCACATAGTTGGCAAGCATGTGATTACTTGGTGCAGACGGGAGTAGAAAGGACTCATGAGATAAGGAAATGAAGCTGTGACTAAGAGAGGGAAGATGATGCCTGCAGCCAGAGTCCCCAGAAGCCTAGTGTGAGATGGGGATTCTTGGTAAGAGAGAAAGAGTTCTCAGGGGGACCTGGTCAGGAAGGAAGAGATGCAGGACAGACCACAGGAAGAAGGCAAGGAAGGAAGTGTTTTACATGAAGCCTACTCTCAGCTTAACCTCATTGGGAATTCTGACATGTGTGTGGCACCCAGATCAGTCTGTCACTGGCTGAAACCTGCCTCAAGAGACAACTCTGTCCATGAAACAGAGTCACAAACGTGGAGAACAGACCAGTGCTTGCCAACAGAGAGGGGCTTAAGTGAGGGACGTAGTAGGAAGAAGGTTAGCAGATGTAAGCTTTTATATACAGGAGGGACAGGCAACAAGCCTCCACTGTATAGCCTGGAGAACTAGATTTAATAGCCTATGATAAGCCATAATGGAAAAATACAAAACAGAATATAAATAACATAAATGTAAACCATAATGAAAAAGAAGAGATAAATAACTGAATCATTTTCCTGTACAGCAAAAATTAACACATTATAAATCAACTAGACCACAATAAAAGTATTAAAATTGAAAATAAAAAAAGAGAAGAGCACAACCTTCAGACATTTATAACTGGTGCAGCTCCTGGAAACCAAAGGCAACTCTCTCAGAAGAAGGGGGTGTCTGGGAGCCAGTTACAGCCAACACCCCCCTGCAACCAGGAGAAGCAGCCTCATACAGGTCATGGATGGCAAAAGTAACAGAAACATCGGTGCCGTTTTTAAAAAGCCAAAGAATCTTTAAGTGCAAGGGTGAGATCTTCTACGTGTATTAAAATCTCCATCACCAATACTGGTCCTTATGTGAGGCACTCAGTTCTAGGTACTCAGTGATTAAACTAAATAGCAATGTATTGGGGATGGAGTGAGCTGGGAGAAGACCTATTTCTTAACCTCAGAGTGGGGACATCACAGTTAATGGGACATTTGGTGTTGTTCAGTCAGTCATGTCTGACTCTTTGTGGTCCCATGGACATAGAGCTTTTTATTTCAGGAAAAATGAAAAATTACACCTAATCAAATATGAGGATTCTGTCTTATCTTACTTTTTCTGATCTCCAGCAGTAGAAAACTTGTGTGGAAAGGAAGAAAATTATTGCAGTTGATATTAAAAACAGGGGATTTCTAATTTCAACTTGGTCACCTACTGATTTGTGTCTCCTGTAGATGAGTCTCAGATGAACAGAATCTCAGTAAATTTCCAAAAAAGAAATTGTATTAACTGATGCCTAACCCTTGGTGTTCTTGTGAGGTTCAAAGGAGTAATAATGCACCAGAAAACAAAGCTGTGTCTTTTGAATGCAACTGATAAAGCCCAAGTGCATGGGCCTGGGGGAAGGAGCTGACTGTGTGCCAACGCTATCAGGAAGCTCTGTCGGACCGGGGCGGTCTGGCCACGCCGGCTGGCACCACTCACTTCAGACCATGGGACTCCCCGTCTCTGTCTCTCGTCTCCCTTCCCCTCCCGATGTCAACTCTGTCCTCATGAGCCGGACTCTTTCCCAGTGACAGCAAACGGCCATGAGGTTTACCACCGGACAGAGCGGGTCTCCCTCCCTTGGTTCTTTGTTGTTGCCACTCAGTTGTCTGTGACTCTGCAACCCCATGATCTGTACCACGCCAGACTTCCCTGTCCTTCACTATCTCCCAGAGTTTGCTCAACTCATGTCCATTGAGTCAGTAATGCCATCCAACCATCTCATCTTCTGGCACCCTCTTCTCCTCCTACCTTCAATCTTTCCCAGCATCAGAGTCTTTTCCAATGAGTTGGCTCTTCACATCAGGTGGCCAAAGTATTGGAGCTTCAGCTTCAGCATCAGTCCTTCCAATAAATATTCAGACTTGATTTCCTTTAGGATTGACTCTTTGATCTCCTTGCAGTCCAAGGGACTCTCAAGAGTCTTCTCCAACACCACAGTTCAAAGGCATCAATCCTTTGGCGCTCAGCCTCCTTTATGGTCCAACTCTCACATCCATATATGACTAGTGGAAAAACCATAGCTTTGATTATATGGACCTTTGTCAGAAAAGTGATGTTTCTGCTTTTTAATATGCTGTCCCTTGGTTCTTGCTGACTAGGACTGTTTTGATTGCACACACTCTAAACCCTGTGCAAGAGATAACAGTGGGGGCCAGTGTTTGGCAGCCATTCTACAATGTTCACTTGAAATTGAGAAAGAAATAGTTTCTCAAAGGGAGGGCTGGTCCCAAAAGAAAACAAAACTTCAGGGAGACCACACAGGAATATCCACTGAGATGCCAGGTGTGGCGTCAGAACATAGGCGCTCAAGTGTCTTTTTTAATGGATTGTGTCCTTGGGCACATCGATAAATCTATCAGAACATCTTCCTCAAGGACCAAATGGCAACACTGTGATATATTTCACCAGGATGGTCGAGGATTAAAATAGACAATTTATAAGTAAAGATGCTTTGTAAGAGGTAACGTGCCTTCAAAAATTACAATAAAGTATTATGAATTATTGTGCATTAAATACAGAGCACTTCCAAGGCACACTTATATGTATGCCTTTTAGATCAGCTTTTAGAATGATTTTTTAAAATAAAATGTTTAATGCCTGTCATCTCAAAGTTTGCAGCTGATTCCAACACTCCATGAGAACCTAAAGACACACACTGCTAGGAATCAGCCTTGACTAAAGGTGGCGCTGCCTTTAATCCCTCGTCTCTATAGGGATCGGCACTGGGAACCGTTCAGAGAAGTGTCAGATCTACAGTTTTCTCCTTTCATTCTGAGAAATCGAAAGTGAGCCCAGCATAAAGCATTTGCAGCTGTGTTGGGAAAATGAGCTAGTCACGCCTCGGCAATTTATGACCAATTTTCCATTAATAAGAGAGAATAGAGTGTGGTTCAATCACTTTACAATCCAAACACTTGTTCTTAAGAATGGGGAAGACAGAGTACAATAGTTTTGTTCTGTCACTGAAAGAGCATTAATTCAATATTTTGTATCTTTGAAGAAAAACATTTAGATCGCATTAAGTGGTGGGAAGGTAAGTTTTGCAGGAAAATACTTATCAGTACATGCATTAGAAAGACTGCCTAGAGTCCACAGGTGAGAGGTGGGCAGGAGGCCAGGACCGGAGTAGAGGGAAGCGGGAAAATGGGGAGGAAAAGAGAGTTGGAAGCAAGCCTGGGAGTTTCAGGACAGAAGTCCAAGACCAGGTCATGGCTAAGTGGTGAACTCCTGTAGTCAGGAGCCCAGAAGAACCACAGGTAAACTGAGATCTAGAGGAGGCACACCTAAGAATCAGGAGGGGAACCTGAAACCAGGACACACATGATGCTGAAAGCCCAGGACGGCCAGTTTGTAAAGTTCAAGGCAAATGAAGAAGTAAAGAGATAAGATCGGGGTCAGGGGACTGAGATAAATCCCATCCAACTGTTGTTCCAGCCAGAAACTTGTAACAGATCCCCCAAGACAAGTCCTCATCAGGCTCGCAAGGAAGTCAAAGCTGGTTGGAAGAAGCATCATGTGTGCAGAAAACAAGCACAGAAATTACTTCACAGTCTGAGGAGCGAGAGACCAAGTCAGATTTCCCAGCTGCATGGATGCTTTTCGCGTGGCTTCCATTCAATCCACTCACCTGACAGTGCCTCTGCATCCTCCGCGAAGCATCCTGAGCGGTGCTTGTCATAGGTTTGATTCCCTCCAAAGAGGACCTAGAGTCCAGAATATGGGTCCCAGTTGTTTATTTGGGAGGTAAAGCAAAGGAGACCCATGAGGGATGAGGAAGGAAAGCAGGAAGGAGAAGGAGTTAATTAAGAGGCTCTTAGTGAGCAGGTGAGCTCCGTGGGTCCCTAGTGACTGAGGAAAATCTCACCGAAACATGAAAAGGTGGCATGCTTCTCCACCAACTCCCAGCCTCATGAATTTCTTCCATTATGAGCAGCACCTTGGCACTTCCACTTCCAGAATCTTCTTAGCTAAAGAGACACCTCACCAGAGGGAGGAAGATGCCAAAGCTGTAGATGACATCCAAGTGGACCAAGGAATCCAGGGCAGGGCAGAACCCAGCACCCACCACACAGCCCTAAGCATCTGTGAGCCCTCACTCAAAGGTTTCTCTCTAGTGAATTCCAACTTGATAGCTTTAGCACTGCTTACCAAGAATCATTTGGATTTATCCCCAAAGATGTTAGAGTTATCATTGTTACCGTTATTATGTAAGCAAATGAAGCTTATGTAAATTAAATGTATGCAACCCATGAAATATGAGTATATAAGGAGAGAGATGAGTCAGTGAAAAATAAATCAAATTCTTCAGAACTGCTTGATGAACACGAGCCTGTAAAAGTTCATGCAAACCATTAGGTTAGCGTGGCCGAGAGAACTGTGAAGGTCTTGGGGGAAAATTATAACAATTGAGAGAGATTATTCAATCAGACTTCTTTGCAAGTCACTTTATTTCTTGCTCCAGTGTAAAGAAACTGGGGTTGCAAACCTTAGGGGATGCATTAAGGGTGTAATTTATTAAGAGAGACCTCATATAGAGCCAATTAAGAGAAAAGACCTCAGCTTTACATCAAAGATTGGCAAATGAATGTCAATTTATATGCTTTACATTAAAATTAAAATGTCTAAGGCACGTGTGAATCATTTTTTATGACCTCTCGCTTTCTGTGATTTTTAGTGAATCAAGCAACTACTAGCCTAGCCTAGCACGTGTGAAGGACCACACCTCAAATCCAACCCCAAGAAAATGCTCTGAGGCTAAGGCTCCATTGCTTCCCCCAAAGGCAGCTTCTGGGCATGTTTAAAGTGTCCCCCACTCCACCAAAGTTCAATGTACCAGGAACAAGCGCTTCCTGGTGCAGAAATTGGGATTAAGTGTCCAAAAGGCTGAGATTTCACTCTGGGACCTGCTTCATGTGTGCTTAGTCCCTCAGCTATGTCCGATCTTTGTGACTCAATGGACTGCAGCCCGCCAAGCTCCTGTGTCCATGGAATTTTCCAGGGAAGAACACTGGAGAGGGTTGCCATTTCCTACTCCAGGGGATCTTCCCAACCCAGGGATTGAACCTGCGTTTTTTGCATCTCCTGCATTAGCAGAAGGGTTCTTTACCACTGTGCCACCTGGGATCTGCTTAGTCTGATCACAAAGAGTAAAGAAGAGAAAGACTAGTGAAGTCAAGTGAAAGCTGAAGAAGAAGAATCTTTGAGGTCAGCTACTGTGCAGGAGGAGACGGGGACGACAGAGGATGAGATGGCTGGATGGCATCACCGACTCTGTGGACATGAGTCTGAGTGCACTCCGGGAGTTGGTGATGGACAGGGAGGCCTGGTGTGCTGCGGTCCATGGGGTCGCGGAGAGTCGGACACGACCGAGCGACCGAACTGACTGACTGACTGACTGAGCCTCAGTCAGCCCTGTAGTTACAAGGGGCACAGTAGCATCATTTCAAGGATTAAAAGGGGAACACCAAACAAACAAACCTTTAATTCTCAGAATAAGAAAGGCATCGCATTCTTAAAAAACATAAGATGCAGATGTGTAAACTCCAGACACAGCGTGGAATTCTGTCTTCTGATTACTTAACACTAAAAGCAGTTCGGTTTCTATCACTTCGAGCCAAGAAGGTCTTGACTGATGTTGACCTGAAACAAATAGACAGCCAGATACTTCCCTGGTGGAGACAGGTCTATTGGGGTTCAGCAGAGAATTGCAATTTAGGGTCTGCAGTGACGGCCAGTCACAGTACAAGTCCCTCTTTCATAGAGGGAAAAAGGAGGGTGAGGATACAGAACACAAGGTCCACGGCTTCTAACTGGCTGAGTTTTTGCCAGGAGAAAAGGAGTCTTTCTTCTTCTGGATGGGCTCTGCTATTGTCACGGGACGTGAGAGCTCCTCCTTCTGGTCTCCTGACTCTATCTAATTGAAAAGAAAGTGAAAGTGAAGTCACTCAGTCATTTCTGACTCTTTGCAACCCCATGGACTGTAGCCCACCAGGCTCCTCCCTCCATGGGATTCTCCAAGCAAGAGTACTGGAATGGGTTGCCATTTTCTTCTCCACTATCTAATGAGGTCTCTGTTAATTGTTTTACACTCAGTTCACTTTAGTTCAGTCGCTCAGTCATGTTCGACTCTTTGCAACCCCATGGACTGCAGCACGCCAGGCCTCCCTGTCCATCACCAACTCCCAGAGTTCACTCAAACTCATGTCCATTGAGTTGGTGATGCCATCCAGCCATCTCTTCCTCTGTCATCCCCTTCTCCTCCTTCCTTCAGTCTTTCTCAACACCAGGGTCTTTTCCAAAGAGTCAGTTATTCACATCAGGTGGCCAAAGTATTGGAGTTTCAGCTTCAACATCAGTCCTACCAATGACTATTCAGGACTGATTTTCTTTAGGAGGGACTGGTTTGATCTCCTTGCAGTCCAAGGAACTCTCAAGAGTCTTCTCCAACACCACAGTTCAAAAGCATCAATTCTTCGGCGATCAGCTTTCTTCACAGTCCAACTCTCACATCCATATGTGACTACTGGGAAAACCATAGCTTTGACTAGACAGACCTTTTTTGGCAAAGTAATGTCTCTGCTTTTTAATATGCCATGGAGGTTGGTCATAGCTTTTCTTCCATGGAGCAAGCCTCTTTGAATTTCATGGCTGCAGTCACCATCTGCAGTGATTTTGGAGCCCAAAAAAATAAAGTGTGACACTGTTTCCACTGTTTCCCCATCTATTTCCCATGAAGTGATGGGACTAGAAGCCATGGTCTTAGTTTTCTGAATGTCAAGTTTTAGGCCAACTTTTTCACTCTCCTCTTTTCACTTTTATCAAGAGGCTCTTTAGTTCTTCTTCACTTTCTGCCCGAAGGGTGGTGTCATTAGCGTATCTGAGGTTATTGATATTTCTCCCGGCAATCTTGATTCCAGCTGTAGTTCATCCAGCCTGGCATTTCTCAAGGTGTACTCTGCTTAGAAGTTAAATAAGCAGGGTGACAATATACAGCCTTGATACTAAGAAGCTCCTAACAACAGCATCCCCTGTGTAATTTATTCCTTCTCTGCATTCACTCCGTCATTCCCTGGGATATTGTTTGGTGTCTATGTGGAAGATACCATTCTCAGAACCATAAAAGAACGCAATTTTTAAAGGTTTTTTCTTTTTCTCCAATTCCAGCACCTATTGATAATATCATCCAGGAGAAAGTCTCTCTCACTGGCCATGATGGAGAATCCCAGCACTTGCTTGTCCCTCCCTTCACCTAACTTGACAGCCTGATCTAGTCTACTCCTAGGAGTCTGAGAAGGAATTACATATGCATGCCCCAAAGATGGCTTATCAATGTTTGTTTATGATGATGGAGAGATCATTGCCAGGGTTATATATATTACCTGAGAACATTCTTTGGGAACACAAGGGATTTTCAGGGGAAAGATATTTTGCCAAAATAGTTCCTATTAGTGAGATTGAGTATCATCTTACTAGAAATGGTTTCCCAATAAGATACCAAAAGTCCTGCTGAAAACAACATCCCCTTCCTAATGGGAAAATTTGGGCACGAGGTAGAAAAAGGGTTTGTTACTTTGCACCAGGGAATTTGTTGGTAACAGAACCAAGAGAACAAGAGTCAAAACAACTTTCCATTAACATCAGAATGCACTGGGAAGTGCCAGCACCCTCTCTTAGGAATTAAAATGTCCATTTGGTCCTAATCCACCCCTGCATTTTTAGCAGACACAAGGAAAAGGGCCCTTCTTTTTTCCTCCCATCCTGTTTCCAAGAACAGCCTGTAGAGTCTTTATCTGGGGCTATTTTTTTGGTTCTATAAAAAATACAGGTGAAAGATCCCCTTTCTATAGAACTCCCTTTCAAGTCTATTCAGAGTTTAGGTTAGTTGGAAACATCTTTTAAAAATGTGTTGCATAGTAACAAAATTATGAACTATTTCCTTGCTATTAAAAATGAATATTGTCTGAGTCCTTTACTTGCCATCTGAATGGAAACATGTTGGAATAAATCATGATTCAATGTCCACCCCAGTGACATTAGTCTCTGGAAATGAAAACAAAATGAAAATAACTGAAGGGGCTCAGTCTGGCCTAGTAATAATGCAGTAGAGAACGCTTCACTTTACTCAGTCTGTGCAATGGTGGACAACAACACAGTTTAAATTAGACACGCAAAATCCAGGGTTGCCGTTAGTCAGATCCATTCAACTATAACCTGCTTGTCTAACAAGTATAAAATTGTAACCTGCCTTTGTTCTTGCAAAACTGCTGTCCCAAGTCATGTAGCCTAGACAATAAATCACCAGACCCCGTCACTGCCCCTATAAATAGCACCTCTGATATATGAACACTATGATGTTTGCCCAATTTGTTTTTAAGAAACTTGGAGTCAGCTAGTCATCTAGTTCAAATTGGTCACTGACCTTTCAGCTGAGCATGTCTGACTGTCTGATGGGTGACCTTCTGACATCAGTGGGCTCAAAACTCCACCCTTGGATCATGCTAATACAGTCTCATTTTGAACAGACATCCCAACAAAGAAGCAGGAAGCTCAGCTGCCCCTGTGCAGAACACCCATCACCGCGCCTTTCCGTGCCTCCAAACACCTTCCCTGCATCTCTGACCATCCTCTACTCTTCACCCATAAGCATTCCAACCCCTCATCCCAACCCTTCGGGGAGGGGGATTTGAGACCCGTCCTCCCATCTCTTCACTTGAATGCCTTGAATAAACCTTTTCTCTGCTGCCAACCTCAGCGTCTCAGCATTTGACTTGCTGTGTGCCGGGCAAAACACACTTGGTTGAGTAGCTTCCCAGGTGGCTCAGCGGTAAAGAATTTGCCGGTTAATGCAGGAGACGTAGGAGACATGGGTTTGATCCCTGGGTTGGAAAGGTCCCCTACAGGAGGAAATAGCAACCCATTCCAGTCTTCTTGCCTGGGAAAATCCCATGGACAGGGGAGCCTGGCGGGCTATACAGTTCACAGAGTTGCAAAGAGTCAGACATGACTGATGAACACACACACAAATAGAGGGTATTGAGAATTGCATATGTGTGTGTGTGTGTGTGCACGCTTGTGTGTCTTGGCATGTCTTACATACTCAACAAACCAGGAGTTTTATGATGAGGACAGGAGGAAAGAACTGATTTACAGCACAAACAAAAAGAATTGATCATACTAGGCATATTTACCAATGAAAGGATGTGAAGGAAGGTAAGGTCAAGGGTTTTACTCCAGTGAAGTAGGAAGGTTAGGCTGAGATGAGAATTCGGGGCCATTAAAGTCAGTAGACCTCCTGAGGGAGCTGGAAAATGAAAAGCAAGCCCACAGCACAGACCCTGATGTGTGACACTGACTTCTCCCTGCAAGGTGCTGAAGAGAGCAACGTTTAAGCCCAGAGGCAGGCGGGCGGTTTCCCTCACACAGGCCATTGGCTGTTCCTTGTTGTTCTTGAGGCTGTTGATTACCTAATGAACCCTTCCCTATGCATCACGGCTCTCCAACTAGGAGAGGGGTACTCACTTGCTCTAGTAGCTATTTGAAACTGACAAGTCCTCTATAGCCTCAAATTTAAAAACCTTTCAGAGTCAGAGATATAACCAAAGTACAAATACTGTAGTGCTGACCATATGTGACGCATCCTAGGAGGCAATAGAAAGGGATAAAATATAGGCAGTATATGCCTAATCCCAAGGAATTTATGGCCTATCATAGTCAAGCTAAGGAGAAAATGAAAACTTCTGTGGCTAGGTGATAGTTGAAACTATCAATGTATGGCTCTCACTTTATCGTCCTTCCTTTCTTCCGTTCAAGCATTCATCTGAAGATATCGAGTTGACTATAACACCTAGAGATATTCATTTATGGTTTTCTCCACTTCAGATTCCCCCATTCCCTTCTCTCATTCAGGCTCTTCCAGAGTAAGATAGAAGAGAGGCCAGTTCCAAGGGCATGTTACCAAGTTCACGGGCTCCATCCTGCCAGGGACATTTTCCTGGTGGAGAGGCATGAGAGGAGCATTCACCTACAAGCTTTATTGGCTCTGTGTGTGAATGTGTGTGTGTGTGTATTGATGCGGGGCTGTCTTACATGACGAATCCACACATGTTGTCTGAATGACATCCTGGCTTTTGTCCCCACAGACCTAAATCCAATGACAGGAATGGGATCAAAAAAAAAAAAAAAAAGTGCAGAGAGAGGCGAGCATGTACCAGGGGCTTGGGGGGCTGAAACCTTCACAGATTTGGGGAAGGGACTATGAGACCATCAGGGAAGTAGAGGGTATTCTAGCCAGATGCTTCTCCAGCAGCATCAAAGCAAAAGCTTCAGAAAAGTTGGGTTTTGGAAGAAACTGGGAGAAGAATTGGGGGATAGCCTAAAACTGACTCCACATTCTGGGCCTGAGGGGCAGACAGCCTCAGCTGGAAGGGCACCCATCCTTGTGTGGCTTTCTCGTCTTCCCCCTTCCCTGCGCCCCAGTGCCCCCTTCTGCTGGGGCGTCGCATCGCACAGTGACCTGCACTCACTCTTTCCTTGAGCTCTGTTTAGGGAGCGGAGGGGGTGGACGCTGACGGGGACAACGGCACATATGAGTAGAACTTGAGAAGCCTCAGGTCCGTTTTGAAGACTTTTATTCCCATGTAGACTCTTTCACCACAAGTCATCCTCTTCTGCTCCAGTTAGTGTCCAGAGACTCTGCTCAGTCTAGAAAGTCCCCTCCCGAATGCTGAACTCAACTGTCTCCTCTCATTTACCTTCTTCAAGTGCTTTCAATACTGGAAATGATGACCTGTTCACTCCTTGAAGCGTGGGTCTCCTTGGCTTTTGAGGGGTTGAGTATACCATGTTCTTTCCTGCCTTTCTGAAACTGCCTCCTCTGACTCGTTTCCTGCTCCCATTAGCCTCAAGAATATTCTGGAACCCAACATTTATCTGACCATCTCCATTCACTTAAGTGTCTTGAAACCCACCACTGCGTCTTTCTGAGTGGTTTTCAAATTTCAATTTCCCTGAGAACCCTGAGATTTCCTCTGAATTCCAACCCCCTATTCACACCCATCTGATGAAAATTGCATCCTGAATGTTATATATAAGGTTGGTAGATCCGTAAATAGACTAAAAATTCATTCCAAACTGGAAATGCAATGATTAATAACAATAGAAGACAATGGGTATCAGGAAAAAAGAAAGAAATGACACATCCAAAAGTTTAATCTTAAGGAAATACAACATAAAAGACAGAGAGATAGAAAGAATCATAAGCAGAATGTTCAAGCCTGGTAAACCAGAGAATGGTGACATTTTTGGAGAGGGTTAGGGAAACTGAGGGGGAAAAAAAATCAGTTTGAGGATTAAAGGAAAAGTGAAGAATTAATTTTCTGTGCTGAGTACTTTTTCTGCTCAGTTTTAAATGTATCCACAGACCCAGGGTCCTTTCCTATTTTTCTCACTAATCTTGGCCACAAGATTAGTGGCCTTTGATCAGGACTTTTTTCAGTCTCATGGAGACTTCTTGAGGAAAATGTCAACAACTTCCAACAAAGTATTTCTTTTAATTCTCTCTTGAAGTCAAACTTGTTACTTTTATGAACAAAATAGGGGAAAAATATGTATTTATTATAATGTATAAACATGTAAAACTAAACACTCAAATCCCATCTGGAATCTTAAGGCAATCAAATTGGACAAATGCACTCCTCACTTTTTGAAAATGACTTAAAAGTTTTTACTCCTTGAGATGCACTGGAAAATATCATTCTTTAAAGCTTTCAACCAGACATTGCAAGTCCTGAGACTGGAGCAGGTGTAAAAATTCATAGAAGACACCAATGGCATAGAATGTGGTTATATTTAAATCCTTCAACCTCCTACTCTGCTTCAAGGCCCGACAGCAGCAACCTTCCTAAAACCCTGTTGTACCTGTCACCCACATTTGCGCCGTTCAGTTCAGTCACTCAGTCCGGTACAACTCTTTGTGACCCCATGAATCACAGCATGCCAGGCCTCCCTGTCCATCACCAACTCCCAGAGTTCACTCAAACTCATGTCCATCGACTCGGTGATGCCATTCAGCCATCTCATTCTCTGTCATCCCCTTCTCCTCCTGCCCTCAACCCCTCCCAGCATCAGAGTCTTTTCCAGTGAGTCAACTCTTCGCATGAGGTGGCCGAAGTATTGGAGTTTCAGCTTTAGCATCAGTCCTTCCAGTGAACACCCAGGACTGATCTCCTTTAGGATGGATTGGTTGGATCTCCCTGCAGTCCAAGGGACTCTCAAGAGTCTTCTCCAATACCACAGTTCAAAAGCATCAATTCTTCAGTGCTCAGCTTTCTTCACAGTCCAACTCTCACATCCATACATGACCACTGGAAAAACCATAGCCTTGACTAGATGGACCTGTGTTGCCAAAGTAATGTCTCTGCTCTTTAATATGCTATCTAGGTTGGTCATAACTTTCCTTCCAAGGAGTAAGCATCTTTTAATTTCATGGCTGCAGTCAGCATCCACAGTGATTTTGGAGCCCCAAAAAATAAAGTCTGACACTGTTTCCACTGTTTCTCCATCTATTTCCCATGAAGTGATGGGACCTGATGCCATGATCTTAGTTTTCTGAATGTTGAGCTTTAAGCCAACTTTTTCACTCTCCTCTTTCACTTTCATCAAGAGGCGTTTGAGTTCCTCTTCACTTTCTGCCATAAAGGTGGTGTCATCTGCATATCTGAGGTTATTGATATTTCTCCCAGCAATCTTGATTCCAGCTTGTGCTTCTTCCAGCTCAGCATTCCTCACGATGTACTCTGCATATAAGTTAAATAAGCAGGGTGACAATATACAGCCTTGACGTACTCTGTTTCCTATTTGGAACCAGTCTGTTGTTCCATGTCCAGTTCTAACTGTTGCTTCCTGACCTGAATACAGGTTTCTCAAGAGGCAGGTCAGGTGGTCTGGTATTCTGATCTCTTTAAGAATTTTCCACAGTTTATTGTGATCCACACAGTCAAAGGCTTTGGCATAGTCAATAAAGCAGAAATAGATGTTTTTCTGGAACTCTCTTGCTTTTTCCATGATCCAGTGCATGTTGGCAATTTGATCTCTGGTTCCTCTGCCTTTTCTAAAACCTGCTTGAACATCTGGAAGTTCATGGAAGTTCATGTACTATTGAAGCCTGGCTTGGAGAACTTTGAGCATGACTTTACTAGTGTGTGAGAAGAGTGCAATTGTGCGGTAGTTTGAGCATTCTTTGGCATTGCCTTTCTTTGGGATTGGAATGAAGACTGACCTTTTCCAGTTCTGTGGGCACTGCTGAGTTTTCCAAATTTGCTGGCATATTGAGTGCAGCACTTTCACAGCATCATCTTTCAGGATTTAAAATAGCTCAACTGGAATTCCATCACCTCCACTAGCTTTGTTCGTAGTGATGATTTGTAAGGCCCACTTGACTTCACATTCCAAGATGTCTGGCTCTACATGAGTGATCACGCCATCGTGATTATCTTGGTTGTGAAGATCTTTTTTGTACAGTTCTTCTGTGTATTCTTGCCACCTCTTCTTAATATCTTATGCTTCTGTTAGGTCCATACCATTTCTGTCCTTTATCGAGCCCATCTCTACATGAAATGAAATGTTCCCTTGGTATCTCTAATTTTGCACTGTTAGAAATCTGCTAATTGCTGTCTTGGTAACAAAGGAAAACACCACCACTGTGCTACTAAAAAAAAAAAAAAAAAACAAATCCTGTGTGAACTGCTTCCCCTCCAACACGCAATGATTTTAATTGACTTCATCTTTCTTCCAAGAGGAAAGAGAGATACACCATCATGGTGAGATCTGGTCTCATTAATGGAATGTGTACTAAGTCTCTTCAGCCGTGTCCAACTCTGTGACCCTATAGACTGTAGCCCACCATGCTCCTCTGTCCATGGAATTCTCTAGCCAAGAATACTTGGTTGCCATTCCTTCCTCTAGGGGATCTTCCTGACCCAGGGATCAAACCCATGTCTCTTATAGCTCCTCCATTGGCAGGCAGGTTCTTTACCACTAGGGCCACCTGGGAAGCCCCATTAATGGAGACACATCACTAACTTAAGATGCAAGTTGAAGGCTGGTAAATATCCATCTTGCAGCTCACCAACCTGCAGCATACACAGAAACTGGCGTGTAAGCTTCTCTATTCCTCTTCCCGCTCAGCTTTCCCCTCCTAGGACCCAATAAAGGACTTGGGAGCAGGTAAAAAGTTGCACATTATTTCTGTACCTTTATCCTAGCTTCACTTTGGAAAACAGATTTGCAGGATCTGAACCAACAAGCAGTAAGTCACTCAGTCCATTTTCTGAGGATTACACTGCAACGTTACAGTTCACTTCCCAATAACTCTATAACCACGGATGGTAGCAAAACATACAGAGAATTTTCTTCTCTGTGCTTCAGAAAGCTGCCTCCTCATGAATATCTCTTCCTCAGCCACTTTCTAATCCAAATTTTCCCATCAGAGCTAAGAATTTCTGTGACAGGGAATTTGGTACATTTCCATACGGCCAGGATCAGCTGTATCCACAAAGATTCTAGGCAACGTTGACTAATTGCTTCTTAGGATACATCTGTGATAATTAGAAGGATTCTTAGGTCCCAAAGTGGTCATATTAATAGAGCCCTAGATTATAAAAGAAAGCCGAGGCCCCAAACATTGACTGGGGAGTGTTAGGCATCTCTGTTCTGCGCTGTTGGGAGAGTCAGGTGATCCAAGTTTCGTCCACTCAGCCAGTGCTTATGTTTCGCCAACTTTGTATGGAGCCCCTGCTATGCTCCGTGGGGATATGGCTGTGAACAGGATCCCTAATGTTACTGCTTCCCTGGAAATCATACACTAGGCAGGAAGTGAGATTAAAATTACGCAATTGAGCAAGTGCGTTCACAGAGAAAGCCCAGGTAATGGTGCGATGAGGAAGATCAAAGTTCATGATAGACAGTGATTTGAGGAGTGGACGAGGCTACTTAAGAGGACACGGCCTGCAAGACTTCTCTGAGGAAATGACATTCAAGCTGATGTGGTAGTCTTAAAATGCAGCCTCCAAATTCTTGCATATTCTTCCCATCAAGAGGGGGAGTCTATGTCCCTGCCCATTGTCCCTTGAATCCAGGCTCTCTGCTGACAAACAGCACAAAGCAAAAGTGACCCCATGCCATTTCTAGGGCTGAGATCTTAAGGAAACTGCCAGCTTCTCCTTCCTGTCTCGGTGGGGAATGCTTGCTCTCAGAACAAGGCCGTGCAGCACACTGTGAGCCTTCTGCCGTAGAGAGACAGATCTACATTGTGATCTCCTCCTATAGCTCACTTCCAAAAGTAGAGAGCACATCTGTCATTGATCTAAAGCCCCTTCCCAACTGAAAATCCCACTTAGCAGGACACTGTAGAAATGTGGTTACTGAGATATCATTCCGACCTCCAGGCCAGTTGTTACATATGTAGTGTCTATAGGTCAGGATATTTATGGTCCATATAAACGCGTTATTCTTCGCATAGAAAAGGACACCAGAAACCTGCCGCCAATAGGGTGCAAACACTGAGCGGCAGGCAAGTGACAGATCAGCATAAGAAATACCCTGGGGTCAGACAGCATGCGAGCAGCCTTCAGATGGCACCTGATGGCATCTATGCCTTTTCCTACAATTCATCTATGCTCCTGCCTGGGATAAGGCAAGAAGAATTCAAACCCAGCTGACTCTCCTTGGAATGTCAGAAGTTCAGTGCTCCATCAGGATTTTAAATGGTGACTCCAGATTCCTTTTCAGCTATTCTAAGATGAGCTGATAAAGTCATGTCATTTCATGAGCAATGAAGGGTTTAGGGTTGATTTTTCTCCTGGCTACAGCTAATTTTGGTGAAATGACATCATGAAAATATTGATGGAGAATAGAAATATTAATTCATCAGACATTATTTATTAGTGATGAGCTATGTAACAAATACAAGTCATAAATTTAAGGAAAGACAGTGTCATTAATCCCTCACTATTTACAATGGGGGCCCACAGAACTTCATCTGAACAATCTCTTCTCACAGTCTGCTTATTACAAGCTCAGCTGTGGCTGCCTTTTCAATCCTGTGACAAATCCTCTTTCCTTCTTTCCTTCCTAATTGCTAATCCTCCTTTACAATTCTAAGGAAAGTAACTCTTCTCTCTATTGGTTGCTATGACTTCCCAGCCTGAAGCAAATTCTCTCTTCTTTTTTGGTGAGAGTAACCTGATTGTTTTTTCCAGGCAGCAAAGTGCCCAGCCACCAGAGGACAAATCATAATTGGCCTAAGCCAATCAAAGAAACCATTCTGTTTTGCCTGCCATTTGTCTAGAAATAGGTATAGTTGGCCCTCCATATCTGTTGGTTCCACATCCATGGATTCAAGCAACCTCAAATGAAAATTATCAGGAAAAAGAATATTCCAGAAAGTTCCCAAAACCAAACCTTGAATGTGCCGCCTGCCAGCAACTATTTAAACAGTATTTACATTTTATTAGGTATTATAAGGAATCTAGAGATGTTATAAGTAATCTAGAGATGACTGAAAATATATGGGAGGATAAGCCTACACAATATGCAAATACTACCCCAGTTTTTACATAAGGGACTTGAGCATCTGGAGACTTTGGTATCTGAGGGAGGTCTTGGAAACAACATCCTACATATACTGAGGAATGACTAGATAAGTTGTCCCATTATCTGAAAGTAGAATTTCCAATGAAACCTTTCACAAGTCAAAATAGCATGAAGTAAAGAAGCAGTTACCTTAGAACATATCTTGCTGATGGATGCAAAAAATAAACTGAGATAAAGCACAGGTGTTCCCAGACTCAGTTCAAAGCTATGGCAGCTTGATGCTGAGATTCTGAGTGTAGTTCCTGGGGAAGGAGTTTTGTGGTGCCTGCCAGGTAGCTCAGCTGGTAAAGAATCTGCCTTTAATACAAGAGACCCTGGTTCAATTCCTAGGTTGGGAATTCTGTTGGAGAAGGGACAGGCTACACACTCCAGTATTCATGGGTTCCCTTGGTGGCTCAGATGGTAAAGAATCTGCCTGTAGTGCCAGAGACCTGGGTTTGATCCCTGGGTTGGGAAGACCCCCTGGAGGAAGGCATAGCAACCCATTCCAGTATTCTTGTCTGGAGAATCCCCATAGACAGAGCCCATAGGGTCACAAAGAGTCAGACATGACTGAGTGACTAAGCACACTCTCGCTGCCTGAGACGCCTCTATACCAGCCCACTACAAAGTAAACTGCCTGAAAGCAAATAAGAGGCGTTTGGAAAGACATTTTAGGGCCCTGGGTACCTGAAGAATAATCTAGAAAAAAGCCTTGGTTTCAGGAACACTGAAGAAATGAGGCCCTCCTAAGCTCATGGCTTAGAGCTGGAGCCCCTCCTGGCTGGATCTGAGGTTGTACTTAGGAGTGGCCAGTTAAGGGATGGTGTTTACCCAAATATGACAGGGAGGTGGTCTGGAATCCTAAGGTCAAAAATAATTCTTTCATTTTCCCCTTTATTTTATTTGTAAGATCAGAGCTTCAGTGATTTTCAGCAAATGAAAAGTAGTTGCTCTTAGATGGAAATACACAGAGATGAATTTATCACGAAGCCAGTGGAACTGAAGCTCCAAGCCCCTCACTTGCACAGGTTCAGAGAAAGAAGCTTTGGCAAAATATTCACAGGATGACAATGCTCCATCTCATGAGTAAGAGGGCAGATATCACTGCATACTAAAGCTAACAGAATAAACTATTTTTTTTATAATATGTGTAGAGGTAAGATATTATAAAAATTTTTGACTTTAAAAGGGCCCACAGAAACTAAAATGGTGTAACTATTGCAGAAAACATTTTGGCACTTCCTTAAGTTAAACAGAATTACCATGTAATGCAGCAATTCTCAAGAGAATGGAAAATTGGGACTCTAACAGATACTTATAGACCAGTGTCCATAGCAGGCTATCCACAATAGTCAAAAGGTAGAAACAACCCAGTGTCCATCAATAAATGGATGGATAAACAAAACGAGGTCTATACATACAATGGAATGGTATACAGCCTTTATAATGAGTGACATTCAGATACAAGCTTCCACATGGATGAACCTTGAAAACATTATGCTAAGTCAAATAATACAGACAAAAAAGGGAAAATATTGCATGACTATACTCTCACGGGTTACCTAAGATAAGCAAATTCAGAGATAGAAAGTAGACTAAAGGTGGCCAAGGGCTGGGGAAGGGAGGCTGAGGAATTACAGCTTCATGGTTACAGAGCTTCTACTTGAGGTGATGAAAAAGCTCTGGAAATAGATAGTGTATTAGTCTGAGTTTTCCAGAGAAACAGAACAGATATAGAGAGATATAAAAGAGGAGACTTATTACAGGAATTGGCTCACACCATTCTGAAGGCCAAGTCCTACAATCTGCCGACTGCAAGCTGCTGGTACAATTCAGCCCAAGTCTCAAGGCCTGAGATGCAGGAGTCCCTGGACCTCAGCCTTTTAGTTGTGGGTGCTGCCATGGTCCGTACTTGGAGAAGGGTGGTCCAGCAGTGGGGGCATCACTCGGGGGCTTGTGAGCAGTGTAGGAGCCTGGCCCCAGTCAGACTCACAGACGCAGAATCTCTGCAGGATTGAAGCCTGCCCTCTGGGTTTGAACAGCCCTCCCAGTCCCCAAGCACATGAAAATACCAGTCTAGAACTTGAGCTTCACATGTATATATTAGAAAAAGCTTCATTTCCCCCTTGTCTGACATGAAAGACTGAGGGAAGGGAAAACATTTTTTGATCAATCAGATCAGCATCACTGAATACAAAGGCCAGGAACACTTCAGGGACCCTGGGGATTCTCTGCATTCATATCAGATGAGTGAGCTTATGCATGCAGTGGGGTAGGGGGTAGAAGGACAGGGTCTTCCAAACCCTTGTAGTGAAGGAGGAAACAGACAGAACAGACTCCATATTGAAAGCAGGACTCCATCTTGGACCAGACTTTGGACTTTGAGCTATATGCCCAGTATCTATGGAAACGACATACCAACTGGAAAACCAGAACCTCCCGGAAGGAAGAGCCCCAGGGCTCGTACCTAGACTCTCTGTGGCCTAAAAGAATACCCTAATTATCTGTGTAACTGAATAGAATCATGCATTCTATTATGCTTACTGGGGTGTGACCACAGACCTATTGATAATTGTCCACTGTTAACTACCTAGGCTTAAGGCATTTGAATCACGGGTTATCTTTGACTGTATCTTTCTTTTCCTTTGTTCAGACTAGTTTCAGGGAATTTGGGGGGTGGGTTTGGGCATGTACACTTAGGGTATATAAAGTTTTCACAAAAACTGGTCGGTGTCCTTGGCTAAGAGGAGACTCTGCCTTGGGCCTGATGGTGTAATAAACTGCACTCCACTATCTGCATTGTCCTTCTGAGTGAGTTTGTTTCCTGGAATGCGTGGCTACAATAGTAGCCTAGAAACTGCGCTCCTTGGTCGCACAAAATGAGATGAAGAAAGGGACTAGTGGCCTGGGAATCAGGAGCCCTCACTCAGCACAGCAGGAAAAGAATTGTCCTGGGGATACAAAGACACATAGGAAGGGTCCTCTATTTTCTTTGTTAGTGACTTTTCTATGATTGCAAAAGCAATACTTTATTGTCATAGAATATTTAGGAAACATAGAAAGACATGAGGAAAATAATCAAAATTCCCATTCTCCAAATCAAGTCACTTGATCCACTTGATATTTTGGTATATCTTCTATATCCTATCTAGCTATATACACATTCTCACTACTATATATGTGAGAAACACTTTTAAAATGTAAATATACATTTATATACATATTCATACATGTTATATATAAAAATGTAAATATGCCTATGCATTTATGGCATATATTATATATGAACATATATAGACACTATATATGATACTCATACATATAATAAATTCATATATTAAAAATCATTATACAAATTATAATTATAATTATACAGTGGAGATGATGAATAGATTCAAGGGATTAGATCTGGTAGATAGAGTGCCTGAACTTGGGACAAAAGTTCATGACATTGTTCAGGAGGCAGTGACCAAGATCACCTCCAAGAAAAACAAATGCAAGAAGTCAAAGTGGTTGTCTAAAAGGCCTTACAAATAGCTGAGAAAAGAAGAGAAGGTAAAGGTGAGAGAAAGGGAAAGATATACCCATCTGAATGCAGAGTTTCAGAGAATACCAAGGAGAGATAAGAAGGCCTTCTTCAATGAACAATGCAAAAAGATAGAGGAAACCAACAGAATGGGAAAGACTATAGATCTCTTCAAGAAAATTGGAGATATCAAGGAAATATTTCATGCAAGTATAGGCACAATGAAGGACAGAAATGGTAAAGACCTAACAGAAGCAGAAGAGATTAAGAAGAGGTGGCAAGAATACACAGAAGAACTATACAAAAAGTCTTAATAACCCAGATAACCACGATGGTGTGGTCACTCACCTAGAGCTAGACATCCTGGAGTGTGAAGTCAAGCGGGCCTTAGGAAGCATCACTACGAACAAAGCTAGTACAGGTGATGGAATTCCAGCTGAGCTATTTCAAGTCCTAAAGATGATGCTGTAAATTATGCCAGCAAAGTTAAAAAACTCAGCAGTGGCCACAGGACTGGAAAAGGTCAGTTTTTATTCCAATCACAAAAACAGACAATGCCAAAGAATGTTCAAACTACTCTACAATTGCACTCATTCTGCATGTTAGTAAGGTTATATTCAAAATCCTTCAAGCTAGGAGTCAGCACTACATGAATCAAGAACTTCTAGTTGTACAAGGTGGGTTTCAAAGAGGCAGAGGAACCAGAGATGAAATTACCAATGTTCATTGCATCATAGAAAAAGCAAGTGAATTCCAGAAAAACATCTACTTTTGCTTCATTGACTATGCATTGACTGTGGAAAATTCTTAAAGAGATGGGAATACCAGACCACCTTACCTGTTTAATAAGAAACCTGTATATGAGTCAAGAAGCAACAGAACCAGACAAGGAACAGTGAACTGGTTCCAAATTGGGAAAGGAGTACATCAAGGCTGCATATTTAACTTACATGCAGAGTACATCATGCAAAATGCCAGGCTGAGTGAATCCCAAGCTGGAATCAAGATTGCCAGGAGAAATATCAATAACCTCAGATATGCAGATAATACTACTCTAATGGTCAAAAGTAAAGAGGAACTAAGGAGCCTTTTGATGGGGGTGAAATAGGAGAGTGAAAAAGCTTAAAACTCAACATTCAGAAAACTAAGATCATGGCATCTGGTCCCATCACTCTATTGCAAATCAAAGAGGAAAAAGTGGAAGCAGTGACAAATTTTCTTTTCTTGGACTCCAAAATCACTGCAGACGGTGGCTACAGCAATGAAATTAAAAGACACTTGCTCCGTGGAAGAAAAGCTATGACAAACATAGACAGCATATTAAAAAGCAGAGGCATCATTTTGCCAACAAAGGTTTGTATTGTCAAAGCTATGGTTTTTCCAGTAGTCATGTATGGATGTGAGAGTTGGGTTATAAAGAAAGCTGAGCGCTGAAGAATTGACACTTTTGAATTGTGGTGCTACAGAACACTCTGCAAGGAGATCAAACCAGTCAATCCTAAAGGAAATCAACCCTGAATAATCATTGCAAAGACTGATGCTGAAGCTTAAGCTCCAATACTTTGGCCATGTGATACAAAAGTTGACTCATTGGAAAAGACCCTGATGCTGGGAAAGATTGAAGGCAAAAGGAGAAGAGGATGCCAGAGGATGAGATGGTTGGATGGCATCACCAACTCAAAGACATGAATTTGTGCAAACTCCAGGAGATAGAGAAGGATAGGGAAGGCTGACATGCTGTAGTCCATGGGGTCGCAAAGAGTTGAATATGACTTAGTGACTGAACAATAACAAAAATATTTTAAAACTTTTAAAATATTAATATATATGTAATTGGCATGTGTATAATACATATATAAATATATAGAATATATAAGTACATAATATAAATGGATAATGTAAGGTTTTTCTAAATAAAAATATACACACACAATTTTGTACCCTACATTTTTATACTGAGTGTTGTATTGTGTTTTGCTCATTTATACAAGACAGTTACACAGCGCAAATTTTAAATTCCCCAGGTGTCCCTTACTGACTTTGCCTCCATCTCCCTACGCCTGCCAATAGCCACCATCCAACTAGAGGCTCTAAAACTGTGCAGATTACATGAAAACTATGTGGCAATGGAGGAGGTAAACATCACCTCTCCCTTCCCATGAGAACCAGTGAACCAGGCAATTACTCGGGGAACCAGCCCCCTTCCCAAGGTGCTGGGCCACCACCCTCCATGCGGATGCCCACCCCACCCCCCACACACACTCAGCACTGAATCAGGGGACACAACCGTCCCAGCACTACGCATGCTCCCCTGTAAGTTCAGCCACCCCAACTCTGCAGGACCACAGAGAGCCTACAAATTCAAAGTGAACGGAAATTATGTTTTGAGTTCTGTGAGTTAGCAGGTGGGAGTTCAGATCATCTTTGTGCTATAGAGGGTTGATCCACTGCAGAGTCTTAAACAGTGCCCCAAATCATGTCATAAAGCCACCCATGAGCAGACCCACAGGATGGTCAGACTACCTGCAAACCTAAGCCCTCCCTTACCCTTTATCTTTATCAAGAAGTCTATCCAGGCAGATTCTAAAAAATTTTAAACAAAATGATGCAGGCTCTCATTTAAATAGTTTCAAAAGATATGATTTCAAAGAGCTCATTTCCATGTTTATTCTATTGATTCAATTTAACAAACTGCAACATGGAGCTCATAATAAGCCCAAACAGTTGAGAGATCATTTTCATTTTTGGAATAATAAGTCTTCCTATTTTCCCCTCTACTGCTGCAATTAGGAGAGAAAAGAAAATTGGATTTTAATTAATCAGCAAGCACTCCTCTTTTCCAATCACTGGGAATTTTGAGGCAGTAGAAACTACAGTGTAGGGAAGGTTACATGGCTCCAAAAATAGCTGGAAAAAAAACATATGACTCCTTGGCCTGGTGAGTTGTTTTTTGGTTTTTTTTTTCCAGAATTCAAAAGAAGTTTAATGTAACATTGGAAAACTCATGCAAGGGCCAGCCAGGGTTTCTCTGAGCAGGAATGTTTTGCCATGGATGGAAGCTAGCTGCAGCACCCGTGTCCCGTCCTGAGAGCTCGGAGGGCAATGAGCTGCTCTCCCCACCAGAAGAGCGCAAACCAGCAGACTGACTACCCAGACACCTGCTGCTGCCACCAGGGGCCAGCTTGACATGTGGTGCCCCTCTCTTCTCTCCTTTCCCAGCTGCCTGACCACCTCTTCTGTCTCAGGTACTGGCATTATAAGCCTTATTCATTATAGATCAGTCTCTAATTTGGAGGTATGAGCCAAGACTGTAGGGGGTCTCATTAACATAAGATTCAAAGCTGACTCAGAGCCAAATTGTATAGTAACCAAAAAAAAAAAAAAAAAAAATCAAGCTGGATTTAGGTTTGAACAAAGCCGTTTCTCAGCAATGAACACATTTGTAAACGTATTTTAAGATACACATGTCATTCTGGCAGTCTTTCTGTTACTCTGGTTTAATTTTTTCCTCGCTGATGGTTACATGTTCATAAGTGTGCTTATAGGGAAACGTGTGTCAAGACCAAGCAGGCAGGTGCAGTTTATGGACTGTTCAAAGGAATGTCTACAGGAAAGTGTTAACTAAACTTGGAGGACTGCTGTGAGCCAGAAAGACAGAGTCAAGTTCAAACACACTTATGAAATACTAAATGAGCTTCACTTATTAGTGAGTACTGATATAAGCCAAACAGAAACTATACAATAAATATCTTTTTTCCCTGATCTACAGCTTATGAAGGGGATGCTGTCCTGTCAAGTCTCTACTAACAGCTACTAAATGTTGGTCCGAAGATGTCTGCAAACCCAGAGAACTAGATTTAATTACTTCTCTAAGTTCCTTATTTTCAAATATAATTATATTCTGAGGTTCTGAGATTAGAATTTCAACATATGAATTAGCAAAGTCAATTTATCCCGTAACAGTAGATATGGGGCAAAGTTTGAAGTTCTGCGTTTCTATCAAGCTCCCAGGGATGGTCACACTATTCATTCACAGGCCATCCTTCAGATGATCCTGGTCTAGGAGACTGCAGCTGCCACCCCGTAACTGCTTTTTCAAATCATTGTTACTAAGGGAAGAGGGTTTATTGCTCAAGTGTGTTGAAGCAGAATAAATTTCTACTGTTCCAGAGAAGATATCCTCCAACTTTAACGTGCATCAGAGTCACCTGGGCTAATTTACCAAAAAATATAAGTTCCTAATCCCACCACCAAAGATTCCAATTAAGTAAGTCTGTCTTGGACTTTCCTGGAGGTACAGAGGATAAGAATCCACCTGCCAATACAGAGGACACAGGTTCAATCTCCGGGCCAGGAGATTTCACATACTGTGAAGCAACTAAGCCCATGTGCCACAGCTACTGAACGCATGCTTTACAGCCGATGAGCCACAATTACCGAGCCTACACGCTGCAACTGCTGAAGCCCATGGGCCTAGAGCCTGTGTTCCTCAACAAGAGAAGACACTTCTCTCTGGAACAAGAGAAAGTCCGAGCAAAGCAACAAAGACCCAGCACAGGCAAAAAATTAAATTAACTAATTCATGTTTTAAAAGTAAGTCTGTATTTTACCAAGTGTTGACGGTCACTCAAATACATACTGTCCTCCAGAACACACTTTGAGAAGCGTTGGAATGTCAACATGTTAGGAATCAGCAAACTAAAATGGACTAGAATGGGTGAATTTAACACAGATGACCATTATATCTACTACTGTGGGCAAGAATCCCTTAGAAGAAATGGAGTAGCCATTATAGTCAGCACAACAGTCCCAAATGCAGTACTTGGATGCAACCTCAAAAACAACAGAATGATCTCAGTTCATTACGAAGGCAAATCATTTGATATCACGGTAATCCAAGTCTATGTCTCAACAGGTAACGCTGAAGGAGCTGAAGTTAAACGGTTCTGTGAAGACCTACAAGACCTTTTAGAATCAATACCGAAAAAAGATGTCCTTTCCATTATAGGGGACTGGAATGCAAAAGTAGGAAGTCAGGAAACACCTGGAGTAACAGGCAATTTTGGCCTTGGAGTACAGAATGAAGCAGGGCAAAGGCTAATAGAGGTTTGCCAAGAGAACACACTGGTAAGCAAACACCCTCTTCCAACAACACAAGAGAAGACTCTACACATGGACATCACCAGATGGTCAACACCATATAAGACTGATTATATTTTTTGCAGCCAAAGATGGAGAAGCTCTGTACAGTTAGCAAAAACAAGACCAGGAGCTAACTGTGGCTCAGATCATGAACTCCTTATTGCCAAATTCAGACTTAAATTGAAGAAAGTAGGGAAAACCACTAGACCAAATCGCAAAGGATTATGCAATGGAAGAAATAGATTTAAGGGACTAGATTTGATACAGTGCCTGACAAACTATGGATGGCGGTTCATGACATTGTACAGGAGACAGGGATCAAGACAATCCCTAAGAAAAAGAAATGAAAAAAAGCAAAATGGTTGTCTGAGGAGGGCTTACAAATAGCGGTGAAGAGAAGCAAAAAGCAAAGGAGAAAAGGAAAGACATACCCATTTGAATGCAGAGTCAAAAGAATAGGAAGGAGGGACAAGAAAGCCTTCCTCAATGATCAGAAATAGAGGAAAACAATAGAATGGGAAAGACTAGAAACCTCTTCAAGAAAATTAGAGATACCAAGGGAAATTTTCATGCAAAGATGGACTCGATAAAGGACAGAAATGGTATGGACCTAACAGAAGCTGAAGGTATTGAGAAGAGGTGGCAAGAATACACAGAAAAACTATACCAAAAATATCTTCATGACCCAGATAATCACGATGGTGTGATCACTCACCTAGAGCCAGACATTCTGGAATGTGAAGTCAAGTGGGCCTTAGGAAGCATCACTATGAACAAAGCTAGCAGAGGTGATGGAATTCCAGTGGAGCTATTTCAAATCCTAAAAGATGATGCTGTGAAAGTGCTGCAGTCAATAAGCCAGCCAATTTGGAAAACTCAGCAGTGGCCATAGGACTGGAAAAGGTCAGTTGTCATTCCAATTCCTAAGAAAGGCAATGCCAAAGAATGTTCAAACTACGGCACAATTGTTCTCATCTCACACGCTAGTAAAGGAATGGTCAATTTTCTCCAGGCGAGGTTTCAATAATACATGAGCCATGAAGTTCCAGATGTTCAAGCTGGTTTTAGAAAAGGCAGAGGAACCAGAGATCAAATTGCTAACATCTGCTGGATCATTGAAAAAGCAAGAGAGTTCCAGAAAAACATCTATTTCTGCTTTGCTGACAATGCCAAAGCCTTTGATGGTGTGGATCATAATAAATTCTGGAAAATTCTTCAAGTAAGGGGAATACCAGGCCACCTGACCTGCCTCTTGAGAAATCTTTATGCAGGTTAGGAAACAACAGTTAGAACTGGACATAGAAAACCAGACTGGTTCCAAATAGGAAAAAGGAGTACGTCAAGGCTGTATATTGTCACCCTGCTTATTTAACTTATATGCAGAGTACATCATGAGGAACACTGGACTGGAAGAAGCACAAGCTGGAATCAAGATTGCTGGGAGAAATATCAATAACCTCAGATATGCAGATGACACCACCCTTATGGCAGAAAGCGAAGAAGAACTAAAGAGCCTCTTGATGAAAGTGAAAGAGGAGAGTGAAAAAGTTGGCTTAAAGCTCAGCATTCAGAAAACAAAGATCATGGCATCCGGTCCCATCACTTCATGGGAAATAGATGGAGAAACAGTGGAAATAGTGGCTGACTTTATTTTTGTGGGCTCCAAAATCATTGCATATGGTGACTGTTCATTTCAGTTCAGTTGCTCATACGTGTCCAACCCTTTGCAATCCTGTGAACTGCAGCATGCCAGGCCTCCCTGTCCATCACCAACTGCTGGAATCTACCCAAACCCATGTCCATTGAGTTGGTGATGCCATCCAACCATCTCATCCTCTGTCGTCCCCTTCTCCTCCTGCCCTCAATCTTTCTCAGCATCAGGATCTTTTCCAATGAGTCAGCTCTTCACATCAGGTGGCCAAAGTATTGGAGTTTCAGCTTCAAATCAGTCCTTTCAATGAACACCCAGGGCTGATATGCTTTAGGGTGGACTGGTTGGATCTTCTTGCAGTCCACGGGACTCTAAGAGTCTTCTCCAACACCACAGTTCAAAAGCATCAATTCTTCTGCACTCAGCTTTCTTTATAGTCCAACTCTCACATCCATACATGACTACTGGAAAAACCATAGCCTTGACTAGATGGACCTTTTTGGACAAAGAATTGTCTCTGCTTTTCAATATGCTGTCTAGATTGGTCATAACTTTCCTTCCAAGGAGTAAGCATCTTTTAATTTCATGGCTGCAATCAGCATCCACAGTGATTTTGGAGCCCAAAAAAAATAAAGTCTGACACTGTTTCCCCATCTATTTCCCATGAAGTGATGGGACCGGATGCCATGATCTTAGTTTTCTGAACATTGAGCTTTAAGCCAACTTTCTCACTCTCCTCTTTTACTTTAATCAAGAGGCTGTTTAGCTCTTCCTCACTTTCTGCCATAAGGGTAGTGTCATCTGCATATCTGAGGTTATTGATATTTCTCCTGGCAATCTTGATTCCAGCTTGTGCTTCATCCAGCCCAGTGTTTCTCATGATGTTCTGTGTAGATACGTTAAATAAGCAGGGTGACAATATACAGCCTTGACATATTCCTTTTTCCCATTTGGAACCAGTCTGTTGCTCCATGTCCATTTCTAACTGTTGCTTTCCGACCTGCACACAGGTTTCTCAAGAGGCAGGTCAAGTGGTCTGGTATTCCCATTTCCTTCAGAATTTTCCAGAGTTTATTGTGATCCACAGAGTCAAAGGCATTGGCATATTCAATAAAGCAGATATAGATGTTTTTCTGAAACTCTCTCACTTTTTCAATGATCCAGCAGATGTTGACAATTTGATCTCTCGTTCCTTTGCCTTTTCTAAAACCAGCTTGAACATCTGGAAGTTCACAGTTCACGTATTGCTGAAGCCTGGCTTGGAGAATTTTAAGCATTACTTTAGTAGTTTGTGAGATGAGTTCAATTGTGCGATAGTTTGAGCATTCTTTGGCATTGCCTTTCTTGGGATTGGAGTGAAAACTGATATTTTGCTGTCCTGAGGCCACTGCTGAGTTTTCCAAATTTGCTGGCATATTGAGTGCAGCACTTTCACAGCATCATCTTTTAGGATCTGAAATAGCTCAATTGGAATTCCATCACCTCCGCCAGCTTTGTTCATATTGATGACTATAGCCATGAAATTAAAAGACGCTTGCTCCTTGGAAGAAAAGTTATGACCAACCTAGAAATCATATTAAAAAGCAGAGACATTAGTTTGCCAACAAATGTTCATCTAGTTAAGGGTATGGTTTTTCCAGTAGTCATGTATGGACATGAGAGTTGGACTATAAGGAAAGCTGAGTGCCGTAGAATTGATGCATTTGAAGTGTGGTGTTGGAGAAGACTCTTGAGAGTCCCTTGGACTGCAAGGAGATCCAACCAGTGCATCCTAAAGGAAATCAGTCCTGAATATTCATTGGAATGACCGATGTTGAAGCCTAAACTCCAATACTTTGGCCACCTGATGCGAAGAGCTGACTCATTGAAAAAGACCCTGATGCTGGGAAAGATTGAGGGCAGGAGGAGAAGAGGACGACAGAGGCTGAGATGGCTGGATGGCATCACCGACTCAATGGACATTAGTTTGAGTGAACTCCGGGAGTTGGTGATGGACAGGGAGGACTGGCATGCTGCAATCTATGGGGCCACAAAGAGTCAGACATGACTGAGCGACTGAACTGAACTGATCTAATTCAACCAGCTTCCTTGGTGAGTTCTTCAAGCTAAGGGCTGTGTCTACATCAGGTCTCAAAATTAATATGCATGTGCTTAACCTAGAGGACCTGCAAAAAAGTAAATTCAGATTCTGTAGGTGTGGGATGGAGTCAGAGATGCTGTGCTGCTGACCAGCTCCCAGGTAATGCCAGTGCTGCTAGTCTGTGAAGCACACTCTGAGTGACAGTGACAAGCTCCACATCTTACATGACACTGGGGCAAGGACTGACCCCTCTTCTCGCTGAAGGAACTCTGTATCATTCATGCACTGACCATTCATCTTTCATACATCTTCTCACCTTAATGCAGCACATAAGACAATAAACCTTCCACTGTCTTATCTTCTCCATATTGATTCCTCCTGGAATTCATATAATTCTTAATGCAATTGTCCTGGGGACTCTCCTTGAGTAATAGGAATTAGAATGTTGGGTTGCAGGATAAGAATTCTAAGTAACTTTGACAAATTGGAGAAATGTTACATTATAAATGAACAGGATAACGTTCAACAGGGAGAGGTGCTAGACAGTGCCCTTAGGCATGAAAAATAAAGGATTCACCATGAGGAGGTCTGTAAAATACATGTGAAGTGAAAATCCAAAATCTCATCATTCAAGTTGAAAAATTACACTAAAAATTAGCATCCAGGCAAGGAACTGCAGAGAAGCAAGACTGCAAATGCCTCTTAAAATGCAGAGCCCCGAGTGAAGAAGAAATATATTACTAGGCATTAAAGTTACTCAGCATGTGTCTAAGTTTTAAATATTAGACTTGTGATAATTATGTTGGTGTGGCTCCTAAACTAATTTTGACATTGTTTTCTATCCTGGTTATACCTACTGTATACTGAATTCCTTTAATAGTTATGAAAATCAATAAATCAGTCCTGGCACATTAGAACCACCTGGGTCACATTTAAAACTATCGATATCCAAGTATCGGGGTCCAGCCCCGATATGACCCAGGGTATCCTCGGGATGAACGGCGTCGGCGTTAGAGAGAGAGAGAGAGAGAGACAGGGGCTGATGATTCCTTGGTTTACGCTGGAAACCAATAAAACCCCAGCACGGGGCTTGCTCTGTTTACGTAGGCCGCAGGCGCCCTCTCGAATCACTTGAGGTACCCCACCAGGGCACCCCCTCGAGTGGGTCTTAGAAGCCCAGGCAGATAAGTAAACTCAGAGGGCCCAGCGCTCCAAGGATCTCAACCAGAAAAAGGAGAATAGAGAAAAGGACGGAAAAAGAAAGAACGACACGGGGAGACCAAGCTTCAGTGAGCAAGGCCCAAAACTTTATTTTCCAGTGCTGCTTTTATACCCTAAGTTATGCGCATAAGAAACAAAGAAAGGGAGGTATAGATTCACACCAAAATCATGTGGGGTCAGCAGTCTTGACCCTTATCAGGATCAGGGCTCATTTTTGTATATCTCATGATAAAAGTTTTTAGGTGGTTTACATCATCTTCTGGCCAGGGGGCCTGCTAACAATTTATGGCCCTCTCTCCTAACAATAGGTTAGTTAGCAAGTAAAAGACTTTTCTTTTAAGGTGACTTTCCTAAAGTTAGGTGCTAGACACATAACAAAGTTACATTCCTATAAGGCACCGGTGTAGTGAGTTGCAAGAAAGGAACTTATTAACTTAAGATCTGATGTGGTTGAGTCAAAGGATTAATATATTTCCAAGGATACAATAGAGGAGACTGCAGCAAGCATTGATTCAACAATGAAATCTTTTCTAGTACTATTCTAGTGATTTTAACTTCTTCAACAGATTCCTGTATTTTAGGAGCCCGAACAAACTTGTCATGCAAGTTAGAAAACTATCAGAGGGGCTTGGATTGGAATACTCCTATTAAGCCAAGGAGAACTTTTAAACTACAGCTCTGAATTAATGTTTTCAGAGAAAGGTGGTTGGGGGGAAACCCCCGTAAGTATTAGAGGACTTGGTAAGAGGCGTAAGATAGTAAATCAGTCAGATTCCGGTTTTCTTTGGGGTAGATGCTCAGGTAAGTCCAGGGGGCTCCTCGAGTCCTGATTAGCCTTTGCCCGTCAGGCCTCTTCCCCAGTTGACCTTTGCCACGGGTAGGATTTCCCTCTCTGGCTCCCGGCATCCAAGACCATTTGTATTAATTTCCTTAGGCTGCTGTTACAAAGTACCAGAAACTGGTTCGCTGAGAATAACAGGCATTTATTGTCTTATGGCCCCAGAGACTAGGAGTCTGAAAGTTAGGTGCTGTCTTTGAAACCTGTAGGAGAAGGATCCCTTCTTGCCTCTTGCAGCTTCTGGCAGTCCCAGATGTTTCTTGTGGCCACATAACTCCAATCTAATCAAGTCAGATACGATTTAGCAACTCAACAACAGCAAATTTTACCATAGTCATCTCTTTACATCTCTTCACACAATCCCTCCTACATGTCTTCCTTGTATTCAAATTTCCCCTCTTCATAAAGACACTAGTCATTTTAGATTAGGGTCCACCCTGAAGATCTTAACTTAACTTGATTACCTCTTTAAGGATGTCATTTCCAAATTAGGTCACATTAAGAGGTACTGAGGATTAGCACTTCAACATACCTTTTTGGGGAGACACAGCTGAAGCCCTGAGCCATCCCAGGCCAATTACATCAAAGTCTCTGGAGTGAGGCCCAGCACCAGTGTGTTGTAAGTGCCCCCAGGTGAGTCTACAGCTGGGATTGGGAATGACTGCCCTGAGGAAAGGTTTGCAAGGGCCTCCATTGTCATGAGACCTGCTAATGCTGATGTGGATGACTTTGTTTGTTGCCTAAAACACCAAAGCTGAAGGAATAGGAGATAAAGCTGTGGTGGTTCTCAATCTTGAACATACATGATATAACCTAGGAGCTTTAAAAACACTGACTCCTGGGTACTTTCAGACATTCCAATGTAAACTCTCTGAATGAGACTTGGGCCTAGAGGATTTTAAAAGCCCCCCCAGGTCATTATCCTACTGTGTAATCAAGATGAAGACCACTGTCTACAAAGAAAGATCTGTTATGAAGTGGCCAAGCTGGCCCTCAAGACTGGAAGTACTGGGACAAGAGCCCCAGGCTCCTGGTCACACACTTTGCTGTTTCCTCTCACCTTGTAATCTTTTATTTACTTATTTTGAGAATAGAGGTAATTTTATTTATATTTTTAAAATTTTATTTCTTTTAACACAAAATATTTTGTGTTAACAATGTTGTGAGTCCCTTCACTGTTCAACTGAAACTTCTTACCTTTTAAAACAGATTATTTTCCAACATCAAGCTGAGGGATCTTTCCATTCCTCATATAAATTGAAGCAAGTCTTTCTCAGTGTCGACTTCAAAAATATTCACAGCCTGAAAGTTGAGAGTTATGCTTTATTCGGCAGGAATTTTTAGAACTTCAAGCCTGAGAGGTAGCATCTCACAAAATCCTGAGAAAACTGCTCCAAGGAGACAGGGGGGCAGGGAAAGATTATACAGAAGTTTACAGCAAATGGCAGGTAGTCCAAACCTCAAAAGCTTAAAGGAAAATCAGTTATGTCAAGGTGAGGTATTTAGCATTTTTCTCTACGTGGGAAGGTGCAAGAGTCTGGGCTGATGGAAATCATTCCTTTGATATACATCTCAGCTACAGTCACACACACTCATCTCACCTGAACTTTACTATATGATCTTCGAGATCTTTACCCCTTCCCTCCCTCTCCTATGCTCCTCCTTTGCCTTCCATGGAGCCATTCTTTCCGATTTCCTGTGAGGGCTCCTCCTGTTCACCTGCCAGTTAATTACATTTTTGTGTCCATTTTAGCCCTAGTTATGGGCTTCCCTGGTGGCTCAGAGGTTAAAGCTTCTGCCTCCAATGCGGGAGACCCGGGTTCAATCCCTGGGTCGGGAAGATCCCCTGGAGAAGGAAACGGTAACCCACTCCAGTATTCTTGCCTGGAGAATCCATGGACAGAGAAGCCTGGTAGGCTACAGTCCAAGGGGTCGCAAAGAGTCCGACACGACTGAGCGACGGAACGGAACGGAACGGATGGCCACCTCATGTGACGAGTTGACTCACTGGAAAAGACTCTGATGCTGGGAGGGATTGGGGGCGGGAGGAGACGGGGACGACAGAGAATGAGATGGCTGGATGGCATCACCGACTCGATGGACATGAGTTTGAGTGAACTCCGGGAGTTGGTGATGGACAGGGAGGCCTGGCATGCTGCGACTCATGGGGTCGCCAAGAGTCGGACACGACTGAGCGACTGAACTGAACTGATCTGATGTCTCATTTTGGGTTAGGTTGAAGTACACAAAAAGATGTTCTTCGCAACCACAGTGGATAAATATACGTCAGTCACACAGTTTAAGCTAACGCCCTATCCCAGTGACACGCTAACCATACAACCCCTGGCTTTAGCTCTTTCCTGTGTGTATGGTTTCTACTCAGACCAGTTGCCAAAGTATTGCAATATTTCCTGCCAGTTGGTCCATTGCCCACTGCCTTCCCCCAACAAGTGCCCTCCCACTACCCTGACTGCCCTGCCTCCTTTCCTGGGACTCCTGATACCTCCCAATGATCCAATAACTAAAAGGAAGATGCTTGGCCTAACAGTGGACCCTGAGATTCTGCTTCAAGGCTATGGCACAATCTGTCCTGATAGGCTGGTGTCCATGTTGTACTGACTGTGGAATATTTTCATGTACCCCTATGTATTCATGATTCCCAAGTGTATCCATCCATTGATAAGAAATTATCTTGTCTTAGCCTCAGACCCATATTGCCACCTGACTCTCCCAACTTTAACATCAAATGGACACATCAGAGCCAACACGTTCACGATGGAATATCAAACCTCCTCTTCAAGACAGACTTTAACTTTGGTGACCTCAGTAAACTAAATATCCAGGCACCCATGCCCTAGTGTAGACCCCTCTCACACTGACCCTGGGTTTGGCCATGGACTTGCCTTGGTCAGTGGGATGCCATCAAACATGGCAGAAGCAGAGGCTTAAGAAGTGCTTGTCCTCTTAGAACACTCCAGGGGGCACCTGCCGAGCTCAAAATCTCAGACTAGACTTCTGTGTAATGAGGGCAGGTAGCAGGAGAGGCCATGGGGGCACTGAGGCCCCTGATGTTACTGAGAATTCCCACTGTATCCTGTCCAAATGTGTCACCTACAGACTCCTGAGATGTAAAATGGCTGTTGTTTTAAGCTTCTACATTCTTAGACAGGGTTCCCAAGACAAACAGAACCAACAACAGAATGTGTGTATATGTACAAAGTAATTTTTTCCTTACTTATTTATTAGTTTACTGTAAAAAATTAGCTCATGCAATTATGGAAACTGAAAAGTCCCAAGATTTACAAGGTGAGTCAGCCAGCTGCAGACCTGGGAAAGATGATGGGTAGTTCCAGTCTGAGTCCAGTGGCCAGAAAACCAGGAGTTCTGACAGTGTAGTTCTAGTCCAAGGGCCAGGAAACTCAAGACTCAGAAAGATCGATGTTTCCATGTCAGTCTGAAGGTAAGAAAATGCCCAAGTCCCAGTTTCAAGGTGGTTACACAGTAGGAATTCCCTCTAACTCAGGGAAAGGCAGACTTTTTTTTCTACCCAGGCTTTCAGCTGATCAGATGTAGTCCACACACATGAGGGAGGCAGTTTACTTTACTCAGGCTGCCATTAAAATGTTAGTTTATCCAAAAACACCCTCACAGAAATACTCAGAAAGCATTTGACTGAATACCGAGACATCCCCTGACTCAGTTCAGTTCAATTCAGTTATTCAGTCGTGTTCAGCTTGTTGCAAACCCATGGACTGCAGCATGCCAGGCCTCCCCATCCATCGCCACTCCCAGAACTCATGTCCATTAAGTCGGTGATGCCATCCAACCATCTCATACTCTGTCATCCCCTTCCCCTACCTTCAATCTTTCCCAGAATCTGGATCTTTTCAAATGAGTCAGCTCTACACATTAGGTGGCCAAAGGATTGGAGTTTCAGCTTCAACATCGGTCATTCCAATGAATATTCAGGACTGATTTCCTTTAGGATGCACTGGTTGAATTATCTTGCAGTCCAAGGGACTCTCAAGAGTCTTCTCCAACACCACACTTCAAAAGCATCAATTCTTCGGCACTCAGCTTTCCTTACAGTCCAACTCTCACATCCATACATGACTGCTGGAAAAATAATAGTTTTGACTAGACGCAGCCTTGTTGGCAAAGTAATGTCTCTGTTTTTAATATGCTGTCTAGGTTGGTCATAACTTTTCCTCCAAGGAGCAAGAGTCTTTTAATTTCATGGCTGCAGTGATTTTGGAGCCTCCCCAAAATAAAGTCTGTCACTATTTCCACTGTTTCCCCTCTATTTGCCCTGAAGTGATATGACCAGATGCCATGATCTCAGTTTTCTGAATGTCGAGTTTTAAGCCAACTTTTCACTCTCCTCTTTCACTTTCATCAGGAGCTTCTTTAGTTCTTCTTCACTTTCTGCCATAAGGGTGGTGTCATCTGCATATCTGAGGTTATTGATGTTTCTCCAGGAAATCTTGATTCCAGCTTGTGTTTCATCCAGCCCAGCATTTCTCATGATGTTCTCTGCATATACATTAAATAAGGAGGGTGACATATACAAACTTGATGTACTCCATTCCCAATTTGGAACTAGTCATTGTTCCATATACAGTTCTGTTTTTTACTGACTTGCCTATATATTTCTCAAGAGGCAGGTCAGGTGGTCTGGTATTTTCTTCTCTTTAAGAATTGTCCACAGTTTGTTGTTTGTTGTGGTCCACATACTCAAAGGCTTTGGCATAGTAAATAAAGCAGAACTAGACATTTATCTGGAAGTCTCTTGATTTTTCAATGATCCAACAGATGTTGACAACTTGATCTCTGGTTCTTCTGCCTTCTAAATCCACTTTGAACATCTGGAAGTTCACAGTTCAGGTACTGTTGAAGCCTGGCTTGGAGAATTTTGAGCATTACATTACTAGCTTGTGAGATAAGTGCAATTGTGTGGTAGTTTGAGCAGTCTTTGACATTGCCTTTCTTTGGGATGGGAATGAAAACTGACCTTTTCCAGTACTGTGACCACTGCTGAGTTTTCCAAATTTGCTGGCATATTGAGTGAGCATTTTCACAACATCATCTTTTAGGATTTGAAATAGCTCAACTGGAATTCCATCACCTCCACTAGCTTTGTAGTAGTGATGCTTCCTAAGGCCCACTTGACTTAGTATTCCAGGGTGTCTGGCTTTAGGTGAGTGATCACATCATCATAATTATCTGTGTCATGAAGATCTTTTGTATTCAGGCCACCTCTTCTTAATACCTTCAACTTTTGTTAGATCCACACAGCTTCTGTCCTTTATTGTACCCATCTTCGCATGAAATGTTCCTTTGGTTTCTCTAATTTTCTTGAAGAGATCTCTAGACTTTCCCATTCTATTATTTTCCTCTATTTCTTAGCATTGATCACTGAGGAAGTCTTTCTTATCCCTCCTTGCTATTCTTTGGAACTTTGCATTCAAATGGCTATATCTTTCCTTTTCTCCTTTGCCTTTCAGTTCAGTTCAGTTCAGTTCAGTCACTCAGTCATGTCCGACTCTCCACGACCCCATGAATCACAGCATGCCAGGCCTCCCTGTCCACCACCAACTCCCGGAGTTCACTCAAACTCATGTCCATCGAGTCAGTGATACTTCTCTTCTATTCACACTATTTGTAAGGCCTAGTCAGACAACCATTTTGCCTTTTTGCATTTCTTTTCCTTGGGGATCATCTTGATCCTTGCCTCTTGTACAATGTCACAAACCTCCATTCATAGTTCTTCAGGCACTCTGTCTGTCAGATCTAATCCCTTGAATCTATTTGTCATGTCCACTGTATAATTATAGGGGATTTGATTTAGGTCATACATGAATGGTCTAACGGTTTTTCCTACTTTCTTCAATTCAAGTCTGAATTGGCAATAAGGAATTCATGGTCGGTACCACTGTCAGATCTCAGTCTTGTTTTTGTTGCCTGTATAGAACTTTTCCATCGTTGGCTGCAGAGAATATAATCAATCTGATTTCGGTTTTGACCACTTGGTGATGTTCATGTGTAGAGTCTTCTCTTGTGTTGTTGGAAGAGGATCTTTTCTATGACCAGTGTGTTCTCTTGGCAAACTTCTATTAGCCTTTGCCCTGCTTCATTCTGTACTCCAGGGCCAAATTTGCCTGTTACTCCAGGTGTTTCTTGACTCCCCACTTTTGCATTCCAGTCTCCTATAATGAAAAGGACATCTTTTTTAGGTGTTAGTTCTAGAAGGTCTTGTAGGTCTTCATAGAACCATTCAACTTCGGCTTCTTCAGCATTACTGGTCAGGGCATAGACTTGGATTACTGTGATATTGAATGGTTTGCCTTGGAAACGAATAGACTCACTCAAGTTGGTGCATAAAATTAACTATCACAACTTCTAATCTTTGAGTGGTTTGTTGTGCCTCAGTAGATGACAGAAAAGCTAGAAAAGCTGGTACTCCTATGATACGATACAGGACTGATCTATATAATATAGACTCAAATCTACTCCTTATACAGTATGACCCACTTTAAGAAATGACATTACAATTAAGGGAATGAATCCAAAAGCTAGGCTTATTTTAGAACAATATTTTCCCTCATTTACACTTGATTATTAATATGTGATCCTTCTACCTCCTTATCAATTTCACAAGGCTCTTTAACCTCACTGCCATGGCCCTTGGTAGCACAAAAGTGGCACACACATGTGACTATGCTGTCTCTGCTCCATTCAAGGGCAAATCCATCAAGCCTCTGTGTTCAGCTCACCCAGGAAAGTGGCCACATAATTCTCCTCAACATTCCACTGCAGGCATGTAAATCGGTCACATGGTGTGTAGCTTGTTTGCTATCCCTGTTCTAGACCCTCCTGATTTATCACCTGTATTAAAGCAAAAGCCATTTTGCAGGTGACACTAACCTCTCCTCCCACTACCCAAAACAATTTATCTTCTGCCTTTTAGAAAGATTACCAAATTCATCTTCCTAACATGCATTTGAAGTTGTCTGGGTTGCCAACCGTGCTCACCCAGGGCTCCCAGGTTTTCGGGTGTGTTAGATTGTTTGCAAAGATGGCTTCAGTTTCTGCACTTTCCAAATCTATGTCCCTTGTGATGTGATGTTTCAGCTCCTTCCATCAAGAAATAAAGTCTGTTTCTCCTTCTGTGAATCTTAGGGGCCTGGTCACTTACTCAGAACAGGAGAGGTGATATGGTGGAGATTCTCAACCTTGGCCTCATGAGACCGTGTGCATGTGCCCTCCCTTGGAACCCTGCCACTGGCCTGGGAATGAACCTGGGCTAGCCTGCTGTGGAGGAAATAACATGGAATGGAGCCCCATCCTCCAGCTAAGCAACCCCAGACACATCAAAGAGCACAGCCAAGTCAGCCAAGTCACCTGACTACTCACAGCTGAGCAGAAGTAGATCATTATAGCAGTAGTACCCAATCATTTTGGGACCAGAGACCAGGTATAATGGAAGAAAAGTTTTCCGCGGACCAGGGGTAGGGGATGGTTTCAGGGTGATTCAAACACATTACATTTATTGTGCACTTTATTTCTATTTATTACATCAGCTCTACTTTAGATCATCAGCCACTGAATCCTGGAGTTTGGGGACCCCTGTTATAGAACAAGCCACAGCCTCTCATGTGACCCAAAGACTGGTGAGATTTTGTGGATGGTTCTTATACAGCATCTCATGGTCATTGATTCAAGATTTATATGAAGGACCTGTGAAACAAGTCCATCACAGCCCTATTTGCATGATAAAAGAAAAACTACAGTAAGAGAACTCATCCAACTTCATCAAGGAGCCAAATATAAGAGCCAGCAAACCTGTTGGTGGCTATTGAAGGGAAAGATTTATTAATAAGTCTACAAGAACATGAGGGGGCACCTGCCAAGCCAATGATGCTGGTGCTAGCGCTTACATCACAAGTTGGAGACAAAGCCTGCATCAGCATCGCAGTGTCCTCAGAATCTTCAAAGGCCATGTGGCAGCATCAGAGGCCTCGGCAGCTGACATCCCTGCAGGGAACTGAAGCAGGTGAAATGGCAGACACCCCGTGGTAGCTCAGAGGACTGTGACTGTGAGAACATTGCAGACGAGGCTGGGAGACTGTCAGCAATGAAAGAAGGCATCTTGAAAGGTCCTGCCAAAGAAAGAATGCCTTGAGATGACGTTTTTGACTCTATCTTACTCCACCACCTGGTGTGGACTTGAAAATAATGATTTATAAAAGTCTGAATTTGTTCGATAATTCTCCTTTGCTCTCTTTCAAAAAAAAAAAAAAACAGCTGGTTAACACTGAAGGACAAGTTCATTCATCTCTCACCTCATATGGATGCAAGACAATGCACTCACACACAAACTGTCCACCTGCATCCTCTCCACCTCCCCTTACTCTCCCACACCTCTTAGATCACGTGGTTTTTCATTCCCTGCCATGGCAACTGGAGAAGTGAATTCCTTCCTGAAAGATCATCTCATAAGCCTCATAGTTCCCCTCCCTCTGGGACATAGGATTTTATGCAGAGAGCAGAAGCTAACGTTCTTTGCTTCAAGCTACACTATAAGCAGGGGTATAGTGTTCCCTTCCCTTTAGCAGTAGCAAAAATTAAACTTGTTGCTGCAAAAAGAAAAAATGGCCATAAATTCACTGGACTTCCCAGGTGGTGCTAGTGGTAAAGAACCCACCTGCCAATGCAGGAGATGTAGGAGACTGAGTTTCGATCCTTGGGTCAGGAAGATCCCCTGGAAGAGGTCATGACAACCCACTCCAGTATTCCTGCCTGGAGAATCCCATGGACAGAGGAGCCTGGAAGCCTGTAGTTCATAAGGTCTCAAAGAGTCGCACATGACTGAAATGACTTAACACACACACACACACACACACACACACACACATGCACAAATTCATTGCAGATCCTAACATTAAAAGAGAAGTCTATTTCTCCCCTCCTTGAAGCTGGCTTGGTCATGTGACTTGCTTTGGCCAATAGGACATAAGCAAATGCCACGCAAAGAAATAGCAGGTTGAAGAAGTCCAAGCCAGCCTACCAGAGAAGCCATGTTGGGGAAAACCAAAGCACCCGACCTTTAGTCCACCACCCTCCAGACACATAAGTGAGGGCATCCTTACCCACCCAGCTGTCAGGGTCAGTTGCCACATGAGTGAAGCTTAGGCAAGAGAGGCTGAAGGATGGCCCAGTCTAGCCCAGTTCAAATTGCCAACCCACAAAATTGTGAGCAAATAAATGACTGTTGGCATAAGCCACTAAGTTTTAGAATAGCTTATTTATGCAGCAAATGCTAATGGACACATTACTAAAAACAAGGTATCAGGTGTCAGAGGTGAATGGTGCAGTGGGGAGCCATTACATCTCCACATATAAGATGAGCTTCCCAAACCACAGCAAATCATCAAGGGGATAGGATGGGAGGATTTATTTCTGTCTCTGTCTTCAGAATCTTACTTTAAAAGCCCACGGGGAAAGGAAGATAAAACAAACAACAACAACAAAAAATACAAAGTGAAATCAAAATAATAGCTCCACTCAAATCTTAGAAAATGAAAACAGGTGTATTTTTCTGCAGAGTAGTTCTGCTTATGTAAACGATGTGGCTGCCCATGTTTTTTTTTCCTCCTCTTTGGTTTAAAAATAATTCAGAATCAATTTTAAGTCCTACTTCTATAAATGACTAGGACTTCCCAGAATTCAATGTACTGGTCATTTACTTATTTGGTTGTGGGGCTTATTTTCCACATATCGTACAAACTTTTACTTCTATTCCACTGCATTGTCACCTTTTCCCAGAATATATTCTCCTTTAAAACATTCCAAATGCCTTTTGAGTGAAGACTTGACATATGTAACATTTACTTATTGGATTATTTCTATTTTGAATCAGAGGCACACCTTAAATGGAGGTGACCACAACATCCATTCTTTGTTTTCTCTTTCTACTTTTTCCCACGTGCTGATGGAATGAGTCATGGGAAAGGAGGAAGAAGTGGGAAATAGAGGTGGTAAAACATTTTGCAATTTTCCAAGTGCTAGATGTAATCTAAGAGATGTGCATTTTCCATTGAAATAGTTTTCTCCATAACAGCGCAAACTCTTATTAGAACCGTATTTTTGCTGACAGAGCCCAGAGTTGCTTCACTCAGCATCCTGCACATAGAAGAATACACACACACACACACACCACATTCATCACTATGCTTTGATTTGCCCAGTCTCTTATTTGTTTATTTTTCTGAGATCCATAGCCTTCCTTGTGGTTATCAACATTTCCAAATGATTCTGGAACTGACTGAACTTGCACAAAGTTATCTGAATTTTGATCTGTATCTTCAATCAGGCACATTGCTTTGAATACATTCATTTGAGTAGTGGAGTCAAACAGCTATGGTTTGTGTTTTTTTTTTTTTTTCCTATAATGTGAATAAAAAAATTAATAGGATTTAAGGATTAGTTTGAATGTCTTCTTTTATGTGACCTAGATAATATAGTGTCTTATTATGACTGCATTCCTGACAATAAAGTATACAGTGTTTTCCAATGAGTTAAAAAAATAGCTATATAAATACAAAACATATTACTCATGTCTGTCGTGTATCTAGTCATCTATTATTAATATTAATCATCTTTGCTTTCTTCCAGGGAGCTTAAAGTCCCATGTATTTTACAATCAAAACTGTCAAGAATTATAACACTACTCTATGTGATCTCTATAAAACGAGATATAAATGCCAATCAAAGGGGCCATTGGTTGCTTCATTTATATTCAAAGTGCTTCTGCCTATAAATTACCTTAATAGTTTGTATTCTCCTTAGCTTGTCTCAGCAGGAGCTCAAGGCATGTTTGACCCTTTCATTCTTATAACCTTTGCTTGGGGAGAAAGCCACCCTGGCAGACCCTGGGCTCCCCTTTGCCTCATACACACCCAACAAAGAAAACAGGACCCTCTCTGCCTCTTTCCTGTATGTTCCCAGATGCAAGATCCTGATTCAAGAAGGAGCAGTGTAGACTCAGGGGACACATCTAGGTCACCACCACAACTCTCTCCACCAAATCAGAGCTCTTTGGGGTCATATTTATTGCTTCCCTTTTCTTTGGCAGAGAAGAAAAATCAATAAACATAACATCCATTGAAATGTCATCATCAGGTCATCTCAGAGTGGACTCCTTTTGAACTCCTGGAATAATATACTAGATGATGGAGTCCAGGGTATTCCAGCCTAATACCAACTTGTATTCTTTAGTGAATACTATTTGAGCAAAATTCAAGAATATATTCAACTTAGAGCATCCTTTCAGTTCAGTTCATTTCATTTCCGTTCATTCACTCAGTCGTGTCCGACTCTTTGCGACCCCATGAACCACGGCATGCCAGGCCTCCCTGTCCATCACCAATTCCCGGAGTCCACCCAACCCATTTCCATTGAGTTGGTGATACCATCCAACCATCTCATCCTCTGCTGCCCCCTTCTCCTCCTGCCCCCAATCCCTCCCAGCATCAGAGTCTTTTCCAATGAGTCAGCTCTTCGTATGAGGTGGCCAAAGTATTGGAGTTTCAGCTTCAATGTCAGTCCTTCCAATGAACACCCGGGACTGATCTCCTTTAGGATGGACTGGTTGGATTTCCTTGCAGTCCAAGGGACTCTCAAGAGTCTTCTCCAACACCACACTTCAAAAGCATCAATTCTTCGGTGCTCACCTTTCTTTATAGTCCAACTCTCACATCCATACATGACTACTGTAAAAACCATAGCCTTGACTAGATGGACCTTTGTTGGCAAAGTAAAGTCTGCACTGGAGACTGAAGAAAATGAGAAGGAATAATCACCACTGCCTTGTTTTATGAGGGTAGTTGTTCACTAATTTACTCAAATATTTTCTGAGACCACACTATGTGCCAAGCACTCTTCCAGTTTGGGAAAAAGAGCAATGAACAAAACAGACAGAAACCCGTCCCTTAATGGAAGTTTAAAATGTAAGGAGAAGAACAGTACAAAAATCAAATAAATAAGTAAAACATATAGTACATAAATGGTGTTGTGTTCTATTGAAAAAAAGAAATCAGGGGATGGATTAGGACATGGGTTTTCATCGGCACAGGACACTCATGCAGTGGAGAATATATTTGGGTCAAGCACCCACGTTGTTAATGAAGTGAGGCATATGCTTATTCAGGGGAAAAGCATTATATTAATAAACAGAAAGCAAATGCCAAGTGCTGAGACGGAACACGTCTGGCGTGGTGCAGGAACAGCCCAGGTTTAGTGGGCCTCAGTAGGGAGGGGCCGACACCAGGGCTCTCACAAGTGCAGGGCCGGCCATTTGTCCGGAGGGGCCATAATTAGGGATGTATATGACCCCACGGTCATCCGGGATGAACCACTCTGCCACCATGTTTTCACATTGTTTCGCGTTAAACTCAGTAAACCCCCACTTCTTTGAGATGTTGATCTTCTGGTGGCCAGGAAACTTGAACTTGACCCTGCAGAGGGACTCAATCACGTGCTCCTTGTTCTGCAGCTTGGTGCGGATGGATATTACTAATCAACCACTGTGGCCCCTGGGGCTTTCCAAAGGCATTGCACAAACCTGTCTCCAGTCTAGAATGGAGACAGCATGCCAGTCGCAGGCCAGTCATGAATGTCCACGCGAAAGAACCGTCTCCAAGGTTCTTAGCGCAACCTGCACGGGCAACAAGCTACATATACCACCGAGGAGGAGTCTGTGTCTCCTCCCCTTGAACCCGACTGAGCATTTGTGATTGCCCTGACTTGTAGCTTATGGCTTGTGTGATAGAAGTGATGCTAGGTGACTTCCAGGCTTGGGCATAAAAGGCAGAACGACTTCTGCTGAGCTCTCTTTCTAGTTCCAGCCACCATGCTGTGAGGAAGCCCGGCCACTGCAAGCTGAGCATCGAGCAAACAGCACAGCTGGGTGAGGAGCGGAAGCAGCTGCTCCAGACCAGGGCCGAGCCCCTCACCTGACCCTGTGAACAGCAGCGCTGGACCTTCTCCAAGGACCCCAGAGCAAACTGCAGGGCTGTGAGCAAAATGAATGATTGCTGTCATTTTCAACCATTCTGTTCTGGGTAGTCAAGGGGCTGGGTGACCAAAACAAGTGAAGTAGGCAGTGGATTAGGATACAGTTAAGGTACGGAATGGGCCAGTCTTGGGGGGTTTATACACACCACGGCAAATGCTTTGCCTTTCACTCTAACGGGAAAGCCACCAAGCTGACACACAGATGCTGGTCACTGTCTCTGTCCCCGATGACATCAAGAAGACAATGTCCAGTGGGCACATGGCTCCTTCCTTTGGACAGAGAGTCTTTCCAAGAGAAGGAGCCTTCCTTTTGCAGGCAATATTTTGCACTCACAGTGACAAACTCACTCAGAGATGGATCTGACCTTCCCATTTCCTGTCACAAAATTGCAATAGTTGCCTCTATGGTAAGCACCAACCCTCCGTGTCACTGGGAGACTTCAACCTCAAACCCCATTTAGGTTTTAGCCAAGTTAGACCCATAAGATGGCCAAATGGGCTGAGACAAAGGGTGCTTCCCACTGTGGCTTCTGGACGTTATTCTCCCTCTGGCTCAATAAGCCTCTCCATCAGCTGACTTTGGGGGACTGCAGCGTGGCCCACCTGGCATAGAGACATTTGCTTCATCATGTGGGAGGGCAGGTAAGTGCAGTCCCAGCAACAGAATATTTTTCAATGCTGAAAGGCTCAGAAAGATGAGCACTGAAGGAAACCATCCCTCTTTTAGAAAACTGAAGTATAATTGATTTACAATATTGTGTTAGTTTCATAAAAGAATTGCTGACATCTTCGATAGGTTAATGCACCCATGTGAGGTGCAGTATGTGCTCTCTTTGGGGCTGATTTTATAAGCTTGCTCAGTTTGGTAAGTTTGTAAAATTGACCAGCCTCCCCAAAATGGGGCAGGTGAAACCGCGGGATGACGGCAGCCACAATGAGTCTGGAGGCAGAGTGCCTACTGCTTCTGAGTCACACGGGACTAGGATCCTGGCTGGCCCAGCCTGGGACAATGCTGAGAATTCTTTACTGAGGTCCAGAATGAGCCAAAAGAAACTCTCTTCTACTGAGTTGTTGAGTTTGAGGCAACTGCTAAGAGTGATCAATTTCCACAAATTACATTCTGTTCCTGGGCAGATTCAAAGGGAACATTCAGGTACATGGATGAGCAACAAGATTCAACAAAAACACCCTTAAGATTAGGCTAGTCAGGAAGCAATAACTTCTGTTCTTGTCATTTTATTTTGTGTTAACCAGTTCATCCAATGGTAGTTTGTGAGATGCCGAAAAGTATTTTGGATAAATGTCTTAGAGAGTTTCCTTGAGAACCTTAATATTCTCAACCACACTGGCATGAAGGAAGGTTGTACTGCCACTGAAAGGCACGCCAGACAATTAGAAGAATGATGACACACATTTCAGCTTGGGATTTGTTCCCATAAATTTGAGGTCATATCATTTCATCAGAGGGATGTTCAGCCTTTCTTAAGACAACTAGTCAAAGAAAATGAGACCCTCTAGTCCCTTCCAGGTGGCCTCCTCATTTCACAGGTGAGAATCCTGAGTCCCAGAACAGATAAATGCCTTAGTTAAGGTCCTTAACTGTTTGCAGGTCAACAGTCATATAGTTTAAGTCCTAGGGTTTGGGCCCTTTAACATTACTGCAGTCGCTGATAGCAGAAGCCAGTTACTCCAACATCATGCAGCATCAGCACCCGGTATACAAAAGGCAACACATAATGGTGCCCTCCCCACATAAGGCTGTGAGATCTTTGATGGCAGAGTTAGGTCTTGTTTATGATCAACTCCCCAGTGCCTTCCCACAATAGGGGATCATTCATAATAGATAAGTGGACAGACACTGGATTCCTGACACACTCAAAATGTTAATTTTTTGTTGTTTCTTATTGTTGGAATACCAATTTATTAAGTATTTATTGACTGCCCATTCTTTCTCATTCATTCAGTAGATGTTGAACAGCCTCTATGTGCTTAGGGAGGTGGATACAGGAATGAGCAGAGCAGATGGAACCCCTGGTCTTGTGGAGCTCACACTCCTATGACTGTGTCCAGCGATAGCTGAGCAGCCGAAATGGTCAACCTGCCTTGACACACCAGATTCACAGCCAATCAGATGGGCCAGCTTAGATGCTTTAAAAAGCTAGACAGCTGTTCAAGACAGAATGGTGTCAGTGGGTTCAGATAATCAGTTTTATGGCTGTTCAAAGGATGGAAGGATTGGTGTAGCCAAAACAGTTCTAGGAGACCACCCCAAGGACAGTTTAGAGTAGTTTCTTGAGAAATGGTAGGATTCAAAAGATCAGGGAGAAGAGGAAGCGGATGGCATGCCAGGGAGGTTAAGGAAGAGACAAGAACAACGTGAGTGTGATTAATGGGCCGAGGATGATTCTAGTCCAGCCAGAGTCTAGGTCAGAGAAAGTGAAACAATCGTGAAAGATGAAAAATGTCGGCCCAGATGGTGAAGGCACCAGTCATAGAAAACCCAAAGAGAAAACAATTTCTTTAATATGCACTTTGAAAACTGGCTGGGGAGTGAATGACAGGTCTTCTGCAGCTGTGTAATCTACTTCACTGTGTTCTATCCTGGTTGAAGTTATACAGGAAATTACTCCTCCATTATCTTTCCATCCTCTTCAGAGCAACACCGCTTCATGTAAGGAAACCACAAAACTACAGTAATTAGAATAGATTGTCAAAACATAAGAGATCAAATGTCCACTCTCTTAGAACATACCCCAGATGTTCATGCTTCATAATTAATACTCCGCAGCTAATACTTTAGAAAATAGATTTCAAGTATGTGCTTTCACTTGTCCATCGATTTGTGGATCTACTGTCTGCAATTCGAGTCCAGAGCACAAATACAATAAAAGTGAATTAGACATTTAAAAGTAGAGATAGGTACATATTTTATGTAAATATATGTATGCCATGGCTATAGGCCAAACTTCAAACACTATAATGAAGAGATGTAGAATGAGGTGGTGGGGGGCAGGGGGGGCAATGGACAGATCTGTGATGAAATATCGAAGTCTTAAATTAGCCACTTTGACAAATCAGTTGTACTCCCATAAAGTTATGGGTTCAATATAATTAACAGATCCAATGCACTCTTGGCCTCAATTATTGGCTTCCTTACAAGGAGCATACATGGCACTCGAACCTTCAGGTCTCTTCCTGCTCTGACTCCAGGCCAGCTCTGTGACTTGTGTTGGCCAACAGAACGTGTTAGCGTGAAGCCCTATTAGTTCTGAGCCTAGAACTCAAAAGATTTTTGTGTTTCTGCTCTGTTTCTTGGATCTCTGCCAAGCCATGATCTGAACACACCAGAGTGGGAGAGACCCCATGGAGCAGAGCTCAACTGTCCAGCCTTGGCTCCCTTAGATCAGTCAGCAGCCAGCAGACTCTCAGCCATGTGAGAACCTGGCCAAGATTATCAGAACCACCTCAAGACACAGCTGGCCCCCAGATGCATGAGTAAGTCCAGCCTATATCAGAAATACCATTCAGCTGATCCTCAGACTCAGAAGGTCTAGTAACAAAAGTCTTGTTTCAGTCCATTGAGCTTTAAGTGGACTGTTGAGTAGTAATAACTCTCTGATAAAGACTAGTTCCTGGCTGTACATTAGAGCCTCCCGAGAGTTTTACAATATACCAAGCACTTCTCTTTATGCTGAGATTCTGTTTAATCCATCTAGATATTCTTTTATTTTGTTCTATTTAAGTTTCTCGGGTTTCTAACATGCAGCCAGAATCAAAACGGCCTGACTAGAAATTTGCTTCCTCTGACTTCTCCAAATATTAAAAATCTGGGTGAGTGGGTCTTTCTTGTCTTGGGTCTGGCTGATACTAAAGTGTGTTTGCTCTTGCACATGGTATCACTGAGAACAAGGCAAACCTGTCTTCCGACATGCAGAATGGTCCTCTACATGTCCATCAGTCCGTACAGGCAAGAAGACAGTGATTTCTGTACAGTATCCAGGACTGTCACTTATGGGATGGTTGAGAGAATTTATCCCCCAGAGGCAGCCCCCTACCTTCCCTCTGGAAGCTGGTTTAAACAGATATAAACATTTTTGCTATTGTACCTAATATTTAGATCAGGCTGTGAATCTGGCAAAACAAGGTGCAAAGGGAAGGTAACAGCTGTAGATCACTGGGGAGTATGGGAGGGACTGTTAGACGGTTTTTATGTTCTAATTAAGGAGGCATCAGAGAGTTGCTTTGTGACATTATGCGACCAACTGGGAGGAGGGAGCTTGATGGAGAGCATTTAATTTGAGTGAGATGGCATCATCGACTCAGTGGACATGAGTTTCTCAGAGCAAACTCTGGGAGATAGTGAAGAACAGGGGACCCAGGGTTGCAGAGTCGGACAACACTGAGTGACTGAACAACAGCAACAAGATCCACGCGGCAGATCCCTTGGTGCTTCCCTTCCACGGGCGGGTGAGCCCCTCCCCAGCTGTGGCACTGTTGGCTGCCGGTGACTCACACCTGCCCCCTTTGGCAGAGAATGGCCTGCACCAGCCAGAAGCCGCCTGCCCGGAAATACCTGAGAGGTTGCGCCTGCTCCCTTCTGACCCTGGGGCAACCCACGGTCAGACTGGCTAACGACACAGGGTCCAGAAGCCTCTTCAGGCAGAACAGCCCTCATAGGCCCTTCACTTCCTGGAACTCCCCTGGGTCAGCTGAGACTCGGTCTTCATGGAAAGCCTGTATCGATAACTTCTCTTGCCCTATCGTTCCTTTCTCCTGTTGTTCTTTCTCCCTCAGCAAGTCACCTGTCCTATAATCCTTGTCTCAGCTCAGCTTCTAGGGATCCCAGCCAAAGAACATCTTGTTGTTGAGTGGCTCAGTCATGTCAGACTCTTTGTGACCCCATGGACTGCAGTATGCCAGGCTTCCTGGTCCTTCACTGTCTCCCTGAGTTTGCTCAAACTCATGTTCATTGAGTCAGTGATGTCATCCAACCAACTCACCCTCTGTCGTCCCCTTATCCTCCTGCCTTGAATCTCTCCCAGCATCACAGTCTTTTCCAGTGAGTCAGTTCTTCACATCAGGTGGTCAAAATATTGGAGCTTCAGCTTCAGCATCAGTCCCTCTAATTAGTATTCAGTTTGATTTCCTTTAGGATTGACTGGTTTGATCTCCTTGCAGTCCAAGGGACTCTCAAGAGATGTCTCCAACGCCATAGTTCAAAAGTACATCTGCTTCCCTGAAAAGTCTCTAGCTGCCCATCAGAAGGGCTATCAATATCCATCTAGCCCTCTTCCCTCCCACTGGTTCCAAGTATCTACACTCTAAATATCAGCTTCTCAAGTCACGTATCTCACTCTGAACACTAGCTTCTCAAGTCGCAGAGATGGTGCTGCATGGCCATTTTCTTCAGCACCCTAAAAGGTCTCTTTTTCTATTAACCCTTCTCTGACTTCATGCATCCCAGGGAACCTCCATCTCGGGCAGGACTCTGGTGAAACATCTCTGCTTTATTGTTCCACATTTTTTAAGAAAACACTCAATGTTAAAATGGAGCTCTGTTTCCTCCAGGAAAACTTCTCCCCAACTCCAACCCACATGGATCTCTTTTTCATCTTTTTATTCACTTAAAGTCTGTGCAGGCCACTTCATTCCTGAAAGAACTCTCTATGTGCTGGCTTTAAGCACAAAATGAGCCTTCCTCATTTGTTTTATTCATTTTGTCTTTCCAGCAACATGGAAGGTCCTCACTTATAAGGAATGTATCTTTCTTGTAATTTCATATGCCATAGTACCTTGTTTTGCAGATATATATTAACTTATTAGCTAAAAATGAAAACTCTACAATTATACTTATGTTCCATATTGCAAGGAGTGCATCTGACCTTACAACCAGAGCATTGAAAAGGTTAACTACATAGTTGGGAGCTGCCATTTCAGAATATCACATCTTTAAGAATTATATTCTCTACAATAAGAGCCCAATAGTCAGAAATGCCAAAATGCCAATTTCCTAGTTAATTGTGAGGATAGATACATTTTTTTTCTCCCTTGCAAAAGTTGCTGCTGTTTCACATAATGACTTTAACTGTAATGGAAATGAGGCTGGACAAATCAATTTTTAGCCCTTAGCAAGTTAAGTTTGTCAATACAGAATGTAAACAGCAATAGAGATTGGTAGTTAACGCTATCATTTTAACCTAATATTATAATAACTCTCCTTTCTCTTTCCCAATTAAATTCAAAATCTTTTTTAATTAAGACGATTTATACCACTAGAGTAAAGGCCATTTTTATACCATGTACTGTAAGCCTTCATTATGCAACATGATTTAAAATTTCAATTTAAATTTTGCAAGTAACAAAATATACAAATGGAGCCCACATATCAAATGGGAGCTTTAAATTCTTCCCCAAATTTTCATGCTATAGATTTTAAATCATGGCAATACATTTCAATGAGCATCTTAACCTTAAACATAAGTGCATTTATTAGAAATGAAGATATGTTACATGAATGAAAGAGTAAAAATGTGACTGAGCTGTGCTCATCTGAAGGTCAGTCTTCCACCTGAAATGTCAGCTATTTGGAAACCAGAGGATACAGTGAGCAGCCCAAAGTCGGTTTACAAAAAGATAGGGATTGAGAGAGAGGAAAGGAGGAAAGCAGGGGAAGGAGGGATGGAGGCAGGGAGGAGGGGAGGGAGGAAAGATAAAATGAAGTAAAGAAAGAGAGGCGGGAAAGAGGGGAAATAAGTAAACATGGAGCCACTGTGGGCTGTTGAAACAACTGTGATGAAGCACAAAGGCTGAAAGGCGTGGTTTAACAGCTGGGTCCTCAGTTCACCCTGAGCCTATTGACATATATTGCACAGGGTTGTTCCATCCTTGGTTCTAATTTACCAGCCTCTGCAGATTGCCTGGAGAATCCCAGGGACGGGGGAGCCTGGTGGGCTGCCGTCTATGGGGTCACACGGAGTCGGACACGACTGAAGCAATTCAGCAGCAGCAGCAGCAGAAGATTAAAACCAGCACTCTGTTAAGGGAAGAGAACCGCAGGAGGCGAGCTGCCTATGACGTCATCAGCAGAACCTAAGAAAAGAGAAAAGCACAGCAGGGGACAGAAAGTGCTGTTTGTTATGGCAGTCGTGAATCATCAAGAAAAGACAAGTTTAGTTCTGAATTTTTGTGTTGAAAGGCACAGAAATGAGTAATATGTTTTTTGCAAGACTTTCAACAAATGTTTCAAAACTCTGTCATGCCCTATAAGGAAAAGCTGTGAAAATCTGAAATATTCATGAATGTTTAGAGCTACCTTGAATCTATGGGTCAGTTCCCAGTTCAGGTACTCTGACCTAGGTTTCTCATAAACTGAAAAAGTGTCCCCCAGGTAGACTTCCTGTTAGAACTAAGGAAGTTTACTTGGGGACTGCTGTGGCAGTCCAGTGGTGAAGACTTCGCCTTTCAGTGGAGGCGGTGAGAGTTTCATCCCTGGTTGGGGAGCTAGGATCCCATCCCACATGCCTCAGGGCCAAAAAACCAAAACATAAAACAGAAGCAATATTGTAACAAATTCAATAAAGACTAAAAATAGTCCATGTCAGAAAATCTTTTTTTTTTTTTTTAGTTTTTTTTTGCTTGGAAGATAGGATGACTAAAATTATGAGTAACACATTACTTATGGTGGAAAGGGCAGCAAAAGATACAATATGAGGAAAACTAAGGTCACCAAGAGGAGGAAATAGCACCCCACAGCAGTACTTTTGCCTGGAAAATTTCATGGATGGAGGAGCCTAGTAGGCTACAGTCCACGGGATCACAAGAGTCGGACACAACTGAGCGACTTCACTTTCACTTTTCACTTTTTCAAGGTCACCAAGAAAGATATGGTTGCATCTTCGGTCAGTCAATGTGGGTGATGTGAGGACTTCAGAAGCAGTTGGGTTAAACTGAGAAAAATAGAAAAAGAAATAGATTCTTACCCCAACTTACCCCAAGAACTATCTATCTAAATTAAATTAGTTTGCCTTAGGTCTCCCTAATCTAAATGATCATAGTCTCTAAAATAATAGAACCCTGCTCTCCATCCATCCATGACCCGTCAACTGTAGCCACGCCACAGGTGGAAAAGAAGGAAACGGTGGCTACAACCTGAACAAAAAGCATCTTTAAAGACACAAAGGCATTGGAGAGCTTGGTAAGGTTGTAGCTAGATGCGGGAGTACAAGCAGGGCAGGTGAGAGTTACAGGTGTGTGTGCTGTGGTGTGGCTGTGAGGGTCACTAAGCAGATAGGTTCTGCTGGATTTGGTACCCGATGGAACAGAAGCCAAAGGATGAGAGACGAGAGCAAGTGGCTATGGAGCCTCCAGCTTGGCTGCCTGGGATAAAAGCACTGTCAGCAGACATAGGAAGGGAAGAAGGCGGGGTGCAGTGCTGACAGCAGTCTACACAGGGGACTCTGGTGGTGTATTCAGGAGAACCCTCCAGAAGGGAGTCTGAAAAATCAGACTCAAGCTCTTGGAAAAGGCCTCGAACAGGGTATTACTGCTTAGATGTGATCAGCTGAGTTCCAGTGCAGGGTGACTTCAAGAATGGTCAACAGACCAGCAGCAGCCTCTGGAAGAATATTAAAACATGTACTTTTTCTCTTTTTTATTGAAAAATAGTTGATTTACAGTGTTGTGTTAGTTTTAGGTATATAGCAAAGTGATTCAGTTATATATCCATGTGTAAATATACATACACACACATATATACATGTCTCCTTTTTCAGATTACTTTCCATTATAGGTCACAAGATATTGAGCGTAGTTCCCTGTGCTGCAGAGTAGGTCCTTGTTGTTTACTTATTTTATCTTTCATATACTAGTGTATACATGTTAACCCCAAACTCATAATTTATCTCTCCCCCATCCCCAGAAATGCACTTTCTTAAGCTGTACCTCAGATTCACTGAGTGAGAATCTCTGAGATGTATTTTAGCAAACTCTGCAGATGATTTTATGTGCACTAAAGTTTGACAAGCACTGGATGAGAAGAGCGGATGAGATCATGGAAGGAGAAAGTATATGCCCGAAAGGAAAGAAAGCTTGCACATTGGACAGTTCCTTAAAGGGGCTGAAAAGCAGGAAAAAAACAAAAGACCACTCCTCCCCCAATAAAAACGCCATAGAAAGACTTTGAAAGGAACATGAGAAAAATTATGGTGCATTTCAATGTGAAAATCAAGAAAAGATAAAATGATGTGTGCACTTATTTTTGGCCCTCTGACTGTTAAACTCTGAGTGATGGGACCAGTTAGGGGTATGGTAATATCTAGTCAATAGCTCTTAGAATAATCTATTTATTGTTGACAAATCAAGCCTGTCCTATACTAAATAGGGCTATGGTCACTTTTGCATAAAAGACACTCACTGATGGTCTTTATAGCACTACAAATGGTGATGCTCTAGCAGGGTAGGAGATCTTTCAACTGCATTTGGCTTTTCTGCCAAGAACACGTGTCTTTAATCCCACACTCAAATAGAAAAATCATTCATCTAAGAAGCTGCAGCACAGTAAACACAGGAAATTTGCAGTGGGTCCCCGAAGGAAGAAACAAAAGAGCTCACTGATCTTGCTCACCTGTAATTTATCAATTTTATGATTTCCCACACAAATATTGGATTAGAGCATTTTAATAACTTTCCTTGAGCAAATGAATTTCTCTCCAATGTTGACTCATAACAGGCACAGAACAAGTTCTCTGTGGTCCCTGATGCCGAAAGAAAATTACTTCCAGCAATTATAGCTCAGTTAATGATAGCATTTAGCAGACACGCCATCATCCAAGCAATGACAAAGCCATCCAGAAAGTACTTGTTTCACAGAGCTTTGGGCTAGACTCAGCTCCTAATTCTGGATTGAAGATGTCTGGCTTTTGTACAAGTCTGTGGCTGGCATCCTTGAGGCCAACAATTGGCTTCCCTAAACTGATGTGGTTACGGGACATGTCAGTAGCGTGGGCAGCCAAGCCCAGTTTATTTTTACTTCACTAGAGACATTTTTCATTTCCATTCAATGGCTGAAGAGGTCTTTGTTCACTGAATGAATCCTTTCTAGCAGCCCCTGTGCTCACTGGCTTCATGTCATACTTAGACATACTGTGGTTGGTAAAAGCCTCGTTTAAGTAAATAGCATGCTGATGCTAATAATGTACACACAAAAAAGAGAGATGTACTGATAGACAAATTCAAATTCAACACTCACTGTGTGACCTTGGGTAAGTCACTTATCTACAGAAGCCTCAGTTTCTTGATCTGAAAAATGGGAATAAAAATTCCATTTCCAAATAAAAGTGTTTTATGGATTAAATGAGATGCTGTATATATAATGTTTAGTATTCAATAAAGGATAGACTCATATGATCTAGTACACAGTCCATGTGTTACTATGCAAATGACATAATTGGAAATATGGCTCTGGGTCCAAATTCTGTCTCTTCCACTTACGGGTCAGGATTTCTTGGTTAAGTTTTCTTGACCCTCTGGTTTACCCTCCTATTCACTGGCAAAATGAAGGGGATGAGTTGTAATATTTTAAAATTCCTTTTATCTCACAAATGTCATACACCCAGGCCCTGGTGGCTCAGATTGTAAAGAATCTGCCTGCAAAGCAAGAGACCGGGGTTCCACCCCTGGGTCAGGAAGATCCCCTGGAGAAGGAAATGGCAGCCCACTCCAGTTTTCTTACCTGGAAAATCTCATGGATGGAGGAGCCTGGCGGGTGACAGTCCATGGGGCTGCAAAGAGTTGGATACAACTGAGCGACTAACACTTTCACTTTCAGGCACCTTTACCAATTGCCCTGAGACATTCCTACATTCAAAATTAAAATGGGCTCTAATGTACAAATCACATAGAAGAGATTTTATAGATATGCCTCCATTTCTCCGAATTTCCAAAGTAAGCTACTTGAGTGAAGTAATACATTCAAACAGAAAAACAACAAATTAAAAATTTCACAAAATGTAACCCGTGTTATCACCAGCCAAATCAAGGACTAGAACTTGACCTGCACCCCAGAGCCCCAGACCACTATATTCTGTGAAAGAATATCTATGAACTACATACAAGGAATAGTATGTAGCCTAACAGAGGTTAGGCTTCTAATGAAAACAATAACAATGCCAACCACCATCAAAATTAAGTTTAAAAAGAGCCAGGTGGATATATAAAGCATTTGGGATGAGAATGATTAAAAGATGAATCAAGATATGTAATCTCAACATTAAAATCTAACACTAACTTCTAGCATCTTAATTATGCCCATACGAACTTGGTCAGTAGAAAAAATAAAAATGTAATATACTATTCAGAAGAAGCCAAATTTCTTTAGATGATCATTCCCAGCCCTGGTTTCTGAGGTCTCTCCCCTGAGCCTTCTGGGGCTCTAGCCAAATGCTTGAATTTTTATAGTTTGCTTCTCAGATTTGCAGTGCTTTTCCCTGGCTGTTGGTGGAGAGAGTTTCAATACAGGCAGACCTGTGTACATTTGGAAATGGCAGTCAGCATGCTGAAATGTAGCTTCCCTCTGGCCGCATCAGTAAACACACCTATCTGCTGAGTTCCAGAGAATAATTCTCTATGCATGCACACTTCTCCTTCTACCATATACTAGCTTTAAACATCAGTAGACTCCATTAAAGTCACAATAATATTCTCCCAAGCTTGACATCTAAAGCCATGTGTAAGAGAAATTATTTCGTAGGAAGTGCAAACTCCTTTGCTTTTTACTTTTGCTTTAGCTTAAAATTTTTTTAAAAAAAGAGAGAGAAACTTTTAGATGCTATTGACAATTTGAAAAAGATTATGGGTTCTCTGAGAATTGTCATTTCTTTGAATTTTGGACAGAAAAGATGAAATACTTTTGATTTTATTTATTGTGCTCAATCACATTGGTCCCGCTGCCAGAGCTATAATAACTCAGGGAACTCAGAACAGAGGAAGAGAGGAAGGAAGAGGAGAAAGGGGAGTGACAGGAGGAAGAATTCAAATAGGGATGTTTGCAGGGGCCAGTGCAGGGCTTCATGGGCCCAGGGAGTGCGCTGGCACCATCATTTGAATTATTATCCAATATAGTTTCATTCCCAGTGACTCTCACACCCCCTCCTGCCAACTTCCCTTCCACTGATGCTGAGGCTTTCATTGCTTGGGGTGGAGCAGACTCCAGGGAAGAATAAAGAACTCAGTCCTCAGGTTCAGATGCCAAAGTTGGCTCAGAAAGCCCATTTCAGAGAGAAAAAAAGATTAGTTATTAAAACCAAAGCTTTCATTTGCAAACCCAGAGAAGTTATTTATATATGTGTGTGTATATATATATGTATATAGATATATATACACATATGAAAGCTTGGCAGGCTCAAGGAGAAAAAGGAGTATTTTTACTTTTGTTTGTTTTGCTAAGCAAAAGCTAGAAAATTGGGAGGATTCAGAATTGGGTGTGAGTGACTTGGGGCATTTCCTGGACTGAAAGGAGCCTTCCTGGGCTGGGGGCGGGTGGAGGACCCAGAGGCAGCCTGTCGGCAGAGGAGAGGTGCCTGGGTTCCCATCTGCCTGGGATGAGGTTTTCCTAGGGAGTCCCACAATTTGTAGGATGACAGGCAAGCCCTGTTTAGGCAGAAAGATCAACAGTTCCCACCTCAACCTACGTCCACTCCCCCAATACATGGCACAAGGAGGTCCAGAAAGTTCTGAGAGTGGACTAAGACCCCAACCACCAACTGAGAAAGGAGTGGCCTCAAGAGTCGGAATCACCTTCATATTTGCCTCACCGACGATACAAGCGAACCCTGAGGGCCAGAGTCATCTTAGACGCAGGTGAGGGCACACCGGGGAGTGAGCTGACTTCAATTACAGATAAAAGGTTGTGCTTCCGCATTTCTGCCCCCAGTGTGTCCACCTCACAGAGACTTCAGGAGCCTCTTCCGTTCCAGGGGAGACGGTTGCTTCTTCGTGTCTCTGCCTTCCTGGCATAGGCTCCCCTGTGAGGTAAGAAGGTTCCACGTTGGTAACTAAGCAATGGATAGGCTAATCCTCCCTTCAGCAAGGGGGTGGGGGGCAATCCCGACATCAACAGGAGAGCATCCTTACAGCCTGGAAACCAGCAGGCTTATCGCCCACCCCGCTCCTTCTAACAGCTGAAGATGTTCAGGAAGGCAGGCTCGTGAGGCACCTGCGCCCCAGTGTCCTGTAGTGTCTCCCTGAATTCTACTCTCCATTGCACCTCTGGAGGCTGAATGGGGAAGAAATGAGGTCTCTCTCTCCCTGGCTGGTCCACCCTTGCATCTTTTCTCGGCAAAGCTTGAGCCCAGGGAAATGATGTAGGAGAAGTTTTGCTTTGAAGCCCCCTCTACACTCTGTGGAGAAGCTCCCAGTCAAGTGTTCTTTGGCTAGCTTTTCAAAGACTCCTTCCCAAAGCATAGCCAAGACCATCAGCATCACTTAGAAGCTGGTTAGGAGGCAAATTTTTGAGGCCCCACCAACTGACAAGAAAACTGGGGTAAGAATCTGTTTGAACAACTGCCCACTCCCACCCTTAGCCTACGCAAGTTAACTCTGAAACGCACTGTCTTCAGAGACTTAAGTGGTCCCTCTATATTGAACTACACTAAAGAGTGAAGGTACTTCCTGATATAAACCTGAAGGTCCTCTGGAGCGCCAGCCTCCAACAGTATCTCAAGAAGCCATCATCAGTCCTCTAGCAGGAATGTCAGTTCATTAACAGAAATTGAACTTCTGAAAGTGAAAGAGGAGAGTGAAAAAGTTGGCTTGAAGCTCAACATTCAGAAAACTAAGATCATGGCATCTGGTCCCATCACTTCATGGCAAATAGACAGGGAAACAATGGAAACAGTGACAGACTTTATTTTGGGGGGCTCCAAAATCACTGCAGATGGTGACTGCAACCATGAAATTAAAAGACATTTGCTCCTTGGAAGAAACATTATGACCAACCTACACAGCATATTAAAAAGCAGAGACATTATTTTGCCAACAAAGGTCCATCTAGTAAAAGTTTTGGTTTTACCAGTAGTCATGTATGGATGTAAGAGTTGGACTATAAAGAAAGCTGAATGCCGAAGAATTGATGCTTTTGAACTGTGGTGTTGGAGAAGACTCCTTGGACAGCAAGAAGATCCAACCAGTCCATCCTAAAGAAAATTAGTCCTGAATATTCATTGGAAGGACTGATGTTGAAGCTGAAACTCCAATTCTTTGACCACCTGATGCGAAGAATTGACTCATTTGATAAGACCCTGATGCTGGGAAAGATTGAAGGCAGGAGGAGAAGGGGATGACAGAGGATGAGATGGTTGGATGGCATCACTGACTCAATGGACATGAGTTTGAGTAAGCTCCAGGAGTTGGTAATGGACAGGGAAGCCTGGAGTGCTGCAGTCCATGGGGTCGCAAAGAGTCGGACACAACTGAGTGAACTGAACCGAACCATGCTTGTAACTCTAAATTCTCTGCGTGTGGCCCCAAACCTCACTGCTATGGCTTTATAATATGAAGACATAGAGGAGGCAAAATTTGTGAGCCATTTCAATGCATCCCACTGGCTAAACTTTTAATCTAGATAAGAGGTAATCTACCAGGGCTCAGGAACATTGTCCAGCTTCCCCTGCTTTATGGCAAAAAAGTATTTCTGTCCACAACGCAGTCTTATCTTGAAGTTCCTCTTGTTTCTTGGGCCAGCTGTGGCCCAGCCTAAATATTAGAATAAACTGAGAATCTATTGCAAAAGAACTAGTATACCGCAGAGATCTTTATTTAACTCATCTGGAGTGAGTCCTGAGCTCAGTATTTTTCTAAATTTACCCAGTGATTCTAATATGTAGCTTGAGCTGCACCTAGGGTCTTGGTTAAACCAACAGACCCAGAAATGTCAAGTCTCCCTGGTTGAAACTTTGTGGATTGTTTAAAGGTATAAAGGAGGAGGAAAGGCAGATGGATGTGTCAGGCACAAATATTAGCTCATTGGATTTTATAAATAACACTGAGAAGGTGTTGTCAGTAGACTCTTAACCAATGATGGAAACTAAGCAAGTGTGGAGCCAGGATTTATAGGTCTTAGTTGAAAAACTGTATCTTATTTGCTAAATGCAGAAACTAAGTGATAAAAATGAATAAGGTAAGGTAAGGTGAAGTCGCTCAGTCGTGTCCGACTCTTTGTGACCCCACAGACTGTAGCCTACCAGGCTCTTCCATCCATGGGATTTTCCAGGCAAGAGTACTGGAGTGGGGTGCCATTTCCTTCTCCAAAGGAATTTCCCGATCCAGGGATCGAACCCAGGTCTCCCACATTGTAGGCAGAAGCTTTACCGTCTGAGCCACCAGGATCACAGCTGAATATACAAATGAATATATATATACATATAGTGGAATATTGTGAGCTAAACCACGATGTTTAGCTTGAGACATCACAGTACACAGATTCTATATTGGTTCATACTGTAATCAACAGACAAAATACCAGCCTGAAGGGGATTCTTTGGGCTCTTCTTACCAGCTTTGCAAGATGTACATTTTCTCTCCAAGCTGTCTTCTCAGGTGTTGCTCTGGGGGGGGTGCCTAACCAGTGCTGTGTGTGTAGGCTTGCAGTGCCACGTGTAGGCTTGCAGTACCACTGTATAGCAATCTGGCTGTGAAACAAAAACTGAGTGGTAGGGTAAAGCATTTCTCTATGCAGCTGGGTGATATGACACCCATGTCAACTTCTTCAACCCCAGATGTCTCCCCGGGACAATGAGAAGGCAGTATTGTTCTCAAAAAGAACATACGCTCTCCCTCAAACCTGCCTGGTGTCCCACACCAACTCTTCTACTTATTATGGGACTTTGGACAGACACTTAACCTCCCCATGCCTAAGACAAAGTGAAAGTGAAAGTGTTAGTTGTTCAGTTGTGTCCGACTCTTTGCGGCCCCAAGGACTGTAGTCCACCAGGTTCCTCTGTCCATAGAATTCCCCAGGCAAGGATGCTGGGGTAAGTGGTCATTTCCTTCTCCTGGGGTCTTCCCAACTCAGGGATTGAACCTGGGTCTCCTTCATTGCAGCCAGATTCTTTACCATCTGAGCCACCAGGGAAGTCCCACAGCTCAGATAACTGATCTGTAAAATGGAGGAAAGCACCTTGAGATGCCGCCTCCTTGCCGGGCTGTTGTCAAGACTGTAATGATATACACGAAGCATGGAACGCAATGCTGATGGTATAACTTATTATTGTTTCTTGACTTAAAACAGTCTTCTGCCCTCTTCCTCCTTTACTAACATTGAAACCTACCTCCATCAACATGGACACTTCCTGATAACCCCTCTTCCATGCAAAGCTCCAGGAGCCATGCTCACCACTAGTATACCATGGAACATGTTACTGAAACAGCCCAATAAACTGAAGTGAGCAAAGTTGTCACAGAGCTGCCTTAGTCACTTTCAATAGGAGCTCCCTGAGGACAGGGACTATCTTGGCACCAATTAAATTCTCAGCATCCAGCCGAGTGTCTGCTCAAAAAAGATTCTCAATGAATATTTCTACAATCAATGAACAAAGCATAAATATTCAGGCATGGTCAATCTAGAAATGGTTGGTGCTTTCCTCAAACCCCCAAAATCTCACTATTGGGTCTCTGGTTGGAATAGAGGTATCACTGCTCTTCACTTTCTCTGCAGCTCCTTATCCATCCTGGACTCATCAATTTGGACCCCTGTATGGATGTTTCCTGTTCATAACTAAGATAAGGCAAACTCTCAGCTCCTATAACCCACCATGTTCAGTTCAGTCTCTCAGTCATGTCTGACTCTTTACCATCCCATGAACTGCAGCATGTCAGGCTTCCCTGTCCATCACCAACTCCCAGAGCTTGCTCAAACTCAAGGCCATTGAGTCAGTGATGCCATCCAACCATCTCATCCTCTGTCGTCCCCTTCTCCTCCTGCCTTCTATCTTTCCCAACATCAGGGTCTTTTCCAATGAGTCAGGTCTTCACATCAGGTAGTCAAAGTATTGGAGCTTCAACTTCAATATCAGTCCTTCCAATAAATATTCAGGACTGATTTTCTTTAGGACTGACTGGTTGGATCTCCTTGCAGTCCAAGGGACTCTCAAGAGTCTTCTGCAACACCACAGTTCAAAAGCATCGATTCTTCAGCTCTCAGCTCTTTATGGTCCAACTCTCACATTCATACATGACTACTAGAAAAACCATAGTTTTGACTAGATGGATATGTGTCAGTAAAGTAATGTATCTGTTTTTTTAATATGCTATCTAGATTTGTCACAGATTTTATTCCAAGGAACAAGTGTCTTAATTTCATGACAGCAGTCACCATCTGCAGTGATTTTGGAGCCCAAGAAAATAAAGTCTCTCACTGTTTTTATTTTTTCCCCATCAATTTGCCATGAAGTCATGGGACCAGATGCCATGATCTTTGTTTTTTGAATGTTGAGTTTCAAGCCAACTCTTTCACTCTCCTCTTTCACTTTCATCAAGAGGCTCTTTAGTTCCTTCTCACTTTCTGCCATTAAAGTGGTGTTATCTGCATACCTGAAGTTATTGATATTTCTCCCAGCAATCTTGATTCCAGCTTGTGCTTCATACAGTCTGGCATTTCACAGGATGTACTCTGCATGTAAGTTAAATAAGCAGGGTGCCAATATACAGCTTTGATGTATTCCTTTCCCAATTTGGAACCAGTCTGTTGTTCCATGTTCAGTTCTAACTGCTGCTTCTTGACCTGCATACAGATTTTTCAGGAGGCAGGTAACATGGTCTAGTATTCCTATCTCTTTAAGAATTTTTCACAGTTTGTTGTGATCCACACAGTCAAAGGCTTTAGTGTAGTCAATGAAGCAGTATTAGATGTTTTTCTGGAATTCTCTTGCTTTCTCTATGATCCAACAGATGTTGGCAATTTGATCTCTGGTTCCTTTGCCTTTTCTAAATCCAGCTTGAAGATCTGCAAGTTCACAGTTCATGTATTGTTGAAGCCTGGCTTGGAGAATTTTGAGCATTACTTTGCTACCATGTGAGATGAGTGCAATTGTGCAGTAGTTTGAACATTCTTTGGCATAGCTTTTCTTTGGGATTGGAATGAAAACTGACCTTTTCCAGTCCTGTGGCCACTGCTGAGTTTTCCAAATTTGCTGGCATATTGAATGCAGCACTTTCAGAGCATCGTCTTTCAGGATTTGAAATAGTTCAGTTGAAATTCTATCACCTCCACTACCTTTGTTTGTAGTCATGCTTCCTAAGGCCCACTTGACTTTGCATTCCAGGATATCTGGCTCTAGGTGAGTGATCACACCATCGTGGTTATCTGGGTTATGAAGATCTTTTTTGTACAGTTCTTCTGTGTATTCTTGGCACATCTTCTTAATATCTTCTGCTTCTTTTAGGTCCATACCATTTCTGTCCTTTATCGAGCCCATCTTTGCATGAAATGTTGCCTTGGTATCTCTAATTTTTTTTGAAGAGACCTCTAGTCTTTCCCATTCTATTGTGTCCCTCAATTTCTTTGCATTGATCACTGAGGAAGGCTTTCTTATCTCTCCTTGCTATTATTTGAAACTCTGCATTCAGGTGGATTTATCTTCCTTTTCTCCTTTGCCTTTCACTTCTCTTCTTTTCTCAGCTATTTGTAAGGCCTCTTAGACCACCATTTTGCCTTTTTGCATTTCTTTTTCGTGGGGATGGTTTTGATCACAGCCTCCTGTAAGATGTTACAAACCTCTGTCCTTAGTTCCTTAGGCACTCTATCTATCAGGTCTAATCCCTTGAATCTATTTGTTACTTCCACTGTATAATTGTAAGGGATTTGATTTAGGTCATGCCTGAATGGTCTAGTGGTTTTTCCCTACTTTCTTCAATTTAAGTCTGAATTTGGCAATAAAGAGTTCATGATCTGAGCCACTGTCAGCTCCTGGTCTTCTTTTTGCTGACTGTATTGAGCTTTTCCATCTTCAGCTACGAAGAATATAACCCCCCAAACTCCCTTGCAAAGATCTTGGGCAAGGTAAGTCTCACATAATGCAGTGGAAGAACATCTGGGAGAGGGATTAGGAATAGTGAAGACTTTTTCACCTTTTTTTTTTTTTTCTTTTTTGGCTCTGCCATCTTTATTTATTTATTTATTTTTTAATCAAATAATCCAATTTTATTTATTTATTTTTTTTCAAGTTGAACAGACTAAATTTCTTTAAACAAACTTACTTATACTCCAGAGTCCTTTAAAAACTTAATAGCATTTATACATTGAAGGTATTTGATTTTCTTGTAACTAGCACTTCAAATGCAACAAGCATTTGAAGCAACACGCATTTGACCCAATAAGTAAAACTTTCTACAGTTCATAACTTTTATAAATAAAATAAATTAAATGTACAGTGAATAAGTTCTCTGAAATATTTCAATATTTCTGCAGGTTTAGTAACATCGTAAAATACATTTCAACTAAAGTTCACTACTTTTTCACCTTAATAAAAAGAGCTGCAAGGAAGAAACACTACTTTTCTTCAGTTGGATATGGTCATGGCTGCATGTGATGCTGGAACAGTAGCAGCCATCCTGCAACCATGAGGAGAAAGAGCTAGTGAACCAATCTCATATGGTGAAGAAAAGTGGGAAGCAGAAAGAGAGGTCCTTGATGAAACCACTGAGCCACTGTTCCAACCCTTGAACCCCCTTTTGTTATGTTTGTTGCTATGTGAAGTAATAAACATTGTTCAAGTTACTTTTAGGTGGCTGTTATGTTACTTGTTTTGTAGCTGAACTGTCCTATCTGACACACCAGGAAATAAGACCGGAGAAGCTAATTACCAAAAAGATCACAATGCAATTAGCAAAAGAAAGGAAATAATAGTAGAAGAAAGTAACATATTAACCCATCATGAGCAACACACTCTATTAATAGCATTATATGAAATGTACCACTTAATCCTCACCAAAACCTTATGAGAATATTATGAATAGCCTATTTCATAAAAGAAAACTCAAAAGAGGTTAAGTAATTTAACGTCAAGTGGAAAGTGACAGTTTTGGAATTTCAACCCAAACTGTCATGACTAGTGACAGGAAAGGTCTGCCATGCCATATGCATGAAGAATTAGTTACAATTAGCTCATCCTTTTGTATGACTGTGTTCCTCAGATCTTTTCCTGTGAAATTATTTTGATAGGGAAAATGTGAGGCATCAGGCTAGGCAATGTTGCTGTCAGCAAGATATGGAGGGTGTGGAGTAAAGGGATGAGAGTAGACTACAGAAAGCTACCTGGGACGACTTCAAATTGCACACAGAGCAGTCCCAGATAAACCCTGCTCTCTGGCTGAAAAAAAAAAAAATACACATATGTACAGACACATTTCAGTAGTTTGCAGGGGCTTCCCAGGTGGCAGGCAGTCTTTATAAATATAAATTACTTAATATATTTATGGCATAATTAAGGAAAATTTTCACAAATGAATTGGATCTGTTTTCAGCTGGATAACAGTGTATCTATTTACTTTTGTTAGACTTTGGAGATTTCAATACACTGTCACTGTGTTTCTAATGATAGCGGATTCATCTCAGCTCATCACGTATACACCTCATTATTCACCACGCACTTATATTCTGGTAAATGAACTTGTTCATTATACATTGTAATCTTTTTGCTGCATGATGTTTCCATTCTTGAAAGCTATGTAATCACTTCATTGTACTGTTGGCAACTGCCATTATATAATATATATAATTTCAAAAGGATGCAATTTAAGGATTTTGATCTTGCAGCATAAATATATGCATGACGCGTAGTACAAATAAACTTACTCCAGATGGTTGCTAAAGCAGATAAATCAAGTTTCCCAGTAGTCACAAACTAAATTTTTGACCAAACATAGTTTTTCTGCTGATTAAAATGGTTAAACATTCAAGTCACTCCAAACATAGTAAATATGACAAAGTTAGGTAGGTTGTGATACATCAAAATTAGATTTTCTGGCTATTTTAAGAGTTCTTTGGGGACTACTCAAAATGAGGATCGCTCACCTGAAAAAGTCCAGGTTTTAAGTTCAGTTCTGCCATATTTCAAAAGATGTACAAAGTCAGCATGCTTGGGTTTCAGGGGAAAAGAAGTGAATGTAGCACATTTAATCCACCAGCATGAATTTGGCAATACCTTGTCCTTCCATAGCACCTTCAAACTGTATTTACAAGCCTTTCAAACTAAGGCAAAAACAGAACACTACAGAAAATGTTAACCAGAAAAAACATATTGGCTCAGTAAAACAAATAACCCTCAAAGGCAGAGAACAGCAATAGGATGGTCTCCCCCACAGAGCAGGTAGCCTGGCCTTGCATTGTTACAATACGGCCCCTGGGCATTAACAAATGGCTTAGCTCTCTCTGCTGTTGCTAGCGACCTTCCTGCTTTCAGCAGCTAGTAAAATTAAACCTCTTCCAAGTAATTCTCATGTGCCCAGACTGTAAAGTACATGTAAATTAAAGTAATACATTCACCTTCTTTAGACAGCTGCCTGCTAGCCCCACCTTTCCAAGTATTCTTCCCTTGCTCTGTAGCAAACCCCTAGTTGGGGTTCACAGAAACCCCCCGTTTTATCCCATCACCCATCACACAACTGACGTATCTGGCCACACAGTTTGTGCACAGTCCTGAGTTCCCTCAATGCCCATGTTCATTGACATGGTTCAAGGCTCAGTAAGCTTGATATATAAAATCTTTCTGATCAATGAGAAAGGATGACAAAAATACCAACAGATTAAAAAACCCTAATGTTCATTAATAGAGAGAAAGAAGTGGGTACCCCATAAACACTAGGAAAAAAGAACATTTCAGCAGTGATTAAATAAATGCAAATAAAAATAAATAGTTGTGATTTTTAAGAGGTGTGATATGGACCGAGGATTTTTTTGTTTTAATACTGTTCCACTTTGGAAATGATGAAGAAAAATGCATGAACGCCTTCAACTATGGCTGCTTATGGTAGCGTGGATTGGTATCACAGTTGAAAATGAGGCACTCACCAACTGAGCCAAGAACTCCCCTTCCACAGCTAATCCTCTACAACTAACTCATGATGGCGTTACACACGGCCATGAACACCCACCCTAAGTCACACGGCCCCATTAGTGCAAAAGCCTTGGCTAAATTTTGATCATTAATCAATTAGTCCAAACCAGAAACACTGGGGACATTAAAAATTCTCAGTTTACCAGTAACTTTAGTCAATGCCAAATTACACCATCTGGTACTTAATATATTCATTAATCCTCATATAGGATTCTAGTACAAGGAGCATATTCAATCAATTTCTCACATCATACCTAACAGGTATTGTAATAGCATGGATATTCTGCATAGGAGGGGTTTATTCCACCACTGATGCCTGACAAATGCTTGCCCATGACTTTCATCCATGCCTAACAAGGTCACTTTTCATCTCCAACACACGAGGAAAGTAGACTCCTCTTTCTGTGCAGATAGCTAAAGCAAATTCACAGTGTACCCATCACTAAGGTAGGATATAAATACTCATTAGATAATCGCCACTAACAAGCCCAGAAGTAAATATGATCAGTGTATCACATCCAAAACACCCGCAGAGGTCCACCAACCTCAGCCTGGGTCCGCTAAGGAAACACCATCATTTGCAATATATTATTCCCTTTCACAGGCGTCTCTGTCTAAGTGAGTCCTTTAAATTGAATAGAAGCAGGATGTGTGAGTTGCTTGGTTACAGGAAATCAGACTGCACAGAGCCCCACCTGACGTCTGGCTGGGACTCATCACCACCTTTTAGGAAACTTGTCATTTTTCAAGAAAAGGGAGCTGCGATTGCTGGGCAGCCATGACTGTTATCTGCACTGCAGGTCGCTGGCTGAACTGAGTTTCTGCTAATTAAATTCACTGTGGGAGATGCCTAACATGTGTCTCCATGGGAAATGGATCTGAAAATCTGGATGATGCCCCTAATTGCTTCGGGTAACAAGGTTATGAGACGTGGGTGTCATAGCGAGAGAAAGCAGAGCACAGAGAAGTGGGGGTCCTCTCACGGACCATATGGGCTTCTTCAACCTACAGCTGGAAAAGCTAAAATCCAGCTCAGCTGCGATCGGTCCCTTCCTGAACAGGGCCTGTCACTTTGCACTTTTCAATTATTTATCTGGAAATGCAGCAAGCAGACAACTGTGAAGCAGCTCTCTGAGCAAGGAGCAGATGCTGTTTGCCAGCCGTGTGCTGGGATCAGCTCTGGCCAGGTCAACGGCAGGGCTACTGAAAGTGGCGTCCTGATCAGTAGCATCAACGTCACCTGGGAGCTCGTTAGAAAGCAAACTCTAAGCCCTACTGAATCAGAACACTTGAGGCTGAAGTGCTGGAATCTAAGCCTTAGCAAGTTCCCCAAACTACCATTCGTGAAGCCCTGGTCTCAGACCCACGAGCCTGTGAGTCAGTCGAGGAACGTGTCTATCCTCCAGCCTCTGCCCCACGCTGTGCTCACCCTTGGGGAGCTCACTCAGCCTCTGTGATCCCAGTTTCCTGCTGTTCTGATTGTCAATGTCACTGTGAATCACCACTCCAAAACCTAGAGACTCAAAGCAACAATGATTCTGTGAGTTGGCTGGAAAGTGAAAGTGTGGGTCACTCATTTGTGACCCCATTGATGGTAGTCCGCCAGCCTCCTCTGTCCATGAAATTCTCCAGGCAAGGATACTGGAGTGGATAGTCCTTCCCTTCCCCAGGGGATCTTCCCAACCCAGGGATCGAACCCACATCTCCTGCATTGCAGGTGGATTCTTTACCATCTGAGCCACCAGGGAAGCCCATGAGTTGGCCAGACTCACTGCCAAATTTTCACCTGGCGTCTGTTGTGTGGTTGGTGTTCAGCGGCAAGTGGGTGGAAGTCATCTGTGTGGCTGGCGCTGCTTGGCTCACGAGCCTGGCATGTAAACTGGGCTGGCTAAGGCCTGGCTGGGCACCTCTCTCTCCATACAGCCTCCACACCTGGCTAGCCTGGGCTTTTTCACAGCATGGGCACCTCAGGGGCTTTGCCCATGTACACGGCGGAGGCTTCCCCCAGAGTGTGTGCTCTAAGAAAACCAAAGCGGAAGCTGCCAGGTTTAGCCCTGCCGCTGGCTCAGTGTGACATCTGCCACTTTCTCTGGGCCAAAACCAGGTCAGTGGGCCAGCCCAGACTCAAGGAGAGAGAGGATGTTACGTAAGAGTGGGGTTAGGAGTCTATAAGATCTGAAAGCGGGGCATCTTCAAAGAAGACTTGCCGCTCTCACCTATTAAATGAAGGAGGTGGCCCCCATCCTTAAAGATCTTTGTGGTTTTTACAGCCCACAATGCTCCATACCCGTATTTCTTACCTTCCATTGCATCTATCTCAAGGAGGCCCATTTCTCCAAAATATCGCTGCCACTCATTTAGCGCTAAGCACATGCAGTCTTGCAGTATGATTTACCTTATAGATGTGATGTAGTTACTCTGACTTTTCAACTCGATTCTAAGATCCTCAAGGCCCTTATTCCTCCTCAAAACTCCATTACCCAGCGTAGTGACCTATCCATCACATTCGCTTTCAGTGGAGATGTGATGATGATGACAATGGTGGTGGTGACGCTGATAGAAGCACTGCAGCTAAATGATTCTGTCGACTTAAGTGAGTACAAAGCAACTGTTTCCACAGTTGAAAAATAATGCCACGTGCCTTTTGTAATTTTTTACAGATCTTTTTAAGGTAGACGTAGAGCCGTGAATATTATTTCCATTAAGCTATAGCTTATTTTAAATGCATATTCTCTCCTTTTCCAATTTTCCAGGACAGAAAGAACAATGTTCCGTGGCTATGAAAACACATCATTTCCCTCTTAGCCATAAAGGAAGGTCGCATTTCTTAGCCCCCTAGAACTTCCGAAGGGCCATGAAACTGAGTTATGGTTTGTAATCCTAATCAGCCACACCCCAGAAAAGGAGACAGAAAGAAAGGTTCCTGTGGGGACTATCCTGCCCTCTGGCCTCTGCCTGCTGCTAGCAATCTTGAAGGTATGAGGTGGTACAGTCACAAGATAGAAACAATTGGATCCCTAATTCACTGCCTAGAGCAAAGCCACTCGACCAAGAATATCCTCATTCCATTAAGCATGAATAACACTTAAACTTTTATTGGGTCAAGACATTGGATTTGAGAGGTATTTGTTACAGCTATGCTGACAGATACATCTAGTTCATTCCCAGAATCAACCCTGGGAGATTTTTTCCCACATCAATACTTGTAATTGAGGTTGACATTTCTAACAACAAATGCATTTCTACAACACCATTTTTAATGGGAACCTGTTCACGCACTTGTTTAGATAGTTGACATTTTGTCCTATCAAATTCACAATGTTGTACATTTAGAGAAATTTTACTACAAAAATAAAGCTGACTTCTTCGATCTCTGTATGCAGTGTACTCTCCACCATCTCCCCAACAAGATCTCACAAGTAAGCTGTGTGTATTTGACTCTGCGTTTGTTACTCTTGCTCATGCCATCCTTCACGTCATGTGATCATTTATTCGAAAACTCTCTATGGGCACCTGCTGTGTGCCAGACATTACATATCTCCCAAGGATGCCAAGATAAACAGAACATGGCGGGGGAGACAATCACAGGGACACAGTGAGCTCTAGAAGAGGGCGTGGACGACGTTTGCCAAGAACGTAAAAGCTGGTTCTCTAATTACAGACAGAGGACAGAGGCGTCTTTACAAAGGTGGGGACTGGACGTGAGTGCAGAGAAAAAGAGGGCAAGCCGGGCAGTCAGGCAAGAAGAGGAGGTTTGCTAGAGGGAAAAGAGAGGGCGACTGGCCCTTGAGGAGAACCAGCGTCCTCCCTTTCTGACGAGTCCTTCTTATTCCCCCCAGTGAAAAACTCTTTGAAGGGATGGTCGTGTAGCTGGAGGTCTGGAATCTGGTGGTCCTGCAGCTTTGAGAAGGTAAGCTACAGTGAGATAACAGGATGCCATTTGGGCAATTTGCTCAGTCTCACAGATCACTATGATTTTATTCTTTATTTGCAAGGCGGACATCTTATCAATGAGACCCCATGTGGGCCCTATCAGTGACATCCCTACTGAGTTTTAACAGGTGAGTAGCAGTTTACACCAGTACTCTTGCCTAGAAAGTCCCATGGATGGAGGAGCCTGGTAGGCTGCAGTCCATGGGGTCGCTACAAATCGGACTTGACTGAGCAACTTCACTTTCACTTTTCACTTGCACGCATTGGAGAAGGAAATGGCAACCCACTCCAGTGTTCTTGCCTGGAGAATCCCAGGGACGGGGGAGCCTGGTAGGCTGCCATCTATGGGGTCGCACACGACTGAAGCAACTTAGCAGCAGCAGTTTACAGGTAAAGAAGGAGAAAAAGAGCGGATCAGACATAGGGAACATTCAAAGGCCCAAAGATGGGGACCATTGTGTTTTTCAGTGTGATCTCTATAGCTGATCTAAAGACTGATTGGCACCAACCCATAGGTGACTGGACAGTCAACCCAAGTTCAGGAACAATTTTGAGCCAGGCAGCATTAACCTATTCACCGGAGTGATTTGTGTTCACACCTGTTTTAAAGATACAATGTAACCTGCACCTGGCCCAGGTGAGATGATTCCTGACATATTTCCAACTAAGAGGAAGAACTTGCTCAGTCTTCTGTAAGTAAGGGTGGGCCTGACAGGAGTCGTGAGTCCTCCTGAAGGTCTACCTTGAGATCCCCCTTATCCATACATGACAGTCTTCTGCTGAGCTGCCCCTTGGTGAGGACCGTGTAGCCCACAAGATGAATCTCCATCCATCTTGGAGAAGATGGCTAATCTCTCTGTCTTGAGCGCTGAGTGTGCTTGACTTTGCTTTATAGCCTCAATTTACCAAAAAGAGTACAGGTGCATGATCTTTCCGCCCAACTAAGCCAACAAAATCATTTGCCAATTCAGCAATTGTGCAGAGAACACAGCATGTTTAGGAAACTGATAGCTTACAGTGAATGGTGCTGGATTCTTTATCTCTGAAGAAGATTTAGCTTCAGGACCAGGGACCAGCCTTGATCACTCAAGAGTTTTTGTGTAGCAGAGTTTTATTAAAGTGAAAACGGACAGAGAAATCTTCTGACACAGACATCAGAAGGGGATGGAGAGCGTCCTCCTTGCTAGTGTTAGCAAGGGAGTTAGATACTTTTTAAATTAGCTGTTACAATAAGTCAAAAGAATTTCTCAAGGTTGTAAAGATCTTACTAGACCCACTCCTGTAATTTACATTTTAAGATAACAGGATTAGCCAGAAGGTTTTCAAGAAGGAGAAACTGTCTTCAAGCAGGATACACTGTTGTTATATAATCCTTAGGACATAGTTTAAACTGAGTTGTTTGTTGTGTGATCATCAGTTCACAGCTTAAAGAAAAAAAAAAATGTTTTATGTGACTAGGACTACGGAAGGTAGAGAAAAGAAAGATGTTTCTCCTTTCCTCCTCCTTGGGAATTCTAGACCCCTATCTCTGCTTCGAAAGCCCTAGACCCCTTTCTCCTCCTCGGGGACCCCAGACTTCTTATCAACCTGCCTAGGAATTGACTCTCTCAAAACTACAATTAGCTTGATATAGCTGGGAGTACTACCGCACAATTGCACTCATCTCACACGCTAGTAAAGTCATGCTCAAAATTCTCCAAGCCAGGCTTCAGCAATATGTGAACCGTGAACTCCCAGATGTTCAAGCAGGTTTTAGAAAAGGCAGAGGAACCAGAGATCAAATTGCCAACATCCGCTGGATCATGGAAGAAGCAAGAGAGTTTCAGAAGAGCATCTATTTCTGCTTCATTGACTATGCCAAAGCCTTTGACTGTGTGGATCACAATAAACTGTGGAACATTCTGAAAGAGATGGGAATCCCAGACCACCTGACCTGCCTCTTGAGAAACCTGTATGCAGGTCAGGAAGCAACAGTCAGAACTGGACATGGAACAACAGACTGGTTCCAAATAGGAAAAGGAGTGTGTCAAGGCTGTATATTGTCACCTTGCTTATTTAACTTATATGCAGAGTACATCATGAGGAATGCTGGGCTGGAAGAAGCACAAGCTGGAATCAAGATTGCTGGGAGAAATATCAATAGCCTCAGATATGCAGATGACACCACCTTTATGGCAGAAAGTGAAGAGGAACTCAAAAGCCTCTTGATGAAAGTGAAAGAGGAGAGTGAAAATGTTGGCTTGAAGCTCAACATTCAGAAAACAAAGATCATGGCATCTGGTCCCATCACTTCATGGGAAATAGATGGAAAAACAGTGGAAACAGTGTCAGACTTTATTTTTTTGGGCTCCAAAATCACTGCAGATGCTGATTGCAGCCATGAAATTAAAAGACGCTTACTCCTTGGAAGGAAAGTTATGACCAACCTTGATAATATATTAAAAAGCAGAGACATTACTTTGCCAACAAAGGTCCGTCTAGTCAAGGCTATGGTTTTTCCCATGGTCATGTATGGATGTGAGAGTTGGACTGTGAAGAAAGCTGATCGCCGAAGAATTGATGCTTTTGAACTGTGGTGTTGGAGAAGACTCTTGAGAGTCCCTTGTACCGCAAGGAGATCCAACCAGTCCATTCTAAGGGAGATAGATCCTGGGTGTTCATTGGAGGGACTGATGCTGAAGCTGAAACTGCAATACTTTGGCCACCTCATGCGATGAGTTGACTCACTGGAAAAGACTCTGATGCTGGGAAGGGTTGGGGGCAGGAGAAGAAGGGGACGACCAAGAATGAGATGGCTGGATGGCATCACCGACTCTGTGGACATGAGTTTGAGTGAACTCCGGGAGTTGGTGATGGACAGGGAGGCCTGGCGTGCTGTGATTCATGGGGTCGCGGAGAGTCGGACACGACTGAGCGACTGAACTGAACTGAACTGAAGCTGGGAGTACATTGGTGATTTGTGAAAAACAATGCAAGAAAAGGAATTCAGTGGCCAGACCACGAATAGTGTTATATACGGTGCTAGGTGAATGGAGAAGGTGATGGCACCCCACTCCAGTGCTCTTGCCTGGAAAATCCCATGGACAGAGGAGCCTGGTAGGCTCCAGTCCATTGGGTTGCTACGAGTCGGACACAACTGAGCGACTTCACTTTCACTTTTCACTTTCATGCATTAGAGAGGGAAATGGCAACCTACTCCAGTGTTCTTGCCTGGAGAATCCCAGGGACGGGGCAGCCTACTGGGCTGCTGTTCATGGGGGTGCACGACTGAAGCGACCTAGCAGCAGCAGCAGGGAATTTGAATATAATTTTTTCAGGCAAAAGGGAATTCAAGATACAGGTGTAACAAGATTTTAAAAAAGTGGTGGTGGTGGTGGGGGTATTTCCCCAATGGCTCAGCAGTAAAGAATCCACGAGCATTTCAGGAGACACAGAATTGATTCCTGGGTCAGGAAGATCCCCTGGAGAGGCAATGGTAACCCACTCCAGTATACTTGCCTGAAAAATCCCCATGGGCAGAGGAGCCTAGCAGGCTACAGTATCTGGGATCGCAAAGCGTCGGACATGACTGCTGCGACTGCTGCTGCTGCTAAGTCACTTCATTCGTGTCCGACTCTGTGTGACCCCACAGACGGCAGCCCACCAGGCTCCCCCGTCCCTGGGATTCTCCAGGCAAGAACACTGGAGTGGGTTGCCATTTCCTTCTCCAATGTGTGAAAGTGAAAAGTGAAAGTGAAGTTGCTCAGTTGTGTCCGACCTTTAGCGACGCCACTGAGTACATGATAAAAAGTGATTTGGAAAAACAAATCTTTCTGACATTAAAGGCAAATGTTATAAGATAACCCACCTAGAACTGTTGCAAAAATATGCAGAGATACTTGACTAAGGGCAGGTGTATAACATTCTAAGATATTGAGTGAGTAGAAGAAATTTTTTATTAGTTTAAGTTTAGAGAGGGGGGAGTCTGGGTTGAGCTCAGGGTTTATTGTCATGATGTGTCACATTAGCCAAAATTAAGGTTAAAACCTGGAAAAAAAAGGGAAAAGGTGGGAGTGAGGAAGGTGATGAGTTTAAGTTCAATATATTAAGTATGAGCATCCTCTAGGACTTTAAAAGTGAAAATTGTTGCCAGTTGTAAATGTGGGCTTGAATTCAAAACTCACATCTTGGTAGGAGAAATGCATTCGGGAATCATCTGCGTACAGAGATGATAATCAAAAATTCTGAGCGTTGATAGAACCAAGAGCTACCAAGCATGAAGAGAAGTCATCCAAGCACAGAATCCTCAGGAAAAGGAGCATTAACGGATCAGTGGGGACTTCCCTGTGGCCCAGTGATCCAGCCAATGCAGGGGACATGGGCTTGGTCCCAGTCCAGGACGTCCTACACACTGTGGAGCAAGTAAGCCAGAGTGCCTCAGCCACTGGAGCCCGTGCTCCAGGACAAGAGAAGCCACAGCAACGAGACGCAGGCACAATGCGACAGAGGGGCTGCTGCTCTCCACAGCTCGAGAAGAGCCCACGTGCGGCAACAAAGACCAGCACAACCAAGAATAAATGAAGGAAACACATCTGCTTACAGCATCTATGCAGACAGAAGACATTCAGAGACGAGGGATGTGGAACTGCAGAAGCAAGATATGCTCACACAGGGCCATTTCTGGCACTCCAGATCCTCACCACCCTGCAAGGTCTGGCTGGCTGAAGGGCTGCCTCCTCCTCACTCACAGGGAGGTCTCCCTCCCCGCGTGTCAAGCCTAGCCTGGCACTGTCGTCTCCCCACACCGGCTCTTGCAGGGCAGGGACAGGCCTCATGTCTCATGAAGTGAAGTGAAGTGAAGTCGCTCCATCGTGTCTGACTCTTTGCGACCCTATGGACTGTAGCCCATCAGGCTCCTTCATCCATGGAACTTCCCAGGCAAGAATACTGGAGTGGGTTGCCATTTCCTACCCCAGGGGATCTTCCCAACCCAGGGATTGAACCCGGGCCTCCGCATTGCAGGCAGACGCTTGCTTTACCGTCTGAGCCACCAGGGAAGTTGTCTCATTCAGTAGTAAACAACAATAAATCAACTCAAAACAGTTCAAAGAAAGTGAAGAGATGGCTAAGGGTGGATTCTGCCTTTAGGTGCAGCAATCCAAGCGTTCAAAGTGCGCCTCTCTCTCCATCTCCTGACTCCGATTTTCCCTGAGGGAGCTTCATTCTCAGTCCACAGATGGACACGCGCAGCTTCAGGCTTGCCATTTCTTTCTTCAGCAGTCCCGGTGGGAAAAGAGGTTCTTATTCATGGTCATTCTCAGCTCCAGTTGGTTTTCATCAGACCACGTGCCAATCTTTCGCCAATCACAGGGGCAGGGGGAGATTAGGTTCCAATTGGCCAGGCTGGCTCACTTGAGGAGGAAGGGACAGCAGAATCACTTTCACCTGGGGAGGACACTGACATGAACCAAATTACACGAAACACGACCAAAAAAGGATTACTGGAAAAAATGGAAAAGGATGCTTGGTAAGCAAATGAGAATTGTGTGCATAGAGGATGCTGCATGCAATGCCATTCAACAAATAAATCTTGACTGATTGGTCACAAGGCAAAATTGTCCACCTGGTCTCATCATTGAAAGACAGGAAATTGTGTGATTATCAAGAGAAGTGATTTTTTTCTTTTAATATGTTCTCTTGTGTTAAGGAGGAATCAGGAAGTAAACGAAGCAGTTGTAACTACTGGCATCCTGACCGATGGAGTTAAAAATCAGAATAGGCAAGAAAGAGGCAGAAGCTGAACTGCTAAAAGGGAGGAAGACACATATCTCTTTAGGAGGCTGTGGGCATCTGAGGCCAGTGCTGAAACTTGGTTTGAAACCTGCCCAAGTTCTGAGGCTGTTAGGTAGTGAGATTAACAAGCTTGACTGTATAAATCAAACCTACATTATTAGAAAAGTTTGACATTTGCTAAATTATCTATGAAAACTTACCCTGGTTGTTAAGAAGAACCCAAAAAAAGTGTATTCATTTCCAAACTAAATGTCAAGCTCCCTTAAAGATCTAACACCTACAGATGAGGGAAGGGGCAGGGGAGGAAATGCCATCAAATTAAGGGCAATAAACTTTCCAGACATCTTCATCTCCACAACTGCTCAGAGATGTCTCCTGGCATTTCTTACTGGGTAATTCTGTCTCTGTATTATGTCTGTCTATGGGCAACTTGTTTTTTAAAGGTATGCTCACAGAGCAGCATTTAAAAGCTAAATTCAAACCCTGGAAGACAGACGTTACAAAAGTGACTCAGAGTTATTTTATTTACAGACGTAGCCCAGAGGTATATTAGCAGGGAAGGCCACCAAAGCAATGATTCCAAAATACTAAACCAGCAGTTCTAGATCTGTGAGACTTGGGTAAATAGCCCAAACAACTTTTTACAAAACTAGAATGAAGAAGCCCCCACCCCATATGCTTCAATGAATCAAGTATTCACTACCAAACTGTACCATTTATTAGGACGAATGTGGGGAAAGCAAACATACTTGAAACACATCACTGAATTACATCAGGTGATATTTCCAAGTCTTACGAAAATCTGTAAGGAAATTTTGCCTGCTAAAGTACGTCAAATAAAAGTATATCCGCTTTACATAAGAATGATTTTTCATGGACATTTATAAATGACAGCTATACTGTTTATCTACAGCCACAAAATCCATACCTGTGTAATGATGAACATGTACATATACATACAGGAGTCTGTTTTCTGCAAATGTATGAAAAGGTGCCTCAAAATACAACCAATTTTGGCAACAACCTTAGCCTTGCATGAGAGCCTCCATGTATTCCCTAATGTATGAGCTAATGTAATGAGAATCTTGGGTTGGCTAGGGAGGGAGTGGAGATTCTGATTACTCAGAAAAGCTGCAGGAAAGGGAAGAGGAGACTGGGTGCCTCTAAGAAGTGACGCAGTGCCTCCAGCTACACTTTCTCAACTACATTATGTGTTAGATCCTTAATGGTTCTTGGGCATTGTTTAAAATTTTCTCTTTGAAATATTCATAACTTAGATTCTGGATAGGATAGAACCAATTGTACACACATCTATACCCACAAACATACCTACATCTCCTTTAAAATTATACTCCTCTTTCTCGGAAACCATATTGTCCAAGAAGAGAATATGGCTGCCTTTTATGGGGAGAAGGTATGGCACAGAGCTACTTGTAGAGAGACCCCGGGAAAAGGGTAGCATAAGAACCCCAGAGGGAAGGCCTCACCCATCTTGGGGGCATCCAGAGTGATCGTGGGAGGAATTCACATGATACCATTGCCTCTACTTGGATTCACCTGACCATCCAGGTTGTCTTTATTAAGGTGGCAGTTCTTAACAGCAGAGTGGGAGTGCCTTCCAATCCTCCCAACCAAAGGACTTTGGTTAAAGGAGAGAAAGAGAATGACACTGGGGTTCAGGGCAAGGTCTTCTGTCCACATGGTGATGTGGTTCCAGAGGCTTCCAGTGGGAACACAGGGACTTCCCACGCCAATGATCCATCTGCCCACACTCTCGGTCATATCCTTGCTACCTTCCTGGCATCTGAAGGGTCTAGGAGTCTGAATGCCATTAGGTAAATGATCATCCCAGTCCCAAAAAGCAATGGTCTCTGATAAAGAACCAAGACTCTAATGAGAATCTTGACTGAGCTAGCACAGTTAACAAAAGGCCAAAGAGGCTTGGAGAAGAGTTCACCTTCTTCCCTTTCCTAATCATCATCTCTCTGGCTTTTACCTCCTAAGCTATCTCCACTGGTGGGATTACAAAAATAGCTGGATGGTCATTGAATGTGATGACCTTTTCTCTGGGGGTATTGTGTAGAGGGCTAGAAAGGGCTGGGGAAAGAAATCCCCTTTACTTGTCTACTTTTATGATTGATGAAACACTGACCCACTCCCTTCAGTTAGAGCGCCGTGAGTCAGAGAAATACAGTCACAATAAAGTGGCTGTGTCATTTCGAAAGTAGACCACGCTCCAGTTCACGAATGATGGCCAATTAAAATAAGTTATTCCTGTCTGGTGGGGCTGTGTGAGATGAACCCGTAAAGAATTAGAGCCCGGGTTTGGAAGACTTCCTATTGACTAACCTGCAGTATAATTTATAATTATTTCTGTTTACACACGAAGTGGGGCAGAGATGCCAAGAGGAAAACTGGCCTGGAGCTCACCTGAATGTGGGTAAGAGCAAAGAAAAGAGCACTGCTCATTAATGTTTTGATCCATAAATGTTTTTAGTCACCATACTGCCAGGCATCTACGTGGATACAGACATAGGAGGGAATTTCAGGGGAGAGCTCACAACCAAAACTCCCCACACGATGGCTTGCAGGTAAGTCCTGTCACCTGCATCCGGCAGGTGGGGAACTGGGATCCATCATGATGCATTTTCTGTGTTTTTGAACTTAAATAATTTCATTATTTCATAATGACAGGACTTTCTTTTCTAAAGAATACCTCTTCTCTATTTTGAAGATGATGGACTTCTTTTTTAATCTTAACTTTTCTAAACCTTCTAAGCTCTAACAGAAAACACCCTAAGGAGTTTTCACTATTTCACTATTGATAAGAACCACCTTATCCTCAACTATGACAACTATTGTAAATAATGGGGGAAAAGAAATTCCAGCAGGCCTACCGGTGACTCTCTCTATCACCTTTGTTTCTCTTGTTCACTTTCTGTGTACATATCTCTCGGCATCTCTGTGTACATATCTCTTGCTGTCACTGTGTCCATATCTCTTTGTATCTCTGTGTCCAATTCTCTCAGTATCTCTGTGTCATACTGTCCTTTGGTATCTCTGGTCCATATCTCTCTGTGTCTCTGTGTCCATATCTCTCGGTATCTCTGTGTCCATATCTCTTGTTGTCTCTGTGTCCATATCTCTTAGTATTTCTGTGTCCATATATCTCGGTATCTCTGTGTCACGCTGTCTCTCGGTAACTCTGTGTCCATATCTCTCGGCATCTCCGTGTCCATATCTCTCGGCGTCTCCGTGTCCATATCTCTCGGTGTCTCCGTGTCCATATCTCTCGGTAACTCCGTGTCCATATCTCTCGGTGTCTCCGTGTCCATATCTCTCGGTATCTCCGTGTCCATATCTCTCGGTGTCTCCGTATCCATATCTCTCGGTATCTCCGTGTCCATATCTGTCTGTGTCTCCGTGTCCATATCTCTCGGTGTCTCCGTGTCCATATCTCTCGGTATCTCTGTGTCTATATCTCTCGGTATCTCTGTGTCACGCTGTCTCTCGGTATCTCTGTGTCACGCTGTCTCTCGGTGTCTCTGTGTCCATATCTCTCGGTATCTCTGTGTCACGCTCTCTCGGTATCTCTGTGTCCATATCTCTCGGTATCTCTGTGTCACACTGTCTCTCGGTGTCTCTGTGTCCATATCTCTCGGTATGTCTGTGTCCATATCTCTTGGTATCTCTGTGTCACGCTGTCTCTCGGTATCTGTGTCCATATCTCTCAGTGTCTCTGTGTCTATATCTCTCGGTATCTCTGTGTCACGCTGTCTCTCGGTATCTCTGTGTCCATATCTCTCGGTATCTCTGTGTCCATATCTCTCGGTGTCTCTGTGTCATGCTGTCTCTGGGTATCTCTGTGTATCTCCAGGTGTAGGTGTTTCTCTGATGCCTCCTTTTGTGTACTCAACCTCAAATTCTCTTTTAAAGGCATGCGTGCACACACACACATACACACACGCACACATACCACCTAAGATTTGGACGTACAAACTTCCATACCAGTGCTCCTTTTCTGTCTGCACCCTTAACCATGGCCCTGAAATGGGAGTTTTCCAGAGTCAGTTGAATCAAGGAAAGTGCCTTTCATACCTTTCAGATCTACTTAGCTAAGACCTTTCATGACAACTTCCAAACCAGTCCCAGATCACTGCCCTGTGTCTGCCCAGCAGGAAAGTAAAGCCCATGGGCCTGAAGATGGACCATTCAATATCAAACCAATCTTGCAGCAAATTCTTCATTATTATTGTTGTAAGAACACTGAACAAGAGATCTATCCTCTTAACGATGTGCACAATACAGTATTGTGAACTATGACACATAGAACTTATTTATCTTTTATCATTGAAACTTTATATCCTTTGAACAGCAACTTCTCATTCCCCATGCCAGTCCATAGCAACCACTGTGTTATTCTGTTTCTATGCATTTGATTATTTTAGATTCCTACTATAAGTGAGATCATACAGTATTTGTTTTTATGTGTTTGGCTTATCACATTTAGCATAACGTTCTCCAGGTTCATCCATGTTTTTGCATATAGCAGGATTTCCCTTTTCAAGGCTGAATAATATTCCGTTGTAGGTATATACCACACTTTCTTGACCCACTCATCTGTTGATGGACATTTAGGTTGTTTCCACATCCTGGCTGTTAGAAATTAAGTTTCAGTGAACATGGAGGTGCAGATATCTCTTTGAGATCCTGATTTCAATTCTTCTGGATAAATATCCAGAATCTCAACCCATTAGATTAGAACTCATGCCTGCTTCCAAAAACTTCCTTGCTTATGCCTGGAAACAGAAGTGACAGATTGTCCTTGCTCTACTAGTAGTATCACTGTCTTATTCCCTGACCCCCCCACATCCTAATTTGTTGTTCAGTTCCTGCAGAACCTCATCCATTTATTCATTCATCCTCTCAGTAAATGTATACTGAGCATCAACTACGGGCTGGACTGTGGGCTAAGCTTGGAGGTGTTGTCAGGGTGTAAAACAGTAAAAGCATGCATTCTCCTTGAAGTTATCATCTAACTCAGGAACTCAAGTTCTACCTCCAGCCCAGACCACAGTCCCTGGGGATCCCCACCCCTCCTCCCAGCCTCTCCCGTCCTACCTGGCTTTGACTCAGTTCACTGCTTCTTCTAACAGGAACCTTGATGACCCCTGTGACCATCCTATCCTCCAAGTCTGTCCAGTTCTCAGACCCTTGCCCACCTCACCTGGACAAGCTTTCCTTTGAAAGGACACTGACTCATAACAGAGGCGGAGGGTTACATTTTCCCAGCATAAAGGTCACTACTTTCTCTTAGAAAACACAATTTTGCTTCCTGAATCTGATTATAAATGAGGAAATTCCATCACCATGGATGCACCGTGGCTCCCTGTGCAGAGTGGAGAGCCCTGTAGCAGATTTTCTTCACATGTCATAACAGGGACAAAAGGGCTCCAAGCTCAGCAGTGAAAAGAGATGCTGCCCTTAATCCCCAAAGTCTCATAAGTAATCTGATTCCATGAAAAACTGGGTGAGAGTCTCAGAGTCCCAGATCCCTGCTAGGCCTCCTGAGTAACATTTCTTCTCATTCTGCCAAGATGGCAGCACTTATCTTATTGAGGTCCAGATGGTGTGCCTGTGTGTGTTTAACCATTTGAAAACTGAAATCTTTACTTGTCCGATGTCACTTTATGTCCCTAATACAGGTCATTAGGAGCCTTGGGATTCACACCATTTCTTGCACCCTCTAATGTGACATCTTTCCCGTAAGCCCTTCTATAGCCGCCTTATAGAGCAATAGCAAAGGATTTCCAACTCCCCTGGGAAGCTTATGATGAAATCATATTCATAAATCTGTTCACTCTTTCCACCACTTTGCGTTTACCAGAATTTTTGTAAGTGTGCTCTCTTCATCTTACAGTTAATAAATTAAATGATGAAGAAACAAAGGAAAAATGTTGGATCTCAGAGCACATCTCAGAGGCTTATGGGTGCGATACTTGTAGAAGGGAACTTGAGCCAGCCACCACCAGAGCCTGGGGTCTGGCTGCAGCATCTCTGGGAGTGTTCGAGGTATCAGAAAGGGCTCTACCCACGCCAGAGGTCTTTAATCCCTGGGCAATGGCTTCCAGCAAAACAAGGGAACATTAAGTGTCAGTTACTAAGTCTGTGGCTAATGTTTCATACAGTCCAACTCAAGGCAAATAAATATTTCAGCAAAAAGAACAGCCCTGTGATATATGTGAATGTCACTGATTTAAGCAAGCCACTAAATTCACTGCAGTTACAGAGAAGTGGGAGGAGAGGACACAAGAGGAGAAGTTGATTCATTCCCTCCTTGGCTGTTCCGAAAGCTCTGCTCACCTCTCCATTCTTGCCTCTTGCACTTCTCCACACCTCCCCTCTGATGTTTTCCTTGATTTCATTATCATTACTCTTATTTTACTTACACAGTCTCCTGAAACAGAAATAAGAGTCATGTGACTATGAATCTGTGCATCCCTCTTTCCAGGGGACAACCTGAGCACTGAACAATAAACATTCATTTCTCCCCACCTCTTTCAGATGCCCTTTCACCACCACCCCCACTCCCACCACTGGAAGGTTTCAGATGCTTCTGGGAGAGCAGAAAGTCTTAGCTTATTTAAGCAGAGACAGTCAGGGCGCTGTAACTAGAAATTGGTCGTCAATTCCGCAAGGAGGGAGCAGAGCTGCTGAAAGCTCTTATTCAAAGGGACCCAAGACGATACTGTGAACAAATTAAATTGCCTGCTGCTTCTACTCTCACCAGGTGACTGGGGACATATGGTGACAAAGGATTGAGCAAATATATTCAGTCCAGTTCCTGGTTAAAGAAACAAAAAAAAATAGTTAACTAAACTTAGAATCCAATATCAAATTTTTTAAAACTGCAATTCCCATCAGTGGAGGAGGGGGAGTCTTTCTCTTTTTTTCTTTTTAGCCTTGCCACATGGCATGCAGGCTCTTAGTTCTTGGACCAGGGTTTGAACCCATGCTCCCTGCAGCGAAAGAGCAGAGCCTTAACCACGGGACCACCAGGTAAGTCTCAGGGCGTCTTGACATCTAATACTTTCTCAGAACATGGAGGTCTGTTCTTGGGTAACCTGCCATGATCCAGCACTCCTGAAAGCAGAAAGTCATGGCCCTCTAGACTCCAAGTAACTAAAACATGGATTAATCTCTCAAAATCTCCCCCAAGAGGCTACCTTCTCAACTGGCAGTGTTTCATAAATGATCAAAAGTTTGAGTAAGAGGGCCAAGAGAAACACTTTCTTTCAAGGACCCGAAGACAATGGGACACCAGAGGTGCTCTACCTGAAGATGCTCCAGACACTTTAATCATGTTGGATTGCCAATAAGGACTCAGGCCAAGAAACAAAATTCCCACATCATCAAATTAGGTGATCTTTATGCAGGAAATTCACAAGCTAAAAGGGAGCCTAGATTGAAATTCAATCATATAATTAAGGAATCACATCACCTTTGCCTGGATAGCAGCAGAAGACTCCAGTATTGCCCTCACCCAGAACAACTGTCCAAGGAAATCTGCCAAAACACAATGTCATATGGATTTGTCAAGGTCACACAATGACTTGGTCAGAATACAGCTGCACAGACTAATTGGATCAGCACAAGGCTATAAGTTGGTCAATTCATAGTAATGGATGAAAATTTAACAGTATTCGAGCCTCCAGGCACTGAAGGACACCTCCCTCCATCAGCCTACAGACCACAGATTCCTCAGGTCACAGAGGCTGGTTCCCCTTCTGTTACAATCTACTGCCCCATAGGATGTCTTTCCAGCGCCCAGCATGAAAGACAGTTTCTCCAGAAGACTCACACTCTCACCCTATCAAGAAGCTTCTGTGCTTAACTCTGATGAATTGCTGCAGAGAAAACAGGGGGCGCACCACAGCAGATTAAATAATGAAGAATGTCTAGTTTTAAAATCCTATCATTCTTGTCTCTAAAGCAATCCTGACTCCATCCTTAGTTGCAACTCCAAAAGATTCTCTAACTTCACATTCCCCTTTGCTATTTACAAGGTCTTTGACCAGCACCCGTTCACACACATCTTTTGTGGGCCATCATAGTCATCACTTTTTCTGGCTCACGCAGGACCCAGTCCCAAGAGTGCCTCTTCCAAGGAAAAGGCTGAATATGCAATTGAGACATCAAAATAAGGATTCATTGATTTCCTGGGCTCCTGTCTTGCCCAAGGGTGTAATCCTATTGGGGTGAAGTCACAGACTGCACATACTCCTTAAAATGGCCTCTGGTGACATCCTCATGTGCCAAAAAAGCAAAATATACCTCAGGTTACTGAACAACATGTTGGTTAGAGACAGAAATGGCTGGGATACTATATATAGGTAAAATTCACTCTAAATTTTAGGAGTGCTTTTTGGAAATTATTACATTTCATCATGGAACCTTAAGGAAAAAGTCCTAAATCATAAAAATGATGTGAATTTACACATAGACCTTTTCTATGATCCAGCAATTTCACTCTGAGGTTTTATTCAATAGGAATGAAAACATATGTCAACAAAAGTCTTCTACAGTTATATTTATCGCAGCCTTACTCATACTAGCCAAAAATTGGAAATAATCCAAATAGCCATCAACAAGAGATTTGAGAAAGACCTTATTGTATATTCATACAATAGAACTCTATTCAGCAATAAAAAGAAACAAACTTGATTTATACAACTATGAAGATGAATTTCAAAAACCAAAGATGAAAGAAACTAGATACCAAAAAGTGCATCCTATATGATTCTAGTTACATGAAATTCAAGAACAAACAAAACTGTTCTACACTGATAGGAAGCTTCAAGTGTGATTGAAGGTGGGGGAGCTGACCACAAACAGTTACAAGGAAGTTTCTGGGGTGATGAAAATGTTCAGTACCTTGATTGGGGTATATGTTACATGAGTATATGCACTCACTGATCCATGTACTTAATAGCCATGCATTTCACTCTATGGAAATTATGCCTCAATTATCAAAAAGATTTAATTAAAAATATAATATTGGCATATCTGGAAAACATAACACAAATGGAATATATACTCAATGTAAATGTCTACCTTGTTAAACACTAAATTCATCACTAACTCAGTGGCCTTGATTGCCCCTGTCACCTCTAGTTAAACTCACATCCCAACACCTTGGCAGTAGATACTATAATCAGGAGCCAGGCCAACTTTGGTGGTACCTCAGGCCCCTCCCATCTATGCACACAGGCAGAAAACACAACCAATCACATCAACTGCTGAGAAGAGGAAGGGTGGGGCTTTGTTTCTGGACCTACCAAATATCTCCATAGCAGGGAGTGCATTTGATACACTCCCCAAATCCACCATCTAAAATCTGAAAGCAAGAAAGAGCTGGAGTTGGCAGCATTTAAAAATCATTAAATACTATCAGCATAGTTTTCTGCTTGAGATGAGCATGAAACCTTGATTGAAATTTCTCCAATAAATCAAATGGAGCAAGGTGATTTTGTCATTACCCATAAATAACATTTCCGCCCTTACATCTTAGACAGAAACCTAGGATTTAAGACCTGCTGGCAATGAGACAAGCCTCAGATGGCTTTGTGACAAGCATGGGCTAGCCTTAATAATATAAGAACAAGTCTAGATTTGAAGAAAATCATCAAATTTTTAAAAAAAGAGAGAGAAAAGTATGTCATTGTAAGGGAATATTCTGACACAAAGTAAAACTAGATTGATTTTAATGCTTCCGTGCTTGGGTCTAGCTCCTAGAAAGGTAAGAAGCACAGAGGAAGGAAGAGAGAAAAATCTAGAGAAGCACATACCCAAGGGAGTTTGTCTGACCCCCTGGCCAGATTTTGTGAGCAGGATAACTATGGTGGTTTTCAGTCCCAATGCAAATGCACTGAACATTTTAATGTATATGTCTCTGTCAGCTCTAATTGCTCATCAGCTTAAAAAATGAATGTTTGTGGGAGCCTCATTGCCTGTTAATGAGATTGTAGGGGCTTAAATGCCACAATTGGAGTGAACTGCATGGATCTTTAGCTTCTAGGTCAGGACCCAGCCACTTCCAATACAGGTAACAGCAAAAAAAAAAGATTTAGAATCTTAATTTTAAAATATAATTTTCCTTTATATTAGAGCAGAAAACTCAAATGCCCATTAGTGAATGAATTTACTGTTTGCACTTTTCCTAAGAATATAGACTAAATTATCTTTATAAGGCCAAGTTAGAAGCCCTAACCTATTTATGAAATAAAGTTGTTGAAAATTAAGATGTGAACTCTCTCTAGGTCATTGTAGCAGATGGGTTAGTGCTCAAGTAAAGGTGGCCGGCTGCATGCAGCTGCCAGCTCCTTGTCTGAAGGGTCGCTCTCTGCTCCCCCCTCAGGGCTGGTCACATGAGCTGGGGAGTCAATTTCCCTGAAGCTGGCCTTAGCCGATGAGCGGATGAAGGGTGGGAACTACTGGGTCCCTTGCTTCTGGCCTTGTAGTCAGGACAACTCTCGGAGTGGGTTCTACTCTGCCCCTAGAGGCCCCCAGTGGTATTGAGCTACTATTGCCCTGGGCGTAATCTCTCATTAACACACATCATGTTTCTTTCCATTCCCTGTCTCAACTTCACTACCCTGTGAGTACCTCCTGCACAACCCACATGACTTGCACCCCAACCCTAGCCTCAGGTGTCCACAGAAAGGGAGACGTCTCTACTGGCAATCTGGTTACAGTAGGGGATGGTCCGGTTGTCTGATACTAAGTTCAGAAAGATTACGGAGACTATTTTCCCTCTACTATGTGTACAAAGAAAAATGTCCAGGTACTGGTAATCCTACTTAGGAACAGGTGTATGGCATGCCAGTATGAAGTCAGTTATTTGTCCCATCTCTCCTGGGATATGTTCTCCCATCCTGTCCCTGTTAGCCTGCCTATCAGGTCTCTGTGCCCAGTTACTCATCCATCACTGTAGTCAGTGGATTCCTCCTTAAGGCCTTTCATTAGTATTTGGGAGTATTTGGAACTCTTTGTGATGCCCATGGAATTGAGACTGAAAAGAATCGCAGTAGGGTGTTGGAGGTGGATAATGCAGTTCTAGTCTCCTTCAGAGAGGAAAAGAGTAACCATTCAAGGTCCCTAGAGGAAGGGGCAATAGACCACTTGGGCAGGCCCATCCTCACAGTCTTTGGGCAGGGCCGGTGTGGGCAGAGGACATTGGGCTATGGGTTTGGAGATGGTGTTATCCCGCCTGATCTATGTAACACTGGAATGTCAATTGGATCATTCCTTGGCATTGGTTCCTTCTTCTCTGAGATGAGAGCAAGTAGACTAAAGAATTCCTTAACTCTTTAACTCCATTCTCTAATTTTCAGTCGCATCCAGCTGTTTGCAACTCCATGACTGTAGCCTGCCAGGCTACCCTGTCTATGGAAGTTTCCAGGCAAGAATACTGTAGTGGGTTGCCATTCCCTTCTCCAGGGGATTTTCAGGACCCAGGGATTGAAATGGGATCTCCTGCATTGCAGGTAGATTCTTTACTATCTGAGCCACCAGGGAAGCCCCTATTCTCTAAGAGTAATGGTAATTTGTTATTCAAGTGCGTGTGTGATTAATCACTCAGTCATGTCCAACTCTTTGCAACCCCATGGACTGTAGCCTGCCAGGCTTCTCTGTTCATGGGATTCTCCAGGCAAAAATACTGGAGCGGGTAGCCATTCTTTTCTCCAGGGCCTTTTCCTGACCCAGGGATCAAATCCAGGTGTTCTGTGGATTCTTTAATATCTGAGCCAAAAGTGATGGTAATTGTTAAAAAAAAAAACAACTCGGAGGTTGTGGTTTAGTCACTATGTCGTGTCCAGCTCTTACAATCCCGTGGACCATAGCCTGCCAGGCTACACAGCCATGGGATTTCCCAGCAAACATACCGGAGTGGATTTTCATTTCCTTCTCCAGGGGGTCTTCCTGACCCAGGGATCAAACCAAGGTCTCCGGTATTGCAGGCAGATTCTTTACCCACTGAACCACCAGGGAAGTGGGAAGTGATAATCTCCTAGATTTGAATGTGTCCTAACTTATGATGGATATTGGTTTGCGAAAATGTGATTTTTGTAATTCAAAGGTGTCTCAACCTAACTAAACACTTTAGAAATTCCCACAATAGTCTTACTGATGTAACTCAAAAAATACCTCTTTCAACAAGATAAATCCAGAAACTAGGAACATAAATGTAAGTGAGTGAAGAGTGAGTGAATTCGCTCAGTCGTGTCCGACTCTTTGCGACCCCATGGACTGTAGCATACAAGGCTCCTCCGTCCATGGGATTTTCCAGGCAAGGGTACTGGAGTGGGTTGCCATTTCCTTCTCCAACATAAATATAAAGCAAAAAAAAAAAAAAAAGTTCAAGACTTTAGAAAAGATTGGAGGTTAAATGATAAATTTAGAAATACTTATTTTGAAAGAAAGTGTTTTCTCTTCATCATGTCAGTTGAAAATAGATGTAACTAATAATTTTTGTTTGGGGTAGATCCTTATTCTCTGCTCCCCGCCCCTAACTCCCTTCCCCCATTCTCTAATATGGACACACACATTCTCAGATCCCTTAATTGTAAGTAAATTGACTTTCCAGTCAGCTATAATAATGCACCGTAGCCTTTACCACCACTCCATTCACATATTTGATATACTTGGGACTTATTTTTATATGGTAATGAAACAGAAATCTAGTTTTATTTTTATCTGTAGATACCCAATCATCAAATAAAGCATCTTTTCCTAGTGACTTGAAATATCCTCCCGTTTGCCCTATGGATCACTCCCCTTTGTATATGGTTCTGCTTCTTGACCATTCTGTCCACTGGTCTGTTTGCTTCTTCTCACAGCCATAGGTTTGATTTGAATGGATGTGGTAGCTTGGAAAACAACTTTCCGAAAGATAGCCACGACTTAATCCCTGAAACTTGTAAATGTTGTCTGTTTTGGGGAAAGAGGTCTTTGCTAGTGTGATTCAGCTAAGAATTCTGAGAGGAGGCAGTCACCTTGGATCGCCAGGATGAACCCTGCGTGCCGTCACCGATGTCCTTAGAAGGAGGCCCCGTGGCTCGGAGACAGAGGCAGGGGACGGCTGTCAGGAGTGGGCTTGCCGCCGCCTCCAGGCGCGGGGGGCGACCAGGGACGGCTTCCCCCAGCCGCCGCGGGGCAGGGTCCCGGGACCGGGACTTCAGACCCGGAGCTGCGACAGGGGACGCGTCTGCCGTCTGAAGCTACCAAGTGTGGAGCAGTGTGTTATGGCGCCAGTGAGGCTCTAACAGAGTAACTGTTTGTATGTTTAAACGGTGAGTTGGCTCCCTAATTATTACTCTTTTTCAAAAATTTCTTGGCTTTTTAAAAATCATTTAGTTTTCCAATGGAATTTTAATTATTCTGACCAGATTCAATTCAGATTGAAATTTCATTAAATTTATACATTAAATGTATTTTTATGTATTTTTATGAAGTGCATCCTCCTACCCAGGAGTATGATCGTTTTCTAATTTATTTTTGAAAGATTTCATAGTTTCCATAGTTTTCTTCATTTCTAACGTGTATTTTCTCATTTATTCTTGAATATATTTTTTCATTATTACAAATAATAATTTGTAAGTTGATATTTCAATATGGAGAAAGGCTATTTATTGATTTTGTACATTTATCCAATCTCTCTCCCACCCAACTTTCATGCTCTCTTACTGAATTTAATAGTTGCTTCAGTGGAATCTCTTGAATTTTGTAAGGACACAATAATTATTTTATTTACCAGTTATATTGCATCAATTAGCACTTGCTAAACAGTATTCAGTTGTAATAGTAATAGAAGTTATCCATAACTTTTCTATATTTTAATGGGATTCATTTCAGGGTTTTACTATCTTTTTTCACTTTTTTTGGCTAGACTGCGCAGCTTGAGGGTTATTAATTCCTGGACCAGGAATTGAACCTGTATCCCCTGCAGCGAAAGTGCTGAGTCCTAACCACCAGACTGCCAGGAAATTTTTAACTACTTAATGTTTTTTATTAAGTATATCTTTATCCTGCTTCCTTCTATTTAAATTTTACCTAGAATTTTTAAGGCGAATGAATGCTGGATTTATAAGTACATCAGTTTCTTATAGTATAATCATATGGCTTTCCTCTCTTTATTAGAGGTAAGGAAGTAGGTTGATATATTTCAAACTTTGAAATTTCCTTGAATTCTTTGAATAAGATTTCTTTGAATGCCACATTTGAGTGTGGCATTGTTATTCTATTTGACTGAAATTTTTGGCTGACACTTTAGAAAATTGACTCAGGGCTTTATTTTTTATATAAGCCTTATCAGATTTTTTATTGAGTTTATATAATTTTAATAAAACAAATGTATATCTTTCTGTCATTTACATGCCATCTCCAATCATTTCAATTGCCTAGAAATTCCACTATTTTTAAAAGTTAGATTAAACTTGACTATGAAACTAGCTGGGCTTAGTGATCGGAGAAGGCAATGGCAAGCCACTCCAGTACTATTGCCTAGAAAATCCCATGGATGGAGGAGCCTGGTAGGCTGCAGTCCATGGGGTCACTCAGTCGGACACGACTGAGCGACCTCACTTTCACTTTTCACTTTCACGCATTGGAGAAGGAAAAGGCAACCCACTCCAGTGTTCTTGCCTGGAGAATCCCAGGGACAGGGAAGCCTGGTGGGCTGCCGTCTATGGGGTCGCACAGAGTTGGACACGACTGAAACGACTTAGCAGCAGCAGCAGCAGCAGTGATTTTTTAAAATGGTAGATATGTAATTATTTTAATATCAACTTACTGGTTATTGCCTAACTAGATATTTTAATTCTTGTTGAGCCCATTTTACTTGATTATACTTATCAAGGTAATAAAATTTTTATACTATATCTATATATACAATTTTCAAATAAAAATTTAAGTCTCTCATGGGTCTGCAGTTTTTCTTCTTCATACAACACACTGAACATTTCTGCCTTTGTTCACTAGTCATGCTTGTCACTCAATCTCATTCATCTCTTCAGTGAAATTGCTTTTGTTTGATGTTTCCTTCCGATTCTATTGCTTTTCTATTCTATTCTTTATTTTTTTGAGAGTTTACAATTGCATCTTTCCTCTTTTTTTCTTTTTGGTTTATCATATCTGTCCTAATATCTTCATTTGAAAAATGAAGTTCATTTTTTATAGTCTTTAATAAATAATAAAACAATAAAGACATATTTTTGCATAATGTATTCTTAGCTACATCCCATAATTTTCTGTACAAAGTGTTCTTTTTGTTTCAGTTTCTCCCTAGTATTTTAAATACTGTGTGAATTTAGTTGAATTTTCTCATGGATTTAATAATTATTTAGAAGAATACTTTGAGCTTTCATGTAGTTAATGTCCTTTCTGGCCTTTTTATTGCTGATTTCTAGCTTAACTGAGTCTAATCAGAGAATGTGGCCTATAAAAATCTCTCCTTGGATTATTTTAATAATATTTACAATATGGCTAAGTACATGATCAATACTATTAGTTGCTCCATCAAAACAGGGAAGAATGTATACCTACTGTTTCTAGTTTACAAAGAGAAAGGCCTTATTCATTTGGTAACATGTTTCTAGTAAGTTGAATTTAATGATTCTATTCTTCAGTAAATTGTTTATTTGCTATTTGTTTGATATTTGGAATTCAGCAAGCTACTTATCAATTATCAACAGCTGTATTAGTACTTTTCCAAAGTTTCCTTAAGCTTATAATGTGCTTTTGTTTTCATTTTATTTTTTGATTTGTATATGGCAGATGAGATATTTAATGCAGACAATTTTGCAACTATTATATCTTTTTTGTTGAATAAAACTTTCACCATTATTTATTCTTCTTTTACCTGTTTGATGTTTTGCTCTTTTATGTCATTTTGTCTGGCGTTAATAGTCTCAACTTTGCTTCATTTTGATTTGATTACCTGGTATATATTTGATAAACTCTTTGTGATGCATATTTTATCATCACTTCAATCTGATCATCTGCTCTGAAAGAACAATTCAGCTGATTTATGTTTATTTTAATAACTGATGTATGGTTTGTGTCCAGACAATTTTATGTTTGCTCTCTGTTACACTGTTTTCCTTTTTCCTTGTGATTATAAATATGGAAAAGCAGGAGGCATTACTGGTCTTACCGTTCTGTACTTTGCACATTCCCTATCCTGAGATCCATGTTGTGAATCAATTCTTTCTAATTTGTTAAACTGTATCCTTGAATACTTTCCTCAAGGTTCAGAAAGTTTTATTCTCTAGATATACTCTCTGAGACTTTGGAACTCTGAAAATGGATGCTATTTCCAGTAGTGGTGTATGATATTACAGCTGGATATAGGGTTAGAGAACCCTCCAAATTGCTTATTAACGAGAAGTGCAGTGTTCTTGCCTGGAGAATCCCAGGGATGGGGGAGCCTGGTGGGCTTCCGTCTATGGGGTCACACAGAGTCGGACACGACTGAAGTGACTTAGCAGCAGCAGCAGTGGTGACCTATCCAAGTGCACTTGCTAATCCTTTCACACATGAGGTCCAGTAGCAGCCCAGCCCACTGGTGCTTCTTTTCTAGGCTTACGAGGGTCACAAGTTCAGAAAATCCCTCTAAGATTCACAAGTCCCAGATAAGTAGGTGCATCCTTCTCCAAGGCCCTCATGGATGAGCCTCCCTGGGTAGCAGCAAAACCTATAGACTTCAGTCTAGGCCTCCGGAAGAAGCCAGCCAGTTCTGTGTGGGTTCCTTAGCTTCTGCTGCCATGGGCTCCCCTGTAAAGCTCAGAAACTGTGCCCTCAAGGATTTTCCTCTGACTCTCAGCCTATTTTGTTTTTTCAAAAAGGAAGCAGAAGGGGTGGAAGTACAGATAGGCATTCTGGCACGTGGCCCCAGGATACCATATTGCCTATATACTGGGTTAGCCAAAAAGTATGTTTGGATTTTGCTGTAAGATGATGTTACAGAAAAACCCAAACACACTTTTTGGCCAACCCAATACTTCATATTTCTATGACTTGTACACATTTTCTCATTTTATCTTTCCAACAACCTGCAATTTAGAGAGGGGGTGGACTGTGACCCCAATTTACAGAGGAGAGCACAGAGGCTCAGGAAGCAGTCTGCTTCTCCAAGGTCGCATGGCTAGTGAGTTACCAGGACAAAACAGAACAAGGGTCCAAGTGTTCTGACATCTACTCCAGTAATTTTCTTACTAAGAGTTTTTCAAAAGTGCAGTTTGCTTTTGCTTGGTTGCAAAATACATTAAACAGGATATCCCACCTGACATGGGGGTGGGGGAAATCTCTCTCCTTTACCTTAGCAGCAAAAAGCTAAAAGAATGCTTCGGTATTCAAGAGCTGTTCTCTTTTTAGTCCACTGTATGTTTTTTCTTCATAGTCTGAGTTCCTACTCAGACAGGTGTTCGGTTATGGGTGCAAACCAGTGAAGGGTTTGAGTCCACACGATTCTCTTTGAATCATAGCTGATTTCTGGATTCAAGAGGATTATGAACAAGTACCTGCTGGCGCCAGTGGTAAAGAACCTGCCTATCAATGCAGGAGACGCAAGAGATGCAGGTTCCATCCCTGGGCCAGGAAGACCCTCCGGAGAAGGAATGGCTACCCAGTCCAATATTCTTGCCTGGAAAATTCCATGGACAGAGGAACCTCGCAGGCTACAGTCCATGGGGTTGCAGAGAGTTGGACACCACTGAGCATGCACTTTTTTTGTCACTCACGTTATCATTCACAAGATTTGTCTCAAAACTTAACTCTTTTTTAAGAATCACCAGGAAGGGGAACACCGCAGCACAGTGAGACAGAGCTGGCCGTACTTCACAATCTAAGCTTTCAGCACGAACCCTGTACGGGTGCTGAAGAATGCGTGCACACTTATTAAATTCTCCTTACGCCAGAGGACTTCTAATATTTCATAAAATCCAAATTCCCCATGCTTATGTAGAAAAGTTGAAGAAAAGTGGGTCTGAATCAGTGCAAGTGTGCTAAGTTGCTTGAATTGTGTCCAACTCTTTGCAACCCTATAGACTGTAGCCCACCAGCCTCCCCTGTCCATGGGATTCTCCAGGAAAGAATACTGGAGTGGGTTGCTATGCCTTCCTCCAGGGAATCTTCCCCATTCGAGGACAGAACCTGCCTCTCCTGCAGCTCCTGCCCTGCAGGCAGATTCCTTACCACTGAGCCACCAGGGAAGATGTCCAGTCAGTGGTTTAGAGCTTCTCAAACTTGCCTGTGTATCAGGATTCCCTGGGGGGCTTGCTGACACACAGATTTCATTCCCAGAGATTAAATACCTCTGGAGCTGCTTGAGGTTCTGCACTTCAGCTGAAAATCCCAAGTAGTGTTGATGCTGCCACTAGACTGACCTTCCTGTGAGGACCACTGGACATCCTGGAGTGGAGTATGAATGACTGAAGTTCATCTGCCAAGGCCATTCTTTCATAACCCTGTTCTATCCCATCTCCAAGCCCTGAAATATTTGTAGTGTTTCCAAGCCCTTAACAATTCCTGGCTGAAGTCAGAATTGCTAAAGGTAACTCCATTTTTTTCAGAGCGATTTCTTTTAATAGGGTATAGGAATTCCAACGGAGAAGGCAATGGCAAGCCACTCCAGTACTCTTGCCTAGAGAATCCCATGGACGGAGGAGCCTGGTAGGCTGCAGTCCATGGGGTTGCTACGAGTCAGACATGACTGAGCGACTTCACTTTCACTTTTCACTTTCACACATTGGAGAAGGAAATGGCAACCCACTCCAGTGTTCTTGCCTGGAGAATCCCAGGGACGGGGGAGCCTGGTGGGCTGCCGTCTATGGGGTCACACAGAGTCGGACACGACTGAAGTGACTTAGCAGAAGCAGCAGCAGGAATTCCAAAAACCTCATAAACTAACACAAGAGACTCTAGAGAAACATTGGCATACATGGTCATTTGCAATTGTTGGTCGCTCATGCTCAGGATGACCCAAATTGCTTGGTGAAGGTAACTCAGTTCAGTTCAGTTCAGTCACTCAGTCGTGTCCGACTCTCCGCGACCCCATGAACCACAGCACTCCAGGCCTCCCTGTCCATCACCAACTCCCGGAGTTCACTCAAACTCATGTCCATCAGTCGGTGATGCCATCCGGCCATCTCATACTCTGTCGTCCCCTTCTCCTCCCACCCCCAATCCTTCCCAGCATCAGAGTCTTTTCCAGTGAGTCAACTCGTCAGTGAAGGTAACTACACAGCTCAAATTGAGTCCTGTTTGTTTCAGGAGGTCTCAGCATACTTGGGGACAGCAAGCAGAGTGTGTGTATATGTGTGTGCGCACACGCGCTGTATGTGTGGGGGTCAGTCATGTCTGACCCTTTGTGACCCCATGGACAGTGGCCTGCCTGACTCTTCTGTCCATGGAATTGTCCAGGCAAGAATACTGAAGTGGGTTGCCATTTCCTTCTCCAAGGGATCTTCCCAACCCAAGGATTGCATCCATGTCTCTTGTGCCTCCTGCATTGGCAGGTGGATTCTTTACCACTGAGACACCTGGGAAGCCCAGAAAGGCAGATGGAGAGGGGATAATTTTTTTTCTTAAATCTGGATCTTCTTGGAAGCACCCTTTTAGGTGTTGTCAGCTATAGAATTGATCATGCATGTTTGATAAAAGTAGAAAAGAAACTATTTGGGGGTGGAGATGGGGGTAAGGGTTGGAGAGGAAAATAGGAAAGTGCAAATATAAGAAAGAACACTCAATGCATTGCCCACAACATGCAACAAAAAAATCCAAACAGACTCTACGAAGCATCTGTGAAAACCTCAGCAGGAGATATCTTTTTTCCCATAGAGTGAAGGGGCTGAAAGAGTTGAGATACGTGGCATCATTGAGAGGCATGGGAATAACAAAAATAACCAAAATCACAACAACCCAGAGGGAGTCAAACATTGGCTTGATCCTTTAGCAGGAAGAGATAGCAAGTCTTAAAATGCAAAGCTCTGTAAAAGCCAGCTGCATCATTTAAATTCAACGACCCAGAGAAAAGCTACAGAGCTGCCAACAACCCCTGGGATACACCTGGATTTGATTTTGACAGTCAAGAACTCCCAAGAGAGGTCAAGGGTCAGAGGTCATTCAGGAGATATGTGGCCCCATTTGTTCATAATCAGAACTCATCTGTGAGCCTCTTTCTGTTTTGTAAGTTTCAGTTCAGTTCAGTTCAGTCGCTCAGTCGTGTCCAACTCTTTGCGACCCCATGAATCACAGCACGCCAGGCCTCCCTGTCCATCACCAACTCCTGGAGTTCACTCAAACTCATGTCCATTGAGTCGGTGATGCCATCCAGCCATCTCATTCTTTGTCATCCCCTTCTCCTCCCACCCCCAATCCCTCCCAGCATCAGGGTCTTTTCCAGTGAGTCAACCTCTTTTGTAAGTTTACTTGTATCATTTCTTTTTAGATTACAGCCATTATGTAAAATCTAATTCTAGAAACTAAATAATACATAATAATAGAAACAAAAGTAATAAACACTCAAAACTCATCCCTCTGATTCTTTAAGGGCATTTTCCAGTCTCTGCCCTCTTGAGGTTATTGGCAGCAATGGGGTCTGTGTGGTGGCTCTTAGCTCTCGGCTCGTGACCTCAGGTGGTAGCTTGAAACCAGTCATGTGGGAGTATTTATACCAGGATATTCAGCAAATGCTACAAATCAAGGCCTTTTCCCCCAGAGAGCCAGTTGTTAAACACTGGCCAGCACAGCACTGGGATAAGGTTTTTCTCCCAGATAATTGCAAGCTACGTAATTTTAACCACAGGCCCAAAGCAAACACAGGCCTGGACACAGCTGGGAAAAGCCTTGCAGAGCAGATAGATGCAGCCAAGACAACTTGAGGATGACGACAAGGCCAGCGGGGTTGGATGTCATTCGGAGCAAACTCCTCAACCATGCTGGCCAGATGGCCCGCAGGCCCTGTGCTTGATCCCTTTGAAGGGAAGGGATTCAGTTCTCAGAGCTTTCTCAGCCTTCCAAAGACATACAACCCAGAACAGCCTGCAGTTGCCCCTTAGCACTGGCCATTGGGAGAGAAAGAAGTCCAGACGATCATTAAGGGAAGTAAACCAGCATTAAATTTCTGTCAGATTTCTGAAAAACGCAGTTTCCTCACAACCTCACCACCGCGGTCAGCATCCGGAGAAACTGGCCTCCTGAGGTGGGGTGGGAGGCAACTGAGAGGGCTCGTCTCTCCTAGCTTCTGTCAGGAGCTCCTCAGCCCTTGGATGCATGTGGTCTTACCTGTGAGTCCACCCTGACCAGCACAGGCGGAAAATCACACCCTTCAACTGGTCTAATCACATGCTCCCTCCGGGCTTACTCAGCTGCATCTCCACCCGCCGTGTCTACTCTGACTTGACATCAAGTGCTCCTGATCCCCTTGGTTTTCACTCTGTCTCTGCATCTCTGTTGCGTCTGGAGCATCGAGCAGGTGCCTGCCACGTATGGCTCCGATGATGCATCCTTCTCAGCTTCCAGCTGGTCCTCCATCCAACCGCACAGACAGAACACCTGGAGATTTGTAGCAGCACGGCCCGCTCAGCAGATGCAAACCCCTTGGGTTCCGAGGCCACCCAACCTGTTTGGTATCCCCATTTGGACAAGATAAATTGGAAGAAGGGAGGCAGCTCCTTGCAGGGCCCTTCTAGACCAGGGTGATAGAGCTGGATCCAGAGGATCCAGTGCATATTTATCCAGTGCATATTTATCTTGGAAGGAACCTCCATGTTAAACTTAATTTCTGAGACTAAGTGAAGTTTTTTCTAAGCATAAAAACTGTACTCCCAGAACAAAGAAGACTATATTCATTTTAATTCAGTTATGAGAGTTGGCAATTTTGGTTGGTTTGGAACTTATTTTTTTGAAGACCTGGTCTCTTTGTGTCTTTGTTTATTTCTCTGCAGTCACATTTATTAAGGTGTAAATTACATACAATAAAATTTACCTTTCTGGCACACAGTTCTATGAGTATTAACAAATACATGCAACCCTGTAACTACCACCGCAATCAACATATAGAGCAGCTTCTTCACAGCAAACATGCCCCCACGCCCCTTTGTAAGCAAGCCCTATACTGCTCACAAGAAACCATCGATCCACTTTCTATTCCTGTGGTTCTGCCTTTTCCAGAATGTCATATAAATGGAATCATATAGTATCTTTCCTTCTTAGTCTGATGTCTTTCACTTGGAATAATGCATGTAAGAGTGAAATTTTCACTCTTACTTTTCACTTTTTCATAGTCTAGCTAACAGTTCCAGGGCACTGTGTCAAGGCTGTTCTAAGGTATGTTCAGGAAGCAGTGGAGACAAGCACAAACAACAGGTCACAGAAATCTTCTCAGAGGAGGAAAACTGTGACTCAGGTCAACAAAGTCAAACACAGCCTCCTAAGGTAGAGAGTGAACATACAGACAAAGGAATCAGTTAACAAGGATGAGGAGACATTAAAGCAAAGAGCTTCCAGACTTCCCTGGTGGTCCAGTGGTTAAGACTTTGCTTTCCAGTACAGGGAGTACAGGTTCGATCCCTGGTCAGGAAGCTAAGATCCCACATGCCTTGTGGCCAAAACACCAAAAAACATAAAACAGAAGCAATATCGTAACAAATTCAAAGACTTTTAAAATGATCCACATGAAAAAAAAAAGATATTTGATAAGACAAGCAAAAACACAAAGAGCTTCCTCCCTAAAAAGAGAAACATTGAACAGCAATACATTTTTAGTCTAGAGACCAGGGGAAACATAAGCCTGCAACTTAAAGACACAAGTGAAAAGGATGCATGCCTCTAACCAGCCAGGACTCCAACTTTGTTCCCACAAACATCCCTCCATTTGCTAGGACAGTGACAAAGGAGCAGAAACTTTTAGAATTGGAAATCCGTCAGCTGAACAAACAAATTCTACAGCAAACCTCACCCTGAATTGAGCGTTTGAAGAAGTAAGATGGGACCAGAGAAGAGCTCTGAGTTCCAGCTCTGAAATTTTCCCGGACACGTAAACGTGAGAAAATCATGTATCTTGTAAGGGGATTTTATATCCATTAGCTTTCCCATGGCAATGTTAACAGGACAAAATTGAAAAAAATAATCTGCAGAGTTTTGGCCAAGTGAACACAGGGTAGCAGATCAGCTCCGTGGCCAACCAATGGCTTTATCCTGGGCAAGTCTCTTGACTTTTCTGGCCCTTTCCTCATTTCTGTTACAAAAAAAAAAAGAGAGGAAAGGAATGAAGTTGGATCAAACCATTTCATAAATTCCTCCTAGCTCTTCTCTTTTCTAATTGTGTAAATGACGTCAAAAACATTGGGCTTAAGGAAACTTGCCGCACTCTCAGAAACTGGGCTGGAATAAAGGCGCCATTCATGGCCCCAGAGGTCAGGGAACACAATGAGGCATTTTGTGGAGTGGTGGGTGGAAGGGTGGCTAGAGAGTCTGGGAGTTCTGGAGTCTGGTGTTCTCTCTGTCCGCTGATCAAGGAGTCACTAAAACCATGATAGCAATAGTGAAAGTGGAAAAGAAAAGCGAAAAGAGAGCACCCACAAAGTCCAGCAATCTTCTTGTAACTCTACGAGGTACAACAGAAACAGCTCCAGAGGCCACTGTCCTGACCGGACTGTCTCTAGTGGAGGGCCGACTCCAGTATGCATTCTCAGCAGCTCGGGTGTCGTTGCGGTTGGCTGTCGTGGTCTTGGACTACTGGAAGCATTATCAGAAACGAAGCTGGATCTGCGGGTCTTGGGCTCCAGAAGAAACAGGACTGCTTCCAAAGGGAAGATCATTTCCCACTTCCCTCCTTTTATCACTGCCTCTCTGCAAGCCTTCCCCCTTCAGCCCCCTGCCCTGTGTCTGTCCCCACCCTATAGTTACAACACAATCCCAGGAGGACCCCTCCCTCCCTGAGGGTGGTCCAGGGCCTCTTCCCAGCTCTCTTTGCAGAGAGGTGGTACCCTGATGCATCAGAAAGTCCAGCAGGATGATGGTTGTGGTCCTAGCATGAGGCCTGGATTCCCAGAATGCGAAGGCCACAGGGACCCAGAAAACACTATGCTCACTGGTATTCAACCTGTTTTTAAAACAGAGCAAAGCCTCTTCTCATGTAAACCTTGCAAGGAAAACCAAAGTGAAAAATTGATAAAAGCAGCAGAAATGGGGCCTTGTGAGGGTGGGGCGATTCCTAATATGCTCAGCCCCTTACCTTCAACACACATACATTTGTGCTTTACTGCACACACACACACACACACACACAGAGACTCAAGCGCTGCTAGGGGAATAATTTTTTTTTAAAGTCTTCTCCCAATCTGGAAATCCTTCCCACAAAGTCAGTTATTACCAGGTAAGCATTAAACCAGAGCGTGAAGCACATCACAGGCCACCTGCTGAGTAAGAGACACGGAGGCAGGAAGCAGTCATGCTGGCCGTTCACTCAGCCCAGTGACACAACCGACGAAACACATTTTCAAGATAAACAATAACAAACCCTCAAGGTGGGGGACTTGACAGGACTGCTGCTCACACATAGTCCATCCTAACTTGGGGATTGGGGTGACCGCCTGTGCGTTGCTATGAATGTGTGTACTCAGTCACGTCCAACTCCTTGCAACCCCTTGGACCGTAGCCCGCCAGGCTCCTCCGTCCATGGGATTCTCCAGACAAGAACACTGGAGTGGGTTGCCATTCCCTTCTCGAGGAGACCTTCCCGACGCAGGGGTTGAACCTGAGTCTCTTGCATCTCCTGCGTTGGCAGGTGGACTTTACCACTGAGCCACCATGGAAGCGCCTGTATGTTGCTAATTACCCAGAAAATAGGACTCTGTTTTGCACCTTGAAGGGACTTAGGCTCCTGCCCTTCCCTAGAGACCTGTCTCCCTTGAGTTTTACTGTCAAATATTTTGCTCTCGGGCCCTCAAAGAAGCCTTTCCTGGTCCTAAAGCTAGCAAAGACTTACTTCATTTCTAAAGTAAACGTTCTGTCATTTTCTAAGGTAAAAGTTCCGACAAGGGGAGAAAAGTCCCCCCGGCCGCCTTATTTTCACCAGGGGGAGTTAGGCCTCTTAGGTTTAATTCGTGTTTGTCCTTACTGATGCATGCACAGACACACATACTCACACACAGCACTTATTTGAATCGTCAGTGATCCTGAACTCAACTGCCTGATTCCTGCTGTGCGCAGACAAGCCAGGTTCACGCTGGGTGAGGACTTTCTCAGCAGTGTTGGGGCCAAGTTACAAGGCTAGCTGGTTTGTTTGCTGCCTCCCCACCTCTGCTCTCAAGCAGTGACCCCCATCCTGGCTACACTCGAACAATGCAATGATGGGGTCCCATCCTGGATCAATCAAATCCCGATCCCAGAAGATGAGGCTGCACTGTTTCTTCTGTCCGTACCTTGCCGCTCTTTCTTATTCTTACTCAACTAAAGAAGAAGCTTCCCTAGGCAAAAGGAAGCCTCTGCCTTCATCTCCCTAGCCCAGCCCTGCACATCTGGGGCTCATCTCCAAGACAAAGTCAGCGGCACTTGGCAACAGAGATGAGGCTTTCTTTTTATTTTTCTAATTTATTTTATTGGAGGCAAATTACCTTACATTAATATATTGGTTGGTTTTGCCATACATTGACACGAATCCGCCCCGGGTGTACATGTGTTCCCTTTCTTGAACCCCCCTACCCCCTCCTTCTTCCCCATATCCTCCCTCCAGGTCATCCCCGTGCACCAGCCCCAAGCATTCTGTATCATGTGTCGAACCTGGACTGGTGATTCATTTCACATATGATAATATACATGCTACAATGCCGTTCTCCCCAATAATGAGGGTGAAGAGGTAAAACTGTCCATGTTAGTGGCTCTCAATCTGTAGTGTATGCATTTCTCGTAAGTTTCAGGGTGCTGCTGCTGCTGCTGGTTTAAACACGACATTTTCAGAACCACTTGGCCATCTCACTCCTCTCTCTGTACCTTCCCTCCTCATGGGACAAGCAGGAAAAGAAGACGCCAGGGTGCCTGCCCTTTGTTCCTTCTGCACCTCTGTTACCACCCGAGCTTGCCCATAGTTTGGGGTAACTCTTGAAAGATGCTTCACCAGGCTATTTTTCAAGTAGTTTTCAAAAGAAAATAAAATCTACATCAACAGACTTGGTGGCTTTGAGAGAGGGCCCTGCCTGCTCGCCACTCCATCGGAGAAAGCTCTTTGTAGGCTGCACAGGGAGAGAGGGTTGTTGGTGGGAGCTGGCTGCAGACAACATTCTTGTTTTCATTTTGCTGTTGTTTTCCGCTCCACCCCCAGATGTTTTTCACTACCCTGAGCTGACTCTTTTTCTTGCCCCCAGGAAACTGGGGTCTATCACCAAATAGCAAAGAACAAGAGAACTTTAGAAATGTAAAATTATGACCCAATCTGCAGTGTTGCAGAGCCATAGAAGACGGTAAATAAATAAGGGCCAGTCCGAAAATACCAGGAATTTGAATTGACTGAAAGAATCAGAGCTGTGCTTTAGCTAAAACTGGAGGAATCTGGGAAAAACAATATACACCAAGTCAAGAAAAAATTCACTTTACAAAACAAACAAAAGAAAGGCAAAGGCGAACAGGCGTGGGGAAAGTGGAGAGACATAAAAAAACTGAAAAATGGAGAATAAAGATTTGAAGACATCTGGTTCTGATTCAAACCAAATGTAGGTAAGATGTCTCAGATCATTTTAAGTCCATTGTCTTTGCCAAAGTTTCTGCCCAACTCAATACTAACATTCTCATGATGGCCTCTGGCCCTCAGCTCCTACTTCTCTTGAATGAGTTTCAAGTTCGTGATAAGGTTGCTGGCTTGAGCAAATAAAAATACAGGGCACTCAGATAAATTTAAATTTCAGATATTTCAAATATTCCACAGCGTACACTTATACTAAAAAGGTTTTCATTCTTTATCTGAAATTAAAAATCTAATCAGGGACCCTGAGTCTGTACCCTACATCATCACACCAGTCTTAATGCGTAGTTTCTATATAAACTCAGGCATTGGGCTCTGCTCTTATTCTTATTTGCCAAAAACCAAGCCAACCACCTGTAGCCTTTACTACAGTTCCTAGATGATAGAAAGGTTAATATCACAGCAGCACATTTAACTTTACACTCAAAGTGGGGTCTAGCATTTGCCCAAAGTTCCTCTGCCATTACTACAGCTTGGATTTCACTCACCTCCACTTTCTTTGTCTGCCATCACTTCTTTTTCTTACTCTTCTTACATTCGAACTCCAATTCATTTCAAATGCCTTATATTGTTTTATTCTTCCTGGCCTTCATCTGGGTCTATTATTCCTGGCCTTCAGATGGGTCTTCATCTGATACTATTTTGCACCCCCAAACAGTATCTCAAAGTATCATCTAGAAGTTTTAAAAACATACAGATGATGAGGGTCAATCCCACTCTAAAGCCAATTATAGTAGAATATTAGGTATTTAAAACCCCCAATGAATTCCTGGCTTCCCAGGGGGTGCCAGTAGTAAAGAATCCACCTGCCAATGCAGGAGACACAAGAGACTTGGGTTTGATCCCTGGATCGGGAAGCTCCCTTGGAAGAGGAAATGACAACCCAGCCCAGTGTTCTTGCCTGGAAAATTCCATGGACAGAGGAGCCTGGTGGGTTGCAGGCCATGATGTCGCAAATAGTCAGACATGATTGAGCACACACGCATGCAGTAAACCCTAGGGCTTCCTGGGTGGCTCAGTGGTAAAAAATCCACCTGCCAATCCAGGAGACTCAGGTTCAATCTCTGAGTTGGGAAAATACCCTGGAGAAGGAAATAACAACTCACTCCAGTATTCTTGCCTGGAAAATTCCATGGACGGAAGAGCCTGGCTACAGTCCAAGTTGCAAAAGACTTAGCAACAACAATGAATTCTAATGGGCAGCCAAGGCTGAGAAATATTCACTTAGATCAGTGTTTCTCTAACATTAATTTACCCAAGAATTAGAGAAGATCTCACCAAATTGCAGGTTCCAGTTCAGTAGATGGGCATCCAGCTAGAAACGGTGCATTTCCAACAACCCCCTGGGTGATACTGAAGCTGCCTGTCAGAGGACATTATCAGTCACAAAATCTCAGAGAGAATCAAGTGACAGGTGTTCAGATCCTCCTTTGAAGGGAGGGTTCATCACTGACAGATGGAGCAGATTCTAAACATGATGGCTAGAATGCCAGCTCCCAGGGTGGGCAGTTGGATATACGTGGCATCATGAAGGTAGAACAGCATCTCTTGATCCCATTAGCTTCCTCAGCATCTGAGACTTGAACTGAGATGTTTAGTTCCAAGTACTTCCTTAAAAAATTAGACCCAGCGTTTATGTCTCTTTGCTTGTTTCAAAGTACTTACCAGAGCGACAGCTTGGTGGCCTCACCCTCTTTGGAAAACATACAAGAGAGCTACGCGTCCCCATTAGACATGTAACTGAAGGTTGGGTCTGGCTGCTTGCCACTCAAAAGCCAGAAAAGAGTCAGGTTGGTGGAAAGGAAAGTTTGTTTTATTTTGGATGCTAGCAACTGGGGGAGAGCATGGGGACTCCTGTCCAAAGGCTGACTCCTCTCCCTTGACAATCAGTGGGCAAGTTTTTATAGGCTGAGGGAAGGGGCTACATGTAGAAACAGCACAGGCAGCTCTGACAGTCAGCTTGAAATTGGTCATTGGTGGTCTGAACAGTGGCATCTTGATTGTTTTAGGTACAGTTAATCTTTAGTTCCACGGTCATTTTGTTCACATTTCCTTGAGGCCAGTTCTCGGAATTACGGCAGTTTATGTCATGGCTACATTCTGGTCATCATGTAGTCAACCTCTCCACCTGGGTGGGGAAGACAGCTCACAGGACGTGGCTAAATATATTATCTCTAGCACTTGAGGAGGAACTAATTATCCCTGACTCTGCCTACTGACCAAACTATTGTTGTTTTGTCCTATTTGAGTGCTTGCCTTTGTTTTGGCATTTTCTCACTTCTCTGATTAAACTTATGCTTTGGCTAAAGTTTTTCCACAGACAAAAGGCAGGCAGAGGACATGGGGTGCGCTGGGCTGGGGGAAGCACCATAGGGTCTTGCTCCATTTCAGACAGATGTAAAAGAGGAGGCCCAATGATAATAGCTCCAGGATCATTATTGAAGATGTTTCTATTAAAGCCAGATGTAGCCTCTAATTTATATTATGAGTGAGGATGAACCAGTGCTCCTCAAATACTCCTGTGCACACAAACCCCTTAAGTCTTGAGAAAATGCAAATTGATTCAGCACATCTGGGTGGAGCCAAGCGTGGGTGGAGATCAGCTTCCAGGTAATACGATGCTGCCTGTCATATCATGGACCTCACTTTGCGTGTCAAGGAACTCATCGTCAGGCCAGTGGACTCTGCTCTGACATCGAGTGGACTCAGCTTTCTCAGCTGTGGCCTTCTTCTCATTCTCCTGTAAGGTTAAGCATTTAGCCAACCTCGTGGCTGAAAGATGGACTGAGAGTTCTGTTCTCTGGCACTGTTTATCTCCATTAAAAAGTCAGACACGATGCTTTGGAAAAAATGTGTTTTTTTCCTCAATGTACCCTAAGTTATCTCCTAAAAAATAAAGTGATATGTAGTCTCAACATTTCAGCCTTCAGAATGTTATCTCAGTGCTTCCTATGGGACATGATCTGCATCACTTGTGTGCAAAGGAAAAGATTTACAAACTCAGTATTGATCCACATCTCTTACTATACTATCAGCACTTGAACACAGGTCTCTGAAAACCTCACAATTTCTACTTTGCAAGCATAACCAATCCATGTTTCTTTTTAAAATTCACTCTCACCTTTAAAATAAATGCATTCTCTTGGCTTGTGCCAGGAAGAAAGAAATAGCCAAATTTCTAAAAATGAATTCCAAGTTAAGAATTCAGGCAGCTCTTGATGTCAAAATCATGATGTCAAAAAGGAAGGCTGTGTTTATTTGGCGAAAGGTCTCAGTTGACAGTGTCCTTAGAAATAAAATTCTTACAGTTCCCAAAAGAACTGATAGAAAAGTTTGTCAAAGGTCTCCAAAGCTCTCTCTCTTTTTTGGGAGGAAGAGAGAAAAAAAATGAAACATCATCTCTTCCAGACACACCAAGTACTCAAACACCCACACTCACTGTTCTAGGGGAAGGTACCACATTTTTCAGCAATTGACAGAGAATAATGGTGCCTCCATTCCCCTCATACAAACCATTGCCTTCCTGTTTGTGAAAGATTTATGGCACTAATAGCCCCAGTTTTGCACTCCTCCCTGTGACTTTGGTAGCGACCTCACACACTGACTCTGGACTTAGCCATCTGACTTGTCTTGGCCAATGGGAGAGCTGCAAGCTAGACGCAAGCAGACACTTGTAAAAGCACAGTATCTGCCTGCCCTCTTCTCTCAGGACGCGCCTCCGCTGTTCTGTGGGAGTGTTATGAGACACATACAGGAGAGTAGCGTGAAACCGAGGCAGACCTACCCCAGCCCTCCCCCAGCTAAGCATGACAGAGAGCCCAGGGAGATCAGCCGAACCCAACCCGCATCAGCAGAACAGCCTGGCTAACTCCTAGACTCAAAAGTAATGCACGCCTTGTTTCAAACCATTGTGTCTTGTGGGGCTAGTTCCACAGAAACATACACTGAAAACACATTTGACATCATGCTCTGAGAGTGGGAAAGTCACATTCTTTTCTGAGTCTGACAAGAGTTTTGACTCCTTCCATGAAGGGGTCATAAACCCAAATACCTATAGATTATAGATGACAAGCAGGAAATTGTAAGATGTGAAACTATTCAGTCAAAAGACAGCACAGTAGTCATCGCAGATAAATGAAAACATACAATATATCAAAAAGCATTCATACACGGGGCTGCTTATGTCTTTAAAAAACTACATAAGCCGATTAAAAACGTTATCAGTTAGCTGAGTATGGCCCATGGGCCCCCACAGCTGAAGTCTAATTTCTAGAAACTCTAGAAAACAGGCATGTTTTGTCTCTAGAAACAGGGATATAAATGCTTTGGCCAGATTCTTACAAGTGGTTGAAGATCAATCCAGGACTTGAACCAGCCCTCTTTCCACCACCCTACAAGGTGGTGGTATTATTAGCATTTTATTGCTGAAGTTAGTAACTAGTCCAAGATCACATTCCTGGTTAGTGGACAATCTAGGATTCAAATCCAGATCAATCTAGTGAGCATACCTACTATTCTGTCCCTCTGTACATTAACCAAGAATGTTTCACATGTCCCATACCAGAAGTCAGTGAACCATGGCCCAGTCCAGCCACCTGTTTCTGTAAATAAAGTTTTACTGGAATACAGTCAATTATTTGTCTATGGCTGCTTTCCCACTGGGCTTCCCAGGTGGCTCAGTGGTAAAGAATCCACCTGCCAATGCAGGAGACACAAAAGACACCAGTTCAATCCCTGGGTCAGGAAGACCCCCTGGAGGAGGAAATGGCAACCCACTCCAGTATTCTTGCCTGGAAAAGCCCATGGACAAAAGCAAATCCCAGGAGTCTGGCGGGCTACAGTCCATGGGGTCACGACTGAGCAACTGAGCATGCATCCATGCTTTCCCACTACCATGCAGACTTGGTCACTGTGACAGAGACCAACAAAGCTGAAAGTGCTGCCTCTCTGGCCCTTCATGAAGAAGTCTATAAATCCATGGCCCGGAGGCCTCATGTCCTCTCTTCAAAACCACAAGGTCTCCCAGATAGCTGGGGCCTCCTGGATAGTTGGGGTCTCTGGCTTGCCTACTGATGGGAGCTCTAATCCAGGCCCACTATGATTCCAGGGACATGACTGGCTCAAGGACCAAATTGGGCAAAGGTGGAAAGAGAAGACAAGGAAAGAACATTTTGACATAACATTCATCCTAAAGTTCCATAATCTCAAAGTTTGCAGCAGTAAGCAACCCAGTCCCTAAAACCAAATAAACAGCAGCTATAGATAGCATCCAGAGAAGGCAATGGCAGCCCACTCCAGTACTCTTCCCTGGAAAATTCCATGGGCAGAGGAGCCTGGTAAGCTGCAGTCCATGGGGTCATGAAGAGTCAGACACAACAGAGCGATTTCACTTTCACTGTTTACTTTTATGCATTGGAGAAGGCAATGGCAGCCCACTCCAGTGTCCTTGCCTGGAGAATCCCAGGGACAGGGGAGCCTGGTGGGCTGCCGTCTATGGGGTCGCAGAGTCGGACACGACTGAAGCGACTTAGCAGCAGCATAGATAGCATCAGCGTAAACATATCTGCCTACTCCTTGGAACTTGAAACTTTTTGTTTTGTGTTTCATTCAAATGTGGGAAGAAACCATCAGCAGGATGCCTCAAAGTTTCCCATGTCTTTAATCAAATAAATGATGAGGAAAATCTGTCAGTCTTACCAAATAGCTAAGCCCTGTTTTGTTTTTGTTTTACTAAAAAAGGAGACAAAATTGTGATTTGAGCCTATATTGGAGAGAAGGGAGGGAAAGACTTTTAAATAAAATGGTCAAGTGTTTTCACTTTTAAATAAAATGATGAAGAGTTTTCACTCCATTCTATGTAAGGTGAAGAGCCAAGTCCAACTGGATACTCACTCTGGACAGAAGCAGATCCAGCTGATAATTCTCTTTGCATTTTTAAAGTGAAGTATAGCTGATTTACCATGTTTCAGGTGTAAACTACACCCGAAAGGTGATTCAGTTACACATATACAAATATATATATATATATATGAAAGTGAAAGTTGTTCATTCGTGTCCAGCTCTTTGCAACCAACCCCATGGACTGTAGCATACCAGACTCCTCTGACCATGGAATTCTCCAGGCAAGAATACTGAAGTGGGTTGCCATGCCCTTTTCCAGAGATCTTCCCAACCCAGAGAATGAACCCATGTATCCCACACTGCAGGCAGACTCTTTACTGTTTGATCTACTCAGGAATCAACGACAAACATGTTGTTGATGTTCAGTCACTCAGTTGTGTCTGACTCTTTGCGATCCATGGACTGCGGCACGCCAGCCTTCCCTGTCCTTCACTATCTCCTAGAGTTTGCTCAAACTCCTGTCCATTGAGTCAATGATGCCATCCAACCATCTCATCCTCTGTCATCCCCTCCTCCTGCCCTCAATCTTTCCCAGCATCAGGGTCTTTTCCAATGACTCGGCTCTTCAAATCAAGTGGCCAACGTATTGGAGCTTCAGCATGAGTCCTTCCAGTGAATATTCAGGGTTGATTTCCTTTAGAATTGACTAATTTGGTCTCCTATATATATATATTCTTTTCAGATTATTTTGCACTCTAAGTTATTACAAGATATTGACTAGTGCCACATAGTAGGTCCTTGTTGACTATCTATTATATATAGTAGTGTGTATCTGTTCATCCCAAGCTCCTAATTTATCCCTCCCCTCCCTTTTCTTTGGTAACCAGAAGTTTGTTTTCTATGTGTTTGAGTCTGTTTCTGTTTATCGTATTAGAGGAACTGGAAGACTGTGTACCAGGCCCCAAACTCATCTCCACCCAAACTGGCAAAATTCCTACAAGGGTGTAAATTCTATTTGCTCCTTTAAGAGCATGTCCCAACCAGGGCAGAAAATGAATTTGTTCTGGAAGGGAGAAGTGGTCTGTATTCTGTGCGTAAACCTCCTACTTTCACTTCCCACCTCTGTTGCCCTCTAGTCTCCAGATGGCCCAAGGCTTTGTCAACCAGAGTCTAACATTTTGCTGCCTTGAGGATGACCTGGGTGAAAACTTTAAAATACATCTTCCTGAAAGTGAAAGTGTTAGTTGCTCAGTTGTGTCCAATTCTTTGCGACCCCATGGACTGTAGCCCACCAGGATCCCCTGTCCAAGGAATTCTCTGGAGTGGGTAGCCATTCCCTTCTCTATGGGATCTTCCTGACCCAGGGATGGAACCCAGGTCTCCTGCATTGCAGGCAGACTCTTTACTGTTTGAGCCACCAGGGAAGCCCACACCTCCCTGGGCCCTGCCTCAAACTTGCGTAATCAGAACTTGTAAAGAGTGAGTTGTGAGGCCTGGTATTTTTCAAATGTCTTGCAGGTCATCAGAGGCTATAGCCTGGTTTTAGACTCAGTCCTCTCAAAATGGTTCCTCCAGCTCATAAATGACTTTAATGAAAAACCACCTACTCTTTCCTCCTTAAAAATAAACAAGAGGTTGAAGTGAGAGGCAGGTTCTCCCCCTAGTAGATAAATAGAAAAGCTTTGAGGTTCCGCTTAATGCAAATTCTCTATGGTCCTTGTTCATTATTGTTAACTGCTAGACTTTAGAAAAGCATGTAGCACTTTCTGGGGCTTTCTCCCTCAGTTGTTAATTGGCAAGGTTAGCTTAGGTGGCTCGAAATGTTTCTGACTGTATCTCTCTCATACACCCAGTCATGGAATAAATTCTGGACTATTTGTTTTTATTTATATCCCAAGTCTTACCCACAGACCTGCCACTTTCAAAAGACTCTCCTTGAAGATGGCTGAATCATCTCTTCCACTCTCATACCTATAGCTCAGCTGGGACCTAATGCAGGAAGGAAAAAAGTAGAAGAGCAAAGAGAGGGAGATAAGGTCAGAGGTAGAAGAATTTTCACTCTAATTCAAATCAATTCCTCAAGGTCCTCTGTCCTCTGGGGTCAGTAACTCAATAGTACATATTTACACGTGTATGGCATGCAAAAGGTAGTCAGAGAAGACTCGTAGGTAATACATGTTTGACTACAACTAATGAGAAATTACATTCAAATACATCACAGAATAACTAAAACAGCAGAAAAGTCTCTGTTTAGGCCGATGTGCAAAGAAAGCTGCATCAGGATAGAGTTCAGCTGCTCTCCACTGGTGCAGAGTGTGACAGCCGGACAGACCACACTGAGGAGGAAGTCTTCCCCAAATAAGGGAGGAATCAAAAGGCTCCTTGTAATTGGCGGCAGAAGGGGATTGAAAAGTCACTACGGGATGGGTCATTACCCCTGGAGTATGGTATGGAATATGCCATCTGCATCTGTAGTTTACTCTTGGAATGTGGGTCTCAAATGGGTCCAGTAAGATGTGTTGAAGAGTCAAGCAGGCATTGAGTTATGCAGGGGTTAACTCTTGCTGCACATGGTTCAAGCAGAAATTTCCTTTATCTACTACAAAACTGACAGTAAAGAAGACCATACTCTGTTGATGGCTTTATGACTTGCCTTTGCACCTCACAATAACATCTTCTTTTATCAAAATATATTAATACTTAACATGCTTTTAATGATGACAATATATGCCATTATAGGAGTGTGCTATCATTTCCTACCTACCCTATTGTTGATACCTAGGTTGCTTCCATTTCTCTGACATTAAAGACAGAGCTTCACTGCAAAGCATCAGATACTGCACAGTCTCACGTCTATTCTCTTAAAAACATTTCTAGAAATGCAACTGGTAAACCAAGAATGATAAGCATCCTCAAAACTATATTTACTGCCAATATTGCCCGCTGGAAAAGGATGACCATTTGGTACTTTCACCCCTAAAGGCCTGTGCAACATCATTCATTTGTGAGATCACCGGCAAGGACAGGCAGAGAACTGTGGGGCCCTGATTCTTCTCTAATGGGGAATAGCTGACCACTGGGAAGCCTGATTTTGTTTTAGGTACAGTTGGGTGCTCTCATAGTCAAGGATTCCCCAGAAGCAGACCCTGAGACAAGGATTCAACTAAAAGTGCTTATTTGGGAATTGATCCCAGGAAATACTATTTGTAGAGGAGGAAGGAAAATGCAAGATAGGATATGAAAGGCAGTGAATAAAGGATATTTTGTCAAGCAAGTGGGGCTTCCCTGGTAGCTCAACTGGTAAAGAATCCGCCTGCAATGCAGGAGATCCCAGCTCAATTCCTGGGTCAGGAAGATCTGCTGGAGATGGGGTGGGATACCCTCTCCAGTATTCTTGGGTGTCCCTGATGGCTCAGAGGGTAAAGAATCCACCTGCAATGTGGAAGACCTGGGTTTGATCCCTGAGTTGGAAAGATCCCCTGGAGGAGGGCATGGCAACCCACTCCAGTATTCTTGCCTGGAAAATCCTCATGGACAGAGGAGCCTGGCGGGTTAGAGTCCATGGGGTTGCAAAAATTCTGACATGACTGAGTGACTAAACATGGCACAGGACAGCATCAAGCAAGTGACCACTGTGAGCAGCTGAGGCTGATCTTGCTGGATAAGTTGGGAAAGAATGTACAGTGAGTCATCTTCCTGAAGAGAGAAGTAGCTACAGTATCTGTGCACCAGTTCCCACCAGCCATTGCTTGAGGCTGCTCTGGGAGGTGTTGATTCTCCAGCACTTCCTGCCTACTGGACGCATAGCCAGACAAAGCCAGCAAATTTTGCCATCATATGAGCTGTAGGACTGCATGGGATATGCAAACATACAAATGGATAAATAATATACTGCTCTGCAGTTTGTAGACAGTTGGCTCTACTACCTTCCAGCCTGCACATAGCAATGGCAAAGTCTTACAAAGCTACCCTGAATGAATAGCCTATGGTGCAGTCTCATGAATGAGAATGCATGGTGACCTCTATTGAAGTACAAAGTACACGAAGTAAAATGCACCCATTTGGAATTTCAGCTTCTAGCTGCAATGGAGTGACAAGGACTGGAATGCCCCCCCCACCATCAACTTTATTTTTTTTTCTTTTTTCTTTTTATTTTTTTAAGTAATTTAATTTTTATTGGAGGCAAATTATTTTACAATATTATATTGGTTGATTTTGCGATACATTGACATGAATTCGCCCCGGGTTTACATAAGTTCCCTCTCCTGAACCCCCCTCCCACCTCCCTCCTCCCTTTATCCTCCCTCTGGGTCATCCCCGCACGCCATCCTCGAGCATCCTGTAACATGCATCGACCCTGAACTAGTGATTCGTTTCACATATGACAACATACGTGTTTCAATGCCATTCTCCCAAATCATCCCACCCTCACCCTCTCCCACAGAGTCCCAAAGACTGTTCTATACACCTGTGTCTCTTTTGCTGTCTCGTATACAGGGTTATCATTTCCATCTTTCTAAATTCCATATATATGCGTTAGTATACTGCATTGGTGTTTTTCTTTCTGGCTTACTTCACTCTGTATAATAGGCTCCAGTTTCATCCACCTCATTAGAACTGATTCAAATGCATTATTTTTAATGGCTGAATAATACTCCATTGTGTATATGTACCAAAGCTTTCTTATCCATTCGTCTGCAGATGGACATCTAGGTTGCTTCCATGTCCTGGCTATTATAAACAGTGCTGCGATGAACATTGAAGTACATGTGTCTCTTTCAATTCTGGTTTCCTCGGTGTGTATGCCCAGGAGTGCGATTGCTGGATCATATGGCAGTTCTATTTCCAGTTTTTTGAGGAATCTCCACACTTTTCTCCATAGTGGCTGTACTAGTTTGCATTCCCACCAACAGTGTAAGAGGGTTCTCTTCTCTCCACATCCTCTCCAGCATTTATTGCATGTGGACTTTTGGATAGCAGCCATTCTGACTGGTGTGAAATGGTATCTCATTGTGGTTTTGATTTGCATCTCTCTGATTATGAGGGATGTTGAGCATTTTTTCATGTGCTTGTTAGCCATCTGTATGTCTTCTTTGGAGAAATGTCTGTTTAGTTCTTTGGCCTATTTTTTAATTGGGTCATTTATTTTTCTGGAATTGAGCTGCAGGAGCTGCTTATATATTTTTGAGATTAATCCTTTATCAGTTGCTTCATTTGCTATTATTTTCTCCCATTCTGAAGGCTGTCTTTTCACCTTGCTTATGGTTTCCTTTGCTGTGCAGAAGCTTTTGATTTTAATTAGGTCCCATTTGTTTATTTTTGCTTTTATTTCCAATATTCTGGGAGGTGGGTCATGGAGGATCCTGCTGTAATTTATGTCGGAGAGTGTTTTGCCTACGTTCTCCTCTAGGAGTTTTATAGTTTCTGGTCTTACATTTAGCAAATCATAGAAGAAATCAAAAGAGAAATCAAAATATGCATAGAAATGAATGAAAATGAAAACACAACAACCCAAAACCTCTGGGACACTGTAAAAGCAGTGCTAAGGGGGAAGTTCATAGCAATACAGGCACACCTCAAGAAACAAGAAAAAAGTCAACTAAATAACCTAACTCTACATCTAAAGCAACTAGAAAAGGAAGAAATGAAGAACCCCAGGGTCAGTAGAAGGAAAGAAATCGTAAAAATTAGGGCAGAGATAAATGCAAAAGAAACAAAAGAGACCATAGCAAAAATCAACAAAGCCAAAAGCTGGTTCTTTGAGAAAGTAAATAAAATTGACAAACCACTAGCCAGACTTATCAAGAAACAAAGGGAGAAGAACCAAATCAATAAAATTAGAAATGAAAATGGAGAGATCACAACTGACAACACAGAAATACAAAGGATTAGAAAATACTATCAGCAATTATATGGCAATAAAATGAATAACCTGGAAGAAATGGACAAATTCCTAGAAAAGTACACCTTTCCAAAACTGAACCAGGAAGAAATAGAAAATCTGAACAGACCCATAACAAGCACAGAACTAGAGGCTGTAATCAGGAATCTTCCAGCAAACAAAACCCAGGTCCAGACGGCTTCACAGCCGAATTCTACCAAAAATTTAGAGAAGAGCTAACACCTATTCTACTCAAACTCTTCCAGAAAATTGCTGAGGAAGGGAAACTTCCAAACTCATTCTATGAGGCCACCATCACCCTAATCCCAAAATCTGGTAAAGACTCCACAAAAAAAGAAAACTACGGGCCAATATCACTGATGAACATAGATGCAAAAATCCTTAACAAAATTCTAGCAATCAGAATCCAACAACACATTAAGAAGATCATACATCATGACCAAGTGGGCTTTATCCCAGGAATGCAAGGATTCTTCAATATCCGCAAATCAATCAACATAATACACCACATTAACAAACTGAAAAATAAAAATCATATGATTATCTCAATAGATGCAGAGAAAGCCTTTGACAAAATTGAACATCCATTTATGATAAAAACCCTCCAGAAAGTGGGAATAGAAGGGACATACCTCAACATAATAAAAGCTATATATGACAAACCCACAGCAAACATTATCCTCAATGGTGAAAACCTGAAAGCATTTCCCCTAAAGTCAGGAACAAGACAAGGGTGCCCACTCTCCCCACTACTATTCAACATAGTTCTGGAAGTTTTGGCCACAGCAATCAGAGCAGAAAAAGACATAAAAGGAATACAAATTGGAAAAGAAGAAGTAAAACTTTTCACTGTTTGCTGATGACATGATCCTCTACACAGAAAACCCTAGAGACTCTACCAGAAAACTACTAGAGCTAATCAATGATTACAGTAACGTTGCAGGATATAAAATCAACACACAGAAATCCCTTGCATTCCTATACACTAATAATGAGAAAATAGAAAGAGAAATTAAGGAAACTATTCCATTCACTGTTGCAACGAAAAGAATTAAATACTTAGGAATATATCTACCTAAGGAAACAAAAGACCTGTACGTAGAAAACTATAAAACACTACTGAAAGTAATCAAAGAGGACACTAATAGATGGAGAAATATACCATGTTCATGGATTGGAAGAATAAATATTGTGAAAATGAGTATACTACCCAAAGTAATTTATACATTCAATGCAATCCCTATCAAGCTACCAACGATATTTTTCACAGAACTAGAACAAATAATCTCACAATTTGTATGGAAATACAAAAAACCTCGAATAGCCAAAGCAATCTTGAGGAAGAAAAATGGAACTGGGGGAATTAACCTGCTGGTCTTCAGCCTCTACTACAAAGCCACAGCCATCAAGACAGTATGGTACTGGCATAAAGACAGAAATATAGATCAATGGAACAAAATAGAAAGCCCAGAGATAAATCCACGGACCTATGGACACAGGTCAGGAAGCAACAGTTAGAACTGGACATGGAACAACGGACTGGTTCCAAATAGGAAAAGGTGTACATCAAGGTTGTATATTGTCACCTTGCTTATTTAACTTATATGCAGAGTACATCAAGAGGAACGCTGGGCTGGAAGAAGCACAAGCTGGAATCAAGATTGCTGGGAGAAATATCAATAACCTCAGATATGCAGATGACACTACCCTTATGGCAGAAAGTGAAGAGTAACACAAAAGCCTCTTGATGAAAGTGAAAGAGAGAGTGAAAAAGTTGGCTTGAAGCTCAACATTCAGAAAATGAAGATCATGGCATCTTGTCCCATCACTTCATGGGAAATAGATGGAAAAACAGTGGAAACAGTGTCAGACTTTGTTTTTTTGGGCTCCAAAATCACTGCGGATGCTGATTGCAGCCATGAAATTAAAAGACACTTACTCCTTGGAAGGAAAGTTATGACCAACCTTGATAGTATATTAAAAAGCAGAGACGTTACTTTGCCAACCAAGGTCCGTCTAGTCAAGGCAATGGTTTTTCCCGTGGTCATGTATGGATGTGAGAGTTGGACTGTGAAGAAGGCTGATCGCCGAAGAATCGATGCTTTTGAACTGTGGTGTTGGAGAAGACTCTTGAGAGTCCCTTATACTGCAAGGAGATCCAACCAGTCCATTCTAAAGGAGATCAGTCCTGGATGTTCATTGGAGGGACTGATGCTAAAGCTGAAACTCCAATACTTTGGCCACCTCATGCGATGAGTTGACTCACTGGAAAAGACTCTGATGCTGGGAAAGGTTGGGGGCGGGAGGAGAAGGGGACGACGGAGAATGAGATGGCTGGATGGCATCACCGACTCTGTGGACATGAGTTTGAGTGTACTCCGGGAGTTGGTGATGGACAGGGAGGCCTGGTGTGCTGTGATTCATGGGGTCGCGGAGAGTCGGACACAACTGAGCGACTGAACGGAACTGAACTGAACAACACACAAATTTCAGCTTTTATTATTTTAATCCATAAAGCCTTTACAAAGTCTTTGTGAAGTCCTTTGTAGCTGAGGTCTTAAAAATTGGAGAGGTCAGATTTTTACCCCCTCCTATGCCTCTTGATGAAAGTGAAAGAGGAGAGTGAAAAGTTTGGCTTAAAGCTCAACATTCAAAAAACGAAGATCGTGGCATCTGGTCCCATCACTTCATAGGAAATAGATGGGGAAACAGTGGAAACAGTGTCAAACTTTATTTTTGGGGGCTCCAAAATCACTGCAGATGCTGATTGCAGCCATGAAATGAAAAGACGCTTGCTCCTTGGAAGGAAAGTTATGACCAACCTTGATAGTATATTAAAAAGCAGAGACATTACTTTGCCAACCAAGGTCCGTCTAGTCAAGGCAATGGTTTTTCCCGTGGTCATGTATGGATGTGAGAGTTGGACTGTGAAGAAAGCTGAGCGCCGAAGAATCAATGCTTTTGAACTGTGGTGTTGGAGAAGACTCTTGAGAGTCCCTTATACTGCAAGGAGATCCAACCAGTCCATTCTGGAGGAGATCAATCCTGGATGTTCATTGGAGGGACTGATGCTAAAGCTGAAACTGCAATATTTTGGCCACCTCATGCGACGAGTTGACTCACTGGAAAAGACTCTGATGCTGGGAAAGGTTGGGGGCGGGAGGAGAAGGGGACGACGGAGAATGAGATGGCTGGATGGCATCACCGACTCTGTGGACATGAGTTTGAGTGTACTCCGGGAGTTGGTGATGGACAGGGAGGCCTGGCATGCTGTAATTCATGGGGTCGCGGAGAGTCAGACACAACTGAGCGACTGAACTGAACTAAACTGAACTGATGGACACTCATCTTTGACAAAGGAGCCAAGAATATAAAATGGAGAAAAGACAGTCTCTTTAACAAGCGGTGCTGGGAAAACTGGTCAGCCACTTGTAAAAGAATGAAACTAGAACACTTCCTAACACCATACACAAAAATAAACTCAAAATGGATTAAAGAGCTAAATGTAAGCCCATCCACTTTAAATAACTAAAAATCTAGACAAAATATATGAAACTATAGTTTTCAGAGATTCAGCAACAAACAGAGCCGGGCAGTGGTCCCAAAGAGAAGGAAAACAAACAAGGCGAACCTATGACTTCCCCAGCTTACCATCTAGAGAGAGTTTTCAGGCTTCCCTTTTCGTCACTGTGCAGTATTCGGCTGCATGAAGATGCCATTATTAGTTTATCTATTCAACAGTTGGTGAACGTTCAGGTTGTTTCCAGTTTTGAGTAAATACGAGTAAAGCTGTTCTGAACATTCATATATAGCATTTTGTTAAAGGGCTTCACTCTTTTTGAGTAAATACCTATGAATGGAACAGTTGGGTCATATGATAAATGTACATTTAACAATATAAGAAACTGTCAAACTGTTTTCTAAAGTCATTGCTTCATTTTACCTTCCCACCAGCAGGCATGAGAGTTCCTGTTGCTCCACACCATTGCCAACACTTAATACTGTCCAGTCTTTTCTTCTTTCTGATTTTAGACATTCTAATTAGTATGCTGTTGTTGTTCCATCGCTAAGTCACATCACTCTATGCAACCCCATGGAACGCAGCACACCAGACCTCATTGTCCTTCACTGTCTCAAACATGAGTTTGCTCAAACTCATGTCCACTGGGTCCATGATGCCATCCAATCATGTCATCCTCTGTCACGCACTTCTCCTTTTGCCTTCAGTCTTTCCTAGCATTAAGGTCTTTTCCAATGAGCCGGCTCTTAGCATCAGGTGGTCAACGTACTAGAGCTTCAGCTTTAGCATCAGTCCTTCCAGTGAATATTCAGGGCTGATTTCCTTCAGGATTGACTGATTTATAATAGTATTTCGTTATGGGTTTAATTTGTATTTTATTATGATTAATGCTGTTGAACATCTTTTCATGTGCTTAAAGGCCATCCATATATATTCTTTGGTAAAGTGTCTATTCAAGTCTTTTACTCATTTAAAAATTAAATTTTTAAAAAATTATTGAGCTGTAAGAGTTCTTTATATATTCTAGATTCAAGTCCTTTGTTACCTATGGTCAGCAAATTTTTGTCCAGCTTGTGGTTTGCCTTTTAGTTTCCTTTACGGTATCTTTCAAAGAACTAGCGTCTTGTGCTTTTTTTTTTTTTTAATGCTGACAATCTCATTTTACTCTCAGAACAGTTACTTAGATGAGTCTGGTATTGTTTTAACATTTTAGATATAAGGAATCTTATAGGTTCACTGTTGGGTTCAAAGTCACTCAGATTTTCAGAGCAACGCCGGTATGAGACCTTCAATTCTCAGATTCTGAGTCTATACAGAATTTGATGTGTTGACTCAGAAGCAGTTCAAGGTTTACCTTCTTGTTTTCATCTAAAACAGACCTACTTTATGGGATGACCTAGTCCCTGGCAGATGGAGGATTTCAAGGCTCTCGTGTGAATCTGTATTCCAGCTGCAGCTGTGTGTTCCCACCCACGAAGGGAAACAGGAGCTACCAGCAATTTTAAATTCCTTCAAGCTGAAAGCTATTTATTAAACCTGACAGATGACGGCAGAGCAAGATCCTGCTCTCTCTCATCCCCTCTGACCTCCCGTCAACTTCCGTTCCTGTCTTGGACTTTTAAAAAAGTGCTTTTTAATGATATCCATAATTCGTGAAAAGAAACGATAAAATCAAAACATATTACCACTGGCTTATAAACGCCTGTGCTATTAATTATTAACAGCCCAAGAAGAAAGTCAGGATGGATCCCAAAGGTGAGAGAGAGAAAGGTAAAAGTGGGGGGGGGGGGCGGGAAAGTTGATTGGAAAATAAAAATAACATTGGACCATGCATATTAATTCGGGATTTAATCCTTTTCTCAAGGAGCAAGCAGAGGTTTAGTGAACACGGGGCCTTAGCAATCACCTAACGAAAAGCTCTCATGTCACATATGGGAAAAACCTGAAGCCCAAAGCAAGGCCTCCCTTGTGTTTCAAGAGAGTTGTGGATGGAGCTAGTAGTGAGACATGTTTCTTTTAGCTGCCAGTCCTGTTCTTTATTCTTTTCTGCCTCCTTCATTGCCACACTTGACATCAAGGGAGGATAAGTGTTTTCCAAAATAAAGGGACTCATTTTCTGCAAAGCCTAAGAATCAGTCCCCACTTTCACTGTTTCAAACCCATGGCTACTTTTCCACTCTATCCTCCCCTGGAGACAGGGAGCAAGAACCAGCCTGCCTAGGCAGAACCAATCTAATGGTAATTTACCTAAAGAACATCAATATCCTTAATCCCTCCTAGCACCTGGAATTCTCTTATGGGAATATATTCTTTAGGATGAAGTGAAGTGATGTCAGTTTCTCTATAAATGAGAATTGATGATGTCAATTCCCCTATAAAAACTACTCCTCCCCCAAGTACTGAAGACTTCTGCGTGTCCGGCCCACTGTCTGCCACACATGGTAAGGTGTTGCTCCAGGACCCTTCCTGTGAGATCCCATTGTCCAACATACTATGCATATCTCTGCCCCTGTCTCCAGGCTCTTTCTCTGGTCTTGAACCTTGGCAACTACAAGGCTTGCAGGGTACAGCCCAACTAAGGGATGACCATGAGATGCTAGAGTCCTGCTTAGAGATTTTTTTTTTTTATTGGAGACTAATTATTTTACAATATTATATTGGTTGGTTTTGCCATACATTGACATGAATCTGCCCCGGGTGTACATGAGTTCCCCTTCCTGAACCCCCCTGCCACCTTCCCCCTCCCCTTATCTTCCCTCTGGGTCATCCCCGCACACCAGCCCCAAGCATCCTGTAACATGCATCAACCCTGAACTGGCGATTCGTTTCACATATGGTAATATACACGTTTCAATGCCATTCTCCCAAATCATCCCACCCTCACTCTCTCCCACAGAGTCCCAAAGACTGTTCTATACACCTGTGTCTCTTTTGCTGTCTCGTATACAGGGTTATCATTTCCATCTTTCTAAATTCCATATATATGCGTTAGTATACTGTATTGGTGTTTTTCTTTCTGGCTTACTTCACTCTGTATAATAGGCTCTAGTTTCATCCACCTCATTAGAACTGATTCAAATGCATTATTTTTAATGGCTGAGTAATATTCCATTGTGTATATGTACCAAAGCTTTCTTATCCATTCGTCTGCAGATGGACATCTAGGTTGCTTCCATGTCCTGGCTATTATAAACAGTGCTGCAGTGAACATTGGAGTACATGTGTCTCTTTCAATTCTGGTTTCCTTGGTGTGTATGCCCAGGAGTGCGATTGCTGGATCATATGGCAGTTCTATTTCCAGTTTTTTAAGGAATCTCCACACTGTTTTCCATAGTGGCTGTATTAGTTTGCATTCCCACCAACAGTGTAAGAGGGTTCCCTTCTCTCCACACCCTCTCCAGCATTTATTGCATGTAGACTTTTGGATAGCAGCCATTCTGACTGGTGTGAAATGGTATCTCATTGTGGTTTTGATTTGCATTTCTCTGATTATGAGGGATGTTGAGCATTTTTTCATGTGCTTGTTAGCCATCTGTATGTCTTCTTTGGAGAAATGTCTGTTTAGTTCTTTAGCCCATTTTTTGATTGGGTCGTTTATTTTTCTGGAATTGAGCTTCAGGAGTTGCTGGTATATTTTTGAGATTAATCCTTTATCAGTTGCTTCATTTGCTATTATTTTCTCCCATTCTGAAGGCTGTCTTTTCACCTTGCTTATAGTTTCCTTTGCTGTGCAGAAGCTTTTAATTTTAACTAGGTCCCATTTGTTTATTTTTGCTTTTATTTCCAATATTCTTGGAGGTAGGTCATGGAGGATCCTGCTGTGATTTATGTCAGAGAGTGTTTTGCCTATGTTCTCCTCTAGGTGTTTTATAGTTTCTGGTCTTACATTTAGCTCTCTAATCCATTTTGAGTTTATTTTTGTGTATGGTGTTAGGAAGTGTTCTAGTTTCATTCTTTTACAAGTGGCTGACCAGTTTTCCCAGCACCACTTGTTAAAGAGACTGTCTTTTCCCCATTTTATATTCTTGCCTCCTTTGTCAAAGATAAGGTGTCCATAGGTGCGTGGATTTATCTCTGGGCTTTCTATTTTGTTCCATTGATCTATATTTCTGTCTTCATGCCAGTACCATACTGTCTTGATGACTGTGGCTTTGTAGTAGAGCCTGAAGTCTGGCAGGTTGATTCCCCCAGTTCCATTCTTCTTCCTCAAGATTGCTTTGGCTATTCAAGGTTTTTTGTATTTCCATACAAATTGTGAGACTATTTGTTCTAGCTCTGTGAAAAATATCACTGGTAGCTTGATAGGCACTGCACTGAATGTATAAATTACTTTGGGTAGTATAATCATTTTCACAATATTTATTCTTCCAATCCACGAACACGGTATATTTCTCCATCTATTGTGTCCTCTCTGATTTCTTTCACCAGTGTTTTATAGTTCTCTATGTACAGGTCTTTTGTTTCTTTAGGTAGATATATTCCTAAGTATTTTATTCTTTTCGTTACAACAGTGAATGGAATAGTTTCCTTAATTTCTCTTTCTATTTTCTCATTATTAGTGTATAGGAATGCAAGGGATTTCTGTGTGTTGATTTTATATCCTGCAACTTTACTGTATTCATTGATTAGCTCTAGTAGTTTTCTGGTAGAGTCTTTAGGGTTTTCTGTGTAAAGGATCATGTCATCAGCGAACAGTGAAAGTTTTACTTCTTCTTTTCCAATTTGGATTCCTTTTATGTCTTTTTCTGCTCTGATTGCTGTGGCCAAAACTTCCAGAACTATGTTGAATAGTAGTGGTGAAAGTTTCAATTGAATAAGGAATTCAGAACATCGACTACCCAAACTGGATACACCTCTCCCCTTTTTCTTCTTTGCCCAAAGGCAAACTTAACTCCAGGACTTTCCAATAAGACCTCAGCTCTAAGAGACAGAAGACTGCAGTGTCAGCACTTTCTGGCAGCCTTTCAACCACGCCTTCACTTCTAGCCACGCTATGATACCCTCTTCTATTTTTATTTTTAAAGTCAAAATGTATGAGATTTTTTTTCTTCACCGTCTTTATTTTGATTTTGAAAGGAACACAAATATGTAACAGTACCTTTTTCTTATTCCTAACATGCATAGTTTATATTTTAAGAGAAGACAATCAAACTAAACAATAATGATAAAGACACACAGGTATGTCCACTTGGGACTAGACACATTGCCTCCCTGGAAACTCCCACTCACCCCGGTTCCGGCATCAATGAGAAAGGTACTTAACACTCTGTTGTGGGGCGGGGGTGGGGGAGCAAAGGCCAAGTTACATGCTGATGTGCAGGGGCTTGGTTCTTCATGATTTCTCCAGGAAGTCCAAGATGGATTGTGTCTTCTATTTTTGGATTCACACTGGGAAGCCAATTAAATTAAAGGACTATTCGTTTCACTATACTTGTCTCCAGGTTGCTCAAACAGAAATGCAAATGGCTTCTATTGAGTGAGATTTCTGCCTCAACAAGAACAAAATTGTAACACCAAACCCCATGTACTTCAGAGTCCCATGTGCATTAAGGGGGAGAAACACAAATCCCAACCCTGGATGCTACCTGAAATCTCCTGTGAATGCAAATAGATATTATCCTAAATGAAGGCATAGTTAGCGTCTACGGCCACTCATGGGTCCTTAGAACAGTTGTCAGAAATGGGTCTGCTTACTTACATGGACATAACTGGGAGAAAGGAGGAAGAAATTCTTTTTTTCCAACTTCACTCAGGAGAGTGGAGAAATGACAGAAGGTAAATACATTTCTCTGTGTGATAATAAATAATAAACATAAAATAAATACTAAGTACATAAACATTGCTTCTTTGATGTTCCTTCCTTACACAGCAGCAGGTAGCCTTGCATCAAATAGATTGCCAGCAAGCCCATGGTTCCCAGCTCCCAGTTTCAAATCCCACAAAATGGAAACAGTAAACTGTCTCAAAATTTCAAACCAAAGGTCCAGAAATGAGTTGTGCTGGCATGATTGGCCTGATTTACAATGAGCAGCCAATAATGACCAGATCAGAGGCTGAAGAGCAGCTGACTCAATATGTCAGGGCCCACGGTGAAGCCATGAGGGAAGATGGACTGAACTGGGTCATTAAGGGCTCTTGAGAAAGGATGGGTGGGGAGTGGTGACTGAAGAGCTGACCCACCTGTTTACTGCATGTGTATATGGCCAGGAAGGACCTTTTACAAATAGGTTAACTGGTGGCTTGTCCACAAAAAGAACTAGAAGCAACTAGAATTTGCAATTTTTTTCCTTAAAAAACATGTAGCATGTGGGACATGAGATTGCCCTCCAGTAGTCCTTGCTCAAAAGTAATTTCCATATTGAACAGATGACCTTCCTTACGAAAAAAGTAAGACTTTCCAACTAGCCTACAGTCCATAAAATAACAGTCTGCAACCTGCCATTTGTAGATCATTTCAGGGCATGGCCAGCCCAAATTGAAACTTGCCCATCACCAACGTCAGATGAAATGTGAGGCTCCTCTAATAGCAGGGCCTCTGCAATGGAGCGGACGTGGGTTATGATGGTTGCTTTGGCCTTCATTATTTACAGAGACCTATATGGCAGGATGTAATAAGCAGAACAAAATTTGAGACAACAAAAATGTCTCAGTGTTTATGAAAGCCCAAACTATTTCCCAGGAAAAGAAGTCATTTAGAGCAAACTGAAAGCACTTGACTTCATCTTCACTCTTATTAAAAAAAAAAAAAAAAATCCCCAACTGAGGACAATTCAACTCAGTCTTTGAAATTCACATCCATCTAAAAATGATTGGAAGGAAGGAAGGAAGAGGGGAGAAGCAAAGAAAAAAGGGAGGGAGAGAGAGATCAAAGGCTGGTGCAGAGCCCAGAATTTGACCATCTTGGTAACATGCCTCTCAAGTCTTGAAACCCACTCTTTTTTTTCTCATATATTAAAACAAATGTAAGCTTGAGGCCTAATCTTCTATCAGGTAAATTCACCTCTGAAAAGTGTGCTGTTTTTTGGCAAGTGCCCCAAATAGTAAATTGGATCAAAATGAACGGGCAGTGTTTGATTCTTTTATATTCCTACTATCCACAAACAAAAGCAAGGATAACGAAAAATGCAAGCCAACATGTATCAGAATGTTCACAGCAGGTCTATTCATAATAACCAAAAGCTGGAAACAACCCAAATGTTCATCAGGAATAGAATGGATAAATAAATCATGACATACGTATACAACACAACACTAGCAATGAGAATAAACGAACTACAACTACAGGCAACAACAGGAGAAAATCTCACAAGGATGATGTTTAACAAAAGAACCCAGATGGAGTGGAATACTTATCATAATGCTTCAATTACATTAAAGTTCAAAAGCAGACAACCAATTTACGGTGATGAAAGCCACATTAGTGGTTGCCACTGGGCAAAGGGGACATGTGGGCACCCCTGGAATGTTTGTCATGTTCTATTTCTTGATTTGAATGACAGATACACTTTGTGAAAATTCATCAGGCTACACAAGTATCGCTGGTGCTTTTTTCTGCATGTATGTTTTACTTCACTAAATACTTTCCTTGAAAGTGTGTATGACATGTAAATTTTGGCGGATGATGGAAATGTGCTATGTTTCAACTTTGGTGGTGGATTACAAGATCATACTAACCAATCTACACAGTTAAAATTGATGAATTTACTTCCTGTAAACTCTAGATAGTAAAACTTATTTTTTAAAAGATTTTATGAAAAAGAGTTCTGTTCTCTACACACCAAAGCAGTTTAAGAACAATTCAGAACAAAAGCAAGTACTTGCTTTTATTCCTGAGCTTTATTTTGTAGGAGATACAAATCAAAGGCTCAAATGCTTAAATGTTTGTAAATTATCAGAATTTGTTGTTTAGTCACTCAGTCATTTCTGATTCTTTGTGATCCCATGGACTGTCACTTGCCAGGTTCCTTATCCATGGAATTCTCCTGGCAAGAACACTGGAATGCATTGCCATATCCTTCTCCAGGAAATCTTCTTGACCAAGGGATAAAACTGCCATCTCCTGCATTGGCAGGTGGATTCTTTATCTTTGAGCCACCAAGGAATCATAAATTATTAGAAGTCCTCAAAGGCAGAGATCCTGTTTATACATGAATCCTATTTATACATTTAGTATTAGCCAATTGGAAAACTGAGGCTAGGGATTCTCTTTTCAATTCTAATTCATAATCCTCTAAATTTCTCCCAGTGTCACCAATGTGCCTGTTCAGTTCAGTTCAGTCCCTCAGTCATGTCCGACTCTTTGCGACCCCATGGACCACAGCACACCAGGCCTCCCTGTCCATCACCAACTCTCGGAGTTTACTTAAACTCATGCCCATTGAGTCAGTGATACCATCCAACTATCTCATCCTCTGTTGTCCCCTTCTCCTCCTGCTTTCAATCTTTCCCAGCACCTGGGTCTTTTCAAATGAGTCAGTTTTTCACATCAGGTGGCCAAATATTGGAGTTATTTATGCTAAAGTTATGCTTTAGCATCAGTCCTTACAATGAATATTCAGAACTGATTTCCTTTAGGATGGACTGGTTGGATCTCCTTGCAGTCCAAGGGGCTCTCAAGAATCTTTTCCAGCACCACAGATCAAAAGCATCAATTCTTCGGTGCTCAGCTGTCTTTATAGTCCAACTCTTGACATCCATACATGACTACTGGAAAAACCATAGCTATGACTAGATGAACCTTTGTTGGCAAAGTAATGTCTCTGCTTTTCAACATGCTGTCAAGGTTGGTCATAAGTTTTCTTCCAAGGAGCAGGTATCATTTAATTTCATGGCTGCAGTCTCCATCTGCAGTGATTTTGGAGTCCAAAAAATAAAGGCTCGCACTGTTTCTACTATTTTCCCATCTATTTCCATGAAGAGATGGGACCATCCATGATCTATAGTTTTCTAGATGTTGAATTTTAAACCAATTTTTTCACTTTCCTCTTTCACTTTCATCAAGAGACTCTTTAGTTATTTTTTGCTTTATGCCATAAGGGTGGTATTATCTGCATATCTGAGGCTATTCATATTTCACCCAGAAATCTTGATTCCAACTTGTGCTTCATCTGGCCCAGCATTTCTCATGATGTAGTCTGCATATAAGTTAAATAAGCAGGGTGACAATATACAGCCTTGACGTACTTCTTTTTCTATTTGGAACCAGTCTATTGTTCCATGTCCAGTTCTAACTGTTGCTTCCTGACCTGCATACAGGTTTCTCAAGAGGCAGGTCAGGTGGTCTGGTATTCCCATCTCTTTCAGAATTTTCCAGTTTGTTGTGATCCACACAGTCAAAGGAATTGGCATAGTCAATAAAGCAGAAAAAGATGTTTTTCTGGAACTCTCTTGCTTTTTCAATGATCCGACAGATGTTGGCAATTTGATCTCTGGTTCCTCTGCCTTTTCTAAAACCTGCTTGAACATCTGGAAGTTTACAGTTCACATATTGCTGAAGCCTGGCTTGGAGAATTTTGAGCATGGCTTTACTAGCGTGTGAGATGAATGCAATTGTGCGGTAGTTTGAGCATTCTTTGGCATTGCCTTTCTTTGGGATTGGAATGAAAACTGACCTTTTTCCAGTCCTGTGGCCACTGATGAGTTTTTCAAATTTGCTGGCATATTGAACACAGCACTTTGACAGCATCTTTTACGATTTTAAATAGCTCAACTGGAATTCTATCACCTCCACTAGCTTTGTTCATAGTGATGCTTCCTAAGGCCCACTTGGCTTTGCATTCCAGGATGTCTGGCTCTAGGTGAGTGATCATACCATCATGGTTATCTGGGTCTTGAAGATCTTTTTTGTATAGTTCTTCTGTGTATTCTTGCCACCTCTTCTTAATATCTTCTGCTTCTGTTAGGTCCACACCATTTCTGTCCTTTTTTGTGCCCATTTTTGCAAGAAATGTTCCCTTGGTATCTCTAATTTTCTTGAAGAGATCTCTAGTCTTTCCCATTCTATTGTTTTCCTCTATTTCTTTGCATTGATCACTGAGGAAGGCTTTCTTATCTCTCCTTGCTATTCTTTGACATTCTGCATTCAAATGGGTATATCTTTCCTTTTCTTCTTTGCCGTTCACTTCTCTTCTTTTGTAAGGCCTCCTCAGACAACCATTTGGCCTTTTTGCATTTCTTTTTCTTGGGGATGGTCTTATCCCTGCCTTCTGTATAATGTCAAGAAGCTCCATCCATAGTTCTTCAGGCACTCTGTCTGTCAGATATGATCCCTTGAATTGATTTGTCACTTTTACTGTATAATCGTAAGGGATCTGATTTAGGTCGTACCTGAATGGTCTAGTGGTTTTCCCTACTTTCTTCAATTTAAGTCTGAATTTGGCAATAAGGAGTTCATGATCTGAGCCACAGTCTCCTCCCAGTCTTGTTTTTGCTGACTGTATGGAACTTTTCCATCTTTGGCTGCAGAGAATATAATCAATCTGATTTTGGTATTGACCATCTAGTGATGTCCATGTGTAGAGTCTTCTCTTGTGCTGTTGGAAGAGGGTGTTTGCTATGACCAGTGCATTCTCTTGGCAAAACTCTATTAGCCTTTGCCCTGCTTCATTTCGTGCTCCAAGGCCAAATTTGCCTGTTACTCCAGGTGTTTCTTGACTCCCCACTTTTGCATTCCAATCGCCTATAATGAAAAGGACATCTCTTTTGGGTGTTAGTTCCAGAAGGGCTTGTAGGTCTTCATAGAGCCGTTCAGCTTCAGCTTCTTCAGCATTATTGGTTGGGGCATAGACTTGGATTACTGTAATGTTGAATGGTTTGCCTTGGAAATGCACAGAGATCATTCTCTCATTGTTGAGATTTTATACCAGCACACTGTGGTGACTGTGCCCCATGATGCTGTCAAACAACAAAGCACAGAACCTTCTTTATTGCTCACCCTTGTGGCTCAGCTCTGCTGATTGTCCAGGGCTTGCTCCTCTGTCTGGGGTCAGGCTAGCCACTACCTGATACAAGTGGGCCTCAACTTCAATGACCAGGGCAATGTGATATGGTTGTGTTCCTCCCAGGTGGTCCCGGAGATGCTCACCTCCTGAGGTCCAGACCCTTGTGCAGTCACCTCCCATAAAACAAAGAGCTTCCTGTATAGTACAGACCCTTCCAAAGCTAACATGGGCATTTTAAGGCTTAGTCACAAAAGGCAATGTAACTTCTGCCTTGCTCATTTGGATCACACGGTAAGTGAAATCCAGACAGCATGGTATGGAGATAGATGATCAGCCTGGTGGAGAGAATCAGATGGTAAGGAACCAAGGCCTGAACATTCAACACCAACTTGCCGGACACATGCAAGCTCTGTCTAGCCCCAGCACATGGCTATAACTCCTGAGCCAGCACCAATCAGCTAAACCACACCTGAATTTCTTATATCTTCCAGAAACTCCAAAAGATAATAAATGCTTACCATTTTATGCTGCTAATTTTGGGATAATTTGCTGTGCAGTCATAGATCACTAGCATACTGAGTCTATACCACATAATCCTCATTATTCAATAGGCTACCCTGGGTACATTCTCACGAGAGCAGAGGCACAGGACAGTCAGTGAAGGAAGGCCTGCCAGCACTTTTCAGATTTCTACTTGAATCCTGTCTCCAAAGATCCTTTTGGCCAAATTAAGTCAAAAGGCTCAGGTCATCTACTGTAATAAGGCATTATAAAGTTACATAGCAAACAGCATGGTTGGTGGTTTTAAGATGTGTTCACAAAGTCCTTGACACCACCTCATTTATTTATTTTTTATTAATTTTCTTCCCCTGTACCTCATGGCATGCAGGATCTTAGTTCCCTGGAAAGAGATCAAATCAGCACCCCTGCAGTGGGAGCGCGGAGTCTTAACCACTAGGACCACTAGGGAAGGTCCAACAGTGCCCATTTAAAAGCAGGGACTATTTCCCCTCCTCTTGAATGGGGGTTGGTCTTACTAACTCTGTTAATTGGAAGTGTCTCACTTCTAATAAACAGAATATTGTAGAACAGGTGGTACCTGAACTAGGTCAGAAAAAGGACAGCTTCTGCCTGGCTTTCCCTCCTTCACAGTCACAGGTTTCTTGCTCCGGACAAACCAGCCGCTTGTCACAAGGACAGTGGAGCAGACCTGCAGGGGAGTCCACGTGGAGAGGTATGTGCATGCATGCTAAGTCACTTCAGTTGTGTTCAACACTTTGCAACCCTATGGACTGTGCCCTGCCAGGCTCCTCTGTCCATGGCGATTCTTCTGCTGCTGCTGCTGCTGCTGCTAAGTCGCTTCAGTCGTGTCTGACTCTGTGCGACCCCATAAGACAGCAGCCCACCAGGCTCCCCCGTCCCTGGGATTCTCCAGGCAAGAACACTGGAGTGGGTTGCCATTTCCTTCTCCAATGCATGAAAGTGAAAAGTGAAATTCTCCAGACAAGAATATTGGAGTGGGTTGCCATGCCTTCCTCCAGGGGATCTTTCCAACCCAGGGATCAAACCCGTGTCTCTTACGTCTCATTCACTGGCAGGTGGTTCTTTACCACTGGCACCACCTGGGAAGCCCACATGGAGGGGAACTGCGGCCAAATACCAACAACTAGCACCAACTTGTCACCATGTTGAAAGTGAATCCTCTAGCCCCAGCTCACATCTTAAGTGCAAATGAGATCCTAATCTAAGCTACTACTGAATATTCCTGACCCACAGAAACATGAGAGACAGAGGTGTGTTTGTTTGTTTTGTTTTTGTGAGTTAGTTTTATTCAGTGGGAATTTTTAGAACTTTAAGCCTGGCAGACAGCATCCTGGTAGCCAGATGCCAGAATCCCTACCATCAATATCCTAGAAAGCTGGATGTCATCACAGCTCCCTTCACCAGAAATGGAATCTGCGCCCACTTCATCTTGCTGCTCTGTTCCAGTCAGAAGTCTTGTGCAGGTAAACATTATTGGTGGAGTTTATTCTCAGAGAAAAATGTGGAAATGAACTGTGAGCTCCCTTCTCGGGAAGGTGTTATTCATAAGATTGAAAATACCCCAGGAATAGGTAGGGTGTTGAAATGGTGCTAAGTAGGAAAATTGGCAAATTCTCACTTTTTGTCCCCAGAAAAAGTCATCATTACATTACTAAAACACAGATAACTAGAGAATCTATTCACATGTCTGTTTCCTGGAACCCAAATTGGTAAATGAATTTCATCTCCAGAGCCATTTCTAATAATTTGGTAGTGCCTGAGTTGCTAAGACGAACCCCAGGATCAGGTGAAAAGAGATCTGGGATTGAGTTGTGATGATGCCTTGGGTGCTGTGTATTTCTGTTAAATATTAGGTACCTGCAAAAATAAATGTCCTCGTCTCTGTATTTTTTCTCAATGTCTATAAGGAGGGGTGAAAACATCCTGTGACCTTTTATAACTGTTTAGATTAAAACTGTTAACTCTTTCAGTCACCTTTCTGACATGGCATGCTGGCCAATGCACGTCTCCTTTATATCACTCCAGTACTTGGCAGAACCAAACATACCTCTGCTGAGGACAGCCTCCTGCTCGTCTCCCTTCCCTCTCCCCACCCTTATGTAATTTCCCAAAGGACCCCTCAAGAATCCTCAGCCAATTTTTTACCTCCCAGGACTTGCTCATTCATCTTCACTTTCTCTCTCCTTTCCCTGAAATTCAGCCAACGGTATAAATAAACTGTGGACAAACAGTTCCCACACTTTAGGCTTTCCATTTTCCTGTTTGGATGGTGTGGTCTTTCTCCATGTAGGTCAGCTTGGCTTGATTTCAGTCACCACTCAGTCCAACTTTGGGACTGACCAGAAGTCTACATTAAAGAGGCTTCCCTATCTCAAGACTAAACATCACAGCTATTGTGCAATAGTTTCAATGGGGTAGATTCTCACCTCTCCTCAGCCACGTTACAAAGTAGGACATTTGCCTGGGCCCTAGAGCAGTGCTTCTCAGACTTCAATGTGCAAACCGATCACCTGGACATCTGCTTAAAGAAGATTCTGTTTCAAAGAGTAGGGCCAAGACTCTCCATTCCCATCAAGGTGACGGCAATGAAGTGAATGCTCTGGTCCACAGACCACACTTCATCTAGCGATGTTCTGGAAGACCCAGTCTCACCCTCGTCCCGAGAACTTTCTGCAGAGTTTCTTCTTACCTCTCTCCTCTGGATCACATTTCTTCACCATCACTCCCCTAAATATGCATGTCCATTCTTCCTCCACCCCTGATCACAATTACTTTCCTTATTCAATGAATCAAGAATCACTGAACACCTACCATAAGTTAGACACCAGACTAGGCACTAGGGAGAAAAATATTACTCCTGTTCATGTGGAACTTAACAGTCCAAAGAAAGACATTAACAAACAATTATTCAATAATTAGTTGTAATTGTAAGAATGCCAGGAATGAAAATTGTAGGATGCTGTGAGAGCAAATAATGGAGAAAAGTCTAACCAGGCTCCTCGGCCCTTGGAGTTTTCACTTTGCACCATCTCCTCTGGTCTTTTATAAACTCAGTCTTGTCTACAGTGAAGAAGAGCATCTGAACGACCTTTCACCTTCCCTGTTGAGCACGGCCACCGGTGTGCGTTTGGTGTTGCACGGCTGCCCTCACCTTTGGCAGGAAGACACGCATGGCACTGGAGTCACGGTTGGCAGGAGAGTCCGAGGTTTCCATAGCTCCAGATTAATCTCGGGCTGCCTCATGCCATTCTTGCCCCTTGGCTCCCCTTCATAATGGCACTGACCATCTGCACAGGCAAGCTGTTCACTCCCAAATTCTAGTCGGCCCTTCCCCTTCTCACAAAAAGACAGGAAATGTAATGCCCTCATTTCTTCCCTCTCATGACCTCTTCTGCTGATCTACTACCTATGACTTGGCTATTGCCAGCAAATTGTGCTCATTAATACCAGGTCTTTAATAGTCTTTCCTCAAAAATGTCAAGCTTCGGGTCTACCTGTTGTAGCAGAGATGCTGGCTTCCTCGGACTCAGAAAGCTTCAGCCTCAGTAGTTGCCCTTTCCAGTCTCACAGAGGATCAGCTGGGCAAGAAGAAGAAAAGGCTTGGAGATTACAGCGCCACTGTAACTTGTGTAGGATAAGATTTTCCATTGTGTTTTCCCTACAGTTCATTTCTGTATGGTATCATATTCAAGGAAATAATAATCCATTAGCTAAAGTGTATCTACAGAGCAAGTTGAATATTTTCTGAAATCTCTTGAAAAAGGATTTGTCCATTTTGACTTTAAAGACAATTTAAGGTCACAATCCTGATATCTGTACTCTTTTTTTAATATATTCACATCTATATTAGCTTCTCCAATGTCTTCTCTCTACTCCGTCTCTTAAAACTCTCCTGCCTCTCCATCAGAACAGACCCATTGCACTTCCAGGTCCTTCATCACTAATCTTTTCCCTCCCTGGATTTCTTCTGCCAAAGTCTTTAGACGATCGCCCTCCCCTCTCACCAGCACTGCTCATCTCAGCAGGGCCTACCACCCTGCCCAAGGCCTGAGCAGATCCAGGACCTGGAGGAAGATCTAGAGTTCTTCCCCTGAGAATCCTCCCACCCGGGAGGAAGTGAGGGCAGGTGTGCACCCTCCCACCTTGTCTGTGCTTGCTTTTGTTCCTCACTGTCGCATCACTAACCCCAGGAATTAACTCCTTTTATTTCAAGGAAAAGCGGCAGGATCGTTATAAAAATTCCAGTGTTTGCTGATTAAGAAAATGGTGAAGGGCTAATACGAAATTATTAGCTGTTTATTCAGCTGACTAGCATCTGCATTCAATTAAAAACATGTCTGAGGGACTTCCCTAGGGGTCCAGTGTTTAAGAATCCCCTGTGCAATGCAGGGGCTGGGGTCCACCCCTGGCTGGGGAACTCAGATCCCACATGCGGCATAACAGCTAAGCCTGGACGCCACACTTAGAGAGCCCACGTGCCTCAACCAGAGAGTCTGTGCGCTCTCTAACGAAAAATCCTGCACGACGCAATGAGGATTCCATGTGCTGCAATTAAGACCAGATCCAGCCAAATGAATAAATGAAATAAAAATTCTTTAAAATTTTCTTAAATGCAAATATATGTAGGCTACTCAAATATCTTTATGTGTGTGCACCCTCGCGCATACACATATAGATTCAGATTTCCTGTATTAAATCCCAATCCTGCCAAGACGATGACTCTTTCCCCTTCACCACAGTCCCTTGTCCATGGCCCACAGGCTGGAAGCCAGATATTCCTGTCACTTAATTAACTTAGTGAATCTTTAATCACACACTACCAACATTTTAAAACCTCACCTTAACACATTACTTTTCATGAAATCTCCAAAGTGTTCAAAGTTGTGAGCAGATTAAGACTCATCTTGGTCCTATGCATGTCATAATTTTAGGATTATTGGAGGGATAGAATTAATCAAGTTTCTTTGACGTGTATCCACCTATTTTACTCCACAGAAAGCCCCACAAATCCTCACACTGGGAGTCAACACTGAGCCACCCCTTGTGCATGCTAATTGTACACAACACTAATGGAGCATGTGGATGGCACTGGCTTCCTAACGCGCAGCTTTGTGTCATAATCTCTGTTTGCCAGCTGGGACACTGATGGAGCATTTTACAGCACAGCCTTCGCTACCCTCATGAAATATTACAATCACATAAAATGTTATGCTGTAGGAGTGTAAGGAATATGGAGGCTGCTCCTGGCATTTGTGCCTTAATCACCTCTTTTCATGGCTTTGCTGCCCGCTTAGGAGTCCTTGGAAAGCTTCTTGCTGCACGAACAGGGGTGTGGAGTTGAAGCAGCCACGCCCCGCAGACAGCCTCATTTCCAATTCCAGTTCAACAGCTCATGCAAGGTGGAGCCAGGAAGCTCTCTTGACTGTCCTGTGCTCTTATTTAATTGGCATTTCCTCAGATTCCAGAGCAATCATTTCCATCACTCAGGTATGAGACACTCAGGAAGCCCTGTTACAGATACTTAAACCAACTTACCCACACACCTCTCAAAACTTGATCCATAGCTACCACTCAACCTGCTCTGAGTCCTACCAAATAGAACCTTGGCACCAGAAAAACAACCCCAAGTTCTCACATTAAACATTAGGGGTATGGATGTGTCTGGGCCAAATATTGGAATCGGTGACATAATTTTTGTCCTTATCCAGTTCCGCAGTGATTCTGGGCAACAAAAATTCCCTGCTGGCTTCCTAAGTTTTCAAACGAACTGTGATCCTAATGCAGACACAGTGTAGACTTTCCCCCACTGCCTGAAATCAACCACTAGCTGTTTTCACCCAACTTTCTGGGGAGTGGAAGAGCAACTTGTAGCAGAAGCACAAAGGGCCTCTTGGTAAACTAGAGAGTCCACTTGGAGCATTAACTTCTGTAAAAACTGGAAAATAGGCTCATTCAAAGATGATGGGCTGATGTTCCTGGGTTCAGAGACTAGCTCTGCCCCACCACCGCCCCTGCCCAGGGGTGCTGGCTTCTGATGCCATGGGGGTGCTCTCCCCAAGTCAGGCAGCGAGGGGGCCGTGTGGCCAGCCTGGAGGAGGAGTCACCCACACATTGCTGGTGTGTGTGCTGTCATCCATGGAACCAGCGTCCTTTTGATTCCAAGGTGACCGTCCCTTCTTTATGTGGGTGATCCTGATTTTAGCCAAGTCACAAACAGACAGAAGTCGGACAACAGGGCTGGAAGGGGAGAAAGCACCACTCCTGCCCTCGTACATCAGGCCTAGACCCGCGGGTGTTCTTTCAGATGCTCCAACACTCCAGTGATAAATGGCTGGCCCTGAGCCCTTGGGCTCCAGGGTCTGTTGCTCATCCCTATCATCTGGGAGCCTTTTACAGTCACATCCAAATGGCAAGGGGGAGGGAGCCAGGCATCAGCAGTTTTGAAAGATTCCCCAAAGTGTCCCCACATGCACCAGTTTGGGAGCCACTAGCAAAGTGGCTGCAAGCACAGAGGCAGCGACAGGTCTGGGTTTGACCCCTCACTCCACACCACATGTGTGCCCTCGGACAAACTACTGAAACTTGCTGTGCCTCCCTTTTCTCATTTATAAGATGTAGTATTTTAAGAATAGTGCCAGTGTTTACCTCAAGGTGTTTCCAAGAGGATTAAATGGTGTATTATTTGTAAAGTGCTTAGTTCAGCTCCTGGTACCTGCTAAGAGCTGTAAAAGTTTGTTAAAAAGGAAAACACATGCAAGCTTATTTCTGCCCCAGGGCCTTTGCTCTTGCTTTGGCTGAACCAAACCCTCCTTGACTGTCATGGCAATAGGCAGCCCACTTACACTAGTTACACTCTTGATGCCCTTTTTATTCTCATGGCTTTAGGTGTGCGTTTATTGAATATGTTTAAGTTGGGCTTCCCAGGTGGCACGAGTGGGGAAGAACCTGTCTCCTAATGCAGGAGACGTAGGAGATGCGGGTTTGATCCCTGGGTCGGGAAGATCCCTTGGAGGAGGTCATGGCAATCCACTCCAGTATTTGTGCCTAGAGAATCCCATGGACAGAGGAGCCTGATGGGCTACAGTCCATGGACTCACAGAGTCGGATATGACTGAAGCGGCTTAGCACGCACACGCGTGTTTAAGTTGTCTCCTCTACTGGAATGTAAACCTAGCAAGAGCAGGATCTGTCCTCTCTCTAAAACAGCACCTGCATAAAGGAGAGGCTGAAGGAACGTGAACACTGGGGTGAACCTGATTCCCTGGGGATGGGAGGGCAGGTGCTGAGGTCCAGGCTTTGGGACAGTCACCCCTCCACAGGCCACCGATCGTTCATGATTCAGACACAACCTTGGGGCTTATTGTGGGTGCAATATCACTCACACATGTTAGCATCTCCAATTAAACCTTGTGCAAGAGGAAACTTGCAGAAGTGGCCTCTCCTTGAAAGTCTAGACCTGAGGAGACTGCACCAGATAAATCCCTCATATGAATTCTCTCATTTCATTTCAGCAAATATTTCATCTCTCTTATTAACTTTACAGCTTATCTATATTCATTTTTATACATTGCTGTCCCCACCCAGATCAGGGTCCCCAGCTCTCTTTCACCACGTGGGTCTGAGAAAATAATCACCAGGAGTTTTAACAGGATGAAATACATGTGGATCATATCAAAGATAGTGAAGATTTATATCTTAGATGGATAACATAGTGCAGTTGTTGGTACCAGAGCTGTCTCTGAGAACCTCACAAGGATTCAACATTTCCGTTTCTGTTAATCATTCTATGGCTGTGCTCCATTTCATGTTGTTCTGTTGTTCAACTGCTCAGCTGTATTCAACTCTGCGAGCCCGTGGACTGCAGCAGGCCAGGCTCCTCCCTCCTTTACTATCTTCTGACTTGCTTGCTTGCTCAGTCACTCTGTCATGTATGACTCTTCTGCGACCCCATGGACTGTAGACCGCCAGGCTGCTCTGTCCATGGAATTTTCCTGGCAAGAATACTGGAGTGGGTTGCCATTTCCTACTCCAGGGGATCTTTCTGACCCGGGGATTGAAATCCTGTCTCTTGTACCTCCTGCATTGGCAGGCAGGTTCTTTACCACTGTGCCACCTGGGAAGCCTTCAGTATCTCCCAGAGTGTGCTTAAATTCATATCCATTGAGTCGGTGATGCTATCTAACCATCTCATCTTCTGCTGCCCCTGTCTCCTCCTGCCCTCAATCTTTCCCAGCATCAGGGTCTTTCCCAATGAGTTGGCTCTTCACATCAGGTGGCCAAAGTACTGAAGCATCAGCTTTAATATCAGTCCATTTCATAGAAGAAGACATATTCTAACCAGGAACCTCAAGTAGATCTGAGGGTGATTTGAATTAGAAAGTCACCTCCCTTTACAGGCACACATGTAAATGCACTGTGAAGTCCTTCAGAGGAAAGCTCCCATTTTAGCTCATTTCAGATTGGAGCCGCCAAGGGGCCCCCTATGAAGTTGAGAACCTAGGTCAGCTGAAAGTCCATGGACATGACAAAGATCTCCTGAGTCTGTAGTCTATGAGATTTCACTGAAATTACTGAAATGCTGATGTTTTGGGAATGGGTTTGTAAAATTTGAAGTTATAAACTCAATTCATCACAATGAGAGGCCAAATGACCCCGAGTCTAGTCTCTTCTCAGTGGTTTGCACCATGCTTGGCTGAATGAATCAGAAGAAACTTCACAGAGAGGTTCCAGACCCAAGTGCAGAATCTTCTAGCCCTGCCATCTTCCACCTCCTCCACGTGTGGTGCCCAGGTTTCTGTGAACAGGCGTTTTGCGGTGTGAGATTGCCTAGGAGATATCAGCCAGACAGTATCACCCTTATCTTCATTAGCATTCTCTGGAGGGCCAGGGTTCTGTTCCCGTGGGGCCACCAGGAGAAGTTAGATGCCATTGACCTAAAAGTTGACTCACAGTCAGGGACTTGGCCTTGCTCTTCCAGCTGCTTTCTGCTCTGTGTACATCTTAAGAACTTTGAATGCAGTGCTGGAATGGGTGTGCTTTGCTCACCAGGCTAAACTGTCTCATCTGGCCCTCCTCCCATCCCCCACCTGGCTGCTCCTGGCCACATTCAGCGGCTTTGAGATCAGTGCTTCTCAAACTGTAATCCACACACACATCACCTGGGGATGTCTTAAAATGCAGATTCTAATTCTGAAGTCCTGATCAGAGATTACTTTTACAACAGGGGTGGAAGTGGGGGCAGGGGTGAGATGCTGCTGACCAAGGATGAACAGCAAATACCTAAGCCATCAAAGTCTAACCACTGAAAGTGACCTTTGACCATGAAGATTCACATGAGAAGGGAGGCTTGGTGCTTTTCCACTTTTGGGAGAATCTGCCATTTATAAGACAAGAATGCTTTCCAAAGAAAGGATGATGTTCCTGTGAAATTCCAGTCTAGAGGTGGTCTTAGTTGGGGGCAGGGGACATCCTTCTCACATCATCTGAAATCCTGATGATCTATGTCGCGAGGCCACACTTGCACCCTGAGCGGTGCCTGTGCACGATGCTGGTGCCAGATGCCCCAGGGGAGCGGCTGAAGCAAACACAAAGGGCAGGGAAGAGCCCCAAGGGGACAGGACACAAGCTGTCTCCTCCTCCACCTGATAAACTCTGGATCTGAGCTGCTGCTTTCTCCTGCATCAGGACCATGGGGCAGGAAGCCAGGTATGGAAACCTCTTCAGCAGGCTCAGCTCGCCCATAAATTCTGCTTTAAGACCTATTCCCTACAGAGACATCACCAGCAAAAAGGCAGTAGGTGGCAGGAAGTGGTTAAATCCAACTCATTGCGTTATTATCAAGAGCAGCTGATGGAGGAAGCCTGCATGAAGCTCCCCAACTGCTCTTTCTCCCTTGTTCGTCTTAGGATTATTTTATTTATAGCTGGGAACAAATAATTACCTACAGCTGCGCTTCTCAATTGCAGGGCACTTAAGGCAGCTTTTCCACCCACCAGGTTGTTCCTCCCGGAGCCTTCTCCTGGGAGGAACTGCCCAGCCCCCTTCTCCACCGCCCTGTGACCTGACAGTCTTTTTTTAGTCCAAGAACCTTCCACATGGGCCCTCTCTCTGACTTGTCTGTAATGCTTAGATTAATTCCTTTAGCCAAGTGCATTATCAGAGGAATAGGTTTGAAGACATCTACACATAGGTCCCCACAGGGGCCTTCTTGGAATTATGGGAAACCCTGCGTGGTGATTAGTTAAGGAGGGCTTAGGAGCTAGAGCTCCAAACAGATTCAGGTTGGAATTCTAGTCTGCCAGTTCCTTTAATTCTCAATTTTCTCCTCTGCATAGTGCGGATTATGATATAGTATCAACCCCACTGGTGCAAGGATAAAATGAAGGCATGGGAAGTATTTACTTGTGTGTTTGCACACAGGATGTGGTCAACAAATGGTAGCAGTTACTGCATGAGTGGTGGTGAGGAAGGGATACATCAGGGACACCAGAACCACAGAATTAAAGCCGGAAGAGGCCCTGGAGGTCAACTAGCCCAGCGCATCTCAAAGTTGCTGCAGCCTGAAAATCACCAGGAGAGCAGACTGCTGGGCTCCACCTCAAGATGACTGGACTCAGTAAGCCAAGGGTTATTGTTGCTGCTGCTTGGTTGCCAAGTTGTGTCCAACTCTCTGTGACCCCATGGACTGTAGCACGCCAGGCTTCCCAGTCCCTCACCGTCTCCCAGAATTTGTTCATTGAGTCGGTGATGCCATCCAACCATCTCAGCCTCTGTCGTCCCCTTCTCCTCCTGCCTTCAGTGTTTCCCAGCATCAGGGTCTTTTCCATGAGTCAGCTCTTCATGCCAGGTGGCCAAAGCATTGGAGCTTCAGCTTCAGCCTCTGGTCAAGAGTAGAGCCCATGAATCTGCATGTCTAACAGGATCCCAGATGATGCTTTCAGTACCAAGTACCTAAACTAACCCCTTTCCAGATATGAGAATCCCTAGTCCCATCCCGCCTATTCCTGTAAGATCTCTTATAAACTCTATTTTGCAAGTCTTTTGATGGTGGAGAAAAGGAAATCAGTCCTCGTTGGTGATCTATAATGAATCATGGCCTTTACATGTATTACCTTATTCTCACCATAATGTGTGGAGTTATTTATGGTTGTTTCCTGTTTTGTTATTTTATTTGTCTTTCCAAGATGAAACTGAGGCTAAAGATAACTTTGGTTGCCTCAGACACTTTCACACAGTAAGAAACTGAAGAACCAGGATTTGAACCCAGCCTCTGAGACCTGAATTCCTGTCAGTGATGTTCGTTTGTATCTGGGAATAATATTTGATTGTCGGGCAATTCCTAAAAGTTAGAAAATGTTTTCAATTTTCTACAGAGCAGTAAGCTTCCACTGTCAGTTCACAGGTCCTGATTCTACTTCAGTAGAATTAAAAAAAGACTTAATATCATTTGGATAAAGAGACAATAGTCATTCACATTGCTGCAAATCTGACAAAGGTTAAATGCATAGCTCCAAACCTTTTAATAGCATCCTCTAGCTTAAATCTTGACTCTCCCACTTTGTAGCTGTGCAACTTTCAGTCAGTCAGTCAGTCAGTTCAGTCGCTCAGTTGTGTCCGACTCTTTGCGACTTTAGGCAATTTGTAATTTCTCTGTGCCTCCACTTTCTTAAGCCTGTAACATGGGAATAGTACCAGTACCTTCATTAGAATGTTGAGAGAAGAAAACAGCTTTTTGCATATATATAACAACACACAAATTTCAGCTTTTATTATTTTAATCCATAAAGCCTTTACAAAGTCTTCGTGAAGTCCTTTGTAGCTGAGGTCTTAAAAATTGGAGAGCTCAGATTTTTACCCCCTCCTATGCCTCTTGATGAAAGTGAAAGAGGAGAGTGAAAAGTTTGGCTTAAAGCTCAACATTCAGAAAATGAAGATCGTGGCATCTGGTGCCATCACTTCATGGGAAATAGATGGGGAAACAGTGGAAACAGTGTCAGACTTTATTTTGGGGGGCTCCAAAATCACTGCAGATGCTGATTGCAGCCATGAAATTAAAAGACGCTTACTATTTGGAAGCAAAGTTATGATCAACCTAGACAGCATATTAAAAAGCAGAGACATTACTTTGCCAACCAAGGTCCGTCTAGTCAAGGCTATGGTTTTTCCCGTGGTCATGTACAGATTTGAGAGTTGGACTGTGAAGAAAGCTGATCGCTGAAGAATTGATGCTTTTGAACCGTGGTGCTGGAGAAGACTCTTGAGAGTCCCTTGGACTGCAAGGAGATCCAATCAGTCCATTCTAAAGGAGATCAACCCTGGTGTTCATTGGAAGGACTGATGCTAAAGCTGAAACTCCAATACTTTGGCCACCTCATGCGACGAGTTGACTCAATGGAAAAGAGTCTGATGCTGGGAGGGATTGGGGGTGGGAGGAGACGGGGACGACAGAGAATGAGATGGCTGGGTAACATCACTGACTCGATGGACATGAGTTTGAGTGAACTCCAGAAGTTGGTGATGGACAGGGAGGCCTAGCGTGCTGTGATGCATGGGGTCGCAAAGAGTCGGACACGACTGAGCGACTGAACTGAACTAAACTGATGTACTCTTGCCTGGAAAATCCCATGGACGGAGGAGCCTGGTGGGTTGCGGTCCATGGGGTCGCTAAGAGTCGGACACGACTGAGTGACTTCACTGTCACTTTTCACTTTCATGCATTGGAGAAGGAAATGGCAACCCACTCCAGTGTTCTTGCCTGGAGAATCCCAGGGACGGGGGAACCTGGTGGACTGCTGTCTATGGGGTTGTACAGAGTCGGACACGACTGAAGCGACTTAGCAGCAGCAGCAGCATGTATGGCTACAGTGTATTTAGCTGTGTCTTCTTTGAAGTCCTTGCTTATGATTAGAGGTGATAGATAAAAAGAATATCAGGAGCAACCATATTTCATCAGCAAGAGGTATGAGTTCAACCAACCAAGTTGATATGTAGCTACTTTGTTTCCCTGCAGAGGTGAATCTGCTTCTTATACTAATACTTTAAAGTAGAAAGATGGAGTCTTCAAGGTGCTAAAGGAGACCCCCCGACCACGCGTGTCCCAACCAAAGCTTCCTACAACTCCAGGAGAGTCAATACAGGGGAAGATAGAGATTACCAATCATCAGAGGCTGAAGAACTTAGCAAAAATCATTTGTTAAGTTAAAGAAGTAATATAAATTATGAGGTAAAAAATTAGTATTATTTATACCTCATCAAGATTGACTGGAAAAAAAAAAAAAGGCCTGAATTCTAGATTTCCTGTATCTTTGACCTCAGCAATGTGACTTTTCAGTCCCTCCAATTAAACGGCGGAATTTACTTCCTCAACACTAACTCTGGGCTTGGCCAAAAGGATGCAGCAGAAATGATGCTATGCCAGTACCAAGCCTGGGCCCAAGAGCCCTTGCTCTCTAGCTGGGCCTTTGCCAGCACCTCATGAATGAGCACAGGCTGGCCTGCTGAAGGATGAGATACATGCCTCCCTTCCCCAGATGAGGGAGTGAGGCCATCCACGACCAGCCAGCCTCCTCCCTCTTACCAGATGAATACAGACCCCTGAGAAATCCAGTCAGGATCAGGCAGGTCTGGTCTAAAGCAGCAGAACCACCCACCTGCTCCAGAGATTCATGAGAAATGATAGGTTCCTTGTTTGGTCCCTTCAAGTTTTGAGGGTTTTTTTTGTTTGTTTGTTTTTTTTCACAGCAATAGCTAACTGATAACCCCCCTGCAGTGTTGGTAGGGATAAAATAGCAACAATAACCGTATTTGGAGAAGGCAATGGCAAGCCACTCCAGTACTCTTGCCTAGAAAATCCCATGGATGGAGGAGCCTGGTGGGCTGCAGTCCGTGGGGTCGCTAAGGGTCGGACACGACTGAGCGACTTCACTTTCACTTTTCACTTTCACACATTGGAGAAGGAAATGGCAACCCACTCCAGTGTTCTTGCCTGGAGAGTCCCAGGGACGGGGGAGCCTGGTGGGCTTCCGTCTATGGGGTCACACAGAGTCGGACACGACTGAAGTGACTTAGCAGCAGCATAACCGTATTAAAAGCAAAGGTAGCACTACTTGCACAATTTGAACTGTAGAAAACTGTCAGTTTTCTGCCATATTTGATTTCCAAAAATCACAATTTCATGTGGACCAGCCTAATATTATTAAAATCTTCACATGTGTCAGGTACTAAGAGAGACCTTTTATCTGGATTATACCATTGCTGATCGCCGAAGAATCGATGCTTTTGAACTGTGGTGTTGGAGAAGACTCTTGAGAGTCCCTTATACTGCAAGAAGATCCAACCAGTCCATTCTAAAGGAGATCAATCCTGGATGTTCATTGGAAGGACTGATGCTAAAGCTGAAACTGCAATACTTTGGCCACCTCATGCGACGAGTTGACTCACTGGAAAAGACTCTGATGCTGGGAAAGGTTGGGGGCGGGAGAAGAAGGGGACGACGGAGAATGAGATGGCTGGATGGCATCACCGACTCTGTGGACATGAGTTTGAGTGAACTCCGGGAGTTGGTGATGGACAGGGAGGCCTGGCGTGCTGTGATTCATGGGGTCGCGGAGAGTCGGACACGACTGAGCGACTGAACTGAACTGAACACTCTATGAGTCAACTCGTCGCATAAGGTGTCCAAAGTATTGGAGTTTCAGCTTTAGCATCAGTCCTTCCAATGAACACCCAGGACTGATCTCTAGAATGGACTGGTTGGATCTCCTTTCAGTCCAAGGGACTCTCAAGAGTCTTCTCCAGCACCACAGTTCACATCAATTCTTCGGCGATCAGCCTTCTTCACAGTCCAACTCTCACATCCATACATGACCAGGGGAAAAAGCATACACGACTGAGCGACTGAACTGAACTGAACACTCTATGAGGCAGGTACTACTATTTCCGTTTTATAAATGAAGTAAAGGCTCAATAAGTATCAGTTAATGGAACGAATAAGAGAAAGAGTAACATTTCTCAAGGTCACCAGGCCAGTGCTCAGTGGGATAGGAACCTGAGCTTTGCTGTTGTTCAGTCGCTCAGGCGTGTCCGAGTCTTTGTGACCCCATGGACTGCAGTACGCCAGTCCTTCACCATCTCCTGGAGCTGGCTCAAACTCATGTCCATCGAGTCAGTGATGCCATCCAACCATCTTGTCCTCTGTCATCCCCTTCTCCTCCTGCTTTCGATCTTTCCCAGCATCAGGGTCTTTTCCAACGAGTTGACTCTTCACATTAAGTAGCCAAAGTATTGGAGCTTCAGTTTCAGCAACAGTCCTTCCAAAGAATATTCTGGGTTGATTTCCTTCAGGATGGACTGGTTTGAACTCCTTGCAGTTGACTGGTTTGATCTCCTTGTAAAGAGGTCTGAGCTTAGATTGGCTTGCTTTCTCTAATGTGCTTTCTATAACAGGAAGCAGATGGTAATGACATTTATCAAGACTTCACTTGGAGTCAGGCTGTTCTAAGACCTTTATATGCCTTATCTTGTTTAACCATCACATATAAACCAGTGAGGCTGCTGTGATTTATGCATAGGGAAGCCAAAGCACTCCAACGTTCAGTAATGTAAACTAGGTGATGCAGAAAGAAAACTACCAGGCCAGAATCTGAACCCAGGCAATGCTCGGGGAACTGCTGTCAACTCTATATGGCATCTTTTAGGGTACTGAGAAAGGAGAAAATTGAGTTTTTCATAAGCAGTGTCTGTAAAACATTTTGCATCTCTGAACTTGTCTCTATTATACCAGCTTTGCCACAGTAAGAAACTCTGGTTTTAAAAGACTCTTCATTCCCTAGAGGGCATATGTAGTCTTTTTGCTTCTATCTCCACATTATTGCATGTCAATCTTGGGGAAACCAGGTTAACCTCCTCATGGAGACATGACAGATGTCTATCCTGCAAGGTCCTTGGGGAAGCCCCAGAGTTCTCTTTGGAAGCCGACCACCACAGCCTGAGGTCAGTATCCTCCATCAGTATAACATCTCTGAACTAAGGCACTATTGCTAGAAAGCCTTTGTAAAAATGCAAATGTGTTACCTGAGAAGGTTAACATTAATTTATTTGCATTATGCAAACTTAAATTAAGAGACACAAACTTAGGGACCAACAGAGACCAGACACATAAAGGACATGAGGGAAGTAGGCCCAGTGTAGTAAAAGAGGGGGTGGCGGGGACTGTGGCCTGTATGTCCACTCTAAATGAAGATGCTGGTACTAACATCAAAGCAGCTGCCAGCGTTGCAACAGCAGATGTTTTATTTTACAAAAGAAGATGAAACATCCAGATACCTGTGGGTAATTTCTCCTTAAAATACTGCAAGGGAGAAAATGGAGCTTGAATTGGTCCACAGGAGGCAGATTTGACATCCTATGCTGAGACTGATCCTTGTACCATTTCCTTAAAGTGAACTATCCCAGGTATGGTGCCTGTACCAGCGACATCAACATCACCTGGGAGCTGCTTAGAATGGGGAGATTTTAAGCCCCGTCCCAGAGGTCCTGGACCCAGTCTCCGGAAGGGTGAGCCAGGTTTTTGGGTCTGACAAATCCTTCGGGTGATCCTTTTATACACCAAAATCCCAGTGACCCAGATGCAGTAAGTACCAGATGTGCAGGGTGTGGGCAAAGAGTTAAGGGCAAGATCCAGGGCTAATCAAGTGGAAGGACTCCAGTCCTCAAGGTCAAGGAGCAGAAAAGGGAGGACAAGCAGGCATCCCAGGAGCTCAGTGAACTGGTCTGTCTTCCGTGAGGCCCCCAGGGCCTTGCATGGCCTCTCAGTGGCTGCTCCTCCAAAGCCGAGGTGCTGACTCTCTGAGCCTGATACCCCTCCCCTCCCAGGCAAGTGACACTGTGTTCCCCTGTTTGCAGAGCACTGTCAGGATGAAACCTGTTCTGAAGCATGTCTCCAAAGTTGTCACCGTGCTCAACTAATTAGTCAAACGTTTCCATCTGCCTCGCAGCTCACCACACTTTTCATATTAATTTTTTATGCAAATATGATTCTGGAGAAGAATGATGTCAAGCAGAATGGTAGGTACCTCACTGCAGCCAGAACAGGATACATGCAATCTGCAAAATCTCCAGAAAGGTCATGTTGAACTAAGCATTTTTATTTGGGCTCCCCTGAGGCTTAAAAATAACTTCAATTAAAGTCATGAAAATGTCTGAGATACATACATATATATAATATATATAAAGGAGATATTGACTTAACCTCCCCACTATAATCTTAACTTTATAAGAAGCTGGCCAAAAAACCAATCATTCAAAGCACAGTTCAATTAATTTCTCGTTCCTTCTTCTTTGATTCACCCTCATTTTTTGCTTAGCCATGCAATTTTATTCTTTCTGTCTTTATTTGCTTCCTTCTTTTTTAAAAAGCTATCTTTCAATACCAAATTCCATTGTATCCATGACCTCAAGGATGATAAGGCAGTAGATTAAATCCCAGGAGTAGCCTGAAATGCCAGGGATGACTTGAAAGAAAGGGTCAATTGTCTAGTATTAATTCAGTAATAACTGGAGAAACATGACTCTTATTGCCTCCTTCTGGGCAGAACCATCTGGGATCTGATGAAGTTCAAAGCCACTGCAGGGGAAAGGAAAGCAAATCTTGGATAGGGGCCAATTCTGACTCCAGTACTGACCCCATACTCAAATTCTAGCTACAGATAGGTCTTTGCTGGGATGAAAATGAGACTTGGGGTTCTGATCATTTCCTTTCCTCTGTATCAGGGAGCTAATGCTGCATACAAAGCATGCCAGCACTTAATGCCTCAAAACAACAGTCATTTATTAAAGATCTGGGGGTCTATCCCATGGCTCTGCTGGTCTGGACTGGGCTCCACCATGTGTCACCACTATGCGGTCACCTGGTGGGTTGCCTATGAACTCACTGGTCTAGGATGGCCTCACTTTCTGTTCATTCAGATGCCTACAGAGCCGACCTTGTTTCTGGGGAGACTCAGAAAGATGGCATGGCAGAAACTGTTGGCACCCTGCCCCATACCCTAGGATCCCTTCAGTTGGTGGGTTCCCCATGCCCACCCCTCTGAGTGAGTTGTGCTTTGTGCTTTGTTGCTGAGGAGTGGCGCCAGGGAATCTTCTCAGGGGTGCCCTTGGGCTCCTGGAGCTGGCAGTTGCGAGAGTTACATCCTCCTTTTCTTTTTTTCCTTCCTGACTACTTTGTGCAGCTTGCATGATCTAAGTTCCCCAACCAGGGATAGAACTCAGGGCCAGCAATGAAAGCACAGAGTCCTACTCACCAGACTGCACAAGGAATTCCCGAATGACAGGGAATTCCTGAGTTACATCCTCCTGACCTCTTCTACCCAAAACATGAAAACTGAGCTGCCTTACTCGATGGAGATAAACTCCGGGGCATCATTAATGCTTCAGGATAGCCTTCAGTCAGGCTGAAGCTGGCAGTTTGCCGGAAACTGAACCTTTGTTGGGTCCCTTCCCAGCCCCTTCCTGCTCCCCTGACTCCCTCCTGGGAGCACTCCCTCAAGAGACCGTCGGCTCACGTACCCTCACCTCTTGGCTGCTCCAGAGAGACCGTCTAACCCCAACTGCCTACCCGAGCACACAGCAGCCTTGCTCATCTGTGGGCTGGGCATGTGGCTTCTTCACAGAAGTTCACACGAAGAGAAGCTTCCTAGCCAATAAGAGCTCAGAATAAAACCACCCCACAAAGCCAGTTTCTGTTACTGAAAAGACAAACACACTGAGGTGAAGCAAATTCGTGGAAGGCACGCAGACCCTGAGGACAGAACATACTCAGGACTTGAGTCATGTTCTGATGCTAGCTTGGGGACTCCCACTGATTCCCAGGAGAGAGAGAGAGAGGGGCAGAGGTATGTCTGCGTCCCAGGGAACTGGACCTCAGAGCCGGCTCCGCCCCCGGGTCCTCCCTCCCCGCCCCCTCCCGCCTCAGAGCCGGCTCCGCCCCCGGGTCCTCCCTCCCCGCCCCCTCCCCGCCCCCTCCCGCCTCAGAGCCGGCTCCGCCCCCGGGTCCTCCCTCCCCGCCCCCTCCCGCCTCAGAGTCGGCTCCGCCCCTGTGCTCCTCCCTCCCTGCCCTCACCCTCCTCAGAGCCGGCTCCGCCCCCGGGTCCTCCCTCCCCGCCCCCTCCCTCCTCAGAGCCGACTCCGCCCCTGGGTCCTCCCTCCCCGCCCCCTCCCTCAGAGCCGGCTCCGCCCCCGGGTCCTCCCTCCCCGCCCCCTCCCGCCTCAGAGTCGGCTCCGCCCCTGTGCTCCTCCCTCCCTGCCCTCACCCTCCTCAGAGCCGGCTCCGCCCCCGGGTCCTCCCTCCCCTCCCCCTCCCTCCTCAGAGCCGGCTCCGCCCCCGGGTCCTCCCTCCCCGCCCCCTCCCTCCTCAGAGCCGACTCCGCCCCTGGGTCCTCCCTCCCCGCCCCCTCCCTCAGAGCCGGCTCCGCCCCCGGGTCCTCCCTCCCCGCCCCCTCCCTCCTCAGAGCCGGCTCCGCCCCCGGGTCCTCCCTCCCCGCCCCCTCCCTACTCAGAGCCGGCTCCGCTCCCGGGTCCTCCCTCCCCGTCCTCACCCTCCTCAGTTCTGTCCTCTCCTCTCCTCCCCACCAGCCCCTCCTTCTACCCCTCTGTCCCTTGGGTGGCCTCCCATCCTTCCTCCTCCTGCTCCCACCCTTCCCGTCTCCCTTCCTCTCTCACTCCTCTCCCTTTCCTCCTTCTCTTCCTTTTACCACTACCTCCTCCCCTCCCCACTCCCCAGCACAGCTCTTCATCATCATCTCCATCTTCATCATCGTCATCTTCTAGAAGGTGCTTTCCCCCGGAAGACTTTTCCTTCTATCAGTTTCTGTTTATGGTCACCAGTAAGGGCTTGTGAGCCAGCAATATGGCTCAACACACAAATTTGGCCTGACAGTTGGGAGGTAGCTGCTCTGAGGCGTTTCCATCAGCGGGAATGTCATCTCGGAGATTCACGGCCACAAAACGGAAAACGCAGAAGCAGCAGCCCTTTTCCACCAGAGGAATTTTATTGGTGTTGCAGTTTGCAGATCCGCAAGGCTTGATTTATCTAACAGGAGATCAATGGGAAAATACTGTCAAGCTTCTGAAACTAGGAAGATATTTAGATCACCCCCTTCATGTACATCATATTTATGAAAGGAAAAGATAGTGGGTGGATTGTAAATTAGAAAAACTTGGAAGGAAAAATTCTATTCTTTCCAACTCAGTCTTTTATGAACTTCTTTTTAAAGGTTGAACTCGATGGTAAATACCTTACGTTGGTTGAGTGTGCCTTAATTTCTAGTTTTCCAACAGTCCTTTGCAAAAGGGGCATCTTTCAGGAATTCTGCCTGGGCCCTTCCAGATCATCCATGGCCATATTTCTACCCCTTCCCCTGCACCCCACGCAAGGGCAAACACCAAGCTCATCCTTTACACTGAGAGCTGGAGAAGTCAGAGAAATCATTGTGTCTCTCTACCTTTCTGACAAAGTAAAGGATATACAGAAAATCCAAGAAATGAACCAAAGGCCAGTCCTGGTCTGAGGGTCAAGGGTCCCATGTCCCAGACAAGATCTATTAAGAGTTTCTTTTGTGACCTCAGGCCCAGCATTGGACCCTGGGGGCCTCAGTGTGGTTGATTATAAAAATTGCCACAATTGAATGTGCTTCCCCCTATCCACGCTCTTTGTTGGTTTGGTTTTTAATATTTAATTAATTTATTTATTTGGCGGTTCTGGGTCTTAGTTGCAGCATATGAGATCCTTAGTTGCAGCATGCAAACTCTTAGTTATGGGACATGGGATCTAGTTCCCTGACTAGGGATCAAACACCCCGCATTGGGAGTGCTGAGTTCAAAACCTTAACCTCTGGACCACCAGGGAAGTCCCTCAATGCTCTTTGCATGTGTCTGTCTTGCATATTCCATCAAGAAGAGGAGTCGGGCTTCCCTGGTGGTCCAATGGTTAAGAATCCACCTTGCTGTGCAGGGAACAGCAGTTCAATCCCTGGTCCAGCGTGAACCCACATGCAGCAGAGCCACTAACCCCATGAAAGAAAATGGAAGTGTTAGTTGCTCAGTTGTGTCCGACACTTTGCAACCACATGGTCTGTCCATGGCACGAATCCTGGGGTGGGCTGCCATTCCCTTCTCCAGGGGATCTTCTGGACCCAGGGATCAAACCTGGGTCTCCTGCACTGAAGGCAGATTTTCACTGTCTGACTCATGAAGGAAGCCTAACTAAGCCCATCTGCCACAACTAATGAGCCAGAGCTCTAGAGCCCATGAGCAGCAACTCCTGGAGTGAACACTGTCTAGAGGCCGTGATCCGCAACATGAGAATCCACCACAATGAGTAGCCTGAGCACCACAGTGACGAGCTGCCCCTCACTGCAACCTAGGGACGGCCCACATGCAGCAACGAAGACCCACCACAGCAAAAAAAACAAAAAACAAATCTTTAAGAAAAAACCTTTTAAAAATAAAAAGAAAAAAAAGAAGAGGAGTCTATTTCCTGCCCCTTAGTCTGGTAGGCCCTGTGACTTGCTTTGGCCAATAGAATGCAGCGGGATGGCAGTGCCAGGGAACACAGTGGCTCCCTTTCTTAGAACCCTGCCCTGCCATCGTGTGCAAAAGCTCAGGCTAGCCTTTGAGGGTATGAGAGACCACATGGAGCCCAGATCCACCATTCCAGCCCAGCCCTTCCTAGACCAGCCAGTTCTCAGCTGAGTGGGTGCTGCCCACAAATGCCCATGGTCAGCCCAAGGAGACAGTGAAAACTGCCCAGTTACACCCATCCCAAGTGTGTGACCCACAGTACCATACACTAAATATGTGATTGTTATTCCAAGTCACTGTCTTAGAGTGGTTTGTTATGTGGCAAGGTTTAACAGACATCCGTGGTTTCTTTATCTGCACAAAAAGGGGCAAGACATAAATTTCTCATCTTTTAGGTGTTTTCTGAAAGACCAAGAGCAGAAAACATTAAGACCCAGAGCTGAGTTGTGCAGAATGGTAGCCTCTAGACACATGCAACAATGTAAATTTGAACTTGATTAATTGACATTAAATCAAAGCGAAAAACTGACTGCCTTAGTCATGCTGGCCACATTTTAGTGTTTAATAGTCCCGTGTGGCCAGTGGTCACTGAATGGAAAGCAGGTACAAAACATGCCTGTGATCACAGGGCGTTGCCCTGGAGGGAGGTGCTGGCGGGAACAGCCAAGGGAGTGAGGCTCAAGGTGGACCCTACAAGGGCCGGCTGGATGTCCTGCCCCATCTACATAGGCGCTCCCAGCACACTGCTCCACGCAAGCGGTTGCACATCCCCTTGAAACACTCACATCTATATTTTGAGTCTTCTGCTTCACCTAAAGTCTCTAAAACATCAAGGAGTCTTTGGACTGACTGCCAACAAATTCAGAATTTTAGTAAGACCGTGAGGGAGAGAGGCTCTCCAGATAGGAAAGTCTTCAGACAAGACTGCAAGCTTTCCCTCCTTCAGGGGACTGTCCTAGTTTCTATTTTAAGCGGTTTTGTTTTTTTTTCCTTTTCCATGTTGATTAGGTTGATAACTGACTTTATCTGCATTCAGTCCTTAAAGAGGATTGATGATTGATTAGTGTGTGGGTGTAAGTGTGTACATTGGAGGTTTCCTCCCAATTCTCTTTCCACTTTTTTCCCCCTCTCTAATGCCCAGGGCTTCCTCTGACTTCAAAGAACCAGAAAAGACTCAGAGGAAAAGGGGTATCTGACCTAATTAAGCATATAGATTGAGATTTTTCTCTCTTGGTTGATAAAAAATTCCCTTTTCTTCACAAGCCTCTTTCCTATGTCCTGTATAAAGGAGACTCAGAGAACCACCTTCCTGCTGCCCCTCGAAGAAGCATTGTCCCTGCAAGGAGCCCAAGGCAAGGGGGCCAAGTGAGGCCCTGAGACAATGGTGGCAAGACAGGGCCATCAGCAGGATGGTGGGGATGGTGCTGCTGGTTTAGAAGCCCAGTGCAGCCACCTCCTACCTCTGCTGCATCCTTGGTCTCATTACTTGTCCTCCTGTGCCCGGGGACCACGTTCATTAAGGGAGGGTGGCAGCTGTTCTCACGTGGTAAGCGTTGATGGACGAATACAAGAGAAGCCCTGAGAACAGCGCCTGTTCAGGGCAAGAGCCGAACATGTCAGTGTGTCGTCCAGGCCCTCCAGGAGCCAGGCCCTGGTTCGGGGTGCCCACACCCTAGCTCTCTGCGCTCCGCTGCTCACAGCGGACACCGAATCCTTTCTCAGAGGCCTACCCCTAAGCTCCCAGAGCCACGGTACCCGCTCAGGCAGGCAGCCTGGTGCCAGGTGTCATCCCAAGCAGACAGCGACTGCTGGGCAGCCATCACAAAGCCCAGCTCCCTTGACAGTGAGTGCTATCCTCAGGATTGCGCTGGGGCTGGGGCTCTGCCTGTAATTGCTGCCTTGCTCCTTCCCCTTTTCTGTCTGGCTTTCTCTGCCCCAGGATCCCCCCTGAGAGCACTTCCACAGTAACCCACATACACAGGAATCCTTAGCTCAGGCTCTGCTTCCAAGGAACCACACCTAGGAAGGCAGCAATCACAGGAATAATAATAATGATGATCACTACTTTTATTATTTGCAACCCACTGGATTTGCAGCCTGCCAGGCTTCTCTGTCATGGCATTCTCCAGGCAAGAATACTAGAGTGGATAGACATTCTCTTCTCCAGGGGATCTTCCTGACCCAGGGAGATTCAGGTCAGGAAGGAATCTGCATTAGCAGGCAGATTCCTTACCGTCTGAGCTACCAGGGAAGCTCCTTTATTTTTGCAGTTATGCCATAAAGTAATTTAAATTCCTAAGTAAAGGGATGATCATAATTTCTCCAGCAGTTTTCAAAGCCCTTTCCTTTTCCTCTCTGTCAGTCCATTGTTAAGATCAGATGTTCTGGGAACAGGATTAAATGAAAACCCCAGTCCACTCCCTCTTCTCTTCCTTCCCCTGGCAATGATACAGACACGTTAGTAGATACGAATAAGCTTGATCCTCTCCCTACCCTCTTCCAAACAGCCATCCCCTTGGTCCCAGACTGCATATATTAAAGCATGGTCCATCCTTCGAAGAAAACCTGGGAAAAGGCCCCCCCAGACCCCAGTTAGCAGTGCTTCTGAATCTTAAGTCTCGTTCAGTATTCTTGGAAGGTTAAAATGCAGGCTTCTGGGACTTCCCTGGTGGTCCAGTGGTTAAGACTCTGCACTTCCAGTGCAAAGGGCTGGGGTTTGATCCCTAGTTGGGGATGTAAGATCCGACAGGCCACACCGCCAAAAATTAAAAACCAAGTAAAACACACAGACTCCTGAAGGGTCCTGATTCAGTATGTCTGGGTGGACTCAGGAATTGGCACCTAACAAACACATTGACAACGCTGCTGTACAGACCTGGCTGGAGGAGCATGGGCCTAAAAGTCCATGGGGTGCTCCAAGGGGAGGGGCACCACAGGAGGAGGGCCAGAGAGTGTCCTGTCTCTGAGTAGCAAGGTCTGGAGCAGGCCCCAATTACCTGGCTCTTGGGTGGTATGTTCTCAGCCATGCAAGAAAGTCCAGAGTCACTCTAGGACTTGGGAAAGGCAGAGTCTGCCACATGGCAAGAACACGTGATACTGGTTGGCGGTTGCTGCTGCAACACATTATCACTAACTTAGCAGCAAAGCAACACAAGTGTATATTAGAGCGCCGGAGATCCCAAGGCTGAAATGGGTCGGATGGGGCTAACGTCAAAAGCAATGTTTCTCGTGGAGGCTCGAGAAGAGAATCTGCTCCTTGTCTCTTCCAGATTCTGGAGGCTGCCACACTTTCTTTGGTTCACGGTCACATCCATCAGACCTTTGCTCTGTGATCACTCCTCTCTCCGACTCTGGCCCTCCTGCCTCTCTCCGGTCTCCCTCCTGCCTCTAAGCCTGGGCTGCCATTTCCTCCCTGCCACCATGTGAGCCAGCTTGGGCTGGGCTGCTGGAGGATGGGACCCCGTGTGGAGTGGAGATGAGATGTCTGAGCTGAAGTCAACCCAGATCATCAGCACCCTGGTGACCTTCCAGATGCCTACAAATGCTTCCATGTGCCTAGCCAGACTCAGGAGGAACCACACATGGTTACTCAATCCATTACATTTTGGGGTGGTTTCTGAAGCACAGACCCCCTCCCTGGGTGGAGGGCTGGTGGGCAGTGTGGGTGTTTAAACCAGGTCTCGCCTACAGATGTCTCTTACCTGGTCAACATTCAATTTGTGAAGACTCGGGGGGCTTCCCTGGTGATCCAGTGGCTAAGATTCTGTGCTCCCAATGCAGGGGGCCTGGGTTTGACCCCTGGTCAGGGAACTAGATCCCACATGCTGAAACTAAGAGCTTGCATGCTGCAACTAAGACTTGCTACAGCCAAATAAATATTTAAGAAAAAAAAAGAATTTGGGGGAAATTACTTTAAATTTCAGACTTATAGCTCATTGTGAAATAGTAGAAGAGCTCGTGGAAGGGAGCGTGAGGAGGCCTTCTGGGATGCTGAGGACATTCTGGTTATTGCTCTGGGAAGCGGCGGAATGGATTGTGTTTAGTTTGTCAAAATCCATCAAGCTATATACTTAAGACTTTACTCTTTTCTGTAGATATTTCATACTTTAATTAAAAGTCAAAATAAAATAATTTGTTAAAATAGGACCTATGACACAAATGGAGGGGCCTGATGGATTTAACTCTCTGCTCCAGGAGCCCAAGACAGAAAGAGGGTCTCAGCACCGGCCTGCAGTTCTCCCCTCACCCCATCGTCTTACCCTCGACTCATGATGTCAGGGCCTATTCCTACAGGCTTTTGAGTTTGCCAGTCACTGAAGGATGTCTCTTATTAAAACAGATTCTAGAAGGAACTTCTACTCAAAATACTGTCATGGGTTGACGCATCTCTGAGGGACTTCTCTGGTAGGCCAGGGATGAAGAACCCACCTTCCAATGAAAGGCATGTGGGTTTGGGAAGTGAGATCCCACGTGCCACAGAGCAACTAGGCTCAATCCACTGAGCCTATGGATTCTCTAGCTGCAGCCAGAGAAGTCCCCATGACCTGCAGCTAGAGAAAAGCCCGACACCACCACAAAGACCCAGCACAGGCAAAAAAAAACATGTTACAGAACTAACTTCTATTCACAGCACTGCCATGTGTCCATCTCTCTGTTTCTCCTTCTTTGTTTAAATGATTTTGGCAGTAACAGTTGGATCCCGCTTCCCTTGTGGGCGGTTGGAAGGCAGCTGGCTAAGGAGAGATCGTGTCCTCCAGCCCTGCTTGTATCCAGGGATGGCCATACGATGTGAGTGAGAGTCCCCTTCCAGTTCTGAGGTTAAGAAGCAGTTGGAGCTGATCTGCAAAGACATCAAGACCCAAGACACATCGGCCACACAGAGCCCAGGTCCAGGAATCAGCATGGGAAAGGAAACCATCTGCTGATTGGAACGCCCCAGCTGGGATCTCAGGTGAGTATGCAACACCGTGGCGTTATGATAAGCCACTGGACTATATTTGTTTCTGCTGCGGGAGCTACCCTGATTAATATGCTGTTTCATCCCATGGTTATTCATGCGTTCACTCATTCAATAAATATTCATAAAATCTCATATGCAAGGTTCTGTGCCAGTTTTCTGCCTGCAAGGATCTTATACGCTGGCTTAAATATAAGGACAGGCTACTAATGTTTGTTTGCCTTCCTGTGTGGCAGTCCATGGATACGTGACTTTCCAGAAATTAGAACATGTGGTCATCATACTCATTCTACAAGATAGGTGTCATAGTCCCTAATTTATCAGTGAGGGACTCAAGGCTTAATGAAGTCCAGGAAACGGAACTTTCTGACTAACACCTGTGTTTCCCTCAATACATTATACTGCTTCGTGGATGGAAAGTAAGATGCACACATTAAAAACTGTCAGGCGAGGGACTTCCCTGGTGGCCCACTGGTTAAGAATTTGCCTGTCAATGCAGGGGACATGGGTTCAATCCCTGCTTCGGGAAGATCGCACATGCTGCAGAGCAACTAAACCCATGTGCCTTGACTCCTGAAGCTCGCGTGCTCCAGAGCCAGTGTTTTGCCACAAGAGGAGCCTCTGCAGTGAGAAGCCTGCGCATCGCAATGAAGACCCATTGCAGCCAAAAATAAAGAAATAAAAAGAACTGTCAGGCGGGTTATTGAGGGTTCAACGGCACCAAAGAGCACTGTTGAACTGCTGAGGATGTTCAGAGATCACCGACTATTTCAACACTCACACTTCCCCTGCGCGCCACCACCCACTGAGTCAGCTGCTTCTGCCTGTGCGCTGGCTGAGTCCATCCTGGACTTTTCTGATGGTGGTATTTCAGGGGCCAGAAAGGTCCTGTAGCCACCAAATTGTGCCAAAGTGGCAAAAAAAAAAAAAAAACACCCTCATTTAAGGACTCCATCAAACGGTGACTGCTGTGTCCTTGTTGTACTGAGTGACTGCTCTTGACATTGCTTTTTAAACTACCTTTTTCCCTCCATGGAATTGTCTTGGTAAAGCCTCGCTGGATGAGACTACATTTGAAACATGTGAAACCACAGAATGATCTTATACATTATTCTCATTCATTCATTCAACAAATAATAACTTAATACCTCCTCTGTTCCTGGTGATGTGCTCGATTTTTCTCCCTATCTTAATTAATTTCAGGCACATTCTACTCAGGAATATTCTCAGCATCCTAACTTGGCTGTAAAATTGGAGGCTTTGCATTGCCTTAGATGTAAATACCAGTGGGGGAAAAACCACATGCAGTTAACAGCATATAGAAGCTTCAGATCTGGCACCTTTCCCTGCGTTTGGATTGGAATCTTACGGAAATGGACAACCCACAGACATCAAGGCTTCCCGTCCTAGTTAAAAGAGATACAAATTGCTTCCCCAGTGCCTCTTCTCGGGGGAGTCGCCCAAGATAAAATGCTGAGGTTGCATGAATCCTCTCCAAGCAGAAACCTGAGACAGACTTCATTACTTTTGCATGTCATTCAAATGGGCTTCCTTTGGGAAAATAGCGATGTGTTTGTGCTGGGGTCGTTGGTATTTTATTTATTTTTAAAAATTTTTATTGGTGTATAGTTGCTTTACAAGGCTGTGTTATTTTCTGCTGTACAGTAATGCGTATACATATACCCACTCTTTTTGGGATCTCCTTCCCATTTAGGTCATCACAGGGCACTGAATAAAATTCCCTGTGCCATACAGTGGGTTCTCATTAGTTGTCTATGTCATACGTAGCTCGTAGTATATATACGCCAATCCCAACCTTCCCGTTCACCGCACTGCCCCTTCCCGCCCTCCACGCCCACGTTTGCTCTGTGTCTGTGTCTCTATCTCTGCTTTGCAAGCAGGCTTATCAGTGCCATTTTCTAGGTCCCACATATATACACGAACGTATGACGCTTGTTCTCTTTCTGCCTTACTTCACTCTGCATGACATGGCTTCGGTAATGACGTTTTACGATGGCAGAGCAAGACCAGTTGATAAATAGATGTTCCTTAAACATTTAACAAGAGTTTCTTTTCACAAAGGCACTTAGGCTTCTCTTCTGATATGAACCTTTGCCATTTGCCCAGCTCGGAACACCGTTCCCTCCACTCAAGAGTCAACACATACTTATGGCACCTGTCACGGGTGGGCTCTGAGCAGGGTCTGGGCGTAAGGGGATATATGAGTGGCAGTCACTGCTCTTGCCTTTCAAGGGCTTTGCCTTTGAGGCTGCGTTCTACTCAAGAGGCCTCTCCACCGTTCAGTTCGTCCACGCCCCTCCTTGAGGACCGTCCCGGGCAGGGGCGGTCTGTGTCTTAGCCACCTCTGTGTCTCTAGTGGGAATCGCAATGCCTGGCTTTTGGGGTGAGGGCCGCTGCTGAGCCCACATCATTGAAAGAATAACTGAATGGTCGACAGGATAGTCTGCTCAGATATTATAAAAGGAACTGTCTAGTTTCCGTCTCACACAAAGAGCCTCAGTTCTGTTGCCCAGGGCCTAGAGATCAAGAATAAAAAATACTCTCCCAGAAGCTCTTATTTCTATTCTGCAAGGGGAAAGATGTTCGTTTGTCCATCCTTTCAACAAATACTTATTGACTGCCTCCAAGGGGCCATTACTGTCCCAGGGCTAAGACAGACCCACCCCTGCACTAGCGGAGCTAACCTCCACGTGAAGAGGAGTGACAGGGACCAGTAAATAATCAATAAGTAAACGATGTGATTCCTGACAGTGATAAACAGTGCTACGAAAGGTAAAAAGCAGACTGTCCTAGTTATTGTTATGTCATCCTATTTCCTCCTCCAAATTATGTCATACCAAATGGCCCCAAAAGCCAATGGCATTAAACAGACCATTTAACCATGTTCAGGGATCGGGTAATTTAGAAATTTGGCAGGGCATAGTAGACATACATTGCTTCTGTCACGACACCTAAGGCTTCATCTGAGAAGATTCTAAGACTGTGGCACATGACTTCTGCAGGCTGCAGGCACCCAGTGTACGTGTCTGGTGGCTGATGCTGATGTCCCCAGGGACCTGGGCTGTGAGCACCTGCCCTGTGGTTTGGGCTTCCTGCCAGCATGGCAGCCTCAAGGCAGCTGACCTTCATCCACACGGGCTCACAGCTCCAAAAGCAAGCATCTCAGCAGGCAAGGCAGAAACTCCATGGCCTTTATTTAATGACTTGACTTCAGAAAGTATGGGAGCTATGCCATCATATCTGCTGCGTCCTATTGGTTTTAAAAACATCTTCAAGGTTGGCCCAGATTCAAGGAGGAAGACCTTAGGTCCCATCTCAAGATGAGAAGAGTGTTGAAGAGTTTGTAGACCTGATTTAGCATTGCCACACAGGGAATGTGATGGTGGCCAGGAAGTCAGAAAAGGCCACACTCAAAAGTTACTCAGATGCAATCCATACAACAATATGGGGAAGTGCTTTCCAGACACAGAACATACTGCCTACAGGAAGCAAGCATCACGTTCAGTCCTTTGAGTAGGGAGCCTACCCAGTGAATCCAACCACAACTGGGTGATGAAGCCTTTCCAGGCTTGAGGCTTAGTATACAGAAAGTCACCTTCCCCAAAATGTAAGTCATATTCTCCAATATCAGCTTTATTTAAAAAAATCCACCTCCATCTGACATTTTTATTTTTTTAAGTTTTATTTTTTGGGGAGGGGGTTTGTGTACCATGTGGCATGTGGGATCCTAGTTCCCTGACCAGGGATCGAACCTGAGCCCCTTGCAGTGAAAGCAAAGTCTTCACCACTGGACTGCCAGGGAAGGCCCCTCCATCTGCCATTTCTAAAATCTCACTTTCCAGTTGCTTCAGAACTTGGGTGGGGAAGAGGGATAATCTTTATGGTGACCCTCTGAAAACCTGTAGTGAGTGGAGGACCACTCCAGGAACCTGGAAGAACATCAAGGGATGTCACTGGTGGGTCACAGTGGCAGAGAACCTCAGGATGCAGGCAGGTAGACACAGAAATTCCAGACGTCTGTGCGGGTCCTGGGGCTTGGCTATCTTCCTGTCTCATTCTGCATGGGTCCCTAGTGCCATGACATAGGCAGGTGGCTCTAAGCCCCTGGTGCCGGCCCCACAAGGCTTCACTCTGATGTAGCCTTTTCCATCAGTGAGTAGACTTATTTGTGGAGGCAAAACTGTGAGCAAAAGTGAAGCTCTCAGTGAAGGTGCTAACCTTTGTCACAAGGCACAACCTGACTCTATGCCTCATAGACAGCAAGTGTCAGCCAAGGATCAGGCCCTGAGAAGCAAATACTATCATGGCCTCAGCAAGGAGCAGCCTCATTCAAGGCAAGAGCTCCATGGGGTGGTCTCAGGTGAATGCTAAAGATTACATGCACTTGTTCTTGGAAAACATGCCTACATCCAAGGCACACTCGGGAAGGATACTTTCGCCTAAAGTCCAGTAACAACCCATAGACACTGTAGCAGTTTTCTACTGCTTTATAACCAACTTGTGGATTCAAACAGCTATCTTTGCTTCTTCCTGGGTTTCTGGGTGGTTCTGTTGACTTGGGCTGGGTTCAGCCCATCTCAGCAAGGCTTGCAGGTGAGTCCACCCTCTGCTAACTGGTTAGCTGGGGGCTGGCGGTTCCAGCATGGCCTCAGCTGGCATGACTTGCCTCTACTCCACGTGTATCTTAGATGCCTCTCCGGGGAGTAGGGCACGTTCTCTCAAAGAGGAGTGAAAATGTCCCCGTGCTGTGCAAGTCCCTGCTGTGTCCCCCAGTGAAGGCAGACCACATGGCTGAGTGCACAGCAAGGGAGGGCACTCAGAGTGACCCAGCCGTCACCAGGGGCCCACCCTGTATGGCACCAGGACCAGTTAGCGGCAGGGCTTGGTTGTGTTAGGAGGTGGGAGAGGAGGTGACAACGGAGGAGAGATGGAGAATAGTCACGAGTTTATTGACTCTCTTTTCAATAAATGTTGATCCTATATTCAAAGAACAGCCAGTGAAGGAAAGACCCTAGTGCCCATTTGTCATGGTCCAGAGCTGGTCCTCTCTGCCCCAGGCCAAGCCTGTCATGAAATCCTATGACTCAGAGCACAGCTCTCCACACTGACCTGGAACCTGGTCAGTTCCTACCTACCTGACTTAGGGTCTTCATCTTCAAAAGGGGAGGCAGAAAGCACGCACTGGAAACTGAGTCTCTCACAGCCTTTACCATCACAGTTATTCTCTTGGAAGACAAGGTTTACCTTGTGGAAGACTGGAAGGGAGGAGAAGAGAGTGGGGCACAGAGATCCATTAGCCATGGCAGGAGTTTGTGGAGCTTATTTATTGACGGTGGGAAAGGGCTTGATGAATATTTAAGCAAACAGCTTAGTGGGATGAAGAAATGCCTCTCCCAGGAATCTGACTGATAACTGATTTCTTTCAGTCCGTGAAAGAAAGAGCTGATTGGTGGGTTTGAGATGGACGCATCCCCTCCCCGTTTCCAGCCTTCTCTGGTCACGTCTCCTGGGAGAGGCTTGAGGACAACAAACTTCAGGGCTTGGGTCCTTAGGCTTGGGACAACAAAGGGGTGATGATGTCTCAGACCCATTTTTTTCCTTAATAGGGAAAAGCTTGTGCTGGGAGACTAAACAGCCAGGGAAAGTAGACACACAGTTTCTGACATTGGATAAGACTGTGCCAACTCTATTAACAAACAACACAGGGACTTGAGTGTAGGGATGTCATATATAGGTGTGTATAGTATACCTGAGGGAGCCATTCACATCGCAGACCATGCAAACATTGCTCTCCGACGTTGTGCAGTATACAAACCACACAGCTGTACATGGCTGCCCTGCTGAGGTGGACCTTTGTCAATTATTAAGCTAATGTGAAAATTCTGTAAGTTCCTTTGGTATTAGTCCTTTGAAACACTAACATCTTTCTGTCGATGAGGCCTTAATCCAACTTGATGAAAAATTTGGAATAGCTTTTCTACCAAACCATGTTTCTTCCTGAGAATTTGGGCAGGTCTGAGACTGTATATGATTTCCCAGGCTCTTTTTCGAGTTCTTCCATTCCATGCTTGCCTTCCCATCATGAAAACGACGCCTTGTCTTCCCAGTGCATCACTGCTACTGCTGATGTGAACGCTGTATCGGTTGTGGCTAGAGTTCAAGTCAGTCAAAAGTGTGTCTCCCTGTTCTTCACTTGAACTGCTGAAGTCTGCGAGTGAGTGGAGGAAAGGACTGAGTATGAGTTGATCCACAGGACAACTGTCCTAGGAAGTCCCTGTGTGACTTGCCTAAGGCTTCACAGTCCTTCAGCAGCACGACTGGGCTTAGCAGCTTTACACCTGGGAATCCTGTCAGAGCTCTTGGAGTTTGAAACTATTTATACATCATTTAGGCAATGACGACTTACAAATATCCATTTCTTGTTTAAAGGAATGATAAATAGAGTAGACACTTGAGACTTGGGAAGAATATGCCCCAAGGTCATTTGTGAATCTCGAAGTGTTAAAATACTATTAAAGCTACAATTCTTAAACTAGGTGGGGGAGTTTGAGGTCAATGCCCCTAGACATTTTTGTTGGAATCACAAAGAAATTGTGGATCATTTAAGAAAAGAATATTCAACATACCAACGGTATTTTTAATATAAGCCATAGAACACAAAGGTCAACAAAATCTCTCGATGAGTGGGAAGAGAGAGAAAATAAGCTGAATGCCTTTCCAAAGACATAATTTAAAAGAAAAAAAAAATACAGCTTGAGTAACTGTCTACTGAAACATGTAATTTTTTTCCATAAGAGACAGTAAATTATAACTGAAAATTTTAAGTGACCCGTTCAGACTCTTGAATATTCCATAAATACAGGATTAAAGTCACAGATGTGAGCTTCTGTTGAGTAAGATATTTTACTCTTTAATTTATAGGAAACTTTGACTGTCCAACTAAGAACAGTCTCCCACGTATCTCTGCATCCTTTTGATTTTCATAGATGCACTAGCAGCTGAATTTCTTGGGGGAAAGGGCAGTTTTACGGTAGTAAAAAAAAAGTTATTGTTCAGTTGAATTGCAGTATCATTTAGGTGTCTTTTTGTTCCAAAGAGAAAACTCCATCATACAGGCTGGCACAATAACGGAATTTACTTAATTTGGCTTGCTGCTGCTGCTGCTGCTGCGTCACTTCAGTCGTGTCCGACTCTGTGTGACCCCATAGACAGAAGCCCACCAGGGTCCCCCGTCCCCGGGATTCTCCAGGCAAGAACACTGGAGTGGGTTGCCATTTCCTTCTCCAATGTGTGAAAGTGAAAAGTGAAAGTGAAGTCGCTCAGTCGTGTCCGACCCTTAGTGACCCCACGGACTGCAGCCTACCAGGCTCCTCCATCCATGGGATTTTCTAGGCAAGAGTACTGGAGTGGCTCGCCATTGCCTTCTCCGTTAATTTGGCTTAAGTATCTGTAAAGTCCAGGAGGAAAGTTGGCTTGATTCAGATGTCCACACCGTCATGAGGGCTGTGGCACTTTGCTTCTGCGGTTCTGGTGCTTCTGTCCTTGTTTTGAGGCTGGCTTCAAGCAGCTCTTCCATCTTCTTCCTTGTTGATAAAGAGAAGCGAGACAGAGCGACAGTCAACCTTGATCTTGACATTTCACTCTGGCTCCAGTAGACCGATTATAAAAAGGATCCCAATTCTCCACTTCTCCCTGAAACCACACCCCTTGCAATGTGAGCTTACAGTTCCTCCCATCATGAAGTAGAGTCTGTATCTCTATTTCTTGAATTTGTGCCGGCTTCCTGACTTGCTCTAGACAACAGAATATGGAATAAGTGACAAGCGGTTAGTTCTGAGCATAAGCCTCAAGAGAAACATTTTCACCCTCACTTGGAATTCTGTCTCCACCATAAGAACAAATCAGGGGCAATGAAAGACCATATGGAGTAGAGATAAGCCATCTTCATTGAGACCAACCTCAACCAAGCTACAACCAACCACCCACAAACATGTGAGAGTCCAGCCAGAAGCCGCAGGGCCGCTCCCTGATCTGCATCTGGCTACGGACATGCAGGTAAGCCCATCTGAGGGCAGAAGAACCACACCGCTGACTTGCAGAATTATAACAAAAGCTCATCACTTCAGTTTTGGGGTGGTTTGTTACATAGCAATAGCTAAATAACATGCAGATCTTCTTTTTAAATCGCTTGGTCAACCCACAGCCAATCACTATGACTGCTCTAATCCAAGCAAGGCCACCTTGAGCTGTGATGCCAAAAAGTTCGTCTGGGTTTTTCTGTAAGATAATACAAAAGCCCGAGCGAACTTCTGGGCCAACCCAACAGAAGTGGAAACCAGAAAGAACATCACAGGTCATTAGAAAGCGGATAGAAGGCAGCTGGACAGTGGGGATGGCTGTGCTCTGCTGTGCTTAGTTGCTCAGTTGTGTCTGACTCTTTGCAACCCTATGGACTGTAGCCCGCCAGGCTCCTCTCCATAGAGATTCTCCAGGCAAGAATGCAGAGTGGCTTGCCATGCCCTCCTCCAGGGGATCTTCCCAACCCAGGTCCCCCATGTTGCAGGCGGATTCTTTACCAGCTAAGCTACCAGGGAAGCCTGGGAACGGCTAGATGGTGGCAAAACCCTGGCTACCACTATGGCTTCCAAAGAGCTCCCAGGTGGGCGAGGATGGAACGGGGGGATGCGGAGTGCCCCTCCCCTCGGGGGTGGGGGTGAGTGGCTCTTACCCAAAAGCCAGCCTCTCAGTACATTCGCATGTTTCATCTGCCTCCACAAAGTTACAAGTTACTAACAGCCCTGAAGTTTCCAGGTGCTTGAAAACTCTTGAAACGAATATGCCAAATCCACCAATGTCAATGCTTTAAATACAAATGGTTTCTCAAACTCTGTATTACAAATATAATATATATATTAAGAGGCCAAATTCCACGTCTTTTAAGTTCAGAAAGCCTTCAAAGAAGAGAGCTGACTGCACTAAGTAGGGCATATTTCCCCACAAGTATCTGATGCAGATTTTCAAGGCCCATAAGTCACACATCATTTTCTTCAGGAGCTTTGTGCAGCCGAGGCTTCCTCCTGCAATACAGATCAGTGCCACAAAACTGCCTTGTAACAACTGTTTTTAGAGTTAAAACACCATCAGATTTTGTTTAAATATGCCTTTCAAATTTTCTGTTCTAGGTGTTTTTTCTTTATGCAAGTGGAAAAAGATAAAAATTATGCTTAACATTTTTAAAAAAGGAAAAGAAAGCATATGCAATATAAGCATGCTAACCCGACAGGTATAAATGTTGCAAAAGAATCACCCAGGACAAAATCAGCAATGGTAGCTGAACTTCAAAGGGCCAAGAGCTACCATTAAGGAAGGAGGATGGTATTTCTTTCCAGTTGGGGGAAGAGATAATCATGGGGTTTCTGTGAGTCCACATCCCATGCACTGCATTTTCTCTCTTGAATCTTCCTTCTGCTTCTGGAAGAAAAAGACCTATTGCGTGCATGTACTGGGAGAAGTGAGCTGCAGTCCTAAGAAAACAATTTAAAGGCATTTTAAAAATTGTATTTGTAAGCAGTCAGGCTTTTATTACTAGACAGCATATCAAAGCTTAGGGGAAGCCTCTGGCAACCGATGAAAGAAGGAATTTTGGTGTGAAAACTGGCCAAATGGACTGGAGTGGATTTAATGCTAAAAACCCGGTGGGCATTTAAGGACTCACTCATTAAAACTTATGGAAAATTGGATTAGATTAAACAGCTGTGGAAAACAGGGACATATGAATAAGAGGCCTTTCATCTTTAAAATGTTCCTATAACTTGACATATTTAAAGCGACCTCAGTAGATTATTGTGGTGCATTAACCATACTGATAGCCTCGATTCATCACAATTGCCTGTATCCATGTCCTTCAGTATTAGCCTCCCTAAAGCCTGCGCTTGGACATGTGACGCTCTTTGGCTAACGAAACCAGTAAACTTGACACATACAGACGCTTCAAAAGTGCTTGTGTGTTTTCTCTTTCTCTCTTCGATTCCTATCATTCTTGTGTTTACAAGCCCAGCCTTGCCTGCTGAAGTCAGTCCATGAAGCCCACAAAGTCACCTCAGTTTCGTGGGGCTTGAACCCATGAAAACACTGCATCCAGAAAATCTGGGAGAAGATACAGTCATAAAATCTTTAAAGAATTTTTTGTCTGACCTCGCCTCTGCTGCCGATACCTGTATTAGTTATTACTTGAGAATAGCAAATTGCCCTGAAATGTAGGTAATTAAACAGCAATAAACATTTATTTCCCATGGAGTTGCTGTGGGTCAGAAATCTGGGTCCAGCTTAATGGGATGAGTCTGGCTTGGGGTTTCTAATGAAGCTGAAGCTAAGATGGGTTCAGGCAGCTGAAAACTGGGCTGGGGCTGGAGTACCTGCTTTTAAGGTGACTAACTTGCAAGACTGTTGTCAGGACACCTCAGTCCTGCACTACATGGATCTCTCCATGGCACGGCTTGAGGCTCCTCACAACATGGCTGCTGGCCTCCCCAGAGCGAATGGCCCAAAACGGCAGCTCAGAATTGATGGTGTCTTCCATGGCCTGGTTGTCAGAATCCCACACCATTGTTTGTGCGATATTCTACTGGTTTCACAGATTAGTTCCATGCCATGTGTGTGGAACCTCACAGTGATCTGAATATGAGGACATCTCAGAGGCTGGCTTCCACACATGATTTTATAGATTCGATCTACAAGCCAGTGCTCCAAGAACCGTATGTGTCCTTCCAGATCAATCTCTTGTATCACCCAATGTTTTCTCACCTTACCAGCTTGCGGGATCCAGGGACTGCTACTTCAGTGGTTTACCCTGAAATCTGTAGACTCACTGGCTACCAGATGGCGAGATCTCAGTCTATCCCTTTCCTTGTATCTCTCCAGCAGCCAGCAGCGTTGGCAGATGATAGTCGTATTTGTCTCATGTTTAATTCTTTCTAACCCCTGCTTCTGTCAACTGCAGTTGCTTCTCTTACACCACTGGTCCACATGGCCGTTTCTGCACGGAGCTGTCCTGGGCGCCTGTTCTCTCTGATGCTGCTGCTGCTGCTGCTACCTGGACCTCCGTTCCCAGATGCCTCCAGATGCTCTGATGTTGAAGAGGCTTCCAGTGGGTCATGTTCTCAGAGCCACCAGCCACTCTCTGATCTCTGGTGGTCACCTCTCTGGCTGAATGGAAGGAATCTTCTTTTTCGTCATGTGTGCCTGTGTAGGTATGTGCTTGTGTGCAGAAGTGCATGGGGGCTTCCCTGGCGGTCTGATGGTAAAGAATCCTCCTGCCAATGCAGGAGGTTCGATCCTTGGATTGGGAAGATCCCATATGCTGTGGAGCAAATGAGCCCATATGCCACAACTACTGAGCCCCACTCTGCAACAAGAAAAGCCACCACAGTGAGAAGTCGGCAACTCGAAAGTAGCTGTCACTCACAGAACTAGAGAAAGCCCAGGTGCAGCACCAAAGGCCCAGCACAGCTAAGTAATTTAACAAAAGAGGCATGTGAAACACATTTCCCTGTTTTAATCGGTCTACATTTCCCTCCTTACTATGATGCAGAGGAAGGTGGAAGAGGAAATTTTGAGATGTCTGCTTAAAGATTCAAATGAAGTTGTGAGAAGGTAGCTATACATATGACCTGGAACTCAGGTCTCGGCTTTAGATATGAATTTAGAACTCAGTATATACATCCTGCCCCCAAACAGTGGAGCTAGCTCTTGGGCTTTGCCGTGTGCCTACCATTTACACATTTTATCCTGTTCATAGACTCTGGGGCCAGTACTGGAGGAGGCACAGTAAGCACAGGTCCTCTCTGCCCCCGATGTCTGGGACCTCATCTGGAAGTGATGAAATGGCTGGGGCTAGAGCAGCAGGGCTGCAGGACCCACTTCCAAGCTGGTTTCCCTCTCGCATCTCATGCCTGGGAAGAAGGGCCAACTCGGCTGGGAATGTCGACCAGAATGCCAACATGTAGACTCTCCAGCATGGTGGTCTCAGGATATTTCCAATGTGACCATGCAATGCTCTCGGAGTAAGCATTTCCAGTGAACAAGGTCATGTCCTTTGTTGACATAGCCTTTGAAGTCACACAGCATCACTTCCTCTGGACTCTCAGGACCACTGGAGTTCAACCAAGTAGCCATGGACCCTATCTCACACTGAATGGAGTAACAAAGAATTTAGGGTCATGCTTAAAACTGCCACATCTTACTCATCATCTGTCTACTGGGTGGAAAGAAAGCTCTGTGATTCATGGATTTTTGTCTCTTTTTTAAACTACTGTATACCCAGTACCTCGAAATAGGAATATTTGCTGAATGAATGAATAGGGATATAAAACCATGGAAACAGATGAGATCACTTAGGAAGAAAGTACTGGAGGGTTACAGAGCTCAACACTGAGCCCTGGGGAACATGCCAACATCTGAGGTCCAGCAGAGGAGGAGGAAGAGACAGAGTTCTTTCCTGTGGATCCCCTTAACTCTTGAAAATCAGTCAAGGGGACGTGTCTTTCTAGAACATTTTCTTCAGTCTCTGGATCACATAGTATCTGGTTTTCTGGAATTCTGTCCTCGTGGCCTCCAGCTCACTTCTTCACGCGGACAGGACAAGCAAGGACTTGTGCACCTCTAGGCCCCAGGGTTGGCCAAGGGGTAACTCTTTGGTGTTGGACTGGGATCGACGGAGCTGAATGTATGGGCTGAGGAGACCATGCATGAGCAAGGAGGCTCCTGTTTTGTGCTGTGAGATACAGACAGGATTCCTGGAGAAAGAATGTGGGCTAATGGGCAACAGCCCAGGAGCAAGGTGCCACCTCTCCCCAACCACCACGCTCCCTGGGGCAGGCCTCTCAGCAACCAAGGACTCAAAATTGGAGCCTGGCCTTACAGGCTACTACAGAGTCATACTTGTCATGGTAGAATACTAGAACATATTTTATTTAGTGGTTTGTTAGCTGGACTTACAACTTTTAATATTTAAACACATAATATTCAGGTAGCCACTTGTACAACGGTCCTGGGCTGTATAAGTCTTCAGGTTGAGCTTGGTTCAATGGAGGGTCTGGGGTAGAATGATTGGTAGTACTACTTCCAGAAGTCAGAATATCTCAGACTCAACTCCAGTTCAGACAAACCCTCACAGCACTTGCAATTAAAATTTGCTAAAATTAGATTAGGTTGCCACCCAGGGAACTGTAAGAATGCCCTAATGAAATCACGATCTAAACGTCCAGGCTTCTCCCCGATATGATTAACAAGATCAAGAGTGTAGAATGCTTTTCCCATTTAATTAAGAATTTTATGAAGTAGGAGTCTTCATTTAAGCAATTAAGCATACATGTCAATCCCTTCATTTAAGTGGATGTACATTTTGTTTTAAAATTCCAAAATCCAGCATTTATGAAAACCTTAGGCTGCATTACATGATGTGAGAGGTAGGCTGATCAGGGACCCCTCTGCCCACATGTGTCTGAAAAAGCCAGGTTTACTTTCAAACGTGCTTTCAGCTATAACTGACTGAATGGGTTCTGTCGGCCTAGCTAATTAAATTTAGGGGGGAAATGGTCTCTGCCTAGGAACTACTGTGCCATGCATGGCCTCTTTGATCCAATTCCTACCACAATTTAAAGTAATTTTTTATTATGGAAATTTTCAAGTATACACAAACACAGATTGTACAGCGAAATTCATGTATGTATCTCTCACCCGGTTCAACAATTATCAACATTCTTTTCAATTTTTAGTTTGGTAGTAATTCTACACTTCCACAATTCTCAAACTGAATCCTCTTCTCGATTGAAGGCAATAAGTTTTTTCTCATTTTGGAATTGCTTTCACATTCCGTTCAGTCACTCAGTCATGCCTTGACTCTTTGCGACCCCATGGACTGCAGCACGCCAAGCCTCCCTGTCCATCACCAACTCCTAGAGTTTACTCAAACTCAAGTCCATCGAGTCAGTGATGCCATCCAGCCATCTCATCCTCTGTCATCCCCTTCTCCTCCCGCCTTCAATCTTTCCCAGCATCAGGGTCTTTTTAAATGAGTCAATTCGTCGCATCAGGTGGCCAAAGTATTGGAGTTTCAGCTTCAGCATCAGACCTTCAAATGCATATTTAAGGCTGACTCCCTTTAGAATGGACTGGTTGGATCTCCTTGCTGCCCAAGGAATTCTTAAGAATCTTCTCCAACACAGTTCAAAAGCATCAATTCTTCGGCACTCAGCTTTCTTTATACTCCAATTCTCATATCCATACATGACTACTGGAAAAACCACAGCTTTGACTAGACGGACCTTTGTTGGTAAAGTAACGTCTCTGCTTTTTAATATGCTGTCTAGGTTGGTCCTAACTTTTCTTCTAAGGAACAAGCATCTTTTAATTTCATGGCTGCAATCACCATCTGCAGTGATTTTGGAGCCCCCCAAAATAAAGTCTGTCACTGTTTCCCCATTTATTTGCCATGAAGTGATGGGACCAGATGCCATGATCTTCGTTTTCTGAATGTTGAGCTTTAAGCCAACGTTTTCATTCTCCTCTTTCACTTTCATCAAGAGGCTCTTAAGTTCTTCACTTTCTGCCATAAAGGTGGTGTCATCTGCATATCTGCCGCTGCTGCTAAGTCGCTTCAGTCATGTCTGACTCTGCCCCATAGACGGCAGCCCATCAGGATCCCCCGTCCCTGGGATTCTCCAGGCAAGAACACTGGAGTGGGTTGCCATTTCCTTCTCCAATGCATGAAAGTGAAAAGTGAAAGTGAAGTCGCTCAGTTGTGTCCGACTCTTAGCGACCCCATGGACTGCAGCCTACCAGGCTCCTCTGTCCATGGGATTTTCCAGGCAAGAGTACTGGAGTAGGGTGCCATTGCCTTCTCCGCTACATATCTGAGGTTATTGATATTTCTCCCGGCAATCTTGACTCCAGTTTGTGCTTCATCCCACCCAGCGTTTCTCATTATGTACTCTGCATATAAGTTAAATAAGTAGGGTAACAATATATAGCCTCGACGTACTCCTTTTCCTATTTGGAACCAGTCTGTTGTTCCATGTCCAGTTCTAACTGTTGCTTCCTGACCTGCATACAGATTTCTCAGGAGGCAGGTCAGATGGTCTGGTATTCCCATCTCTTTCAGAATTTCCCACAGTTTGTTGTGATCCACACAGTGAAAGGCTTTGGCACAGTCAATAAAGCAGATGTTTTTATTTTACTTCTTTATTTTTCTTTATCTTGTCACCTGTGTGATTCATCCTTTGTAGCCCCAGAAGGATGGGGCCTGGGACCAGGGCAGAAATAAATGCCTTCATTCCAGTTAGGGGTTTTCACAGAATTCTTGTTTGGCTACTATTCTCTTCTGATTATTGTGCAAATGTTCCCATTGTTAACCAGAAAGGAAAATGCTTCCTGGAAGAAATTGGAAAGATGACATCAATTTAACACTGCCTTTGGGGGTTAGCACAAAATGACAGGTCAGCAGGAAGCAGTAGAAAGAGCTCCCCCCCGACAGGAGAAGCTAACTGATTCTGAGAGCCGCTCCCAATCAGGCGTGGCATTGACAAGGCCTTGATAATGACCTGTGAAAGACTGTGTTCTGGTTGCACTTGGTAATTTGTTTCTCTAACCAGGGAGTCTTAGCGGGATTTTAAGAAGACAGCACAGCTCCTGCGTAAATGGCAGGCATATGGCAAAGCCTGAGAACGAACTCCTTTTATCAGTTTAGGCTGCAAGAAGCCACGTGTTCTGCCTCTCCTTGTCCACTGGCTGGTCGGAGATCAGGGGTCTGGCTGCAGTTGCCCAGGTTCCCACTTGCCCCCGTCATGGGATGGGGGCCTGTGGCCTCTTCAGGGTCTCTGCCCCTCCGTCTCCCCCACCTGTGTTGTGAGAGGGTAGGGCGGTTCTCACCCACCACCTTTCCTGATGAATGTGGGAACAGGGTGGGGCGGGAATGGGATGGATTGCCTAAGCTCAAGGGTGAGAGCTGGAAGCTGGGGAGCAAAGCGGTGCTGCCATTGAGGAAAGACACAGAAAAGGGAGGGGCATGCGCAAGCCAGGAGGGTCTCAGACTTCCCAGAGGAGGCTGACTTCAGGAAACTCGACACCATCACAGGCTCCAGGTATTCTGAGGCTACCCCGAGGCAGACTTGGTTCTTTCTTTCTTTTTAAATTTATTCTTACTGGAGTGTAGCTGGTTGACAGTGTTGTCCCCGTGTCCTCTGCACAGCAGAGTGAGTCCGCTCTACGTGTACACGTCTCCTCTTCTGGATCTCCTTTCCATTTAGGTCACTACAGGGCACTGAGCAGACTTCCCTGTGCTTTACAGTATGTTCTCATTTGCCATCTATTTTATGCATACTTTGTACAGACTCGGTTCTTTATGGTGAAGGACACATCCTTTCAGCGCCTCCAGGGCCCGAGGGCAATGCTTGACAAAGATGAGTCAAGGGGGGCCCGGTTTCTCATCTCCTCCCTCATCCTCAAATGTCCGCTGGGTCCGCCCTGAGCTCTGGGCTCTATTTGCAGGCCCCGAAGCAGAAGAGCCTCTGAGCAAAAGCCCTGGGGAGGCCATTCTCGAACTCCCACGGAAGGCTTGGCAAGCCTCAAAGGCTCCTTGGGGAGCGTGGGAGGCGCGCCAGGGAGAGTCCCAGCCCTTCCTGGCTTGTCATGATTCGGTATCACCCCCTCCACCCGAGGAAGCGCTGCTTCCCTTCCTCCGCCTTCCAAAGACTTCGCCTCTAGAGGAAGCTTCGCCTCTAGAGGAAGCTCCGCGTCGGTCTCTCTCCCTCCCAATCCCTTTCCTGACTGACTTCCTCCACCCGAGGAAGCGCTGCTTCCCTTCCTCCGCCTTCCAAAGACTTCGCCTCTAGAGGAAGCTTCGCCTCTAGAGGAAGCTCCGCGTCGGTCTCTCTCCCTCCCAATCCCTTTCCTGACTGGCCTTGCTGCACCTTCCCCTTTCTAGTCACTTTCCTGCTCATCTCTGAAGCCGTCAGGAGTTGGAGGCCAAGGTGACCTGTAGATGGAAGATCTGGTTTTCTCCATCTGACAACTGTCTGCCTGGAAAGGAGGGAGTTTCTCTGCGGTTACAGGGAAGAGCTCCGTTAATTTCCTTCCTGACTTCGGAACTCGGTCTGAATAAACACTGAAGAATGGCAACAAAACCCACCACGGACGCCCGAAATCCATCGCACGTTAAGAGTTCTCTTGCACACTTGGTCAGTCTGGACACGGGACCCTTACCGGCAATGGCTGCAGTCCACTCTTGGCTTTCTCGGGAGCCCTCTGTAGAGGGAAGCACATTCCTCCCGAGTGTGAAGAGGCGCAGGAAAGGGGGATGGGAACCTTCCACATTGTGTCGCTGGGCAGAAATTCGTCCAGGAGAGGGTCATGTTCAGCCCAGGCTTCTGATTGGTGGATGGCAGCCAATCTCTGGGAAGCCCCCGGGCCTGAGGCACCCATTCACACTGGATGCTCCCTCCAAACCAAACTGGACCTACAGTCATGGGGCTTTTCCTAAGGGGAAGACTGATTTGTCTAGGGCATGAGTTGCTTCTTTCTGGATTGATAAACCCATATGGCAAATAAATCCGACATTCGGCGAAGGCATGCAATTCTCCCCCAGATTTATAGCAACTCCTTTAGCAACCGAGGCTCTGGCTGATTACTAACAGTAACCAAGCATAATTCCTCAGAGGGGAACACAGGATCTAGGGTACTCCACCAGTGAAAACTTTCTGTACTGCGGGAAAGGAACAGAGAGAAAGCAGGGACGCTGGTGAGGGAGGGCTGGTGAGAGAGGAGAGGAACGGAAGCAGAATCAAGGACATTGCCTTATTTCCCAAAAGACCAGAGAGGAAAGAGCAGACTGACAAATACACGTGTGAGGTGACAAAGCAGCATGACAAAGGCCACACAGAATACTTGTTCATTAAGGTCACAAAAGACAGAGCAGATTAAGCAGGTTCTCACCAAACAGACCTTAGGAAAGCAGGTGATACAGCCAGCCCATCAGCTGCTGGGCTCTTCCTAAACTTTCCCACCTGCTGAGCTTCTCCTGGGTGGTCCCAGGTCAGGAATTCTCTAGATGTGGAAGTGAGCAGCTCCCAGGAGAGAAGTTACATGACATTTCCTGCTCACCTGAGACCCCATCCTTCCTCTCTGCTCCTGCCACTCCCTACCTATATCCCCCCAGGACTGACTGAGCTGTGATATCTCAGTCCAGCTCCCTCTTTCCTTCCTGACCCTCTGAGGGCCAACACTGCCTGTCTTCGTTCCTGGACGAAGCTCTTGGATCAGCACAGGTCTCCTGGAGTGCTGCTGTTAACGATGATGAAGACATTCGAAAGAGGACTTCCTTGGCGGCCCAATGGTTAACTTCACCTTCCACTGCAGCAGATGCAAGATCGAGCTAAGATCCCACATTCCTCGTGGCCAAAAAACCAAAACATAAAACAGAAGTAATATTGTAACAAATTCAATAAAGACCTTAAACATGGTCCACATCCATATTTTTTAAAAGACTTAAAAAAAAAAACACACAGAAGGGAAAGGATCCTTCCCACCCACCTCCACAGCCCTTTCTTGTTTCCCTGGGCCTGGCTTTTGAGTACAACTGCAAAGCAATGCCAAGGGCAGGTATACAAGAGCGGAAGGGATGCTGTAAGTGACAAGACAAATCTGACACCGAGGTGTCTACTAGCTCCAGGTGGAGGCTCCAGGATGAGGAGCTGGAGCTAGCAGGCAAGAAGTGGTCTGGGGAGAAGACACAGTTGTGCCTGGGGGACCGGGCACCTCTTGGTAGAACCACCAACTAGTTACCTGGGGAGGAGACCTGCTGAGGGAACGTTTCGGCAGTTTAAGGACGCGAAAGGGATTCCTTCTCCTCTCCCCTACGAAGTAATCATGTTCACTAGTGCCTTTTGCTCAAGTGGAGTCTCTGTGGACAAGGTCAGCAGGGACTGTCTAGGGGCCAAGTTAGAAGGAGCACCCTGTGTACGTGTGGGCCCCTCCCACATTCCAGGGCAATGTGCTCACTGCCTGATGCCATAAATGGTCCAATTAAATGAAATTGGGTCATTTGCAGAGACACGGATGGACAGTGTTCTGTCCTAGAGTGCAGTAAGTCAGAAAAACAAACATCCTACACTAGTGCATATATGTGGGCTCTAGAAAAACGATACAGAAGACCTTATTGGCAAAGCAGAAACACGGACACAGTGGACGAACGCACGCACACGGAGGGGGAAAGGCGGGGCGGCACCGGGGCGGACACACACACACACTGCCCATGCCATGCTTGCCCTGCCCAGCCGTGTCCGACTCTGCAACCCCAGGGACTGCAGCCTGCCAGGCTCCCGGCCCATGGGATTTCCCAGGTGAGAACACTGCAGTGGGTGGCCATTTCCTCCTCCAGGGGATCTTCCCGACCCAGGGATGAAACTCTCGTCTCCTGCACTGGCGGGCGGATTCTTTACCGCCGCACCACCTGGGAATCCAAAGCAACTGCTGCTGCTGCTGCTAAGTCACTTCAGTCGTGTCCGACTCTGTGTGACCCCATAGACGGAAGCCCACCAGGCTCCCCCGTCCCTGGGATTCTCCAGGCAAGAACACTGGAGTGGGTTGCCATTTCCTTCTCCAATGTGTGAAAGTGAAAAGTGAAAGTGAAGTCGCTCAGTCGTGTCCGACCTTTAGCGACCCCACGGACTGCAGCCTACCAGGCTCCTCCATCCATGGGATTTTCTAGGCAAGAGTACTGGAGTGGCTTGCCATTGCCTTCTCCCCCAAAGCAACTACACTCCGGTAAAACGTAATTTTAAAAACTTACTAAAAATTCTTTAAAAAGGAAATGTGAACATAAATAAATGGTCCCATTAGCCTCCCCTTACTTCCTCACAGCCTTCGTCACGTGCCTTTGCTGCACTTCTCAGTAAAGAGATGGAGTCTAAATCCCCCCACCCCCCGTATCGGGGGGCCTTCTGACCATTCTGGCTGATAGGACACAAGTGATGACACACAAATTCTGAACCCAGGCCTCGAGAGGCCCCCGTTTCCTCCTGATGCAGGTGACTTTCCTGCACCTCGGTCATCACCATGGGACCACACCCAGGCCAGCTTGCTGGAGGACGGACAGAGCAAAGCTGCCCAGCTGAAGGCAGCTCCAAAACTTGGGAGCACAGACGGACTTCTGCGGGCCGCTGAGGGTGTGTGTGCTTGTTATGCATCATTTGGGCAAACCCAAGTATTATAAATACACAGTTCTGGGGGGTCGGGTCAGAGGTATGAAGAACAGAACAGAGCGCGACAGCACAGAACCGGCTGGAGATCTCCCTGGGAGATCCACTGGGCCTGGAGTGGAGACTGGCCTGGGCCTGGAGGCTGGGAGAGGACATGTCAGCCTGAGTGGCCAGCACACTCCTGAAGGAGGTGGAATGTTCCAGAGACAGGGCTGAGAACTGGAGTCCCAGACGTGGGCAGGCACTGAGACCAGTTAACGGGTGATCTGAACTAAAACAAGTGGCATGGTCTGTGGGCCAGACACTGGTGAAAGGGCTGGGTCTCTCAAGTTTGGGGTGCAGGTTAGAGGGCTGGAGGGGTACATGGAGACTGACAAGAGTGAGCCCAACAGGCAGAGGTCAGGGAATCAGAGACTGGGCCTTCTGAAACCCCGCATTTATTTCATCCACTAACGCCGCGGACAGTGGTTTGGTTTTGTTTGGGGTGAGCTGCAGCGCCCACGGTTTCAGAACATAAGCATCAGACTGATTTCAGGGCATGTGTGATGCCGGAGTCCCCAGCAGGGACCAGAGTACAGAAGCTAGATGTGCACGTGTGTGAAAGTTTTAGCACAACTTGTCTACACCAGGGCTTCTCAACCTTTCACGGGCGTCAGAGTCACTCATTCATGCTGTCAGCTTTGCAAAGAAGTGACTGGCCCCTGAAAGAGAATCTCTGGGGGTGAGGCTCCTGAAGTAATATTTTGTAAAACCGAGAATACAGAATAAAGGGATCAGAAACGAACTTCCGGGAAACCAGGGCCCAGCACTGATCCTGCAGATGGGTGCATCGTGGTGGTGGGGGGTGGAGTGCCACCCTCGGGGGGACACGACTTAGCTGCCAGGGCTCCTGACACACCTGTGTTTACCTGAGTAAAAGCAATCAGCTGTTGAAACAGTCCCTGTAATAGTCACATCACTCATGATAAAGGTCAAACCTGCTCTCAACACACAGCAAATAATGTCAAAGCTAAAACCGATTTTAATTCCCAAATATTTGGAAAAGGGGTTATATCTGAAATTGTCTAAGACTCTTAGCCAAGAAAACAGCTTACTTTGACTCTAGCAGAAATATGAAAGGGGATATTCTTTTACCTAAAAAACAGACTCCTCCTGGAAAATGTCTTCAAAAGGTCTTTCAAAAACTCACCAGGTACTCTCACACAGCTTTTCTAGGGTACTTTTCTGAAGAATCCTAGATAATTTCCTAGCACAGAAGCCATTTGATACACCAGAATCCATCTATCTCATTTGCCTCTCATTACCATCACAGAATTTAAATAATTATTAAAAATTCAGTTAAAATATGAGAATTTCACAACAACACAACTCCTTGTAACTTTATATACTCCCTATTCACTGGATATTTTAAAGGATACCAACAAAATGACTTTTTAATTTTCGGCACTGACAACTTCTTAAAAGTGTGTGCAACCTGATTTTCGTACAAGCGTACATAAGAGGAAAATGCTTGGGTTTCATTTGTGGCCCTTTATTTTTGTTTCACGTAACACTATAATGATGCTTCCTGTTTGCCAGATACTTTCACAAGCTCTTTAGAAATATTAATTTATTTATTCATCAACATAGCTTTGTGAGGAAGCAGTTATTACTGCCTTCTTAAGAGAGCTGAGGCTCAGAGACGTTAAGTAACTTGCCTGAAGCCACATGCTATTAGAGCTTCAAATCCAGGTAGTCTTCCTCCAGCCTGAGTTATGAACCAGCACCCTAAGTGGCCTCTCTTATTTTTCCTCTTCCTAAAAAGTCCTGAGTGTTCACTGGAAGGACTGATGTTGAAGCTGAAACTCCAATACATTGGCCACCTGATGTGAAGAGCTGACTCATTGGAAAAGACCCTGATGCTGGGAAAGACTGAGGGCAGGAGGAGAAGGGGGCAACAGAGGATGAGATGGTTGGATGGCATCACCGACTCGATGGAAATGAGGGTGAGTAAATTCCAGGAGTTGGTGATGGACAGGGAGGCCTGGCATGCTGCAGTTCATGGGGTCGCAAAGAGCTGGACACGACTGACCGACTGAACTGAACTGAAAAGAATCTTAGAATCAAGGATGGGTACCTATAAACCATCTACAGAGGATGGTAGAATAAAAGCTGTTTTCTTTCCCTCTCCATACAGGTACATGTAAGACAAGAGGCTTCACTCCAGTTTCACAAGCCCACTTCTGACTGGCTGTTACAGCCACTGGAGCCCGGCTGTCTCTCCTCTGCTGCTCAGGAATCCTCCTCCTCCTCTCCACTCCCCAGCCCTCTCTGCTCTTTGCGTGCCTTACTCATAGGTCCACCCTCTCCTCCTGCCTCTAGTCTGATCCAGGCTGGCCTTCCTTAAGTTCAGAAAAATGTTTTTAAAACATGAAACTGCTGCCTTATCTATCTCAAATATCTTCAATGTCACTGCTTTATTCTGCAGATAAAAGTCAATAATTCAGCCAAACATACAAATGCTCCCCGTGCCTGCCCAGTTCATTATCCTGTAGCACAGCTGGCACACAGGAGGAAGTCTTGTTCTCCCGCAGGTACCCTTTGCGTGAGCTGTATTAAGCTGTTTCCAATACGATCCCTCTGCTCTCTCTTCTGGAATTCCCTTCACCCCTATCGTGTGTGTGTGTGCTAAGTCACCTCAGTTGTGTCCTACTCTGTCACCCTAGGGATGGTAGCCCACCAGACTCTTCTGTCCATGGAATTCTCCAGGCAAGAATATTGGGTTGCCATTTCCTCCTCCAGGGGATCTTCTCAACCCAGGATCAAACCCGCGTCTCTTCTGTCTCTTGCATTAACAGGGTTCTTTACCAGGTGGGTTCTTCACTATCAGCGTCACATGGAAAGCCGCAATCCTTATTCCTTCCCTTCTAATTTGTGTCATGAGTCTACACTAGATGATTCTAACACATTCTTCAAAGTCCAGCTCAGCATTGCTTTCTCTTCCATGGGAGGCTGATCTAGATGTTCCTTCTCATTGGTAACCAAGGCATTTTTCTACTGCCTCTTAGAACTACTGGTGTATTCCTGTACAGACTCCTCCCTGATCATCATTCACTTAGGTGGGAGCTACTCAAAGTGTGATCTGCAGACAAGGCTGTCAGTCAGCATCGTGTGCATGCTCCTAGGAGAGGCTGTTTCTGAGGCTCCACCCAAGAGCCACCAAACCAGCACTTCTGCAGGTGGAGGCCAGCAGTGCACAAGGCTCGGTGCTAATAGGAGGCAGCACTGCACTGGACCAGAAGCTGCTGAAAGCACTTGTCTCCTAGCACCGTACTCCTGGGATGAAGCCAAGAATCCATGGATGGTCAATGAATGAATGAATGTTGAGTTAATCCCCCGAATGACTCATTAAACCTGTCTTTCCTGGGAAACTACAATACTACAATTCCTTAGTGCACCAATGCCTCCAAATATTCTCAGTATTGAAATTTTTCTTAAGTTTTGAACTGGATAAGACTCAGGTGTTCTGAGTGTTTGTTTCAGCACTATTGGACAAGGTGCAGAAAAAAATTTAAGTTTGGAGCTGATTAAGGCAAGCATAAAAGTGAAAATTCTCGAAGATGTAAAGAATCTCAGAAGTGTATTTTTATGGATTCTACTATATAGCAGAAGGTGGTACCCTCCATTTCAAGCTTTGAAAGATTATTTGAAGCTTCCTTAAATAGTTATTATCTTGCTTTTGATTACTTTTTGAACATAATAGTTTAGGAAGGAAAATGCAAATTGTATAGACACAGTAAAGACTGCCACATATCAAAATATCATTTTTTTTTTTCAAAATATCATTTTGTACTTTACTGCTGCTGCGTCGCTTCAGTTGTGTCCGACTCTGTGTGACCCCATAGATGGCAGCCGACCAGGCTCCGCCATCCCTGGGATTCTCCAGGCAAGAACACTGGAGTGGGTTGCCATTTCCTTCTCCAATGTGTGAAAGTGAAAAGTGAACTCTCGCAAAACAGTCTTTAGGCTGTATACTGGTCATGAAGACTCACTGCAGCAATTCTTGTTAAAATGAACAAGACCTTCAATGAGGTAACACCTCAAATCAGTCAGAATGGCCAACATGCTGGAGTGGGTGTGAAGAAAAGGGAACTGTGCTATACTGCTGGGGGGAACGTAAACTGATACAGCCACTATGAAAAACAGTATGGAATTTTTCATAAAAAACTAAAAACAGAGTTGCCATATGATTTAGCAATCTCATCCCTGAGCAAGTATCTGGACAAAACTGTAATTCTAAAAGATAAAAAAAAAAGATAATTCAAAAATGTACTATATATATATACACCAGCAGTGTTTACAATAGCAAAGACAAGGAAGCAGCCTAACTGCCCATCAACAGATGAGTGGATACAGAAGATGTAGTGTATACACAACGAACCACCACTCAGCCATAAAAAGAATGCAATAATGCCACCTGAAGCAACAGAGACAGGCCATGAAATTATCACACTGGATCAAGTCGGAAAGAGAATACCAGGAGGGAGAGCTGCCACGTGGAATCTAAAACATAACATAAATGAACTTATCTCTGAAACAGAAAGAGGCTCACAGATAGAGCACAGACTTGTGATTGCCAAGGGGAAGGGGGTGGGGGGTAGGATGGATTAGGAGCTGAGATTATCAGATGCAAACTGCTATACAGAATGAATAAATAACAAGGTCCTGCTGTATAGCACAGGGAATTGTATCCCCCAACACTCTGTAATAAGCCATAAAGCGCAGTCGCTCAGTTGTATCCGACTCTGCGACCCCATGGACTGCAGCATGCCAGGCCTCTCTGTCCATCACCAACTCCCAGAGTTTAATCAAACTCATGTTCATTGAGTCGGTGATGCCATCCAACCATCTCATCCTCTGTCGTCCCCTTCTCCTGCCCTCAACCTTTCCCAACATCAGGGTCTTTTCAAATGAGTCAGCTCCTCTCAGCAGGTGGCCAAAGTATTGGAGTTTCAGCTTCAGCATCAGTCCTTCCAATGAATATTCAGAACTGATTTCCTTTAAGATGGACTGGGTGGATCTCCTTTCTGTCCAAGGGACTCTCAAGAGTCTTCTCCAGCACCACAGTTCAAAAGCATCAATTCTTCAGCGACCAGCTTTCTTCACAGTCCAACTCTCACATCCATACATGACTACTGGAAAAACCATCCCTTTGACTAGACAAACCTTTGTTGGCAAAGTAATGTCTCTGCTTTTTAATATGCTGTCTAGGTTGGTCATAACTTTTCTTCCAAGGAGCAAGCATCTTTTAATGTCATGGCAGCAGTCACCATCTGCAGTGATTTTGGAGCCCGAAAATATAAAGTCTGTCACTGTTTCCATTGTTTCTCCATCTATTTGCCATGAAGTGATGGGACCAGATGCCATGATCTTAGTCTTCTGAATGTTGAGCTTTAAGCCAACTTTTCACTCTCTTCTTTCACTTTCATCAAGAGGCTTCCTAATTCTTCTTCACTTTCTGCCATTACGTGTGGTGTCATCTGCACATCTGAGGTTATTGATATTTCTCCCAGCAATCTTGATTCCAGCTTGTGCTTCATCCAGTCCAGCATTTCTCATGATGTACTCTGCATATAAGTTAAATAACCAGGGTGACAATAGACAGCCTTGAAGTACCCCTTTCCCAATTTGGAACCAGTCTGTTGTTCCATGTCCAGTTCTAACTGTTGCTTCCTGACCTGCATACAGATTTCTCAGGAGGCAGGTCAGGTGGTCTGGTATTCCCATCTCTTTAAGACCTTTGCACTTTGTTGTGAACCACACCGTCAAAGGCTTTAGCATAGTCAATAAAGCAGAAGTAGGTATTTTTCTGGAACTCTGTTGCTTTTTTGATGATCCAACAGATGTTGGCAATTTGATCTCTGGTTCCTCTGCCTTTTCTAAATCCATCTTGAACATCTGGAAATTCACGGTTCAAGTACTGTTGAAACCTGGCTTGGAGAATTTTGAGCAATACTTTGCCAGCATGTGAGATGAGTGCAATCATGCGGTGGTTTGAGCATTCTTTGGCATTTATGTATTTACACATATATATATACACACACATCTGTGTGACTGTAGCTGTACAGCAGAAACTAACAACACTGCAGATCAACTATAGTTCAATAAGTTAAAAAATATAAAATTAAATTAACAAGCCCACTAGTATGACTTATTTTTAAAAATTTCCAGGTATAGTTTCATTCTTCTAAAATAAACTGATGTAAAAGAGATGGTCTATTCAATGTAAACTGTTCATCCAAGTCATAAAAACAAAAAATACACCTCTATTTTGAAATAATTTCTGTACTACTGCTGCTGAAGTGAAAAAATCATCCCTGCCATCTAAAGCACAGCCCCTCGTCTTACCACTCAGCTTGGTTGCTACCGGAGTTAGTGGGAACAAACCAACGATTCAGGGGCAGCAGTTTAACAGGAAACGTTAACTATGTCCTATACACAAAGTATGGACGTGACAAAGTAAGTAGTGGGTTTTCTGTTTAACTATCTCTCTTGATATTTGGCTTTTCAGGTGGCCAAGTATATAAAACAGTAGCATCTGCTGGTACAACTGCTGTCCAATGGACATTGAAGTAAACAGGCAAATAGAAAACTACCATATAAGGACATTTAAGATCTGCATCAAAAGGAACGGTACCGCCCCATCACCCCACTCAAAAAGGCCGAGAAGAAATGACAGACGGGGTGCCCACGTTAGGCAAACGTACCCAGACTCTTCAGTGACTAATCTACAGATGCTAGAGTCATATACTGCTTGGTGTGTGTGTGACCAAGTCAGCCACTGTCTTCCTCACAAATATTTTCTTGAACCTTACCGAACTGTATCTTGGTTGAGAAACTTTTCTCACCAGCCCTTAGGGTAGTTATAGAAATAAACAAAGAGATTCTATTGTTGAAATTTACCCCCGGTTTTAGTTTTGTTAGATGATCTTTTCTTAAAAAAAATGGAGGATAACATGAAGTTTTGAGCAAAGAAAAGTAGCTGGCCAATTAATGTAAATGGCTCAGAAAATATGCTGAAACATATTGATTAGAAATCAAAAAGCACAGTCATCTTCCACTGCAGCAGCTCAAAGGCACACACAGCCCTTGTTAACACAAGATACTGGAGGCTCTCAGAGTCACTTGCTTGCTTTGGCCTCTAAGTTTCATGCTACTTACTTCCTCGGGAATAATTTTTCTCCTTCCTGTTTTTTTTGTTTTTTTCTCCTCAACGTTAAGCCCATGGCTTTTGTAGGGAAGTCAGAGTCATTGGGAAGAAAGTGTAATTTCAGTGAAGTGTTGATCCTGAGTGCCAACAATAAAAGAGGATCATTTCCAATTGTCTTGGGATATTGAAAACAAACACATGTGGGTTAAGCTTAAAGAGAACCAGAGAGGAGATAATGGCTAAGACTTTGCTGGATTAAAGATCTTTGCAATTCAGGCTGTAATTAAGCTGATAAGAATGGGTATTTCCAGTTCTCTTACTCTATGAATAATTCCAAAATTCCTTTGAGCAGATATGTTATAGAAACTGAACTAAGGGTAGACTAAGTAGTTAAGCAAATACACAGGGCTTCACAATAAACTCTAGTATAAAAGTAGAAAACTATAGTGAAAAAAATGCATGTATATAATGATGTGTGTATATAAATGTACTTGATATAGGGAAATGTAATGGAAAACCAGTTGAAGACATAAAATTATATTCATCACTGTCATGTCACATTGATCTTTATTCCTAGATGTAAGCTATTGTAACAGCAGGGATAAGCAGCACTGGCCACGCTAACTCTAGCTGTGATCTGCCATCAACAGCAGCGAGCTCAGGGAGCTAGCTCTACAGGCGTGTGAGCAAGCAAGCCATCAGAATGCCAGCCAACCACAAAACTCCACGACCGGAGCACAAACGCACCCACTCACTCTCTCGCTTCGACTTAACACGCAGCTTTTCAACAATGCAACTGATGAACATATTCATTTTTCTATTATTCTTTACCGGATTTTCACTTCTTTAGGGATCAATGATATGTAACTTAGCAAACACATGCTCCTGCAAAAACCATCTCTGTGAAAGGTGAAGTGGCACCAAAATGCCAGAATGGGTTTTTTACTACTTTAAGGAACCTACAAAAATGTTAAGGAAGACAAATATATGAACCGGTTTTATTTTATTTGCATTTAACATGATCATACACATTCAGTTGTCTAACAAGATCTGCACTGTTACATTAAAAATACAGTACGATAACATTCAACATGAGGTACTTCATATTAATATATGTTTCCTTCATAAATAATGCTGTAAGCTCCTGAATTCAAGCACTCTGATGCACAACTGGCTAGTGTCTTGAATTAGCAAGCTTATTTAGACACCTTAAAAAAAAAAGACCGTTCAGTGCAATAATTATGTAGAAATTAGACCATTTACTTAAATACTATATTAAGATATGCTTAAAGAATGTTACATTAGAACTGCTAGCCTAGTTCCCCTTATCCCCAGGATATAAACGACAACAAAGACTGCCAGATACGTGGGGAAAAGCATCTACAGGGCAGTGTTTAATAAAATTGTGTTTATGCCCTATGGTTGCCTGCCTTGTCAGAACAATGGTTTCTAGTTTTGAAAGCTACAAAATTTGAGATTACCAAAGAAAATAAAGCAAGCACATTAGCCTTAATTCCATGTCATTGAAAATGTAGAAGGGAGAACAGGATTTAAAAGGTAACATTTTCTTCTTTTAAATACAATCTTCAAATTTATACCACAGCTCTTGGCACCAGCCAATCAGATGACGGATATTTTTTCTTTTTCAAGTGACAGCAATTATCATAAAATTAAGTTCTTCCATCCTCAGTATATAGGATCTCATGGGGCTCTCCCCCAGCAGTTTCCCAGCCTCTGGAGGGCAGCTACTAATAGAGCACTGATCGTGGGTGTTACTGAATGAACAAGGTCATCACACTCCCCCGCAACAACAATCTAACATGATGAAATTAGTGCTAAAAAGTTTCTTCTCCTCTGGCTTATAAATAAGTGCCTTCCATTCAGGTAAATCTACAGTCTACCAATTGCAAGGTAGCTATGAGTTACCGAAATGTTTAACCATAATTTATAAACAAGACCCTTTGTAGTAGTATTTTTTTTAATTGAAAACGTACCTCCGTTTTATAGACGGTTTGCCACAACTACTATCATCTTGCTAATAAGAAGTAACTGTTAGATAATTTTGGAAGCTTGTCCTGGGAGCACTCATCTGTTAATCACTGGTAACAGCTTCTGACCCCCCATGCTAACAGACATAGGTAAGGGCAAAGACGATTAAAACATTTTTGTAATCCAGTGTTTTTCTCCATCGGGGAAGCCGGCCGAAGCAGCAGCCCACGTCTACGGGGGAGAAGCGGCCCGGAAGCACAGGCAGTCCCCCTCTGCGGGCCGGGTGGGCCCGGCAGGGGGACCCTTCTGTCCCAGCCCCGCGGGCCGGGCAGCAGGAGACAGTTCCTGAGCCGGTGCGCACCGCATGCGCACGGGCACCCACGCACACACCCACCCCGGGACTAGCCCCCGCTCCAGAGCCAGCTTCCGGCTCACAGAACAGGAGAAGGAGGTGGCCAGGGACCACACTCTGGGTGGCGGGGAAGCCATCTCAGGATCACACTGGGCAGAAAAGTTGCCCAGAAACACGTGGATACTTCAACTGGGAGCGACCACAGTGTACACCACTAAGGTCTCGGGCACTAAGCCAGACAAGCCTTTGCTGAAGGAGAACGTTTTGATGAGCTTTTCCCTCCTTTGTTTACACTATCCATGGGAATAAAAAAAAAAAGAACTGGATGTGATGCTGAGGCAGTGAACATTAAAGTATCATCGAGTTTATCACTCCGGAATATTTTTTAAAAACCCTGCAGGCATACATTGGCTCGTTCAGATGGTAACAGGCCAGATTCTAGCAGTCCAGGAACGGGACAGAATCATAATTAACGAAGAAGAGAGAGTGTGGTCAAAGTAGATTAGGTAAAATATATTTCAGATTAAAAAAAAATCAATGCATAAAGTATCTTATTACATTAACATGTGGCACTATAAAACTAACTGTTATTCCATTCATCCGAAGAAATCGTTTGGTCCTCTTTTCATGGGAATGGGGGAATAGGAATTCTATACAGTACAACTTTTGAAAACCAGCAAGTGACAGAGATCAGAAGTTAAGCAGGGAGAAAAAAGCTTGACTTTTTCAAACTCTGGATTATAATGTGCCATCAATTAAACTATTTGTCATGTGGGACTTTTTCAGGCTTACTTTTAAGACTATTTTAGTTTCAATTAACCTGCAATTTTTCTCTAGTTAACAATAAAGTTTTGCAATTTAGTTACTTCTAAAAGAAGCTTCTGTACTGGAACTGCCTGTCTTCTAAACTAAAAGAACATAAATCTGCTTGTAGCAAAAGTCGTGATCTAAAACTTCCAATTTCTTACTTGTTTTACCTTCCGTTGACAGCTGCAATTTAAAAATTTAACAAATTTATGAATTTAGGATTTAAGAAAAAGCAATGTCCAAAAGCAAATGCCCAAAAAAATTAAAAGGAAATAAGAAGGTAAAGATGACTACTGTCTACTTTCTAAATTGTTACTTATCAAGCAAAATGTCTTTCAAAATTGTACACTGAGGTTTATCTGTTTGGGGAGAGGGAGGGTTTCCGTTTAAAAATAATTGCTACTGTTATTTTAGAGTATTTCTTTCTCTTTGTCAAAATAAAGCCCAAAAGGAAATCTGAGGTGATCCAAAAATCTTAAACTGGGAGGTCAGTGGGGCAGTTGGAAAAGAATGCAAAATCTCCCCGGGTGGATAGATGCAACTCTAAGAACCACAAGGCTTGCTAAGAATTTGGCTTTCCGGCATACAGTTAAAAGCTGAGTGCTGCATTTTTGCCTGTACATAACGAAAAAGGTTGAAAGAAATCAGAACTGGCGCACAGCTCCGTTCCTTAGGAACAGCCTGCGCCGATGGCTGGCTGCGGCCGAGCCGAGCGTGAAGCGGGGAGCCGGCGCGCTCAGGCGTAGAAGATGAGCTCGGGGATCTGGCCGCCCTGCACGCCCGTGCCGTTGGTGCTGTCCGACGAGCACTGGAACTGCACGGTGACCTTGCCGCACTGCACCTCCGTCATGCCCTCCTGCCCGAAGTAGCTGAGCTCGTTGCCGTCCAGGATGACGCTGGCCGTGTAGAAGGTGTCCGGCTCGATCTGCACCGGGTACTCGAACCACACAGGGAACGTGCTGCTCGAGCCGTCCGAGAAGTACTTGCTGAGGTTCTGCCCCAGGACCACGCCCTGCCGCTTGAGCTCGATCTTGGCGCTGTACTCGGCCGAGCCGCAGCTGGAGCCGTACAGCCCGAAGCCCGCGATGAAGACCCTCTTGTCCACGGCGAACTGGATGCTGTCGCAGCGGCCCCGGTAGCGCCACTGGTTGCTCCGGTAGGCACAGGACTGGAAGCGGTGGCAGCGCTGCGGCACCAGCCCCTTGCGGGCCTTGCTCACGAACTGCAGCTCGGGCTTCTTGGCCGCCGTGTACCAGAGGAAGATGTCGTTGGTCTCGTTCAGAGTCAAGACGCCGGACTGCGCGGCACCGTTGGCGAAATCGTCCAGGGCCATGGTCGGGATGCGGATCAAGTAGAGCGCCTTGCCCAGCACCTTGCGCTTGTTCTCAATGCTCAAGGCCAGATCCTGTCGCTGGCATTCCACCTCAGCCCAGTTGAGAGCGGCCTCGAAGACCACAATTTCTTTGGCATTCAGAGTTTCCCTGCGGAGGATGCTTTCCAGGGTCTGGAAGTCGATGTCGCAGAACCCTTCGGACTTGAGCGCCAGCTCCGCCTGGGCGTCGATCACCTCCCAGCAGCGCTGGGTGAGGTCCGGCTCCTCGAACAGGCAGCTCTGGGATAGCAGCACACAGGCGTTCTTGGCGCTCAGGCTGGTCTCCAGGAAATTGACGCAGGCCCTGGCGAGGTGAGGGACGATGTACTTTTTGGCAGCATAAAGAGTGGCCAAGACTGTGTCAGCAGCCAAGTCAATTTCATCACAATAGATGTATCTGCAAGAAAGAGTTCGGCGTGTAAATGGAATTTTCACCAAATGAGCGTGTCCAGCAAGAAAAGATGCAACTACTTTCAAGTTAGTTCCAAGAAAATCATCTTATGTGACAGTTATTACAAAAATGATTAGACATTATAGCGACATCTGAAATACATTCATAAATCATCAACACTTCAATTTAGTATAAAGTATGTATAATTAAAGACATTAACTTCATGTAACCATTCTAGCCTCTATTTTAAAGCTATGTTCCCTGTCCTCTCAAAGCGGGGAAAAAAAAAAAATCAAGGATTCGAGACTGAGAAAGGACTGAGATCAAAGACAGTTAATATTAGGGAAAAAATAGCAAAATTATATTTTATATATATATATTGTATTATATTTAATTAGAAATAATCCCCATGTTTTAGGAGAAATATATGTATATAGTTTTACTTAAAAATTTTTCTGTGCATTCAGATGGAAACAAATATCTTTAATATTATAATGATAGGAATGATTCCATCTTGATGCTTTTAGCTAACAATGACTTGGGTTTTCCTGAAGCACAAAATAAAGCTGATCTTAAACAGATATTTTTCAAGTAGTCCCAAGTTCAATGGATTTTTAAGTATGGGCTTCCATGCCTGATGCTATCTCACAGTTAACTTTACATAGAATCCAATGCAGGCTTTGTATCTGCTTTTTTTTTTTTTTTAAACTCTAAATTCTTTCTTCTCCTCCACACATTCCTTCCACCTTCAGAATTAAAGAATACATTATTTCCAGATATATTTAATTAAAAGACAAAGTAAGAAAGTCTAAATATGCATTATTTGTGTGCTTCTGTGAAGTGTCTGTATTCCAAAAGACACTTCTTACTGTTTTGGGGGACAGTGGCAATCTCCCAGGATGGTATGTCAAGGTGGAAATCATCTGCTTCTTTCATATTCTATTGTTGACCAAGAGGTAAGTCAGTGAGAACTGCACACAGGTGAAAAATACATACTAATAAACATAATTTTTAAAAAAATTTCTAGCTAAGGTGTTTAGCAACTTGATATTAAGTTTTCCTTAGTGAAACAAGAAATTAGACGGCTTCTGGAAGAAAATACAAAAAATGTAAGGATGGCAATGAGAAAAAGAACCGCAATCACAAATGGAACCTGCATTTTTGCTCCGAGGAAGCCCTTCCTCTTCTCTGAGAGACTAAGACAGCTACTGGCAAGATGGCAAGACTGCTGGACAAAATACCCGCAGCAGGGATGCTCTGAGCGGAGCATGGGGACCATGGGCGCACTATGCAGCTCTCGCCCTGGAAGGGGCAAGTGAGCAGTCTTCTCCTCCTTCCTGACAACGCCCTTTCAGAAGTACTGGTGCCTCACCCTCGACGCAGGGGTGAAGCAAGCCTGGCCTCCGCTCGCCCAGGTGAACACGCAGCCCTGACCTAGCATGGCACGGCAGTAAGTGGCACCTGCTATGTTTCTGATTCTCGCTGCTTTACAGGGACTGCACGTATAATTTAAAAGCTGTGTCAAGATATATTCTAGGCAACACATTTATAAGAAAAGATGCTTGTCAAATGATGAATCAAACGGCCTGGGTGAAATGGAACTTTGTGACGCGTACTGGGCTTTCTAATTATGTACATATTTCTGCAGCAACAGAACACTCTGCTTGACTACAGTGATGCCAAAACACCAAACTAGTGTCAGCACTCTCCTCTGCAACAGAAACAATGTCAAATGTACAAAGCTAACTTCACGGGGGAAAAACAGCACACAAAAATTCCTACAGGTAAGACAGGTTTCTGTAAGTAGATCTCTAAGAGATTACAAAAGTCATAAAGTCTCTGTTGGTTGAAAGTGGTGGATTAGTTTATGTTTTGGTACTTTACATGCTCATTTGCCTCTAATTTCCCAACCTCTCCCACTGTGAAAGTTCTAAAGAGTAGCAGATGGATTTCAAAACTAGACTATAAATAAAAAATTACAACACTTTAAAGTTCAGGAATTAACTATAATACTTACTTTTCAGTAGGCAGAAAACAATATATATTAACATTTTAACTGTTTGTGGGATTACTGTCCACTTGACCCAATGAATAATTTTTTTCAACAAACATTTTACAATGCACTCCAATGACTCAACATCCCCACAGCAGCACATAACCTTGAACTCTGATACACTTTGGTCTGCTAGAATAAGGCTCAACAAAAATCACCTGAACATCACTTAGAATAATCACTGGATTCTAATCACACACTGTAGACTATAACACTGTCCAGCATCAACCCATGTCAGAGAAGAAGATTCTATTTATCTGGTTAACATGTACTGGATTCTGAAAAAGAATCATGAGACAGAAAACTATTTTTTAAATAAATGTATATCTTATAACTGTATTTCTGAATGACCAATTAAAGTTTTTCTGAACAAATCCATATAAAACTATAGAAAATTAACCAAATCTTTCAAAAATTTCTCCTTTACTACAAAATGCAAATGCTTCTTACCCTTGAGAAATGGTATGTGACTTTACGTGAGAGCATGTGTATGTACGTGTGCATCAAGATCAGACAATTAATTTTATATTTGCTGATAGGAGACAATAACTCCTAGAAAACTTAAAAACTTCCTAACTGGTAGAATTTAAATAATGCATACAATTTCTGGAATTGTGACACCAAAATATAATTTATGTGTTTTTAAAGACTTCACACAGGGAACATAGTCTATTAGATAATCCCTAACCAGAAAGTTATTTTTAATTATAAGTCATTATAGATGAAATCACTGTATGCCTCTTGCCCCCAAATCCCACGCCAAGGTGTGATTAGAAACGCCTGCTTCATTCCACATGCTTTCCATGGAAAGACGCACAGGAGTTTTCTTTGAAAACATTTATTAGGTAAAGCAGCACCCTCTTTCTTCATCGGCCTCTCTTTTGTATTACCTGGAAGTTACACTTAACTGTGAAGCCAGCAGAGCACAAACACAGCACAAACAAACTCTTTCCAAACATACGTGTGATGCTTACTTCAGCATGGCGAGGAAAGCAGCAGGGTCGACATCTGGTATACGGATCTCATCTTTGTCCTCAGCAAGTTCTCCATAAAACATTGCATGGAACACAGAGCTCCCAACAGCTAAAACGTACTGTGGAGAAGGGGAAATCTTATTTCATGCACCAAATTGAAAACATTTTCAGCAAATCATTCCAGAAAAACAACTCTAAAGTGATCAGATTTAGTGGACACAGAGCCTAACACCTGCTCTACTGACAAAGCCAAGGTCCCGAGGATCTGGCTGCGAAAGCAAAAGGCAAAAGTTCATGCAAACCAGCCTCTGTGCTGCTAATTATCAAGGCTTTCACACATTAATACACAAGGTCCCTCATTATAAAATAAATAAAAGCATATCTAACTGATTTCTAGAAGGATCAGCATATGACTTTCCAAACCTATCACAACAACTTCCCATGACTGGGGAGTGAAGAGGGCATGTTTTTGTGGGGGATACAAAGCAGGGTAGAAGGAAACAAAGAAAAAAAAAATTAAGCGTGGCCAGGGCCCTCTGGAGAAGCTCTGCCTGCTCTGTGATGGAGGGAAACCAAGCACTGCCTGCAAGCTGCCCAGCCCCGTTCCGGGCTCAGGGAGAGGGTCCCTCTGTGGAGAGCTCAGGGCGAAACCGGTAATGCAGCTGTTGCTTACTTTGTGTCCTGGCAACCGCTGAGTCCCACCTGGTGGCCCAACCACAAAATGTACATCTGCCATCAGATCATTATTGAACATCACCGCATTTCTATAAACAGAAGCAATTCATTAATTCACAGCACTGTAACACCCCCTCCCCGACAAAAAAAACCCAGGAAAAAGTCACAAGATAAACAACCGTTGAGCAACTTCGGGGTAAAACTACACATAAAGGTTCCAACTATACAACTGCATTTGTAACCACTGCAAACACATGGAAGTAACTAAAGTTTAAAAAGAAAAAAGTTATCCAAAATTTTTTTAGACTTAAGGACAAATAAGAGGTTTCTCTCTCCTATAACCCAAAGACACAACCCTGTCACTTCAATGTTACAGCTTACAAAAACATTTTTATCTAAGAGGAAAACAGCTGTACTGCTCTGGAAAAGATACAAGGCAGTTTTCCATTACCAATAAAGCTTCTGGGAAAAGAGGAAACACAGATTTATGTTAAAATACATTACAGGTTGTGCAAAAGCAGAGACTTCAACACAGGAAAACTTTTTAAGTAAATATGCTGGCCCAGCACTTACCTCTCCCTAATTGTGGGATAGAGCCCCTGCCAATTCGGGGCGGGAATAAGGTTGTTGTTACTGAGATTCTGCTGGTGGTACTGCTGGACAGTGGTGCTGCTGGAGCTGGCTGGTTTTTTGCGGGGGAATATATCAGCAGCCATCTTCTTCTTCTTTTTAGTCTTCAAGGTAATTATTTCATAACAAACTGGAGGCAACTTGCTGCTGCTGTTGCTGCTGCTGCTGCTGGGATTTGTTTTCTTCGAGCTTTTCTTGGACCTGTTCTTTACCGTCTCTGGAAGCATCAAGAAGAAGGTGAGACATTTCATGTTCCTTTCCTTGTCATCTACCATGAGTACAGTAGGTCTCTCTTTATAGCCAGATATCCCAAGTCGGTGCGAGCATCAGGGAAAAGAGGCTAGCACGAGCTGAGATGATAACAGAAACCAACAAGCTGATATTTTGCTTCTTTTCTCAGGCGGGCAAGGTGACCTTTTTACTATGTTGAATGAGACACTGGTTTTAAGTTTTATCCAGTACTGGGTCTGTTAAATACATCCCCATCATGATTCCTGTTTCTCTTATTTGCTCATAAAAATAACCCAGTTTCCTAGATCACCTGAAAATGCTACACTGAGAGGAGGCGACAGGCAGAGAGCCGTAGTGCTTGTTTTCTGAATTAGGTTATCAAGATGTGCTGGAGCTGCGCGAGTCTGTTCAGCCGGCTGAAGTTGTGTGGTGAATGGACCGGAGGAGAGTAGGTATTACAGCCCTGCAGATGGAGTCAGACAGCCAGTGCTCAGAGCCAATAGCTGAAGTCACCAACCATGATTGGACCAAGCCAAACAGTGACACCTATTGTAGCGTGCATAGTTCTGACGTTAAAGGAACAGCAGTTGCATTCTCTTGGCTACTATATGACTGTACATTTAAATAAGATAAACACCTATGAAACATATTTGAAAACAGGAAGAGTTTATGTCCACAGATTTCTCTTCAGCAGACGTGCATTTTTATTTCCCCAGTTAAACAAGCAGGATCAATTAACAAAGCTTAGGGGCTGATATCTACTCTATGTTTCTAGTAAAATCTTTCTCCTGGCAGCATTTAGTTTCTAGTACTTCAAACAAAGCCCTCCATTTTACCAGCTAAAAGGGATTATACACAGAGAAGTCATATTAAACACATTTATTAATGCTTAGCGTAATAAAAGAATGAAATTTTTCTTTTTCCATTTTTAGTCTGTTTTAATGCAAGTTAGAGTCTAGTGCAAAACAGGGGATGAGGTCATGTGTTGACTTTACCTCCCAGGGTTTTCTAGCTCCTATAATGAACTTTGAAAGGAGTCCCAGATCACAAAATAGTGTTAATTAGACTAAAATGATACCAGCAGGTTTAGCTGCACTGAAACACAAGACACATTCTGGATGTAAAAATAAGATTCAAATGAGAGCAATCTGGTAATCAGCATTTAAAGGTTACAACTCACTAAAAATATGTGAAATGGGGCCTTGTTCAGAACTTCGAAAAACCCAAACTGTTATGGTTACATTTAGCTTCATCACAATTTTAAAGTATATAATCCACAAATTCTAACACACAGTCAGTCATTAACAAGGCTATCCAAAATGATGTATGTTCTGATGCTGTGAGGTTAAGATGCAAACAGGTTCCCTCTGCTCTGAATCAGAATAATACCAACTACTGTGTGGCTTTCACAGACGTGAATCGTCCAACAGTTTCTAGCTTTGCTGAGTAAGGACAAGCCCCACACACGCACAGGTACCTCCAGGGGGCCTGATGAGACTGCAGCCCGGCACTCTGGCTCTCCCAAGGGCGGCCCCACCTGCCCCCTTCAGGACCACTGCCCGGGGCTGCACCAGTGCCAACGGAACAGTCAGCGCCTGACAGTGACAGCGAGGGTCCGATGAACGGGCCCTTCGGTCGCCCAACCACCTACTGAAGACAGCACACTGGAAACTAGGCTTGAAGTCCCTGGGACTCTGAATCACTGAAGTCAATCGAGGGACACCCTCTTTACTGCCTTCATTTTATTCTCAGGCCTGTTTAGGAAGCCACTGCAGGGCAGACTGTGAGCACAGAGAACCGCGCTCTTTGCACAGGTTCTGCAGCCCTGGTTCGCACAGACCCTGAAGCGCCGCTTTCGAGCCACGGGCACCGCCTTCCCGGTCGCAGGGGGAACGCACGCGGACACACCTGCCTGCCCGCACACACACTTCACCACAGTGTGGTGGGCGAGGACAGAGCGGGGGAGGGAGCACAACCCGTGGAGAAAGGCACAGAGGAGGGACGGGCGAGTCCCCACCAGAGCCGACTCCTCAGATCATCAGAGCCAAAGCGTCTCAGGCTCAAGCGCTGCTGAGCTTCCTGACCACCACCCTCCCAGGAAAGGCGCCACGCCAGGGAGCGCAGTTTGACTGGGATTCGTTCCCTGCGTATTTCTAACAAATCTAGTAGCTGGCTTTTAGGTCAGAAGTAATCAATTAGAATGGAAGAGAAATGAAGGTTTTTGAGACAGACTTACCAGCAGCTGGAAGGACAAAATAGAAAAAGTATAACAGGCAGACGGAATGGAAGCATGTAGTTTTGTGGGTTTTATTCATTTTTTCATATAATTCAACAGCCTTCACCTGTGCCTACAAAAAAAACACTGCCCTTATGTGGCTAGAATAAAGGAAAAAGTGTATGTAATAATTTAAGAAAGAAAATTATATAATATTTTAGAAAATGCTCTTTACTTAGAAAATTAAGTTTTGCAGAGAAACTTGGAAATGTGTGTTAAATTGGAATCCCTTAGAACAGTGCTCCAAAGAGGGGCCTTGCCCTTCCTCTCAGATGTGGGGTCTGAGGAGCATGGCTGTTTCAAAGACATGTCTTTCATAACAAAAACTAATCCAGTTTTTAAAAAACAAGAAAGACATTTAAATTTTTGTAGCCAATTTGGAAAGGCATGAAAATGCTAATAAAACCATGACAAAGCTTACTGAGAGTTCCCTCCTCTTAACACGATAATGAGGCAGTTAATATATGGCACTTGCGCCTGCACATGTGGTCCAGGGCGCAGCAGCAACATCTCCTGGGGGGGGAGCTGCTAGAAACCATGATCTCAGCCAACGTCTGCATCAGAATCTGCGTTTTCAACAAAACCCTCCAAGTCATCTGTATGATATTCAAGTCTGAGAAAACCTCATACAGATGATTAAGTGAATGTTGTAATGGCTTCTCAAGGATCGGTGTCAACATCTGGGGCCACATATCACATTCAATTTTCAAATGAATGGACAAATAATTCAAAATAACTTCATTTTGAACCTTCATGTCTTGTTCTGAAATTCTGATTAGCCCCGAAGAGTCAGATTCTATGGTTCAGAAGTGCAGACTGAGAGGGCCAATGGGGAGGCCCCCAAATCCTTTTCAATACTCAGGAAAAGAAGCTCAAGCCCAAATTATTTTAAAGGTTGATGAAAGAGACAATTAGTGGGAAAAATGAAGGATTAAAAACAATGCCAAGTGTGGAACAGATGAACAACTTAATTTTTAAATCTACCTCACAGTTATATTTCAAAAAATTAGCACTGTGGTGCAGCACAATTAGCATCAAATAGTCTGATTCAGTCCTGGTTAGCCTCGACAAATTAGAGCTCTGTGTGTGTTTATGTGTGCATGCGTACCGTCACTTGACTTAAAGACCACAGCTGAAGTAACACTGGTCTAGATTATTTCTAAGGACTTCTAAGGCTTAACATCCAGGGTTTTTTCCTACCGGGAATTTGGATTAAGAGCCACCAGATAAGGAAAAAGAAGACAAGGCTGCATCAACCTAATGCAGCCCATGAAACCCCTCAAACTGCATGCAAAATTGAGAGTTTGCATTTATTTTTTTTTTGAAAAGAGAAGCCATATCTATCTTTTAGAATAATTCATGATGCAGAACACCATAAAACATTATGGAAATCTCAGGTAAATTGAATAGTCAAAATATTCATCATATCACTTATTTTCTGCTTTTATTTCTATAGTTTATTTATTAAACACAAATAATGGCTTCTTTCCTCTCCTTGAAATTAAATTCAAATAGTTAAAACCCTCTCTATTGAATCTGTAACCCAGAAACACCACCCAGTAGGTTGAAGAATAAATACCAGCCCGGTAACTACCATCAAATTTCACCTCTAAAATTTCTTTCTGTCTAGCATATCACTTGTTCCTACATGTCCTGAATTTTCAAAGCTGTTATGAGACATGGTTAATTTGCCTTAATAAAGTAAATAATTAGGTCAAGTCAAGAAGCCCATCAATTTTTTATGAAAGTATTCTCAAAATACAACATGCTGATCATGCAGTATATTAGGTGTCGGGCATGCAATGGTGACCAAGATTAGAATCCAAGCTTAAAAGGTTAGCTGACAGCAGTGGATTTCAGATAATTTTATAACTGCCAGAAAGTTCAATCACTTTTATCTCTTTCCATCCAATTCCCAATAAAAATAAAACTATGAACAGGATTTAGACTCACTCAGTTCATCTTCCTTACCACTGGAAGGTTTGCCAGACACCCTACCTTCATATCCCTTGGACTGCAAGGAGCTGAAACGAGTCAATCCTAAAGGAAATCAGTTCTGAATATTCTTTGGAAGGACTGATGTTGAAGCTGAAACTTTAAAACTTTGGTCACCTGATGCGAAGAACTGACTCACTGGAAAAGATCCTGATGCTGGGAAAGACTGAAGGCGGGAGGAGAAGGGGACAACAGAGGATGAGATGGTTGGATGGCATCACCGACTCAATGGACATGAGTTTGAGCAAGTTCCAGGAATTGGTGGTGGACAGGGAAGCCTGGCGCACTGCATTCCATGGGGTCACAAAGAGTCGGACGCGACTGAGTGACTGAACTGAACTACCTTTCTATAGGAGAATCTATTCAGTTTGAGGACCTAAGTAAGATTGGGAATTAAAAAGATGAGAGCAATCATTTAATGCAACTCTGTCCCAAAGATAAGGTAACCAGGGGGTCCAAAAGATTAAGGGATTTGAGCAAACTCCACAGTTAGGTTGTGGGCAATGTCTGGACTAGGTTGCAGATTCCCTGACTGCTTTTTCAGCTGTGTCTGTTCTACTCACTCTAATTTTCACCCACAGTAATCACTCCACATCCTTATGCAATGCTTTATCTTTGTATTTCCAATCTATTTTAAAAGAAAACTACAGGTCCAAATTTACAGCTATGAAAACCATGAACATACCCATATTCTAAACTGCTAGGCAAATGTGAAGCCCCTTTCTGGAAAGAAATGGACAGGACCTGTAACAGGAAGGAACACAGGAGCACAGCAGTCATGGGGAAGCAGGAACAGAACAGGCTCTCAAGCAAAATGAAAATTAAAAAAACCAGCCATTCACGGTTAGCACCAACAAATCCTATGTCAACAACTAACAACACTAGCAACTCTTGTTTAACCTGCTCTAACCCTGCACTCTTGCCTGGACTTGTATTTGGTTTACTGCAAGAGACCTAAACAGCTCCAGCAGGGAAGGTGACTGAAGTTTAAAGAAGGTAGGCTGGACATTTCCAGAACCTAACAGAGAAGAGTAATGTAATCTGATACATTACGATGGAACAGTTTTGGTTTTGCTTATTTTTCTCTTCAATACTGAGCAAAAGTTACGCCTGTGATTTTGGAGGGAAAGAAATACATATATAAATGACAAAATGTTGACAGTTCCTAAAGATAGCAGCAGTTGCTGGAAAACAAGACTATATGTATGCTAAATTTGGAAATAAATATTGAGTCAAGCATTGGCAACACAATAGTGAAAAAAGTAAGTGCCAATAATACATGACCTTAGGGTTAGTTACTCAGAATCTGTGAGCCTCATTCTCCTAGTCTGTCAAATGGGGTGATTCCACTCAGCTCACTCCTTTCAGGATTATCCTGAAAGGCAAGATTACTTTGATAAAAGCTGAAAACACTCTGCAAAGGTAAATTTCCACTATTAGCAACAATGGTACCCAAAGCAGGGAACATTTGTGATACTATCTTCCAAAACACAAACACCCAAAGATTCATCTGGCTCCCTGCCCTCCTCATCTTCCTGCTTTACAGAATGGACATTTCATTCATCTGCAGGCTTGTTCGGCCCCGCCGAGCTGGCCCCGGGCTGCTGTGCCTCTCTTTCTGAAGCTGCAGGTGAGGTTCAATCAGGATGTCTGGGGTGCACTGTGGTGAGGTCCCACCCAACGCTCGACTGTGCCCCTGGAAGACACACTCCAGGCTGAGTGTCCCTGGACTTCAAGACTTCAAGATAGATACTGGTAGATGCCCAGCTGTGCCCTCCTCCTGAGAGAGCCCAAAGCAGCAGGCAGTCCAGAGCCACTCAGCAATGGCCACATTAGCAACTCAGTTTGGCCTCTCAACAGTGACGTGATGTGATTCTAGCACCAACTACGATGACAGCTAAGACAAACCCTTGGGCAAGGCATGCCTCCGTGTGGCTGGAGGGAGGAAGCTCACGGGCTGCTTCACTGCGTTTCCTCCTCACCAAGTCCCAGACAACCTTAAACTGTACATTACATTTGGGCAAACTGTCCCAAAGGTAGAATGTGACAATTCTGTGAAGGCAAGAACAATGATTCTTTTAAAATTTCATATAACAGTTAACATGATATTTGATGATTATAGCTGTGTCTGGGTGTGCTTTGTTTGGACTATTAACTCATCTAAATGCCAAATCATTCGCTATCATATGTTAAATGAGGTGATCCTGAAAACGACCATATAAAATATATCATACAACATACGCTAATGATAGATACTTAAAAGACTACTACTATGATCTCTTTTGTGAAGTTTAAGATGCTTCAGTAAACCAGGCAATCAATTGCTGATTTACATGTGCTCTGGGTGATCTCATATTGAGTGTCCTCATGTGTAAACGTGCTGACTACATAATCTCTCTTATCCAGATTTCTAGAATTAGAGAATCTGTATAATGTTTGGCAAAAATAATGATTTATTTAATATAGTCTTCTTTATATTTTAAGATTATGATTATGATCAAAACCCACCTAAAACTCTATGTATGTATTATATAGACATGATTTACTGATTGTAAGATTCCTTTTCCTCTCACTCCCCAACATTTTAACATCTCTGAAATTGGGTTGGATCTTATCATCGATGGCATTCTATAACTTTAAGCTCCTCCACGTTCTTGTTGATACATAAAGGCATGCCCTACAACTGATGGCTCCTTACAGTCAGTGAAATAAAGTAAAAGATACATAATTCACAAGGGAAAAAAAAGGGCTCTCTTCTTTAGGTTGGCTAATTATTCTGCTAACCAGTAAATGAGAGCTCAGAATTCTGGCTGAACTACATCAGAATAATCGAGCTTTCATCAAGTAGTCATCTGATAAAGTATTAATATATAATCGAAATTCTCAACTGCCACTACTACTGTTGACAACCGATGGCACGGCAAGGCTTATCTTGGATAAACTAAAGCCAGGCCTCAGGAGGTCTCTTCTGAGAAGGCCCAAGGCGGGGGCTGCTCTGACCCCAAAGGGGACATTCATCCCACTGGAGACGCCACAAGGACGGCCCTGCCCACCACAGCTGCAGCTTTCTCCAGGTCTGCTGTTGGCTTTAGTTGACAGAGGAGGAAAATAATGTTTTAGTCAAAGAAAAAAATTTTTTCCTAAGTATTTTTTATTTCGGCCAGTATATATATATTTTCTGATATTTGGGAAGATAATAACCAAAAATACCTTCATAATCAGATCATTAAAATTCAAAGGCCTCTTCACTTATGCACTTAACTAAAGAATGTGTGGTTTTATCAGATGAAGCCACCCTTTCCCGAAGAGCACAAGGAACAGGAAGAAGAAATCCCAACAGCCTTCACACCACCGGGTGTTCTGTATCAGTTCTGGTGTTAACAGGGTGAATGCATGCACGTTCAGTAGTGGCAGACTCTTTGCGACCCTATGGAGTGTAGCCCACCAGGGTCCTCTGGCCACGGGATCTCCGAGGCAAGAATATTGGTGTGAGTTGACATTTCCTTCTCCAGAGGGTCTTCCCGAGCCAGGGATCAACCCTCAATCTCTACCTCTCCTGCGTTGGCAGGCAGGTTCTTTATTACTGGCGCCACCTGGGAAGGCCTATTAACAGGGTAGGTGTCGCAAACCAACTTCCCCAACCTCCACAAGGTAGTAAAAATGCTCTGCAAGATAAAATAAGATTCCCAAATACAAGTCACATCACCGTGTGTGTTTGCCCTAGTCACTCAATGGCACTTAGAAATAAGCACTGCTCTGGTGGCTCAGATGGCAAAGCGTCTGCCTACAATGTGGGAGACCTGGGTTCAATCCCTGGTTCGGGAAGATCTCCTGGAGAAGGAAATGGCAACCCATTTCAGTATTCTTGCCTGGACAATCCCATGGACAGAGGAGCCTGGTGGGCTAAGTCCATGGGGTCGCAAAGAGTCAGACACGACGGAGCAACGTCACTTCTTCACTTCACTTCTCCTCTCCCCCAGAGCTTCCCTGGTGGCTCAGCGGTAAAGAACCCTCCTACCAATGCAGGAGATGTGGGTTCAGTCCTTGGGTCAGGAAGATCCCCTGGAGAAGGAAAGAGCAACTCGGACTGGTATTCTTGCCTGGGAAATCCCGCGGCCAGAGGAGCCTGCCGAGCTACAAGTCCATGGGGTCGCAGAAGAGTTGGACACGACTTAGCGCCTGAACAACAGCAGCAACAACAACACAGCTCTGCTCCCTCAACTACACTGCCCACAACACCTGAAGGACTGCTATGTGTTACCATAAAGACTTTTACCACTGTAAAAGCAGGAGGATATTTTTGGTAATGGCAAGGCCAGATTAAAAGAAAAAAATTTCATTTCCTATTGTAGCAAAGCCACACAGAAAAGACTAGTTACCCGTTTTATGTTTTTACCATCACCACACATGTCCACAAAGGCCTCAATTAATTACTATCTAATGAAATGCCTCCCTTCATTTTTATAATGTATGTGACTAGAATGAAATATAGTTATTTTAGGCAAACAATACAAGATCTAAACATAAGAGATGCGCTACAGAGAAACCGTGCTGCAGGGAAGCACAGACACATCTGAAATCACCAGGCATCTTCACGCCCAACTTTTAACCTCTCTTTTCTGGAGTGGAGACCGCCAAATAAAAACGAAAAACGCACACACGTTTCTATACTGAGTCACAAAAACATCTTCTAACAAATAATCTAAGTAGAATTAGAAGCCTGTGACAGAGGGTTATTATAGAAACCAGCTTCTGGCAAAAACTCAAAGTAAAATCTGTTTCTGCTTTAAGTCCAAATAAAAAAAATATGTTTTATGCTACTTTTAATCAGCTTTAAAGTCTATAATTCCCCAACGATGTTTTGAAGGACACAATACAAAGGCACACTGACTGTAAATGTTGGCATACCCTTAACCGTATCAACACCAAGGAGCATTCAGAGACAGCCACCACTTCCTGCAGGAATAATTACTGCGCAGAATTAAAGTTGAGGGGCTTCTATACTTAGTTTCATTGCATGTGTCAGAACTAAGAAAATAAGGTGTTTCAAACAAAAATTCCACTCTAATAATATAGTCAGCAAGTTTTTTTTTTTAATTAAAACCTACTCTGTAAGTAGGTCAATACTTGATCTGCCCAGATATAGAATAAAAACTGCTTGTAAAACAACGCTCAAGTAAGCCTCACTTAGAAAGTCAAGACTATTCATGAAAATATGTACTCAGATTTGGGGCTCCCCAATCTCTGCACCACATAAACACAGAGTATTTACAAGTGCACCCAACTCCAATGAGCAAACTAAATGCACTCAAGTCAAAATACATCTTCAACAAGCAGCAACGTAACTGTTAGTACCTCAAATTTTTGGTTTGGGATTTTTTTTTTTAGTTAACACTTGGAGAGGCAACCATTTCATCACAGTCAAGAAATGCATGGACTCATACAAGATCCACTGTTATAATAATGACTGGAACCAAACCACGGCAGAGCTGACAGTCTCTGAAAAGGGTGATCAAATTTACAAGAGCCAGGCCTCTGCATAAGCACCCCACTAGTCAGCTGTAGGGACGCCGCGATCCACGGAGTGTCCAGTGCGGGAGACCTGGCCGAGGTCAGTGTTTGTTTAATGCAACACTGTTCCAAAGAATTTAAAACATGACACACAAAGGAAACGGAAAGTGCTATTTAAGTGGCCTGTGGCCAGGTCTTAACCAACTGCTCTGTGCTGCTCTTCCTAAAGGGTCATCACAGGAAGAAGGGCGGCCAGTCTTCACATCAGCATGCTCGGAGTGCACACCAAGCACCTATCCAGAAGAAAATAAGTAAAAGGAACCCTGCCTCACCTTTCTCGGTGAGGGGAAGCCACAACTTGCAGTGCATCCTGGATCTCCACGGCCGGCCTCCGATGCCTGTGACCTGGCCTCCTCATTCACTCCCTTTACAAACAAGACTGTCCTCGAACCGAAATGAGCCCGCGGCCTCCTGCCATCCTCACTGTTAGAAGCCGCCCGTCCTTCACACTGCAGTCCCGGGACACCTCGGCAGGGAGGGTCTCTGGGCCTCCCCAAGACGCACTGTCTCACGTTTCACCTGCCTCGGGTGGTCTGACTAGGTGAGTTCTCCGAGGGCCTCCCAGCAAGACCCAAGAGCACCACGCCCACAGCCGGCTTCCAGCTGCTCTGCAGCAGGAAAGAGCAAGTGCAGCACTTCTGAGCCCTCCTGGAACCCTGAACTGCCTCGGGGAGCGCAACTGGTCCTGGGCTGAAGCGGAGGGCAGCGAAGCCTCTAGCTTTCTGAAACGCAGGTTAACACAAGAGACAGGGCTAAAGAACCCAGACATCTGGGCAACAGTGTCCTGAGGCTTCCTGAACATGTCTGAGCACAAACACGGCTTTATAACCCTGCATCCACCGAGCATCTAGTCCAATATTAAAGCTCGACTTAAAGCAAGTCCCCACATGTGCTCAGACCAAGGCTTTGCTTCATTAGCATCTAAAACTCACTGGAAGACAGATCTTCACACACTCCGAGAGAAGTGTGGGCTAACGAGGAGCAAGACGCAGTCGCCGGGACAAAGCTGCCTGTATCAAGTGGTCTCAGCTCACGGCCTAGCGCATTTATTCATAGCACCAGGAGAGGATTTTAGTGATTTAATGAACTAGGAAGGATAATAAATTCTCAGCGACTCACATGAAAGGAAGAAAGCAGTCATATGAATAATCTTAAAAAATGGGTAATTAAAAAGACGTTTACATGTGGCTTTGAAATGTGTTTCGTTTGTACTTAACGCTGAATGGGTGAATTTCCACTACATTAGACACACCCAATCTTCAAACAAAGTAATAAAACAGGCTTGTGTGTTTAGGGCTGAGTATATGAATAGTGTGGAAACTCACCCCCATCCTGCAAACAAGCCACACAGCTAGGGACGGGCAATGTCACATTTCAGATTACTGCACAGCATAGGCACAAGCAGAAAAACTCACTTCTTAACATGTGCTTGTCTCCATGAAAACACTCTACTGTAACGAACCGGAGTGTTAAGTAATCATGTTTGTTTTTTTTCCCCCAAAATAAAGAATTCTCAACTTCAGTTTACATACTATCTGACATTACTGGAGTAAGCATAAACGGAAATGATCCCATCAACAGTGGAGGAGCTGAACAGCCTAGCCACGGCTGCAGTCTCTTGCTGGTGTGTTTATTCCAGTCTTACCACCAGCAGCGATTTTTAAAATCATTAGTAGGGTTAAACTGCTAAGAAGTAATGGCCTGAATTGTGTACTGGCAAAAAATATAGCTTGAATTTCTAAGCAACAAGTTCAACTCGCTGGAAGAACACATTTTTGGGGAAGGTGGGCTGAAGTAAACATACTGTCTTGCATCTGTTGGTTAAAGTGTGTGTGTTTTAACATATTAAGTATTTTAAGCAGGTCTGAATTGCGCTGGTTCAAAGGGTAATTGACATAGGTACTGAAGCCCTCTGAAACTGCCTTGTGATACTGGCGGTGGTGACACGTCACCAAAAGCCCTGCCTTCTGCCCCAAACGGAAAAGGGAGCTTCAAACACATAAGGGACTGGTCTACCACCAGGCTCGGGGACTCTCTTTCCCTTTCACAGTTGAAGTTGCTGGTTCCTAAACCTGGATGGTCACTCCAGTGAACCCTCAGCAGCCAGAGTGAACATTACGGAAAGGCACGTTAAGTGGTTTTGGGTTCCCCGTGCCTCCCCAACTCATACTTGGAGGACTTGAGGGACTTGGGAGCCGTGATCAAACAGCTTGTGTGAAGGCAGACTAGCTACTGTGTGTTCTTTTGTCATAATCAATGGACTATCTCACGGGCAATCTCCGGGAGATGCAGCAGTAAAAACTTCTGATTTTATTAAATCTCAACCCTTGAGTATACATTTTCTTAACATTTTATGTGATGAAATGGAAAGTATGCTTAAAGCATTTCTGGTGAAACTGAAACAGAATGGTTGGCATGGGAAAAAAAAAAACAACACTTGTGTGAGAGCCGAACCAGCCACTTATTTCATGGAACACCAATGCACTTGAGAAAATATGCAAAATATGCTTATTCACACTTAGGTATTTAGAAGACATTTTCTTAAAAATGAATGCAATCAGCTGACTATTTATTGAAAACGAAAAAATTCAAACCTTCGAGCAAAAGCTGGAATTTTGGAATTCTTGATTATGTCACTATGAGCTTGATAGCTTCCCAAGACTGTCACAGACTTCTTAAAGACCATTTCTGATTAACGGTTGGTGACATTAGTTTTTTAACATTGTATAAAGAAACATGTCAACATTTTAAAGATTTGCATAACTCAGTGAACCAGTATTTTCTAATAGTATTGCAATTACATTAAAGAATCATGTATGTTGGTAAAAGGTTCATTCAAAGTACACAACAGACCAATGGATTTTAGTATGAGAGGAATACAGAAAGTTCACTGATGGTTTTCATCAGTTGAGTCCACACAGCAATCAACCTTTAAGAAATTATCATTCAAGTTTCACTGAGGTATCAGAGAATATCCACAGTCATCTCAAAAGACTATTAACATGCTCAGCTGCTATCTGTGTGAGGTCATATTTTCTTCATAAGCTTCAATCAAAACACATTTTTAAACAAACAAATATTTAAATTTTTTCTCTGTTTTCATTTCTATTTCAGTAAATATTACATAAACAAAAGCTCTCTGGGTTTCTTGAAATATTCAAAACTATAAGAATCCTGAGGTCAAAAAGTGTAAGAACCATTGCTGCCCACTTGACACAAGGAGTTTGGATTTTACTCCAAGTGTAATTGTGGTAAGCTATTAGCAGTTTTAGTGAAGATTCCTAAAAAAAAGAAAAAAAACAACAACTTTAAGTGATCAGGGCCAGGGTTTTACACATGCCTGTTTTTTGGTTCTACTCTTCCAGAAAACAATAATTAATTCCCAGAGCGTAATTCTCAACTATCAGGTAGACAGAATGAAAGACACGAGAGAATGACAATCTCTGTCAGAAAAAATTAACAACAGCCAAGGAGCTAACACTCCAGGTTATCTTACACTGCTCAGCACCTTAACCCTGTCCTGTCCTCAGAGACTGCAAATGCAAGACACAGGATGCACCAGTAGACACCTTCTTCAAAGATCTTAAGAAAAAAATTAAATGAGCTTTGAGTAGACTTAGACTACTATCTCTAGTAGCGTCACATAAACCATCAAGAAAGAAGCAAGTTTCTCTCTGATAGTTTGCTCTCTGCTACGGGAAAATGAGAAGCAGTAACTTCTGCAAGGTAAACATGGTTGCCAACATTTAGTAGAATTTGTTCACATTTGCCTTCATTTAGAGATACATTGAGCTTCCCTGGTGGCTCAGATGGTAAATCATCTGCCTGCAATGTGGGAGACCTGGGTTCGATCCCTGGGTTGGGAAGATCTCCTGGAGAAGGAAACGGCAACCCACTCCAGTACTCTTGCCTGGAGAATCAGAAACTGCCTCCTCTTCCAACACACCATTTTAATTGTGGTTTATGTAGTATCAAAATATTCCTCTGTATTAAATAATCGAAAACAGTGCGATGGAAATAAAGTTTAGGTTAGGACTCTGCAGAAGTCCAAAGGGAATATATCTACCAGCTGTGACTTTTCGTTTAAAAGCTGCCTTTTCTTAAAGAGCTGGTGTTTACTTTCTCAAAAGATTTTAGAGCTTGTGTCAGTAGGTGTGTGATTCTCCTACCTTCCTACACTCAGTAATTTATTATTATTAAGAAAGACAATAAAATAAAAATACAGGTTGATCTGATCTCAAGAATCTGATTTCCCTATAGCCCAATCCAAACACCATTAGGTTTTGACATCCCTAACTGACACCCTCCAGGTCGAGTAGTCGCAATCTGGTGAGGATTTTGAGAATGTATTGGGAGCCGTGTGCTGTCCCGGAGTCCAGGCCCAACTCTGGCATAATGAGGCATCCTTCCTGGCAAGGACAGGGGAAAGCAGCTAACAACACAGCCCAGAGTCTCACGTACACACGGGCTGATCCTATAGTCCCAAAGACAGACTGGCTCAACAGTGTTACATTAACTAGAAAACCTACTCACTCCCATAAAGGCATTCTCCAGCATTTACTAGGATGTGCTGAAATCCTCCAGAGGAGGGGTGGGCAGTCGGCCGCCAGAGACCCGCTCCTGCAGCCAGGCCAGACTCTTAACTCCTCAGCCCATCTCCTGAGCTGCAGGAGGGGTGAGGGGAGAGACCAGGGAGTGGAGAAGGCACTCTGGGGTGCACACAGTGGGTGTGTTAAGAGGGGCTGGGGACAGGGGAGGGCTGTGCCAGAGAGGAAGCAACAGCCAGAACAGCTGTTGGGTGTCTGAACCTGCAAGGGGAGCAGCTTCTCACACTTTTAATGTGAACGTTAACATTATTTTAAGAAGAGAGGCCTGCTGTTACCCTAGTCAAGAATTTTATTATTTTCTCAACTTTCTAGGAATATAGGTTATTCCCCAGGACACATCTAGATGGAGTTTGACTACTACACTTGACTTTCTACTACACATCCCATGAACACAGGTATGACTATAGGTAATGGTCTAGATGCAAGACCTTGTCTTTCCAGAGACTCACAGTATAATGCCTGACGGCCAAAACCAGCCCCTTGCTACATACAGAGTAGGTGTGTTTGCTGGTGCTAGATAAGCAAAATCACCACTTCTAAAAAACCGGTGGATACAAGAAAAGGTGGCAATCAAAATCTTTACAAAGAAAACAAACATTGTACTTACCCAGGTCCCCAGCCCAGGTGTGTAACTATAAAAAGCAAGGTGTGCTTTCCAAGTGGGCTATCCATTAACAGCCTAAACTAAGGGGTATTTTGTAATTCAACAGCGGAAAAGCAGACCAGTGCTTTCCATTCAAACTTGGCCAACAGCACTGACTGTTTAAGAGTTCAAAATAAACTGTAACAGTGATAACTCTTAAAGAATGAATCTTTGTACTAACGAAACACAAAAACAATGATCAGAGCCTCAGAGACAACACAAATGCATCAAGTGACGCATTCAGAACACTGGTGCTTATGACATTTTATTTCTAATATGCATTGTAATCATGGCTAAAATGGTACACCTTCTAAATATGGGGACCTAACCAGTGCTGCGCTCAATATGCCAGCAAATTTGGAGAACTCAGCAGTGGCCACAGGACTGGAAAAGGTCAGTCTTCATTCCAATCCCAAAGAATGTTCAAACTACCACACAATTGCACTCATCACACATGCTAGTAAACTCATGCTCAAAATTCTCCAAGCCAGGCTTCAGCAATATGTGAACCGTGAACTTCCAGATATTCAAGCAGGTTTTAGAAAAGGCAGAGGAACCAGAGATCAAATTGCCAACATCCGCTGGATCATGGAGAAAGCAAGAGAGTTCCAGGAAAACATCTATTTCTGCTTCATTGACTATGCCAAAGCCTTTGACTGTGTGGATCACAATAAACTGTGGAACATTCTGAAAGAGATGGGAATACCAGACCACCTGACCTGCCTCTTGAGGAACCTGTATGCAGGTCAGGAAGCAACAGTTAGAACTGGACATGGGAACAACAGAATGGTTCCAAATAGGAAAAGGAGTACGTCAAGGTTGTATATTATCATCCTGCTTATTTAACTTATATAGAGTACATCATGAGGAACGCTGGGCTGGAAGAAGCACAAGATGGAATCAAGATTGCTGGGAGAAATATCAATAGCCTCAGATATGCAGATGATACCACCCTTATGGCAGAAAGTGAAGAGGAACTAAAATGCCTCTTGATGAAAGGGAAAGAGGAGAGTGAAAAGGTTGGCTTGAAGCTCAACATTCAGAAAACAAAGATCATGGCATCTGGTCCCATCACGTCATGGGAAATAGATGTGGAAACAGTGGAAACATTGTCAGACTTTATTTTTTTGGGCTCCAAAAATCACTGCAGATGCTGATTGCAGCCATGAAATTAAAAGACGCTTACTCCTTGGAAGGAAAGTTATGACCAACCTGCTGCTGCTGCTAAGTCACTTCAGTCGTGTTCGACTCTGTGTGACCCCTTAGACGAAAGCCCACCAGGCTCCCCCTTCCCTGGGATTCTTCAGGCAAGAACACTGGAGTGGGTTGTCATTTCCTTCTCCAATGTGTGAAAGTGAAAAGTGAAAGTGAAGTCGCTCAGTCGTGTCCGACCCCTAGCAACCCCACGGACTGCAGCCCACCAGGCTCCTCCATCCATGGGATTTTCTAGGCAAGAGTACTGGAGTGGCTTGCCATTGCCTTCTCCTATGACCAACCTAGATAGCATATTAAAAAGCAGAGACATTACTTTGCCAACAAAGGTCCGTCTAGTCAAGCCTATGGTTCTTCCCATGGTCATGTATGGATGTGAGAGTTGGACTGTGAAGAAAGCTGAGCGCCGAAGAATTAATGCTTTTGAACTCCGGTGCTGGAGAAGACTCTTGAGAGTCCCTTGGACTGCAAGAAGATCCTATCAGTCCATTCTAAAGGAGATCAATCCTGGATGTTCATTGGAAGGAGTGATGCTAAAGCTGAAACTCCAATACTTTGGCCACCTCAGGCGACGAGTTGACTCACTGGAAAAGACTCTGATGCTGGGAGGGACTGGGGGCAGGAGGAGACAGGGACGACAGAGAATGAGATGGCTGGATGGCATCGCCGACTCGATGGACATGAGTTTGAGTGAACTCCGGGAGTTGGTGATGGACAGGGAGGCATGGCGTGCTGTGATTCATGGGGTGGCGAAGAGTTGGACGCGACTGAGCGACTGAACTGAACTGAACCTGCTCACATCACTATTACTGAAAAATTAAGATTTTCAAAAAATAAGGAACTAGATATGTTTTGTAGGAAACAATTTAGAAATTGAAGGAAATGTTCCTATTTTTGTTTAACTCACTGATAATGGTTTTATGCATTTCTAGAGATAACACACATCATGGTTTTGGTTTATTGTCTGTTCTTTGGCTGCTGACATAATTCCTAAAATCATCTTTTTCTGGCACATAACACCACTTAATTAATCCAACAGTACAAAACACACAAATATTCTGTGCCCTATTTGAAAGAGAGGGAGTCTGACGTTTCTGAGGTGTACTGAGATTTGAAGCACAGCAAAGGAGATGCTAGAGACTAAGAGACTGTACGTAGAACTTTAAACGACTGCTCTGATGACTGCTGCAGGGACGGCCACGACACGCTTGTCAGGGAAACTGAGGGCAAAGGCCTGACTGCCTTTGATTTTGTGGATTTAATACCATGTTCAACCACGTGCTTCTCTGTGGCTCTGAAGGACTTCAAAATCATCTTATAAAAGAACTTATTTCAGCTAGAACATTGGAGGAAAAAGGACTTAAAGATGGGGAGAGAGATGGGCTCAGAGATGGGAAGATGTCTGAACAGCAAGGAAACACAGAAGAGAGAAAACAAGTGGCTGCGTCCCATTCTGAGATAGGTTAGAGAATAAACAAACCGCAGATCGCTGACACTCACCAGGGATCGCAGGCCCCTTTATCCTGAAATGTTCCTCACCCCACTGGTTAAAAACTGAAAGCCAAAGAGAGCAGATTCTAGAATTCAATTCACATCATTCAGATGTGAATTCATGCAGTTGGCTAAGGCCTTCTGACAGTTAAGTGGCCTTTTCCTAAACTCTGGCAGGGTTCAGCACTTTAATCCTCATAACCACTCTCTGTATTATTATATCCATTATGAATTATACATGTTCTGCAACTTCTGTTTTGCTGGGGGGACGCTAAATCACCAGTGTTGGATCCAAGATGCTGTACAACTACCCTGCTTTATGAGAAAGTCATTGGAAAAAAAATGGAGCAGACTATATTTATTTATTCAAAAAAATTTTACTGACCACATTCTGTGTATCAGGCACTTGAGACACATTAATGAACAGACATAAAAATACTTGGCCACATGGAACTTCTTGTCTAGCAGGGACAGGGAGATTCACCAAAAATAATAAATAAATAAGTCATACAGTAATGTAGATGCCACAAAAAATGGAAACAATGCAATCCACGAAGGACACAAAGAATAGTTTGCAGCTGTAAACAGCGGGGACATCACTGCTGAGACTGTAGTTTAGTGAAGAACTGAAGGTGCAGAGGGACACAGGCAGAGTGAACACCCTGCACAAAGATCTCAAGGGGGAATGTGCCTGCAGGGTTCCAGGGTCAGTCAGGAGGGAAGGCTGGCTGGACGGAGAGCATTCCATCCCAGGGAAAGGGCTGGGGAGGAGGTCAGAGCTGGGGAAAACAGGATGCACTGGGCTTTGTGAACCATCGTGAGACTCTGACTTTTACTCTGAGGGACATGGAAAGCAGGTGAAGAATCTGAAGCATATCTGACCTATGTATTAAGAAGATCACTCCAGCTGTTATGCTGGTAACACAGTAAAGGGAAGTCAGGAAGGTGAAAGGAGAGGCCACTGAAACCACCCAGGCAGGAGGTGCTGGAGACCCGCAGGAAGGCGCTTGCAGCAGAGAGGGGAAAATGGGCTGAACTGCTGGCTTTATTTTCAGGACAGGATTGTGGAAACATCTGGAAGATAAAGCAGTAGGATCTGCTAAGAGCCTGGATGTAGAGTGGGAGAGAAAGAGAAGAGTCAAGATGATTCCAAGGTTTCTGACTTAAATAACCTGAAAAAGGGAACTACCCTGACACAGAAACTGGGGCAGGCTACAGGGAGGACAGGTCTGCAGAGGAAGATCAGAAATTCTGCTTTAGTCTTTAAAAGTGAAGTATCTTTCACATATTCAAGTCAAGAAAGTAGATGGATAACACACATCAGGAGTTAAAGAGTGCCACCCCAGCTGGAAGTATACACTGGGAATCTTAAGAAGCTGCATGGTATTTTATTAAACTCTTACAACTGTTTGTGACAAGAGTCCTACAAAAACTGAGCCGGAAGCACTCCAAATTAACAGGCTGTGTAGGGGGAAAGAAAAGCACACATTAACACAAAAAAATGACTGAAAAGTCAGTGATACAGAGGGAGAAGCAGAAGACTGTGGTGTCCTCAAAATCAAATGAAGAACGCCAAATTAAAAAGGGAATGACCAATTATATCAAATGCTGCCAAGAGATAAAGATGAGAGATGACTGTTGCAATCTGCAATATTTTATTCCAAAAAATCCCTGGAAAAATACCAGTCAGCCCCCACCCCAAAGACATGAATATTTTATTAAATACATTATCTTTTTTTTCAGATTTTTTAAATAATTATTTTATAATAATTACATAATTTATAATTATATAATAATAATTACTATATACTTACATTTATAATTTATTTGTTTTGACTTTGGTCTCTGCTGCTGCACGGGCTTTCTCCAGCTGCAGCGAGCGAAGGTTACCCTGGGCTGCCGTGCGTGGGCTTCTCTGGTTGAGCAGCGCAGGGTTTACGGGGCACGGGCTTCAGTAGTTGTGGCACAAAGGCTCAGCTGCTCAGCAGCGTTTGGAAACCTTCCTGGCCCAGGGATCAAACCCGCGTCTCCTGCGCTGGCAGCCAGATTCTTTACCACTGAGCCGCCAGGAAGCCCTGGACCTTACCTCTTAGTTCTGTCACGAACGGAATTTATTTTTCTAAAGAACTATTCTAAAGGGAAGGATTTACTTCAGTTTAATATTTGGGACTCAAGTCAGTAGATTTGTTAAGAAATACTAGTGATAAACTGCAGCTGCTAACAGTAATCTGCTAATATTCCATTCTTCAGTTCAGTCACTCAGTGGTGTCCGACTATCCGTGACCCAGTGGACCGCAGCAGGCTGGGCCTCCCTGTCCATCACCAACTCCCAGAGCTTGCTCAAACTCATGCTCACTGAGTCGGTGGTGATGCCATCCAACCATCTCATCCTCATCCCCTTCTCCTCCTGCCTTCAATCCTTCCCAGCATCAGGGTCTTTTCAAATGAGTCCTATCTCTTAAAAAAAAATACCTCTAGGTAAATTGGAAATAAAACGATAGATTTTCTGTCCTGGTGAGAAATTACGATAAACAAAAGCCAATATTGTACTACTGTTTTTCCTATTAAAGAACAAAAGTTTGCACATTATTGCCACTACTATTTGTGGCAGAAGTATTTTATAATATTCCAGAAGGCTAATACTAGTGCAGTCTGCCATGAAACCAAAATAAAAGGTATAATTATTAGAAAGAAGTAGATACAAGTCACTATATAGAACTGATTATATAACTAGGAAACCCAAGAAAATAAACTGGAAAGCTCTTACAATAAGAGCCAGGTATAATACAAAGAACAAAAATCAACAACCATCTTATACCAACAATAGCCAACTTGATGAACCCTTCACAACAGCAACAAAAACATAAATACCTAAGAGAACCCTAACAAGAAATGTTAGGATTTAATAACGATTAGGCAAACAAACAAAACACCTCTGTGTAACTTTTCACATCCCTTCAGGAAAACAGACTACTCTATGTATACATGATGGTCCTTGTCAAAGAACCAAAATCACTGGATACTTCTCAGTTCTAAGGATTCATCTGCAGAGCCTTCCAGGTTAAGATGGCATGTTTAACAAAACATCAAGCATTCAAACATCCTCTTTCTACATTTCACATTGATGTCAGTAAAGAGATCTTTCCAGAAGACACGCATCAAGCATATAAAGACCTGTAGTAAAAATGACAACGAAATCATGAAAGTGGAAAGCAGACAGACAAGCAGCAACTCAGCAGACCTGAGAGTGAGATGCCCCAGCACCCGTGGAGAGCTGAGAAGCACTCCAGTCTGCTCCAGGACTGGAGGAGAAAGGGTCAAGGAGGGGTAAACTAAGCCCGACTTCCTGGATGCCCTTGCCACCTTCTCACTGTGGAGTTCTGGTCCACAGTCCCAGAGCCCTGCCAGACTGGACCTGATGAAGTCTTCAGACTGCGAGAGCACCAGAACCTTCCCCAAAATGAAAAGGATGCTAAGATTTCAGCCAGAGGCCTCAGGATCACTGGCAGCTGGACCCTCTCCCCAGCACAGGGTGCTACCAGAGGACCAGCCTCTTACTAGACCAAGAGCAAAAGATCATACTTGTGGCCCCAGTGAAAAACTCAAAAAAAAACATCAAGAGCCGGAAGGCTGCCACTGAGGAGCCGAAGGGGAGGGCGAGACGGCCACTTATTTTAAGTAAGTATTTTAGTACTCTTAGGTTTAATTATGTGCATGTATTAGTATAAAGATAATAAGATCATCTTAACCTGAAGGGACAGATGGCTATAAGTAGGATTTTTAAAAGAACAGTGTGACTTGCTCAAGCAGATATTTCCATATATTCTAAATGTACAATTAAAAAGATTTACCATTGATTAAGATTAGAGATCAATCACTGAAGAATAAGACCTAAAACAGAATCAGACCCAAAAGTTAGTCAAGATCTTAAAATATAATAAATGGAAGACCACAACCCAGGGAAGAAAGGATGGACTGTCTAACAGACCTGCCGGTAGACAGGGCTGACTCAGAAGGAGAGGGTGCTGTAAGACAGTTCACACCTGTGTGCTAACAGAAAAGTAAATGTACAAACCTGTACTGTGCTAAGCCACTGAGCCGTGTGACCCCATGGACCGCAGCCTGCCAGATTCCTCTGTCCATGGGGATTCTTTCTCCAGGTAAGAATACTGGAGTGGGTTGCCATGCCCTCCTCAAAGGGATCTTCCCAACGCAGGGAAGATCTCCCTCATTGCAGGCGGATTCTTTACCAACTGAGACACCAGGGAAGCCATTGTATGTACAAATCTAATATATATTAAACAGACATTTTAAAATCATTTTTTAAAATCATCAATTAAGAATAAAATGGGCAAAGTACCTGAACAGACAACTCTCAAAAGGCAAATGAATGAATAAAAAGCAAATTACTAATTTCAACTAGTTACCAAAAAAATATGAATTAAAATAAGGCCACATTTTTCCTGCAAATTGGGAAAGATTAAACACTGGAGTGTTGACACTATAGGAAGACCATCCTGCATGTAAGGGAATCGACGTGTCCTGGTATAAGCAATTTGGCAACAGGCCTCAAGAGTTATAAAGGAGTTCACCTGTGCCCCAAGAGTTCTGCTATAAATCTAACCTGAGACGTCAGAGACAGCGAGGCTTTCAGACAAGCGCCTTTACCCCAGCTCGACCTGTGTGTCTATTACTTTCTGAGCCTACCTCCTCTGCCAGACTCTGCTGAAGACCTTGCTCTATTTGGCTCATTCCATTGCTCCAAAACTCTATGTTGCAGGCACAATTATTACCCCCATTCTATGCATAAAGGAAGCACAATCAAATAATTAGGCAATTAAGGTCACTTAATCGGAAAAGGCCAAGATTTGCAACTACAGTTTAATATCATATTCCGAAACACTAACAATGGAATACGTCAAACAAGAGAAAACTAGTTAAACAAACTCTGACATATCCATCATTTAAAATTTTATTTTTGAGGACGACTTAAGGGCACAAGAAATGTCTGTGATATATTAGCAAAGGGGCAATATTTAAAACTACAAATGAAATTAAAGTACCAATTTTGCTTAAAAGTGTATCTATGCAGACAAATAAAATGGGACAAATGGAAGTATATCATGCCATGTACAGCTGTTTATTTCTGGATGATATTGCTGTGATTTTTATGTCCTTAAGATCAGGTGAGAAGTTACCACTTTTAGCTGCACATCATTACTGCTGAAATACAAGGTCCATCAAATCAAAGGGTTTTCCACTATTTTTCTTTGCTCAGAATAAAATGGGGAAAATCAGCCTTACAGAATTTGCTTGATAGTCCAAAAGTTAACTAGCACATAACACCAGAGTAGAGAAAACTTCTTCAATCCCTAATACATGCTGGAAATCTCTATACTAACATAAGCATTTTGGATTGACTGATCAAATTCTGATCATCTACACGGCAAAGTTTGAAAGATTTCAAAACACAAAAAAGCCTGAAGACACGTCTGAACTATTTTACATGAACAGTTTTAAGAGTTCCTTGCAAAATAAACTGGAATGAGTTGGCGAGGGAATAACTGTTTTGTGCATAAAAGAACGAACATTAGAATAAAAACCTGTCTTTGGATGTGTGTGTGTTGGGGAAGGGAAGGAGTGGGTGAATCTGTAGAACTGTGCCTTTCCTTCGTTAAAGTATAACATTACAAGTGGTCTAACTTTTTGCAAAGAATCATGGCAAAGAACTTTCTAGGAATGAAACAATTTACAAGCTGACAATGGTATCTGGTCACAAATTAGCAAAGGTTTTGGCAAGGATGTAGGGTTATATTTCACTTTTAAAACTTAACTATGTCTTCAGACTTTAGAAAAATGAGCTTACCCTTCGAAGATGTGTGCCCCAAAGGAAAATCAAGTTTTTTTAAAAGGTGCTTTTCATCTCTTTTAGAACTTTGTTACACAAGTTCTTAGTGCAGAGATTGGTAAAGAGAATCTCTTCAGGGGAGAACAGCAGAGCTGCTCGTACTGTCACTCCATACAACAGCACTGATAAATAATTCTGTAATCACTTAGAAAGAAAAACTGGGACTGTATGAAGGCACCCTTACCTGGGCCGAGGCAAAGAAAAGGGAGATTCAAACTCTTTAGAAAAGGAATCGTCCTATTCAGCAAACCAAAGGTAGACCCACCCACTTCCCCTGGAAGACCCGTTGCTATGGTAACCCGCATCCCACCCACCCACACACCCACACACATACTCACTCACACACCCGCATCACACACACACACACACACCCCGTCAAGACAATCAGAACTTGCTGGGGGAGGGGATCCTCCCAGAGGTCCAGGGATGGATGGCTAAAAAGGGGTAGCTGGGGAAGGGTGGGGAGGGAGGCTGAGAGCGAGTTAGAAGAAGCCAAGGCAGGGGTCAGAGAGGGTGGCCTTACTACTAAGAAATTCAACGCAGCAGTTAGAACAATGTCTGGACGCCAGAGTGGTGTTTAGACAAAGTTTGAACCTTGAGAGACGCTTCCCTCCGTCCCAAGGGTTCGGGAACAAGCTACTCTTTGTGAGTTCCTGCATATGGGGAACGTTTCAATTCAGCAGTATCAAACTGCTACTTGGTAAAACTCAAAACTTGACTTTCTTATATTAAACCGGCGCTTCCCAAACTCTGCTGCACTGCAGGAATCACTGAGGGAACTTTACATACCGCGTTTTAATTGGTCTGCAGTTTTGAGCCTAGAGTTTTAAAACTCCCCGGTGACGCTTTCGTGCAGCCAGTTTTGGGAACTACAGTACTCCAAGATGTGGCCGAGAGTATTTAAATCAAAGGATGAAAGAGAGAAGGGGGGAAAGAAAGCACAATCATCGCTCTTTGTCTTTTCACGGCTAATAATAGAAATTAGCTGGCTTTCTCCAAGTGCACACAGGACAATAGGTTTCTTGATAAATAGGAGTCCCCGGCATGTCCTAACAATACTTTCTTTGAGATAAAAAGACCAGGCAATAAGTCTATTCTTCCTAAGAGAGCAAATACCCTTACCAAAACACCAAACCTGCACATCTATCTCAAGAGCGAATGGGCCGTAAACACCGCTCAGAACTTGGAGGACGAGCTGCAGGACCACAAGGAAACCGAACTCGCAGAAGCCCAGCAGCGTTCGCCGGGGCCCCGCAGCCCCCAGGGGGGCCGAGGGCGAGTGTCGGCCCCCGGGACCCCCGGCGCCCCGGGACAGTCACTCCGGGGAAGTTTGCTCGCGCTCAGCCCTCGGCTCCCAGGCGGGGGGCGCGGCCGCCACCTGCCCGGCGGCCCCTCCCGACCGCGGCAGCCTCCCGGGGTCGCGCTCGCGGCGGGCGCCCGAGCTGCCGGCAGGGCCCCGGGGGCTCGCCTCGGCCCTCCCCGGGGTCCCGGGCAGCAGCGGGCCGGGCCGGACGCCGGGACCAGCGCGGGGCCGGCGCCGCCCCGGGAGCGCGTCCGGAAGCCGCCTCCGCGGCCCGCGCCCCCGCAGCCGGCGCCCCCCACGCCGCCCGCCGCGCCCGCCGCGCCCGCAGCCCGGCCCGGGCCCGCCGCGCTCGGCCCCTGCGGCCCGCGGTAGGGCGCGCGCCCCAGCTCGGCGGCCCGGCGCTGCGCACGCGCGGAGGCGCCCGCCCGCCCGCGGCGCCCTCACTCACCGCGCGCCGGTCCCGTCTCCGCAGGCGGCGCCGCCGTGCGCACCGCGCTCCGCTCGCCGCCCGGGCCGGGGGCCGCTGCTCAGGCCCCGACCAGGGCTCTCGGGGATGCGGCGCCCGGCGGGCTCGGCGGGGACCCGCACGCAGGGTACGCTCCGCGGGGCCGCGCGCGCGCCCGAGCGCGGGGGCGGGGCCGAGGAGTGCGCGCGCCCGAGCGCCGGGGGCGGGGCCGCGCGGTCTGCGCGCCCGGAGGCACCCCTGGACACCGGGCATGCGCACTGCCCTGCCAGCCCCTGCCCTGGCGGCGGCGGGCGCTGACCCTGCACCAGTGAAACCTAGGCCGGTGGACGAGCGCCAAAAGGCACCCTTCACGGAGAGGCTGCAGTCTTCTACTCGGTGTCATTTGTCAGTTAAGGTGTTAAATATTTATTGAGCACCTACTTTGGTGGAGCCTTCGTGCAGAACGCGGGACATACTCAGGTCATGGGGAACCTATTGCATTTGGCTTTGGGATTCCTTTTCGGGCACTGGTTCCAGCCCTCTCTTTGACCAGATGAGAAAGGCGCATAAGTAGAGATTCAGTTCACCTCATTCATTCAGTCATGTCCAACTCTTCGCGACCCCATGAACCGCAGCACGCCAGGCCTCCCTGTCCATTACCAGCTACCGGAGTTCACCCAAACCCATGTCCACTGAGTCAGTGGTGCCATCCAACCATCTTATCCTCGGTCGTCCCCTTCTTTTCCTGCCCTCAATCTTTCCTAGCATCAGGGTCTTTTCAAATGAGTCAGCTCTTCCTATCAGGTGGCCAGAGTATTACCCAGTACCTGAACCTGCAAACCTTAACGACACTGTTAAGCAATTTGGGGAATGAGAGTTGCCGCTGGCTGGGGTCTTGAGAAAACTTTGAGAAGCCTAGAGGGGAAAGAGATGGAGTCAGAAGACAAGATCACCTGGGTGAATGCAAAGGCAGAAATCACACACACACACACACACACAAGCAAATAATACATGAACTCATGAACTATTTTTGGAGCCAAAATTGAACCTGAATGTCTTGTTCATAGTGAAGGGCAAAAATGGTGACTAGAAAGGTAATTGATGTTCCTTTGGAAAAGACTGTTGATGCTTCACTTCAAATTTTCAGCTTTTTTCAGTGGACAATTGATAACTACTAGAGATGTCGGGGAGAAGGGTCCGGTGGTGTGGGGGTCTGATTAATGCCGAATTTTGGAACATAAAGTGAAGGCCATACATGAAATGCTATAGAAGTAGTAGGGTCCTGAATTCGAGTGTTGGCCTCAGGGAATGCATGGACAAGTTTTCAGATTGTGAAAGACAGAATTCCCTAGTTTTTGTCACTGCCTAGTTTTTGTCACTGCTTGTTTGAGAAATAACTTTCTCTTTCTCATGACAGATACCTACTTCATTAGACTCGATCATCATCCTTGGTGGATATTTATTAGTGGATAAATTAGACCTCAAAAATATACAGCTACAAGCCCTAAATATTGGGTTGGCCAAAAAGTTCATTTGGGTTTTTTGTATGATGTGAGAGAAAATCCCGAACAAAATTTTTGGCCAACCCAATACTTTTAAAATGAATTTGGCCCTGGGAGAATATACTTCTTCTTAATTGAAAAACAGCAACAACAACAGCAACATTAATTTGGGAGATAGTACACAAAATGAAAAATAAATGGATTTTGGAAAACAAAAAGTTCTTTTGTAAACTCCAGATCCTCCATAGCAAACTGTTGGATGTTGTGCAAGTTGTTCAGTGCTTACTGTAGTCATTTGTAATGTCAAGAAGGAAGAAATTTGACTCTACCCTTCTTCTGGCTGGTCTAAGAATTAGGTTGAGACAGAGAAACAGGAGAAAAAACAAAAGTTTAATAACGTGTTAACTGAATAACTCACCGAAATGGCTCAAACCCCACCTTAAATATCTTCATTTTAGAGACAAAAGGTGTTACCAATTGTGGCTGGGACTTCAGAGGGGAAGAAGACAATTCTTATGAAGGTGGAAAAGCAAATGTTTTGTAAATAAATGTTTTCTAGGCCCCGCAAAGACAAGGAAACACTGAGTAGACTGATCTGTAAGCTCTGTTCCCCTGCCACCCTTAGCCCATATGTTTTTTTTTTTTTTTGACTGGTGTCTCTGGTAATAATAGCTCTATTCCTGGAATATGCCTTTTATCTGAAATAATTAAAAACGTTTTTTTGATTGCACTGTACATCATGTGGGATCTTCGTTCCCCAACCAGGTATCTAACCCAAGCCCCTTGCATTGGAAATGTGGAGTCCTAACCACTGGATCGCCAGGGAAGTGCCTAACTAAAATTTGTTGCAGTTATGAGGAAGGTCAAAGTTTCTTCCTGAGTCTTTTAGTTTTGATTGTTTTCAGTTTTAAACAAATCTGCATACCAAAGAGACATTTGGGATGGCAAGTTTTGTTCCCCTGCAGTAGCATGGAATCATAATATTTACCTTGTATGATGGTTAATTTTATGTGTGTATTTGGCTAGGCCACCATACTCAGATATTTGGTCAAACATAGTCTGCATGTTTATGTGAAGTTTTTTTCAGTTGAGATTGACATTTAAGTCAGTGGACTTTGAGTCAAGCAGATTGCATTCCATAATGTGGGTGGGCCTTATACAACAGAAAAAGACTGAACTCCCTTGGAAAAAAAAATAATAATTCTGGTCTTGAACAGCATCTCTTCCCTGGGCCTCCAGCCTGCCTGCTCACCCTGAAGATTTTGGACTAGTCGGCCTCCACAATCACGTGAGTCAGTTCCTTATAAGTCTCTCTCTTTTTCTCTCTCTCTAGTTGGTTCTGCTTCTCTGAAGAACCCTGACTAATGAACCTTGTGTGGTTATGAATATAACATAAGTTAATTATCATCTGAATCTAAAAAATAGGTATTATAATCTTTAATTTATAAAGTTGTGAAAAGTTAAATAAAAATGAGTAAAGCACCCAGCAGATGTTAGGGTCTGAATAAATGGCAACTACTATTACTTTTGAATGAATACCAAAGGAAAAAACCAAAAGAGGAGAGAAGGTGTCTATTGAGCCTGTGAGATTTTCCTCAGTTCCCTGGGTACTACTATTAAATTTAAAAAATTGATTTAGGAGATAACAAAATTTTGGTCTCCCTAGCTGTGATACACCGAAAAGGTGATAGCATATGAAGATTGTAATTATTTTCAAGTAAATGCCTAAAGAGTCATTAGCTAAAGATCGCTGTACCAGACATGCAAAGCAAAGACGTGAATTCACATCTGAGCATTTTATTTCAATTCAAGTGCCAGTTCAATTAACTCTACTGGCTACTAGCAAGGAGAAACCTTAAAATTGTTTACACTGGAAATAATTCCCAATCTCAGAGTAGGTGCATGATATAGCACTCAATCAGCGTGTTTATTGAATCCCTTTTGGGACAAGCCTATAGCAAAAATGGATAAGATATTCCATTTAATCTACAAATATTGCCATTTATTACATACTAGGCAACATTCCTGACCTCAGGGAACTGATCAAATAGCCTGTGAGTAACCATAGCTGTAATTTAAGGCAGAATGTGTCAGGAGCCTCAGGAGGAACATAGCTGATTGAGCTATTTGTACCTCGTTCAGGAGGCTGATGTTGGGGGCTCCCTTTCCTCATCCTGCCTCCACTGTGGGCTGCAGTTCTGCACAATAGGTTTGATGTAAACCAGTGAAACAGAGGAGTATCTTTTAAAAACATTTTGAACAAAGTGATGAATATTAAATAAAATAACCTCATTCCCCTGACTCACTCACTTTGGAGCTTACAGGGTATAATAAGAAAGGGTGCGGCCGGCCTTTTCAAGCCATTCAGAGGTGAAAGCTCCTCTTTTCCTCATTGTCTTTCTTTTCATGTCAAGGCTGTTTCGTTTAAAGGGAAATTTACTTTAGCGTTAAAAACAGAAAACAAAAACAAACCTAAGGCAAATTCCCCTGAACTCATGACGATTTATGAGGAAAACACATAAAAAACAAACATGACAATAGCAAATGGTGGGTACTGGTATTCCTAAAAGGACTGGGAATAATTGAGTTGGAAACCATGAACCAGCTGGCCAGAGATGGCCATCATGTTTACCTGTAGCTGCTGCCATGATGTGACCTCCTTTTTCCTTTTGGCTGAGAATAAAAGATTCCACCATGGATGAGAATAAGCCAACTGTAGGACTGACAAAAGCAAGTGATTTGGAGGAAAATACACAGCAATTTTAGTCATTTTTAAATAATCAGGATGTTAAATTTTATCATAAGAATTTGTGAATATATTCATTTCAGGAGCTTTGCCACAGTGAATGGGAAATAAATTAATCTGGGATTAAAGGAAACTCTATACTAGAAGAGGAAGAGTTTTAATAAAATTGCAAGAAATGGCCTCCAGCCATGGATGTTAATTATCATCTGATGAATAATAATGATAATAATAGGAGATGTGAAATAAGTTAAAAAATACATGCTGAGTCAAATTTTTTAAAAAAATTACCAACCCTGGAATGGTGCATTGCAAATTTAAGCAATGTGCTGGCATTAAATGGTTTAAAATTAGCTGCAAACACAATTAGCTCTACACTACAGTTTCCTACACAGCATCTTCTTTCTGTGATCTTTAAAAATTATTATTTTAAAAATATTCAAAAGTATTCGACTTGATTAATATCCTGAGTGTTGCGTTCTCAATGAAGAGAATTGCAATATACTTATTTCTTGTTGCTGATGTTGTTTAGTCACTAAGTTGTGTCCAGTCCTTTTGTGACCCCATGGACTGTAGCCCACCAGGCTTCTCTGTCCAAGGGATTTCCCAGGCAAGAATACTAGAGTGGATTGCCATTTCCTTCTCCAGGGGATCTTACCAACCCAAGGATGGAACCCAAGTCTCCTGCATTAGTAGGCAGCTTTTTTACCACTGAGCCGCCAGTGAACTTATTTCTTACTGTAAGAATATTTGATTATCAAAAATTAAAATTTATTAGAATGCCCAGCAGTCACATTTGCTGTTATTTTTTCAGATCCTACCTTCCTCTTCCCTTTTAATATTTTATCCCACTGACAGATGTCATTGATTGACACATAGCTTTTCAATAAGATGACTTTGCACATTTTAATTATGCTTATAATTTTAAATCCCAAGTAAACTTTCCATCAGGGCTCCTGTGATGGCTCAGTGGTAAAGAATCTGCCTGCCAGTGCAGGAGACGCAGGAGATTGCAGGTTCAATACTTGGGCCAGGAAGATCCCTCGGAGGAGGAAATGGCAACTCACTCAGTATTCTTGCTTGGGAAGTCCCTTTGACAGAGGAGCCTGGTGGGCCATGGCCAGTGGGTTAGCAAAGAGTTGGACATGACTTAGCAACTAAACAACAGCGAATTATTTTGTGTAAGCAATGATTAAAAACAGTGTGGCAAACCCAGTACTGGGTTACAGAGGGTTATTTCTTTAAAAATAAACTGCCTACAGAATATTATATTTAGTTTGCCAGAATGTAAACACATACTTCATTAAGCAACAGTTTGTAAAGTCACATGAATATTAAAATTATTTTTATTCTAGTTTAGTGGAAGAGTCGAGGTGAGTGCTGTCTAATGTAAAGACATGTTAGCCACAAATTTGAGCTACATATGAAATTTAAAATTTTCCAGTAGCATTTTAAAGAGTAAGACTAGGTGAATTAACTTTAATAATGTCTTTTATTTAATCCAGATATTCAAAGTATTATCATTTCATCATGTAATAAGTGTAAAAATTTATTAATGGCCTACTTTACATTTGTTTTCATACTGAATCTTCAAAATCTGGTTCGTATTTTCCTCTTACAGCTCATCCTAATCCAGACAACAGTTTCAAATAGTTCTTGGCAGTAGCTGCCTATGACTAGTTGCCATAGAACTGGACAGCAAAGATCTAGGACTTGGTCATTGGTTCTCGAACATGGCTATACAGTGGAATCACCTGAGAAAAGATGAAAAAATGTTGATTCCTGTGTCATGGTCCCATGATTCTAGTGTATTTGCTTTGGGGTGTCAGCTGGGCATTGGGAATTCAAAAACAAATTCAGGTGATTCTAATGTGCAACAAAGTTTGACAATCACTGGTTTTATTTAAGGCATTATCAAAACTTTAATGTTATGAAAGCAGTGTCAATTGTCCTTGAAACCAATAGAATTTAAAAATCATGCTGAAACATACTAGTGATGTGGCATGTATGGCACACGTATATCACTAGTATTTTTTTTAATTTTATTTATTTTGGCTGCACTGGATCTTTGTTGTTTCTTGCAGGCTTTCTCTGCTTGCGGACAGCAGGGTCTGCTCTCTGGTTGCGGTATGTGGGCTTCTCATTGTGATGGCTTCTCTTGTTGTGGAGCATGGGCTCTAGGGCATGCAGGCTTCAGTAGTTGTAATGCCTGGGTTTAGTTGCTCTGTGGCACATGCGATCTTCCCCAATCAGAGATCAGTCTCAGGCCCCCTGCATCAGCAGGTGGATTCTTACCCACTGTACCAGCAGGGAAGTCCACTAGTATTTCTTAATAAAATTAACAGTTGCTAATAAGATTTCAAGTTTTGGTTATCTGGCCATGAATTCAGCTGTAACGTGGACAATTCCAGTTAAGATTTAACTCCAGTTCTGAATGAGAACTGTTAAGTAGTGGCATTTCTGTATCTGTTCCCTGGAATTTTTAACTTTATGTTTGTTTAGCAAATCTCCTAATGGAGAAATCACCTCTGACAATGGAATCACAAAATTTTTCTATGATATCTGCATGTATTTAATATGTTTAACTCTTGTGTCCAACTTCCTACTGAAAATATAAGAGCTAACCCACATTCGTGACAAATATTTCCCCTCCTGGTTTCTATTCCGTGATTGTTGATTATCTGTACCTCATATATCAGGTATATTCTAATACTGCTCAGTAACAAACCACTTTAAGAGTTAGTGAATTTAAAACAACAACCTTTATTATCAGTACTTCCATCAAGCCTCTGAGTCTGCTCTGCAATTCTGCTCTGGGCCAGGCTTGCCTAATCTCGCCTGAAAAATCTCAAGCATCCTCATTTAGCTGGTGGGGTGTCTGGAGGCTAGTTGGCCTAGACTGGACAACTGGAATAACCCAGCACTGCTACTCATGGTCTCTGGTCTTCCAGCAGGCTAGCCAAGTGTGTTCTCAGAGCAGTGGTGTTCCTCCAAAAACTAAAAGTGTGCAGGCACATTTTAAAGCATCTGACTGCATGAAGTTACACTGTTTCATTGGCCAAAGCAAGCCATTGGCAAGCCCAGAGCGGGGGAATACAGGCAGATTCATTCAATCTGCCATGCCTTGGTCCTATTTGATTAGTCTTATCACACTTGATTCTGTGTATTTCCAGTTGTTCTTACTCTGCAGGGTGTGTTGTGTGTTTTTTATAAATCTGTTCAGGGTATTGCAGTGTTGAATATCTCTTCCTATTGTAGATAGGATTTCTCTTTCTCTGAGTGTTGCTAGTATCCTTCTGTCTTATAGAACTTTTCTTTGGGGTTTAGTCATTTTTATACTTTTAAAACCTCTTTTTAAAATTGATTCTATAGATGAATAGCAAAAACAAATACAATCTTTGATCAGCCCAACAATCAGTAAACGGATATAATATGTTCAAAAGACTGTGCATTGTATTGAGTTCCAAAAAGGTTTCAAATGCTTTATATTTCATCAAAATTCTTTACCTGATTTCAGTTCAGTTCAGTTCAGTCGCTCAGTCATGTCTGACTCTTTGCGACCCCATGAATCACAACACAACAGGCCTCCCTGTCCATCACCAACTCCCGGAGTTCACTCAAACTCATGTCCATCGAGTCAGTGATGCCATCCAGCCATCTCATTCTCTGTCGTCCCCTTCTCTTCCCGCCCCCAACCTTTCCCAGCATCAGAGTCTTTTCCAGTGAGTCAACTCGTCACATGAGGTGGCCAAAGTATTGCAGTTTCAGCTTTAGCATCAGTCCTTCCAATGAACACCCAGGACTGATCTCCTTTAGAATGGACTGGTTGGATCTCCTTGAAGTACAAGGGACTCTCAAGAGTCTTGTCCAACACCACAGTTCAAAAGCATCAATTCTTCGGCCATCAGCTTTCTTCACAGTCCAACTCTCACATCCATACATGACCACGAGAAAAACCATAGCCTTGACTAGACGGACCTTTGTTGGCAAAGTAATGTCTCTGCTTTTTAATATACTATCAAGGTTGGTCATAACTTTCCTTCCAAGGAGTAAGTGTCTTTTAATTTCATGGCTGCAATCAGCATCTGCAGTCATTTTGGAGCCCAAAAATATAAAGTCTGACAATGTTTCCACTGTTTTTCCATCTATTTCCCATGAAGTAATGGGACCAGATGCCATGATCTTTGTTTTCTGAATGTTGAGCTTCAAGCCAACCTTTTCACTCTCCTCTTTCACTTTCATCAAGAGGCTTTTGAATTCCTCTTCACTTTCTTCCATAAGGGTAGTGTCATCTGTATATCTGAGGTTATTGATATTTCTCCCGGCAATCTTGATTACAGCATGTGCTTCTTCCAGCCCAGCGTTCCTCATGATGTGCTCTGCATATAAGTTAAATAAGCAAGGTGACAATATACAGCCTTGACGTACTCCTTTTCCTATTTGGAACCAGACTGTTGTTCCATGTCCAGTTCTGACTGTTGCCTCCTGACCTGCATACAGGTTTCTCAAGAGGCAGGTCAGATGATCTGGTAGTCCCATCTCTTTCAGAATTTTCCACAGTTTATTGTGATCCACACAGTCAAAGGCTTTGGCATAGTCAATGAAGCAGAAATAGATGTTTTTCTGGAACTCTCTTGCTATCTCCATGATCCAGCAGATGTTGGCAATTTGATCTCTGGTTCCTCTGCCTTTTCTAAAACCTGCTTGAACATCTGGGAGTTCACGGTTCACATATTGCTGAAACCTGGCTTGGAGAATCTTGAGCATGACTTTACTAGCGTGTGAGATGAGTGCAATTGTGCAGTAGTTTGAGCATTCTTTGGCATTGCCTTTCTTTGGGATTGGAATGAAGACTGACCTTTTCCAGTCCTGTGGCCACTGCTGAGTTTTCCAAATTTGCAGGCATATTGAGTGCAGCACTTTCACAGCATCATCTTTCAAGATTTGAAATAGCTCAACTGGAATTCCATCACCTCCATTATCTTCGTTCGTGGTGATTCTTTCTAAGGCCCATTTGACTTCACATTCCAAGATGTCTGGCTCTAGGTCAGTGATCACGTTATCGTGACTATCTTGGTCGTGAAGATCTTTTTTGTACAGTTCTTCTGTGTATTCTTGCCACCTCTTCTTAATATCTTCTGCTTCTGTTAGGTCCATACCATTTCTGTCCTTTATTGAGCCAATCTTTGCATGAAATGTTCCCTGAGAATCTCTAATTTTCTTGAAGAGATCTCTTGTTTTTCCTATTCTGTTGTTTTCCTCTATTTCTTTGCATTGATCACTGAGGAAGCCTTTCTTTTCTCTCCTTGCTATTCTTTGGAACTCTGCATTCAGATGCTTATATCTTTCCTTTTCTCCTTTGCTTTTAGCTTCTCTTCTTTTCACAGCTATTTGCTATTTTCAGACAGCCATTTGGCTTTTTTGCATTTCTTTTCCATGGGGATGGTCTTGGTCCCTGTCTCTTGTACAATGTCACGAACCTCTGTCCAGAGTTCATCAGGCACTCTATCTATCAGATCTAGTTCAAAATCATTAAGTAAACCAGTGCTTATGTACATACAGTGTTGATAAATACTTCCTGCTTGTCTGTTATCCATTTAACATTTGTCATTCACATGTATGTTTTCCAATGTATTTATTTGTAATTAATGGCTCAATTCATCATATAAAATCATTTCTGATTGAATTTTCAGGAAAATATACTAAAGAGTAAATAGAGAGATTTTCTTAAACTCAGACTTTAAAGTAAAAGGCATTGTATTTTATCACTTGGTTATATGACTGAGCTGTGTTTTTAAGAAATAAAAGCAAGTACATTTCCTTCTCTGGGTTTACTTACTTGGCATCTGTGGAGGTTAAGAGTCCTATAGAAACCTTTATCCTTTTTCTTTTTAAACAGTCATTGTAAATTGTTTGTTACTAGACTATAACCTTATAAGAGTAAATTACAGTTCATGGAGCTGTGAATTACCATGTAACATTCCGTGCCTACGTGAGTAACGACAAAAAATAGACGAAGAAAACACCACCTACTCGTGTTGCTCTGTTTGCCATTCCCAAAGGGTTATTACTGAGCAGCTCCCCATAAAGCTGGAAAAGGTAGTATTGCTGATCAAATAACTTGGAATAGAAGAAGCCTTGAGGAGTCTAATTCTTCCAAGGTTAGCTTTGTAAGTTGGGAATATTCTGGAATGTGATAGCAAGAAGTTGTATCCCACCAGACAGTCTTGGATTGATTTTCCTCAGAACCAAGCCCTCCAAACAGAATTCAAGTGCAAGTAGTGTTGTTGGAGGTGGTCCAAGGAAACACTGATGGTGAAGTGAAACACTGAACAGGAAACAGCCAAGTTACCAACTGGAGCTTGTTGCTTTGGGCGTGGGTAGCTGGGATCATTATGCACCAATTCTCCTCCAGACCATAAAGACTGAGGTTCTGCTCCCTCAGTTCAGTTCAGCCACTCAGTTGTGTCTGATTCTTTGCGATCCCATGAATCACAGACCACCAGACTTCCCTGTCTATCAAAAACTCCCGGAGCTTGCTCAAAGTCATGTCCATCGAGTTGGTGATGCCATCCAACCATCTCATCCTCTGTCGTCCTCTTCTCCTCCTGCCTTCAATTTTTCCAAGCATCAGGGTCGTTTCCAATGTATTGGCTCTTCGCATCAGGTGGCCAAAGTATTGGAACTTCAGCATTAGCATCAGTCCTTCCAATGAATATCCAGGACTGATTTCCTTTCAGATTGACTGGTTGAGCTCCTTGCAGTCCAAGGGACTCTCAAGAGTCTTCTCCAACACCACAGTTCTTCAGTGCTCAGCTTTCTTTATGGTCCAACTCTCACATCCATATGTGACTACTGGAAAAACTAGACTAGACAGACTAGACAGACCTTTGTTGGCAAAGTACTGTCTCTGCTTTTTAATGTGCTGTCTAGATTTGTCACAGCTTTTCTTCCAGGGAGCAAGTGTCTTTTAATTTCATGGCTGCAGTCACCAACTGCAGTGATTTTGGAGCCCAAGAAAATACAGTCTGTTACTGTTTCCATTATTTCCCCATCTATTTGCCATGAAGTGATGGGACTGGATGCCATAATCTTCATTTTTTGAGTGTGGAGTTTGAAGCCAGCTTTTTCCCTCTCCTCTTTCACTTTGATCAAGAGGTTCGTCAGTTCCTCTTTGCTTTCTGCCATAAAGGTGCTGTCATCTGCTTGTCTGAGGTTATTGATATTTCTCCCGGCAATCTTGATTCCAGCTTGTGCTTCATCCAGCCCAACATTCCCCATGATGTACTCTGCATATCAGTTAAATAAGCAGGGTGACAGTGTACAGCCTTGACGTACTCTTTTTCCTATTTGGAACCAGTCTGTTGTTCCATGTCCAGTTCTAACTGTTGCTTCCTGACCTGCATACAGGTTTCTCAGGATGCAGGTCAGGTGGCCACTGCTGAGTTTTCCAAATTTGCTGACATATTGAATGAAGCATTTTTATAGCATCATCTTTTAGGACTTGAAATAGCTCAACTGGAATTCTATCACCTCTGCTAGCTTTATTTGTCATCATGCTTCCTAAGGCCCACTTGACTTCATATTTCAGGATGTGTGGCTCTAGGTGAGTGATCACACCATCATGGTTATCTGGATAATGAAGATCTTTTTTTTTTTTAATGGTTCTTCTGTGTATTCTTGCCACCTCTTAATATCTTCTGCTTGTTAGGTCCATACTGTTTCTGTCCTTTATTGGGCCCATCTTCGCATGAAATGTTCCCTTGGTATCTCTAATTTTCTTGAAGAGATCTCTAGTCTTCCCATTCTATTGCTTTCCTGTATTTTTTGCATTGATCACTGAGGAAGGCTTTCTTATCTCTCCGTGCTATTCTTTGGAACTCTGCATTCAGATGCGTATATCTTTCCTTTTCTCCTTTGCCTTTAGGTTCTCTTCTTTTCTCAGCTATTTGTAAGGCCTCCTCAGACAGCCATTTTGCCTTTTTGCATTTCTTTTTTCTTGTGCCTGGTCTTGATCATCACCTACTGTACCACGTCATGAACCTCTGTCCATAGTTCTTCAGGCACTCTGTCTATCATATCTAATCCCTTGAATCTATTTTTCACTTCCACTGTATAATCATAAGGGATTTGATTTAGGTCATACCTGAATGGACTAGTGGTTTTCCCTACTTTCTTCAATATCAGTCTGAATTGGCAATGAGGAGTTCTTAGTGATCTGAGCTCCCAGGAAAACTGATTTCTCTGCACTTCCATTCAACTCTTGCTTGTGAGTTAAAGGTGGTTCAGTGACCAGGAAAAAAAGGCAAAGAATCTCAATTGCTGGCCAGTAAGCCTGCAGGGATGTGAGCAGGGCAGTTCCATGTGCATCTGGGATACAGGGACACGGAGGGGCATCATCAGGCCCATCCCAGGGGCTTGGGAGGCTACATATAGTTTACTTTCCCTCAATGATAGTCTCTTGTCCCTTGATTTCTTCTCTGATCCTCTCTGATTTCCTCAACCTCTCAGTAGAGGTATGCCCTAAAGATGTGCATAGCAGATAGTGACCCACTATTCCCTGCTTGCTCAGGTGGTAAAGAATTGTCTGCAATGTGGGAGACCTGGCTTCGATCCCTGGGTGGGACAATCCCCTGGAGAAGGGAATGACTACCCACTCCAGTATTCTTGCCTGGAGAACTCTATAGACAGAGGAGCCTGGCAGGCTATGGTCCATGGGATCACAAAGAGTCGAACATGATTGAGTGACTGACACTTCATGCCCAGGACAACATGGGTTTGCCAAATGAGCCAGTTACTTGCACACCTCAGCAGGGCACCTTACATCCAGATTGTTTCCAGAAAGTTTGGGAAAATTGTACCAAGGTAACAACACTTTGGAGAGGATCTAAAGAATGGGCAGTAGGCAATTTCCATCCAGGGCAGTTGCTTTCACCTGGAGGAAATTTTAACCCTCTCTTCCTTCCTGGAGATGTTTGGCAATAGCTGAAGACCTTTTTGCTTGTCTCATCATGGGGGGCAAGATGGTTAGAAGTCAAGGCTGCTGCTGAACATCTTACAATGCTCTGGATAGCAATTTCCATGTCACAGAGAATTAGCCATCCTAAAAGTTCAGTTGTGACAGCCTTGAGGGACTCTGACCTAGAGAAAAAACATCAGTGGGAAAGGAAGAAGCTACATGTCATTCATTCCAATTTCGTCTCCTAATCTTTACTCCCAATTTTTGCTCTAACAAAGTTTCCATTGATTTCTAAAGGTGTTTCTAAGCATGTTGGGAGGCTCATTATGTTTGTGAAACTCGAGTAAATTGAATAGCATTCTGACCTTTTAAAATGTTTTCAGATGCTGGGCACTGAATTGAAATGTTAAATCCAAAGAATCAACTAATGCCGATTAGTAGTGATATGGCAAAAAGGGCAGTTTTCTTTTGACAAACCAAATCACGAAGGACAGAATGACACTGACACTCAGTGATTAATTTCTGGAAATGTGGCTGAATGCATCAAATTATGGATCATTTGATGTCATTAAATTTGAGTTCCTGCATTATATGTGGACCTTTTGCTTTTCAGGCATTCTCAGTGTGTGAAATTGAATGTGCCATTTACAAGCTATCATGTAATTTTCTGTTTTCTGAAACAAAAGTGACAATCTGGGTACATTAAAGACCATTATATAATTGACAAACCTGCTTTTTAAGACTTGATCTAAAACACAATTACTGTCATATGCCAAAGGGAGTTATCCTTAACAGTGAAAAATCATTTAAAAATTAAAATCAAAGCCCTCTTTGCTTTATTCCAACAAGAATGTCTTCCTTGTGTATGCATTTTCACAGTTTACAGAGTTTCTTTTTTTTCATACCTGTTAACTCACTTGATTTTCAAATTAACCCTGTGAATAGACAGAGTAGATAACATTTTTCCCATTTTTAAAATTAAGAAGCTAAAATTCAGAGAACATAGTTTACTGAAATAAAAGTTTGGTTGTCGGGAATTCACTGGCAGTCCAGAGGTTCGGACTTTGTGCTTTCACTGCCAAGCGTGCAGGCTCAATCCCTTATCTGGGAAGTAAGAGCCTATACCCTGCAATTCAAGCAGCCACCACAAAAAAAATAACTGGTTGTCTTACAAATAGCAAACACTAAGGGCTTCCCTGCTGGCTCAGATGGTAAAGACTCCCCCTGCAATGCAGGAGACATGGGTTTGATCCCTGGGTTGAGAAGATCCCCTGGTGAAGGGAATGGCAACTCACTCCAGTATTCTTCCCTGGAGAATTCCACGGATAGAGGAACCCGGTGGGCTACAGTCCATGGTGTCACAAGGAGTCAGACACGACTGAGCGACTAACACTTTCTCTTTCATTGAAACCATACAGTGTTGCTATTTGTAAAAACAAGCAAATTTTTGTCACATCATATCACATCATATTTCTTTGACAGTGTTTAATATCAAATTTTAAAAATGTTATCAAAGTATAACATACATGTGGAAAAGCACGTACACCATAAGTGTGCAAATAAATTACTTTTCGCAACCTAAAAGCATCCATGCAACTAGCACTCAGACCAAGAAGCAGAGCATGACCATCATCCCGAAAGCCTACCTCATACCCGTTTTGAACACCACTGCACAATCCCTGAGGGTAACACCTTACTTGTTTCTGACAGTATTGGTTCATTTTGCCTGTTTTTAGATTTTCTGTAAATGTAATCATAAACTGTGTCTCATTTCTGTCTTTCCTTGCTCAGTATTAAGTTTCTGAACTCCATTCAGATTATGGGTTTGGTTTTAGGTTATTCTGATTATTCATCCCATGTGTGACTAGTTCAAAATTTCATCAACCAGTGTGACCATTGATGGGCATGGTGGCTGTTTTCCAGCCACAGTGGTGTACGTGTACATGTCTTTGGTGAACACAGGGACATATTTCCATTGGACTTAAACCTAGAAGGGCAACCCACTCCAGTATTCTTGCTTGGAGAATCCCATGGAGAGAGGATCCTGGCTGCCTACAGTCCATGGGTTTGCAAAGGCTCGAACACAACTGAGCGACTAACGTGTATATACCTAGAAAGAGGATTGCAGAGTCAGGATTTGTGTATAAGACAGCTTAGTAGACACCACTCAACAAATTTGTTGTACAAATTTACAATTCCAACAGCCATTGTCTGAGAGTTGTTTCTTATCCTTGCCAACGTTTCATCTTATCTGTCATTTTTCATTTAATTCCTTCTGTTAGGTGTGGTATCATATCATAAAGGTACTGCATTTTGTTTTAACCTAATTTTTTTAAAACAGGATGTCCTTTATTTGAATTCTTTGTTGGTACAGAGCGTGCAGAGGATGACGACTTTTTAAGAAAAAAATACCACTGGCAGCAATGCAATTAAAATGGGAAAAAATATAATTTCAAATAACACGAATGCCAGATACATAAGCATTCTCTGAAGCCCACTTAGGGCGGGCCATCATCTGATAAGTTACAGTTTAATTTAAACACACTTAAGACATGAATATTTGGAACTGTCCAAAAAAATACCACAATTATGAAAGATGACCCAGCAAATCAGAGAGTGTATCATGATTAATTAAATATCTTTATTGGAACCAGCATGTGAAAATTAGAAAACAGTGAAACCATTTGCTTAATAAAACACCTCAAACAGTGTTTCTTTTATGAAGTGAAAGTGAAAGTGAGTCGCTCAGTCGCTAACTCTTTGCAACCTCATGGACCTCATGAATCCCATGAATTCCATGGGATTCTCCAGGCCAGAATACTGGAGTGGGTAGCGTTTCCCCTCTCCAGGGTATCTTCCCAACCCAGGGATCCAACCCACGTCTTCTACATTGCAGGTGGGGTTTTTACCTGCTGAACCACAAAGGAAGCCCAAGAATTCTGGAGTGGGTAGCCTGTCCCTTCTTCAGCGGATCTTCCCGACCACCTGGAATCGAACTGAAGTCTCCAGCATTGCAGGTGGATTCTTTACCAACTGAGCTATCAGTTTGTACCATAAAGTAAGACTGTGTTGTACATTTCATGTTGAAATTTATCTTTTCAGTACAAAGAATAGGCTTTGCCTATTACAGCAGGATGACACGAATTTAGTTTTCAGTTCCTCCAGATTCCCAGAGTGAGTCTAGAGCAGCAGTGAAGCAAGTCTCAGGATGATCTGAGACTGCAACCAGCACCCAGCACAGCTGGCGTGATTTTCTCAGATCTCCTTAAACATCACCCCCATTATGGTGGCCAGGAACAAAGCCGTGAAAGTGATAGTTGACCGTCTCTCTTTTCACTGCAGACACAGTCAGCTCCACTGTTGTTGTTCGGTTGCTCTGTCATGTCGCACTCACTCTGTGTGACCCCTGGGCTGCAGCACGCCAGACTCCCCTGTCCTTCACTGTCTCCTGGAGCTTGCTCAAACTCATATGCTTGAGTCAGGGATGCCATCCGACCACCTCATCCTCTGTAGCCCCCTTCCCCTTCTGCTTTCAGTCTTTCCCAACATCAGGGTCTTCTCCAGTGAGTCGGCTCTTCACATCAGGTGGCCAGAGTATTGCAGTTTCAGTCCTTTCAATGAATATTCATAGTTATTTTCCTTTAGGATTGGCTGGTTTGATCTCCTTACTATCCAAAGGACTCTCAAGAGTCTTCTCCAGCATTACAGTTAGAAAACATCAATTCTTCAGCACTCAGATTTCTTTATGGTCCAACTCTCACGTCCGTACATGACTGCTGAAAAAACCATAGCTTTGACTAGACGGACTTTGTCAGTAAAATAATGTCTCTGCTTTTTACTACGGTGTCTAGGTTTGTCATAGCTTTTCTTCCAAGGAGCAAGCGTCTTTTAATTTCATGGTTGCAGTCACCATCGGCAGTGATTTGGGAGCCTCCCAAAATAAAGTTTGTCATTGTTTCCCCATCTATTTGCCATGAAGTGATGGGACCAGATGCCAGATCTTAGGTTTATGAACATTGAGTTCTCAGCCAGCTTTTTCACTCTCCTCGTTCATTTTCATCAAGAGACTCTTTCGTTCCTCTTCGCTTTATGCCATAAGGGTGGTGTCATCTGCGTATCTGAGGTTATTGATATTTCTCCCGGCAATCTTGATTCCAGCTTGAGTTTTATCCAGCCCAGCATTTCCCATGATGTACTCTGCATATAAATTAAATAAGCAGGGTGACAATAGACAGCCTTGCCCTTGCCGTACTCCTTTCCCAATTTAGAACCGGTCTGTTGTTCTTCCATCTCCAGTTATAACTGTTGCTTCCTGACCTGCATACTGGTTTCTCAGCAGGCAGGGAAGGTGGTCTGGTATTCCCATCTCTGGAAGAAGTTTCCACAGTGATGTTGTGATTCACACAGTCAAAGGCTTTAGGGTAGTTAATAAAGCAGAAGTAGATATTTTTCAGGAATTCTCTTGCTTTTTTAATGATGCAATGAATGTTGGTAATTTGACCTCTGATTCCTCATCCTTTTCTAAATCCAGCTTGAATATCTGGAAGTTCTCAGCTCATGGACTATTGAAGCCACGCTTGAAGGATTTTGAGCAGTACCTTGCTAGCATGTGAAATGAGTGCAATTGTGCCATATTTTGAAGAGTTTGGCATTGCCCTTCTTTGGGATTGGAATGAAAATTGATCTTTTCCAGTCCTGTGGACACTGCTGAGTTTTCGAAATTTGCTGGCATATTTAGTGCAACACTTTCACAGCATCATCTTTTAGGATTTGAAATAGTTTAGCTGGAATTCCATCACTTCCACTAGTTTTGTTCATAGAGATGCTTCCTGAGGCCCATTTGACTTTGCATTCCAGGATGTCTGGCTCTAGGTGAATGATCACACCATCGTGATTATCTGGGGTCATTAAGATCTTGTTTGTATAGTTCTTCTGTGTATTCTTGTCACCTCTTCTGAATATCTTCTGCTTCTGTTAGGTTCATACCGTTTTTGTCCTTTACTGTGCCCATCTTTGCAGGAAATGTTCCCTTAGTATCTCTAATTTTCTCGAAAAGATTTCTAGTCTTTCCCATTCCATTGCTTTCCTCTATTTCTTTGCCTTGTTCACTTAAGAAGGCTTTCTTCTCTCTCCCTGCTATTCTTTGGAACTCTGCATTCAGATGCATTTATCTTTCCTTTTCTCCTTTGCCTTTCATTTCTCTTCTTTTCTCAGCTATTTGTACGGCCTTCTCAGGCAACCATTTTGCCTTTTTGCATTTCTTCTTCTTAAGTATGTTCTTGATCTCTGCCTCCGGTACTATGTTATGAACCTCCGTCCTTAGTTTTTCAGGCATTCTGTCTATCAGATCTAATCCCTTGAATCTATTTGTCACTTCCACTGTATAATCGTAAGGGATTTGATTTAGGTCATACCTGAATGGCCTGGTGATCTTCCTTACTTTCTTCAATTTAAGTCTGAATTTGGCGATAAGGAAATCATGATCTGAGCCACAGTCAGCTCCCAGTCTTGTTTTTGCTAACTGTACAGAGCTTCTTCATCTTTGGCTGCAAAGAATATAATCAGTCTGATTTCAGTATTGACCGTCTTGTGATGTCCATGTGTCCGTGTCTCTTGTGTTGTTGGAAAATCATGTTTGCTATGACCAGTGTGTTCTCTTGGCAAAACTCTGTTCCCCTTTGCCCTGCTTCATTTTGTGCTCTAAGGTCAAACTTCTCTGTTACTCCAGGTATCTCTTGACTTCCTACTTTTACATTCTAATCTCCTTGATGAAAAGGACATCTTGTTTTGGTGTCAGTTCTAGAAGTTCTTGTAGGTCTTCATAGAACTGCCCAACCTGGGGATCTGGCAAAAAGACTGAGAATCCACAGGTAATCTGGCTGTGAAGGCCCGTGGGATTTGATTACAGGACTCCCACAGGATGAGGGGAAACAGAGAGTCCACTGTTAGAAGGCACAGGCAAAACCTTGGGAGTGCCAGGACCCCAGGAAGAGGCGCAGTGACGCTGCAGGAGACTGAGCCAGACCTACCTTCCAGTGGAAGTGTGGGTCTGCACTGGCTCTCTGTGGGGACAGAGGCGCTGGCAGCAGCAGTCCTGGAAGGGGCCCTGGCACAAGTCCTCTTGCAGGTTGCCATTAACCCGACTATAGAGCCCATAGACCTCAGGGCCGTGTTGCCTCAGGCCGGACACTCAGAGGATTATTGGATTAAAGCTTTACTGATGGTGGACTTGCCCACCAGAGCAAGACTCAGTTTTCCCCATTACCAACCCCTCCCGTCAGGAAGCTCATACAAACCTCTTAGCCTCCTCCACCAGAAGGCACGCAGAAAAACCAAGAAGAACCACAATCCCACAGCAGCTAGAACCAACTGCATCACAGAAAGTTAACCAGGATGACAAAGCAGAGGGTTTTGTCCAGGTGAAGGGCCAAGATAAAGTCCCAGAAAAACAATATTGTGGAGATAGGCAACCTTCCAGGAAAGGGTTCAGAATAAGGATAGTAAAGATGATCCAGGATCTTGGGAAAATAATGGAGGGACAAATAGAGGAGATGTTTACCAAAGACCTAGAAGAATTAAAGAACAAATGATCAGAGATGAACAATACACTGGAAGGAATCAATGGCACAATAACTGAGGCAGAAGAACAGATCAGCGACCTGCAGGTGAGAATGGTAGATACCACTGCCACGCCACAGCATATAGAAAAACCAACCAACGAACCAATTCAAAGATTTTATGAATTTTTGCTAGTTAAAAACTTATAACCTTTTGCTTCTACTTGTTTGCTTAGTATGAATAGAATACTTGATTTCTAATTCATATTCACTCAAAACTAAGATATAGTTTAATGTATTTTGGCATCTAATATTACTGCTAAAACTCTACAAAGGTCATTATCTGAGTGATTAAAAAAATTTTGAATAAGACTTGAAACATCTAATCCAGTTCTAAGAATAATAGAAATACTATGTTGTAAGGAGAAGACAAACAAACGGGAAGTTAACAAGTGATACAGTATTGTTAACTAAAATATAGATTTTGCTACGATTTCACAAAATTTTATTCTAGTGCCCACTATTTGTTTTCATACCTTATTCAAGACTCCATATTGTATTTAATTGCATTGAAAGGAATAGGCTACCCACTCCAGTATTCTTTGGCTTCCCTGGTGGCTCAGTCAGTAAAGAATCCACCTACAATGCAGGAGACCTGGGTTTGATTCATGGATTGGGACATGGCAACACACTTCAGTATTCTTGCCTGGAGAATCCCCATGGACACAAAAGCCTGATGGGTTACAATCCATGGGGTCACAAAGAGTCGGACATGACTGAGTGACTAAGCACAATTCAGCACAGCTTTAGCTGCGTGCAACAAATCCTGGTAAATTCTCTTTACATTCTTATTTTATTACAAATATTTTCTAATTTTCCTTGTTATGGCTTCTTATATATACCCAATATTTAAAATGAACATTTAATTTCTAGATACATGGGATTTTGTTTGAAGTACCTTTAATATTAATTTCTCTTAGTTCAGTTCAGTCGCTCAGTCATGTCCAACTATTTGCGACCCCATGAACTGCAGCAAGCCAGGCTTCCTTATCCATCAGCAACACCCAAAGCTTGCTCAGACTCATGCCCATCAAGTCAGTGGTGCCATCCAACCATCTCATCCCCTGTTGTCCCCTTCTCCTCCTGCTTTCAATCTTTCCCAGCCTCAGGGCCTTTCCTAACGAGTCAGTTCTTTGCATCAGGTGGCCAAAGTATTGGAGCTTCAGCATCACTCCTTCCAATGAATATTCAAGACTAGTTTCCTTTAGGATTGAGTGGTTTGATTTCCTTTCTGTCCAAGGGACTCTGAAGAGTCTTCTCCAACAGCACAGTTCAAAAGCATCAATTCTTTGCCTCTCAGCCTTCTTTACAGTAAAACTCTCACATCCATACATGGCTACTGGGAAAACTATAGCTTTCTATATACAGACTTTTGTCAGTAAAATAATGTCTCTACTTTTTAATATGCTATGTAGGTGTGTCATAGGTTTTCATCCAAGGAGCGCGCGTCTTTTAATTTCACGGCTGCAGTAATCATCTGCAGTGATTTTGGAGCCCAAGAAAATAAAGTCTGTCACTATTTCCATTGTTTCCCCATCTATTTGCCATGAAGTGATGGGACTGGATGCCATGATCTTAGTTTTCTGAATGTTGAGTTCTAAGCCAACTTTTGCACTCTCCTCTTTCACTTTCATCAAGAGGCTCTTTAGTTCTTCTTCACTTTCTGCCATAAGGGTGGTACCTCTGGATATTTGAGGTTATTGATATTTCTCCCGGCAACCTTGATTCCAGCTTGTGCTTCATCCAGTCTGAGATTTAGTGTAATATACTCTGCACATAAGTTAAATAAGCAGAGTGACAATGTACATCCTTGAAGTACTCTTTCCCAAATTGGAACCATTCTGTTGTTCCATGTCCAGTTCTAAGTGTTGCTTCTTGACCTGCATATAGATTTCTCAGGAGGTGGGTAAGGTGCTCTGGTAGTCCCATCTCTTTAAGAATTTTCCACAGTTTATTGTGATCCACTCAGTCAAAGGCTTTAGCATAGCTAATAAAACAGAAGTAGATGTTTTTCTGGAACTCTCTTGCTTTCTTGATGATCAAGTGGATGTTGGCAATTTGATCTCTGGTTTGTCTGCCTTTTCTAAATCCAGCTTGAACTTCTGGAAGTTGTTGGCTCATGGACTGTTGAAGCCTGGCTTGGAGAATTTTGAGCATTACTTTACTAGCATGTGAGGTGAGATGAGTGCAATTGTGTGGTATTTTGAACATTCTTTGGCATTGCCTTTCTTTAGGACTGGAATGAAAACTGACGTTTTCCAGTTCTGTGGCTACTGCAGAGTTTTCCAAATTTGCTGACATATTGAGTGAAGCACTTTCACACCAACATCTTTTGGGACTTGAAAGAGCTCAACTGGAATTCCATCACCTTCTCTAGCTTTGTAGTGACACTTCATAAAGCCCACTTGACTTCACACTCCAGAATGTCTGACTCTTGCTGAGTGATCTACACCATCGTGTTTATCTGGGTCATTAAGATCTTGCTTGTGTAGTTCTGTGTATTCTTGCTGCCTCTTTTCAATATCTTCTGCTTCTGTTAGGTCCATACCGTTTCTGTCCTTTATTGTGCCCATCTTTGCATGAAACGTTCCCTTGGTATCTCTCATTTTCTTGAAGAGATCTCTAGTCTTTCCCGTACTATTGTTTGCCTCTATTTCTTTGCACTGATCACTTAGGAAGGCTTTCTTATCTCTTCTTGCTATTCTCTGGAACTCTTCATTGAGATGGATATATTTTTCTTTTTCTCCCTTGCCTTTCACTTCTCTTCTTTTTCTCAGCTGTTTGTAAGAGAGCCTGGCTACCATTTTGCCTTTTTGCATTTCTTTTTCTTGGGGACAGTTTTGCATCACTGCCTCCTGTACAGTGTTACAAACGTCCATCCATAGATCTTCAGGCACTCTGTCTATCAGATCTAGTCCCTTGAATCTATTTGTCACTTCCACTGTATAATCATAAGGGATTTGATTTAGTTCATACCTGAATTGTCTGATACTAATTTCTCATTGAAATACTTTCTTTGCAATCACCCCTTGTGTTTTTTTCAGTCTAATTTACTGGCTTTCCGTGGCTAAGTTAAAGATCTCTTGGTAAATGTCACATTGACTCAAAAATATGTGGGTTATTTTCAAAAGTCTTTTGATATTGATTTCTAACGTAATTCCACAAGGATAAGAGAGCAGACTCTGTGATTTCAGTACCTTTAAACCATGAAATGTTTGTACCTTGTGTTTTGTCCCTGGATGTGTTCCTGTGTATTCTAGTTTACAGTCTATGCAAACTTGAGTAGAATTTGTATCCTACTGTTGTGTTGAAACGGTATAATTCTTGATTGCATTGAAATGGTTAGCAGTGCTTTTTAAGTCAACTATATCCTTCTGCTCCTCTGTATATTCATTCTATTAATTTTTGAGAGTTTGATATTGAAACTCCAACTAAAAACCTTAATTTAAAAAAGTGATTTTATTATATAGTGGAACTGTATGTAACCTTATTGTGTATTTTCCAAGTGTGCTATCATGCTCTCATAATTTAAAAAAATTAAAGAAGAGTAGAAGAGCCTACTTCTACTTCAGTGTCTCAGAGGACACTGAAATAGACAGAAATATCTCCACACAGATAGATAGAAAATATTGAGGATGACTTCAGACAGATTATGCACTTTTCTTAGGGAAAAGTGGACTAGGATTGGTGGGGTGAATGCATGAAAGGACTAGGTTTCTCAGCTACAATGCAGATCACACTGGCATCCAGGGTGATAAGTACTTCCACCTGGACCATGGAAAATTCGGTGGAAATCTGTGTATTCCCTGCATGGTGTATTAACTCACAGTGTTTAGGCATTAGGCCCTGGGTTTGGGCAGCTAGTCATGAAGAACTTAATGGAACAATACTAAAGGAAAAAATCATTTCCCTGAAATAAAATGTGTGAAAGAATGATGAATTTATCTGCTGTCCCTTTCAAGTATAATTGATACGCTCTTCAGAGTCCATAATAAGTTTTCATTTCTTTCCCTAGTAATGTAGATTTGTAAGGAAATCCAAGATTGATTTACTCTCTTGAGCAAAAGGTAGGCAGGGAATATAAATGAAAAGATAAAGTGAGCTAGAAACTATGGACCTTGCCCTTTGTAGAGGAAGTAGCTTTGTTTCCAGCCCCTATCTATAGCTGCTATGTGGTAATGAGAGGCCTCATGTTATCAGACCTTCTGAGGACTCAATAAAAAAATGGAAATTTGAACACTTCTAATATTAAAATTTTGTCAATTATTTAAAAAAAGACTACTACTCTGCTAGCCAAACCTCATAAATTGTAAGGACATGGTTTCACAACAGAATAAACTATGAAGTTATTATGTTGAGGTTTATAATTAACTTTTGATATTGAAGTAAATTTGATTTATTGCTTAGTTTAACTTACATCTACTTTTTTTCTCAGCCCTTTGCATTCTCAGTGTTATGTTTACAGTCTTGATAAAACCAATCCCTTAACCAATATCTGTTCATCTCTGCTCTCTTTTCTGGGGGTTCCAATGTTAGAAGGATCTTTAGTGTACGTAAGTGTCCATATGGACTGCTATGACCATCTAAACATCTGTAGTCAATAGAATAGTGAAAAGAACAATAAATATAAATTTAAAACTCGCATTTTGTTCCTGCGTAACGTCTGTTTCCTTGTCCATGAAGACAGAAGTGTCATTGATTGCTATATAACAGTTAAAGTCTTTGGAGAACTACGAAAAGGCCTCTTTGAGTGTTTGTTGATGTTCAGTTGCTCAGTCATGTCTGACTCTTTACAGCCCCATGGACTGCAGCACGCCAGGCTCCTCTGTCCTGCACTATCTCCCAGAGTTTGCTCAAATTCATGTCCATTAAGTCAGTGATGCTCTCTAACAATCTTATCCTCTGCTGCCTCCTTCTCCTCTTGCCTTCAATCTTTCTCAGCATCAGAGTCTTTTCCAGTGAGTTGACTCTTCTCACCAGGTGGCCAAACTATTGTAGCTTCAGCTTAGCAACGGCAATCTCTAAACTATCTGGCCTAAACATTTATACTTCCTAATATAAAGTAGAAATTTTTTGAGGTCTCTTATTTTGCTTGAATACAAATATAATTCAGTCCCACAATTTGAAAAAAATGAAAAGTAGTATTTTACTGCTTGGGATAGCAAATATTAGAAAAATTACTAATGGTAACTTTTGATGTGGGTTCCTTTTGATCTGAGTATTGGGTTCTCTTTCACTTCAGGAAGAAGTGTAAATTGGCATAACGTTCAGAAACTCACTTCAATGTTGTGCTATCTAATGAAAAAATACGCACACTTACCCTTTGATTTAGCAATTCTACTTTTAGGAAACACATTATAGCACTGTTCATAAAACAAAAGCAGTAATTCAAATGTTGTCTTAATAAGAAAAACATTCTATAAATGTTGACACAGTCAGTGGTATATTTTGCATTCACTGTTGATTTAAATTTGTTGACACGGAAATAGAATATGTGAAGCAAAAAAGTAGGATTCACAGCCTCTCTATTATGATACCATTTTTATGACAGTGGCATGTGCTGCTCTGACATAGAGAAGAGAATGGGGAATGAAAGGGAACAAGCAGCCGTTGCTTTGCACGGTAGTGTGGCCTATAGAATGGACGGTGAAAACTGTTCCTTGCCACCTCTGTTAACTGTATAAAGAAATGAAAAAATATATAAAATGTATATCTGTTTGGGTGTGTGTGAGTCACTCAGTCATGTCTGACTCCTTGTGATCCCATGGACTCTAGCCTGCCAGGCTCCTTTGTCCATGGAATCCTCTGGGCATGAGTACTGGAGTGGGTTGCCATTTCTTCTGCCAATTCCCTACCCCGGGATTGAACCCAGGTCTCCTGCATTGTGGGCAGATTCTTTACCATCTGAGCCACCTTAGAAGTATTAAGGATTGAAGTGTTTCATCTCTTTAAAAAGTTATCAAGTGCGGTTTGAATAGTGCCTGTCTTGTTTTCTGTCATATAACTTACGATGCGGAACAGCCATCTTTGCTGTGTTGTGAATTGTCATTCTCCTTTGAAAGTCTGGGTCATCTTCCAACGTTTTATTCTTTGCACCATGAATCATGACATATGTCTGAGTGTTTCCTTACTGGCATCCCTTTGGGACAGCTTCTTCCTAGAACTACATTTCTCAGTTGTGTCTATAAATGTCCTGTCATTTAGTTCCCCTTCAATGGCAGCACTATCGACATTCCACTGGGCAGCTGTCTCTTCCACGTGTGTGTGTTCAGTAGCTCAGTCATGTCTGACTCTTCTGCAGTCCCATGGACTGTAGCCCACCAGGCTCCCTTGTCCATGGAGTTTTCCAGGGAAGAATACTGGAGCAGGTTGCCATTTCCTTCTCTAGGGAATCTTTCTGACCCAGTGGTTGAACGCACGTCTGTTGCGTCTCCTGTTTTGGCAGGCGGATTCTTTACTACTGCACCCCTGGGAAGCCCATTTCTTCCATAGTCCATTTACATTCTATTCTTAATTATTCCTGGTGGTCCAGTGGGTAAGACTCTGAGCTCCCAATGCAGAGGGCACAAGTTCAGTCCCTACAGGCGCACAGGTCGGGGAACTAAGATCCCAGGAAAAAAAAAATTATTATTATTATTATTTTTGCTTAACTTTCACATTGTTGGCCAATTTCCTCTTTCTATTATTCATTTTTTAAAAAATATAACAATTTTATCCATGGAAGACAGAGGCAATGCAGTTACAGATTTTGCTGTCTGTGTGAATGGAATAGCAAATGCACAGTGATCCATTCCTGACAGATTTTGAAGGAAATAATACCATTGGTCACTGATCATGATGCATGTGTTATTTATGAAGTGGTTGGTGGGCCCAAGAGCTAGAAGCAAGGTTTGCACTTTCTGCAATTACTCAAGGTCTGTAGAACAAGAAAACTGAAATTAGATCCATGGTGTTGAGGGACTAAACAACTAACAACTAAACTGTGGTAGGTGGAAGTTTTACATGTCAACATCAAGCAGATCAGGGACTGCAAGAAAAGAGCCCGGAAGAGCTTGCAGCAAGATGTTAAGTGGAAGTGGCTCTCTCTGGGTTTTGTATTTGTAGGTGGTTTTATTTTCTATTCAGAAAATACGTCCTTGTGTGTATGCTAAATATTTCTACAATTAATAAGTTATTCATATAAAATATACGCTGTTAAGAAAAAATGTAGTGCTTACTTTTTTCTCTTACAGAACCTGATAGATGGAGATTGTCCATAGCATATGGTGGCAAATAGAAACTATTCTTTAAAAATTCTAGGAAGCACACTGGAGGGAGACAGATGAAAGTTGGAGGGGAGATACTGGTTGAAGGAGAATTATGGTTTCAGTGGGACAGACTCCTGAGCATGTCTAAAACCTATTGGGAAGAGTGGTTTCAGTTCAGTTCAGATCAGTTCAGTCGCTCAGTCGTGTCCAACTCTTTGCGACCCCATGAATCACAGCATGCCAGGCCTCCTGGTCCATCAGCAACTCCCGGAGTTCACTCAAACTCACCTCCATTGAGTTGGTGATGCCATCCAGCCATCTCATTCTCTGTCGTCCCCTTCTCCTCCTGCCCCCAATCCTTCCCAGCATCAGAGTCTTTTCCAGTGAGTCAACTCATCGCATGAGGTGGCCAAAGTATTAGAGTTTCAGCTTTAGCATCAGTCCTTCCAATGAACACCCAGGACTGATCTCCTTTAGAATGGACTGGTTGGATCTCCTTGCAGTCCAAGGGACTCTCAAGAGTCTTCTCCAACACCACAGTTCAAAAGCATCAATTCTTCGGCACTCAGCTTTCTTCACAGTCCAACTCTCACATCCATACATGACCATGGGAAAAACCATAGCCTTGACTAGATGGACTTTGGTTGGCAAAGTAAAGTCTCTGCTTTTTAATATGCTATCTAGGTTGGTCATAACTTTCCTTCCAAGGAGTAAGCGTGTTTTAATTTCATGGCTGCAATCAGCATCCACAGTGATTTTGGAGCCCAAAATTAAAGTCTGACACTGTTTCCACTGTTTCCCCATCTATTTTCCATGAAGTGATGGGACCAGATGCCATGATCTTAGTTTTCTGAATGTTGAACTTCAAGCCAACATTTTCACTCTCCTCTTTCACTTTCATCAAAAGGCTTTTTAGTTCCTCTTCACTTTCTGCCATAAGGGTGGTGTCATCTGCATATCTGAGGTTATCGATATTTCTCCCAGCAATCTTGATTCCAGCTTGTGCTTCTTCCAGCCCAGCGTTCCTCACAATGTACTCTACATATAAGTTAAATAAACAGGGTGACAATATACAACCTTGACGTACTCCTTTTCCTATTTGGAACCAGTCTGTTGTTCCATGTCCAGTTCTAACTGTTGCTTCCTGACCTGCATACAGATTTCTCAAGAGGCAGGTCAGGTGGTCTGGTATTCCCATCTCTTTCAGAATGTTCCACGGTTTATGGTGATCCACACAGTCAAAGGCTTTGGCATAGTCAATGAAGCAGAAATAGATGTTTTTCTGGAACTCTCTTGTTTTTTCCATGATCCAGTGGATGTTGGCAATTTGATCTCTGGTTCCTCTGCTTTTTCTAAAACCTGCTTGAACATCTGGAAGTTCACGGTTCACGTATTGCTGAAGCCTGGCTTGGAGAATTTTGAGCATGACTTTACTAGCTTGTGAGATGAGTGCAATTGTGCGGTAGTTTGAGCATTCTTTGGCATTGCCTTTCTTTGGGATTGGAATGAAAACTGACCTTTTCCAGTTCTGGCCACTGCTGAGTGTTCCAAATTTGCTGGCATATTGAATGCAGCACTTTCACAGCATCATCTTTCAGGATTTGAAATAGCTCAACTGGAATTCCATCACCTCCACTAGCTTTGTTCATAGTGATGCTCTCTAAGGCCCACTTGACTTCACATTCCAAGATGTCTGGCTCTAGGTTAGTGATCACACCATCATGATTATCTTCGTTGTGAAGATCTTTTTTGTATAGTTCTTCTGTGTATTCTTGCCACCTCTTCTTAATATCTTCTGCTTCTGTTAGGTCCACACCATTTCTGTCCTTTATCGAGCCCATCTTTGCATGAAATGTTTCCTTGGTATCTCTAATTTTCTTGAAGAGATCTCTTGTCTTTCCTATTCTGTTGTTTTCCTTTATTTCTTTGCATTGATCGCTGAGGAAGGCTTAGAGTGTGAATAAGAGGAAAAGGGTAATTGATAATGTAAGAGCCCTGAGAAGGGATGGGCAGGAGTTCAGGCATGGGCAGAAAGGCTTGATCTTGGTTGGGAAGAGGGACCCCTGTTTCACTAATTCAGAAGAGGGTGGAGAGAGAATGATTTAGAATGGGTGGAGACATGCATAGCCATGTCTACTCGCTCCTCAAAAGGGTTAGAGCAATGGCTTTGAGCCAAGCACTGTCTTAGGTTCTTGAGATACATGCATGAATGACACAGATAAAGATCTTATGGAGTTAGAGTCAATTTTGATCATTTCTCTTTATTTTATATATATATATTTTTTAATGTGTTAATGTGGCTGCATTTTTTTTCTTAGAAGTTCGTCATGCTCTTTCTGGAAGAAGGCTGGCGGAGAGTGGAAGCCTAAAGGGAGAGTTTGAAATCCTTGTCACTAAGGAGAGAGAAACTTACACCTTTTAGGGGAACATTGAGGAGATCCTTTTGAAGTTGACACCAGCACCTTTATGGGGAGGCCATTGTGTAAACTGTTAGGCAGCTCTCTCTCCTCAGCCATGCTTGGTTCAGGCAGAGATCTACAGAAGCAAAAAGGAAAGTTTAGCTAAAAGAAGACTTAAATTTCTTTTTATCCCTATGCATTTGTTCCTGATTTTATCTCTACTTGTTTAATCTTTATCTCATTTTTCTTGACTGCACATGACAAAAGTTTATCTATTTTATTGATATGTTCAAATAATATTTTTTTTCTTTTTATCTCCAATATATTGTTTTCTGTTTGGTTAATTTAATTCTCATTTATGTTTGTTCATTTCAATGATTTTTTTTTCAGTTACCTTTCGATGAATATATATTTTTTTTTTCTTGCTTAATAATAAAAAGCATTTATTAATGTACATTTTTCTAAAGATAACTTTGGATGCATGCAGTTGATTTTAATATATACTATTCTTCAATTTGTAAAATGTTTATAATTTAATTATAATCTTCCATTTTCTCCTTTTTTCCCAAGAGTTATTGAAATAGAATTTTTAGATTTTCAATGGGTTAGAATCAATTTTGATTCCAATGGCTTAGAGTCAATTATTAGATACTTGGTTTTATTACATTATGGTGAAAGAATGTGGGTGATATAATTTATCCTATTACCAAATTAATTAAGGTTATGTGTATGTTCTAGTTTTGTGCTGTGTGCTCAGTTGTGTTAGACTCTTTGCAACCCTAAGGACTGTCACCCACCAGGATCCTCTGTCTGTGCGATTTTCCAGGCAAGAATACTGGAGTGGGTTACCATTTCCTTCTTCAGGGGATCTTCCTGACAAAGGGATCGAATCCGCATCTCTTGTGTCTCTTATGTCTGAATTGGCATATGGATTCTTTACTGCTGAGCCACCTGGGAAGCCATATTTATATCCTTCAGTTCAGTTCAGCCGCTCAGTCGTGTCCGACTCTTTGCGATTCCATGGACTGCAGCACACCAGGCTTCCCTATCCATCACCAACTCCCAGAGCTTGCTGAAACTAATGGCCATCAAATCGGTGATGCCGTCCAACCATCTCACCCTCTGTCGTCCCCTTCTCCTCCTGCCTTCTATCTTGCCCAGAATCAGAGTCTTTTCTAACAAGTCAGTTCTTCACATCAGGTGGCCAAAGTGTTGGAGTTTCAGCTTAGCATCAGTTCTAATATTCAAGACTGATTTGCTTTAGGATTGGCTGGTTTGATCTCCTTTCTGTCCAAGGGACTCTCAAGAGTTTTCTCCAACACCACAGTCCAAAAGCATCAATTCTTTGGCACTCAGCTTTCTTTATAGTCCAACTCTCACATCCATACATACTATTGGAGAAACCATGGCTTTGATTAGACAGACCTTTGTTGGCAAAGTAATGTCTCCACATTTTAATATACTGTCTAGGTTGGTCATAACTTTTCTTCCAAGGAGCAAACATCTTTTAATTTCGTGGCTTCAGTCACCATTTGCAGTGATTTTGGAGCCCCCCAAAGTAAAGGCTATTTCCACTGTTTCCCCATCTATGTGCATGAAGTGATGGGACCAGATGCCATGATATTAGTTTTCTGAATGTTGAGTTTTAAGTCAACTTTTTCACTCTTTTCTTTCACTTTCAGCAAGAAGCTCTTTAGTTTTTCTTCTCTTTATGCCACAAAGGTGGTGTCATCTGCATATCTGAGGTTTCTCCTGACAATCTTGATTCCAGCTTGTGTTTCATCCAGCTCAGCGTTTCTCATGATGTACTCTGCATATAAGTTAAATAAGCAGGGTGACAATATACAGTCTTTCCAGATTTAAAACCAGTCTGTTGTTCCATGTCCAATTCTAACTGTTGCTTCTTGACCTTCATACAGATTTCTCAGGAGGCAGGTAAGATGGTCTGGTAAATCCCATCTCTTTCAGAATTTTCCACAGCTTGTTGTGATTCGTACAGTCAAAGGCTTTAGTGTAGTCAATAAAGCAGAAGTAGATGTTTTTTTGGAACTCTCTTGCTTTCTCGATGATTCAGCAGATGTTGGCAATTTGATCTCTGGTTCCTCTGCCTTTTCTAAGACCAGCTTGAACATCTGGAAGTTCACAGTTCACATACTGTTGAAACCTGGCTTGGAGAATTTTAAGTATTACTTTTCTAGCATATGCTGCTGCTGCTGCTAAGTCACTTCAGTCGTGTCTGACTCTGTGTGACCCCATAGATGGAAGCCCACCAGGCTCCCCTGTCCCTGGGATTCTCCAGGCAAGAACACTGGAGTGGGTTGCCATTTCCTTCTCCAATGTGTGAAAGTGAAAAGTGAAAGTGAAGTCACTCAGTCGTGTCCGACCCTTAGCAACCCCACGGACTGCAGCCTACCAGGCTCCTCCATCCATGGGATTTTCCAGGCAAGAGTACTGGAGTGGCTTGCCATTGCCTTCTCCGTTCTAGCATATGAGATGAGTGCAATTATGCAGTAGTTTGAGCATTCTTTGGCATTGCCTTTCTTTGGGATTGGAATGACAAGTGACCTTTCCCAGTCCTGTGGCCACTGCTGAGTTTTCCAAATTTGTTGGTATATTGAGTGTAGCACTTTCACACCATCATCTTTTAGGATTTGAAATAGCTCAGCTGGAATTCCATCACCTCCACTAGTTTTGTTCATAGTGATGCTTCTGAAGGCCCACTTGACTTCTCAATCCAGGATGTCTGGCTTTAGTCCAGTGATCACACCATCATCGTTATCAGGGTCATGAAGATCTTTTTTGTATAGTTTTTCTGTGTATTCTTGCCACCTCTTCTTAATATCTTATGCTTCTGTTAGGTCCAAACCATTTCTATCCTTTATTGTGCCCATCTTTGCATGAAATGTTCCCTTGGTATCTCTAATTTTCTTGAAGAGATCTCTAGTCTTTCCCGTTGTCTTGTTTTCCTGTATTTTTTTGCACTGATCACTGAGGAAGGCTTTCTTATCTCTCCTTGCTATTGTTTAGAAGTCTGCACTCAGATGCTTATATATATTTATGTTCTTATATGTTACCAAATTTTAATCATTCCACAGATAGACCCTTGAAAATCATGTGTTTATTTTCTAGGCTTAGGATATTTGATAACCGTTCCTCAGTACGACCGTTCCTTGTTGAATCTCTAGTATGTGCGAGGAGTGATTGTTGAATCTCTAGTATGTGCGAGGAGTGATTGTTGAATCTCTGGTATGTGCGAGGAATGATTGTTGAATCTCTAGTATGTGCGAGGAATGATTGTTGAATCTCTAGTATGTGCGAGGAGTGATTGTTGAATCTCTAGTATGTGCGAGGAGTGATAGTAGGTGCTGGGAATGTACGGAGAACAAGACAGTAGCCTTGTCCCAATAGAACTTACATTCTAGTGCAAGAGACAGTGAGGGGGATACATATCAAATAGCATGTTTGTGAGACACCATGAGTTCTATGAAAAAGCAAGGAAAGGAGTGGAGGCCGAGATAGCAGGCTACACTCCGTTTGCATTGGGGTGATCAGGAAAGGTCTCCAGAGGAACTTATACTCAGGCAGACTAGTAGAGGATCATAGCCTACTGGCCGGGTAAAGGTTTAGAGGGATAACTTTCCCTGGAGAGAGTATGGAAGAGAAACAGGGAGCTGGGGGTACTTGCAAGGGAATAATTACAGTGAAAGGTCATGGACTTGGGATTAGACAGATAAAGGAGGAAGAAATATGCAGTCAGAAAATTATGGGGCCAGTATTTCGGCAATCTCCAAAGAACTGAAGAATTTTGTCTCGAGGGTTTGTGACTTAGCGAAGTAGAGCAAATGTGGTGGACAGAGTTGTGTGTTTGAATTTAAGATTTTAGAGACAGTGCCATTTTCGGTGATGATGTTATCTAAGATGTGACGGGAGGCAATGACTTAGTTGGACTCGAGAATACATTGGTGGTGAAGGGATAAGGTCTAGAGATCTGGAGTGTTGGAAAGTTCATCTTTACAGATGTCATTTAGGACTTTGGGCAGAGACGAAAACTAGACACCAAAATAAGTTTATTTTACTTTTTTGTTAGATTCTCTATGTATGTTTTAAATAGACTTAATCTATATGATTTGTTGACTTCTCAGCTTTCTGTTAAATCTTCCTGCTAGGTGATTATGATTTTTTGTTTTGTATGTTTGATTCTTGTTATTTGTATTACTTACATTTTAAAAGTCCCTGGAAGACTGAATTAACAAATAGTGTCATTGCTCCCAGGGGAAATTTTAAGTCAGGTTCCTGCAAGCCTCTGATCACATTTTTGTCCACTGATCAATATATAATCTTATTTTATATATGTTTCTGTTCAAAGACATCTTATTTAATATGCATTTTGGTTCATTAACATTGAACTCATGGCCAACAGCATCATAACTTATGCCTGAATGAAATGCATCTAACACCTATTTTGTCCATAAGGCGCGTTCAGCCTGCTTGTGCTTAGAGATGTTACTGGAAGCTGAGCTTTTTGCTTAGAGCCATTTTAAACAGTGAAATCACCAACAAATGCATGGAATGTGAAAAACATAGCAGTATATAGACCATGAAAAGGACACTGGTTTATAGTCCGAGAGCTGAAACAGGGAAGCAGAGCAGAACCCTGTTTGACTTCAGAAGATAATTGCACATTGGGAGACCCAGTTTTTATGCCACTCTGAACACATTTGTGAATGACTGCAAAAGTGCCACAAGTATAGATCTGGGGTTAATAAATACATTTTTTCAAGGAGGCAAATTCACAAATATGGACTCTGTGGACAATAAGGAGCAGCTGTACACTGTGAGATTATTAATTGGCTGATTGCTGACTCTACTCTTTTCAATGAAGTTTTTATAATTTTGGAAAATTAAATGAATCCCTTTGTCCAAACTAAAACTTCCTGTCTCAAAAGCTTAATTTTGGATAGTACTTGCTATTCTATATTATATATATTGTAATAGCTATAACATTGTTATTCTTTTTTTGTTCTGTTTGTATTTTCCTGGAATTTACTTCTCCATATAGCTAAATTTTTTTTTAAAAAAGTCTGCGAATCATTGCCGTATAATAACCAATTTAATGAGCATAAGTTTTTATAATTGTTTTGGCTAACTTTATTTGTGCAACCTTCTCTGTTGACTTTAGGATTTCCAAGTTTTGAGGGGGATTTCTTTATTTTCTTCTTCCATCCCTGTGCTGCATGATCAAAACTCTATTTGTTTCTGTTTTTCTTTCTGTGGTCACTTAAAAGTTATACATTATAATTCTCTACTACTAGTGATAACTTTAGCATTGATTGCTGTTTCCTTAATCAAAAATTGAGTAGATACAATAAATATGGTAATAAAGCATACGAGGCTATAAAGAGTAATCATGCAACAAAACCTTAGTACCATCGACGCAGTTTAATAGATGGGACATTTCTATTGGAATTGAAGTGCCCCATTCCCCATGCTAATCCCATACCTCCCATTTCCCTCAGAGGTAACTAGTTTGAATGATGTGTTGTATCATCCTTCTGTTTTTTCTTTTACCATGTATGCTTATATTTTGTTTTCATATTGCATGTTTGTAACTTTATATCAAGGGACTCAAACTGCATGTATTTTTCTGTGACTTGCTTTTTGGGGCTTAATATTGTGTTTTGATAGTCATCTAGATCAGTACATTTAGCTGTTCAGTTGAATAACACAACTTACTAAGTCTACTGATATTGGAAATTGGTGTTTTTTTGTTTTTTTTTTTGTTTTGTATTGGCAGTATTAAAGCATTCTTGTATAAATCTCCTGAAGCATGGGAATAATGATTTCTCCAGAGTATATTCTAAAGAATAAAGTTGCTGGGTCATAAGATAACACCATCTTTATCCCGTTCCACTGTTTGCTCAGTTGTGTCCAACTCTTTGCAACCCCATGGGCTGTAGCCAGCCAGGCTTCTCTGTCCATGAAATTTTCCAGGCAAGAATACTAGAGTGGGTTGCCATTTCCTCCTCCAGGGCATCTTCTCTACCCAGGGATCGAACGCACGTGTACCTTGGCTCCTGCATTGGTGGGCAGATTCTTTACCACTGAGCCACCTGGGAAGCCCTTAACTTTCCGAAACATTGACAAATTATCCTCAATGTTTCCTTCTTTGTCTCCTTCTTTGGCAGTGATTTTGGAGCCCCCCAAAATAAAGTCTGCCACCATTTCCACTGTTTCCCCATCTATTTTCCATGAAGTGATGGGACCAGATGCCATGATCTTAGTTTTCTGAATGTTGAGCTCTAAGCTAACTTTTTCACTCTTGACTTTCACTTTCATCAAGAGGCTCTTTAGTTCTTCTTCACTTTCTGACATAAGGGTGATATCATCTGCATATCTAAGGTTATAGACATTTCTTCTGACAACCTTGATACCAGCTTGTGCTTCATCCAGCCCACTGTTTCTCATGATGTAATCTACATATAAGTTAAATAAGCAGGGTGACAATATATACCCTTGACATACTCCTTTCCCAATTTAGAACCAGTCAGTTGTTCCATGTCCAGTTCTAACTGTTGCTTCTTGAGCTGCATACAGATTTCTCAATAGGCAAGTCGGGTGGTCTGATATTCCCATCTCTTTCAGAATGTTCCACGGTTTATGGTGATCCACACAGTCAAAGGCTTTGACATAGTCAATGAAGCAGAAATAGATGTTTTTCTGGAACTCTCTTGCTTTTTCCATGATCCAACGGATATTGGCAATTTGAATTTGATCTCTGGTTCCTCTGCCTTTTCTAAATCCAACTTGAACATCTGGAAGTTCATGGTTCACGTATTGTTGAATCCTGGCTTGAAGAATTTTGAGCATGACTTTACTAGCATGTGTGATGGGTGCAATTGTATGGTAGTTTGAGCATTCTTGACATTGCCTTTCTTAGGGATTATAATGAAAACACTTTTTCCAGTCCTGTGGCCACTGCTGAGTTTTCCAAATTTGCTGTCATACTGAGTGTAGCACTTTCACAGTATCATCTTTTAGGATTTGAAATAGCTCAACTGGAATGCCATCACTTCCACTAGCTTTGTTTGTAGTGATGCTTCCTAAGGCCCACTTGACTTCACATTCCAGGATGTCTGGCTCTAGGTAAGTGATCACATCATCATGGTAATTGATCACATCATCATGGTTATCTGGGTCATGAAAATCTTTTTTTAATAGTTCTGTGTTTTCTTGCTACCTCTCATTATTATCTTCTGCTTCTGTTAGGTCCATACCTGTTCTGTCCTTTATCGAGCCTATCTTTGCATGAAATGTTCCCTTGGAATCTCTAATTTTCTTGAAGAGATCTCTAATTCTGCTGTTTTCCTCTATTTCTTTGCATTGATCACTGAGGAAGGCTTTCTTATCTCTTCTTGCTTTTCTTTGGAACTCTACATTCAAATGAGTATACCTTTCCTTTTCTCCTTTGCTTTTTGCTTCTCTTCTTTTCACAGGTATTTGTAAGGCCTCTCCAGCCATTTTGCTTCTTTGCATTTCTTTTTCTAGGGGATGGTCTTTATCCCTGTCTCCTGTACAATGTCACGAACCTCCGTCCAGAGTTCATCAGGCACTCTATCAGAGCTAGCCCCTTAAATCTATTTCTCACTTCCACTGTATAATCGTAAGAGATTTGATTTAGGTTATACTTGAATGGTCTAGTGGTTTTCCTTACTTTCTTCAATTTAAGTCTGAATTAGACAATAAGGAGAGTTCATGATCTGAGCCACACTCAGCTCCTGGACTTGTTTTTGCTGACTGTATAGAGCGTCTCCATCTTTGGCTGCAAAGAATATAATCACTCTGATTTTGGTGTTGACTATCTGGTGATGTCCATGTGTAGAGTCTTCTCTTGTGTTGTTGGAAGAGGGTGTTTGCTATGACCAGTGCGTTCTCTTGGCAAAACTCTATTAGCCTTTGCCCTGCTTCATTCCGTGCTTCAAGGCCAAATTTGCCTGTTACTCCAGGTGTTTTTTGACGTCCTACTTTTGCATTCCAGTCCCCTATAATGAAAAGGACATTTTTTTTGGGTGTTAGTGCTAAAAGGTCTTGTACATCTTCATAGAACCGTTCAACTTCAACTTCTTCAGCATTACTGGTTGAGGCATAGACTTGAATTACCGTGATGTTTAATGGTTTGCCTTGGAAACTAACAGAGATCATTCTGTCGCTTTTGAGATTGCACCCAAGTACTCATTTTTGGACTCTTCTGTTGACTATGAGGGATACTCCATTTCTTCTAAGGGATTCTTGCCCACAATAGTAGATATAATGGTCGTCTGAGTTAAATTCACCCATTCCATTCCATTTTAGTTTGCTGATTCCTAAAATATTGATGTTCACTCTTACCATTTCCTGTTTGACCACTTCCAATTTGCTTTGATTCATGGACCTAACATTCTAGGTTCCTATGCATTATTGCTGTTTATAGCATTGGACCTTGCTGCCATCACAACTTGCTGCCAGTCACATCCACAACTGGGTGTTGTTTTTGCTTTGGCTTCATCTCTTCATTCTTTCTGGAGTTATTTCTCCATTTATCTCCAGTAACATTTTGGGCACCTACTGACCTGGGGAGTTCATCTTTCAATGTCCTATCTGTTTGCCTTTTCATACTGTTCATGGTTTTCAAGGCAAGAATACTGAAGTGATTTGCCATTCCCGTCTCCATTCCCGTTTCAGTTTGACTGAAATAAGTGTCAAATTTTATTCCTTACTTTCTGCTTTTCTACACTTCCCAATTTTCTACAGTGGACATCCATCTCTAGCGTAAACTTTAGAGGTAATACATAGCTTAGTATTTGACAGTGTGGACCTCTTCAGAGTGCCTGCATTCACACTTGTTTCCACTGGTCACTACATTGTGATATTAGGCAACTAAGTAATTCATGCCTGCCTTAATTTATCTTTCTGTATAATGGAAATATAAGGAGCACCCTATCTCTTTGGATTTTTTGAGGTTTAGATGAATTATACTTAGTGAAAAGTTCATGGAAAATACTCAGTAAGTGTTAATCATCATCATAATCATTTTGATTATTTTAGGTGATTATAGAACAGGGTGAAGGCAATGGCACCCCACTCCAGTACTCTTGCCTGGAAAATCCTGTGGACGGAGGAGCCTGGAAGGCTGCAGTCCATGGGGTCGCTGAGGGTCGGACATGACTGAGCGACTTCACTTTCACTTTCATGCATTGGAGAAGGAAATGGCAACCCACTCCAGTGTTCTTGCCTGGAGAATCCCAGGGACAGGGGAGCCTGGTGGGCTGCCGTCTATGGGGTCGCACAGAGTCGGACACCACTGAAGTGACTTAGCAGCAGCATAGAACAGGGTGCTATTCATTTAATCCTCTTTTCTTACTGATTCTGACTCCTGGAATATTAACATTTCTGTTCTTTTTATAGTTCAAACAGAGTTTGTTTTGATGAATGATCCAGCCTTCTGGGATCACCTCCCAAATAAATACTTGTCTTTGAATCCTTGTCTCAGGGTCTGCTTCTGGGAGATCACAGACTGAGACATAGATTTAATGCTGAGAATGCTAAATTGAAGGAAACATGGATAAACCTAAAATTCATAACAGGCTACCCAGGAAATAGGATAGAACTTGGTGGAATAGAACAAACACTACTTAACTATGAAAAGCAGGGCTTGAAGGCAAGAATGGACTTGTTCAGTAAGTTCCTGTGTGCAGGGAGAGTTGGTGGTGATGTTGATTTTGATGTGACTAGTAGTTCTGGGATGTAAACTAGCCATCAGAGATCAAAGCGAGTAGAAATACCACCAAGACATTTCTTGGAGTACATTTTGTACTATTGTCCAACTTAAAAAGAAATCAGAGGATATGAATAGGAAATTCATACAAGCAGAATGAGATAAGTTCATCTGTAAAAGTCATGAGAAACACTTAAATTTATCATAGATTTTAAATGCCTCTGCAAACAAATGTCTGATTATTTTTCTGGCAGTATTGCAATTTACAGAACCAGACTGACCCTCTGAGTGAAAACAATTTAAAATGCTAACTATAATATAAATAACCTATTTTTAAATGCAAGCATGAGTGGGTGAGAAAGTGTGGAATTCTCAGAGGTCAGCCGCTGATTTGGAACAGCAATCCAGACAGGTCCACAGAGTCAAGGCCAGCTTCAGGCTGAGGGCATTTGCAAGTTCAAGGGAATTTGAGAGCTAGTGGCTTCCACAGCTTGAATTGAGGGTAGAGTTGGCTGGGGTCAGGAGACAAGGCCAGCACTCACCCACGTAAAGTGAAGTCCTTAGAGTAAAGATAAATGGAAAAATAAATTGTCCTCATTGTTTACCTTTTCCAAACTCTCCCAAGCCTCACACCACATGGATCAGTAAGGCACGCAGATCATCTCAGACCATGGCTTTCAGTAGAAAGGGAAAAATATCCTCTGAGAGACTAGAGTCCCAGAATACTCCTCTCCCAGGTTTGCAATCCAATTCCTATAACCTGTGAGGTCTGAAAAACTGGAAACTGTGACTTAAGCTTCAAGTTCCATTTTTAGGGTAAGATTAGCTGCTTTAATAAATCCTGTAATATTAGTGGATTAACATAACCCATGTTGATTTCTTGCTTATACACATCTGGTTCCCAGAGAACAGGACCTGGGGTTGGGAAGCTCTCTAACAAAGGCCCCTCTTTTCATCACGGGGTTCATAAGGCTCCCTGAGCACCTGCATCTATCCATGGCGGGACAAGCAGAGGGTGCTGTGTGGGGGCATTCATGAGTGATGTGGCAGAATATGAAAAATGGCCCCAAGGAATCATGACTTCGTGTGACCCTGCTCATTGTGACTTTGAAGCTTCTCCCATAGAAAGTGGGAACCTACTTCCCCATGTCTTGAATTTGAGCTAGACATGAGATGTGTGTTGGCCAACAGAAATGTAGGGGATGCAACTTCCTGGGGATTCTGAGCTCAGGCCTCAGAAGGGGGTTGGCAACATCCACATTTTCCCTCTTGGAGCCCAATCACCATGTAGAAAGGATGTCCAAGTCCCACTGGAGAGAAAGGCCACACAGAGGCCATGAGGGATGGGCCATCGAGTAGAGAGACAGGCTACCAAGGGAAGAGTCACAGCGCTCCAGCTCACTGTGAGTAATGGGCCCCTGATGCGGGAGAGAGACGATCTTGGACTTACCAGTCTGAATTAACTTACAGACTAACGTAGTTGCATAACTGAGCCCAGGTAAGACAGCAAAATACTGCCTAGTCAACTGATAGGCTCATAAGAAATAATAGAATAATTGTTGTCTTAAGGCACGAGGTTGTGGGAGTTGTTTGTCACGCGTCAATAGGAAGCTGAAACAGGTGTTCATTCAGTGGGAAGGTTTCTATGGGACACGTTTAGAAACTGGTGCATCTAAACAGGTATAGAAATATGGTGAAATACTGTACACATATTTCACTGACAAGAATTCAGGCTCCAGACCATCCTCAACTATAAGGATGCCTGGGAAACAGTCTCATCATATACCTAGGATGAGGAAGAACATGTTTTGGTGGACAACTCGCTTGTTTCTAAAACAGAAATGAGCCCTGTTCCACAGATTCCAGGCAGTTAGCATAGGTAGAAACAAACAGTGCCTAAAGAAATGTACCTGTACTTCAGACTGCGAAGAGTCAGAATACAGTTTGAAATAAGCCTAAAGATGAAGGAGACAAAACTCTGGCTATTACAGCTATTAAAAAGAACACAAAAAGGTATAATGCCAAAAATAAGTGAACATAAACCGATTTCCCAAAATATGATGTATCAACAATGACTCAACAGGAAATTTGAGTGACCCTATAACCATGAAAGATAAGGAATAAGCACTTAAAAGCTTCTCCACAAAGAAAATCCAAGGTCCTGATGGATTTCTAGGCAAGCTGTAACAAACGTTCAAAGAAAGAATAGTTTAAATATTACTCATGCTTTTCTAAAGGACAGCAAGAGAAAAGACTGTCCCCTAACATTTTATGAGGTGAGTATAATCATGTCACAAAAAACAAACAAGAAGCACAGGGAATGGAAATTTATAGGATATTCCCACTCATGAACACATGTCTAAAAATCTGAAAGAAAATTTTAGCAAACTGAGTTGAGCAGAGTATAGAAAAGCTAACACATCATAACCAAGTTAGATTCATTCTAGGAATAGGATGTTGGTTCAAAAATATATACAGTTAAATTATATTTATATAACAAATTATATATATAATTATAAATATATTAATAAAATGCACTATATTTACACATCAAAAAACTCTGGTTTCCAGTCAGGCACATAAGGAGATTGGAAATTGTTACTCTGCTCTAACAACAACTAAAATATTGAAGAAACTGAACATCAACAACTCTTCTTAGATCCACCAGAGAATTGGCCCACCCCGCAGGGAAAACTGCTGACCTAATTATCGGTGACACAGTCAGGAAGGTAAAGAGAATCACTTTACAGGAACAGAAACCTCTGTAAGAATAAAACAGAAACCTCTGCAAGAATCAGTTTAGGGGGAGGAAAATCTCAACTGCAATTGAATTTTTGAAGGCTCAGTGTGGATAAGTCTGAAGGTGAACAACTCCATGGGGATGCAGTCTTGGCAGGGTGAGGGACACCACACTTCTGTGAGTTTTACTTCCTGGAGCTCCATCAGGTTTTCACAGAGAAGATAGGAAAGAAATCGCTTCCTGCTTCCAGTGGGGGCAGGGGGAAAAGCAGCCATGTTGAAATATGCCAGATCATTCTGTTCTTAACAAGGCCTGCCCTCAGAACAAACTATTTAACCTGAGCCTAAACTACTGGGATTCTATCAGAGTCTAGCTGACCTGGAGGAAATAAAAAACACCTGTTTTCATCCCTTTTAGTCATTCTGCTCCATCTAAGTTGGGGGAGAACAAAGAGGTCCCTGTAAAGTCCACAGTCCAGAGGCGCAGGCTCATTAAAAGATTAAGACCTATCATAGAACCACAGGACATTTCCTCTCCCCAGCCGCTCACCACCACATTACAAAGGCCTATTTACTGCATTTCCTTTTATCTAGTATATCATGATATCATGCCCACTTTCAACAAAAATGACAAAGCATACTAAAAGCAAAAAAAAAAAAAAAAAAAACCACCAAAAAAAAAAAAAAAAAACAGAACAAGTATCAGAACAAGAGTCAGGTATGGGAGGAATGTTGTAACAACCAGATTAGCAATTTAAAATCACCATGGTTAACATACTAAGAGTTTTAAAGGGAAAACTAGACAACATGCAAGAAAATGCAAATGGATATTCTAAGAAAGAATCAAAAAGAAATGCTAGAAACTAAAGCACTAACATAAATGAAGAGTGTCTTTGATAGGCTAGTTAGTAGAAGGAATATGGCTGAAGAAAGAATCTCTGAGCTTGAGGATATGTGAACAGAAACTAAAAAGCTGAGAGAAAAAGGACTGGGGGAAAAAAAGGAACAGACTATTCAACAACTATGGGGCAATTACAGAACGTATAATGTACCTGTGACAGAGCATCAAACAGAGAAGAGAGAAAAGAACAAAATGAAAATATGAACCACTATGCTTTAGAATTTTCGCAAATGTCTGATACCAGACCACAGATTCAGAAGCCCAGAGAAGAACAAACTGGAAAAGTGTGAACTAAACAAAACAAAATACAACAGCTGAATGTATCTTTTGAAAGTGAAAAAAAAAAAACAAAGATAAAGACAAAAAATGTGAATGAAGTCAAAGGAAAACAGCTACCCTGGAGGAACAAAGATAAGAATTATATCTGATTTGTCAGAAACCATTTAACCAAGAAGAGTGCTGTGAAATATTTTAAGTGTTGAGAGGAAACCCCACTAAACTAGAATTCTGTATTCTGCAAAACCATCCTTCGAAAGTGAAGGAGAAACTAAACATTTCTCAAACAAAAATTGAGGAAATTTGTTGCCTATAGGACTGCCTTGCCAGAAATGTTAAAAGAAGTTGTTAGAGAGAAGGAAAATGATATAGGTCAGAAACTCAGATCTTTATAAAGGAAGGAAGAGCATTAGGGAAGGAATAAGTGGTCAAACAGGAGATGGCAAGAGTGAACATAGATATTCTAGGAATCAGTGAACTAAAATGGGCTGGAATGGGTGAATTTAACTCACATGACCATTATATCTACTACTGTGGGCAGGAATCCCTTAAAAGAAATGGAGTAGCCATCATGGTCAACAAAACGGTATGAAATGCAATACCTGGATGCTATCTCAAAAATGACAGAATGATCTCTGTTCATTTCCAAGGGAAACCATTCAATATTACAGTAACCCAAGCCTACGCCCCAACCAGTAATGCTGAAGAAGCCGAAGTTGAACAGTTCTATGAAGACGTACAAGACCTTTTAGAACTAACACCCAAAAAAGATGTCCTTTTCATTATAGGGGACTGGAATGCAAAAGTAGGACGCCAAGAAACACCTGGAGTAACAGGCAAATTTGGCTTTGGAGCACGGAATGAAATAGGGCAAAGGCTAATAGAGTTTTGCCAAGAGAATGAACTGGTCATAGCAAACACCCTCTTTCAACAACTCAAGAGAAGACTCTACACGTGGACATCACCAGATGGTCAACACCGAAATCACATTGATTATATTCTTTCCAGCCAAAGATGGAGAAGCTCTATACAGTTAGCAAAACAAGACCAGGAGCTGAGTGTGGCTCAGATCATGAACTCCTTATTGTCAAATTCAGACTGAAATTGAAGAAAGTAGGGAAAACCACTAGACCATTCAGGTATGACCTAAATCAAACCCCTTATGATTATACAGTGGAAGTGAGAAATAGATTTAACGGATTAGATCTGATAGATAGAGTGCCTGATGAACTATGGACGGATGTTCATGACATTGTACAGGAGACAGGGACCAAGACCATCCCCATGGAAAAGAAATGCAAAAAAGCAAAATGGCTGGCTGAGGAGGTCTTACTCCTCCTGTGAAAAGAAGAGAAGCGAAAAGCAAAGGAGAAAGGAAAGATATAAGCATCTGAATGCGGAGTTCCAAAGAATAGCAAGGAGAGATAAGAAAGCCTTCCTCAGTGATCAATGCAAAGAAATAGAGGAAAACAACAGAATAGGAAAAACAAGAGATCTCTTCAAGAAAATTAGAGATTCCAAGGGAACATTTCATGCAAAGATGGGCTCGATAAAGGACAGAAATGGTATGGACCTATCAGAAGCAGAAGATATTAAGAGGTGGCAAGAATACACAGAAGAACTATACAAAAAAGATCTTCACGACCAAGATAATCACGATGATGTGATCACTGACCTAGAGCCAGACATCTTGGAATGTGAAGTCAAGTGGGCCTTAGAAAGAATCACTACAAACAAAGCTAGTGTAGGTGATGGAATTACAGTTGAGCTATTTCAAATCCTGAAAGATGATGCTGTGAAAGTGCTGCATTCAATATGCCAGCAAATTTGGAAAACTCAGCAGTGGCCGCAGGACTGGAAAAGGTCAGTCTTCATTCCAATCCCAAAGAAAGGCAATGCCAAAGAATGCTCAAACTACTGCACAATTGCACTCATCTCACACGCTAGTTGGAGAAGGAAATGGCAACCCACTCCATTGTTATTGCGTGGAGAATCCCAGGGAAGGGGGAGCCTGGTGTGCTTCCATCTATGGGGTCACACAGAGTTGGACTCGACTGAAGTGACTTAGCAGCAGCACACGCTAGTAAAGTCATGCTCAAAATTCTCAAAGCCAGGCTTCAGCAATACGTGAACCATGAACTTCCAGATGTTCAAGCTGGTTTTAGAAAGGGCAGAGGAACCAGAGATCAAATTGCCAACATCCACTGGATCATGGAAAAAGCAAGAGAGTTGCAGAAAAACATCTCTTTCTGCTTTATTGACTATGCCCAAGCCTTTGACTGTGCGGATCACAATAAACTGTGGAAAATTTTGAAAGAGATGGGAATACCAGACCACCTGACCTACGTCTTGAGAAACCTGAATGCAGGTCAGGAAGCAACAGTTAGAACTGGACATGGAACAATGGACTGGTTCCAAATAGGAAAAGGAATACATCAAGGCTGTGTATTGTCACCCTGTTTATTTAACTTATATGCAGAGTACATCATGAGGAATGCTGGACTGGAAGAAGCACAAGCTGGAATCAAGATTGCTGGGAGAAATATCAATAACCTCAGATACGCAGATGACACCACCCTCATGGCAGAAAGTGAAGAGCAACTAAAAAGCTTCTTGATGAAAGTGAAAGAGGAGAGTGAAAATGTTGGCTTGAAGCTCAACATTCAGAAAACTAAAATCATGGCATCTGGTCCCATCATTTCATGGGAAATAGATGGGGAAACAGTGGAAACAGTGTCAGACTTATTTTTTGGGGCTCCAAAATGACTGCAGATGCTGATTGCAGCCATGAAATTAAAAGACGCTTACTCCTTGGAAGCAAAGTTATGACCAACCTAGACAGCACATTAAAAAGCAGAGACATTACTTTGCCAACCAATCTCCGTCTAGTCAAGGCTATGGTTTTTCCAGTGGTCATGTATGGATATGAGAGTTGGCCTGTGGAGAAAGTTGATCACCGAAGAATTTATGCTTTTGAACTGTGGTGCTGGAGAAGACTCTTGAGAGTCCCTTGGACTGCAAGGAGATCCGACCAGTCCATTCTAAAGGAGATCAGTCCTGGGTGTTCATTGCAAGGACTGATGCTAAAGCTGAAGCTCCAATACTTTGGCTACCTCATGCGAAGAGTTGACTGATTGGGAGAAACTCTGATGCTGGGAGGGATTGGGGGCAGGAGGAGAAGGGGACGACAGAGAAAGAGATGGCTGGATGGCATCACCGACTCGATGGAGCTGAGTTTGAGTGAACTCTGGGAGTTGGTGATGGACAGGGAGGCCTGGCGTGCTGTGATTCATGGGGTTGCAAAGAGTCGGACACGACTGAGTGACTGAACTGAACTGAACTTAACTGAAAGAAATAACAGGTTAAAAGAGAAAATATACTAAAATCTCAATAGAGTTAGGAAGAAAGTTTCATGAAATTAAGCTTATATTTATTACATGTGTTTAAGAAAGACTTCTGAACAAATTAGGAATCTAAAGAAATTTTGTTAGTTTGATAACTGTCTTAAGAGGAAAGAAGGACTATAACAGCCATCTAATTTTATGTGAAGAAATCTAATGAGTTTAAGAACAAAGGAAAGACAGGAAAAAAGCTTGCTGTCACTGCTTCTATTGGATATTATCAAGTGAAATAGGTCAAGAATTATAAAACATAAGGATTGGAAGGAAAGATATAAAGCTGTCATAATTCAAAGCCTAGTTGACTGTCCAGTAAAAAAAAAAATCCCTCCAAAAGCTACAATCATATTATTATAATCGACAAGAGAATTTAGCAAGTTTGCTGGAACAACATCAATATAGAGAATTTAATTTTATTTCTGTAAACCATCAATAGTAGATAGAGAAATCATGATTAGCCAAAAACCAATTTCAATTGAAATTGAGTAGTAGCCTGTGACTTTCCACAAAACCACGAGTTGAAATATTGATTGATGTTATTTTGATTCTGTATATCTGTTTTGGTTAGAATTGACATCTTAACAATATGGAGTCCTCTGATCCTTAAACACGGTTTACATCTCCTTTTATTTAAGTCTTCTCTATTTCCCTCAGCACTGTTTTGGAGATTTCATTGTACAGGACTATTACTTATTATTTTGTTCAAGTTATCATTAGGTATTTCAGGTTTTTGTGCTATTGTAAGTAGTATTTTTTTCATTTCATTTGCAAATGCTTCATTACTTATTAGAAATAATAAAAACTAATAATAAATAAATAAAACTATAAAATAAATCAAATAAAACTAAATTAAAAATAATTAGAAAGAAATTTAAAAACTCCTAGAAGTAAATTTTACCCAGTGGTAAAGAATCTGCCTGCAATTCAGGAGACACAGGTTCAGTCCCTGGGTTGGGAAGATCCACTTGAAAAGGAAATGACAACCCACTCCAATATTCTTACCTGGGAAATCCCAAGGAAAGAGGAGCCTGATGGGCTAAGTCCATGGGGTCAGCCAGAGTAGGACACGATTCAGCATGCACGCACATCAGCTGACAGAGATCAATATTTTAACAGCTGTTTATCCTCATGGGAAAAGAAATAAACTCGGATCCTTTAAACACACACAGTTTCCAATGGATAAAAAAATTTAGTTTGAAACGCAAAGCTATAAGACTCTCAGGAGATAATCCAATCATATTTATGATATTCCGATAAAGAAGGATTTCTTAAATAAAATAAAGAAAAATCAGTTGATGAAGGACAAGGTTAAAGAATTTAGATATATTAAAAATAGAGTTTTCTGTTTTTCAGTGCACAGAGAAGCAGCACTGTACAGGAGTTGGGACCACACACTTGAGAGTTCAATGCCCTGGGTTTAAATCCTGGCTCAGCCACTTCCTACCTTACACTTGGGCAGATCATTGATATTCCCTGCCTGCCTTTTCTCAAGAGTAAGATAAGGTTTCTGTTCTTTATCGAGCCCATCTTTGCATGAAATGTTCCCTTGGTATCTCTAATTTTCTTGAAGAGATCTCTTGTTTTTCCTATTCTGTTGTTTTCCTCTATTTCTTTGCACTGATCACTGAGGAAGGCTTTCTTATCTCTCCTTGCTATTCTTTGGAACTCTGCATTCAGATGCTTATATCTTTCCTTTTCTCCTTTGCTTTTCACTTCTCTTCTTTTCACAGCTATTTGTAAGGCCTCCTCAGCCAGCCATTTTGTTTTTTTGCATTTCTTTTCCATGGGGATGGTCTTGGTCCCTGTCTCCTGTACAATGTCACGAACATCCGTCCATAGTTCATCAGGTACTCTATCTATCAGATCTAGTCCCTTAAATCTATTTCTCACTTCCACTGTATAATCATAAGGGATTTGATTGAGGTCATATCTGAATGGTCTAGTGGTTTTCCCTACTTTCTTCAATTTCAGTCTGAATTTGACAATAAGGAGTTCATGATCTGAGCCACACTCAGCTCCTGGTCTTGTTTTTGCTAACTGTATACAGCTTCTCCATCTTTGGCTGGGAAGAATATAATCAATGTGATTTCGGTGTTGACCATCTGGTGATGTCCATGTGTAGAGTCTTCTCTTGTGTTGTTGGAAGAGGGTTTTTGCTATGACCAGTGTGTTCTCTTGGCAAAACTCTATTAGCCTTTGCCCTATTTCATTCCGTGCTCCACGGCCAAATTTGCCTGTTACTCCAGGTGTTTCTTGACGTCCTACTTTTGCATTCCAGTCCACTATAATGAAAAGGACATCTTTTTTGCGTGTTAGTTCTAAAAGGTCTTGTATGTCTTCATAGAACCGTTCAACTTTAGCTTCTTCAGCGTTACTGGTTGGGGCATAGGCCTGGATTACTGTAATATTGAATGGTTTGCCTTGGAAACGAACAGAAATCATTCTGTCGTTTTTAAGATTACATCCAAGTACTGCATTTCGTACTCTTTTTTGACCATGATGGCTACTCCATTTCTTCTAAGGGATTCCTGCCCACAATAGTAGATATAATGGTCATCTGAGTTAAATTCACCCATTCCAGTCTATTTTAATTCACTGATTCCTAGAATGTCTACGTTCACTTTTGACATCTCCTGTTTGACCACTTCCAATTTGCCTTGATTCATGGACCTAACATTCCAGGTTCCTATGCAATATTGCTCTTTACAGCATTGGACCTTGCTTCTATCACCAGTCACATCCACAACTGGGTATTGGTTTTGCTTTGGCTCCATCCCTTCATTCTTCCTGGAGTTATTTCTCCACTGATCTCCAGTCGCATCAGGGCACCTACCGATCTGGGGAATTCCTCATTCAGTATCCTATCATTTTGCCTTTTGATACTGTTCTTGGGGTTCTCGAGGCAAGTATTCTGAAGTGGTTTGCCATTCCCTTCTCCAGTGCACCACATTGAATACACAGAAGAACTGTACAAAAAAGATCTTCAGGACCAAGATAATCATGATGGTGTGATCACTGACCTAGTGCCAGACATCTTGGAATGTGAAGTCAATGGGCCTTAGAGAGCATCACTACAAACAAAGCTAGTGGAGGTGATGGAATTCCAGTTGAGCTATTTCAAATCCTGAAAGATGATGCTGTGAAAGTGCTGCACTCAATATGCCAGAAAATTTAGAAAACTCAGCAGTGGCCACAGGACTGGAAAAGGTCAGTCTTCATTCTAATCCCAAAGAAAGGCAATGCCAAAGAATGCTCAAACTACTACACAATTGCACTCCTCTTACACGCTAGTAAAGTCATGCTCAAAATTCTCCCAGCCAGGCTTCAACAATACGTGAACCGTGAACTTCCAGATGTTCAAGCAGGTTTTAGAAAAGGCAGAGGCACCAGAGATCAAATTGCCAACATCTGCTGGATCATGGAAAAAGCAAGAGAGTTCCAGATAAACATCTATTTCTGCTTCATTGACTATGCCAAAGCCTTTGCCTGTGTGGATCACAACAAACTGTGGAAAATTCTGAAAGAGATGGGAATACCAGACCACCTGACCTGCCTCTTGAGAAACCTGTATGCAGGTCAGGAAGCAACAGTTAGAACTGGACATGGAACAACAGACTGGTTCCAAATAGGAAAAGGAGTATGTCAAGGCTGTATATTGTCACCCTGCTTATTTAAATTATATGCAGAGTACATCATGAGGAACACTGGGCTGGAAGAAGCACAAGCTGGAATCAAGATTGCCAGGAGAAATATCAATAACCTCAGATATGCAGATGACACCACCCTTATGGCAGAAAGTGAAGAGGAACTAAAAAGCCTCTTGATGAAGGTGAAAGACGAGAGTGAAAATGTTGGCTTGAAGCTCAACATTCAGAAAACTAACATCATGGCATCTGGTCCCATCACTTCATGGCAAATAGATGGGGAAACAGTGGAAACAGTGTCAGACTTTATTTTTTTGGGCTCCAAGATCACTGCAGATGCTGATTGCAGCCATGAAATTAAAAGACGCTTACTCCTTGGAAGGAGAGTTATGACCAACCTAGATAGCATATTAAAAAGCAGAGACATTACTTTGCCAACAAAGGTCCGTCTAGTCAAGGCTATGGTTTTTCCCGTGGTCATGTATGGATGTGAGAGTTGGACTGTGAAGAAAGCTGAGTGCCGAAGAATTGATGCTTTTGAACTGGGGTGTTGGAGAAGACTCTTGAGAGTCCCTTGGACTGCAAGGAGATCCAATCAGTCCATTCTAAAGGAGATTAGTCCTGGGTGTTCATTGGAAGGACTGATGCTAAAGCTGAAACTCCAATACTTTGGCCACCTCATGCGAAGAGTTGACTTACTGGAAGAGACTGATGCTGGGAGGGATTGGGGGCGGGAGGAGAAGGGGAAGACAGAGAATGAGATGGATGGATTGCATCACCGACTCAATGGAGGTGAGTTTGAATGAACTCGGGGAGTTGGTGATGGACAGGGAAGCCTGGCGTGCTGTGATTCATGGGGTCGCAAAGAGTCGGACTGAGAGGCTGAACTGAACTGAAGGTTAGTTTGATAACAGTTCCTACATCATCGAGTTGATTTGAGGATTGAGTTATAATTGGATAGTAAATGTTATATTGTTATGTAAATGTATACAAGATAAAATTTTAAATAAGACATCAATGAGAATGAAAAGTCATGTTAAAAACTGGGAGAAGACATTTACAGCACTTGACTGACCCAAGGTGTTAGAATATTTATCTATCTCCATCCATCCATTCCTTTTCATGCTGTTCCTGGGGTTCTCAAGGCAAGAAAACTGAAGTGGATTACCATTCCTTTCTCCAGTGGACCACATTTTGTCAGAACTCCCCACCATGACCCATCCCTCTTGGGTGGCCCTCCAATGAAAGTTCATACTTTCATTTTTTAGACAAGGCTGTGTGTGGTTCATGTGATCAGATTGGTTAGTTTTCTGTGATTGTGGTTTTCAGTCTGTCTGCCCTCTGATTGGGAGAGACTGACTGAAGGGGAAACTGGGTCTTGTTCTGATGGGAGGGGCCATGCTCAGTAAATCTTTAATCCAATTTTCTATTGATAGGTGGGGCTGTGTCTGCTCCCTGCTATTTCAGTTCAGTTCAGTTCAGTCGCTCAGTAGTGTCCGACTCTCGGCGACCCCATGAATCACAGCACGCCAGGCCTCCCTATCCATCTATTGACCTGGGGCCAAACTATGGTGGAGATAATGAAGATATTGGTGACCTCCTTCAAAAGGTCCCATGCATGTTCTACTACACTCAGTGCCCCCAACCCTGCAGCAGGTCACCACCAACCCACACCTCTACCGGAGACTCCTGGACACCCACAGGCAAGTCCAGGGCAGTCTCCTGTGGGGTCACTGCTCCTTTCTCCTGGGTCCTGGTGCACAGGGTTCTGTTGTGCCCTCCAACAGTCTATTTCCCAGACTGTGTAAGTTATGGCAGCTCTATGGTGGGGTTAATGGCGACCTCCTTTATTTTGGGGGGCTCCAAAATCACTGCAGATGGTGACTGCAGCCATGAAATTAAAAGATACTTGCTCCTAGCTATGACCAACCTAGATAGCATATTCAAAAGCAGAGACATTACTTTGCCAACAAAATTCCTTCTAGTCAGGGCTATGGTTTTTCCAGTAGTCATGTATGGATGTGAAACTTGGACTATAAAGAAAGCTGAGCACCTAAGAATTGATGCTTTTGAACTGTGGTGTTGGAGAAGACTCTTGAGAGTCCCTTGGACTGCAAGGAGATCCACCCAGTCCATCCTAAAGGAGATCAGCCCTGAGTGTTCATTGGAAGAACTGATGTTGAAGCTGAAACTGCAGTACTTTGGCCACTTGATGTGAAGAGGTGACTCATTTGAAAAGACCCTGATGCTGGGAAAGATTGACGGTGGGAGCAGGGGATGACAGCGTATGAGATGATTGGATGGCATCACTAACTCAATGGACATGAGTTTGTGTAAACTCTGGGAGTTGGTGATGGACAGGGAGGACTGGCATCCTACAGTCTATGGCGCTGCAAAGAGTCAGACTCGACTGAGAGACTGAGCTGAACTGAGTCAAACTAGAACTTGTGAAGTTTATAACGCAGGAATTTTCAATCTGTTTTAAAAATGAAAGAGCTAATACATTAGGAAAGCTAGTCAAGAGACTGAAGCTAAAGAAAGAAAGAGGGAAGAGAAGGAGGAGGAAGAAAGTAGGAGGTAGAACCAGGACACACGCCAGATTTTTCTCCCTCCGAAGCACTTCTTTTTTCTCATACTGTAGTTGGCTTGGGGATTTATTTCAAGAAGACATCATGAGATGTAAGGACAATTCCATTAGAGTGTGTGGGTGCATGTTTAGTTGTGTTTAGTTGTAAGACTTAATAAATCTTTGAATCTGCACGTGGGGTTGTGGTATTTTGGTTTCAGGTTTCCCTTCTAAGGGCTCACATCACAGAAACTAGCATTTACTTTTAACTTCATGCCTTTGGGCTGGACACAAAAGTGACTGTAAACTCTCCCATAGCCCCTTTTAAGTGCCTCTTGCTCTTTGAAGCTTATTCCATATTTAAAATGCACTCAAAATAGTATTGGGTCATTTTCCTACTAATACAGGGGTATGATCTAAATGATCAAGATAAAATGAATATACATTATGCAATTTTAAAAGAAAGTAATTTGGTTTTTTTTTTATTTTAAGAACTGAAGTAGAGAGATGAATACAGGAAAGAAATCATTGAAGGAAATTAAACTAGGGATCAAGGAAGGGCAGGCTAATAACAACCAACTTAATTATAATAATTTATAAAGGCTCATTATAGGAGGGTTTTCAAATATCATTTTTTGGATCACAACAGATCTGACCTGGTATATCTTAAGTAAGTTGCTTCATTAGTAATCAGTCTGAAATCTTGAGGACTGCCAAACAAGCATCTGCAATCTGTTATTAGTGGGGAAAAATATAAATTATTTTGAGCCATGGAGTATGTGGTTATCGCTTAATGCACCATTATTAGATATTTTAGAGAGAATTGGACAAATGGCACAATTAGGAGGAGCCAAACCTTCTAATTTAAGAAAACCTTGAGATGGCATTTTCATTTTGTGCACAGGCTAATAATTAGCGCCTGCTTTACATTCTTATTTTGTCTTTGTGTTGTGACTTCCGACTTTGGCTGGTGGTTACTGTCCCTGGCCTAGATTAACTTTTTCCTTCTGTGAATAAACATGAATTATCCATAAAGAACCTTGTACTTAAAATGACTTACAGTTTGTTAATTGCTCGATTCCTTCTGCTTTTTGAGCTTTTTCACAAAGTGGCTTCTGTTTGTCTGGGTTTTCAGTGTGCTAATACCTCACCATTTAAAAACTGGGGATTTAGCACAATTAAGTTACTGCAGATGGTTAGTGTAGTACCACTTAAAGCGTGGTTTCCAAGCTGGCAGCATCAATATCACTTGGATGCTTGTTAGAAATGCGGCTTCTCAGGTCTCACCCAGACGTACTGATTCAGAGTCTCTGGCTGGCAGGACCCAAAGAATCTGTGTTTAAAATAAGATTGCCAGGTGCTTTTTATGTACAACAAAAACTTGAGGTATAGCAGTTTATTGCTGGGATCAGTAAGCTTTTTCTCTAACGGGCCAGCCAGATCATAAGTATTTTAGGCTTTGTCGGGCTGTGTGTAGGGATATAACTACTCATCTCTGTCACTATATATAAAGCAGAAGTAATCATAAACATGGGTATGGCTGTGTTCAAATAACATTTTATTCATAAAACACAAAAAGGGCCTGACTTGGCTCAGGAGCTAGTTCACTGAGTGCTATTAGTATGTCTGGATGTTGGGAAACAGAAGAATGTGAAGCTTGTAAATGCCTGCTGTGTACTGGGCTGGCCAAAAAGTTCACTTGCTTTCCCTGTGAACTGGCTCTAGCAGCACTTGGTGGTCTCCAGGAAATTAAAAGACGCTTACTCCTTGGAAGGAAAGTTATGACCAACCTAGATAGCATACTAAAAAGCAGAGACATTACTTTGCCAACAAAGGTCCGTCTAGTCAAGGCTATGGTTTTTCCCGTGGTCATGTATGGATGTGAGAGTTGGACTGTGAAGAAAGCTGATTGCCGAAGAATTGATGCTTTTGAACTGTGGTGCTAGAGAAGACTCTTGAGAGTCCCTTGGACTGCAAGGAGATCCAACCAGTGCATTCTAAAGGAGATTAGTCCTGGGTGTTCATTGGAAGGACTGATGCTAAAGCTGAAACTCCAATACTTTGACCACCTCATGCGATGAGTTGACTCACTGGAAAAGAGTCCGATGCTGGGAGGGATTGGGGGTGGGAGGAGACGGGGACAACAGAGAATGAGATGGCTAGATGGCATCACCAACTCGATGGACATGAGTTTAAGTGAACTCGGGGAGTTGGTGATGGACAGGGAGGCCTGGCGTGCTGTGATTCATGGGGTTGCAAAGAGTCGGATACGACTGAGCGACTGAACTGAACTGAACTGAACTTCATTTGAAACAAGTTTATGAAACTGTATTGTGAAAGCTATCCTATCCATGTGCACTTAAAAAAAAACTTACCAAAATTGGTGAATTTTTGTGTAGCCATTTTAATATTAAAGATGGAAGAAAAAAAAAGAAAAATGTTTGGCTTATTTTTCTTTATTATTTCAAGAAAGGTAAAAAAAGCAACTGAAATGCAGTACAAAGTTTATGCAGTGTATTGAGAAGGTGCTGTGACGGATCCTGTCAAAGGTAGTTTGTAACATTTCATGCTGGAAATTTCTCACTGGACAATGCTCTGTGGTCAGATACACAAGTTGAAGTTGACTGTGATCAAATCACGACACTGATTGACAACAGTTAACATTATACCACATGAGAGATAACTGGCACACTCAAAATATCCAAATCAAGTGCTGAAAATCATTTGGACCAGCTTGGTTAGGTTCATCACTTTGATGTGTGGCTTCCACATAAGTGGAAAAAACCTTCTTGACTCTATTTCCACATGCGATTCTCTACTTATATGTAACAAAAATGTTTTTTTAAGACAAGTTGTGATAGATGATAAAAAGTGGACACTGTACAGTAATGTGGAATGGAGGAGATCATGGGGCAAGTGAGATCAACCACTGCTAAGCACATCAAAAGCCCGTCTTCATCCAAAGAAGATGATGTTGTGTCTATAGTGGGACTGGAAGGGAGTCTTCTATCACGAGCTCCTTGTAGAAAACAAAGTGATTAATTTCAACAAGTGCTGCTCCCAGTTAGACCAACTGAAAGCAGCACTCGATGAAAAGTGTCCAGAATTAGTCAACTGAACACACATAATCTTCCATCGGGATAATGCAAGATTGCATATTTCTTTGATAACCAGGCAAAAACCATTAGAAGGGAACTGCTGGGAGGTTCTGATTCATTCGCCATATCCACCAGACATCACCCCTTCAGATTTCCATTTATTTCGGTCTTTATAAAATTCTCTTAATGGAAAAAATGTTAATTCCCTGGCAGACTGCAAAAGTTCCTGGGACAGTTCTTTGCCCAAAGAGATAAAAAGTTCTGGAAAGATGTAAATTCAAGTTGCCTGAAAAATAGCAGAACGTAGTAGAACAAAACGGTGAATATGTTGTTCAATGAAGTTTTTGATGAAAGTGAAGAATGTGTCTTTTATTTTTACTTAAAACTGAAGGAACATTTGGTCAACACAATACAAAGCATCTCTTATTTACCTCCCAAACATGGGGCTGCCGTATCTAGCCATGAGGATGATGTGCTGAAGAACAACAGTTGGTGACATTTGGATTTGTACAGTACACAACCTGGACAGCTTTATGTGGGGGTGTTAGGTTTGCATCATCTTCAGCTTACAGATAAAGTAACTTGCCCAGAGATATACTGCCAGCTAGTGTCAGAACCGGGATTAATCATGGGTCTGTCTGACTGTGGAAACTGCTCTGCCCATTGATTCTGGTGAAAAATAGGTAACATAGCTGACTCGAGCTGTAGGCTGTATATATTCCCCTTTCAAAAAGCATGAAGGCAAAACTGGCCACGGACATTATAAGGAGGAGAAAGAAAAGAGATTGTGTGTATCGATGAGAGACTCAAGAAAATACTGTTGATAATAAATTAAAAATAGCAGCACCTGAACGATTACTTTAGGGCAGCATAGATATTAATGTTGTTCCTATTAGTTAGCTACAGACGCATAACAAACCACCCCAAAACTGAAAACAGGAGTTCATGAGTGTGCCTATTGTCTTGGCTCAGCTCACTCCTATGTCTGAGGTTCACTGTGGGTTGGGCAGCTACTCTGCTGGCCTGTGCTGCCTTTTTTTAATGTGTGAGAGCTGGCAGAGTGTTGACTAGGCTAGGATGATTTAGCAAGGACCACTGGACTCTGCTCCACGTGGTTAGCCTCTCCCTTTGGTTAACACAGGCTTTTGCTCGAGGTAAGGTCTCAAGAAAGAGTGAGAGAGACTTCCCTAGTGGTCCAGGGGTTAAGACTCCATGCTTCCACTGCAGGCATTTGATCCCTGGTTGGGTAACTAAGATCCCATATGCCTAACGACTAAGATGGGGTCATTTCCCCACTTCTTGAGTTTGTCTGCCCTGGTGATTTGCTTTGGCCAATAGATTGCAGCAGAAGTGATGGTGAACTATTGCAAGCATAGCCTTCCATGGCCTTGGGCTCTGCCCATTATCTGTGTCCAGCCTAACTTGCTGGAGGGGAGCTTTCATATTGCACAGCTCTCCTAGGCTAGCAGCCCCTTGCCTACCCGTAGCTGACCAGAGATGAATGGGTGAGCCTAGTGAGTCCAGAAGAACCGCTCCCCTGAGCCCAGCTGAAACCCTAACCCACAGAGAGCTGAGCTAACCACAAAGTGGTTTTTTATGGCACAAGAACTACCAGTAGATGTCATGCAAGTAAAGTGACCACCACTCTGTATCCTTTTCTATGGATGAGGTGGGTGGTATTTACCCTTTCGCTCTAATTTGAACTTCATCTAAATACCAGTGTGGATCTCCTGGCTTGTCTGTGGTTACTGTCATTTCAACCAGCATCTTTGGAGGTATGCTGAGAAGTCTGCAGGAAATTCATAGTCCTGTGGGGAAGCCAGCTCTGTAAGCAGATCCATGACAGTGCCATATGATACATGCTGACGTAGAGCTTTGGAGGCACAAGGCTGTCAAAGAAGAGAGTATAATTTACTTTGCTTGAAGAGTGGCTTTCCAGAATACTTCCCATGCAGAGGGAGTGAAATTCCAGCACCAGTAACGTGCAAAGGAGAGCAGATTCCAAAGAACACAGTAGATTCAGAGAATAATAAGGCTGGAATCTAGGACATTTAGGAGCCTCTTCAAGCTCCCAGGTTCTGGGGTCCCCACTTTCCCCTCTGTTTAGCTCAGCCTTTAGGGGAGTAACTGTAGTAACTGTATCTTTCACATATTCATGATCTTAATTAACCTTGGAACTGACAATGGTGTTGAAATCGCTATTTCAACTTATCTCCTTTTACGCTCTGAGTAAAAAGTTCCCTTAGTTAAATCCACTCTGACAATACTTAGTGTGCATTCTCGTTTCCTAACCAGAGCATGACTGAGCCAGTTCTTCAGGGAAATGATTCTGAGGTTGACAGGGTAATACGGAGGATAATTTTGAAGAGGACTGAGTGGGCAGAACTGGAGACAGGGAGAAAACAATTGGCGATAAAGACAGGGCTCCAGTTTCTTCCAGGCTGAAGTTATGAGGAACCTTAGCTAAGGCATGGGGCCATGGGAGAGAGGACGTTTGCTCAGCCCAAGACAAAAGAGCCATCCTTGCTTCTCCTTTCTCTGTCTACGCCCTCAGCCCCCACCCCGACACCCGCTCAGACAGCAACTGCATTAGCGAGTACACTCGGTTCCCCACGCAGGAATGTTCTGAGCCTGGCAACGCTTCGCTACATCTGCTGCAGAGATTCTAGTTGACGCTGATGCCTTTCCTGCCTCGATGATGAAGCCAGCCTCCGACTTTTTCCCTTTCCCACTCTGATTTCCCAGATAAGGCAAATCCAGAGAAGCAGAGCGTAGACGTACTAGCCAGAGAGCAGCCGGCGACCTTCTCGAACAACCATAACCCAGACCGCATTGTTCCCGGCTTGCAGCCCTGTTCTAGCAGATTCCCCTGGTGGGAGCGAGTTGAAGGCTCTCCAAGAGCTGGTTCCGCCTTTCTCTCTGGTGTCCTCGTCCTCTGTCCCCGCCTTGGGCGCTGGCCTCTGTCCTGCACCCGCACTGCTTCCCGGTGCCCTGAGCCCGCAGCGGCGCCGCTCTGAGCTCCGCCCCGCTGCACCCGCACCCTCGAGGCTCTGCTGCCTCCGGCCGCCGCCCGCAGCTGCCCGTTCTCATCCTTCCGCTCTCGGTTCAGAGGTCACCTCTTTCCTTTCCCATCCAGAGCTTACCTTGGCTCATCCTTGTTTCCTTTTCTTCACAGCATTTATCTGAGTGCATTTCACCTCTTTTAATTCCTCCCTCCCTTCCCCCTTCGCTTTCTTCCTTTTTTTTTTTTTTTTTCTAGTTTATTTTCTGGCTTCTTTCATACAGTATAATTGTACATAAACACAAGGGCAGGGACCTACTACACATCGATTAAGGAATTGTGAGTGTTAAATAAGGAGTTTAAAGAAAACGTTTCGTAGGTCAGTTCTACAGGCTGTGGTGATTATTTAAGCACGGGAGAAAGGGGAAAGGAAGGAATGGAGAAAAGCGCCTAGATTTCTTGTTATATCAGGCTTCTGGGTGATGCCAGCACTATCAGCCAGATCAGGACTATCCTGGGAAGAGTACATTTCGGAGAGGAAATGTTGACTGATTTGGGGCTGTGAGAGTCTTGCGTGCTATAGAATGCTTGCGGAGAGCTCTTTGTTGTTGTCAGTTGCCAAGTCGTGTCTGACCCTTCTCGACCCCGAGGACTGCAAAATGCCAGGCATCTCCTGGAGTTTGCCCAAGGAGGAGAGGTCTGATGCACAGTAAAAATTTGGGTCTGGAACTTGGGGGTGAGGGGCGAGTGCTGGAGGCAGAGCATCCATCATCATGACTAAGGTAAACATTTATGCAAGTGTTTATAATTTGGCAACCCAAGTTATAGCGTATATCCCTATTAGCATTTAAAAGAAAAATATATTCACAGATTTGAAGAATAATATATACATTTATAAGTACAGAATTTAATATTGATAGGTATGAAGATAAACTCATGCAAACGTCTGCTTAAATGTAAATTTTAAAAGGCTTTATTTACATTCTAGGATGTTAGTAAGTAGATGTAGGGCATGGATGGAATGAAAGGTGGAGTTTATAAATTTTAGAGGCTCTAGAATCATTTAGAAGCATTTTAGAAGCATATTGCTTTGAGGCCACACCAGAATGTATTTGTGCTAGACTTCCAGCATTTGGTATTGTAATAAGCAAACAGTTTGTATTTTTGTTTCTTTGTTTCTTTGATTTTTAAGTCCATTTCTTGCTCCTGCTGAGAATCTTAAGCTGGGGGAATTACAGTGGGATTGTTTATTTCATTCATCCTACTCTGTTCTGCTGGTTTTCCTGCCTAGCAAACATCACGATTATGTGTAAACTGAAGAAAAATCCAAAGTGAAATGGGTATAGTTATTCTATTGGGAAGACCAAAGGGTTTCCTCTAGATGATGACCTTTAATGTGAGAGAAAGTGACCTTTATTTCACTGCTGGAGAGGACACAGAACTTGTAAAATCACCCCATTTATCATTAGGCAAAATACTCTTTCACAAGTAGTGACTATATTTTGATATTTCCAATGTAACCTAAGTTTCTTCCTGATAAACTTGTTACAAGGAGGTACCACCTGGCAGGTGTCAGCAAATAGGTAAGAGCCCTTTAGCATTCACCTTTAAGCACGTTCTGTGTCAATAGGATGCTTTCTGACTATCTGCAAGTGAGTCATTTTTTTCAAATATTGATACAAGGGCTATTTTCTCTGAAATTATTTTATATAATTAATTTGTTTAGAAAATGTCATCTTTTTAAAAAGTTTTAATTGATTTACAGTACTGTGTTGGTTTTTGCCATACAACAACATGAACCAGCCATAGATATGCATGTATTCCTCCCTCCTGAACCTCCCTCCCGCCTCCCACCACAGGCCACCCCTCTACACTGTCACCGAGCACTGGATTTGAGTTTCGTGTGTCATACAGCACATTCCTACTGGCTATCTGTTTTATGTACGGTAATGTGTGGAACATTCTGAAAGAGATGGGAATCCCAGACCACCTGACCTGCCTCTTGAGAAACCTGTATGCAGGTCAGGAAGCAACAGTTAGAACCGGTCATGGAACAACAGACTGGTTCCAAATAGGAAAAGGAGTGCGTCAAGGTTGTATATTGTCACCTTGCTTATTTAACTTATATGCAGAGTACATCATGAGGAACGCTGGGCTGGAAGAAGCACAAGCTGGAATCAAGATTGCTGGGAGAAATATCAATAACCTCAGATATGCAGATGACACTACCCTTATGGCAGAAAGTGAAGAGGAACTCAAAAGCCTCTTGATGAAAGTGAAAGAGGAGAGTGAAAAGGTTGGCTTGAAGCTCAACATTCAGAAAACAAAGATCATGGCATCTGGTCCCATCACTTCATGGGAAATAGATGGAAAAACAGTGGAAACAGTGTCAGACTTTGTTTTTTTGGGCTCCAAAATCACTGCAGATGCTGATTGCAGCCATGAAATTAAAAGACGCTTGCTCCTTGGAAGGAAAGTTATGACCAACCTTGATAGTATATTAAAAAGCAGAGACATTACTTTGCCGACCAAGGTCCGTCTAGTCAAGGCAATGGTTTTTCCCGTGGTCATGTATGGATGTGAGAGTTGGACTGTGAAGAAAGCTGATCGCCGAAGAATCGATGCTTTTGAACTGTGGTGTTGGAGAAGACTCTTGAGAGTCCCTTATACTGCAAGGAGATCCAACCAGTCCATTCTAAAGGAGATCAGTCCTGGATGTTCATTGGAGGGACTGATGCTACAGCTGAAACTCCAATACTTTGGCCACCTCATGAGACGAGTTGACTCACTGGAAAAGACTCTGATGCTGGGAAAGGTTGGGGGCGGGAGGAGAAGGGGACGACGGAGAATGAGATGGCTGGATGGCATCACCGACTCTGTGGACATGAGTTTGAGTGTACTCCGGGAGTTGGTGATGGACAGGGAGGCCTGGCGTGCTGTGATTCATGGGGTCGCGGAGAGTCGGACACGACTGAGCGACTGAACTGAACTGAACTGAACTGAACTGAATGTGTATGTTTCAGTGTAGTCAGAAAATCCCATCTTCTACATTTAACCCAGCAAATGTTTGTTGCCTGTATATTAAATAGTGCATAAGTGTGGGAAGAGGGGGAAAGGAAGTGAGCAGACTCCAGCCTCCCAGACTCAGAAGTATCTGAGCCACCACGGTGTAAGGTGTGCGATGAACACATTACATCACACTTATGTTATCTCCATAAAGGCTGGGTTCATCCAGTAATCCCAGAGGTATTATTCTTCAGGAAAAGAAGAGGGAAGGCATAGCATTTCCATTAAGGGCAAGACTCCAGAGCCAATCTTCCTATGCTTGACATTTGGTATATTCATCAAAGGAACTAGTACTAGCTGCTATAACAAAGATCCCCAAAATCCCAGTGACATAAGCCCGGGAGGTAACCTAACTCACATGCCACTGCCCCAACTCACATGCCACTGCCCCGGCAAGAGGACCTCCTGGCCCCCTCATCCTGTAAGCAGTGACTCAGAGACCCAGGCTCTTCATGGTGTGGCTCTGCCATCATGGGGTCATTTGCTTCTAGCCAGAGAGAAAGAGAAGAAGCATAGAAAACCGTGCCACATATTTGAGGGGCCAAACTAGAAAAGTGACTGTCAACCCTTCTTCCCACCTTCCAGTGGCCAGAATCGGTCACATGGCCCTACCCTGATGCAGCGGCAGTTGGAAGCGAAGTCTTCCTGGGGAGCTGGAAGGACAGTTAGCTGGGCGCCCACATAGGATCAGCTCTGCCATGCCTGGTTCTACCATTTGTCAGCTTATGAGTCTCCTTATGTCTCTATTTCCTCCTCAGTGTAGTGGAGATAGTAATAGTCCTGACCTTAAAGTGTTGTCACAAAGATTCAGTGGGTCCAAATATGTAAAGTGCTTGGAAGAGTGCCTGTAAGCACAACTGAAGTGTTGGAATTCCTACTTTATATTGTGAGGAAAAATTACCATAAAGGAGCTAGGAAGGAAAGTAGGATTTCAGAGTGGGAAGAGACCGTTTTTATGGGGGCAGGGAGTGTGACTAGCAGAATTGCCCCCACAAAGATGCTCACGCTGTCAACTGTGGCACCTATGAATGTGTTAGGTTACCTGGTGAAAGGGACTCCGCAGATGTGATTAAGGTTATGGACCATGAGATGGGGGAGGGGGAGATTGTCCTGGATTATCTGGATGGCTCAATCTAACCACATGATCTATTAGGAGCAGAGAACTTTCTCGATTGAAGGCAGAAAGGATATGACAAAAAGGGAAGTCAAAAAGAACCTAAGCTTGACAGGGACTGGCTTTCTCAACAGAGAGGCCATGTTCACTACTACAACCCGAAAGAATAGAATTCTGCTAACAACCCAAAGAATAGAATTCTGCTATCAACCTAAAATAGATTCCCCCACCCCCCAAAAAAACCTCCAGGTAAGAGCCCAGCTGGTCTACAGTTTGACCTCCTCCTTGAGAATCTTTAGTAAAGGGCCGAGGCGAGCCTGCCTTGATTTCTTACCTACAGAACTGCAAGATAATCAGTGTGTGTTAAGCCATTAAATCTGTGGTGTAACTTCTTATAACAGCAATAGGAAACTAAGAAAAACAAGGGAAGATATTAATAATAGAAAAGGACCTTGAGAGGGACTTGAATGACTTGTTACTTAGATAAAATGAGAGGCCACCTCAGGGCGACAGAACAGCTCTGAGCAAAGGAGGGGGCTGAGAAATGGGGTGGGGGCTTGTCCGTTGAGTTTCATACAATGGCAGGAGTTAATCTGCGGGGTTCATGACTGAATGATTGGAGTCATGGTGTGGAGGGCTCTAAACTTCAGGCTGAGGTTGTCCTTGATCCCACAGCAGATGAGCAATGATCGCTGCCTTTTGATCAGAGGAGTGCGGTGCTCAGGGACCTCCTTAGGATGACGTGGAACGGTCGGTGAGCAGGACGAGTCAGGAGCTGAGATGGTGATCCAGGTGCTTCCACGGCGGATCAAGGACTTAGGTGGTAGCTTCCAGAGTGGAAAGGCAGACACTCCACTAGACTGTTCTGGGTCACGCTCTCTAGGTGAGGGTCCATGGAAAGGAACTTCCCATGGAGTTGCTCTCAGCAGAAACCAGTGAGGGAGAGGGAAGCAAGTCAGAGAAGAAGAGACAGGCCAGGGGGAGCTTTCACTGAAGCCCCAGCCCCAGGCTCGCCCCGCGTGGGGCTCTGGAGCATCAGCACCGCCTCGGAGTTTGCTTCATTTGGCAGTATGGAGCTGGGCTTTCCCCCTTCTGCCCTGGTCACCCCTTGGCGGTGGGCCAGCCTAGGGTGATATAAACCCCCAGGCACCAGGAGTAAAGAGTTCCTGTAGTCTCAGGGCACTTTCTGAAGCAGACCTCAGGTACGGACCACTGGAAGCAAAGTGGCACAGCCTGCTGGATGGGTATGCCGAGCTGGTGGAAGGGGCTCCACGTGTCTAGGGGCTCACTGACAGCCGCAGCTACTGATAGAGTGACGCCTGAGGATACAGTCACTCATGGGATGTGACAGCAGGCGAGATGGAAGGGAACCGAGGGTGGCACAGACCCCATGGCCCTTTGCCCTGGGAGAACGAAGGTGCCTGTGCTGTGCGCTCAGAAGGGGAAAATCAGGCCAATCGAAGGACAGGGAAGATGGCGGCATCTCTCTGGGATACTGTACAAAACTCTCTTTTCCATAAACATATTATCCTGAACACCAGAGTGAAAGTCACTCAGCCGTGTCCAACTCTTTGAGACCCCATGGACTATATGGTCCATGGGATTCTCCAGGCCAGAATACTGGAGTAGGTAGCCATTCCTTTCTCTAGGGGCTCTTCCAAACCCAGGATTCAAACCCAGGTCTCCCGCATTGCAGGTGGATTCTTTACCAGCTGAGCCACAAGGGAAGCCTGTGAACGCTGGAGTGGGTAGCCTATCCCTTCTCCAGCGGATCTTACCAACCCAGGAATTGAACCGGAGTCTCCTGCATTGCAGGCGGATTCCTTACCAGCTGAGCTACCAGGGAAACCCAGAATACCAGAGGTTCACCTCAATTTCCAAGTGATGCAAAGGCCCTACAACTTTCTGCTGCACAGCTTTCTGAGTTGTACGAATTCCAAGCTTCTGTGATGGTAGGGTTCCATTTCCCACCTCAGTGCCTTGATTTCTTTCCATTTTCCAAACATAGCTGCCTAACTTTCACACAGGAGGTTGAATAGGTTGAAGTGTGACTGAATGCTCCACTTCCTCTGAGGAAACATATCAATGGAGGGCAATGTTTCACTGTTACTAACAATGGAAGCTGAACTAGATATTGATCACATTAGTATATTGCTCAAGTTAAACAGGAGTGAACAAGAAACCGTTACTCTTTTTCTCTGTTTTCCAGGCTTAGTCTTAATGAAAGAAAAAAAGGTGGTATTGGTAATAGTATATACAAAAGCACACTGTGGCAAGCAAACTCAATTGTGATCCATGAGAAAAAGGACCACACCCTGGAAGAAAACAGCAAGCAATTATTTCCTAATTTAACATAATTACTCAATCTTTCCTCTAGGGAGAAGAATGAGGAGAATACCGCTTCAGTTCAATTTAGCAGATGATTTTTGGGTGATCTTTATATGCAGGAAGCTATTCTACATCTTGTGAGAGGTGGAGAACACCTGAATCTCAGCTTCTTGGATGTCCTGCTGGTCTAATATGCAAGAAGTATCAATACATTCTTCAAAAGCAATCTGGAGATTCCCTACATGCTTTGTCTCTGGAATGACAGTGTAAATTTAATCATCACAGTGCCATTCAGCTACATGATCCTGTGCAAGTCATTTCACTGCTTTATTCAAGATTCATTGATTAACACCTGCCCTGTGCCACGTATTGGAGACAACGTAACCTTTAAGCCACCCTGGAACTCAAGAAGATGCTAGCATCTTCCTCAGCATGGGTGATTGGAGGTTAAAATGACCTCCCATTGAAGAGCGGCTCCTGAATCAGCAACATCCACAAAATCGGGGCACTTGCTTGAAATGCAAATTCTTTCTTTTTCTTAAAGCTTTATTATTTATTCCCTAAATTATGAAAGATTGAAAATAATCCTAGGGTAAATCACCCCTTTTATCAACAAAACATCTCTATATTGAAGCAAACATGAGACTATTTTGTTATCTTTAAAATCTTAGTCTTGTTATTATTTTTAAAGTCATTTACATTACTATCTAGTCCATAAGATAACATTAGGAGAAAATATTTTAGTGCAGAGTGGCAACATCTGGGGGTAATTCAGAAAATATCATGCCCTTTCCCCCCCATTAGATTACCAGTTTATTACAAAAGGTTATAACTCCTGAGCAGCGAAAGAAATACATGGAGCAAGGCGAGGGGAGAGGGTGTGGGGCTTGGTGCCCTCCCCAGGTGTGCCAAAAGGCAGATGCTGAGTCTGTCCCACACCTGCTGGACCCCAGGCTCTAGGGATGGGGTTCTCAAATCTGTGCAAGCCCCTCTGTGCTTCCCAGGCGGGCTCAAGTTTGTGAAGCACAGATTCAGTGATGGAATGTGTAGGAGGTGGATTGCATGGTGACTAAGGCTGCTCTCGTGGAGCCAGGCTGCCTCTCCACTGCACATCAGACACTTTGGATCAACACACCCTGAACCTCAGGGTCTCTATTTCTTCATCTGTTCAGGGGCGAATAGTGACACAGGGAGTGTGTAAGCACTTAGAAGAGGGTCTGGCACCTTGCCTCAAGAAACGTGACCTGTGGTCATTCTTGAAGAACTTGGCTTAGTCAATATTGGCTATTTTTTTAATGGGTAGGGATGCTCAGTGGATTAAGCCCTTTGGGTTCAAGTGAAGATTCTTTTAATTAAAGATAGCTCTAAGGCCTCAGGCAAGCACTTAACTTCAGCATCTCTGAAAAAGGAATGATACTAGCTAGCCTCTCCTGGAATTTTCAGGGATTTTTAGCACGGTCCCTAAGACACCAGCACCTAATAATATTCAGTTCAGTTCAGTTCAGTCGCTCAGTTCTGTTTGACTCTTTGCGACTCCATGAACCGCAGCACACCAGGCCTCCCTGTCCATCACCAACTCCTGGAGTTTACCCAAACTCATGCCCATTCAGTCGGTGATGCCATCCACCTATCTCATCCTCTGTCGTCCCCTTCTCCTCCTGCCCTCAGTCTTTCCCAGCATCAGGGTCTTTCCCAATGAGTCAGCTCTTCGCATCAGGTGGCCAAAGTATTGGAATTTCAGCTTTAGCATCAGTTCTTCCAATGAACACCCAGGACTGATCTCCTTTAGAATGGACTGGTTGGATCTCCTTGCAGTCCAAGGAACTCTTAAGAGTCTTCTCCAACACCACAGTTCAAAAGCATCAATTCTTCGGTGGTCAGATTTCTTTATAGTCCAACTCTCACACCCATACCTGACTACTGGAAAAAGCATAGCCTTGACTAGATGGACCTTTGTTGGCAAAGCAGTCTCTGCTTTTTAATATGCTGTCTGCTGCTGCTGCTAAGTCGCTTCAGTCGTGTCCGACTCTGTGCGACCCCATAGACGGCAGCCGACCAGGCTCCGCCATCCCTGGGATTCTCCAGGCAAGAACACTGGAGTGGGTTGCCATTTCCTTCTCCAGTATGCTGTCTAGGTTGGTGATAACTTTTCTTCCAAGAAGCAAGCGTCTTAATTTCATGGCTGCAGTCACCATCTGCAGTGATTTTGGAGCCCAAAAAAATAAAAGTCAGCCACTGTTTCCACTGTTTCCCCATCTATTTGCCATGAAGTGATGGGACTGGCTGCCATGATCTTAGTTTTCTGATGTTGAATTTTAAGCGACTTTTTCACTCTCCTCTTTCACTTTTATCAAGAAGCTTTTTAGTTCCTCTTTACTTTCTGCCATAAGGGTGTTATCATCTGCATATCTGAGGTTATTGATATTTCTCCCAGCAATCTCGATTCCAGCTTGTGCTTCTACCAGGCCGGCGTTCCTCATGATGTACTCTGCATATAAGTTAAATAAGCAGGGTGACAATGTACAGCCTTGACGTACTCCTTTCCCGATTTGGAACCAGTCTGTTTTTCGATGTCCAGTTCTAACTGTTGCTTCTTGACCTGCATACAGATTTCTCAGGAGGCAGGTCAGGTGGTCTGGTAGTTCCATCTCTTTCAGAATTTTCCACAGTTTGTTGTGATCCACACAGTTGAAGACGTTGGCATAGTCAATAAAGCAGAAGTATATGTTTTTCTGGAACTCTCTTGCTTTTTCGATGATCCAACGGATGTTGGCAATTTGATCTCTGGTTCCTCTGCCTTTTCTAAATCCAGCTTGAACATCTGGAAGTTCATGGTTCACATACTGTTGAAGCCTGGCTTAGAGAATTTTGAGCATTATTTAACTAGTGTGTGAGATGAGTGCAATTGGTAGTTTGAACATTCTTTGGCATTGCCTTTCTTTGGGGTTGGAATGAAAACGGACCTTGTCCATTCCTGTGGTCACTGCTGAGTTTTTTAAATTTGCTGGCATATTGACTGTAGCACTTTCACAGCATCATCTTTTAGGATTTGAAATAGCCCAAGTGGAATTCCATCGCCTCCAGTAGCTTTGTTCGTAGTGATGCTTCCTAAGACCCACTTGACTTCTCATTCCAGGATGTCATTATATTATTGCTGTTTATATTTCTCACTAAGCACAGCCTATGTTGTAGAGCTGTATGCAGACCCAAGGGCCATGCTTATCTTTGGGGAGAGATCCAATTCATTTGGCTTGAGTCCTCCTATTTGGATCTGAGAATTGACTAGTCAGTACATTTTTCTCCAGTTGAGAGTTTGGTGACTACAAAGTTAGTATGGGAAAAAAGTAATACATTCTCTGTGAAATATTCATGAGCAGGATGATAGAAATATACTATAGATCTGTAAGCTGCTTCCTATGCACTGGGGAAACTAGGCTATTTCTCCTCTCTGTCCATCTCTCCTTCCCTCCCTTCCTTCCTGTCTTTAAAATATATATATGTATATGTGTGTGTGTGTGTGTATATGTGTATGTATATAATGAGGGTCCACTGTGTACCAGGCATTGTACCGGACATGTGGTTCATTGCAAACAAAACGAGACACAGTCTCTAAGCAAAACCTGCATATATCCATGTGATGTTATAGAAACATAGACCTCCATTTATTCACCTGAAAATGTTTATTAAATATTTACTATGTTCCAGGCACTATTCTTGTCATGTGCAAGATTCACACAAATGAATATAAAACTTTAACTGAAACAAATACAAAGAAGAGAGGTCAGTATTGCTAGGAGACTTTTTAATCGGGATAGTTGGGAAGATCATGGGATATAACCAAGAGAAAACAAGATTGACAGTAATTTGTTTTGTTTTCTTTCTTGTCTTTTTTCCCCTTAAGTCTAGTGAAAGGTAATATGAGTACACAGGAATGTGTAAAGCATAAGAGGACAACTTGCAGAACTTTCTCACATGAACCCATGCATGTCATCAATGCCCAGATCAGGAATCAGAGCATTTCCAGTCCCAGAAGCCCTCCTCCTGCCCACCTCAAAGTCACCACCCCCTAAAAGTAACAAATATCCCAACTTCTAAACCACTGAACTTTAGTTTTGCTTATGTTTAAACTTCATGAAAATGGACTCATATATGGTGTAAACTTCTTTGCACCTGAGGTTTTTTCCTCCTCAACATTACATCTGTGAAGTAGATTTATGATGCTTTGAGAATAGTCATAGATTGTTCATCTTCACTGCTAGGTAATATTCTATGAAGTGAAGTGAAGTGAAAGCGCTTAGTTGTATCCGACTCTTTGCAACCCCATGAACTGTAGCCTACTACGCTCCTTCATCCATGGGATTTTCCAGGCAAGAGTACTGGAGTGGGTTGCCATTTCCTTCTCCAGAGGATCTTCCTGACCCGGGGATCGAACCCAGGTCTCCCGCACTGTAGGCAGACGGTTTACCGTCTGAGCCACCAGGGAAGTCCAATAGTCTATGAGTATACTAAATTATTTTTTCCATTATGCTTCTGTTGGGAGTTTGGATAGTTTTGAATTGGGGTCTATTATCAATAATGCTGTTATAAATATTCTGTTGTATATCTTTTGATACAAAGGTATATGTTTTCTATTGTGTATATACCCAGGAATAAGGTTGCTGAATCATAGAAGGTGCAAATGTTGCACTTCCACGGATATGTTGGTTTTTCTAAATGTTTGGACCAGTTTTCACTTCCAGTGCATGGGCGCTTCAGTCAGCAGTGGTTCCTAACCAGGTGCATCCCTATGTTTGACCTTGTCCTTCTCCGAAGCATAGTGGCTCCCCAGTAACCTTGCATCTAATATCCCTCCTAAGAATAGAAAGTTGTGGTCAGGGAACTGAAAAGATGATAGACCCTTTTCTCTAGCTAGTGGGAACTGTGTTTTATCAAATCCGACCTTCCAAAAAGCAATTATGATACTCTACATTAATCAGTATAGTGGGTTGGCAATTCCTTTTAAAACTTCCTGTGTCTACTACTCTTCACTGACTGAGTGTCTGAGCGTGTTCTGGATGGTATTAATAAAGAATCTTATATAGTGTTCTGATGGCACATGTATTTCCCTAGAAAAGATGAATGGACTGTTTCAAATTTTGCTCAGTAGCAATTTTCCAGCTACTTGGAAACTAGAATAAAAGTCATGCTTTGTTGGTTGTTTGACACTGCACCTTAAATGCTCTTGTGAATCAAAATGAAGGTAAGTTAATTCTAAAGGTAATGTGCAGATGGCCCCCAAAGTATGACCTTGGCCTTGGTCTTGCAAACTCTTATCATTAAAGAAAGTGCACAAATTTCCAATTTGCTAAAACCCAGTCTTGTGGTCCAGGGATCCTGGAAAAGAGATGAATCTTAAGGTCTAAAGTCAGGAAAAGTTTAGGATGAATAACAAGAGGGCTTCCCAGGTGGCACTAGATGGGTTTCCCCAGGCAAACCTGCCTGCCAATGCGAGATGTAAGAGACGCGGGTTTGACCTCTGGATCGCGAAGATTCGCTGAAGGAGGGCATGGCAACACACTACCGTATTTTTGCCTGGAGAATCCCATGGTCAGAGGAGCCTGGCAGGTTATGGTCCATAGGGTCGCAAAGAGTCGAACACGACTGAAGTGACTTAGCATGCACGCACACATGGAACAATGTGAGAAGCAGCTAGATAGCAATATCATAAGGAATTTATAGAAGCCCAGTTTCTATGAAATAGAAATCAAATAGGAAGAAAAAATAAATCAGAAGTAGAGGAAGCTTGGTTAGGAAGACTGCCTGATGTATCAGTGAGCATGGGCTAGGCTATTCTGGGTAACAGTCCCATATCTCAGTGACTTACAATTTAAAAAGATTAGTTTCTTGTTGAGACTTCATGCTATTTGCATGCTGTCGATAGCTTTGTTCTGCATCTTCTGCACCTTGAGGTGCAAGCTGACTAATTTGTGTACTAGTTATCTCTGGACACGTTAATGTGGCAATTTCAGACCACTACAAATCCTTAGCAGTATTCGGGAATAAGCATCTATGCTTTGTGCTGAGTTACCTGCCTGCTGGACAAGGCTGCTGATCTGGGTGAGGCTCAGTTGATCTCAGCTTGGCTTCCTCACGTGTGTGGTGGTTGACTTGCAAGGGCTGGCCCAAGATCATCTCAGATGAGACGTCTCATCTGTGGTCCCTTGTTCTGCATCCTCATTCTTCAAGAGGCTAAGCCGGGCTTGTTCACGTGACCATATCTGGGGTCCTGCCACTTAGGTTACGAAATAGCACACCATGGCTTCTACCACACTCTATTGGCCAACCAAGTCATGGGCCAGCCCAGATTCCAGGAAAGAGGAACTCCGCCCTTGCTGGAAGTTGCTACAAAATCACGCATTATGTAGGGAGCGGTGAAGAGTTGGACTCATTTTACCCATCAGTGTTATAAAATCTAGAGCACTGCGGGTCAAAAAAGTGTGAACATAGGAAATATTTTCTTACAAGTCACACACATCACTTCTCCCATGTTTCTTTGTCAGAGTAAGTCACGTGGCCATTCTGTTTTCCTGATGCCAATGCAATAGGGAAATAGAATACTATCACAGAAGGGCAGTGAATATTTGTAAAAATAATAGTCTTCCAAATAAAGAGAGAGGGAAAAATACAGGTTTCTTCAAGTGTGTTGGTGCTTCACAGACTTTGTCCTGGCATGAGACTGTTTCCCAGACATTAGACATGGCATGAAAATGTTAATAATACCCTTTTATGTTTCCAAAGGATTGTCCCTTGAAAGTCCCTGGAGCATTTAGGGACTCCCACTGTCATAATCTCTAGTTCAATCAATACAGCCTGTTATCAACTGACCCTTGGAAGCAGCAGGCGTACGTTTTATGCCTGATAATGGCAAATTGTACAACAAACCCAAAAAGAACCCTGAAAGTATGTATGTTTTCAGAAATTGATTTTCCCATCCAGTCAAAGTGCAGCAGGTATTAATCCAAGTTCACAAACTTAGATGTGTAAGAAAGTCAGCTCTTCTTATTTCCTGTAACTCTAGTTAATTTCTGTTATGAGCCTCTATGCCACAATGAGGTACAAATTTTATTTTAATTGATTCACGATTTCCCTGTGCTTTCTTGGGACTGGATGTCAGCCCCAGGGCTTTCACTGTGCCATGGCTTGAGTGGTGTGGCATCAGGGAATCGGAGTCCTCTGTCGTGTCTGCATCTGTTGAGCCATTCTTCATCCTGTTTATCATCTTCTGTTCTAGAGACTACTGCTGCACAGTCCTAAGATCTGTCTGTAAAGATCGCAGAGGGGACTCTCTCTCCCCCACCTCAGGCTTGCTGGGCCACAGCAGGGGTCTATGTGAATCCCTTCACTATTGTCATGCCATCCTGGGTCTTCAGGAGGCATTCTACAGAGACCCAACCATGACAGTGTTGAAGGCAGGGCTGTTGTGACATCAATCAGGGTCAGTTGTCCAGACAATCTGCTTCTCCTTCCATCTCAGGCTCTTACTGAACACCTAGGATTTTACCAAAGGAGATCTAACTCCTTTGCTTCTCTCCTCCAAGTCTATCTTGCTGTTATTATTTATTAATCTACTCCCAAGAAATTGAGCATAATATTTCATGGTTTTTCTCTCTCAGGCAATCATCTGTATGCTCCTTCCTACTTACTTCCTACTTACTTGGTTCAAGGTGTGGGTAAGTTAGTTCTTCGCTTTTGCACATCTTGTTGTTTTTGCTGTTTAGTTGCTAAATTGTATCCGACTCTTTGCGACCCATGGACTGTAGCCCAGCAGGTTCCTCTGTCTATGGGATTTCCCAGGCAAGAATACTGAAGTGGGTTGCCATTTTCTTCTCCAGGGAACATTCTCAACCCAGGGATCAAACCCACATATCCAGCATTGATAGGCAGATTCTTTACCACTGAGCCACCCGGGAAACCCATTTTGCACATCTTACCTTGTCCCAGATCTATTTTATTATCTGTGTGTGTGCTCATCCTTTTTCCCCCCAACAGGACCTAAATTTTTAAAACTAAAAAACCCAGAAAGCAATTATTGTTTGTCCCTTTTTATCCTTCTTCAAGACAATGAACATAAAGATGATGCTGCTGGAATAGGGGTGAGGGGAGGAGATGGAGTTAACGGTAATTAGCAGGAGTGAAAATAGCAAAAGTAAAAATGATTGGTTGTTGGTGCACTGGTAAATGCTAAACAACCGGTTCTTACACACACACACACACACACACACACAGAGGCAGAGCCTGGATTTGTAGTGTTTTGGTGGCCATGACATAAATACCCCTACCGTGACTGATTTCAAGTTACCACTGTAGCATTACTGAATATAGAATTGGGAACAGATGGGCATTGCTGTACCATTATGTAGCATTTTTGCCTTAAAAAAGACAATCTCAAGATCAAATTCTGTAAGCTATTTAGAAAGTGATGAATCGTGAATGCTTATTTTGTTTTTTTTTAAATATATAATTTAATTGTAAGTTTATATAATTTAATTTTTAATAGCAGTTTTATTTAACCAGCAAACAAAATTCCTGAAAATTTCACAACAGGCTCCCATCACACCACAGTTGTTAATATTTGAATGCCACTGTTAATATTTTATAGCCACATTCCTGACACAGGGAAAAGTCGCCGTTTATTGCTCAGAGTTTCGAGTGGGTCAGTCATCACTGTGAAGTGTTTTGGGTGCGTCCGAGCCCTACCTCACACTGTTTCAGACCCACTTGCAATGCAGCACCAAGCTCATGCTTATCTTTTGATTTATGCTCAGCAGCTTTTTTTTTGGTACTAATGTGGAAGGCCCGATGTGGGGACAGTCCACACCCATTGGAGCAACCCTTGACTCATGAAGAAAGAAGGTGATAGATCATCACGCCTCTAAATCCGTCCTCATTTGCAGCAAGCCCCAATTCCCCATGGCTACAGTAACTCCATAATGGACAGTTGGACTGAATATTCCCCATCCTTCTTATAGTCTCTGTTACCATCACTCCTGGTCCCTGAGCAGATCTAACAAACTACCTATTCATAACCCCATGTCAGGCTTTGTTTTCAAGAGGACTCTCAACTCAGTCACTCACTCAATGTCACACTGTTATTTTATCAATAGAAGAGGTTATGTGACTTGAGGGTATCTATAGGAATTTAAACTATGCACATGTACTTTTCAAACAGAAAAAATGTGATATTTTGACTAGCAACTTAGATTTTGAAGAAATAAAACAGACCAAAGAGCTGTGGTTTAGGCACTCTCTGGTACAGAGGCAGACAGATTTCTCTCTATATAGGCCTTGGGACTTCAGGGGCCCTAGGGATAGGCCTTAACTTTCTGGGAGACAGCATTATGAGACCATCTGTAACCATCTTGCTTTACAGATTGTAGTTTTCAAGATGACTGTGATAAGATCTCTCATCCCACGTGTTGTTCTTACAGTGGGAGTTTGACACACTTGCCATCAAAAAGTGGGATCTGTGTTTCCTTCTCTTCATCTGGACAGGTTTGAGATTATATCAGAAGGAATTAATGTGGATTTCCAAGGCTGTTTAATAAGTGGTCATGTAGCTTCTACTTGGTTCCCTTAGGACAGCTTCTTAGAATTCTGAGTCACATATGGGCAATCCAGCTCCCTTGAGGCCACCTTGTTGTGAGAAGGCTCAATCTAGCCCGTGTGGAAAGGTCACAGAAAAATCCCTGAAACAGCTTTGCGAGAAAAAGGCCCATCTAATCCCAAACTGCTTCAGTCTTTTACTTTTTCAGAGGCCCTGAGTCAGAAATAACCAGATAAGTCCTTTCCAGGGCTTCCCAGGTGGCTCAGTGGTGAAGACTCCTCCAAGCAGGACACGCAGGTTTGACCCCTGGGTCAGGAAGGTCCCCTGGAGAAGGAAAGGGAGATCCTCCCATGTATTTTTGTCTAGGAAATCCCATGGCCAGAGGAGCCTGGCAGACTACAGTTCATGGGGTTGCAAAGAGTTGGGCACGACTGAGTGATTAAACCGCCACTGAGTCCTTCATGAATCCCTGTCCACAAAAACCGTGAGAGTGAATAAATGGACTGTTTTTGCTTTGTGATTACTAAAGTTTCAGTGTCATGAACAATAGTAACTAGAACGAAAGAGTCGCCCAATTCGTGTGCTTGCCTTCACTTTGGTGGATAGCCAGGCTTATCTCCTACTGTGAGAACAGGGACAGGCTTGCTGCTCAGCTGGGGAGCAGGTAATCACTGAAAATATATATGTTTTTAAGTGTGGAGATAATAATCACAGCTGTTGGTGACTGAGACAACTAAGTAGAATGCTGAAGGCCTCTTGAGTTGCATGTTTTTAAGGAGAGGTGTTCTTTTTTTTTAAAGCTTTATGATTTTTATATAATTATAACGACAGAAAGTTGCAAGAATGGTACGAATAAGTCCCATATACCCTTTATCCAAATTTACCAATTATTTTGCCACATTTGCTTTATCATTCCATCTCTTTCTCTTCCATTGCACATCCATAAATACTCAGTTCAGTTCAGTTCAGTTCAGTCGCTCAGTCATGTCCGACTCTCCGCGACCCCATGAATCACAGCACGCCAGGCCTCCCTGTCCATCACCAACTCCCGGAGTACACTCAAACTCATGTCCACAGAGTCGGTGATGCCATCCAGCCATCTCATTCTCCGTCGTCCCCTTCTCCTCCAGCCCCCAACTTTTCCCAGCATCAGAGTCTTTTCCAGTGAGTCAACTCGTCACATGAGGTGGCCAAAGTATTGCAGTTTCAGCTTTAGCATCAGTCCTTCCAATGAACACCCAGGATTGATCTCCTTTAGAATGGACTGGTTGGATCTCCTTGCAGTAAAAGGGACTCTCAAGAGTCTTCTCCAACACCACAGTTCAAAAGCATCGATTCTTCGGCGATCAGTTTTCTTCACAGTCCAACTCTCACATCCATACATGACCACGGGAAAAACCATTGCCTTGACTAGATGGACCTTGGTTGGCAAAGTAATGCTCTGCTTTTTAATATACTGTCAAGGTTGGTCATAACTTTCCTTCCAAGGAGCAAGCGTCTTTTAATTTCCTGGCTGCAATCAGCATCTGCAGTGATTTTGGAGCCCAAAAAAATAAAGTCTGACACTGTTTTCACTGTTTTTCCATCTATTTCCCATGAAGTGATGGGACCAGATGCCATGATCTTTGTTTTCTGAATGTTGAGCTTCAAGCCAACCTTTTCACTCTCCTCTTTCACTTTCATCAAGAGGCTTTTGAGTTCCTCTTCACTTTTTGCCATAAGGGTAGTGTCATCTGCATATCTGAGGTTATTGATATTTCTCCCGGCAATCTTGATTCCAGCTTGTGCTTCTTCCAGCCCAGCGTTCCTCGTGATGTACTCTGCATAGAAGTTAAATAAGCAAGGTGACAATATACAACCTTGACGTACATCTTTTCCTATTTGGAACCAGTCTGTTGTTCCATGTCCAGTTCTAACTGTTGCTTCCTGACCTGCATACAGGTTTCTCAAGAGGCAGGTCAGGTGGTCTGAGATTCCCATCTCTTTCAGAATGTTCCACAGTTTATTGTGATCCACACAGTGAAAGGCTTTGGGATAGTCAATGAAGCAGAAATAGATGTTTTTCTGAAACTCTCTTGCTTTCTCCATGAAAAGAAGAGAGGCGAAAAGCAAAGGAGAAAAGGAAAGATATAAGCATCTGAATGCAGAGTTCCAAAGAATAGCAAGGAGAGATAAAAAAGACTTCCTCAGTGATCAATGCAAAGAAATAGAGAAAAACAACAGAATAGGGAAAACAAGAGACCTCTTCAAGAAAATTAGAGATTCCAAGGGAACATTTCATGTAAAGATGGGCTCGCTAAAGGACAGAAATGGTATGGACCTAACAGAAGCAGAAGATATTAAGAAGAGGTGGTAGGAATACACAGAAGAACTGTACAAAAAAGATCTTCAAGACCAAGATAGTCACGATAACATGATCACTGACCTAGTGCCAGACATCTTGGAATGTGAAGTCAAGTGGGCCTTAGAAAGCATCACTACTAACAAAGCTAGTGGAGGTGATGGAATTCCAGTTGAGCTATTTCAAGTCTTGAAAGATGATGCTGTGAAAGTGCTGCACTCAATATGCCAGCAGATTTGGAAAACTCAGCAGTGGCCACAGGACTGGAAGAGGTCAGTCTTCATTCCAATCCCAAACAAAGGCAATGCCAAAGAATACTCAAACTACCGCACAATTGCACTCATCTCACACGCTAGTAAAGTCATGCTCAAAATTCTCCAAGCCAGGCTTCAGCAGTATGTAAACCGTGAACTCCCAGATGTTCAAGCAGGTTTTAGAAAAGGCAGAGGCACCAGAGATCAAATTGCCAAATACTCACACATACTTTTTTTTCCCCTGAGCTACTAAGAATGAGTTACAGAAGCGATGCCCATTCACCTTTAAATTGTAAATGTGGTTCATTCACCTCTAAATTATAAACGTGGTAAAAACAAGGGTATTTACTTCAATAAACAAAGCACATTGTCAAATTCAGGAAATTTAACATTGATAGAATGTTAATATCTAACCAATAGTTATTATGTGAAGTTTTGAAGTCAAATCAATAATGTCCATTTTCCTTTTTTTACCTCTGACCCAGGATTCAATTCTCATTAACACATTCCATTTAATTTCTGTATTTCCTCATTATCAAAAAAAGAAGTTACACTATTTTTCAGCTTTCTAGAGAATATGTTGCTTTCTTTGTCTTCACTGTTAGAGAGATTTACTGTTAACTATTAAGGCTCATCTGGCCTTCTTCTGCCTTTGAAAGGCTGTTTTGGAGACTGCTGTCTGAAACAGTCTCCATCTTTGGCTTTACAAAGTGAGAACAGAAGAGCCTTCACACATTCCGGGAAGGTGCAGCTGCCCAGGTCAACCCAGAGTGTCCGTGGAACTGAAAGCTGTCTGCAACCTGACTTCAATGCATGAAGCAGGGCACCCAAAGCTGGTGTTCTGAGACAACCCAGAGTGATGGGGTGGCAGGGCGGAGGGTTCAGGTTGGTGGGAAAATGTACACCCATGGCTGATTCAAGTTGATCTATGGCAAAAAACCACCACAATACTGTAAAGTAATTAGCCTCCAATTAAGAGCGGCACAGACACGGGAGACGCCGGCCACACAGAGAGGCGCGGCCGTGAGGAGCTGCCCTACGCCTGAGGCCAGGGCCGGCGGCCGAGAGGAGCTACCACACATCCAATAGGCGGTGAATGCGCGGGCGCAGGAGGGCCGAGAGGAGCTACTCCAAGTTCAAGGTCAGGAGGGGCAGCCTTGAGCCCTCATCCAAGGTAAGGTACAGCGGCTGCACTTTCTTGGAGCAGCTGTGAAGAGATATCCCACGCCCAAGGTAAGAGAAACCCAAATAAGACAGTAGGTATTGCGAAGGGGCATCAGAGGGCAGACACACTGAAATTATAATCACAGGAAACTAGTGGATCTGATCACATGGACCACAGCCGAATGTGGTCCACTGGAGAAGGGAATGGCAAACCACTTCAGTATACTTGCCTTGAGAACCCCATGAACAGTATCAAAGGGCAAAATGATAGGATACTGAATGAGGAATTCCCCAGGTCGGTAGGTGCCCAGTATGCTACTGGAGATCAGTGGAGAAATAACTCTAGAAGGAATGAAGGGATGGAGCAAAAGCAAAACCAATACCCAGTTGTGGATGTGACCGGTGATAGAAGCAAGGTCCGGTGCTGTAAAGAGCAATATTGCATAGGAACCTGGAATGTTAGGTCCATGAATCAAGGCAAATTGGAAGTGGTCAAACAGGAGATGGCAATAGTGAACATAGACATTCTAGGAATCAGTGAATTAAAATGGACTGGAATGGGTGAATTTAACTCAGATGGTCATTATATCTACTACTGTGGGCAGGAATCCCTTAGAAGAAATGGAGTAGCCATCTTGGTCAACAAAAGAGTCCAAAATATAGTACTTGGATGCAATCTTAAAAACGACAGAATGATTTCTGTTCATTTCCAAGGCAAACCATTCTATATTACAGTAATCCAAGCCTACGCCCCAACCAGTAACGCTGAAGAAGCCAAAGTTGAATGGTTCTATGAAGACCTACAAGACCTTTTAGAACTAACACCCAAAAAAGATGTCCTTTTCATTATAGAGGACTGGAATGCAAAAGTAGGAAGTCAAGAAACATCTGGAGTAACAGGCAAATTTGACCTTGGAGCACGGAATGAAGCAGGGCAAAGTCTAATAGAGTTTTGTCAAGAGAACGCACTGGTCATAGGAAACACCCTCTTCCAACAACACAAGAGAAGACTCTACACATGGACATCACCAGATGGTCAACACCAAAATCAGATTGATTATATTCTTTGCAGCCAAAGATGGAGAAGCTGTATACAGTTAGCGAAAACAAGACCAGGAGCTGACTGTGGCTCAGATCATGAACTCCTTATTGCCAAATTCAGACTGAAATTGAAGAAAGTAGGGAAAACCACTAGACCATTCAGATATGACCTAAATCAAATCCCTTATGATTGTACAGTGGAAGTGAGAAATAGATTTAAGGGACTAGATCTGATAGAGTGCCTGATGAGCTCTGGACGGAGGTTCGTGACATTATACAGGAGACAGGGACCAAGACCATCCACATGGAAAAGAAATGCAAAAAAGCAAAATGGCTGTCTGAGGAGGCCTTACAAATAGCTGTGAAAAGAAGAGAAGCGAAAAGCAAAGGAGAAAAGGAAAGATATAAGCATCTGAATGCAGAGTTCCAAAGAATAGCAAGGAGAGATAAGAAAGCCTTCCTCCGTGATCAATGCAAAGAAATTGAGGAAAATAACAGAATAGGAAAAACAAGAGATCTCTTCAAGAAAATTAGAGATTCCAAGGGAACATTTCATGCAAAGATGGGCTCGATAAAGGACAGAAATGGTATGGACCTAACAGAAGCAGAAGATATTAAGAAGAGGTGGCAAGAATACACAGAAGAACTGTACAAAAAAGATCTTCACAACCAAGATAGTCACGATAACGTGATCACTGACCTAGTGCCAGACATCTTGGAATGTGAAGTCAAGTGGGCCTTAGAAAGCATCACTACGAACAAAGCTAGTGGAGGTGATGGAATTCCAGTTGAGGTATTTCAAATCTTGAAAGATGATGCTGTGAAAGTGCTGCATTCAATATGCCAGCGAATTTGGAAAACTCAGCAGTGGCCACAGGACTGGAAAAGGTCAGTCTTCATTCCAATCCCAAAGAAAGGCAATGCCAAAGAATGCTCAAACTACCGCACAATTGCACTCATCTCACACGCTAGTAAACTCATGTTCAAGATTCTCCAAGCCAGGCTTCAGCAATATTTGAACCGTGAACTCCCAGATGTTCAAGCAGGTTTTAGAAAAGGCAGAGGAACCAGAGATCAAATTGCCAACATCCGCTGAATCATGGAGAAAGCAAGAGAGTTTCAGAAAAACATCTATTTCTGCTTCATTGACTATGCCAAAGCCTTTGACTGTGTGGGTCACAATAAACTGTGGAAAATTCTGAAAGAGATGGGAATCCCAGACCACCTGACCTGCCTCTTGAGAACCCTGTATGCAGGTCAGGAAGCAACAGTCAGAACTGGACATGGAACAATAGACTGGTTCCAAATAGGAAAAGGAGTACGTCAAGGTTGTATATTGTCACCCTGCTTATTTAACTTATATGCAGAGTACATCATGAGGAACGCTGGGCTGGAAGAAGCACAAGCTGGAATCAAGATTGCTAGGAGAAATATCAGTAACCTCAGATAGGCAGATGACACTACCCTTATGGCAGAAAGTGAAGAGGAACTCAAAAGCCTCTTGATGAAAGTGAAAGAGGAGAGTGAAAAAGTTGGCTTGAAGCTCAACATTCAGAAAACTAACATCATGGCATCTGGTCCCATCACTTCATGGGAAATAGATGGAAAAACAGTGGAAACAGTGTCAGACTTTATTTTTTTTGGGCTCCAAAATCACTGCAGATACTGATTGCAGCCAGGAAATTAAAAGACACTTACTCCTTGGAAGGAAAGTTATGACCAACCTTGATAGTATATTAAAAAGCAGAGACATTACTTTGCCAACCAAGGTCCATCTAGTCAAGGCAATGGTTTTTCCCGTGGTCATGTATGGATGTGAGAGTTGGACTGTGAAGAAAACTGATCGCCGAAGAATTGATGCTTTTGAACTGTGGTGTTGGAGAAGACTCTTGAGAGTCCCTTGGACTGCAAGGAAATCCAACCAGTCCATTCTAAAGAAAATCAATCCTGGGTGTTCATTGGAAGGACTGATGCTAAAGCTGAAACTGCAATACTTTGGCCACCTCATGTGACGAGTTGACTCACTGGAAAAGACTCTGATGCTGGGAAAGGTTGGGGGCTGGAGGAGAAGGGGACGACAGAGAATGAGATGGCTGGATGGCATCACCGACTCTGTGGACATGAGTTTCAGTGAACTCTGGTAGTTGGTGATGGACAGGGAGGCCTGGCGCGCTGTGATTCATGGGGTCACAAAGATCGGACACGACTGGGTGACTGAACTGAACTGAACTGAATTTTTTTTTAAAAAAGCTGAAGAGTAAGTCAGAAGCTTAAGGATTTGTGTTTCCTATCAGTAAGTAAATGATTTATAATTACTACTGCTCCTTGAAATTGGAAATACTTGTTGTGTGGCTCTGCAAGGGCTGTGTGATGTTCTTGGGATTGAAAACTTGGAAGGTCCATCATTCTCTCTCCATCCATCTGACTCTTCAAGGCCCCAGCCTGTTTTCTTTCTGACTTCTGAATTGTAAGTGGTGTAATGTCTCTGGTTTTTTTTAACTCCATTGAGGAATAATTGATAAATATAATTGTATAGATTTAAAGTGTACAGCATGATGGGTTGACATACATTGTGCGATGATTACGAAGATCAAGATGATTCATACATTCATTACTTAATAACTTTTCATTTTTGAGGTGAGAATGTTTAAGATTTACTCTCATCAGCTTTCAAGTGTAAGTAACATATTACACTTGAATATGTAATGGAGAAGGCAATGGCAAGCCACTCCAGTACTCTTGCCTAGAAAATCCCATGGATAGAGGAGCCTGGTAGGCTGCAGTCCGTGGGGTCGCTAAGGGTCGGACATGACTGAGTGACTTCACTTTCACTTTTCACTTTCTCACATTGGAGAAGGAAATGGCAACCCACTCCAGTGTTCTTGCCTGGAGAATCCCAGGGATGGGGGACCCTGGTGGGCTTCCATCTTAGGGGTCACACGGAGTCAGACATGACTGAAGTGACTTAGCAGCAGCAGCAACATATTATTAATTGGAGTCACCATGTTGTACGTTAGAAATTCAGAACTTCATTTTCATATAACTGAAAATTTGCACACTTTGACCTAAATCACCCGTTTCTCGTCTCCCCTGCCCCAGTAACCATAATTCTATTCTGTATTTCTCTAAAGCTACTTTTTTTTTTAAGATTCTATATGTAAATGAAATAACACAGTATTTGTCTTTCTCTGTCTCGCTTATTTCACTTAGCATTATTTTTATTTTCATCCTCCCAGTTCATCCACACTGCTACAAATGGCATATTTTCTTATTTTTTTAATAATATATTATATATATTACATTTTCTTTATTCACTCATTCATCAAAGTACATTTAGGTCATTCTATGGCTTGCTTATTTGTAAGGCCTCCTCAGACAACCATTTTGCCTTTTTGCATTTCTTATTCTTGTAGATGGTCTTGATCCATGCCTCCTGTACAGTGTCACAAACCTCCATCCATAGTTCTTCAGCCACTCTATCAGATCTAATCCCTTTATTCTATTTGTCACTTTCACTGTATAATCTTTAGGGATTTGACTTAGGTCATACCTGAATGGTCTAGTGGTTTTCCCTGCTTTCTTCAATTTTAAGTCTGAATTTGGCAATAGGGAGTTCATGGTCTGAGCCACAGTCAGCTTCCAGTCTTGGTTTTGCAAAAAGGCAAACTGGCTATCTAAGGAAGAGTTACAAACAGCTATGAAAATAAGAGAAACAAAAGGGAAAGGAAAAAAGGAAAGATAGACCCATTTGAATGCAGAGTTCCAAAGAATAGCAAGGAGAGATAAGAAAGCCTTCCTCAGTGATCAGTGAAAAGAAATAGAGGAAAACAATAGAATGGGAAAGTCTAGAGATCTCTTCAAGAAAATTAAAGATACCAAGGAAATTTTCATGTAAAGATGAACAGAATAAAGGACAGAAATGGTGTGGACCTAACAGAAGCAGAAGATATTAAGAAGAGGTGGCAAGAATACACAGAAGAACTATACAAAAAAGATCTTCACAACGAAGATAATCATGATGGTGTGATCACTCACCTAGAGACAGACATCCTGGAAAGCGAAGTCAAGTGGACCTTAAGAAGCATCACTACGAACAAAGCTGGTGGAGGTGATGCAATTCCAGTTGAACTATTTCAAATCCTGAAAGCTAATGCTGTGAAAGTGCTGCACTCAATATGCTAGCAAATTTGGAAAACTCAGCAGTGGCCACGGGAATGGAAAAGGTCAGTCTTCATTCCAATCCCAAAGAAAGGCAATGCCCAAATTATCACACAATTGAACTCATCTCACACGCTAGCAAAGTAATGCTCAAAATACTCCAAGCCAGGCTTCAATAGTACGTGAACTGTGAACTTCCAGATGTTCAAGCTGGATTTAGAAAAGGCAGAGGAACCAGAGATCAAATTGCCAACATCCACTGGATCATCAAAAATGCAAGAGAGTTCCAGAAAAACATCTATTTCTGCTTTATTGGCTATGCCAAAGCCCTCGACTATGTGGATCACAAGAAACTGTGGAACATTCTGAAAGAGATGGGAATACCAGACCACCTGACCTGCCTCCTGAGAAATCTGTATGCAGGTCAGGAAACAACAGTTAGAACTGGACATCGAAAAACAGACTGGTTCCAAATCGGGAAAGGAGTATGTCAAGGCTGTATATTGTCACCCTGCTTATTTAGCCTATATGCAGAGTACATCATGAGAAATGCCAGGCTGGATGAAGCACAAGCTGGAATCAAGATTGCTGGGAGAAATATCAATAACCTCTGATATACAGATGACATCACCCTTGTGGCAGAAAGCGAAGAAGAAATAAAGAGCCTCTTGATGAAAGTGAAAGAGGAGAGCGAAAAAGTTGACTTAAAACTCAACATTCAGAAAACTAAGATGATGATATCTGGTCCCATCACTTCATGGGAAATAGATGGGGAAAGAGTGGAAATGGTGGCAGACTTAATTTTGGAGTTTCCAAAATCACTGCAGATGGTGATTGCAGCCATGAAATTAAAAGATGCTTGCTCCTTGGAAAAAAGATTATGACCAACAGCTTATTAAAAAGCAGAGACATTGCTTTGCAACAAAGGTCCATCTAGTCAAAGGTATGGGTTTTCCAATAGTCATGTATGGATGTCAGAGTTGGACTATAAAGAAAGCTGATCGCCAAAGAATTGATGCTTTTGAACTGTGGTGTTGGAGAAGACTCTTGAGAGTCCCTTGGACTACAAGGAGATCCAACCAGTCCTCCTAAAGGAGATCAATATTCCAATGAATATTCATTGGAAGGACTGATGCTAAAGTTGCAACTCCAACACTTTGGCCACCTGATGTGAAGAACTGACTTTTTTTAAAAGACCCTGATGCTGGGAAGGATTGAAGGTGGGAGGAGAAGCAGACGACAGACGATTAAATGTTTGGACAGCATCACCGACTCAATGGACATGAGTTTGACAAAACTGCAGGAGTTGGTGATGGACAGGGAGTCCTGGCGTGCTACAGTCCAAGGGGTTACAAAGAGTCGGACACACCTGAGTGACTCAACTGAAGTGATGGCTTGCCTATTTTTAATAATGCTTCAATGCACATGCTGCTGCTAAGTCACTTCAGTCGTGTCCGACTCTGTGCGACCCCATAGACGGCAGCCCGCTAGGCTCCCCTGTCCCTGGGATTCTCCAGGCAAGAACACTGGAGAGGGTTGCCATTTCCTTCTCCAATGCAGGAAAGTGAACAGTGAAAGTGAAGTTGCTCAGTCGTGTCCGACTCTACGCGACCCCATGGACTGCAGCCCACCAGGCGCCTCCATCCGTGGGATTTTCAGGCAAGAGTACTGGAGTGGGGTGCCATTGACTTCTCCGTCAATGCACATGAGGTATTGTATTAGGTGTAGCTATTTCTTTGAGATACTGATTTCAGTTCGTTCATGTATATGTTCGAAAGTTGGATTGCTGTGTCTTATGGACATAAGGCAGGAGATAGATGGGTTCCAGGTTAGACATTTACAACTGCCTCCTGTTTGAGCTTCATGGGACACAAAGAAGTGGGCTTCAGGATGGACACTGTTAGCATGTTCTGAGACAAGAGAGGGATGGGCTCCAGTGAAGGCATTCACAGTCTCCTGTGTGCCCTCTGAAATGGAGGGCAAACAGAGTAAATAGCCACGTTTTTTCTCTTGTAAACAACACCTTAAGGTGATAGTCATGGCAGTAGTCAAGGTAATAATCATGGCATGGATGAAGAGAGGCAAAACCCTGTTTAAGTAAAGGATTAAGGGATCTCTGCTCCCCCCTTTTTGGGTTAAGGGAGACACTACAAATGTTAGAAAGGCTCCTTGGGGGTCAAAATTCAGGAGATAATGCGAGGTCAGAATGAGTCTTGCTCCTTCCAGAAACCTTCATTTCAAGATCCTTGTTGGCTGAGGGGTGCATGCACACCCGGGGGGGAGGGGTCCCACAGTAGGCTAGGTATGGAAAAAGAAACCGGATAATTGGCCTGAAGGAAGAGAGCGACTCAGAAGAATGACCTACATCAATGAAATGACCACCTCTTTACTGCGCTCCTCCTTGATGAGGCAATCCGAGCTCGGGTTACAAAAGTATTTCCAGACACAGAGCATTTCAGAATAGTGAGTTTATTAAGAGCAAAGAGCAGAGATAATGTGGGCACTGCGAGTGCAGTGGGCTGACCTCCTCACAGACCAGGGAGAAGCGACAGTTTCTGTGGGTTGGTAGTCAGTTTTTATAGTCTCAAGACAAAATTCCTGCTGAAAGGCTGGCGTTAGGTGATGGTTACAGCGCTGTAGGATGAGCACCGGGTGGGCATTCTTGCCAAGTATGAGTCCAGAAGCCTGCTGGTGATGATCAGGGGGGCTTTGGGCAGCAGTTACCAGGGGCCCAGTCAGTTCCCAAGGTGGCCCTGATTCTGGGCTCTGCTTCTATGGCCTTGGTGCAAGGCTTTACACCTGTGGCTATGGAGCAGAACTCAACACTCCTCACTCAGGGGACACGCACACCCTCTCTCTCTGCCTTGCTTCTACCTTAACTCAACAAACCATTTCCCTCTGTGCTCTCCCACTTGTTATGTTGTGTCTCTAATAATAAACTTTGTGCCTGCATTTACAGTTTCTGCCTCCATGATAAACGTATTGTTCACTGGGGGCAAAGATCCATGGGAAAATAGCTTCTAGACTCTAGCCCTTGCTGGTCTGGTGGCTAGGATGCCTGGTTTTCATCCAGGCTACTCAGGTTCAGTTCCTGGGCAGGGAATTAAGATCTTGCTTCAGGCCACCACTCAGGGCTGCCTCATTGAGATCAGGAGTTCTATTTTTAATCACTTGTTTCTTCTTAACCTGTTACCTCCCCACATTTCTAATGTGTCTATGTCTATAGTAACACATCAGAGTCATACATTGGGATGGATTGTAGACAAAATGGGAAAAGTTTGATCATGTTTGCAGAAGTTGAGTACCTGAGTACCACAAAGATTACTTGTGAAATGAATAAACAGTAGCACTTGCATGTTAGACTTCAAAATTATGCTTTTGTAACTAGTAAAACACAGATTATTTTGTTAATGAATTGAATAATATATTTTGTCGTTGTCTATTTTTTCAATCAATAAATGTTAAAGTGTAACAGTATTGTGTACAAAGCAATCCACTGATTTTTCTTTAAAAGTAGGGTCTATTGTATCAAGAATTTGGGGCATTATTAAGTAGTTAATGAGCTATCTCCATTAAAAGAGTCACAGTCAATATTCCATTTACTTCCCAACCGCTTCACCGAAAGGCAGCATATTCCTTGAGTTGAAACACTTTACTTCTATAGAAAAAAAGTAATTACAAAAAATTTTAAACCTTTAAAAAAGGTTTGGGCGATGAAGTTAGTAAAGAAATGTGTATGCTTAAAAAAAAAGTGTAGTTTATGAAACACCTTCAAATGTTAGGAACACTGTGATAATGTTAAAAAAAAATGCTGAGGCATAGAAGCTTGACTTAAGATCAGTTTCATGTATTATGTACTGTCCTAACATAACCTTCGAGCCTGTGCTTCTTCCAGCCCAGCGTTCCTCGTGAACTCCGGGAGTTGGTGATGGACAGGGAGGCCTGGCGTGCTGTGATTCATGGGGTCGCGGAGAGTCGGACACGACTGAGCAACTGAACTGAACTGAACATAACCTTCAGGAGAAAGAGTGCAAATTCAGTGCCACACAAATAGTCAGAATGTTTGTAGGATCTCGTCAGCAATAAGATAAAGCTGTATATACTGTTTAAAAGGAGAAGAGCTGTTTTAAACGCAGTTCAGTGTCACAGAGCTCAAGACTTCAATTTCCTACATGTCACTAAATGGAACATTCCAATAATCTAGAGCAAAATGCAGGAGAGAGGGAAAGGAAAGTTGAAAAGTTACAAAAACATTAATAATGCTTTCGAGAAATCTGTAAATGCAGTAGTTTTGTGGAAAGCTCTGTAGCCTTTCAGGGCTGTGTGGAAGGATTTTGGCTTTCTGCTTTGTGTACAAGAGCAACCACTAGATCCAGCTGTTTTCATTGTGGCTCTTTTGTTCTCATCGCTCTGCATAAGAAAGAGAAAATGTTCTTAAGTAGTATAAATAAACTCTAAGATCTAGTGGATTAAAATAAAGCTGTTGAAACCATAAAATTTGATTGGAGCCCTGAAGCCTTACTCTGACATTATCTTAAAAAGTACAATAGTTTTTCCCTGAGGAAATATTTCATACACATAAATTATTTCTCTCTATCTCGGTCTTACATACACATACACACTTTTTGGTGATAATCAGTCTTCATTCCAATCCAAAAGAAAGGCAATGCCAAAGAATGCTCAAACTACCATACAATTGCACTCATCTCACAAGCCAAGCTTTAGCAATATGTGAATCGTGAACTTCCAGATGTCCAAGCTGGTTTTAGAAAAGGTAGAGGAACCAGAGATCAAATTGCCAACATCCGCTGGATCATGGAGAAAGCAAGAGAGTTCCAGAAAAACATCTGCTTCATTGACTATGCCAAAGCCTTTGACTGTGTGGATCACAACAAACTGTCGAAAATTCTGAAAGAGATGGGAATCCCAGACCATCTAACCTGCCTCTTGAGAAACCTGAATGCAGGTCAGGAAGCAACAGTTAGAACTGGACGTGGAACAACAGACTGGTTCCAAATAGGAAAAGGAGTACATCAAGGCTGTATATTGTCACCCTGCTTATTTAACTTATATGCAAAGTACATCATGAGGAACGCTGGGCTGGAAGAAGCACAAGCTGGAATCAAGATTGCCGGGAGAAATATCAATAACCTCAGATATGCAGATGACACCACCCTTATGGCAGACAGTGAAGAGGAACTCAAAAGCCTCTTGATGAAAGTGAAAGAGGAGAGTGAAAAAGTTGGCTTGAAGCTCAACATTCAGAAAACTAAGATCATGGCATCTGGTCCCATCACTTCATGGGAAATAGATGGGGAAACAGTGGAAACAGTGTCAGACTTTGTTTTTTTGGGCTCCAAAATCACTGCGGATGCTGATTTCAGCCATGAAATTAAAAGACGCTTACTCCTTGGAAGGAAAGTTATGACCAACCTAGATAGCATATTAAAAAGCAGAGACATTACTTTGCCAACAAAGGTCCGTCTAGTCAAGGCTATGGTTTTTCCCGTGGTCATGTATGGGTGTGAGAGTTGGACTGTGAAGAAAGCTGATCGCCGAAGAATTGATGCTTTTGAACTGTGGTGTTGGAGAAGACTCTTGAGAATCCCTTGGACTGCAAGGAGATCTGACCAGTCCATTCTAAAGGAGATCAGTCCTGGGTGTTCATTGGAAGGACTGATGCTAAAGCTGAAACTGCAATACTTTGGCCACTTCATGCGAAGAGTTGACTCACTGGTCTCTACCCTGATGCTGGGAGGGATTGGGGGCAGGAGGAGAAGGGGACGACAGAGAATGAGATGGCTGGATGGCATCACCGACTCAATGGAGGTGAGTTTGAGTGAACTATAGAAGTTGGTGATGGACAGGGCGGCCTGGCGTGCTGTGATTCATGGGGTCACAAAGAGTCGGACGTGACTGAGTGACTGAACTGAACTGAGGTTAGCAAATTTTTTTTTTCCTTCAAATGCTTATAAAAATGCAAACCTTTGGAAAGATAACTGAATTTATATTTTAAACAGATACTTAATGGAACTAACATATCTGCCAAACATGTTGTGACGTGCACTAATTGACTCCGAAATGAAACTCAAACATATTTAACTAAGCTGAAAACATTGGAACAAAGTATATGTTCTCCAAACCTACTGAACAGAAAGAAAATTGAACTATAGTATCTTTCTTGATCCAAAACAGTGATTCATTTGGAATTTCTATTCAAGCTTCAATTGAAAATTTATCCTAAAAGTGTTCTGGATTTTATGTGACTGGCCAGGTCACTTACTCCATACAAGGAGCCCTGGTCTTCCTTGGGGCTCTGTTGTAGACAAACAGCTGTGAGGACCCTGGAGAAGATATGGAATATTTTTTTCACAAAGAAATGATTAAGCATAATTGGCCATAAATAATAATAATCCCCACTGCTTTCTCAATTATTCCTAGGTTTTATCTGTTGGAGAAACTTCTGACCAAATATCCATCCCATGTACAATCATTTTAATTGGAATTTCAGTCAGTTCAGTTCAGTTGCTCAGTCGTGTCCGACTCTTTGCAACCCCATGCATCACAGCACGCCAGGCCTCCCTGTCCATCACCAACTCCCGGAGTTCAAACTCATGTCCATCAAGTTGGCGATGCCATCCAGCCATCTCATTCTCTGTTATCCCTGTCTCCTCCCACCCCCAATCCCTCCCAGCATCAGAGTCTTTTCCAGTGAGTCAACTCGTCGCATGAGGTGGCCAAAGTATTGGAGTTTCAGCTTTAGCATCAGGAGATGGTTAATATCCAGAATAATACATCCAGGTAAAATCGATGGTCTTAAAAGACCAACTTGTTTTTGCCACTGCTCCAATTAAAGTGTAGCAGTAAAGAGTGAAACTGATATTGATTTTCCTTTTGCTTTTTTTGAAAATAGATTTTTTTTCCTTGATAAGCAATGAAAAAAAAGCATCCTACAGCACTGTTTTTCTTTGTTCTGTAGGGTTGCTCCTAATGTATTCTCGGTTATCTACTGGATAATGAGCAGAGTTTAGTATCAATTAATCCACTGCTATGGTAGTTCCTTTTGCTTGTTTTCATTCAACTCACTTCCAAATACCAAGGAGGAAAATAAGGAAAAAAGCAAAGACAGGCATTTAAGCTTGTAAACTGCATTGAATACGTCACTCAAAGACAGAGTAACAACAGCAGTTTTTCACATGATGGGGGGCGGGGCAGAAAAATTATATTCAAGACAATAAATGAAATACACTAAGCTACTAAGGATTTGAAAAGAGGCTGTAAACTACAGAAGGGAAAAACAAATTATTTTATGTGAATATATCACACCAAGCCAAAAATTTAGTCAGAATGGAAGTTTGACTTTGGAATACTCCCTTTCAGCACTGTCATTCACAATTGTGTCTATTTATAATGTGAGGGGTGGGGGGGGAGGGGGCAGGGAGAGGAAATGAATCATCAAAGATGTTTTGATTTCATGCCTAAGGTTCAACTGGAAGCTTATCTCCCTGAATCACCCTACTATACCATATGGGTGTACACCTCGAGTTACAATTTCCTGTTATTCTTTATTCCTGTAAAACAAATGCAACCCTAAGGTGAAAAAGAGCAATAGTGGGTATAAAATGTTTCTCTCACCACAGACTATGACCGAAAAAGCCATCCAGACCTCCATCCTGTTTCAATAATATCTGTTTGCATGCATCAAGGAAACACAGGGTTCTTTGTGAAAACCTCCAATATACTTGGAAATGTTTTATGGTCATAAAGTCACTCTTTTCCTAATTTAATATTAGCTCCAAGGGAAAAGATCTCTTATGCTGAATGGCAACAGCCTTCAAGACAATAAGGATCCTTGGAGGGTCTTTTATCTCCAAATGAGTTATACCTGGACCTAGTGAAGGCTGATGGGGACAGCTAACCAAGGGTGTTTACAATCCTGGGTCACTGGGTCAGAAAAGGGACCACACCACTAACCTACATTTTCCTTTGAGAGATACTCAAAGCATTCCCTCCTGTCAAGCTGGTAAGCTTCTATTAGTTCTCATTTCTTAAGGAGGAATTATGCCTGCATCTAGAATATATGCATTACCAAGATGAGCTTGAAATTGAATCTTGTTCAGGCAATCAAAACAACTTTTGTGATTCACTTCCTATTACTGAGCTAAAAAAGTGAAGGCACAAATAACCACACTTCACACATAATTATCTCAAAATGCAGCATTTCGCAAATTTGAGAGGCATTTCTAGAACCCAGCTTCACAAAATTCCCTCCTCTACCATCCCACAGTGACCTGACCCCACATCTACCTTCCCTACTGCCCTCCTACCCATGTGGATGGCATGTAGGATGCATTTGATGTGCATTGGGGAGTGACATGACTTTCACATCATTAAGTGTAATTGAACGCTCAGTCCTGGAAGTAGGCATCTTGCTTCTTTCATAAGATGTGGGTTTGGGATGAGGAGGAAGATTAACTGTGTTATGCAAAAATATAAGCACTATATTGAAAAGAAATGGGATCCTCAAAAAAATATAAATTGATCCATTTATAGAAAATACAAAAATAGTCATATCTTATCTGTGCTGTTATTAATAAAAGTAAAGACAGTGGTAACTCTGGTGGGGATTGTTACAGGAAGGGAACAGATAACCTTCTGGTTTTGGTCAAGGTGCAAAAACATGGAGCAAGCTCTAAACTCCACATGTGAATTTTTGGAAGCTTCCTTTCCATTGAGTTGGTGATGGTATACAACCATCTTATCCTCTGCTGACCACTTCTTCTCCTCCTGCATTCAATCTTTTCCAGCATTAGGGTCTTTTCCATTGAGTCAGTCCTTCTCATCAGGTGGCAAAAGTATTGGGGCTTCAGCTTCAGCCTCAGTCCTTCCAAGGAATATTCAAGATTGGTTTCCTTCAGGTTTGACTGGTATGATTTCCTTGCAGGCCAAGGGACTCTCAAGAGTCTTCACCAACACTACAATTTGAAAGCATCATTTTTTTTGCACTCAGCCTTCCTTATGGTCCAGTTCTCACATCTGTACATGATTACTGGAAAAAACATAGCTTTGACTATACAGACCTTTGTCACCAAAGTAATGTCTCTGCTTTAAAATATAGTATCTAGGTTTGTCATAACTTTTCTTCCAAGGAGCAAGCATCTTTTAATTTCATGGCTGCAGTCACCATCTGCAGTGATTTTGGAGCCCAAGAAATAAAGTCTGTCACTGTCTCAATTGTTTCCCCATTTATTTACCATGAAATGATAGACCAGATGCCTTGATCTTCGTTTTTTGAATTTTGAGTTTTAAGCCCACTTTTTCACTCTCTCTTCGTTTTCTGCCATAAGGTTTGTGTGATCTGCATATCTGAGGCTATTGATATTTCTCCTGGAAATCTTGATTCCAGCTTGTGCTTCATCCAACCTGGCATTTCTCATGATGTACCCTTTCTATAAGTTAAATAAACAAGGTGACAATATACAGCCTTGACGTACTCGTTTACCAATTTGGAACCAGTCTTTCGTTCCATGTGTGGTTGTAACTGTTGCTTCTTGACCAACATACTGATTTCTCAGGAGGGAGGTAAGTTGGTCTGGTATTCCCTTCTCTTTCAGAATTTTCCACAGTTTATTGTGATCCACACAGTCAAAGGCTATAGTGTGGTCAATGAAGCAGAAGTAGATGTATTTCTGAAATGCTCTTGCTTTGTCTGTGATCCAGTGGATGTTTGGTAATTTGATCTCTGGTTCCTCTGCCTTTTCTAAATTCAGCTTGAACATCTAGAAGTTCTTGGTTCAGCCTCACTTGGAAAATTTGGAGCATTACTTTACTAGCATGTGAGATGAGTGCAATTGTGCAGTGGTTTGAATATTCTTTGGCATTGCCTTTCTTTGGATTAGAATGAAAATGGACCTTCTCCAGTCCTTGGCCAGTGCTGAGTTTTCATAATTTGCTGGCATATTGAGTGCATCACTTTGATAGCACTGTCTTTTAGGATTTGAAATAGCTCAACTGGAATTGCATCACCTCCACTAGCTTTGTTTGTAGTGATGCTTCCTAAGGCCCACATGAGTGCACATTCCAGGATATCTGGCTCTAGGTGACTGATCACACCATCATGGTTATCTGGGTCATGAAGATCTTTTGTACAGTTCTTCTGTGTAGTCTTGCCACCTCTTCTTAATATCTTCTGCTTCTGTTAGGTCTATACCATTGCTGTCCTTTATTGACCCCATCTATGTATGAAATGTGCCGTTGGTATCTCTAATTTTCTTGAAAAGATCTCTAGTCTTTCCTGTTCTTTTGTTTTCCTCTATTTCTTTGCACTGATCACTGAGAAAGGCTTTCTTATCTCTCCTTGCTATTCTTTGGAATTCTGCATTCAAATGGGTGTATCTTTCCTTTTCTCCTTTGTTTTTCACTTCTCTTCTTTTCACAGCTATTTTTAAGGCCTCCTCAGACAGCCATTTTACTCTTTTGCATTTCTTTTTTTGGGACATGGTCTTTATCCCTGTCTCCTGTACAATGTCACGAACCTCCATCCATAGTTCACCAGGCACTCTATCATGCAACCTAGCAATTGAATTCCTGGGCATTTATTCCAAAGAAATTAAGACTTTTGTCTGAACAAAAACCTACACGTGATGGTTCATCACAGCTTTATTTAATATAAAACCAGAAACAACCAAGATATCTCTCAATGAGTTGTTGTTCATTCGCTCAGTCATGTACAACTTTTTGTGATTCCATGAACTACAGAATGCCAGGCTTCCCTGTGCTTCAGTGTCTACTGGAGTTTGCTCAAACTCATGTCCATTGAGTCAGTGATACCATCCAATATCTCATCCTGTGTCAACCCCTTCTCCTCATGTCCTCAATCTTTCCCAGCATCAGGGCCTTTTCCAATGAGTTGGTTCCTTGAATCCCGCAGCCTTTTCCGATGAGTTGGGTCCTTGAATCCAGTGGCCAAAGCTGATGCTAGAGCTTCAACATCAGTCCTTCCAATGAACTATTGTTGTTGTTCAGTTGCTTAGTCATATCTGACTATTTGTGACTCCATGGACTGCAGCATGCCAGGGTTCCCTATCCTTCACCATCTTCTGGAGCTTGCACAAACTCCATTGAATCGGTGATGCCATCCAACCATCTCATCCTCTGTCATCCCCTTCTCCTCCTGCCTTCAGTCTTTCCCAGCATCATGGTCTTTTCTAATGAGTCAGTTGTTCTCATCAGGTGGCCAAAGTATTGGAGCTTCAGCTTCAGCATCAGTCCTTTCAATGAATATTCAGGTTTGAGCTCCTTGCTGTCCAAGGGATTCTCAAGAATCTTCTCCAACACCACACTTTGAAAGAATCAGTTCTTTAGCACTTGGCCTTCTTTGTGGTCCAGCTCTCACATGTGTACATGACTACTGGAAAAACCATAGCTTTGGCTAGATGGAACTTTGTCAGCGAAGTGATGTCTCTGCTTTTTAATACACTGTCTAGAACTGTCATTTATGCAAAATTCAGACTTAAAGAAGTAGGGAAAATCACTAACCATTCAGGTATGACCTAAATCAAATCCCTTATGATTATACAGTGGAAGTGAGAAATAGATTCAAGGGTTTAGATCTGATAGAGTGCCAGAAGAACTATGGATGGAGGTTCATGATATTGTACAGGAGACAGGGATCAGGACCATCCCCAAGAAAAAGAAATGCAAAAAGGCAAAATGTTTGTCTAAGGAGATCATGGCATCTGGTCCCATCACTTCATGGGAAATAGATGGGGAAACAGTGTCAGAATTCATTTTTTTGGGCTCCAAAATCACTGCGGATGCTGATTGCAGCCATGAAATTAAAAGACGCTTACTCTTTGGAAGGAAAGTTATGACCAGCCTAGATAGCACATTAAAAAGCAGAGACATTACTTTGCCAACCAAGGTCCATCTAGTCAAGGCTATGGTTTTTCCAGTGATCATGTATGGATGTGAGAGTTGGACTGTGAAGAAGGCTGATCGCCGAAGAATTGATGCTTTTGAACCGTGGTGCTGGAGAAGACCCTTGAGAGTCCCTTGGACTGCAAGGAGATCCAACCAGTCCATTCTAAAGGAGATCAGTCCTGGGTGTTCATCAGAAGGACTGATACTAAAGCTGAAGCTCCAATACTTTGGCTACCTCATGCGAAGAGTTGACTCACTGGAAAAGACCCTGATGCTGGGAGGGATTGGGGGCAGGAGGAGAAGGGGACGACAGAGAATGAGATGGCTGGATGGCATCACCGACTCGATGGACATGTTTGAGTGAACTCCAGGAGTTGGTGATAGACAGGGAGGCCTGGCGTGCTGTGATTCATGGGGCTGCAAAGAGTCAGACACGACTGAGCGACTGAACTGAACTGAACTGAACTGAAGGAGGCCTTACAAATGGCTGAGAAAAGAAGAGAAGCTAAAGGCAAAGAAAAAAAGAAAAGATATGCCCATCTGAATGCACAGTTTCAAAGAGCTAGGAGAGATAAGAAAGCCTTCTTCAGCTATCAATGCAAAGAAAGAGGAAAAAACTAGAATGGGAAAGACTAGAGATCTCTTCAAGAAAATTAGAGATAGCAAGGGCACATTTTATAAAAAGATAGGAACAACAAAGGACTGAAATGGTATGGAACTAACAGAAGCAGAAGATACTAAGAAGAGGTGGCAAGAATACACAGAAGAACCATACAAAAAAGATCTTCATGACCCAGATAACTATGATGGTGTGATCATTCACCTAGAGCCAGACATCCTGGAGCAAGAAGGCAAGTGGGTCTTAGGAAGCATCACTACAAACAAAGCTAGTAGAGGTGATGGAATTCCAGCTGAGCTGCTTCAATTCCTAAAAGATGATGGTGTGAAAGTGATGCACTCAATACGCCAGCAAATTTGGAAAACTCAGCAGTGGCCACAGGACTGGAGAAGGTCCATTTTCATTCCAATCCAAAGAAGACAATGCCAAAGAATGTTCAAACCACTGCACAACTGCACTCATCTCACATGCTAGTAAGTAATGCTCAAAATTCTCCAAGCCAGGCTTCAACAATACATGTACTGTGAACTTCCAGGTATTCAAGCTGGATTTAGAAAAGGCAGAGGAACCAGAGATGAAATTGCTGACATCCACTGAATCATCGAAAAAGCAAGAGAGTTCCAGAAAAACAGTTTTTTTCCCTCCTTTATTGACTATGCCAATGCCTTTGACTGTGTGGATCCCAACAAACTGTGGAAAATTCTGAAAGAGATGGGAATACCAGACCACTTGACCTGCCTCTTGAGAAATCTGTGTGCAGGTCAGGAAACAACAGTTAGAACTGAACACGGAACAACAGACTGGTTCCAAATAGGAAAAGGAGTATGTCAAGGCTGTATATTGTCACCCTGCTTGCTGCTGCTGCTGCTGCTAAGTTGCTTCAGTCATGTCCAACTTGTGTGACACCATAGATGGCATCCCACCAGGCTCTCCCATCCCTGGGATTCTCCAGGCAAGAGTACTGGAGTGGGGGCCATTGCCTTCTCTAGTCACCCTGCTTATTTAACTTGTTTGCACAGTACATCATGGGAAATGCTGGGCTGAATGAATTGCAAGCTAGAATCAAGATTGCTGGGAGAAATATCAATAACCTCAGATATGCAGATGACACCACCCTTATGGCAGAAAGTGAAGAGGAACTAAAGAGCCTCTTGATGAAAGTGAAGGAGGAGACTGAAAAAGTTGGCTTAAAGCTCAACATTCAGATAACGAAGATCATGGTATCTGGTCCCATCACTTCATGGCAAATAGATGGGGAAACAATGGAAATAGTGTCAGATTTTATTTTCTTGGGCTCCAAAATCACTGCAGATGGTGACCACAGCCATGAAATTAAAAGATGCTTACTCCTTGGAAGGAAAGTTATGACCAAACTAGACCACATATTATAAAGCAGAAATATTACTTTGCTGACAAAGGTCCATCCATTCAAGGCTATGGTTTTTCCAGTAGTCAGGTATGGATGTGAGAGTTGGAGTATAAAGAAAGCTGAGCACCAAAGAATTGTTGCTTTTGAACTGTGGTGTTGGAGAAGACTTTTGAGAGTCACTTGGACTGCAGGGAGATCCAACCAGTCCATCATAAAGGAAATCAGTTCTGAGACAGGCTGAGGTTACAAGCCCTCAAGTGAAAAGGCTCAGCTTTGTCAACAATCTGTTAGATATGTGGGCCTAATCATATCAGGAGGGACTAGGCCCTGAAAGAATTAAACTTATACTAAATCATCCCTTGTAGCTCAGTTGGTAAAGAATCTGCCTGTAGTGCAGGAGACCTGGGTTCGATCCCTGGGTTGGGAAGATCCCCTAGAGAAGGAAATGGCAACCCACTCCAGTATCCTTGTCTGGAAAATCTCATGGACACAGGAGCCTGGTGGGCTGTAGTCCATGGGGTCACAAAGAGTCGGGCACGACTGAGCAACTAACACTAACACTTATCCACTGGAAGGCGGAAACTCCAATACTTTGGCCACCTGATGCGAAGAACTGACTCATTTGAAAAGACCCTGATGCTGGGAGGGATTGAGGGCAGGAGGAAAGGCGATGTCAGAGAATGAGATGGTTGGATGGCATCACCAGCTCGATGGACATGGGTTTGGGTAAACTCTGGGAGTTGGTGATGGACAGGGAAGCCTGGCGTGCTGAAGTTCATGGGGTCGCAAAGAGTCGCACACGACTGAGTGATTGAACTGAATTGATGATAGATATATATTTCTTTTTCAAAGTTTTGCCACACTTTTCCAGAGTGGCTGTATCATTTAATATTCCCACCAGCTACGTGTGGGAGATCCAGTTTCTCCGCATCCTTACTTGTGTTTATATTATTAGCTTTAATTTTAGCTTTTCTAGTAGGTGTGTTGTGATGAGTCGTCATGGTCATCATTTTAATTTCTCTAGTGGCTAGTGATGTGAAAATTTGTCATGTGCTTATTTGCCTTTCCTGTGTCCTCTTCAGTGAAATGTCCCCTCATATTTTCTCCCTTTAGTTTGTTTTCTTTACTTTCACTTTTGCCTAGTTAATTGCCTCAATATGTGTAGCTCTTCTTAAAAGAGCTTAGGATAGTTTTCCCACTCCAGTATCTACAGGCTGAGATTTCTGCTAGTGATGCCTGATTCTTCCCACATGTCCACAGAGTGCCTCCTCTTCCGTACCCCATTTACATTAATCTTCTTTATTCTGTCTGAAAAGCCACTTTCTAGACTCTTTGCCTCCTTTGTTACTGATGGAACTTCAAAACCCTCATGGACTCAGATCAAATGGCAGCTCTTTCAGGAATCGTTGAATTTTCCTACCAAATGAACACAAGCATGCATCCCTTAAATTTGCACAATACTTTTAAAAATATTTCCAGGTGGCACCCTGGCAAATACTGTTGGCATCACGGCCATATGGCACTTGGCATTTTTTCCCCCTCTGACTTCTGTGGCAGCAACGACTGCCCCCTGTCTTTCTCTGCCCAGGGGCTTTCTCTGGCTTCCAGAAGATAGTGTGTCTGAGCAGACTTTCTGAGAGTCATCTGCAATCAACGGGGAATAAACACCTGAGCTTCTTCACCTCTGACTTCAGATTACCCAGAGTCCCCAAGTGGGATTAAGTCCCCATTGCCCACAGTGGTAACTGGCTTGAAAACATATCTCTTATTGATTGCTTTTCCTGTCTCTTTCCTAATGATATTTTCTGAGGTCCCTTTCTGCATAAACTCAAATAATTGTCTCCAGTTCTGCTTTGGGGGAGCTCCTAAATAGGCAGCATGTGTTACTTTCTGCTGCCTCACTCTTGGTGTTTCCTACTAAACTGACAGGAAGGAAACTGGAAAGAGAGAGAGAAAATAAGAGGATGTCATGGTAGAGAGAACAGCAAGTTAAAAGGCCACGATGGCAACATACTCGTGGGTTCAGGGAAGAATAAGCTATCAGTCAGCCTGCAGTGAAGGGGGCAAGGATACCCATGGCTGGAGTTGGAGATGGGCTCCGGTAGCAAAGGTCTGACTTTCCCTTTCAGAGAAGGAATGAGGGAAAAGATGAGGACAGGCGGCTGAGGAGAGTTTTGTGGACGAATGGCTTTGGAAATGTAATGTTTCTCATTAATATCATCAGTGTCTGCACCTTTAATATATCATCAGGGCACTCAGGCTATTTCTCCTGGTATTTTGAAGTTATTAATGCACATAATCAAACTAATTAGAAAACTTAGGATATTCTTGTTAAATGGAAAATTGGATATGCGAACAAGGTTCCAGGTTATATATCTGTTCATTAAACGGATGTGAAGGCAGCACACGTTGTTGGGTTAGGTATGATGGTGTGGTTAAACTGACAGTCTGTGAATTGGGCAGGGACAGGAGCCGTTTTCAAACTGGGATTCACTGGCCATTGAATTTGGTTAGGCTATTTATGCTACATTCTCAGGTTATTAATCTCAAAAATGAAACCACGTGAATCTTGACATACGTGCTTCCCAAACCAGGGGGTAATAGCATTAACACCAGCCAGCTGTATCTGTGACCGGAAGCCATGAGCCTTTTCCACAGAGCTGAAAAATAGATTTCGTTCTTGACCTGAGACACTACCATTTATCTAAGAATTGATCCAAGTCTGTAAGAATCAGTGACTTTGAGGAAGAGAACGTTCCCTGGAGACCAAGCTGGGTGGTATCCAGATCCATTTCATTTGTGTTTGAAGGTAGACTTCCAGGTTTTAAGTTTTACAATGAACATGGAAAGATGCCTGACATCACTCATAACTGGGGCATGCAAATCAAACAACAGTGAGATGCCACCTCACACCTGTAAGAATGGCTGTTATCAAAAGGATAACAAATGCTTGTGAGGAGGTGGAGAACAGGGAACCATGGTACATAGTTGGTGGAATGCAAATCGGTGCAGCCACTATGGAAAACAGTATGGAAGTCTTTCAAACAATTAAAAATAGAACTACCATATGATCCAGCTATTCCTCTTCTGGATATATATATTTAAAGAAATGATATCAGGCCTCAAAGAGATAATCTGCACTCCCATGTTCACTGCAGAGTGACTTACAATAGTCAAGACATGTAAACAGCTAAACTGTCTATTGATAGATGAACAGATCTGTCTTTTTATTTATCTGGATCCATGTATATAATGGAATATTACTTAGCCCAAAGAGAAGGAAATGCTGCCTTGGTAATAAGATGGGGGTACCCTGAGGGCATTATCCTGTGTGGAATAAGTCATAGAAAGACAAATATTATATGTCACTTATATGGGGAATCTTCGGAGAAGGCAATGGCAAGCCACTCCAGTACTCTTGCCTAGAAAATCCCATGGATGGAGGAGCCTGGTAGGCTGCAGTCCATGGGGTTGCTAAGGGTTGGACATGACTGAGTGACTTCACTTTCACTTTTCACTTTCACACATTGGAGAAGGAAATGGCAACCCACTCCAGTGTTCTTGCCTGGAGAATCCCAGGGATGGGGGAGCCGGGTGGGCTTCCGTCTATGGTGTCACACAGAGTCGGACACGACTGAAGTGACTTAGCAGCAGCAGGAGCATCATATGGGGAATCTTAAAAGACTGAACTCACAGAAACAGAGAATAGAATGGTGGTTGCCAGAGACTAGAGGCTGGGGAAGTAGGGAGATGTTCATCAGAGAGTAAACACTTTTAGTGTTCAGTGCTAAGGATCTAAAGCACAGTGGCTTTATAGATGACTGTATAGTATCATAAAGTATATGCTGACTCTAGTTAACAGTTGCTTTTGTTTAGTCAGTAATATGGTTCCAACATTTGTGCAACCCCATGGACTATAACCCACCAGGCTCTCGTGTCCATGATATTTCCCAGGGAAGGACTGGGTTGGCGTTTCCTTCTCTTCAGTACAGTTTCTTTGCTCAGTCATGTACAAATATTTGTGACCCCATGGACTGCAGCATGCCAGGTTTCCCTGTCCTTCGCCAACACGCAGAGCTGGTCCATCAGCTCAGTGATGCCATCCAGCCATCTCATCCTCTGTCGTCCCCTTCTCCTCCTTCCTTCAGTCTTTCCCAGCATCAGGCTCTTTTCCAACGAGTCATATCTTCACATCAGGTGGCCAAAGTATTGGAGCTTCACCCGTAGCATAAGTCCTTCCAATGAATATTCAGGACTGATTTCCTTTAGGATGGACTGATTTGATCTCCTTGCAGTCCAAGGGAATCTCAAGAGTCTTCTCCAACAAAACAGTTTGAAAGCATCAATTCTTCAGCACTCAGCCTTCTTTATGGTCCAACTCTCACATCTGTACATGACTACTGGAAAAACCATAACTTTGAAACCATAAACCATAAACAGACCTTTGTCACCAAAGCAATGTCTCTGTTTTTTAATATGCTGTTTAGGATTGTCACAGATATTCTTCCAAGGAGTAAGCACCTTTTAATTTCATGAGTGTAATCATCATGTGCAGTGATTTTGGAGCCCAAGAAAATAAGGTCTGTCACTGTCTCAATTGTTTTCCCATTTATTTGCCATGAAATGATGAGACCAGATGCCGTGATCTTCATTTTTTTAATGTTGAGTTTTAAGCCTGCTTTTTCACTCTCTCTTCATTTTCTGCCATAAGGGTTGTGTTATCTGTGTATCTGAGGTTACTGATATTTCTCTTGGCAATCTTGATTCCAGCTTGTGCTTCATCCAACCTGGCATTTTGCATGATGTACTCTGCCCATCTTTTCATGAAATGTGTCCTTGGTATCTCTAATTTTCTTGAAGAGATCTCTAGTCTTTCCCATTGTATTGTTTTCCTCTTTCTTTGCATTGATCACTTAGGAAGGCTTTCTTATCTTTCCTTGCTATTCTTTGGAATTCTGCATTTAAATGGGTATATCTTTCCTCTTCTCCTTTGCCTTTCAGTTCTTTTCTTGGCTATTTGTAAGGCCTCCTCAGACAACCATTGTGCCTTTTTGAATATTTTTTTCTTGGGGATGGTTTTGATCACTGCCTCCTGTACAATGTTACATCCATAGTTCTTCAGGGATTCTGTCTATCAGATCTAATCCCTTGAATCTATTTGTCACTTCCATTTTATAATTGTAAGGGATTTGACTTAGGTCCTACTAGAATGGTCTAAAGGTTTTCCCTACTTTCTTCAAATTACATCTGAATTTTGCAATAAGGAATTCATGATCTGAACCACAGTCAACAGTCTTGCTTTTGCTGACTGTGTAGAGTAGATCTTCTCCATCTTCAGCTGCAACGAATATAATCAATCTGATTTCCATCAACCATCTGGTGATGTCCATGTGTAGAGTAGTCTCCTGTGTTGTTGGAAGAATGTGTTTGCTATGACCAGTGCCTTCTTTTGGCAAAACTCTGTTAGCCTTTGCCCTGCTTCATTTTTCACTCCAAGGCCAAGCTTGCCTGTTACTCCAGGTATCTCTTGACTTCCTCTTGACTGAAATCTTTTGAATTCTAGTCCCCTGTTTTGAAAAGGATATCTTTTTTTGGAGTAAGGTCTAGAAGGTTTTATAGATCTTCATAGAACTGTTCAACTCCAGCTTCTTCAGCATTACTGGTTGGGGCATAGACTTGAATTACTGTGATATTAAATGGTTTGTCTTGGAAATGAACAGAGATCATTCTGTCATTTCTGAATTTGCACCCAAGTACTGCATTTCAGACTCTTGTGGACTATTATGGCTACTCCATTTCTTCTAAGGGATTCTTGCCCCAGGTAGTAGATACAATAGTCATCTGAATTAAGTTTGCCCATTGCAGTCCAGTTTAGTTCAATGATTCCTAAAATGTTGATGTTCACTGTTGCAATCTCCTGTTTGACCACTTCCAATTTACGGTGATTCATGGACCTAACATTTCAGATTCCTATGCAGTATTGTTCTTTACAACATCGGATTTTTATTTCCATCACCAGTCACAACCACAACTGGGTATTATTTTTGCTTTGGCTCCATCCCTTTATTCTTTTTGAATTTACTTCTCCACTCTTCTTCCAGTAGCATATTGGGCACCTACCAACCTTTGGAGTTCATCTTTCAGTTTCATATATTTTTACCTTTTCATAGTGTTCATGGGGTTCTCAAAGCAAGAATACTGAAGTGGTTTACCATTCCCTTATTCAGTGGACCACATTTTGTCAGAACTCTCCACCATGACCTGTCTTACATTGGCATGGCTCATAATTTCATTGAGTTAGACAAGATTGTGATCCAAGTGATCAATTTGGTCAGTTTTCTGTGATTGCATTTTTCATTCTTTCTGTCCTCTGATGGATAAGAATAAAAGGCTTGTGGGAAGCTTCCTGATGGGAGGGACTGGCTGTGGGGGAATCTGAGTCTTGCTCTGATGGACAGGGCCATGACTAGAAAATCTTTAATCCAATTTTCTGTTGATGGATGGGACCATGTTCCCTCCCTGTAGTATGGCCTGAGGTCAAACTATGGTTTGATAATGGCAGAAATGGTGACCTCCTTCTAAAGGACTTGTGCCAGCACACCGTGGCTCACAGGACTGTTGTGTTCAGTGTCCTTTACCCCATGGCAGGCCACTCTCGACCCACGCCTCCACAGTGACTTCTGGACAGTCACAGGCAAGTCTGGCTCAATCTCCTGTGGAATCACTGCTCCTTTCTTCTGGGTCCTGGGGCACACAGGTTTTGCTTGTGCCCTCCAGGAGTCTGTCTCCCCAGTTTTGTGGAAGTTCCACAGTCAAATCCCACTGGTCTCCAGAGTTAAATTCCCTGGGGTTCTTAGTCCCTTTGCTGGATCCCCAGGTCGGAGAATATGTTGTGAGCCCTACAACTTTTGTAACAGTGTGAGAACTTGTTTGGTATAATTGTTCTCCTTCTCTAATAGTTAACAATACTATACAATATACTTGAAAGTTGCTATAAGAGTAGAGCTTTAATGTTCTTACTATAACAACAACAATAAAATAGTAAATTATGTGAAGGGTGTGTTAACTGACCTTATTGTAGTAAACATTTCACAATATGTACATGTATCAAATTATCACATTGTATACATTAAACTTATGAAATGTTATGTATGAATCATATCTCAATAAAGCCAGGGCAGAGAAAAGTTATGCCATGAACAGGGAAAAGAAATATAAATGTCCATTTTGGCATCTTCCTTATATGCATTTTCAGGGATAAAACACTTTAGGAGAGATAATTGTTCACATTATAGTAGCTTTCTCCTAGTTATGTACCTTTGTTTGGTAATCCTGTTATCATTCGACAAATTACCCCCCAAATGTAGCGGTTTAAAATGACAGAGGATTTATTTGGGTCAGAGCTCAATAGACAATAGCTCTGTGCCTCATTTGGTTTGTGCTGTAAACAGGTCTGGATGCTGGAATCATCTTGAGATCCACTCCCACATGTGTCTTGCTCAGAAGCTGAAACAGTTGGTGCTGGTAAGACCAGGGCTCCTGGGTCAGGTCTTTCAGTGGGAGATGTCCATGTGGTCTCCCCTGTTTGGTAGCCTCAGTGTGGTTGAACTTCTTACATATTGGCACAGTGTTCTCAGAGCACACCCCTCAAAGGATTGCATCAGACAAAGCCATCCTGCCTTTACTACCTAGTTTCAGAAATCACATATCATACATCTACTGCAGTCTGCTGACCAAGACATTTACAAGGTTTGCTCGAGTTCAAGGGAGGGGACACAATTGGAGGAGTGTCGTGTCACAGTGTAGGAAGACTCTCCATCTTTGGAAAACACTGTCAGAGTATCTTGCCTTTCCTGATATGTGCTGAACTACAGACCTGTGAGTTCTCTTTCTAACAGGCAAATAACTCATGCCCTTCAAGATCTGCATCTGGCTCCTTGAACAGAACAACTGTAAACAATAAAAAGATGAAGAAAACACTCATATTGCATACCACGCCCAGCATTTTTATACCTGAAATCAGACAGAACTGAGTCTGAATCTCAGCTCTGCTCTTTTCAACTCAGATTTCTTCATCTGCTGAAATGTATAGAATTCCTACCTAAGGGTAGTTAAAGTGATTAAAAGAGATAGTTCAAGTAAACCCTGGATGGAATGCCTGCTTGTATACTTACAGATTTTAGAGGGGAGTGTTAATGATGGATGGAGATAGAAATTAATAGTAGTAAAAGCAGTGAAGTATTTTTTAAATTGTTTGGAATCATCTCTATAGATTTTCTTCTGGGTGGTTCCCCTAAATTGCACAATAAGTGAGCTTCCTTTAGTTTTATGCCATTCAAGTTCAAGAACATTACTGCTGAGTATTAGTGTGTATATATGAAGAATGCACATGGATTTGAATTAAACAGAACCAAGTCAAGTGCCCTCTTAAAAGAATACCTCAGTTGTGTTCTTGGTTCTGCCCCTAATCACTGTGGAACTTGGCACTGGTACGCCTTGTGTTTCCGACAATGATTACATTGCTTTAGGGTTGGCCCTTTCTACTGCAGAAGATCTGTGAGTTAGGATTTGGAGTGAAACCTACAAATACTGAGTGGGAAGCAACTGCCCTCAGAAGGGAGGCTGCTGCCCTTCAGAAAACCTGTGAGCTGACTGGGGTTTCCCAGACTCCCTCCCTCCATCAGGGCCCCCCTTCCATCAGGGTCCCAGGCTCCCTCCTTCCATCAGGGCCCCCCTTCCATCAGGGCCCCAGGCTCCCTCCTTCCATCAGGGCCCCCCTTCCATTAGGGTCCCAGGCTCCCCCCTTCCATCAGGGCCCCAGGCACCCCCCTTCCATCAGGGCCCCAGACTCCCTCCTTCCATCAGGGCCCCCCTTCCATCAGGGCCCCAGACTCCCACCTTCCATCAGGGCCCCCCTTCCATCAGGGCCCCCCCTTCCATCAGGGCCCCAGACTCCCTCCTTCCATCAGGGTCCCCCTTCCATCAGGGCCCCAGGTGCCCCCCCTTCCATCAGGGCCCCAGGCGCCCCCCTTCCATCAGGGCCCCAGACTCCCTCCTTCCATCAGGGCCCCCCTTCCATCAGGGCCCCAGACTCCCACCTTCCATCAGGGCCCCCCTTCCATCAGGGCCCCCCCTTCCATCAGGGCCCCAGACTCCCTCCTTCCATCAGGGTCCCCCTTCCATCAGGGCCCCAGGTGCCCCCCCTTCCATCAGGGCCCCAGACTCCCTCCTTCCATCAGGGCCTCAGACTCCCTGCTTCCATCAGGGCCCCAGATTCCCTGTTTCTATCAGGGCCCCAGACTCCCTCCTTCCATCAGGGCCTCAGACTCCCTGCTTCCATCAGGGCCCCAGATTCCCTGTTTCTATCAGGGCCTCAGACTCCCTCCTTCCATCAGGGCCTCAGACTCCCTGTTTCTATCAGGGCCCCAGCTTCTCTCCATCCACAGAATCCCCCCCTGCCCCCCCCCCCACCATTACTTGCATTCCGGGCTCCTCACTTATCATGGAACTGCCAGTTCTCTCGCAGCCACTTTACAGTTCTCTTCAACTGTTCATTTGCTGTTCCTCTCTTGCTCTGCAGTTCACTGAAACCTTGTAGATTTTCCAAAGGTGAGTGATGTGTGCTTTACTTCAGTGATTCTCACATCACTGCATATGCTTCTAACCCCCATCACTGCCTGGACACTGTTCTCAGTCCAAAGAGTCATGCTGGGCCCCAGAAGTGCTCTGTTTCAGGCTGGCTCCCCCATCAAGCATACCTGGAGCCCTGGATTCATGTGCATGGAGCATGTTTCCGAGACACGCCAGTACACAGGTGGGAAACTGGGGCCATAAAGAGAGGAGCCACAAGAGGGACATTTTCCAGCAGGTTCTACCCTATGGACAAGTGGAGCTTGATCCCGTTGGGGAGCCCTGGGAAGCAGTGCAGGGTGCATTCCTCAGAGTGATCCCACCCAAGGTGGGAAAGGCCTGGCCTGTCTACCCTCCCATCCGCTCATATCAGTTCCCGGGCCACTCTGCAATAGTTAGTCCCACAGCTAGAGAAAGCTGTCGGGCAAATAATTGTGTGTGATAAAATGTGCTCCATTGTGGACTGAAGTAATGGGGCAAAGGGATGCATTCCTTTTGTAGGGCTACTGTAACAAAATGTCACAAACTGGGTGGCTTAGACAAGGAGAAATGAATCTTGATAAAGCGCCTACTTCCAAAGAAGGGTACATTCTGAAGTACCAGGGGTTAGGATGTCAACAAATCTTTTGGGGGAGACAGACGAAGGGACAAAAGCACAGTGCTAGCATCATCTGATGTAGTGTCTGCAAGTGCAGTGGAGAACAATAATAGAAAGGAAATAGGATGTTCCTTTGTGATTCCTAAAGCCTTAGCACAGTTCTACACACAGAGTTGGAGTTAAATACATGTTTTTGTCATGGCTAAATGTATAAATGTAAAGAGTGTAACTATTCACATTGTTCTTCACTGGGTATATAATATCTATCAGTGAGCATCCAGTTAGTGCACAGGGTCTTCGTGGGTCTTTTGTGTTTCTTGTTATTTTAATGGTTTGTTTATCTACTCACTAAGGATGTTTAGCATCTCCATATGTTGAAATGTTGAGATCAGTAAAGTGATCGATTAGAAGTAAATTGTAATCTCCCTGGAGAATTATTTTGAGGAAGAAGGGTTAACATTTTGATATCTTGTTGATAAAAGTGCCTCCAAAAAAAAAAAAAGCAATTTTATAATGTGTTAGCCTGAAAATGTAATGTCAACATGGAAGTGTCTCCTAGCTTACCTAAAATGGTCTCAGTGATACAGTGAAGCTCACATGAGGCTCTCATTTGGTGTATTTAATTTTACTATTATTTTTAATGCATTTCCTTAGCAACTCAGAAATAGACATTCTAAGCACTGAAGGTATAATTGTATAAAAATGCACTGGCTTTGTTTCAGTTTCACAGTGGTAGAAATTATAGCAATGCAGACCTTCTTTCTCTGTATATTATGGGGAAATGACATTAATGCGAAACAATGGGTGATGACTGAGAGTTGTTGTTAATCAGTGCAGTGACAGAAAATCCCCTGAATAATTACCAGGTATAAAAACGGGAACAGGTCAGTGCTACAATCCCTTTCTGTTATTAATTGGAAAAAGGACGGTTTTCGTCTTATTTTGACAGTCCCTGCCTAAACTATTAACAGTTTCTCAACTCTGCATTACTAGGTTAAATCACCAGTTGCAGCTGCTGATGACCGAGCACCCCCTCCCTGCTCCTTGCAGTCTTGCTCCTTGGGGTTCTGTCGCCCGAGACCGACGGGGCTCCTTTAAGTACTATTCTTAAAAGACACAGTTGTGTCTTTTGTTTTTCCCTGAAACCTCCTAGGTTTTGTACTGGTATTAAACAGGCCGTCACCAGGGTTGGCTGCTTCCAGTAAATGCAGAACTAAGGGAGACTGTAGCGCTTAGAGACAGGTGATCTTTTTAAACCATATAATGGAGATAAAAGGTTGAGCCAACTGCTCTTTTTCTGACTTGAGTTAGAATAGAAACATTGTAAATGATACTCTGAAACAACTGCTGCTGCTGCTGCTAAGTCACTTCAGTCGTGTCCGACTCTGTGTGACCCCATAGATGGCAGCCCACCAGGCTCCCCCGTCCCTGGGATTCTCCAGGCAAGAACACTGGAGTGGGTTGCCATTTCCTTCTCCAATGTGTGAAAGTGAAAAGTGAAAGTGAAGTCGCTCAGTCATGTCCGACTCGTAGCGACCCCATGGACTGCAGCCTACCAGGATCCTCCGTCCATGGGATTTTCTAGGCAAGAGTACTGGATTGGCTTGCTGAGCCACCGTAAATATATCCACTGACGGAGGAAAAAGAAAGAAAAGAACATTTATTTAACTCTGTTCGTTATTGGCAATGTGTATGTTAAAACCGAAAAGCTGAGCGATCCGATGTTCAGGGTTGATTTCGTAGGTAGCAAGATTGCATAGTGAAGAGACAGTTAAATGACAGACCTTCCTGCCTTGTCTTTCTTGACATCTTTCCGTGGCCTGTGTGGAGGACTGGGTCAGCCTTCCCTGACTGTCCTGCACACTGACCCCCCCAGGAGGACGGTCACGGAACCTGTGTCTCCTGGCCCCCTCCTCCCCTGCACACCGACCGCTCCTCACTGTGAGCATTCTGACTGTTTCCCCGAGCACCCTCTCTGTCAGTGGAAACCAGGCTCGGCCATTCACGGAGCAGGTCAGAGGTAGGCTGAAGTCCCTGTCCACGTGGGCAGGTCTCCGTCTGCCCCCTTCTGTGTGGGGTGCAATCCACCCTCATCCCCGACATCCCCGGTTGGATGGAGCTCTGATTGCTCACAGAGGTCATCTGCCTGTAATGTACCAGTATTGGCTTCCTTCTTTGCCTTCTCTTATTTCCTGGACTCGCCCCAACCTCCACTCCCAAACTACCAGCACTCACATCTTTGTGTTATGAAGATGTTCGTGTTTTAGACATAAAGAAACCCTTTGGCCTTTCTAATTGCCCTTTTCTTCTAATCTCAAAGTGATACTTTTAACCAGCTCATATTTTTCCAGAAACCTGTTAACACTGCCTAACATTTTAATATTGCTTTTTTTTTTAAACACCAGGTCAGACTGGTTACATGAGCATGATTGTATCTTCTCACACTCTTTGGTCTTCTCAAGCTCTCCCTTCTAGAGGATTACTTAAAGCACTTGCTTCTCAATCCAGAGGTTAAGTAAAGTAATCTAGGTCATACAGATTGGATTCAAGTTCAAGATGTCCTGACAAAAACTTCCTTCTGACTCCCAGTACACAGAATCTCCCAGTAGTTCACAGTGCCAAGTAGCACAGTGGTAACTTGTTAGGTTGGAGGTTGCCAGGTTCTTCTTTTCCCTTAAACAACACAAGAAAAAACAGAAACCAGAGCCAGCATCCAGGCTGTTCACTGAGACCACTGTGCCTGAGCTCTTATAGGCCAGATAGGTTGTTCCACTGCCTGTGTGTGGTCAAGGAACTTTCTGCAGGCCTTCCTCGAAGGGGAGGAATAGTGCTTAAAATTACAGCTTAGTAACTTAAAGGAGGAGTATCCATATGGTTTCCTAATATTTAAGAGATGAAGATGTCACATCTGGAAATTCAGTAAGTTATCTATGGTCTAAAATGACCAGGATTTTGACCCATACATACTATGGTTAAATAAATACATGAACAATTTTTTTAAAAAATTGGTCTGTGAACAGTGGTAGTAATAGTGGTTTCCTTTTTTGCTTCAGGGAAATAATTATTGAGATCTACTGTGTACATGTTTAAAAAATATTTTTTTAAATATTTATGTATTTGGGTGCACCAGGTCTTATTCGGAGAAGGCAATGGCAAGCCACTCCAGTACTCTTGCCTAGAAAATCCCATGGATGGAGGAGCCTGGTAGGCTGCAGTCCATGGGGTCGCTAAGGGTCGGACACGACTGAGCGACTTCAATTTCACTTTTAATTTTCACACATTGGAGAAGGAAATGGCAACCCACTCCAGTGTTCTTACCTGGAGAATCCCAGGGGCGGGGGAGCCTGGTGGGCTTCCGTCTATGGGGTCACACAGAGTCGGACACGACTGAAGTGACTTAGCAGCAACAGCAGCAGCAGGTCTTATTGCAGGATGCAGATTCTGTTTTAGTTGCAGCATGTGGAATCTAGTTCCCTGACCAGAGATGGAACCCAGGGTCCCTGCATTGGGAGCACAGAGTCTTAGCCACTGAACCACCAAGGAAGTCCCACATACTGTGTTCAGTTCAGTTCCGTTCAGTCACTCAGTTGTGTCCAACACTCCGCGACCCATGAATCACAGCACGCCAGGCCTTCCTGTCCATCACCAACTCCCGGAGTTCACACAAACTCATGTCCACAGCGTCGGTGATGCCATCCAGCCATCTCATTCTCTGTCGTCCCCTTCTCCACCCGCCCCCAACCTTTCCCAGCATCAGAGTCTTTTCCAGTGAGTCAACTCATCGCATGAGGTGGCCAAAGTATTGCAGTTTCAGCTTTAGCATCAGTCCTTCCAATGAACACACAGGATGGATCTCCTTTAGAATGCACTGGTTGGATCTCCTTGCAGTCCAAGGGACTCTCAAGAGTCTTCTCCAACACCACAGTTCAAAAGCATGAATTCTTAGGCGATCAGCTTTCTTCACAGTCCAACTCTCACATCCATATATGACCACGGGAAAAACCATAGCCTTGACTAGACGGACCTTGGTTGGCAAAGTAATGTCTCTGCTTTTTAATATACTATCAAGGTAGGTCATAACTTTCCTTCCAAGGAGTAAGCGTCTTTTAATTTCATGGCTGCAATCAGCATCTGCAGTGATTTTGGAGCCCAAAAAAATAAAGTCTGACACTGTTTCCAATGTTTTTCCATCTATTTCCCATGAAGTGATGGGACTAGATGCCATGATCTTTGTTTTCTGAATGTTGAGCTTCAAGTCAACCTTTTCACTCTCCTTTTTCACTTTCATCAAGAGGCTTTTGAGTTCCTCTTCACTTTCTGCCATAGGGTAGTGTCATCTGCATATCTGAGGTTATTGATATTTCTCCTAGCAATCTTGATTCCAGCTTGTGCTTCTTCCAGCCCAGTGTTCCTCACGATGTACTCTGCATATAAGTTAAATAAGCAAGGTGACAATATACAGCCTTGATGTACTCCTTTTCCTATCTGGAACCAGTCTGTTGTTCCATGTCCAGTTCTGACTGTTGCTTCCTGACCTGCATACAGGTTTCTCAAGAGGCAGTTCAGGTGGTCTGGTATTTCCATCTCTTTCAGAATGTTCCACAGTTTATTGTGATCCACACAGTCAAAGGCTTTGGCATAGTCAATGAAGCAGAAATAGATGTTTTTCTGGAACTCTCTTGCTTTCTCCATGATTCAGCGGATGTTGGCAATTTGATCTCTGGTGCCTCTGCCTTTTCTAAAACCTGCTTGAACATCTGGGAGTTCACGGTTCACATATTGCTGAAGCCTGGCTTGGAGAATTTTGAACATGATTTATTAGCGTGTGAGATGAGTATAATTGTGCGGTAGTTTGAGCATTCTTTGGCATTGCCTTTCTTTGGGATTGGATGAAGACTGACCTTCTCAGACTGGCCACTGCTGAGTTTTCCAAATTTGCTGGCCTACTGAGTGCAGCACTTTCACAGCATCATCTTTCAAGATTTGAAATAGCTCAACTGGAATTCCATCACCTACACTAGCTTTGTTAGTAGTGATGCTTTCTAAGGCCCACTTGACTTCACATTCCAAGATGTCTGGCTCTAGGTCAGTGATCACATTATCATGACTATCTTGGTCGTGAAGATCTTTTTTGTACAGTTCTTCTGTGTATTCCTGCCACCTGTTCTTAATATCTTCTGCTTCTGTTAGGTCCATACCATTTCTGTCCTTTATCGAGCCCATCTTTGCATGAAATCTTCCCCTGGACTCTCTAATTTTCTTGAAGAGATCTCTTGTTTTTCCTATTCTGTTATTTTCCTCTATTTCTTTGCAATGATCACTGAGGAAGGCTTTCTTATCTCTCCTTGCTATTCTTTGGAACTCTGCATTCAGATGCTTATATTTTTCCTTTTCTCCTTCGCTTTTCGCTTCTCTTCTTTTCACAGCTATTTGTAAGTCCTCCTCAGACAGCCATTTTGCTTTTTTACATTTCTTTTCCATGGGGATGGTCTTGGTCCCTGTCTCCTGTACAATGTCACAAACCTCCGTCCAGAGTTCATCAGGCACTCTCTCTATCAGATCTAGTCCCTTAAATCTATTTCTCACTTCCACTGTATAATCATAAGGGATTTGATTGAGGTCATATCTGAATGGTCTAGTGGTTTTCCCTACTTTCTTCAATTTCAGTCTGAATTTGGCAATAAGGAGTTCATGATCTGAACCACAGTCAGCTCCTGGTCTTGTTTTTGCTAACTGTATAGAGCTTCTCCATCTTTGCTGCAAAGAATATAATCAATCTGATTTCAGTGTTGACCATCTGGTGATGTCCATGTGTAGAGTCTTCTCTTGTGTTGTTGGAAGAGGGTGTTTGCTATGACCAGCGCTTTCTCTTGACAAAACTCTATTAGCCTTTGCCCTGCTTCATTCCGTGCTCCAAGGCCAAATTTGCCTGTTACTCCAGGTGTTTCTTGACTTCCTACCTTTGCATTCCAGTCCACGCCGGCCCCTGCGGCGCAGACGCGAGAGACGCTGGCCCCGGCGGAGCAACTGACCACGCAAAGAGGTGCAGCCATGAGGAGCTAACCCATGCCTGAGGCCAGGGCCGGCGGCTGAGAGGAGCTGCCCCACGTCTAATATGCGGTGGCTGCGCGGGCACAGGAGGGCCAAGAGGAGCTACTCCACGTTCAAGGTCAGGAGGGGCAGCCTTGAGGAGATACCCCTCATCCAAGGTAAGGTGCAGCGGCTGCACTTTCTTGGAGCAGCTGTGAAGAGATATCCCACACCCAAGGTAAGAGAAACCCAAATAAGACGGTAGGTATTGCGAGGGGACATCAGAGGGCAGACACACTGAAATTATAATCACAGGAAACTAGTCGATCTGATCACATGGACCACAGCCGAATGTGGTCCACTGGAGAAGGGAATGGCAAACCACTTCAGTATACTTGCTTTGAGAACCCCATGAACAGTATCAAAGGGCAAAATGATAGGATACTGAAAGAGGAATTCCCCAGGTCAGTAGGTGCCCAGTATGCTGCTGGAGCTCAGTGGAGAAATAACTCTAGAAGGAATGAAGGGATGGAGCAAAAGCAAAACCAATACCCAGTTGTGGATGTGACCAGTGATAGAAGCAAGGTCCGGTGCTGTAAAGAGCAATATTGCATAGGAACCTGGAATGTTAGGTCCATGAATCAAGGCAAATTGGAAGTGGTCAAACAGGATATGGCAATAGTGAACACAGATATTCTAGGAATCAGGGAACTAATATGGACTGGAATGGGTGAATTTAACTCAGATGACCTTTATATCTACTACTGTGGGCAGGAATCCCTTAGAAGAAATGGAGTAGCCATCATGGTCAACAAAAGAGTCCAAAATGCAGTACTTGGATGCAATCTTAAAAACGACAGAATGATTTCTGTTCATTTCCAAGGCAAACCATTCAATATTACAGTAATCCAGGCCTATTCCCCAACCAGTAATGCTGAAGAAGCCGAAGTTGAACGGTTCTATGAAGACCTACAAGACCTTTTAGAACTAACATATACTGTGTACATGTTTTAAAAGCTGGTCCCTTATGCATGATGTTATTGTTCAGTCCCTCAGTCATGTCCGACTCTTTGTGACCCCATGGACTGCAGCAGACCAGGCTCCCTTCTTCTTCACCATCTCCTGGAGCTTGCTCAAACCCATGTCTCTCGAGTCAGTGATGCCATCCAACCATCTCATCCTCTGTTGTCCCCTTCTTCTCCTGCCCTCAATCTTTCCCAGCATCAGGGTCTTTTCCAATGAGTCAGCTCTTTGCATTGGGTGGCCAAAATACTGGAGTTTCAGCTTCAACATCAGTCCTTCGAATGAACACCCAGGACTGATCTCCTTTAGGAAGGACTGGTTGGACCTCCTTGCAATTCAAGGGACTCTCAAGAGTCTTCTTCAGCACCACAGTCTGAAAGCATCAGTTCTTTGGTGCTCAGCCTTCTTTATGGTCCAACTCTCACATCCATACATTACTATTGGAAAAACCATAGCTTTGATTCTATGGACCTTTGTTGGCAAAATGATCTCTCTGCTTTTTAATAGACCATCTTGGTTGGTCATAGCTTTTCTTCCAAGGAGCAAACATCTTTTCGTTTCATGGCAGCAGTCATTGTCCACATTGATTTTGGAGCCCAAGGAAATAAATTCTGTCACTGTTTCCATTGTCTCCCTATCTATTTGCCATGAAGTGATGGGGCCAGATGCCATGACCTTACTTTTTTGAGTGTTGAGTTTTAAGCCAGTTTTTTCACTCTTCTCTTTCACCTTCATCAAGAGACTCTTTTATTTGAGGTTATGCATGATGGTTCCTCACCAAAACTCAGGTTTGGCGGTGGTTATGCATCCTAGAAAATTCTGTTCCCTTCTGCTCTAAGTTTTCTTGCATTGTGGACTTTGAAGAAGTGAGTGTATCATATCCAAATAAGAGAAGCTCACAGGATGAAAGGGAGGATTAATAGGAAGGCTAAGCTCTTAAATAAATGCAATTCATATTTATTTCTCATCTTATGGCCAAGCTCCCAAGCAAGTTTATCCAAGAAGCACTCGAAAATGGTTTTGGGTGATTATCTATCATATAGAAAAAGAAGTAAGATGATTAATCTGTTCTTTGTAGAAATGCTTCAACAATAGGATGGCGGTGGTTTAGTCGCTAAGTTGTATCCAACTCTTGCCACCCCATGGACTGTAGCCTGCCAGGATCCTCTGTCCATGGGATTCTCCAGGCAAGAGTATTGGCGTGGGTTGCCATTTCCTTCTCCAGGGAATCTTCCCAACCCAGGAATCAAACCTGGGTTTCCTGCATTGCAGGCAGATTCTTTACTGACTGAGCTATGAGGGAAGCTCAGGGACAATAGGATGAGGTACACATAATCTAAATATTATTTTTTTTCCTCCATCTACCAACCTATCAGGATCGACCAAGGCCATGGAGGTAGAATTGTTAACTTGGACTTCCTTGGTGGTCCAGTGGTTATGAATCTGCCTTCCAATACAGGGACATGGGTTCACATCTCTGATCTGGGAAGATTCCACATGCCTCTGGGCAACTAAGCCTGTGTGCCACAACTAAAGAGAAGCCCAATCCCACATTCTGCAGTGAAGATCCCACATGCCACACGAAGAGACCCAATGCAGCCAGAAACAAATGAATAAATGAGTAAATATTTTTTAAAAAGATAGGCCCTGACAGAAGTCATTTCTCTAATTTGTTCCTTCAGGAATGTTTTATATGTTATTTTAAAAGTACACAAGTAGATAGTGGCCAATACCCAAGCAACGTATTTCCCAAGATAGGGAAGGCCTGAAAGTAGGTAGACATGTGATATTACCAGGGCAGAAATGTAGAAACAGAACCATCATATAGGATGTGTCCTATGGAACTATACAGGTAGCTGGAATATAGAATTATTTCAAGAAGTAACAGATGTACCTCTAAAGCATTTGGGTCAAAGTGCATAGCCAGTATCATTAAAGGAACTGAGGCCCTCCAGAAATCTACTGAATCATAATATAAAAATTTTAAGAAGACAGTACAGCCTAAAGTTTGAGAAGCATTGCCTTAGAGCCTAGACTTATACTGTTCAATATGGTAACCACTAGCCACGTGTGGTTGTTGAGCACTTGAAATGTAACTAGTCTAAACAGAAATACACTGTAAGTGAAAAATATGCACCCAATTTCCAAGATGTGTAGTACAAGAAAAATAATATAATAAATATATTTCAATAATCTTTATGTTAATTACATATTGACATGATAATATTCTGAATATATCAGGTAAATGAAATATATTTTATACAAATCATGTTACCTGTTTATTATTATCTGTTTAATGTGGTTACTCGAGGATTTGTAATTACATATGTTGGCTGGCCAAGATGTATAAACTTATTATAGCCTGTCTCTCCTACTGATTACAATTAAAAACTCTGGATGGAATATGAAAAAAAATTACTTGAGATCTTTGCAAAGGAACAATATCAAATAGATTAGGGATTGGAGTCAAATCTAATTCCAAAGAAAGGCAATGCCAAAGAATGTTCAAACTACCACACAATTGCACTCATTTAATGTGCTAGCAAAGTAATGCTCAAAATTCTCCAAGCTAGGCTTCAACAGTATGTGAACTGAAAATTTCCAGATGTTCAAGCTGGATTTAGAAAAGGAAGAAGAACCAGAGACCGTATTGCCAACTTCCTTTGGATCATAGAAAAAGCAAGAGAATTCCCATTAAACATCTGATTCTGCCTCATTGACTACACTAAAGCCTTTGACTGTGTAGATCATGATAGTCTTGGAAAGTTCTTACAGAGATTGGGATACCAGACCACCTTACTTGCTCCTGAGAAACCTATATGCAGGTCAAGAAGCAACAGTTAGAACCAGACATGGAACAACAGACTGGTTCCAAATTGGGAGAGGAGTACGTCAAGGCTGTATATTGTCATTCTGCTTATTTAACATATATGCAGAGAACATCATGTGAAATGCCGGCCTGGATGAAGCACAAGCTGGAATCAAGATTTCAGGGGGAAATATCAATAACTTCAGATATGCAGATGACTCCACTCTTATGGTAGAAAGTGAAGAGGAACTAAAGAGCCTCCTGATGAAAGGAAAAGAAGAGAGTGAAAAAGTTGGCTTAAAACCTAACATTCAGAAAACTAAGATCATGGCATCTGGTCCCATCACTTTATGGCAAATAGATGGAGAAACAAAGGAAACAGTGACAGACTTTTTTTTTTTTTTGGCTCCAAAATCACTGCAGATGGTGACTGCAGCCATGAAATTAAAAGATGCTTGCTCCTTGGAAGAAAAGGTATGACAAACCTGGACAGTATATTAAAAATCAGAGACATTACTTTGCCAACAAAGGCCTGTAAAGTCAAAGCTATGGTTTTTCCAGTAGTCATGTACAGATTTGAGAGTTGGACTATACAGAAGGCTGAATTGATGTTTTTGAACTGTGGTGTTGGAGAAGACTCTTGAGAGTCCCTTGGACTGCAAGGAGATCAAACGAGTCAATCCTAAAGGAAAATAATTCTGAATAGTCATTGGAAGGACTGATGTTGAAGCACCAACGATTTGGCCACCTGATGCAAAGAGCTGACTCATTAGAAAAGATCCTGATGCTGGGAAACATTGAAAGTGGGAGAAGGAGATGACAGAGGACGAGATGGTTGGATGGCATCAGACTTGATGGACATGAGTTTTGAGCAACTTCCAGGAGATGGTGAAGGACAGGGAAGCCTGCCTGATGCAGTCCATGGGGTTGCAAAGAGTCAGACACGACTGACCAACTGAATACAACAACAATGAGTAATGATCCATATGGGCGTTAGAGCTGAGGTTTGGGATGTGAAAGGTGAGTTCATGTTTTCTTTTTTCTTCTTTGCTTCCCAGGTTTGAACAAGGGGCAGAGCACTGAATCCTGGAATTGCACATCACACACTGAGAGCAAAAACTTAGAGGAAATTCTCTCTTTTTGACCACAGGACTAGAGAAAAGGGACACCTGAGAAAAGGGATGTAGTGGGGAGAAATCCTTGTATCTTCTTTTTTTCTTGCCTTTCTGTCCATTCTAGTCACTGAGCTGTGATTATATGGTGGTGGTACAGGGACCTCAACCTTGAGGGAAGCATTGTCTCTGAGCTAGAAGAACCAGAAAAGGACAAAAACCGCTAAAAACCCTGTAGTCTAAAAGGTGTGTACAATCCGTGCTATGTTTCTCTGTTTACTTTTGCCACTTAACTTCGGAGCAGCCCCACTTACACAGCGCTGCACAGCATTGTGGGAGGAGACTGAGGAGAATCTCCCTTGTCAACTAGAGGAACCAGAATGAGGAGGGTCTGGGAATTAGAGTGTAGGAGGAGACTCAGAGGAGAGCTGGAGAACTGGGTTTCCAAATACTGGATATGTGACAATACAACTTCTAGATTCTCCCCCTGAGTTGGGTGTGTGGGGATAGTTCCACCAAAGCATAGCAAAGGCTGTGAGGATGAACTGCAATGATAAAGAAAGAAAGAAAGTGAAGTCACTCAGTCATGTCCGATTCTTTGCGACCACATGGACTGTAGCCCACCAGGCTCCTCCATCCATGGAGTTTTCTAGGCAAGAGTACTAGAATGGGTTGCCATTTCCTTCTCCAGGGGATCTTCCTGACCCAAAGATAGAACCTGGGTCTCCCGCATTGTGGGCAGATGCTTTACTGTCTGAGCCACCAGGGAATCCATGACCCAAATCTCAGGCTATCCTCCAAGCAGAACATGCAACCAAGCACCCCGAAATCAGATAGTACATTCTGAACAGAGAACTGACTTTGAGGCCATCGCCACTGAAGGTGAAACTTCTTGGCAGTCTCAGGCTTATCATGTTGATTACCAGTTTAAAAAGGAAATCAGCATTCCTCAGAGGATTTTAAAAGGACCTAGAAACTTGCAAGAAAAAAATCTGCTGGATGCAATCCAGAATTATGTGACATGCTAAGAATCACAAAAGTCTGACAAATACTCAAGGGAAATGACCATAAATAAATGCAAAACACAAGATGACCTAAGTCTTGGAATTGTAAGGCAGAGACTTAAAAGCAGCCATTGTAACCATCCACAGTGAGGTAAAGATAACACTCTTTAAATTCTAGTAGAGAAATAGAAATAATTTTTATAAGTACCAAGTGGAAATTTGAGAACTGAAAAATGCCGTATCTGAAATAAAGAAGTACACTGAACAGGCTTCCACAGGATGGAAGTAAGAGAGCAAAGAGTCCAATGGAAGTAAAACAATCTGAAGAACATAAAAAAGATAAAAAGAAAATGCACAGAGCCTTCGTGTCTCATGAAACAATATCAACAGGTCATGTCATTGAGTCCCAGAGAAAAGGAAAAAGAGTATGATGCAAGAAAAAAAAAATGTTTGTTTTTTTTTTAGGAATAATGAATTAAAACTTCCCACATTTGTCCAAAGTCATAAGTTTACAAATTTAAGAGGCTCAATGAATAAAAAACAAAAAAAAGAAGATAAGCTCAAAGAAAACCATTTCATACATATAATAGTAAAACTACTGAAAATCAAAATAAAGAAGAAAAATAACTTGAAAGTAGCCAGAGAAAAGCAACATATATTACAGGTAACAATGATTCAAATGACTACAGATTTTTTATCAAAAACCATGGATGCCTGTAAACTGGAATAACATTTTGCTTGAAAGAATAAAAATAATAATAAACAGTCCACCTAGAACCTTCATCCAGAGAAAATATCCTTCAGGAATGAAGAAAAAGAGACACATTTTCAGGTGAAGGAAGACTAAGATGGTTTGTCATCAGTAGACCTGACAATAAAGGGAATGTTAACAGGAGTTCTTCAGGCTGAAGTGAAACAATACCAGAAAGGAACTAAAAACATCAGGAATAAAGGAAGAGGAAAAATAAATGAAAATACTTAAGTAAATATAAAAGACTATTTTTTTCCTGACAAAACTCTTAAAAAAATATGACTATTAAAGAGATATAGTAAAAAAAGGTCAATAAATAAATTTATATCAGTGTTCAGTTCAGTTCAGTTCAGTCGCTCAGTCGTGTCCGACTCTCCACGACCCCATGAATCACAGCACGCCAGGCCTCCCTGTCCATCACCAACTCCCGGAGTTCACTCAAACTCATGTCCACAGAGTCGGTGATGCCATCCAGCCATCTCATTCTCCGTCGTCCCTTTCCCCGCCCCCAACCTTTCCCAGCATCAGAGTCTTTTCCAGTGAGTCAACTCGTCGCATGAGGTGGCCAAAGTATTGCAGTTTCAGCTTCAGCATCAGTCCCTCCAATGAACACCCAGGATGGATCTCCCTTAGAATGGACTGGTTGGATCTCCTTGCGGTACAAGGGACTCTCAAGAGTCTTCTCCAACACCACAGTTCAAAAGCATCAATTCTTCGGTGCTCAGCTTTCTTCACAGTCCAACTCTCACATCCATACATGACCACGGGAAAAACCATAGCCTTGACTAGATGGACCTTGGTTGGCAAAGTAATGTCTCTGCTTTTTAATATATTATCAAGGTTGGTCATAACTTTCCTTCCAAGGAGCAAGCGTCTTTTAATTTCCTGGCTGCAATCAGCATCTGCAGTGATTTTGGAGCCCAAAAATTAAAGTCTGACACTGTTTCCACTGTTTTTCCATCTATTTCCCATGAAGTGATGGGACCAGATGCCATGATCTTTGTTTTCTGAATGTTGAGCTTCAAGCCAACCTTTTCACTCTCCTCTTTCACTTTCATCAAGAGGTTTTTGAGTTCCTCTTCACTTTCTGCTATAAGGGTAGTGTCATCTGCATAAAACTGTGCAAATAATCCAAAAGCAGCAAGAAAAAGGGAATTAAAAATAAAAAAGGGAGGGAGCAATGAGAAAACAGATGGTTAAATGGTAAACCTAATCCATTTATCAGATCAGATAAAAAATTAATATCCAATTAGATGCATTAATAAAATGATACAGCTATGCTAAAACAATAGAAAAAGATATACCATTGCAAACCCATTTAAAAGAAAACTGGAAGAGTTATGGAAGATTACCATAAATAAGCAGATGTCTCCATCAAGAAGACATAAGAAAAATCCTAAATGTGATCCTAACCTAGCAAAAAAGTGCCAAAATATTCATTGATTAGCTCTAGTAATTTTCTGGTGGAGTCTTTAGGGTTTTCTATGTAGAGGATCATGTCATCCACAAACAGTGAGAGTTTTACTTCTTCTTTTCCAATCTGGATTCCTTTTATTTCTTTTTCTGCTCTGTTGCTGTGACCAAAACTTCCAAAACTATGTTGAATAGTAGTGGTGAGAGTGGGCACCCTTGTCTTGTTCCTAACTTTAGGGGAAATGCTTTCAATTTTTCACCATTGAGGATAATGTTTGCTGAGGGTTTGTCATATATAGCTTTTATTATGTTGAGGTATGTTCCTTCTATTCCTGCTTTCTGGAGGTTTTTTTTTTTTTATCATAAATAGATGTTGAATTTTGTCAAAGGCTTTCTCTGCATCGATTGAGATAATCATATGGTTTTTAATTTTCAATTTGTTAATGTGGTGTATTACATTGATTGATTTGCATATATTGAAGAATCCTTGCCCACTTGGTCATGATGTACGATCTTTTAAATATGTTGTTGGATTCTGATTGCTAGAATTTTGTTAAGGATTTTTGCATCTGTGTTCATCAGTGATATTGGCCTGCAATTTTCTTTTTTTTGTGGCATCTTTGTCAGGTTTTGGTATTAGGGTTATGGTAGCCTCTTAGAATGAGTTTGGAAGTTTACCTTCCTCTGCAATTTTCTGGAAGAGTTTGAGTAGGATCGGTGTTAGTTCTTCTCTAAATTTTTGGTAGAATTCAGCTGTGAAACCGTCTGATCCTGGGCTTTTGTTTGTTGGAAGATTTCTGATTACAGTTTCAATTTCTGTGCTTGTGATGGGTCTGTAAGATTTTCAATTTCTTCCTGGTTCAGTTTTGGAAAGTTGTACTTTTCTAAGAATTTGTCCATTTCTTCCAAATTGTCCATTTTATTGGCGTATAGTTGCTGATAATAGTCTCTTATGATCCTTTGTATTTCTGTGTTGTTGGTTGTGATCTCTCCATTTTCATTTCTAATTTTGTTGATTTGATTTTTCTCCCTTTGTTTCTTTATGAGTCTGGCTAATGGTTTGTCAATTTTATTTATCTTCTTAAAGAACCAGCTTTTGCTTTTGTTGATTTTTGCTATGGTCTCTTTTGTTTCTTTTGCATTTATTTCTGCCCTAATTTCTAAGATTTCTTTCTTTCTACTAACCCTGGGGTTCATAATTTCTTCATTTTTAAGTTGCTTTTGGTGTAGAGTTATGTTATTTATCTGACTTTTTTCTGGTTTCTTGAGGTAAGCCTGTATTGCTATGAACCTTCCCCTTAGCACTGCTTTTACAGTGTCCCATAGGTTTTGGGTTGTTGTGTTTTCATTTTCACTCATTTCTATGCATCAATGAATATAGTATAGTTGCAGGATATAAAATTAACACACAGAAATCCCTTGCATTCCTATACACTAACAATGAGAAAACAGAAACAGAAATTAAGGAAAGAATTCCATTCAACATTGCAACGAAAAGAATAAAATACTTAGAAATATATCTACCTAAAGAAACAAAAGACCTATATATAGAAAACTATAAAACACTGGTGAAAGAAATCAAAGAGGACACAAATAGATGGAGAAATATACCATGTTCATGGATCAGAAGAATCAATATAGTGAAAATGAGTATACTACCCGAAGCAATCTATAGATTCAATGCAATTCCTATCAAGCTACAAACGGTATTTTTCAGAGACCTAGAACAAATAATTTCACAATTTGTATGGAAATACAAAAAACCTCGAATAGCCAAAGCAATCTTGAGAAAGAAGACTGGAACTGGAGGAATCAACCTGCCGGACTTCAGGCTCTACTACAAAGCCACAGTCATCAAGACAGTATGGTACTGGCACAAAGACAGAAATATAGATCAATGGAACAAAATAGAAAGCCCAGAGATAAATCCACACACCTATGGACACCTTATCTTTGACAAAGGAGGCAAGAATATAAAATGGAGAAAAGACAGTCTCTTTAACAAGTGGTGCTGGGAAAACTGGTCAGCCACTTGTAAGAGAATGAAACTAGAACACTTTCTAACACCATACACAAAAATAAACTCAAAATGGATTAAAGATCTAAACGTAAGACCAGAAACTATTAAACTCCTAGAGGAAAACACAGGCAAAACACTCTCTGACATAAACCACAGCAGGATCCTCTATGACCCACCTCCCAGAATATTGGAAATAAAAGCAAAAAAAACAAATGGAACCTAATTAAAATTAAAAGCTTCTGCACAACAAAGGAAACTATAAGCAAGGTGAAAAGACAGCCTTCAGAATGGGAGAAAATAATAGCAAACGAAGCAATGGACAAAGAATTAATCTCAAAAATATTCAAGCAACTCCTGCAGCTCAATTCCAGAAAAATAAAAGACCCAATCAAAAAGTGGGCCAAAGAACTAAACAGACATTTCTCCAAAGAAGACATACAGATGGCTAACAAACACATGAAAAGATGCTCAACATCACTCATTATGAGAAATGCAAATCAAAACCACAATGAGGTATCATTTCATGCCAGTCAGAATGGCTGCTATCCAAAAGTCTACAAGCAATAAATGCTGGAGAAAAGGGAACCCTCTTACACTGTTGGTGGGAATGCAAACTAGTATAGCCACTATGGAGAACAGTGTGGAGATTCCTTAAAAAATTGGAAATAGAACTGCCATACAACCCAGCAATCCCACTGCTTGGATACACACTGAGGAAACTAGAATTGAAAGAGACACATGTACCCCAATGTTCATTGCAGCCCTGTTTATAATAGCCAGGACATGGAAGCAACCTAGATTTCCATCGTCAGATGAATGGATAAGAAAGCTGTGGTACATATACACAATGGAATATTACTCAGCCATTAAAAAGAATACATTTGAATCAATTCTAATGAGGTGGGTGAAACTGGAGCCTATTATACATAGTGAAGTAAGCCAGAAAGAAAAACACCAATACAGTATACTAATGCACATATATGGAATTTAGAAAGATGGTAATGGTAACCCTGTATGTGAGACAGCAAAAGAGACACAGATGTATTGAATAGTCTTTTGGATCTGTGGGAGAGGGTGAGGGTGGGATGATATGGGAGAATGGCATTGAAACATGTAAATTATCATATGTGAAACAGATTGCCAGTCCAGGTTTAATACATGAGACAGGGTGCTCAGGGCTGGTTCACTTGGATGACCCTGAGGAATAGGATGGGGAGGGAAGTGGGATGGGGGTTCAGGATCGGGGACACATGTACACCCATGGCTGATTCATGTGAATGTATGGCAAAACCACCACAATATTTTAAAGTAATTAGCCTCCAATTAAAATAAATAAAAATAAATTTTAAAAAATTTAAAAAGTAAAGCATTTATTTGAAAACCCATGGGTTATGGCAGTAAAATGGGAAAAGGATACAAAGATCTAATGGGATAAATAGCAAAACAACTTACAAAGTGATAAACTTAATTGTTACCAATAATTATACTGAATGTAGGTAGTATAATCCCCCTACCCCACTTCCATTAAAAGGCTCATATTTTCAAATTGGTGAAAAAAATAATGACCAAATTATATGCTGCCTATGTGAAACCCATTTTAAATACAAAGATTCAAAGTAGAATAAAGTCAAATTTGGTAAATGATGTATTATGATAATAGTAAGCAAAAAAGATCAAGTGGGTATATTAATACCAGTGTATTTATAGAAAAAGACTGTAGAGCAAATATCATCAGAGATAGAGAAGGCTATTCCACAGTGATAAAGGGGTAACTTCCTCAAGAGGACATAATAATCATAAAAGATTTACTTGTCTAATAATATAACTTCAACATACATAAAGGAAAAAATAATGGTAGAAATGAAAGAACAAATTGGCATATTCACAATTATAGTTAGAAATTTCAATGCCTCTATCTCAATAATTGATAGGTGAGGTAGGCCGAAAATCAGTAAGTACAAAGAAACATCCCTTGTAATATTTAAAACATTATTTTCATGTGAACATGAAACATTCCCAAGACAGACTATATTCTTGGTTATAGTGCAAGCATTTATACATTTAAAAGGATTAAAGTCATACTAAGAATGTTTGGGCTTCCCTGGCTCAGATGATACAGAATCCACCTGCGATGCAGGAGACCTGCAGTTCATCCTTGGGTCGAGAAGACCCCCTGAAGGAGGGGATGATGACCCACTCCAGTATTCTTGCCTGGAGAATCCCACGGACAGAGGAGCCTGGCAAGATTGAGTCCTTTGGGTTGCAAAGAGTCAGACACAACTGAGTGACTAACACACACACACAAGAATGTTTATCATGATGGAATTAAAATAGAAATCAATAGCAGAAAGATCTCTGGAAAATTCTGGCATGTTTGTAAACCAAATAACACACATCTAAATAAAGAAGGCCAAACACTGAAGAATGGATGCTTTTGAACTGTGGTACAGGAGAAGACTCATGAGAGTCCCTTGGACAGCAAGGAGATTAAACCAGGCAATCCTAAAGGAAATCAACTTTGAATATTCATTGGAAAGACTGATACTGAAGCTGAAGCTCCAATACTTTGGCCATGTGAAGTATTGGTGACTGACTCATTGGAAAAGACCCTGATACTGAGAAAGACTGAAGGCAAAAGGAGAAGGAAGTGGCAGGGGATGAGAAGGTTAGTTAGCATCACTGACTGGAGGACATGAATCTGATCAAACTACAGGAGATGGTGAAGGACAGGCCTGATGTTCATGTGGTCACAAAGAGATGGACACAACTCAGTGACTGAACACAAGGGATAATTATGAATGAGTTTTTAAAATAATTTTAAATTGATTAATTTTTGGCTATGCTGGGTCTTCATTGCTGCACGGGCTTTCCTCTAGGTGCAGCAAGTGGGAGTTAATCTTTGGGTGAGGTATGTGGGCTTCGCATTTCGGTGGCTTCTCTTGCTGCAATGGGTTCTAGGGCCAGAGGGTTCAGTAGCTGTGATTCCCAGGCTCTAGAGCTCAGGCTCAGCAATTCTTCACGTGGGCTTATTTGCTCCTCGGTGTGTGGGATCTTCCCAGATCATGAATTGAACCCATGTCTGCTGCATTGGGAGGTAGATTCTTTACCCCTGAGCCACCAGGGAAGCCCTATGAAAACTTTTATGCCAGTAAGTTTGACAACCTTGATGAAACAGGCAAGTTCCTTGAAAGCCCCAAGTTACCAAGGCTGAACCAAGAAGAAATAGATAACCTGAACAGCCCTAAATTATATCCTGAACTGAATTTTATATCTAGTCTGAATTGAATTAAAACCCATAATTAGGGTATATAATTACTTTATCATGATAATTTAAAGGATTGAATTAGTGGTAAAAAAAACCTTCCTCTAAAGGTAAATCCAGACCCAGATGGCTTCACTGGTGAATTCTGTCAAACACTGAAGCAAAAAATAATACCAATTTTAGGCAAAGTCTTCCAAAAAATTGAAGAGGAAGCAATACTTTTGGACCCTTTCTCTGAAGCAACTAAAACGCTGATATCAAAATGAGACAAAGATATTATATGAAAAAGAAAGAACAAACCAATATCTCTAACTTGGGAACATAGGTACGCAAAATCCAAACAAAATTTTAGCAGTTCTAATCCAAGAATTAAAAAATGAGATAATCCCTAATGGCCATGTGAAGTGAAGTATATTTCAAGAAAACAAGATTTATTTAACACTCAAGAGATAGTTTAACTCACCATATTAAAAAGCAAATAAGCAAAGAGCTCTCAGATACATCAACAAAGACCAAGTGTTAGTTGCCCAGTCATGTCTGACTCTTTGCAACCCCATGGACTGTAGCCCACCAGGCTTTTCTGTCCAGGGGTTTCTCTGGGCAAGAATACTGGAGTGGGTTGCCATTTCCTCCTCCAGGGGATCTTCCCAACCCAGGGATCAAACCTGGGTCTCCTGCATTGTAGGCAGATTCCATGTGGTCTGAGCTCCCAGGGAAGTCCACATCAACAGAAGCACAATCTATAAAAGAAAAATAGACAAATACTTTTTCTATATTAAAACTTTCGGTCTTCAAAAAACTTGGAGAGGGAAGAATTACAGACTAGGAGAAACTGTTTGCAAACTGAGTATCTCACAAAGAACATTTATCCACAGTATATGAAGAACACTAAAAACTCATTAAGAAAACAAACAGCCCAATAATAAAATATGCAAAATATTTGAACATACTTTACTAAAGAAGATACATGAATGGTAAATACATATGTCTAACATCATTAACAATTAAAGCATGCAAATTAAAGCCTCAGATGTGCAGATGACACCACCCCTATGGCAGAAAGTGAAGAAGATCTAAAGAGCCTCTTGATGAAAGTGAAAGAGGAGAGTGAAAAAGTTGGCTTAAAGCTCAACATTCAGAAACCTAAGATCATGATATCCAGTCCCATCACTTCATGGCAAATAAATGGGGAAACAGTGGCTGACTTTATTTTTCTGGACTCCAAAATCACTGCAGATGGTGACTGCAGCCATGAAATTAAAAGAAGCTTTCTCCTTGGAAAGAAAGCTATGACCAACTTAGACAGCATATTAAAAAGCAGAGACATTACTTTTCCAACAAAGGTCCGTCTAGTCAAGGCTGTGGTTTTTCCAGTGATCATGTATGGCTGTGAGAATTGGACTATAAAGAAAGCTAACCACAGAAGAATTGATGCTTTTGAACTGTGGTGCTGGAGAAGACTCTTGAGAGTCCCTTGGACTGCAAGGAGATCCAAACAGTCCTTCCTAAAGGAGATCAGTCCTGGGTGTTCATTGGAAGGACTGATGCTGAAACTGAAACTCCAATACTTTGGCCATGTGATGCAAAGAGCTGACTCATTGGAAAAGACCCTGATGCTGGGAAGGATTGAGGGCAGGAGGAAAAGGGGACGACAGAGGATGAGATGGTTGGATGGCATCACCGACACAATGGACATGGGTTTGAGTGAACTCTGGGAGTTGGTGATGGACAGGGAGGCCTGGCGTGCTGAGGTTCATGGGGTTGCAAAGAGTTGGACATGACTGAGTGACTGAACTGACTGAAGGGTAGCTACTCAGTTGGATTCTTTACCAGTTGAGCTACCAGGGAAGCCCTAGTAGGGTAGCACTATATACCTATTAGAATGGCTGCAATAAATAAAAGCAACAGTGCTAACTGCTGGTGAAGTTGGTCCACTATTGGAAGAGATACATTGCTTATGAGAATGCAAAATGGTACAGCTACTATAGAGAACAGCCTGGCAGTTTCTTACAAAGTTAACCATGTATTTGCCCTCTTTCCACCTGTCTCACAACTGGGTGGTTATTCAAGAGAAATGAAAATGTATGATTTAAACTCCGGGAGTGGTAATGGAGGCCTGGCGTGCTGTGATTCATGGGGTCGCAAAGAGTCGGACACGACTGAGCGAATGAACTGAACTGAACTGAATAAATGTACATATAGATATTTATAAGCAGAATCTTCAAAATTGGACATGAATAAATGTCCTTCAGTGGGTGAAAGGATAAAAGGTCCATTCCTAAAAGAAAGAAGACTCAAGAGAACAGGAGCAGACTATTGATATTTGCCACAATAAGGAAAAACAACTACTTTATTTGATAGTTTAAAGCAATCAGTCTCAAAAGGCCACTACTATCTGACTTCATATATATGACATCTGGATAAGACAAACAAAAGGATGGGCAACCCATCAGTGTTTGCCAGGATTTAATTGGGGGGAATATTTGGATACAAGGGAAGAGAAAGAGCTAGTCATTTTGGAGGCTGGTACTGTTCACAACCATGGTTGTGGATACATGACAATGCATTCATGAAGGCAGAATAATGGGCCCCAGAGACTTTCACCTTTTCATCCCCAGAGCAAGTATATATGTTATGTTGCATGACCAAGGGGAGTTACAGTTGTGGGCAGAATTAAAGTTTCTAATCAGTTGATCTTGAAATAGGAAAATTGTACTGGATTATCCAAATGGGCTCAGTGTAATTACAAGTGTTCTTAAAAGTGGGAGAGGAAGGTGGAGATGGGTCACCCTGATGTGACTGAAGGAGGGCTCAGCTTGCCTCTGCTAACTTTGGAGATGGAGCAAGAGGGCCGCAAGCCCAGGGATGTGGGGTGCCTCTGGCTGCAAAGAACAAGGGAAGGGGTGATACCCAGAACCTTCAGAAAGGAGTGCAGTCCCGTCCACACCTTAGTTTTAGCTGAGTGAGGATCGTGTCAGACTTCTGTCCTACAGAACTGTAGGATAATACATTTGTGTTGCTTACTGCACTCAGTTTGCAGTATTTTGTTATGATGGCAATAGACAATTAATACAGTAGTCATGTGCCCAAACTTACAGAATTTTGTATCAAAATCAGATTTGACTTCATATTAATTAAAAATAAATTGAAACCCTTTAGGTGGTTCACAGTTTATTTCTGTCGGATAACACTGGTGTCGACAATCTCAAAAGCAGTGTATATGTGTGTGTGCTCAGTTGTGTCTGACTCTTTGAAACCCCAAGGACTGTAACCCACCAGCCTCTTCTGTCCATGGGATTCTCCAGGCAAGAATACTGGAACCGATTGCCATTTTCTTCTGCAGGGGATCTTCCTGACACAGGGATCAAACCCACGTCTCTCAAGTCTCCTGCATTGGCAGGCAGATTCTTTACCACTAGAACCACCTGGGAAGCCCCAGGAATACCTTTTTACTCTGAGTATCCAGCACAGTGGCTGGTATGAAACACTATAAGTACCAAACGTCTGTTAGACCCATATGTGAATTAGATATGTTTTTTTTCTGCTGTTGTCTCGTATACAGGGTTAACGTTATCCTCTTGCTATATTCCATATATATGTGTTAATATACTGTATTGGTGTTTTAGTTTCTGGCTTACTTCGCTTTGTATAATAGGCTCCAGGTTCGTCCACCTCATTAGAACTAATTCAAATGTATTCTTTTTAATCGCTGAGTAGTACTCCATTGTGTAAATGTACCACAGCTTTCTTATCCATTCGTCTGCAGATGGACATCCAGGTTGCTTCCATGTCCTGGTTATTATAAACAGTGCTGTGATGAACATTGGGGTACATGTGTCTCTTTCAATTCTGGTTTCCTCAGTGTGTATGCCCGGGAGTGGGATTGCTGGGTCGTATGGCAGTTCTATTTCCAGTTTTTTAAGGAATCTCCACACTGTTCTCCATAGTGGCTGTACTAGTTTGCATTCCCACCAACAGTGTAAGAGAGTTCCCTTTTCTCCACACCCTCTCCAGCATTTATTGCTTGTAGACTTTTGGATAGCAGCCATTCTGACTGGCGTGAAATGATACCTCATTGTGGTTTTAATTTGCATTTCTTCCAGTAAAAAAAAGCCCAGGTCCAGATGGCTTCACAGCTGAATTCTACCGAAAATTTAGAGAAGAGCTAACACCTCAGTTTAGTTCAGTTCAGTTCAGTCGCTCAGTCGTGTCCGACTCTCCGCGACCCCATGAATCACAGCACGCCAGGCCTCCCTGTCCATCACCAACTCCCGCAGTTCACTCAAACTCATGTCCACAGAGTCGGTGATGCCATCCAGCCATCTCATTCTCCGTCGTCCCCTTCTCCTCCCGCCCCCAACCTTTCCCAGCATCAGAGTCTTTTCCAGTGAGTCAACTCGTCGCATGAGGTGGCCAAAGTATTGGAGTTTCAGCTTTAGCATCAGTCCCTCCAATGAACACCCAGGATTGATCTCCTTTAGAATGGACTGGTTGGATCTAACACCTAGCTTACTCAAACTCTTCCAGAAAATTGCAGAGGAAGGTAAACTTCCTAACTCATTCTATGAGGCCACCATCACCCTAATACCAAAACCTGACAAAGATGCCCCCCAAAAAGAGAACTACAGGCCAATATCACTGATGAGCATAGATGCAAAAATCCTTAACAAAATTCTAGCAATCAGAATCCAACAACACATTAGAAAGATCATACATCATGACCAAGTGGGCTTTATTCCAGGAATGCAAGGATTCTTCAATATCTGCAAATCAATCAATGTAATACACCATATTAACAAGTTGAAAAATAAAAACCATATGATTATTTCAATAGATGCAGAGAAAGCCTTCGACAAAATTCAACATCCATTTATGATCAAAACCCTCCAGAAGGCGGGAATAGAAGGAACATTCCTCAATGTAATAAAAGTTATATATGACAAACCCACAGCAAACATTATCCTCAATGGTGAAAAGCTGAAAGCATTTCCCCTAAAGTCAGGAACAAGACAAGGGTGCCCACTCTCACCATTACTATTCAACATAGTTTTGGAAGTTTTGGCCACAGCAATCAGAGCAGAAAAAGACATAAAAGGAATTCAAATAGGAAAAGAAGAAGTAAAACTTTCACTGTTTGCAGATGACATGATCCTCTACACAGAAAACCCTAAAGACTCTACCAGAAAACTACTAGAGCTAATCAATGAATACAGTAAAGTTGCAGGATATAAAATCAACACACAGAAATCCCTTGCATTCCTATACACTAATAATGAGAAAATAAAAAGAGAAATTAAGGAAACAATTCCATTCACCATTGCAATGAAAAGAATAAAATACTTAGAAATATATCTACCTAAAGAAACAAAAGAACTATATATAGAAAACTATAAAACATTGGTGAAAGAAATCAGAGAGGACACTAATAGATGGAGAAATATACCATGTTCATGGATTGGAAGAATAAATATTGTGAAAATGAATATATTACCTAAAGTAATTTATAAGTTCAATGCAGTCCTTATCAAGCTACCAACGGTGTTTTTCACAGAGCTAGAACAAATAATTTCACAATTTGTATGGAAATACAAAAAGCCTCGCATAGCCAAAGCAATCTTGAGAAAGAAGAATGGAACTGGGGGAATCAACCTGCCGGACTTCAGGCTCTACTACAAAGCCACAGTCATCAAGACAGTATGGTACTGGCATAAAGACAGAAATATAGATCAATGGAACAAAATAGAAAGCCCAGAGATAAATCCATGCACCTATGGACACCTTATCTTTGACAAGGGAGGCAAGAATATTCAATGGAGAAAAGACAATCTCTTTAACAAGTGGTGCTGGGAAAACTGGTCAGCCACTTGTAAAAGAATGAAACTAGAACACTCCCTAACACCATACACAAAAATAAACTCAAAATGGATTAAAGATCTAAATGTAAGATCAGAAACTATAAAACTCCTAGAGGAGAACGTAGGCAAAACACTCTCCAACATAAGTCACAGCAGGATCCTCCATGACCCACCTCCCAGAATATTGGAAATAAAAGCAAAAATAAACAAATGGCACCTAATTAAAATTAAAAGCTTCTGCACAGCAAAGGAAACTTTAAGCAAGGTGAAAAGACAGCCTTCAGAATGGAGGAAAATAATAGCAAATGAAGCAACTGATAAAGGATTAATCTCAAAAATATGCAAGCAACTCCTGCAGCTCAATTCCAGAAAAATAAACGACCCAATCAAAAAATGGGCCAAAGAACTAAACAGACATTTCTCCAAAGAAGACATACAGATGGCTAACAAACACATGAAAAGATGCTCAACATCACTCATAATTAGAGAAATGCAAATGAATTAGATATGTTGACGGGCATTGTGCCCTGCTTCTCTTCTCAAGCTTATCCTCCAGACCCCAGAAACTCAAGGACTCCCTCCCACCCCAATATTCCCTGTGACACATCCTCCTCTTCCTGACCTATTTCTAGAAGCAAGGAAGATGCGTATAGATTAATCCTTTGTTTTAAAATGAATGTGAGCACAGGGGCTCTGTTTTATGAACCGAAGTTGAGTAGATAGACCTACATACTTGAGCTAGAGAATATTTGAAATAGTCACATAAGACACAACAAGGTTTTGGTTATCTTCAAGGGGTATGTGAACATTTTGGATGAAAAGTTTCTACAGATTCAAAATGTAATTGCTCTGCATTGTTTTCTGAACTCTGGCACTTCAGTATTACTGTGCGTGTTATTTTTGATCAGCAGCTTTTACTGTGTCATATTGTTTAGAAGAGGTTTAGGAATTTCATACCTTTCTGTTTTCAAAAAAGGAGGCAAAGACTGCTTTTCCTTAGAAAATAGAATTTTGTGTAAGACACTTTCATCTTTAGTGTCTGGAATACAAAAAATTTAGAAGAAATCATGAACATTGTTATTTTCCATGGTCAGAGTTAGCTCACATAGTTCAAGAGGATTCTTCACTCTTTGAGAGAATTTAAAAACTCACTAGTGTCCCTTAGAGAGAGACTGTAGACATCTTGAAATTACAAGTAAAATTTATGTGCTTATTTTTCCTGGAGACAAGAAACATACCTTTCATCAGCATCACAAAGAGATCTGCCTTAGCAGATGCATGAAAGTCCACTTATGGAGAAAAGTTATTTTATATGTATTGCTCACATATCAGTTTTCCAAAATGTATTTTGTAGATCAATGGTCCCAAAAGCATCATTAAGAGGAACAGGATTCCATGATGAAATCTCATTGGAGATTCTTTATATGCATCACATTATTTGTTACATCCTAGGTCTTGAGAAAATTTAATCCATTGTTAAATTCCAACTCTCACTAGAGAGTAGCATCGTTGCTGCATTGTGTAGACACATTGTGAATCTAAAACCATGTATTTCGTATAAATCTTTGTTGAGTCCCGCATGTTTTTATTAAAACTGTGTATGTATTTTTATAATTTACAGTTTAAAGTTCTTAAAGAAGCTTGTTTATCTTAAAGAAAGCTGTTTATATGAATGAAGAAAAATATTTTAGCTTGTGAATGATTTTGGCTAAATACCAGTCTTAATTATCTACTGAAGGGAGATACTTTCACATTTAAGAAGGAACTATGATATTTTTCTAATTGGATTGAACAGTAAAAAAAAACAAGCAAAGCATAGTCAGTCAGTTACTGTTTCTTCCTTTTACATTTCCAAGGAAATTCATAGAGAACTTACTGGAAAAATCATGTCTGGGTATTGTAGGTGTTCAATACATGGATCTACTGAGTCTTCACTATGGAGTACAGTGAAACTGAATCTTCACCTGATCACCCCTCCTGGGATCAGAGAGGTTAGTAATTTTTAACCGCTTTATTGAGATATAATTTACATGCCACAAAATTCTCCCATTTATAACATGCATGCAATTCAGTATTTTCTAGTGTATTCACAGAGTTGCATAACTGTCACCTTTAGGACGCTTTCATCACTGGAAAAAGAAATTCTGTACCCTTTAGAGGTAAATCCCATCCCCATCTCCCCTCTCAGTTCAGTTCAGTTCAGTCGCTTAGTCGTGTCCGACTCTTTGTGACCCCATGAACCACAGTACGCCAGGCCTCCCTGTCCATCACCAACTCCCGGAGTTCACTCAAACTTATGTCCATCGAGTCGGTGATGCCATCCAGCCATCTCATTCTCTGTCGTCCCCTTCTCCTCCTGCCCCCAATCCCTCCTAGCATCAGATTCTTTTCCAGTGAGTCAACTCGTCACATGAGGTGGCCAAAGTATTTGAGTTTCAGCTTTAGCATAAGTCCTTCCAATGAACACCCATGAGTGATCTCCTTTAGAATGGACTGGTTGGATGTCCTTGCAGTCCAAGGGACTCTCAAGAGTCTTCTCCAACACCACAGTTCAAAAGCATCAATTCTTCGGCGATCAGCTTTCTTCACAGTCCAACTCTCACATCCATACATGACCACGGGAAAAACCATAGCCTTGACTAGACGGACCTTTGTTGGCAAAGTAATGTCTCTGCTTTTTAATATACTATCAAGGTTGGTCATAACTTTCCTTCCAAGGAGTAAGCGTCCTTTAATTTCATGGCTGCAATCAGCATCTGCAGTGATTTTGGAGCCCCAAAAAATAAAGTCTGACACTGTTTCCACTGTTTCCCCATCTATTTCCCATGAAGTGATGGGACCAGATGCCATGATCTTCGTTTTCTGAATGTTGAGCTTCAAGTCAACCTTTTCACTCTCTTTCACTTTCATCAAGAGGCCTTTGAGTTCCTCTTCACTTTCTGCCATAAGGGTGGTGTCATCTGCATATCTAAGGCTATTGATATATCTCCTGGCAATCTTGATTCCAGCTTGTGCTTCTTCCAGCCCAGCGTTCCTCATGATGTACTCTGCATATAAGTTAAATAAGCAGGGTGACAATAAGCAACTAGTCATCTACTTTTTGTCTCTATGGATTTGCCTATTCTGGACACTTCATAGAAACAGAACCACACCATATGTGGTTTTCTATAACTGCCTTCTCAGCAGTGTTTCCAAGGTTCATCCATCTTGTGGTGTGCGTGAGTACTTTATTTCTCTTTATGATGGAATAATACTCTACTGTGGAGATGTGCCACATTTTATTATCTGTTTGTCAGTTAATGGGCATTTGGGCAGCTTCACTTTTTGATTCTTTTGTGAGTACTGGTATATACAGTTTTATGTAGATGTGGTCTCAATGCAGCTGTGTATATACCTCAGGGTGGAATTGTTGGGTCATTTTGTAACTCTGTTTGACTTCTGAGGGATTGCCAGACTATTTTTCTCACCCTGAATACTCTCAACTAAGCTAAATCCACTTTTGAGCCTCTCTAACGAATTTTTAATTTCAGTTATTTAACTTTTCTACTCAACTTTCTTTTTGATTTGTTTTTATAATTCTCTTTATTGATTGATATACTGCATTTGAAAACATACCATTGTCACACTTTCCTTTAATTCTTTAGAAATGATTTCCTTTAGTTTTTGGAACATAGTTAGAATAGTTGACAAAGAGTCCTTATCTACCTGGCCAACATCTGGGCCATTTTATAGACATATCCTATTGGCTGTTTTTTTCTTTTGCAGAGGCAATATCTTCCTGTTTCTCTGTGTGCCTCATAATTTGTGGTTGAAATCTGGACACTGTAGATAACCTAACAACTCTGGTGCCTAGCATCCCCCCCTTGCCCTTACAGTCCTTTATGTTACTATTGCTGCTTTTTGTTCAGCAGCTTCCCTAGGCTTAATCTGTAGATTCTATATTCTCCACAGCATGTCCCCTGAGTTCTTTGCTAACTTTTTTTTTTTTAATTCTTGTTTTTAAGACTGGTACCTAAGGTTCACCTGGTGTCAGTATACTTTAACAATTGCCTGGGTAGTTCAGGGTTTCTTGATTGCCTTGAGGCAATTTGTCTTCCGCCCACATTTTTGCACGAGGTTCTGTTTGAAGCACGGCTTCAAATCTCAGGCAGTACAGGAGTTTGCCTTAGATTCCTGCTTGCTTAGCACTTCAGAGTCAGTCAGAAATGAATGACTAGGCTTTTTCCTCCCTTGGGTCGCTCCTGGGCTGGGGAATGTCCCTGATCGTGGGCACAGCCCTGCACATGAGCCCAGTCTTCCAGATCCTCGGCAATGTGTCAGAGCTTTTCAAAGTTCTCTGCAGTCAGCTAGTTCTTCTTCATTTCTTCCTTCTCCATTTTTGTCCAGGTTCTTGTTGGTCTCAAGCGAAGTTGCAGCCTCTGGCAGTTGTGAGGTTAAGTGTTAATGGTAGATTGCTATTCTTTTCACCAGTGCCCTGGGAATAGGACTTTTTTCACCTGACCTGACCTTCAAGTTGAATAAAATAGAAACAACAATGAGGGCATGGGGATTTTCCCAAGAGTTGTTAATTTTATAAAAAGATTGACTGTCCAGCAGAGATGGAGCTTTTACTGGAGTCCCAAAGAGGTCAGAGTCCTGTTGAAGCTACAGGCATGCCTTGGCCACCCCACCCTTCAGCTGGGGAGGGAGGAGGGTTGGGATACCCACCATGAAAATGACACAGACGTCACTGTTATTTTTAATGAGATTCAGTAGTTTTTCTTGAATGGATATTTTCTGAAGAGCTATTTTGTTCTGTGCCTCTGATTAAGTTGCAGAATTCTGAAAAGGTTGAATACAGATTTGCTTATATTTTCATTGTTGGTGGGGTTGTGGATTCACAGAGTATGCTTTACTATTTCAGCTGGATAGTCTAATCGGACTCAAGTATTGAGTAAACAGCCATGATGTGCACCCCTGTGCCTAGTCAATAAATGACTTAATGAATGGACAGTACTCAGAAGAGCTTTGGGGCACACGTTGTAAGTAGCATGAGCACGTGGCACATGAGTGTTGGCTGTGATGACTATTGTTCTTCCCCTGCCCTCCCACCCCACCCCACCCTCCACCCTGCCAAAAGCAGTGTCTCTCTTCTGCTCAGTGTTTGGAGCATAGTGAAGAGTAGACTATTTGAAGCTGCAACTCTGTGAAGCCACTGATAAGGGAGGAACACATTTCAGATGCATTTTCAATGATTTAACATTGTAACTAATAACCAATGCAAAGAGCTTCAAACCCCAAGCTAGCCTTGCAGATGGATAGCTTCTACTCAAGCTTGGGAGTAAAACTGGGGTCAGAGCGAGCTGTCACTGGGAAGAAATTCAGTGTGGTGACAGTGTACTGAACCGTACTGAAGGTGTCTCTGTCTCTGATTTACCCTTTTTAAATAAGTGATCTCACTTCAAGAAACCTAAGTAAATAGAAAAGCACTGTTTCTCTTTTTCTTTCTAAACCCTGTTTCTAAGGATCAAGGCTGCCCATGGCCAAGTTGCTAACGGGATCTTATGTTGATTATAGTGAGACAAATAGAAGGAATTTAGAAATTACAGGCCTCCTGAATTAGGTTATTTTATATACACATTATAAATGGAAAACAACTCACCATTCTATATAGCAGTGGTCCCCAGTCTTTTTGGCTACAGGGACTTCCCTGGGGAGACAGTTTTTCCATTTACCAGATTGGGGGGTTGATATTGGGATGATTCAAGCACATTACATTTATTGTGCACTTTATTTCTACTATTATTACATCAGCTACACCTCAGATCATCAGGCACTGGATCCCAGAGGTTGGGGACCGATGAGATATAAAACATTTGAACTGGGTAGCATGACCCCCGTGAGGGAAAATACCTGTGTGAATGTGAATAAAAATGTCCTTTTGAAGCAATATATCAAAATACAGAAACAGAATGCCTTGATTTTTAAAAGAATAAAAAGTTACATGAAATTACAAATGCTTTAGATAATCCATGACATATTGACCTCAAATCTATGGGCAGTAGAATCAGTAGTCTTAAACATGTAACACGGTAAGGCTGGGTATTTGTATTTATTAGTGAAAAAAAAAGGAAAGTCCTGCTTTTTGATAACCCTGGAATTTAGGCAGGAAGTGACCAATCTCAGAAAATGATGCCGTGGTATTTTTTGTTGTTGTTGTTTTGGTTTTTTTTTTAAGGACACCTAGATAAAATGCCTTGGACAGGCCAAGGCATTCTCTTGACCCTGGGCACCCTGTATAGGTGCCCCTTCCCTCTGCTCCAGGGAAGGCTGCATGACTCCAAGGTTGGAAGCCTTGGAAACTCAAGGAGGCAGCTCAGCTGTGCAGTAGTCATTGCACTGTGGAGAATGGCAGCAGCTGTCTCTTAGGCAGAGGGTGTCAACCAAATTAGCAGGGAAGATGACAAGCTTGGTGTGTGAATTCAAGTGAGACGCACTCCTAGGGAAGTCCTGGGAAGAACTATCTGAGGCTCAGGGGAGGAACCTTGACCTACCATCATGCTCCAATCAGGGAAATCTGAATGATTGCTATGACTATGACTGCTTTAGTATTTACACGGGCTTCCCTGGTGGCTCAGATGGTAAAGAATCCGCTTGCAATGTGGGAGACCTGGGTTCAGTCCCTGAGTTGGGAAGATCCCCTGGAAGAGGGCACGGCAACCCACTCCAGTATTCTTGCCTGGAGAATCCCCTGGACAGAGGAGCCTGGTGGGCTACAGTTCAAGGAGTCACAAAGGGTAAGACACGACTGAGAGACTAAGCACAGCACAGCACAGTATCTACACACCAGTGAGGGTTGAAGACATCCCTCCTATATGCCCAACAAAGTAGTATAGTGTATTTCCAAATCTGTGTTGTTTACAGCAATTTTTTTTTTCAGGGCGTGGGATGAGGCTTCATGCAGGATGCAGGAAGGATCTTAGTTCTCCAACCACGGATTGAACCTGTGCCCCTTGCATTAGAAGTGAGGGGTCTTAACCATTGGACCACCAGGGAAGTCCCTACCCCTTTAAGGCTGCTTTTATTTACAGTTAGTAAATGAGGACAGGAAGGCACAATAAGGTAAGCAGCTTTCCCAAGGGTACACATCTAGTGTTTGGCAGAACCAGCTCAAATCTTCTTCATCCCAAATGTTATCATTTCAGGACACCATCTCTTATACACCTGTAGAAGTACACTTCTTACTTGTACCGTCAAAGTGTCTGAATACCAATGTAGAGTAAGCAACGAAGGCCCATAAACATCAACAACAAACATCAAAGGAATAAGGCAAAGAAGTTAAAAAAAGAACTTCTGTTAGTGAGAAAACTGGGAGGATGGAAATTTTTCTGCAGGTAAAGTGCTCCAAAGAATGCAAAAGAAACCTGATTCACAGGCTGTTACTGTGATGTTAGTGTCCAGTAGCCAAAGTAACAGTTGCTTTCTATTCATTTAACCAAGTTGGGAATAGAAAGTTACTTTCAAAAGCTGAGATGCTGATAATTGCCTATGTGAGCTTCCATTTTAAAGCAAAAAGCATTACTTAACCTGGCATCACTCCAGGGGAGAGTAGTCAATATAAGTGAATTTTAAGAATTAAATGATAAGAAGAAAACCAATTATGTCTAAATATAAAGTAACCAATTCTCAAGGGATCCAATAGTACTAAATTACTCTACAAATTAGCCAGCAGGATGTTACTATCCCAATAGAAATCATGCTGGTACATGTGAGAGGCTACCCTTTTGGATAAATAATTTTTATTAAAAGTTTTCTTTCTCAGGGATCTGGGCCTGAAAATCTTGGCTAATTTATGTATTTGATTTTCAAGATGTTAGAGCCATTAGTGCTGAGACTGTGAGTGAGTACCACTTTTATGGACTGAATTGTACTCCCCCGCCACCAGTCCAAATGCTGGAGCCCTGACTCCCAATGTGATTCTGGTTGGAGATAGGGTCTTACTTAAATGATGTTTAAATGAGGCCATGGGTGGAGCCCTAACCCAGTAGGACTGGTGCCCTTATAAAAAAGGGAGTGGCACCACAGTCCACACTCAAGGGCAAGGTGATGACACAGTGAGAAGCCAGCCGTCTTCAAGGCAGAAAGGTCCCCCAAGAGAGCTGTGCTGCTGGCACCTTGATCTTGGACTTCCAGCCTCTAGAACTGTGATAAAATACATGTCTGTTGTGTAAGCCACACAGTCTGAGTATTTCCTTACAGCAGTCTGGCCAAACTAATGGTGCACAGCAACATCCTCAAATTTGAGTGTGGCTGTTTCATGTGCCTTATCACATGTCAACATCATTTAGCATTCTTCTGTCAGTCCATAGAGAAGTTTTCAAGATAAGTGAATGATCTTTTAATTTCTTTGGGTGAATTTTAAAATAAATGACATGAATTAAGCCTGGCAGACCTCCTTTGTCTCTCAGTTTATTTTCACTGCATATCATTTACATGTATCTCTGTAAATTTTGTATGTGCCTGACTTCTCTTTCAACTGTAAATAATTTTGTTACCTTTGGAGTTGTCATTTAAATACCACTTAAAAAGTATTTTTACAAGGACTTTGCAATATCACAGGAAAAGCATTGGTCTTTTAATTCCGTAATGCTTGACATTCTTCCAGGAAGAAGAGGTGATCTAAGGAAAATGCAGATGAGGCATGCATAATTTTTAGAGCTCATGAAAGGTGTGGATGAAATAAAGTTGTCTCCAGGTATTTATCGTATGGGCCATTCATTCTTTCAACATAGTTTTTGAGCAATGATGTTGAACTAGGTTGACAGAGACACAGTAGGCTTTATGCAAAGCACTTATTTAATCAGCTCTAAGTCAACTCTTCTATGACCCTTCACTTTTTCAAACTAGTTTTCAAAAATAGCCCTGTTCTTCTGTGGGCTCTTTAAGGAAAAATACCCTTTTTACCTTATTTCAGTGTCTTGAGAGACTCATATTTATTATAAAATATTGAATTGTATTGAGGGCTACCTGAACTAATTCATATCTTTTGTCCTTTAAAAACTGGATTCAATAATAAAGCTACAATAGATTTATAATAAGCTATTTTATCCTAAGTGTGTTTTAAAGTCACTTTTTTTCATTCTCTGAGACCCAAAGAATACATATATTTCCCTCGGAAACAGGGCAACTCTACAAATTCATGACAACTCCTTCAAACAAAGAAGAGAAAAGTGGATCCATTTAGCCAGACAATAAAAATTAAGTTACTTCTATTTTGACTAAAGAAAACATCTTCTTTTATGGAAGAATTTCAAAACTTCAAATTACAATTTAAAGTGATAGCTGAAGGGCATAATCTACAGGAAGGCAATTTTTGTCAGATATATTAAATTTGAACTTTTCTATTATATTTGATGAGATGTAAAATCATACCATTTTAAAACTTAAAATAAGGAAGGGGCCTTGGAGAGCTCCCATTGAAAAGCATATCACAAGGAAGAGCTCTTCTATGTGTAAAAATGCAAATTTGCCTTTGAAAGATGGAGCAGCATTTCCCCAGAGGTCTGTCTGCAGAATGATTTTCAAATAAAGACACTGATAGTTAAAAAAAAAAAAAAGAAAAGTTGTTCTCTTAATATCTGATTTAAAAAGATGCACACACTACAAACCAAAAAACAAACATCCATCATCTATGGTGCCTCTACTAAAGATGCTGTACGTTGCCATGGCACCACAACGGGGTTGCTAGCTGGCTTGTCCACCTGGGAGAAGCCTGGCATTGCATTCTTCATACCCACACAGTATTAGGAGTCTCAGCAGTTTGTTATGCTTTGCTTTTTCCCTAATTTTCTATCCTGACACTAAATAATTGCTGGGCATTCCATCTATGGGGTCACACAGAGTCGGACACAACTGAAGTGACTTAGCAGTAGCAGCATTGAGCTGTATCAGAAACAGCAAGACGTTTGGAATCAAACATAGCCAGGTTTGTGATCAACTCTGCCAGTTACTAAGTAAGAGGTCTTGGTCAGCCACTTCAGCACTCTCATTTTAGTTGAATAGTGGGAATATTGATGCCTGCTCATGGCATTGTTGTACAAGTTAGAGACAGTGCATCTAATCTAGATACTGAGTCTAGTACCCAGTGGACACATTTACCATTATTCAGTTTGTATGTGGAATTGACCAATTTGTCATCCAGCTGCAGTTTCTCAGTTTTGGTCCAGACTGAGTTGTGACCAACTTACTTGTGTGAATCCAAACTAGTTTGGATGAGGTCAAGTGAAAAATAGCACTAGACATGTCACCTTTATGCTAGTTCAGAATCAGTGAAAGCCATGATATCACATGATATCACAAGCCATGATGTCCATTACTAAATAGTGGCAGACACACAAACAAATACACTGCTTCTTTGAGCAACTTGTCCACCTTTATGAAGTCTCCCCTAAATGCACAAGAGTCATGATGAATATCATGAGCATTTAGGTACACAAATGTTTACTGAAAACCACTGTGTCAGGCGCTTTACAAGATATCTAGGTAGCAGCTATGAACAGGATGGTCACAGTCATGGACTTCATGGTATTAGAAAACGGAAATTTTAAAATATTTATAAGCCCCTTTTCAACAGATTTTTTACTCCACTTACATCCCATGAAAATTTAACAGTCAATTTCCTCAGAACCTAGTTCTCAATTATGAGACACTGGCTATTTCCTGCTACGGCAATAAGGCACCGGACCATAGATTTGTATTAGTGTGTAGTGCTCTGTTGCCAAAAAATAGTTCAATATCTGGAGTAAAGACTTCTGAGCAAAGACGGAAAAGTAAAGGGGAATATAAATTGGTGTTTCCTGGTCTGGGCAACCCAGGTTAAGTGTATGTAGTAAATAATCTGCCATAAAATGTGTTCTCATTCTTCCTGTTGATTTATTTGCCTTTAATAATAGAGAATGAATGAGCCTGCTGCTACTGCTAAGTCACTTCAGTTGTGTCCGATTCTGTGTGACCTCATAGACGGAAGCCCACCAGGCTCCCCCGTCCCTGGGATTCTCCAGGCAAGAAAACTGGAGTGGGTTGCCATTTCCTTCTCCAATGTGTGAAAGTTAAAAGTGAAAGTGAAGTCGTTCAGTTGTGTCCGATCCTTAGTGACCCCACAGACTGCAGCCTACCAGGCTCCTCCATCCATGGGATTTTCTAGGCAATAGTACTGGAGTGGCTTGCCATTGCCTTCTCCGATGAATGAGTCTAGCCATCGCCATCATGTATCTTACACACTGGGTCACCCAGGCTGGGTCTATTAGCAGGAATGCACTGGTCCATCTGTCCAATGAAAGTCCAGACTTTGAAAATTCAGGTTCAAAAGGAAATCAAATGTGGTGTATCAGAGGTGGGGGATGGGAGAGAAGGCCTCCAAGGCAGGTGATCAAAAGGTACAAACTTCTAGTTGTAAGATAAGGAAGTATTAGGATGCAAGGTACAGCAAGATGGCTGTAATTAATGCTACTATATTTTATAAAGGAGAGTTGATAAGAAAGACGATTCTAAGAGTTCACACCTCAAGAATTTTTTTCCTTTCTTTTTACTATGTCTCTATGACATGATGGATGTTGACTAAACTTTGCTAATCATGTAAATCAAATCAGCATGCTGTGCACCTTAAACTTATACAGGATGTATGTCGATTATTTCTCCATGAAACTGGAAAAAATCAGATATGAGTTGGTGTTATTGGCTTGGAAAACTCTGCAATAGTAACAAAGCTAACTAGGAGTGTATTCTCTGATTTGGTCATTCTATTCCTAGGCGTGAATTCAACAGAAGTACCCACTATTTTGTTTCTTTTTTCTTATTTTTCAGTTTCCCACATTTGTACTAGTTAAATTACTTCCTGCCATCCCAGATGTGCATGGATTTTATATCTACTTGAGGATAGTAGTTGAAATTTTCTGCTGACCACACTGAAGTACATAAATTTTAACTGTAATTTGGAAAAATAAATCAGATATGTGATTTAGAATGAATGTATAGTTAATCCTGTATGCCTAATTATTCTGAAACAATTTTTAAAAAAATTTTGCTTACATTTGATTTATGATTCCAATTTTTCCTTTACTTTTTTCATAATGTAATTTACTTTTTTAATGTCGATGGCTTTATTTTCTACCTAATAGTCTGATAATTTGACAAAGAAAGATGACTATTATCAAATATATTTATGCTGTATTAACATAATGAATTCAACAGAAATGCATACTATGTTTATCAGGTAATATGTATGGGAATTCTTATGGCACCACGATTTCAATAGCCCCAAACTAAAAGCAACCCAACCACTCATCAATAAATGGCAGAGTGGCCAGTCACCGGTGGCATAGTTCACGCGATGGCTGTGACGCAGCAGTCACAGTGAGCAATCTGCAGCTGCACACAGCATCCTCCTGAAGCTCATGAACATAAATCTGAGTGAAAGAAGCTAGAGAGACAAGGGTCCCATGTATGCCTCTCTTTCTTCCTAAGCAGGGTGGACTAACGTAGAGTGTTAGAGACCAGGATACTAGTGACACTTGGAGGGCAGTGGCTGGGGGAACACAGGGAGCTTCTGGACTGCTTGTGACATTCTGCTTGATCTGGGCGCTGGTTTTATCCGTGTGCTCACTGAGTAAATAGTAATTTGTGATTAATTATGAACTGATGCCTGTGCACTTTTCAGTATATATGTCACACGTCTACAAAAACTCGCCCTACATTAAATTAGGTTTTTCTCATAACAAGTGGAAGTGGGGAAAGCTGGTCAAAAAATCTGTGAGAAGATCAGCAAGTTCATTATGATCCTTGTACCTAACTACGAGGCAATGAATCTGACCTCTCTGCTTCAACATCAGCACCTTCTTTTTACCCCATGGTTTTCAACTTTCTTTTTGGAGATAATTGAATCCAGCGATTTATGCAGTGATTGAACCAGCACTTGTTCCAACGCAGTTCTTTTATTATCCACTTTTAATTGTTGGTGTGCCCCACCTCAGTGAAATGGACAATACTGAATTTTGGCTAAAAGCCTCCCAGGTTATCAGTAAACAGGCTGCTCAGACAGAACTCTGCAGTGACACAGCTCAGCGGATGATCCGGCTGGAATAGAAAGCCAAATCTGAATGAATGATTTTGTTCTTCTCCAGAGATGACCATTGTTCTTGCGTAGGTATCGATTTATTCACCAAGCAGTCACAGAGCCTCTATCCTACTCCAGGCCCTGTATTTAAATACTAGGAACAGGGGAAAAGCCACATTCAGTCCCTGACCACATGGAACTAATGATCTAGCCAGGGGATAATGCATTTAACAAATAGCTTGACTGATGGGCTCTATCACAGGAGTGAATTATACAGAGGGCCTTGAAACAGAAAGAAAATAAATGGTGTATCCTTTCTAGGAATCAAAGGGGACTTTGTTGAGAGGGTAACGATTGCACTTGATTGTAGAGAATAAGGTGGAACTTAGGAGGAGGGCAAAGGGAGAAGGGGAACCCACTGTGAGGGGACAGTCTTTGAGGCGGGCACTGTTAATGTGCTCTAGCGTGACGTGCTTGGAGGGAGCAGGGCATGGATGGGGCAGCTGAGGACAGCACGGTGCTCCTGGAGGGTCTCTGCCACCCAAGATGCTGCTGGTATCCTGCCCAGACCCCTTAGCCTGGCTAGTGTCTGCTTCCTCCCACTGCTGTGAGTGTGGGCTCATTTCTGCCTCAACCGGAGTGCCTGCGAGGTTACAGATCTCGCCAGGGAAGCCTGCCGCTGGTAGAGATCCAAGGCGGTGAGAGACCACTGCTCACCCTGTAAGCAGGCAGCTCTGCAGGGCTGTGCATGCCCCAGAGCTCCTGTGGGCTGTGGAGAACCAGGCTCAGCCCAGGCACACCCTAGTATGGCCCTCTGTGTGCGTCCTGTCCTGTCTAGTTCCCCACCCCATCCCCCCAGGAACACACCTCACCATGATAGGCACAGGCGTTCCTGACTCAGCTTGTAGGGAGTCTGACCTAGGCGCTGGATTTCAATTCTCTAACTATTATTAATAGGGAGCCAGTGAACATTTTCAGTCGATGGAGTGACCCAGTCAGAACTGGATTTTGTGAAGTTAGCAGTGGGCTTCCCAGGGGACAACAGAGGACAAGATGGTTGGGTGGCATCACCAACTCAACAGACATGAGTTTGAGCAAGCTCCAGGAGATGGTGAAGGATGGGGAAGCCTGATGTACCTCAGTCCGTGCGGTCACAAATAGTCAGACACGACTGAGCTACTGAACAAGACAATACAATCTAGGTGGCTCCAGTGGTAAAGAACCCGCCTGCCAATGCAGGAGGTATAAGAGATGCCCAGTGTTTGTGTGATCCTATTTCTGTGAGAAGAATGCAATTATGTGACTGCATCTGGGAAAATGGAAAGGGAGTTTTCTCTATGTTTATTTGTTTACTATAATTGAGTTCCAGAATTTTCCCCTTCATTTAATTGTTTTCTGATAATGGTTTTATCATGTTTCTTGTAGAAGTAATTTCCTTGTACTTGAACAACATTCTGATTCTATAGTTCATTATTTCACAATGTTACTAGAATTAGAACTTTAGTAATTGATCACTGCTGAGAGAGGCGATCCGCTCTCGTTGGTGACCTGCTCGGGATCACTTGAACCATGTAATAAAGTGGCTTTCTTTTTCTCCCTTCCTTCATCCCTCCTTCCTTCCCTCCTTCCTTTCTGTTTCTTTCTTTCTTTCTTGACTGGATAATTCAACATGTTAAATGTATAACAGTTAGGCTGCTATCACAGATAATTGCTTTTTAAATTCTGTTTTATAAAAACTCACTGTTGCTAATTAGTTGACCTTTATGAATAAAATATGCACGTTTCACTCAACAGGTGCTGGGGTGATGATAGGTGCTTTGCTGTTGAGGGTTATTCTGTTCACTGGAAATATAATTGTCTTTCCAAAACTGTAATATTCAAGTCTTGATTCTTGCCATGTGAAGAATAGAAATTTATGTATCTATACAAGATCTTCTCAGTCACAGAAGAAAGGAATAAAACTTTATTTAAGATATTACATATATTAGAAACCCACTGAAAACTTCAAATGAAGAATTAGTCTTATTAAAAATAAAGATGTTATGCTGTCCTTTTATCTTTACCTGCGGAAACTCTATTTAATCTTCAAAGCTAACTCAGAATATCACTTCCTCTGTGAGCAGAGAACTGAGGGCCTGTGTTTCTGATCAGAAGCCAGCCCTTCCTCTTCCTTCATAATATTTAGTTCTGGCCCTCTTTAACGGCCATTGAGCGCCCTCTTGGACTGTAAATGTATAAATTTCAATTAGCTATTACTGCATAACCAACTCTCTCCAAACTCAGTAGCTTAAAATAATAAAAACTGTTATAAATCACAAGACTCTGAGTCAGCGGGGCTGTCCCGGCCTCGTCCAGGGTCACAGACGTGTCTGTGGTCAGCTTTACACTGGGAAGTGGCTCTGCTCTTTACTACTGTCTCTTTACAGGCTTGGACTCAGCAGGCCGCTGTTGGTCCAGGGGAGCCTCGGCCGAGACAAGCGGGCCGGGACTGACATGGGCCCTCCTGCCGCATTCTTTTAAAGTAACTGTCAGGGGGGCTTCCCTGGGGTCTCAAGTGGTAAAAAATCTGCCTACAATGCAGGAGGCATGGGTTTGATCCCTAGATCAGGGAGATCCCCTGGAGAAGGGCTACCCACTCCAGTATTCTTGCCTGGAGAATCCCATGGACAGAGGAGTCTTGTGGAGTCCATAGCGTCACAAAGAGTCAGACACGACTGAAGTGACTGAGCATGCATACAGTCCATTATGGTCCATGGGGTCACAAAAGAGTCAGTGGTGATTTAGCTGCTAAACAATAATAAAAACATAGCCAATATGTCATGGTTTCAGGTGAACTGCAAAGGGACTCAACCATAAAAATACACGTATCTATATATCCTTGCCTTCTTGAAGTCTCGTTCCTTAAATCTTCCTCTGGTTTTAAAGCTCCACAGTAAACGTCCTTTATCTTTCTTCTTAAGGAAAAATATCTAACTGTCATAGGGACCTTACACGCTGCTAACTCTCTAAAGATCATTGAGCGACTGAGTGAAAGCAAGAATCCTCCAATCTGACTGTCTTTATCATACAAGAGTATTTAGCATAAGCTTTCCTAGGACATGAGTGCCTTTGGTTTCATCTGCCCTACAACACTTTCTCTAAGAACTGTCCCCACCCTGCCCCAATCTACATGCTTAACATGGAGTCAACAAGTTCCTGCAAAGGCACCTTAACTTGGGGCCAGAGGATATTTGGTTAGGATAGTCATTGAGTTCCCAGGGTTTGTGAATGGGAAACCAAGACAGTCAGACAATCTGAAAACATAATGTGTTAAACTGACACACAAAGATGCTATGGAGCATCTTTCCACCTATACAGAGATCTTTGCTGTGAGTGTCTGGACCTCTCTAAACTTCTATTTCCACATCTCTGAAATAGATCACAGTGTCGACCTTGAAAGGCTGTTTAAACTATGACGTGTGATCCTGAGTGTGAAGAACCTGTACAATTCTTCATGTACAGGAGGTGGACAGTTCAGTTTTCTCTCATCCTCCTCTGTGGGTCTCCTTTCATATCTGCTGATTGGGTTCCTGAGTTATTCTAACAACAGATCTCATACAAAACTCGTATTATGTGCCAAGTACTTTGTTATTAGTTTTATTTAGCAAAGTGAATCAGCTATCGTTCAGTTCAGTTCAGTCGCTCAGTCGTGTCCGACTCTTTGCAACCCCATGAATCACAGCCCGCCAGGGGCCTCCCTGTCCATCACCAACTCCCGGAGTTCACTCATTCATGTCCATCGAGTCGGTGATGCCATCCAGCCATCTCATTCTCTGTCATCCCCTTCTCCTCCTGCCCCCAATCCCTTCCAGCATCAGAGTCTTTTCCAGTGAGTCAACTCTTCGCATCAGGTGGCCAAAGTATTGGAGTTTCAGCTTTAGCATCAGTCCTTCCAATGAACACCCAGGATTGATCTCCTTTAGAATGGACTGGTTGGATCTCCTTGCAATCCAAGGGACTCTCAAGAGTCTTCTCCAGCACCACAGTTCAAAAGCATCAATTCTTTGGCGATAAGCTTTCTTCACAGTCCAACACTCACATCCACACATGACCACTGGAAAAACCATAGCCTTGACTAGACGGACCTTGGTTGGCAAAGTAATGTCTCTGCTTTTTAATATGCTATCTAGGTTGGCCATAACTTTCCTTCCAAGGAGTAAGCGTCTTTTAATTTCATGGCTGCAACCAGCTATATGTATACACATTTCCCCTCTTTTTCAGATTTCCTTCCCATTTAGGTCACCATGGAGCACTGAGCCGAGTTCCCCGTGCCACCCAGTAGGTTTTCATTAATTACCTACTGTATGCACAGTGTCAATAGTGTGTGTCAGTCCAGTGTCGCAATTCACCCCACTCTCCTGTACCCCCGGTGCCCTACCTTTGTTCTCTACGCCTGTATCTCTACTTCTGCTTTACACGTAGGTTCATCTCTACCATTTTTTCTAGATTTCACATATATGCATTAGTATATAATATTTGTTTTTCTTTTTCTGACCTACTTCACTCTGTATGACAGTTTCCAGGTCCATCCACATCTCTGCCAACGAAATTAATACAACATTGTAAAGCAATTGTACCCCAATAAAAGTTTTTAAGAAGAGTCTTACGTAGTGGGAATAATACTGAATTCTTGAATACCATCAGAGGAAGTAGTTTGCATATCTTGACTGACTTAGTTCTCAGAGCAATCTCCTGGATGAGGACTTCTACCGTTTGAAAGGTGAGGAAACCAACCCAGGAACCTGTCTCCTGTCAGTTCTTCTATCTCCATCAGTCTTCAATCCTTTGCCGGTACCTTCTCAATCTTGTGCCCTTTGGCTCAGACGAGAAACGCTGGTATTTTTGCATCCCCCAAGGATCACAGGATGAAGCTGCTCACACTGGAGGTGACTGGACTTTGGTGCTCTGCTTGTCTCACACCGAACCTAACACCCCCTTGTGGCTTAGAGTATAAATGTTTCAGGTGTCTATTTGCAAAAGTTTGGGGGTGATGTTAGAATGATTTTTTCACAATAAAGTTTGTGGGAAAAAAACAGTTCTTGGAGAAACGTTCTCATGTAACCAGAACATACAGCCTTCCAAATTGCCCTTAGAAAATGGACAGGCAAAGTACAAAGCTGGTCTCCAGTATTATGGTGATTTGTAAATCAAGGCTGATTCTACTTGTTAAATGACTTCTTGTTGTCAACGTGTTCCGTTGCATCATTTTCTACTGTAAAGAGCAAATGCAGATTTCTAGATTAGCAGCAAACGTGAAACTACTGTAGAATCCATCCCCCCCACCCCCCACCCCCACCGTTTCCTCACCTGCTGTTTCTTTGTCTGGAGTCAGGAGTCTCCTAGGAAGATACGCAGATTTTGGAACTAAAGTGTTCTGCCCAGCCTTGGTGGCGAGAGTGCTTTCCCACCATTTTTTATTTGCAGTGTCTGTGAATAGGAAATTTGCTCACAGCCTCATTACTGAAGAGAAGGCTGTGTTTTAAAATGTGAATAATTAGCTCTATAAGGAAATTCTAATGGGAGGGAACAGCAGAATGAAGACTCTCAGAGAGATTAGAAACTGGGTGAGGATAACCCAGCTCATATCTGGAAGAGGTAGGATTCAGAGGATAACCCAGCTCATATCTGGAAGAGGTAGGATTCAGATCTGAGCTTTGCTAACTTTACCCAGCTATTTCTTAATGCCATTTTTAATCAGAGTTGGTAGCTGAGATACTAAAAATGATCTTCTGTGCCTTTCTGTCTCTGGGACATCTCAAACTCGACATATCTAGCATTGAACATATCATTTTCCCCCAAAGCTGCTCTTTTATTGCAGCTTGCCCCAGCTTAGTGCGCGGCAACTCCATTCTTCAGGTTGTCCTGGCCAAAATTCTTGGAGGCACACTTGATTGCTGTTTTTTCTCTCATCCTTCCTTCTAATCAATCAGAGAATCAATCCTGTTTTATTCACATTCAAAATATAGTAAAAATCCAACCCATTTCTCTCAGCCTTCACCATTACCACCATTATCTGAACTGCTATTATCTCTTGTCTAAGTTGGCTCAAAAGCCTGTTAACTGGCCTCACCCTAGTCTTGCCTCTATACAGCTAATTCAGTCTCTCCAAGAGCTCTCATTTCCTTCACAGTAAAAGCAGATCTATGAGATCTGGTGTCCTTTGCTATGCTCCCTCCCCCTGATACCTCTTTATTCCTCTCTCCCCTTCGCAACCCTCCCTTGGCACATTGGCTGCCTCCTTGCTCCTCAAACACACTAGCCACATTCCTGCCATAGGATCTTTGCACTGGCTGTTCCTTCTGCTTGGGACACTATTTTCCAAGATGTTTATCTGGCTCCCTCTCTTACCTTCTTGGAGTTTTTGCTGAAATATCACCTTTTATTTAAAAACTGCACCCCAACCCTAATAACAATTGATTTCCCTTATCTTACTTTAAAAATTACCACACTTACCTTCTTCCAATATACAATGATATTGATTATCAATTTATTTGTTTTCTTCTCCCTCCCCCGCTCCCCGTTAGGATGTCATCACCTGAGGGAAGAGGTCTTTGTTTTGGTCCCTGATATGTCCTGTGTGCCTAGGACAGACTGGCACATAGTAGCGCTCAATAAATGCATGATAAGTGAACAAATGGATGAATAAATGTATGAGGCTTGGCTGTTTCAGTTTGAGCATCTGTCTTTTAATTAAAATGGGAACGGTACACAAGGATATTTTGGAGTCGAATCACTAATGAAGTAACACATACATTTTTTCTGAGTTTGATCAAAGTCATTAGAGTGGGGCTTCCCTGGTGGTTCAGTGGCAAAGAATCTGCCTGCCAATTCAGGAGACATGGGTTTGATCCCTGGTCCGGGAAGATCCCACATGTGGCAGAGGAGCTAAGCCTGTGCACCACAGGCTGCGTCTGCTGAGCCCATGTGCCCCAAGTACTGAAGGCCACGCCTGGAGCCCATGCTCTTCAGTGAGAAGCCTGCACACCACAGCTGGAGTAGCCCTCAGTCTCTGCCACGAGAGGAAAAACCCGCAGGGCAACAAAAACCCACTACAGCCCAAGAAAGAAAGGAGAAATTATTACAGTAGAGACTGCACAAATGCAGACATACACATACACACACGTGACTTTGGTTCCTGTTATCAGGTTATTTTCTCTGTCTTTTCACACAAGAATTCAAGGCACACACTTTGTCACTGAGACACTGAAGAACTGCGTCCCTTGTCAATCAAGGACTTTGGTAAATTCTCTTTCATTTCAGTAGCAACTAAACAAGAGTTGAGTAAAATGTCAAATATTTATGAATTTCAAATGGAACAATTTAGATGGTCTATTGGAAAATGAGTTAACTATTTGGTTATTTCTGTTTCTTTTTTCTGTGTTAACATTTTGCACCCTGTCAAAGGACACATTAGCCATCCTACACCAAATGGGGACACTTCATGGGTTCATAGAGTGCTACAAAATCCATATTCCCACAGGATTAAAATGCTCATAAGTTTAGTCCCAAATTGCAAAGGAAGGAATTATAGCAAACGTTTTCAAATCTCATAAGAGAATATGTAAGTATCTGTATTCACGGAAAAGAACTGGAGAGAACCGTCTCTAAATAAGACTCTGTTCTCTCCAAGGGGCAGGACTCCGGGGAATTGATGTCCATTTCCTGTGCACCCTCTTCTGAGCTGTTCTAACATATATTTGAAATATATTTCAAAATATTTCTGGAATATTTCATATCTGGTTGAACAAAAGTTCCAAGCCCCTTCCTCAAGTTGTAAAATTAGGATCTGCATCCATACTTTGATATTCTTTCATTTTAAAGAAGGAAGTTACTACCAAATATTTTTAAAATATTACTTTCTTGATACTCATTCTCCTTCAGTTATACTTTTTTCAACCACTTTTGTAGCTGTGAAGTTTGGTCTTTATGCATTTTCAGAAGGCTATGTTTTACAAGAGACACTATTGTTCTTATATTCAGTCCTTATTATATTATGTATATTATTATATATATTATATTGTTCTTATGTTATGTTCTTATATTCAGTCCTGAATATTCATTGGAAGGACTGATGCTGAAACTAAAGCTCCTATACTTTGGCGACATGATGAGAAGAGCTGACTCACTGGAAAAGACCCTGATGCTGGAAAAGATTGAAGGCAGGAGAAGATGGGGATGACAGAGGATGAGATGGTTGGATGGCATCACTGACTCGATGGACATGATTTTGAGCAAGCTCCAGGAGTTGGTGATGGACAGGGAGGCCTGGCGTGCTGCTGTCCATGGAGGTGGCAAAGAGTCGGACACGACTAAGCGACTGAACTGATTGTTCTTTTTGGTGGTTCAAGCTCTGATCTGATTGTTGGAGGGTTATAAAGTCTTGGTATCCTCAATACTCTGTGACAAATTCTGAGTAGCCTACTGGTGAAGAACAGTGATGACTGTCCCCATGAAGATGAAATCTCCGTCTACTGCAAGTACAATATTGAATATGGAGCGAACATGTTCCTGGCTCCTCAGGCAATCAGTATTTGCCCACAAACAGCTTGTGGAAAATAAGTGATCATTGGCAGTTAGAGGTCATGTCCCATAAATTTTAAAAGTCCTGGGCTGCAGGCATGTGTCAAAGTAGAGCCTGGAACTTCCCAGTTTTTGGTGACATCTTTCAAACTGCCAATGGCAGGACTTTCAAACTAATCAAAGTTTAAGGCAAATAAAGTACTTTCCTTTTTGACATCACTTCTTTTCGTGGAGGCAGCATTTTTCAAATTCCAAGAGCCTTCCATATATGTCCCATAGGTCCCACAGACACACAGTGTCAGTAACCTTAGAAATCCTGCCGACCTTGCCATTTACTTGAGCAGAGAGGATCCCTCCATCAGCCACCCCCAGTACTCTGAGAAAATATCCAATGGCTTCAGTAAGAAATGTTAATCACAGAAGGGAAAGAGAGGATTCACTGTCACCATTAATAATCCAAGTTTTAAGAAGAAAGATGGAGACATATTCTGAAATGGCTGTGACTGTCCTTGCAAATCAAAACCAGTCCGGATTTTTGTGTTTTGCTGAAAGCAGAACACAAAACTGTGAGGACCCATTATGTTGAGCTACATTTAGAAGCAATCAGCTTAAAAAGAGAAGTGTATTCCTTCTATGTGACCTGGAATTCTTCCCATCTGAAAACAGGTGCAGAGATGGGGCTGTCTACGTGTGATGCATAAACATATTTCTTGAGGGCATTTTTTCCCCTCTCAGATACTTGTTTTTATTCAAGATTGTTCCATTGTCAATTAAATGCTAACTTCACTTCCATTCTTTGCAGCAAGGAAGTGCTTATTCATTAATTGGAGAGAAAAAGAAAGAATGCACAGATGCCCAAGTGGTTAACTAAACACTTTCTGTTTTCAGCATCATCTGCCAAAAGTAATGTCTGACATTATGAGAGGAAAAAGATAAATACATTTGGACATTTGAGAAAAGTCAATTCATTTTAACATTACATTATTTTTGTGAGGAAAAAAAGTGAATGAACCGTTTGTATTATGTGTACAAATCACAACCACACATATTAAAATATAAAAGCCTTGTTTATCTCAGTTCCTGAGCTCTGCCTTACCCAAAATTTCATTTCTCTTAAAAGATATGTGAAGACCCTTGGGTTTTTAGAAAACTCTTCAGTTGAATGTGTCACTACCCTTAGTAGGCTTCTGATGTTTGTCTCAAGGTTATGACTACTTCCCTAAATTACTATTTGTGCTTTAGTAAGATCATAGTTTATTCATTAAAAAGATATTCCTTCAGATTCTTGATCAACAGCTTCCTTCTATTTTTGTAACTTAACTAAGGAGCAAAGAACAGTTTTGAAATTTATTAAGACATAGATTTAAGTATATATTAGAGCTATGGCTACTTAATATTGATTACATTCATTTATTAAGTATATTGATTGCATTAATTATACTGATAGTGTACAGAACTCTACCACAAAATAAAAATAAAAACTTGTAAAAGTCATTCATTTATAATTAACTGGTCAGCAGGCTGTTCAATGCCAGGAGATTATTTCACTTCAAAAACCCCTGCTAATTCTGTCTTCTTTCCCAACTGTTTCGGTAGCAGAGAATTACCCCTTACAGTTCAACTTGATTTTCCTCTTGTTTGTCCTCAGGACATGGGATTGATCTGTCACATCTGCAGGATAGCACTAATAAAATTGTTCCTAGAGCAGAAAGTTATTTGTTTTTGTGGATTTTTTTTTTCTTTTCACTTTTTGGCTATCCTGCATGGCTTGCAGGATCATAGTTTCCCTACATGGGACCAGGGATCAAACCCATGCCCCATGCAGTGGGATCATGAAGTCTCAACCACTGGACCACCAGAGAGGCCCTGGAAATTGATTGGTTTTTTATTTACCTCCTTCCTTGGAGTCCTGCAGTCCATGGGTCAAAAAACGCTGGACATGACTTACTGACTGAACAACAATAAAAACAAAATGGTTCTTGAAAATCTTCCCTTTTCATAGAATGCTGTATCCCAATATTGCCGTATTTACAAATTCTTCTTGTCCTCCAATTTTAGCTCAAAACCACTTTCTCCCGGCATCTGCTCTCGGCCATCCATTCCTGACCCCACACTGAAATGATCTCCCTCGCCTTCACTGTTATAATACAGAACTTTAAACATGTTTTTTGCATACCTCTAATTTTCTCCTGTAATTTTGGGCTCTATTTCATTACACTGTGTTTTCAATGTGTTGCATACTTTGGAAAGCAGAGCACAGGATTCATTCAGCAAAGTTCTTGTGTAAAGGGAGTCCTCCAGTCATGTAGTGATGAAGGATGAACATGTTTATACCACTCATGACATTTTTATTTTACGAATACCAACGCATTAAGGGGAAGGGAAAGTTAGATGTCAAGCTTTTCAGTGAAAATGATAATATTTAACAAAGCCTCTATATTCTGCATTTTTCAGGTTAAGAGACACAAAAGTTATGGTGACATACAGAAAGGAAGTTCAGGTTACACAGAGGGAAAAAAAGAAAACTCCTCAGTGCTGTAAATATCAATCATGTTGTTTTTTGAAATTTCCTACATCCATCAGTTCAGTCAGTCAGTTCAGTCACTCAGTCTGTTCAACCCTTTGCGACCCCATTGACTGCAGCACGCTAGGCCTCCCTGTCCATCACCGACTCCAGGAGCTTGCTCAAACTCACGTCCATTGAGTCAGTGATGCCATCCAACCATCTCATCCTCTGTCGTCCCCTTCTCCTCCTGCCTTCAATCTTTCCCAGCATCAGGGTCTTTTCCAGTGAGTCAGTTCTTCCCATCAGGTGGCCAAAGTATAGGAACTTCAGCTTCAGCATCAGTCCTTCCAATGAATATTCGGGACTGATTTCCTTTAGAATTGACTGGTTTGACCTCCTTGCAGTCCAAGGGACTCTCAGAATCTTCTCCAACACCACAGCTCAAAAGCATCAATTCTTCGGTGCTCAGCTTTCTTTATGGTTTTACTTTCACATTCATACATGACTACATACTACACCCATAGTAACAGGAAAAGGGCTAGAACCCAGAGTCCTTTAGAGATAGAATCACTTCCCAGTAAATATGAAAATGTGCTCTCGACTTCTTTGGAATCATTTCTAATGAATAATGAATGCCCTTGAAAGAATATGCTGCAGTTTGTTTTAAGCACAGCTAAAATATAAATAAAAACAAATGCATTGTATTCTCTCTGTACCTCTGTGTTTTTTTTTTCTTTCTTTCTTTTCCCCTTCTGTCTTTATATTAGGAGAAAGGGAGATGTGGAATGTTGGGAATTATTTATAAAATTAGCACATATTCCTCCCATTAACATGGAAAATATCTGACCCACAGTTGCCCCAGTCTGTTCACTGCTGTGACTATCCTATGGATAAAAGTACCTAGGCTTCCACAGCCTTCTGGGCTTACCACAAAACTCTGGGTAAGAAAACTGTATGGTTTTCAAAACTGTCATCTTTAGTAGATTTACAGACACAAAGAGATTGTCATTAAATTTAGTCAGTGACCCTGAGCTTGGAATCATCTCAAACTTACACTCTCAGCCAGAAGTGGGCAAAAGTCTCAGTAGCAATTAGGAGCAAATAACAAAATTAGGTTCCGCAACACAGGGTAAGAGGTGAGTGGAAGAGAATTGAAGTACTGATTCGGTAATGTTAGGTAATTTAGATCCCACTAAAGAATTATTTCTTCTTTGCTGGCAGTCCTGCAATTACTCAGCAGGGTCAGCTGCTGGTAATATTAACACAATCAGCCTTCTGGAACTTGGGGGAGTATAAAAATCACCACAGGATCTTGTTAGAATGCAGATTCTTAGGTGGCACTTTTGGGCTGCAGTCTGAGGTTCCACATTTCTTTTTTTCTTTTGCTTTTCAAATTTCTCTCTTTCTTTTTAATTAATTAACAATTGATTAATTAAAATGCAACACGACTATATTTTAACACACAACCAAAATTAATTTGATGGCAATAAAATATGATATTTCATTTGCATCGCATAACAAATGGTTAACATCCTTAATCATAAACGGATTCTTAGAAACCAGTAACAAAAACACTGATATACAAAGACAAATGAAAAAAAAAAAAGACAGAAGAAAATGAAATAGCATAAGTGACTAGCAAGGATTAAGCATATATGAAGATGACTGAGCTGAATAATAACAGCAGAAAAGGAACTTATTTATAATATCATATTACCAAAGATCAGATATCTAACATTTGTACAGTTTTAGGAAACAGACTCACATAAACACTGGGGAACAAGATTGATGAGGTCCTAACTATATACTAGGGGAAATCTAGTTTGGATTCAAGCTATAAATTTTGCATATCTTAAATATCTTTAGTCCTATAAGTCCCAATTTATTCGAGTTATTTCGACAAATTATTTGGATAAATTTACAGTTTATATATTGATAATGTTCATTGCTTATCTCTCCTTTTTTAAATTGAAGAATAGTTGAGTTACAATATTATATTAATTTCAGGTGTACATTGTAGTAATTTGATGTTTTTATAGACTATGCTGCATACTGCATACACAGTAATTATAAAATATTGACTATTTTCCTTGTGCCATACATTACATCCTTGTAACTTAGTTATTTTATTCCTGGTAGTTTGCATCTCTTGAACCCCTTTACCTATCTGCCCTTCATCCTACCTCTCTCCCATCTTGTAACCACTAGTTTGTCTGAGATTCCACATTTTAACTGGCTTCCACGTAATGCTGATGCTAATGGTCCTTAAAACACTCTAATCAGAATAACAAAGATCTACATTTTCACTATCTATACAGCATTTGATGGTTACATGTGGATCAAACCACCGAACTGAAATGTCCTATTTCATTCGATTCTTTCCAGTAGCATATTGGGCACCTACTGACCTGGGGAGTTCATCTTTCACTCTCATATCTTTTTGCCTTTTCACACTGTTCATGGGGTTTTCAAGGCAAGAAGATTGAACTGGTTAGCCATTCCCTTCTCCAGTGCACCACGTTTTCTCAGAATTCTCCATCATGACACGTCCATCTTGGGTGGCCCGACACATCCGTCTTGGGTGGAAGAATCCCTTAAAAGAAAGAGAGCAGCCCTCATAGTCAACAAAAGAGTCCAAAATGCAGTACTTGGGTGCAATCTAAAAATGAAAGAATGATCTCTGTTCATTTCAATGGCAAACCATTCAATATCACAGTAATTCAAGTCTATGCCCCCACCACTAATGTTAAAGAAGCTAAAGTTGAAGTGTTCTATGATGACCTACAATACCTTCTAGAACTAACACCAAAAAAAGATGAACTTGTCATTGCAGGGGACTAGAATGCAAAAGTAGGAAGTCATGAGATACCTTGAGTAACAGGTAAGTTTGGCCTTGCAGCACAAAATGAAGCATGGCAAAAGCTAACAGAGTTTTGCCAAGAGAACACACTGGTCATAGCAACACCCTCTTCCAACAACACAAGACACAACTCTACACATGGATATCAGCAGATGGTCAATACCGAAATCAGATTGATGATATTCTTTGCAACCAAAGATGGAGAAGCTCTATATAGTCAGCAAAAACAAGACCGGGAACTGGCTGTACCTCAGATCATGAACTCCTATTGTCAAATTCAGACTTAAATTGAAGAAAGTACGGGAAACCACTACACCATTCAGGGATGACCTAAATCAAATCCCTCACGATTATACAGTGGAAGTGACAAATAGATTCAAGGGATTAGATATGATAGTGCCTGAAGAACTACGGACAGAGGTTCATAATGTGGTACAGGAGGTGGTGATCAAGACCATCGCTAAGAAAAAGAAATGCAAAAAGGCAAATAATTGCCTGTGGAGGCCTCACAAATAGTTGAGAAAAGAAGTGAAAGGCAAAAGAGAAAAGGAAACATATACCCATCTGAATGCAAGTTCCAAAGAAGAGCTAGGAGAGAAAAGAAAGCCTTCCTTAGTGATCAATGGAAAGAAATAGAGGAAAGCAATAGAATGGGAAAGACTAGAGATTTCTTTAAGAAAATTAGAGATACCAAGGAACATTTCATGCAAAGATGGGCACAATAAAGGGCAGAGACCTTATGGACCTAACAGAAACAGAAGATTAAGAAGAGGTGACAAGAATACACAGAAGAACTATACAAAGAAATCTTCATGACACAGCCAACCATGATGGAGTGATCACTCACCTAGAGCCAGACACTCTGGAATGTGAAGTCAACTGGGCCCTATGAAATACCACTATGAACAAAGCTAGTGGAAGTGATGGAATTCCAGTTGAGCAGTTTCAAATCCTAAAAGATGATGCTGTGAAAGTGTTGCACTCAATATGCCAGCAAATTTGGTAAACTCAGCAGTGGCCACAGGACTGGAAAAGATCAATTTTCATTTCAATCCCAAAGAAATGCAATGCCAAAGAATGTTCAAATGACCACACAATCGCACTTATCTCATGGTAGAAAAGAGATGCTCAAAATTCTTCAAGCGAAGCTCCAACAGTATGTGAACTGAGAATTTCCAGATGTTCAAGGTGGATTTAAAAAAGGCAGAGGAACCAGACATCAAATTGTCAATATCTGTTGGATCATAGGAAAAGCAAGTGAGTTCCAGAAAAACATCTACTGCTTTATTGACTACACCAAAGCATTTGACTGTGTGGATCACAAAAAACTGTGGAAAATTCTTAAAGAAATGGAAGTACCAGGCCATCTTACCTGCCTCCTCAGAAATATATCTGTACGCTAGTCAAGAAGAAATAGAACCAGACATGGAACAATGGACTGGTTCCAAATCAGGAAAGGAATAGAACAAGGCTGCATATTGTCACCTTGTTTATTCAAATTATATGCAAAATACATCATGAGAAACATTGGGCTGGATGAGCACAAGCTGGAATCAAGATTGCTGGGAGAAATATCAATAACGTCAGATATGCAGAGACTACCACACTTATGGCAGAAAGCAAAGAGGGACTGAAGAGCCTCTTGATGAAAGTGAAAGAGGAGAGTGAAAAAGTTGGCTTAAAACTCAGCATTCAGAAAACTAAGATCATGGCATTGGATCACATTGGTTCAGTTCAGTTCAGTCGCTCAGGTGTGTCTGACTCTTTGCAACCCCATGAAATGCAGCACGCCAGGCCTCCCTATCCATCACCAACTCCTGGAGTCCACCCAAACCCATGTCCATTGAGTCAGTGAGGCCGTCCAACCATCTCATCCTCTGTCGTCCCCTTCTCCTCCTGCCCTCAATCTTTCCAAGTATCAGGGTCTTTTCAAATGAGTCAACTCTTTGCATCAGGTGGCCAGAGTATTGGTTTCAGCTTCAAAATCAGTCCTACCAATGAACACCCAGGATTGATCTTCTTTAGGATGGACTGGTTGGATTTCCTTGCAGTCCAAGGGACTCTCAAGAGTCTTCTCCAACACCACAGTTCAAAAGCATCAATTCTTTGGTGATCAGCTTTCTTTGTAGGCCAACTCTCACATCCATACATGACCACGGGAAAAACCATAGCCTTGACTAGACAGACCTTTGTTGGGAAAGTAATGTCTCTGCTTTCTAATATGCTATCTAGGTTGGTCATAACTTTCCTTCTAAAGAGTAAGCATCTTTTAATTTCATGGCTGCAGTCACCATCTACAGTGATTTTGGAGCCCAGAAAAACAAAGTCAGCGACTGTTTCCACTGTTTCCCCATCTATTTTCCATGAATGATGGGACTGGATGCCATGATCTTAGTTTTCTGAATGCTGAGCTTTAAGCCAACTTTTTCACTCTCCTCTTTCACTTTCATCAAGAGGCTCTTTTGTTCATCACTTTTTGCCATAAGGGTGGTGTCATCTGCATATCTGAGGTTATTGATATTTCTCCCGGCAATCTTGATTCCAACCTGTGCTTCCTCCAGCCCAGCATTTCTCATGATGTACTCTGCATATAAGTTAAATAAGCAGGGTGACAATATACAGCCTTACATACTCCTTTTCCTATTTGGAACAAGTCTGTTGTTCCATGTCTAGTTCTAACTGTTGCTTCCTGACCTACATACAGGTTTCTCAAGAGGCAGGTGGTCTGGTATTCCCATCTCTTTCAGAATTTTCCACAGTTTGTTGTGATCCACACAGTCAAGGATTTGGCATAGTCAATAAAGCAGAAATAGATATTTTTCGGGAACTCTCTTGCTTTCTTGATGATCCAACAGATGTTGGCAATTTGATCTCTGGTTCCTCTGCCTTTTCTAAATCCAACTTGAACATCTGGAAGTTCACAGTTCATGTATTGCTGAAGCCTGGCTTGGAGAATTTTGAGCATTATTTTACTAGCGTGTGAGATGAGTGCAATTGTGCAGTAGTTTGAGAATTCTTTGGCATTGCCTTTCTTTGGGATTGGAATGAAACTGACCTTTTCCAGTCCTGTGGGCACTGCTGAGTTTTCCAAATTTGCTGGCATATTGAGTGCATCACTTTCACAGCATCATCTTCCAGGATTTGAAATAGCTCAACTAGAATTCCATTACTTCCACTAGCTTTGTTCGTAGTGATGCTTTCTAAGGACCACTTGACTTCACATTCCAGGATGTCTGGCTCTAGGCGAGTGATCACATCATCATGGTTATCTGCGTCATGAAGACCTTTTTTTTAATAGTTCTTTGTTGTCTTGCTGCCTATCATTAATATCTTCTGCTTCTGTTAGGTCCATACCATTTCTGTCCTTTATTGAGCCCATCTTTTCATAAAATGTTCTCTTGGTATCTCTACTTTTCTTGAAGAGATCTCCAGTCTTTCCCATTCTATTGTTTTCTTCTATTTCTTTGCATTGATCGCTGAGGAAGCTTTCTTATCTCTCCTTGTTATTCTTTGGAAGTCTATATTCAAATGGGTGTATCTTTCCTTTTCTCCTTTGCTTTTTGCTTCCCTTCTTTTTACAGCTATTTGTGAGGCCTCCTCAGACAGTCATTTTGCTTTTTTGCATTTCTTTTTCTTGGGGATGGTCTTGATTCCTATCTCCTGTACAATGTCATGAACCTCTATCCATAATTCTTCAGGCACTCTGTTTGTCAGATCTAGTCCTTCAAATCTATTTTTCCCTTCCACTGTATGGTCATAAGGGATTTGATTTAGGTCATACCTGAATGGTCTAGTGGTTTTCTCCAGTTTCTTCAAGTCTGAATTTGGTAATAAGGAGTTCATGATCTGAGGCACAGTCAGATCCCGGTCTTGTTTTTTGCTGACCATGTAGAGCTTCTCTATCTTTGGCTGCAAAGAATATAATCAGTCTGATTTCGGTGTTGACCATCTGGTGATGTCCATCCAAACTTCTCATCTTCTGTAGTCACTTCTCCTCCTGCCTTCAGTCTTTTCCAGCATCACAGTCTTTTTCCAATGAGTCAGTTCCTCTCTTCAGGTGGCCAAAGTATTGGGATTTCAGCTTCAGCATCAGTCCTTCTAGTGAATATTCAGGATTGATCTCCTTTGTGATGACCTGTTTGATCTCCTTGCAGTCCAAGGGACTCTCAAGAGTCTTCTCCAACATCCCAGGTCTAAAGCAGCAGTTCCTTGGTGTTTAGCCTTCTTTATGGTCCAACTCTCACACCCATACGTGACTACTGGAAAAACCATAGTTTTGACTCGATGGACTTTTGTAGGCAAACTAATGTCTCTGGCCTTTTAACATACTGTCTAGGTTTTTCATAGTTTTTCTTCCAAGGAACAAACATCTTTAATTTCGTGGCTGCAGTCACCATCTGCAGTGATTTTAGAGCCCCCCAAAATAAAGTCTGCCACTGTTTCCATTGTTTCCCCATCTATTTGCCATGAAGTGATGTGATGGATGCCATGATCCTCGTTTTTTTGAATGTTGATTTTTAAGCTAGCTCTTTCACTCTCTTCTTTTACCTTCATCAAGGGGCTTTTTATGGAGAAGGAAATGGCAAACCACTCCAGTCTCCTTGCCTGGAAAATCCCATGGAAGAGAAACCTGGTTAGCTATAGTCCATGGGGTCACAGAGTGTCTGGCATGACTGAACAACTAACACTTTCACTTAGTATTTTGTATGTATTAGGATCATGTCATCTGCAGTGTCAGCATTGCTTCATCTTTTGAAACTTGAATTTCTTTTATTTTTCTCATCTGATTGCTGTTACTAGGACTTACAGTACTCTGTTGAATAGAAGTGGTGAGAGTGGCACCACTGTTCAGCATGGTTTCGGGAGTCCTGGCCACACGAATCAGAGAAAAAAAGAAATGAAAGGAATCCAGATTGGAAGAGAAAGGTAAAGCTCACTGTCTGCAGATGACATGATCCTCTACATAGAAAACCCTAAATATGCCATGAGAAAATTACTGGAACTAATCAATGGACATGGTAAATTTGCAGGGTATAAAACTGATATGCAGAGATCCCTTGCATTCCTATACACTAACAATGAAAAATCAGAAAGAGAAATTAAGGAAACAATCCCATTCTCCACTGCAATGTAAAGAATAAAATACTTAGGAATAAATTTACCTGAAGAAGCAAAAGACTTGTATACAGAAAAGTATAAAACACTGATGAAAGAAATCAAAGATGACACAAATAGATGGAGAAACATACTATGTTCTTGGATTGGAAGAATCAATATAGTGAAAATGAGTATACTATCCAAAGCAATCTATAGATTCAATGCAATCCCTATCAAACTACCAATGTTATTTTTCACAGAAGTAGAATAAATAATTTCACAATTTGTATGGAAACAGAAAAGACCCTGAATAGCCAAAGCAACCTTGGGAAAGAAGAATAGAACTAGAGAAATCAGCCTGTCTAACTTCAGACTATACTGCAAAGCTATAGTCATCAAGACAGTATGTTACTGGCACAAAGACAGAAATATAGATCAATGGATCAAAATAGAAAACCCAGAGGTAAATCCATGCACCTATGGACACCTTATCATTGACAAAGGAGGCAAAAATATACAATGGAGAAAAAATAGTCTCTTCAAGTGGGGCTTGGAAAACTGGTCAATTACATGTAAAGGAATGAAACTAGAACACTTTCTAACACCATACAAAAAAATAAACTCAAAATGGATTAAAGACCTAAATGTAAGACCAGAAACTATAAAATTCTTAGAGGAAAACATAGTCAGAACACTTTTCAAATTAAATCACAGCAAGATCCTCTATGCCTAACCCCATAGAGTAATGGAAATAAAAACAAAACTAAATAAATGGGCCCTAATTAAGTTCAAAAGCTTTTGCACAACAAAGGAAACTATAAGCAAGGCAAAGTGACAGCTCTCAGAATGGGAGAAAATAATAGCAAAGGAAACAACTGACAATTAATCTCCAAAATATACAAACAGCTTATGCAGCTGAATACCAGAAAAATGAGCAACCTGATTAAAAAGTAGGCCAAAGACCTAAACAGACATTTTCCAAAGAAGACATACAGATGGCTAATAAACACATGAAAATATGCTCAACATCACTCATTCCGTTCCGTTCCATTGCTCAGTCGTGTCCGACTCTTTGCGACCCCATGAACTGTAGCCTACCAGGCTTCTCCGTCCATGGGATTCTCCAGGCAAGAATACTGGAGTGGGTTACCGTTTCAATCTCCAGGGGATCTTCCCGACCCAGGGATCAAACCCAGGACTCCCTCATTGGAGGCAGACGCTTTAACCTCTGAGCCACCAGGGAAGCCCCACATCACTCATTAGAGAAATGCAAATCAAAACCACAATAAGGTATCATCTCACACAGGTCAGAATGACCATCATCAAAATGTCTACAAACAGTAAATACTGGAGAGGGTGTGGAGGAAAGGAAACCCTCTTACACTGTTGGTGGGAGAACAAACCACAGCAGCCACTGTAAGAACAATGTGGATATTTCTTAAAAAACTGAGAGTAGAACTGCCATATGACCCAGTAATCCCACTGCTGGGCATACACCCCTAGGAAGCCAGAACTGAAAGAGACACATGTACCCCAGTCTTCACTGCAGCACTGTTTACAATAGCCAGGACATGGAAGCAACCTAAATCTCCACTGACAGATTTAAAAAGTTGTGGTACATCTATACAATGGAATACTACTCAACTATAAAAAGGAACACATTTAAGTCTGTTCTAATGAGGTGGATGAACCTGGAACCTATTATACAGAGTGAAGTAAGTCAGAAAGACAAATACTGCGTATTAACACATGTATATGGAATTTAGGAAGATGGTAAAGATGCCCTACATGCAGGGCAGCAAAGGAGACAGCAAAGGGCAGCAAAGGAGCAGCAAAGGAGACTTTTGGACTCAGTGGAAGAAGGTGAGGGTGGGATGATTTGAGAGAATAGCATTGAAATTTTACATACCATATGTAAAATAGATGACCAGTGCAAGTTGATCCATGAAGCAGGGCACCAAACCCAGTGCTCTGGGACAACTCAAAGGGATAGGTTGGGGAGGGATGGGGAAGGGGGTTCAGTATGGGGGGGACACATGTATACCTGTGGCCAGTTAATGTGGTTGTACAGAAAAAGTCATCACAATATTGTAAAGTAATTATCCTCCAATTAAAATAAATTTTAAGAAAAGAAAAAAAAGAGGCTCTTTATTTCCTCTTTACTTTCTGCCATAGGCACAATGTCATCTGTATATCTGAGGTTACTGATATTTCTCCCTGCAATCTTGATTCCAGCTTGTGATTCATCTAGCCAAACGTTTCGCATGATATACTCTGCATGTAATTTAAATAATCAGGGTGACATTATATGGCCTTGTCATACTCCTTTCCCAATTTGGAGCCAGTCCATGGTTCCATGGCCGGTTCTAACTGTTTCTTCTTGACCTGCATACAGGTTTCGCAGGAGGCAGGTAAGGTGGGCTGGTACTCCCATCTCTGTAAGAATTTTCCACAGTTTGTTGTGATCCCCACAGTCAAAGGCTTTAGCATAGTTATTGAAGCAGAAGTATATGTTTTTCTGGAATTCTCTTGCTTTTTTATTATCCAGTGGATGTTGGCAATTTGATCTCTGGTTCCTGTGACTTTTCTAAAATCCATCTGGAATTTCTTAGTTCACATACTGTTGAAGCCTAGCTTGGAGAATTTTGAGTTATTTCTTTGCTAGCCTGTGAGATGAGTGCAATTGTGCAGTAGTTTGAGCATTCTTTGGCATTGCCCTTCTTTGGGATTGGAATGAAAACTGACCTTTTCCAGTCCTGGGGCCACTGCTGAGTTTCCCAAATTTACTGGCATACTAAGTGCAATACTTTAACAGCATCTTCTTTTACAATTTAGACTAGTTCAGCTGAAATTCCATCACCTCCACTAGCTTTGTTCATAGCAATGCTTCCTAAGGCCCTCTTTGCACTCCAAGATGTCTGGCTACAGCATCGTGGTTATCTGGGTCATTAATATCTTTTTTGCATAGTTCTTCTGTGTATTCTTGACACCTCTTCTTAATATCTTCTTCTTCTCTTAGATCCACTGTTTCTGTCTTTTATTTTGCCCATCTTTGCATAAAATGTTCCCTTGGTATCTCTAATTTTCTTGAAGAATTTGCCTGTTCTTGGTGTTTCTTATAAACTGGATCATACAATATGTGACATTTTGAATCTGACGCCTTTTTTTTAGCTTACTGTTTTCAAGATTCATCCTTGTTGCAGTAAGTATCTGCACTTCATTTTTTTTAATGCCTAAATGATATTTTGTAGTAAGGATATACCACATTTCATTCATCCCTGCATATTTTGATGGACATTTGAATTCTGTGTAGTTTTTGGCAATTATGAATAATGCTGCCATGAACATTCTTATACAAGTACTTTTAGGAATATATTTTTTTAAGTATTTACCTATGAATGGAATTGAGTTATATAACACCTCTTTCAATTTTTGAAGAATTCAATTTTTTTTCCAAAAAATGTTGAGCCCTTTTCACTTTCCTTCCAGCAATTCATGAGCTTTCTCTATATCCTTGCTAACACTTGAACCAGTACTAGAACATTGTTATTAACTAAAATCTATACTTTGTTCATATTTCTTTGAGTTTTCCCTAATGTCTTTTTGCTGGTGGTGTTCCACGATCCCGTTCAGATACCAAATCATCTTTGGTTGCCGTATCTCTCAGGCTCCTCTTGATTGTGACAGTTTCTCAAAGTTTCTTTGTTTTTGAGGATCTGGGCAGTTTGAGGAGTATTGGTCAGTGATATTGTAAAATGCCCTTCTATTGGGGTTCATCTAATAATATTCTGATGATTAGGCTGGAATTATGGGTTTTGGGAGAAAGATCATCACATTGTATTAAGGGTGCATACTATCAAAATTATTTATTCCTGTTGATGTTGACTTTGGTCAATTGGCTGAAGCAGTTTTTCACAGTAAAGTTATTCCTTCAAAAACGTTATGTTGTTAAGGTTTCATGGATACTTGTTCATACTTTGGGTTATAATCCAATGCCATTTTATTTTGTACTACTCAAATTATTTCAGACTTGACCACTGAGAACACTTTCAATTTGACATACTGCAATCATTGTGAGGTTTGTTTTTGTTTTGCATGCAGGTATGCGAAGTCTCCTTTGTCGTGACCAACTCTTGTGACCCTATGGACTGTAGCCCGCCAGGCTCCTCTGTCCATGGGATTCTCCAGTCAAGAATACTGGAGTGAGTTACCATGCCCTCCTTCAGGGGATCTTTATGACCCGGGGATTGAACCCACATCTCTTAGATCTCCTGTATAGCCAGGTGGGTTTTATACCACCAGCACCACCTGGGAAGCCCTGTTGTTGTTTCAGCACTTTATCTTTTGTTGCTGCAAGATGTCTAAGCTCATTTTGTATATTTCCTTTGTTAGTTGTGGAATCAGCCACTTCTCCTAGGATCTTTAGATCCTTTCATTGGATAATGCTATTCCAAAACAAGATTTGGACATTTGAATTTTTATTTGAGATATTTCTTGTTTCTTAATGTAGGCATTTTTTTTTTTTTGGTGTGAACTTCCCTCTTGAAACTGCATTTTCTGCAACCGATAAGTTTGGTATGTTGTCTCTAGATATTTTTTATTTCTCTTGATTTATGCCATTGGTTGTTCAGTAACATATTGTTTACTCTTCACCTATTTGTGAGTTTTCCAGTTTCACTCTTGCAATCTATTCCTAGCTTCCTACTATTGTGATCATGAAAGATACTTGATAAGATTTCAGTTTTCTTAAGTTTGTTGAGAATTGTTTTATGATACAGCATATGATCTATCCTTGAGATTGTTCTATGTGAGCTTGAGAAGAATGTGTATTCTGTTGCTTTTGGATGCAATATTCTGTAAATATCTGGTAAGTCTATGTGGTCTAACATGAAGTTTAAGTTTAATGATTCTATATTGATTTTCTGTCTGGATGATCTACCCATCTGATGAAAGTGGGAGATTGAAGTCCTTGACTATTATTGTGTTATTGTCTATGTTTCCCTTTAGGTCTGTTAATATTTGCTTTATATATTTAGATGCTCCTATGTTGGGTGCATGAGTATTTACAAAATTATATATTTTTGTTGTATTAACACCTTTAAGAATATTCATTTTATTCCAACGTGATGGGAAGCTGATAGTAGATTGTATTTTCCAAAGCTGGGAACAACAATATCACCTATGCTTTTCCAGGTGAACCTCTCATGCCCCAATTAAGAGGTGAAGTCAAATTTCCCATTGCTTGATTCTGGACTGGCTTTGACTACTTCAGTTACTAGAGGATGGAGAAAGTGATGCAGTATGATTTCTATGGTTGAGTGATAAAGGGCAATATACATTCTGCCTTGCTTGTGGGAGTGCTTGTGCAAGCATCACGGAGGCCACTGGACTAAGGAAGCCACACTATATGGAGAGACCATGAGCAAGTGCTTTGGTTGGCAATCCTAGTCTCCATGCCATATTTTCAAGTGAGTGAATGAGTCTTCTGATCATTCTAGCCACCAGACGTTGAATCACTCCAACCTTTGAGGTTTCCAGTTGAGGCTCAAAATGTCATGAAACAGTTTACCCCCTCTGTGTCTTGTCTGAATTTCTGACACACAGAGAATTTGAGCATACTAAAATGATTGCTTTAAGCCACTAGGTTTGGGAATAACTTGTTATTTAGCAATAGCAACTAGAACATGGCTGTCGGGGGTCTTTTGACTTAGAAAGTGATATGATTGCATTTGTATTTTAAGAGGACCACTCTGACTGTGGAGATCAGAGCAAAGCAAAAGTGGAAATGGGGAGACAAGGTAGGAAGCTTTTGTTTTTGCACAGGAGAGAGATGATTGTAGCTTGCATAGTGTGATATTGGTACAAGAGAGAAGACATGAAGATGAAGCCAACACGACTTGCAGGTGAATCAATAGGGGGCACAAGAGCAAGAGAGGATTCAGGATGGCAAGGGGTTCTGCACTGTGCAACTGAGTGGTAGTAGAGGTAAAGAGAATGAAGGGAGGAACGGATTTAGAATACGTTAAATTTACGCCACCTTTGAGACGTTCCAGTGAAGATGGCAGTTTTAAGAGATGCTTATATGCGCCTGCAGTTTAGGGTAAAAATGGAACTGAAAAAAATAAAATTGAAATATTACAACATGAATGATACTTAAAACCATATATTTGAATGGCATAATTTAAGGAATAACTTCTAGTTAGAAAAAAAGTCCTTAAACTGAGCCCTCAGATACTCCAATATGAAGTGGAGAAGATATCATGGGGATAACAAAATAGGAAGAAAACCAGACAATTGCAGTATCCCAGAAGACACGTGAAGAAAATGACTTACTGAGCAGTGAGTCATGGAGTGATTCAAGTACCACTCATGAATACAGCAAGTTTAGGAAGGAGAATTGACCATTGTATTTGACAACCTGGAATTCATGGGTGATGTTGACAGGAGTCATTTAGTGAGTTGGCAGAGATCAGTGTCTGAACAAGAAAGGAAATAAAAGGGCAGGTCACTTTTTGAGGTGATTTACTGAAAAGGGCAGAGAGAAATAGTGTAGTTGAACAAAGGCATGGAGTAAAAGAAGACTCTATTGATGGTGAGAGATGCTGTAGCGTGTTATAGAATGTTTGCATGCTGATTATAACGATTTGATAGAGAGGGAGAAGATGGATGATGCAGGACAGAGACAGTTACTTGGAAGATATAAATTAGTGTGTGGGCAAGTGGTGAGTCAATCCAGCATCCATGTGGAATGCAGAAAAGGAAACATCTTTCAGTAGGGGAGGCAGAGTATATAGGCTCTGAGCAGAAGAGTTGGTAAATTGGATGTTATAGAAGATGGGAGTCCTATTTGATTGTTTTTATTTTCTCAGTGAAATAAGAAGTCATCACTGACAGGGAGGATGGTCTATTTGCTGGGGATGGGAGAACTGAGGAGTCATTAAATAGTTATCTCAATAAAAAGGGAAAATTGACCAGGGGATTTTGGACTTGCTGGGAATCACTTAGGTAGCACTTGAAGTCAGTAGTGAAGAATATGAGGTGAGGCCTTTCATCAGGGTGTGGTGTTTTTCCCAAACTGTGTTCACCTATTTGAGAGTGGATTCCCCCTGTTTAAAGAGGAGTTGGAATTTTGTTTGGTAATTTCAGTAGCTAGAGAGAGATAATGGAGTTTAAGCGGACTGGATTGAAATATTGTTTCTAGTTTTCACTTCCCCCAGTAAATAAGGTTATACATCTACATCCCTTGCCATATGACTTGCAGTGCCTGCCATTAACCATTGTCTCAATGACCTTGGACACAGCCATGTGACTTCTTTGGCCAATAGAGTATAGCAGTTGTCATGCAAGCAATGACTTGAAACACGCTTATATGATTTGGCTGATTCTGTTGAGCTTTTGCCATCATGAGAAAAACCTGCTACAGGCAACTGTGTGTCCCGGAATGAGGTCACGTGGGCCAGATCTGAACCAAGTTTTCAGCTTGATACTGAGCTGACTCAGCTGCCCTGCAGATGATTCAGAAGTAAATCTCTCTTCTTATCAGCCACAGAAATTTTGGACCATTTGTAGCATTATTTCAGCAGAATTTTGATTAATACATGACAGTGTGATTCTGCATACGATAATACGAGGTTTCATCCTAATGATGAATCAAATCTGCACAAGAAAGGTAGGAAAACGAAGCTATAAAGAAGGAAACAGACAGTGACAAGGTGGCTGAGTCAGTAAGTCGGAAGTCACTTTGCAGCGGGAGTCAGTCTATGAGAAGGCATGAGCTAGAAGGATGAGGGAATGGGGAGAGAATGGGAGGCCTGAACTTGAGATTTGGAAGGGACAAAGTTACGGGTGATGTAAAGAAAATGACTAGGTCCAGAGATGGCTATGGTGATATGTGGCTCAAGAAGGAGAAAAGACAAGGGGATGATTATAGTTAAAGATGAGAAGGACGAAGTTCTGGGGGTTAAGGTGATGGATAAATCATCTACATGGCCATTGCAATGACCAAGAATGATGACTGGAATCCTGTTGGAACTCAAGAAGGAAGGAGATTATTAAAACCTTTTGTAAATGAGAAAATTTCTAATAGATCTATTGGTGGCAGAACCAAGGAGTTCTGATGATGAAGAGTAGCTGATGTAGCCCAATGGCAAGAAATTCAAGGAAGATGGAGTTGTTTAGGGAGATGAGAAGAACACCCATTTGGAAGCAGTGATAAGGACTGAAGATTCTTCCAGATTCAGTAGTAAAGGGAGGGAGAACAAAACAATTACGGCAAGTCCTCTGGGTAGCTGCAGGGAGACAATTCTTGGGGGCAGCCTGGTTCCAAGCAGGGACACATGGAAGAGAGTTCATTTCAGAAAGGAATGAGGATATTGGGGGATTTGCTGATGGTACACTGTGTGTACAGATGTAATAGTTGGACCATAAAGAAGGCTGAGGGCCAAAGAAGCGATGCTTTCCAATTGTGGTGCTGGAAAAGGCTCATGAGAGTCCCTTGGACTGCAAGGAGATCAAACCAGTCAATCCTAAAGGAAATCAACTTTGAATATTCATTGAAAGGAATGATCCTGAAACTGAAGCTCCAATACGTTGGCCACTTTATGTGAAGAGCCAACTCATTGGAAAAGACCCTGATGCTGGGAAAGATTGACAGCAAAAGGAGAAGGGGGCAACAGAGGTTGAGATGGTTAGATAGCATCACCGATTGAACGGACATGAATCTGAGCAAACTCCAGGAGATAGTGAATGGCAGAGGAGCCTGGCGTGCTGCAGTCCATGGGATCAGAAAGAATTGGACATGGTTTAGTGAGTGAACAATAGCAACAAGAACAACACTGTGTGGGTTAAAGGAGATGGACAGGAAGGCATTAGACTGGGTTAGTAAGAGGGTAAACAGGGCTCATTAAGGTTAAGAACCCAGGATTACATTTCGTGACTGAAGGAAAGCGGAGAAAGGCATGATAAATGTTTCTGATGTTTTTAGGGGCCTGGGCCATCAGGTGGTTTTTAGTGGGGAGAGAAGACTATCTTGCCGGGCATTGAGGAGGATCTGTGGGGTCTCCTCAATCCTATGGGATGTAGTGTTGAGACAGGGAGAGGTGGATTTGTCTTAGCTTTCTTGCAGCACATCTGAAATTGTTCAAATTATGTCTGCAACCGTCCTTAGTCTAATTCTGTGTTCACTTGTCTCTTCTACCTCCTGATTTCACCTTGACTCACTTTCACTAACTTTCAGAATTTAGTTAATTTTTTTCTATCCTCTGGTCAAAGAAAATGCCCTCAAAACAGAATCTGAAGATCAAGTATTATTGTTGTTATTCTATTCTTAACAGAATTGATAAGTTAATAATGGAAGTGGAAGTGAAAGTCACTCAGTCATGTCCGACTCTTTGCGACCCCATGGACTTCTCCCTGGAATTCTCCAGGCCAGAATACTGGAGTGGGTAGCGGTTTTCTTCTCCAGGGGATCTTCTTAACCCAGAGATCGAACCCAGGTCTCCCACATTGAAGGAGGATTCTTTACCAGCTGAGCCACCAGTGAAGCCCAAATTAATAATTGCTTATTAACATATATTGGACAGTTACTGTGCATCAGGCATCTGTGCATCTTGTTTAAATTAAACTATCTCATTTAAGCCTCACAACAACCCTGAGGTAAGAAGCATGTATTATTTTGTTTTACGACTGACGAAATGGAGACTTGAGGGACTTCTGTCATTTCTCCAGGGCCACTCACAGGGCATGGGTTGAAGGAGCATTCATGTCTGGGTTCTGGCTCTGAGTCCTGAGTGGTTCATTTTTCCAGCCTGTGGCTCAGCAAGAGTCTCTGGGTGACTCTGAGCAAGCTGGGGCAGTAGTAGCCCTGGGGGCTGGCCCCTCCTCCGTGCGGTCTAGCGTGTCATCCGCCATCCTCACAGATTCGTCTGCTCTGGATCAGCCTGTGGTGACTTCAACAGCATAGGTGTCATTCTTCTTCTTGGGACTAAGTTGTCTACTTCCTCTCCATCACAGCTTCTGGCAGAAGGCTCTGTATGCAACAGAAGCCTGAAACAATAGGTTGCTTGCATGACTTAAGCTCCCCAGACATCTCCTGAAGTCCTCAAATCAAGGGTATATTCACACTCAATGGGGAGTTGAAACAAAATTAAGATTTGGAGTCCTACACAGTGAAGAATGTTGTTGTTTAGTTGCTCAGTGGTGTCTGACTCTTTTGGACCCCTTGGACTGTAGCCTGCCAGGCTCCTCTGTCCATGGGATTTCCCAGGCAAGAATACTGGAGCAGGTTGCCCTTTCTTTCTCTAGGGGATCTTCCTGACCCAGGGATCCAACCTGCGTTGCCTGCATTGACAGGCAGATTCCTTACCACTGACCCACCCAGGAAGCCCGAAGACAGTTGTTAGCACTTCCCCAAGAATGAGACTTAGTATAAAAATTCAGAGAGGACCAGTCCAGATGGCAGAATAGAACAACTCCGAGGTAAAATTAAAATGTCCCAGTGCTCAAGTCACACTCTGGACCGATCAAATTAGGACTACTGAGGCAGCAGCCAGAGTTCAGTATTTCCAAACTCGATCTCACTGGACCACCAAAATTGAGAATCAGTGGTTTCAGTGCTAGTATTTGCTGGTTTTAATTAAGGCATCATTGTATTTCTGTGATGGGGATCTAGGGTGCTGACAGTAGCAGGTGCTATTGGAACACTGATGTTGGGAGACCTGGAATGCCAGTGATGGCCTTTTCCTCTCTCCACACTGTTTGCTGGAGCAAAGCTGTCATGTAAATGGCTGTTTCTTTCATTTGATCTCACCACTCTGTTCTTCCTTGTTTTTATCTCCTACCTCCAGTCCCTGCATCTAGCTTTCACTTGATTTGTATCCAGTTCTGCCTCTGCTGAAATGAGCTTATTTGGCTGCTTAGTAGACAAGGCAATCACTCCCGAGAATTGCATTTGAAAGCAGAATGAAATGTCCATGGTTTGCACTATCCCAAGATGCATTCATCTTGATGGAGGTGACTGGGTCACTTGGGCTGAATTGGAGAAGCTTTCTTGGCTTTGTGTTCTGAGTCCTTCTAAGCCGCCTGGCAGTTACTGACTCTTTTCAGGCTGTGCTGGCTGATGGGAGCTGACATCGAGCCTCAAGCAGAAAGGGAACCATAGCCAACCTTCACCATTAGTATTCTCAAGTGTTAGTACCAGGGAAGCTTGAAGGGAGAACCTGTATTTAAGACCTGTGAGAAGGGGATCTTGAACCTGGGTGGTAGAAACACACTCAACTAAATGTCAGGGAATCTATTTATTTGTTGCGCTTTGCTTAACCCTTTATGGGCCTCCAGTAGATTGACTGCAAAAACTTGTTGAAGCAATTCACCCCTCCCTGGATCCACATCACTTGTAAGACTAAATTGCTCCTGTCACCCAGAAATGAAGTTGATTTCCTGACCCCTTGAATCGAGGTGGGACGTGTGACCTGCTATGACCAATGGAATCCAGAGTCTGAGACGTGTGTCAGTTCTGGCCTGCCTCTCAGGAAGCCTTACCCTCTTCTCTTCTTCTATCTTAGAACCATGAGATGCCTGCTGGAATAAGAAACCACAGGGCAGAAAGCCTAGTTGTCCCAGCTTAGGACCTGCTTGAGCCTGTCTCTCCCAAACATGCGAGAGGGCCCAGCTATATGAGAGCTAAGCACCTCTGTGAACCAATATGAATGTGTGGATCTGGCAAAGACCAGAAAAGCCACCCACTTATGGCCCACAGACTCATAAGCAATCGTTCTTGTTATTTCAAGCCATGGAGTTAGGAATTGTTTGTTTTTAATACATCGTAATAGTTATTTGATAATGGCCTCAATGATTTTACCTTTGAAGGAAGGATTGATGGGCTGATGTCTACAATAATATAATACAAAAATAATAGAATATAATATTAATAATAGTAATACAGTAATAATAGTATAACAATACATAAAAATAATAATCACCTGTGGATGTCAATCTAGTGATTCAGAACCACTAGATTTGGCTGGACCCCAAATTCCATGCTCGTGTAAAATTCACAAGTGGCTCTGATGCACTTGTGAAAGAACGAAAAAACTCCTGTAAGGATTTTTCTCACATTGAAAGTAGATGATTTTCCTATAGGAGGCCCCATTTTAGGGTTGTAATTCACCATAAGAAGCGAATGTCCAGATAAAGTAAGAATCCTATGAGGACAGTCCAAGAATGAAAGGACCTAGGAACTGCCAAAAGGACTATGTTTTCTGGGGCCTGAAGGTGTTTACCGGCCTCTTCTTTTCTCTGTTTTGACCAGAAATTATTTTCTTGTAGGAAATAGAAATTCACTGAGTAAGTCAGGGAATTTATTCCATGGTTTAAGGAATTCTTTCAAAATGTATGACAGAAAACACAGCCAGAGTTTTCCACAGCTCTTGGAGACGGGAGCATCAGGAACCAAGAATGTCATGTTGCTCTTACACACTCTCTCTTTTTCTTTTCTGTCTCCCCACAAGAGCTCCTTGGTCCCCCTGTGTCTATCCTGTATTCTCTTTCCCTCCTTCTTGCAGATTACCTTTCTCTAATTGCTCAGTAGCCTACATACCCTCCCTAAATAGAGGAGATTTGGTCTTGGAATTTGCCTGACATTCTGGTTGCAGGCAGCTTAATGCCATTGTGTCCCAATTACAAATTGCCAGGAAGAGGACTATAGTCCAATTTGAATCCAAGACCCAAACCCAGTCAAACCCCCATGAAAGGGAGAGTTCTAAAGGGCTTCCTTTTGGGGTCTGAGAACAGGTTTACAAAATATAAAGTGTGGAATTAAGAGGGAAATATTCCTGAATGTAATAAGTGACTTTTCTAGGATAATCTATTGTATTTACATGACTCATCAGGTTAACACATATGAAAAAGCATTGACCAAATTTCTGAATTACTTAAAATTTGATTACACCAAATCACTATGACATACTACTGTATGCATATGTTTTTGCAGTTTTCCTTATAATTTGCATTTTTGTCAGAGGGAAACACTAGCTACCTTGAATGTGTAGGTAGTGCCTCTCGGTTGTCAGAATACAAAACAGACTTGAATTTATGCTTTCCCCCTACAGGGGATGTAATCATTTTTTTAAAATGACCAAAACAGAAACACAAACCTTCAGGAATAATTTTCCCAGCAATCTGGTTAATCTATTTTATGGTTTTATTCCCAGGGGGCAAGGCATATGTGCTCAAATTAATGAGAGGATTTGGCTGATAAATTTGGAAGGTGAGGAAATGATTGATGTTTTACTATATTTATATGCAATTATATTCAAAGAAACTAGGTACTCAGCACCATCACACATCGTCATTTCACTTAAGTTCAAGATATAATCAACTGTGTATTCAAAATTAAGTAAAACATAATTTATTGTATATTTTAGCAAATGTTTTAGGAAGCCATGACTAGTGACATCACGGAGTTTTATGCTTTAGTTTTATGGTTTTATGGTGGACATTAATTAATTAATGACATGCTCATTGTTGGTTATAAAAAGTGGCAAAGGCAGTGATGGAAAATTATAAGCAGCTTTGAGAACATAAAATTAGGACACATTGTGGTAAGGTCAGGGGGCTGACGGTGGAGGAAGTGATGTTTGCATGCAATCAGATGGATACATAGTCTTGAACTAGGAAAAGACCAGTTGAAGTAGAGGAACCTTTGTAATGCAGAGCAGTACAGCGTTGGGGAAAGTAATAGAAGGTCAGGTGGGTGGAGCCAGAGCCTACAGGAGAGCTAAGTAAGGCTGGAGAGAGGCAGGTTCCCCATTCACACAGGGCAGGGCTTTATACACCATTTTCAGAATTTCTGCCTTTATCCTGAGAACAGCAGGAAAGCACTGAATGGACTTAAGTAAATGAGCAGCAAGAAAAGATTTTCTTTCTTTCTTTTTAAATCGGACGATAGTTGCTTTACAATATTGTGTTAATTTCTGCCATACACCAATGTGAATCAGCTGTAAGTATACATGTATCCCCTCCGTCATGAGCCTTCGTCTCACCCTCGTATCCGATCCCTCTAGGTCATCAGAGAGCACCAAGCTGAGCTCCTCGTGCTATACAGCAGCTTTCCACAGCTATCTATTTTATGCATGGCAGTGTATATATGTCAACTCTACTCTCTATTTTCATATTAAAAAGATTACTCTCACTGCTGTGTTGGGAATGGCCTAAGAAGCAATGGATGAGAAAGGTGTGAATGGACCAGTTAGGAGGCTGTAGGAAAGAGGTCATGGTGGCCTAAAGCGGTAGTGGTGATACAGTAGAGAACACCGCATGGTTGTGGGAAGAATTTCCAAAGAGTGCTCAACAAGTCTTGTTGAGGGACTGGATGAGGAGGTGTGGCAGACTCGTTGCAAACCCTGATTCTTCACCCTGTCTGCATCCCTTTCACCATTTAACTTTGAAGCATCCACTGCCTCTGTCTCTGGACTTGACCACGTGCCTGGCTCTGGCCAATAGAATGAAGGAAAAGTGTGACTGCGGTTATCTCCAAGTCTACGACTCAAGAAGCCTCTCTTTTCCTTGTGATTCTATCATCTCCACGAGGACATGTCCAAGGTGGCCTGCTGGAACGTGAAGGACATGTGGAGCAGATTCCAACTGCCCTGTTAGCCCTGTTGAGTCTAGTCCAGACCAATGGATAGCCAGTGGGTGCACAGCTCAGTGAGTGAGCCCGTCAGAAGACGCAAAGCCCCCAAAAAGTTCCCTGCTGACCCCGGACATGTGAGCAATAAATATTACCGTATTATGCCACTGAGGTTTTGTGATTTTTGTTCTTGTTGTTGTTACAAGCATTATTAGATAACTGATACAGAAGCAAGGGAGAAAAATATTTGGAACAGTCATTCATATGCACTGCCATCATGGTTCAATATGTTATATTAGTATAATGCAGCATTTGGAGAGAATAGGAAATTGGATAGATAAATTTTGATAATTATAACCTTGAAAACTTCCTTTTTTTTTTTTTTTTTGCAAATGATAACCCTGTATGCTGCTATACGAGACAGCAAAAGAGACACAGAGGTATAGAACAGTGTTTGGGACTCTGTGGGAGAGGGGGAGGGTGGGATGGTTTGGGAGAATGGCATTGAAACATGTATATTATCATATATGAAATGAATCACCAGTTCAGGGTCGATGCATGTTACAGGATGCTCGGGGCTGGTATGCGGGAATGACCCAGAGGGAGGATAAGGGGAGGAGGGAGGTGGGAGGAGGGTTCGGGAGGGGGAACTCATGTACACCTAGGGGGGGATTCATATCAATGTATGGCAAAACCAACCAATATAATATTGTAAAATAATTAGCCTCCAATAAAAATAAAAAAGAGAAAAGTTCCTAAGTCATAGTAAGTAATTAATCAACATTTTTCACAAGTTGGGTTTATAAAAGTGTTGGTCCTTATAGTGAATAATATGAGAAAAGAAGATCCTAAATGCATTGTTTAGATTTTTCACTTATTTTTCATACTTTGTCATATGCTTCTAGTCAAAAAGAATTTTTTTCTGTGTTCAATTAACCATGATTCTAAAAAAAGGCAGAAAATCATATAGCACGGTGATGTGTAAGAAAAGAACAACTAAATTAAGCTTGCAGACTCCTGTGTTTTAGAGCATTTCCTGTTTCCTTGAAAGATTTTTGTTGGTTTTATCCCTATTTTTGCACTGGCTCACCAGAGAGTCACACAGAGGAAGACACAATCTATGGCAGGCACAAAACAGTTCCCAACAGCGACACTGTAGGTTCAAAGTTGCATTTCTTCAAAGAAGACGTGAAAGGAGAAATTGAACAAAAAGTCCATTCCTGGGGCTTGACTGTGAAAGGAAAGCAGGTATGGGCCAGTCCACTTAAATGCCCTTGACTTCTATTTATTGATGTGCAAAGAGTTCCCACACTCTATCGTGGATACTAGGGTGAGGGTTTATAGTATGTTTTTCTCTCAGATAAGAGAGGAATTCAGATATTTAGAGGGATAAAATTGCCTCCTTTACTTCTCAACTTAGAGTGTGATTTCTTGATATTATTTTTGGATGTTCTTAGGTGGTTTTGAAATGTGAGTGTACATAGGAATTATTAGGGAGTTTGTTAAACCATAGATCCCTGGAGATTCTGCTGCTGGAGGTTTGGAGTAGGGCCAAAGATCCTGCATCCCTAGCAGGTTCCCGAGTGATGCTGATGCTACTGGTCCATGTACCACATTTTTGAGTGGCAGGTGCCTCTATTCACTACTCCTAAGAGAAACATAAAAGCATTCTCGTAGGCAAATTATTTCCATCTTTTAAAAAAATAAACCTTGTCCTCAATGACTGGTCCTGGTTTCTCATCACTGCTTTGAAAGCATGAGTGTAGATCAACATGCTATATTGGGAAAAAAAAGGCATATTTCTTCCTGATAATCCATTTGCAATAATGGAAATTTGTAAAAATTTACTACTGCTTTTCTGTCCTTTCTTGAGTCTTATGCCTTCCAGTACCTCACAAAGTCAATCAAGCCAAGGAAACAAAACAGTGTAGTCTTAAATGAGAGGATGTGAAGAGTTCTGCTATATCCTTTCTACACCTACCATGGCTGTTAGAAGGAAGGCAGCTTAAAGATGCAATGAAGAAGAAAACCCATGGATGGAAAGAGTCAAAGCTTCCTCCTCAATGAGGTAGCACTTTCTATTTGATCATCATCAGTATGTGTAGAAGACAGAGCAGCATCATGTCCACTTTGCTGCAGATTTTTCTTGTTGAGGTTATTGGGGCTATTCATTTTTTGTTTCCAGCTTCTCTCATGTCACTGACATAGTCTGAGTGTGTGACAAAGAGTGAAGGTGGGTAAGAAAAGTGTTTCTGGCTTCTGCTCTTTCTTCTTCAGTTCAGTTCAGTTCAGTTCAGTTCAGTCGCTCAGTCGTGTCCGACTCTCCGCGACCCCATGAATCACAGCACGCCAGGCCTCCCTGTCCATCACCGACTCCCGGAGTACACTCAAACTCATGTCCACAGAGTTGGTGATGCCATCCAGCCATCTCATTCTCCGTCGTCCCCTTCTCCTCCCGCCCCCAACCTTTCCCAGCATCAGAGTCTTTTCCAGTGAGTCAACTCGTCGCATGAGGTGGCCAAAGTGTTGCAGTTTCAGCTTTAGCATCAGTCCCTCCAATGAACATCCAGGACTGATCTCCTTTAGAATGGACTGGTTGGATCTCCTTGCAGTATAAGGGACTCTCAAGAGTCTTCTCCAACACCACAGTTCAAAAGCATCGATTCTTCGGTGATCAGCCTTCTTCACAGTCCAACTCTCACATCCATACATGACCACGGGAAAAACCATAGCCTTGACTAGACGGACCTTGGTTGGCAAAGTAATTCTTCCTAATTTGTGTTCATTTTAATAAAATGAGTAACTTGCATAAAATACAGAAAAGCATAAGTGTAAAAGAATTTGTGGGTATATTCCCCAAAGAAAATCACTGTTAGTACTTTAATTCATTTCCTTCCTTAATTTTTAGGTCTGTACAAACACATGAATTTTTTATTTTTTTTAAAAACCTGCATACACAGGTTTGAATCACTATTTTCTTTCTAATAACATCATGGACTCATCACAGTCCTGTTACTTCATAGCAAATAGATGGGGAAACAATGGAAACAATGACAAACTATTTTCTTGGGCTCCAAAATCACTGCAGATGGTGACTGCAGTCACAAAGTTAAATGACGCTAGCTGCTTAGAAGAAAAGTTATGAGAAACCTACACAGTGTATTAAAAAACAGAGACATTACTTTGCCAACAAAGGTCCGTCTAGTCAAAGCTATGGTCTTTCCAGTAGTCATGTACAGATGTGAGATTTGGACTATAAAGAAAGCTGAGTGCTGAAGAACTGATGCTTTTGAGCTGTGGTGTTGGAGAAGACTCTTGAGAGTCCCTTTGACTGCAAGGAGATCCATCCAGTCGATCCTGAAGGAAATTAATTCTGAATATTCATTGGAGGGACTGATGCTGAGGCTGAAGCTCCAATACTTTGGCCACCTGATGCAAAGAGCTAACTCATTGGAAAAGAACCTGATGCTGGGAAAGACTGAAGGCAGCTGGAGAAGTGGGGTACAGAGGCTGAGATGGTTGGATGGCATCACCGACTCGATGGACATGAGTCTGAGCAAACTGCAGGAGACAGTGAGGGACAGGGAGGCCTGGAGTGCTACAGTCCAATGGGTCACAAAAACTTGGACAGAGCTAAGCTACTGAATAACAACATCATGGACATTTAAGCACAATTTCTATGCTGTAGAATTTGCATCTTTATCATTTATGGTAGTTTATTGAACTAATACTCTATTGCAAGTTTAGATGTTAAAATAAGCATTTCTCAATTTTTCTATGTCCCTGTCTCCCTAGTATACATTTCTTAGTTTCTAGGAAAGTAAGGACTAAGATCAGAGGAAAAGAAAAGCTCAGTTCTGGAGAATATTAAAGTAGTAGGAACAGTGTTTTTCCTGGAGATATTGCACATCCCTAAATGCCTGAAGCCTGAGTTTAAACTGGTCACTCACAGGGAGACAAGAGACAAAACCTGGGATTCCGACAAGTAAGAAGCAGAGCCAAACTCTAGGAAAGAGGGGCTACACCAATGCAGGAGACCTTAGGGTATCTGCTGAATTCAAAACTATAAACTCTATAGTGCAGGACCTGTGGAGGGCATCTACTTCTAAGTACTTGTGATATTTGTTTTCTTTTTTTTTTAACTTTCATAGTTTTGCTGACTGTACAGATATGCTTAGTTTATGAAAGTTTATCGAGCCTTTACTTAGATGTGTACATCTTTCTGTGCATATATACTATAACAAAAAGTGAAAAAAGTCATAATGTCTATATGATTTCCCTCCCAAACTCATAAGGTGAGCACATGTTTTAACTTGTGCTGGAGTGGCAGGGTTCCATATTCTTGACAGAAGTAAATGGAAATCTGCTTTGGTGAAATGTAAATTAAATGCAGAATTCTTAAGTTCTGAGAACTCATAAGTGCAAGAGTAAAATGAGCCACCATTGGAGAGAGTCAACAGAAACAACACATTTTAGAATCACACCTATAATGACAGTCAATATTGGAATTACCAGATAATGAATATGAAATAATTATGATGTACATATTTAAGAAATAAAGGAGTATTAAAAGTATGACTAAGAAATAGGAAATATCAATATTGTACTTAACAGTGAAAGAATTGAATAATAATTCTAGAGTTGTAAAATGAATTTTAAATTAGAAAATCAACAGCATTTTAAAATAATATGAAATTTTAAAATGTCTACTAGGCAAGAAAAAGTGAAAACAAGTGAAATTAATTTAAATAATATTTTATTTAACCCAATAAATTCAAAGTTTTATTATTCTGACACACAATCAACTTAAGATCATTAATGAGGTAATTTAATTTTTTTCATACAAGTCTTTGATATCCAGAGTATATTTGACACTAGAACATGTCAGTTTGGAATAGTCACTTTCAGACCATTCTCTATACACACACACACACACACACACACACACACACACACACTTATATTCACTGGAACTTATTTTTTTCTACTATATGTAGATCGGCATTGGTCCAAGATGGACTTTATGAAGCAAAGCCCTTGATTTTAAATAGCTATGTGATTTTTTATTTATATTTTATACTTTTAATTTATATTTATATTTTTTAAATTTTATTTTATACTATATTTTTAAAGATTACTTTCCATTTACAGATATTGCAAAATATTGTCTATATACCTCATGTTGCACAATATATCCTTGAGCCTGCCTTAGGCTCAGTAGTTTGATTCTCCCACTCCCCCACTCCTGCATTGCCCACCCCTCCACTGGTAGCCACTAGTTTGTTCTCTGTATCTGTAGTTCTGCTTCATTTTTGTTATATTCACTAGCTTGTTGTGTTTTTTAAATTCCATATATAACTGACATCATACAATATTTGTCTTTCCCTGTCTGACTGGTTTCACTGAGCATAATGCCCTCCAAGTCCATACATGCTGATGCAAATGACACCATTTCACTCTTCTTATGGCTGAGTAGTATTCCACTGTGTATATATGCCACATCTTTATCCCTTCATCTGTTGGTGGACACTTAGGTTGCTTTCATATCTTAGCAACTGTAAATAATGCTGCTGTGAACAGCATTGGGGTACATGTCTCATTTCAAATTAGTGGTGTTAGTTTTTTCAGATATATACCCAGGAGTGGAATTACTGGATCATATGCTTCCTTGGTGGCTCAGATCGTAAAGAATCTGCCTGCAATTCAGGAGACCTGGGTTTGATCCCTGGGCTGGGTAGATCCCCTGGAGGAGGTCACGGCAACCCATTCCAGTATTCTTGCCTCAAGAATCCCCATGGACAGAGGAGCCTGCGGGCTAAGTCTGTGGGATCACAAGGAGTTGGACACTACTGAGCAACTAAGCACAACACAGCATGTATTAATAACAGTTCTATTTTTAATTTTTTGAGAAAGCTCTGTACTGTTTTCCACAGTGGCTGCACCAATTTACATTTCCACCAGTAGTGTATGAGGATTCCCTTTCCTCCACATCCTTAGCAACATTTATTACTTGTCTTTTTTTTTTCTTTTGATGATAGCCATTGTGATAGGTGTGAGGTGATATCTCATTTTGATTTTGATTTGCATTTATTTATAATTAGTGATGTTAAGCATCTTTTCATGTGTTTGTTGGCCATCTGCATTTCTTCTTTGGAAAAATGTCTATTCATTTTTTCTGCCTATTTTAAAATCAAGTTGTTTGGGGTTATGATGTTGAGTTGCATAAGCTATCCATATATTTTTATCATTTGCAAATATTTTCTCCCATTCAGTAGGTTGTATTTTTGTTTTGTTGATGGTTTCCTTTGCTGTGCAAAACCTTTTCATGTTAATTTGATGGAAGAGATGTGTGTAATTTATTAAACAGTTTCCTACCAAGAGATATTTAGGTTCCTTTTTCCTGTTTCAAATAAAGTTGCAAGGAGTATCCTTTAAGCAAAAACTATTTGGACTTGTGTATTTCCAAGGCAGAGAGTTTCAGATGTGGATTTGCTGTGCAATGGATGAGTTTAAGAGGAACAGATTTGACTCAACTGAAGAGCTAGTGATCTGGAAGAAAGATCTGAAGAAACTACCCAGAATGCAGTGTATAGAGAGAAGGGAATGAAGATATGAAGAAGCACTTCAGATGCACATATATCTACACAGAGACAAAAAGAAAAGAAGAAGGGGGAAAGAGAGTGGTTTTGTTTTGGCCTTACCATACAGCTTGCAGGATCTTAATTTCTGACCAGGGACTGAACCTGTGCCCCCTGCAGTGGAAACTCAGAGTCCTAACCACTGAACCACCAGGGAAGTCCTAAAAGGAGTGTTCTTAAATGTGATGACTAAGATGTCTCCAGAATAAATCAAAGACACCAGTCCTCAGAGTAAAAGGTCCCAGTGAAGTCCAAGAAAAATAAATTAAAAGAAGCTCATCTCAATATATGATAGTGAACTCAGAGTACACAGAGGCTCTCACAATCAGTTATTTCAAAAAGAAGACAAACAGCATGTACAAAGGAATAGCTATGAGAGTAACAACTGGCTTCTGGAAGCAACATCGGGAGGCAGGAGTCAGGGCGTAAGACTGATAAAGTTCAGGTATTGAAAACACCTGTCAGTTTGTAAATGTATACCTTGAACCAGAGCAAAGGGAAATAAAAATGTTTTCAGACAAACACTGAGAGCTTTCACAGGTGGTAGACCTCACAAAGGGAGAGCATCAGGAATTTATTCAGGTAGAAAGAAAATAATTCCAGAAGGTATGCCTGAATGAAATGAAGAAATCAAAACTAAAATAAAGAATATGTTGTTAAAACTAAAAAATATTAATTAAATGAAACAATAATAATATCTAATTTAGAAGGTTAAAAAAATCAAGATAGACCTGAATTCTGGACAACAACGAAATGTTATTTAATAGGAGTGACTGGAGTGGCTGTTTTAAAGTTCATCTCTTATGTAGAGAAGACTGAAGACACAGATGAACTTTAAATGTTTTAAGCTAATAATGCATGTTAAAATTTCCATAGGAGTCCCTAAAAAGTAGCAATTGAATGTAGAACTTTCAAGCTAGTAAGATGTTCCGGGAAAATAAACCTCAGTTGAAGTGGCATAGAGAAAGGGTAAACCAACACATAAAAAATTAAACAGGTGGGTAGAAAATAAGCTGAGAAAAACAAAAAGAAATGTATCAACACTCATCATCCATACAGTAAAGAACTAAACTCCCTACTAAAATTCAAAGATATTTTTTTCTGTTACAATTAAAAACAAAAAAGTCATTGCTTTTCAAAGACAGAGGCAACAGGAAAGTTGAAAATTTAAGGTATAGAACAAATACCTGTAATATACTAATTAAAAGAAAGTTTTTAGGAGTATAATAATACAATACAGAATAAAATCAAGTTAGAGCAGAAAGCAATATAAGAGGGAAAGAGAATCATTTACATAACAATAAAGTTTTTATTCATCCGAAAAATGTTATAAGTTTGTATGCATCTTGCAAAATTGACCTTAAATAAATAAAATGAAAATGTATAAAACTACATTTGTCGTTGTTTAGTCTCAGTTGTTTCCGACTCTTCAACTCCATAGTCTGCAGCACACCAGGCTTCCCTGTCCTTCACCATCTCTGGGAGCTTGCTCAAACTAATGTCCATGGAGACGGTGATGCCATCCAACCATCTCATCCTCTGTCGTCCCCTTCTCCCCCTGCCTTCAACCTTTCCCAGCATCAGGGTCTTTTCTAATGAGTTGGCTCTTCACATCAGGTGACCAAAGTATTGGAGCTTCAGTTTCAGCATCAGTCCCTCCAATGAATATTCAGGATTGATTTCCTTTAGGACTGACTCGTTTGATCTCCTTGCAGTCCAAGGGACTCTCAAGAGTCTTCTCCAACACCACAGTTCAAAAGCATCAATTCTTCGGTGCTCAGCTTTCTTTCGGAGAAGGCAATGGTAAGCCACTCCAGTACTCTTGCCTAGAAAATCCCATGGACGGAGGAGCCTGGTGGGCTTCAGTCCGTGGGGTCGCTATGAGTCAGACATGACTGAGCGACTTCACTTTCACTTTTCACTTTCACACATTGGAGAGGGAAATGGCAACCCACTCCAGTGTTCTTGCCTGGAGAATCTCAGGGACGGGGGAGCCTGGTGGGCTGCCGTCTATGGGGTCACACAGAGTCGGACACGACTGAAGTGACTTCGCAGCAGCAGCAGCAGCAGTAGCAGCAGCTTTCTTTATGATCCAACTCTTACATCCATACATGATTATTGGAAAAACCCTAGCTTTGACTATATGGACCTTTGTTAGCAAAGTAACGTCTCTGCTTTTTAGTGTGTTGTCTAGGTTGATCACAGCTTGTCTTCCAAGGAGCAAGCGTCTTTTAATTTCATGGCTGCAGCCACCATCTGCAGTGATTTCGGAGTCCAAGAAAATAAAGTCTGGCACTGTTTCCAATGTTTCCCCATCTATTTGCCATGAAGTTATGGGATTGGATGCCATGATCTAAGTTTTCTGAATATTGAGTTTTAAGCCAACTTTTTTCACTCTCCTCTTTCACCTTCATCAAGAGGCTCTTTAGTTCTTCTTCACTTTCTGCCATAAGAGTGGTGTCATCTGCATATCTGCTGCTGCTGCTACTAAGTCACTTCAGTCATATCCGACTCTGTGTGACCCCATAGACGGAAGCCCACTAGGCTCCCCCTTCCCTGGGATTCTCCAGGCAAGAACACTGGAGTGGGTTGCCATTTCCTTCTCCAATGTGTGAAAGTGAAAAGTGAAAGTGAAGTCGCTCAGTCGTGTCCAACCCTTAGCTACCCCACAGACTGCAGCCTACCAGGCTCCTCCATCCATGGGATTTTCTAGGCAAGAGTACTAGAGTGGCTTACCATTGCCTTCTCCGTCTGCATATCTGAGGTTATTGCTATTTCTCCTGGCAATCTTGATTCCAGCTTGTGCTTCATCCAGCCCAGTGTTCCTCATGGTGTACTCTGCATATAAGTTAAATAAGCAGAGTGACAGCATATGGCCTTGAAGGGAAGCTAAAAATTTCATGTGTATGTTAGAAGATTTCAATATATCTGTCTAAGTGATTGATGGGTTAATCAAACAAAAATAAGACTATAGATGTTTTGAACAATGTAACTAACAAGTTTGACATAATAGATACATTTAAAGTATTGTTCCTGTCAATGCATAGAATATTTATGAAAATTAATGACACACTAGGAGAAGGCAATGGCAGCCCACTCCAGTATTCTTGCCTGGAGAATCCTGTGGATGGAGGAACCTGGTGGGCTGCTGTCCATAGGGTCACACAGGGTTGGACACGACTGAGGCGACTTAGCATGCATGCATGTATTGGAGAAGGAAATGGCAATCCACTCCAGTATTCTTGCCTGGAGAATCCCAGGGACGGAGGAGCCTGGTGGGCTGCCGTCTATGGGGTCGCACGGAATTGGACACAACTGAAGCGACTTAGCAGCAGCAGCAACAGACCAGAAAGAAAATCTTTTAACTTTCCAAGATTTATAATAGTAATACTACATACTCTAACTTCAACATAATTAAGTTAGAAATTAATAATGAAGTTATTCCTGAAAGAAAGAGATGCGGAACGCAAGGGAAGGGTTAATTTGTCCAATAACAGGTCCTCTGAAGACTGGCCTTCCAGAAGAGGAACTGCCTCCTTCAAAGCTCCATGGAAACTGGCTGCAGTTTAGCACTTAAGACGTCAATTGAAGGTTTGGACTGCAGCCCTTGGATGAATCCTGCCAGGAGAGGGGCAGCAGCTATCAACACGGAGCTGACGGGAGAGAGCTGGGGCCAAGACTGCCGCATCTTATTTTACATTGTGTTGGATCTTCTCATCATGTAAGGGGAGATCCTTGTGCTTCTTCAGTAGTGATTCTTAAAAACCTTCAGATGGGACTTCCCTGGTGGTCCAGTAGTTAAGAATCCACCTGCCAATGCAGGGGACACAGGTTTGGAAAAAAACTGGCATTTGCAATCCAGCTGTACATTCACAACACCCGCACCTAGGAACTTCCACTCCAGAGAAACATGCGCACAGGTACGCAGGAGTGTCCCTCCTTTGCTGTTTTGTAAGCCAGTGAGGTTGCAACACATAAAACCACACCATTCTCTGCTTTGAGAACAGCAGTACTCATAGACAAATGGAGTCTGAAAAGGGCCACTTTATTGCTCCTTACAGAGGCTCCCGGAGAACCAACATTGGGGCATGAAATTCACAAATGTCAGTTTCATATAGAGTTAGTGTAAATAACCAGGCAACATTTTTCATGTTGACATTATGATTTCCAGCATTTTTGAGAAATCAAAATAAAAAATCTGAATGTACTACTACACTCCCTTCACTTTCTAGAATATATAGAACATGTAGACTTTTGACATCAAAGCAACAAATGACTTGCTGGTCAGCATAATTTTTCAATTTTCCATTGTTTACTTTGCTGCTGTGGCAAGTCAACCAGTATTTGGGTTTGAGAATTCAATATTCACATCTTTTTTTAAAAAATTCTAATTTCTTTTTTCCCCAAAATCGTCTCTAAGTGAGTTTATAGCTTAGACATAATGGAGCTGGTGTAAGCATAATACTCCTGACTGTTTAAGGGGTCCCTTTAAAAATTCTTCAGGAAGTTCATTTGCAAACACCAACATTCTAACAAAGACACATATTTACCTAGGTATCAGAGTTAGAAAAATCAGTAAATTTTTATGCTTCCATTTCACAGGTAAATTAGAATTTTATCTTTTTTAAATGGAGGTTTTTAAAATTTATGTTTGTTCACTCGGCATAATGTTGTCATAAAATGTATCCTACTCTTGATCTGGAATTCATTTTTCCTTTACAGGATTTCCCTTTGAGCTACACACCATATGGAGATGTAGAAAAACACAGCTTTCCTGATTATTTACATTTTTCTGGACTAGAATCCCTTCAGGGATTGCATAAAAACCACACAAGACTTTTGGCCCAAAAAATTCACCAAAACAAGCTCCGTTATATGTGAGGCATTCCTCATTTGGGGTACATTCATCTCTGCCTTCTTTTAAATTTTATTGTACCTGTTATTGTTGGTAGCATTATGACTGTTCACCAGCATCTCCTTTTCCAGGAGCTGACATTGCCATGTGACTTGCTTTAGCCAGAGAAATTGAAGTGAAGTAATGTGTGTCATTTCTGGATGGCAGCATTTGATTGTTAGGATAAAGACCCTGGAATGCTGAGTTAACACCTGTGGGTATAGGATTGCTGCCCTTGAGAGTTGCCTGGACCCAGCAAGTATACAGTTTGAAAGCAAGAGATAAATATTTGATGTGTTAAGATGCTGAGGTTTTAGAGATATTTGTTGCTGCAACCTAACTTAATCTGCCCTGAATAATATAACATACATCTAATTACTTAAGGGAGAAATGCCTCTACTAATATAGATATTATATTTCATCACAAGAATTTTATTATCAGAATTAAAATGAAAAGCCCTCTACTGACAGTGAGCTATGATTCCTCTAGTAATTCCAGTCTCAAAACTTTGGAATTATCTGTGATTCTTCCATTTAATGATCTGCTAAGTGCTCTTGAAAGCATAAACAGGGACTGGGAAAGACTATGGTTCTAATTCCTACTGTTTAAGTTGCTAAAATTTATTTTGGGGGGGGCGGCAAGAGACATAATATTCATGTGTCTCTGTTTCTATATTTTTAAAAATTAAAGTTGGGCTATGATATTTTAAAATTAATCTTCAGCTGTAATATTCTATGATGTTTTAGAATGTTTCTCAAGCAGGAATTTTTGTTGTGCACTTATTTTGTCACGGCCTTCCATCAGCTCATGTTCTGGACGATTGCCCTTTCTGCACCCAGCTCAGGCCTTTCCTTCTTAGATCTCACCTTGATTTCCTCAAAAGTCTTTAATTCCTTTCTAGTGTATAGACCAGTTGCTAGATGCTGTGGACCCTGTAGAGCTGAATGTTTAAAACCCATAAGCTTTTTCAACTTTCAGAAAGGTCTGGAAACCACACCTCAGGGGCAGAAGTGAGAATGTCTGCCATTGCTTTCCTAGCCCATCCCTGTGACCAACATCAGTAATCAAAAGCAATATATGAGTGAAGGTACAACTTAGGGTCATTGCCAACATCAAGCTTTAGGAAGTTCAGTTCAGTTCAGTCACTCAGTCGTGTCCGACGATGTGAGACCCCATGAATCACAGCACGCCAGGCCTCCCTGGAAGTTACCACTTGTAAATCAGAGAATTAGACTTTCACTGAAATGTTTTTGTTGTCCCCAGTGTTGTCGTTAAGCATCCACCTTTAGCAGTGTTCTAGTGTTATGAACAACCTTGATAGTATATTAAAAAGCAGAGACATTACTTTGCCAACCAAGGTCCATCTAGTCAAGGCTGTGGTTTTTCCCGTGGTCATGTATGGATTTGAGAGTTGGACTGTGAAGAAAGCTGATCGCCAAAGAATTGATGCTTTTGAACTGTGGTGTTGGAGAAGACTCTTGGGAGTCCCTTGGACTGCAAGGAGATCCAACCAGTCCATTCTAAAGGAGATCAATCCTGGGTGTTCACTGGAAGGACTGATGCTGAAGCTGAAACTGCAATACTTTGGCCACCTCATGCGACTAGTTGACTCACTGGAAAAGACTCTGATGCTGGGAAAGGCTGGGGGCGGGAGGAGAAGGGGACAACAGAGAATGAGATGGCTGGATGGCATCACCAACTCAATGGACATGAGCTTGAGTGAACTCCGGGAGTTGGTGATGGACAGGGAGGCCTGGCGTGCTGCGATTCATGGGGTCGCGGAGAGTCGGACACGACTGAGCAACTGAACTGAACTGAACTGAACTGAGTGCTTCTCATTGGACCAATATTCATTGGAAGGACTGATGCTAAAGCTGAAACTCCAATACTTAGGCCACTGATGTGAGACCCTGATGCTAGGAAAGACTGACGGCTGGAGGAGAAGGGGACCGCAGAGGATGAGATGGTTGGGTGGCATCACCAACTCGATGGACATCAGTTTGAGCAAGCTCCGGGAGTTGGTGATGGACAGGGAAGCCTGATGCTGCAGTCCTTGGGGTCGCAAAGAGTCGGACACAACTGAGCAACTGAACTGAATTGAGTCCTTTTCAAGCAACTCACCCCCCACAATCTATTTCATTTTCCATAGGAGAGTCTGTTGTGGCTTTATATTCTTACTCATATTACTCCCCCATTTATAATTATTTCTATGAAAACAGTCACACCTATTCCTCCAGCAAACTCAAATTTCTATTCCCTGCTCTGCCTTCTCCAACCCTATATGATCTCCTTTAAAAATGTTTACTGATTGATATCTCCCATTTTCTGAGTGCCACACCCTTCTCCCAGTAACTCTGGAATTTACCAACAGAATGTATACATATTGGCATATAATTACTATCAATTCTGGTAGCATTTAAAAATGAACAAATGTTTTATTAATCACAGCTGCACCTATTGGTTGGAAATGCAGAATTCACATCCATAAAGCATTTATTCGGGCTGCTGACGTTATTTGGTACACATAGGAATTCCACCTTGGAAGAAGTCTATGACACTCTGCTTGTCCATGACCACAGTGGGAAACACTTCATTAAGAAATTTATGATGCTTTCCTTTCTTCAGTTCAGTTCAGTTCAGTCGCTCAGTCGTGTCCGACTCTTTGCTACCCCATAAATCACAGCACACCAGGCCTCCCTGTCCATCACCAACTCCCGGAGTTCACTCAAACTCATGTCCATCGAGTTGGTGATGCCATCCAGCCATCTCATTCTCTGTCGTCCCCTTCTCCTCCCGCCCCCAACCTTTCCCAGCATCAGAGTCTTTTCCAGTGAGTCAACTAGTCGCATGAAGTGGCCAAAGTATTTGAGTTTCAGCTTTAGCATCAGTCCTTCCAATGAACACCCAGGATTGATCTCCTTTAGAATGGACTGGTTGGATCTCCTTGCAGTCCAAGGGACTCTCAAGAGTCTTCTCGAACAACACAGTTCAAAAGCATCAATTCTTCGGCGATCAGTTTTCTTCACAGTCCAACTCTCACATCCATACATGACCATGGGAAAAACCATTGCCTTGACTAGACGGACCTTGGTTGGCAAAGTAATGTCTCTGCTTTTTAATATACTATCTAGGTTGGTCATAACTTTCCTTCCAAGGAGTAAGTATCTTTTAATTTCATGGCTGCAATCTGCATCCGCAGTAATTTTGGAGCCCAGAAAAATAAAGTCTGACACTGTTTCTACTGTTTCCCCATCTATTTCCCATGAAGTGATGGGACCAGATGCCATGATCTTTGTTTTCTGAATGTTGAGCTTCAAGCCAACCTTTTCACTCTCCTCTTTCACTTCCTTTCTTAGTGAGCTATATTTCTTTAGGGTAGGAATCATGTCTAACATTTTTCTGTAGCATGGCACCTTTCCCAGGCTCTCGGCATCATCCCCAGCTACCAGGAGATAAGGATAAGCAGACACAGAGAGAAGAATTACTTATTTCACTAAAATACTGCAGCTACACACTGTTTAGAGATGCTGAGACATGTACCAAGTATGAAATAAATCAGGAGAAGGGCAAGGCAAGAATATTTGTTCTATCTCAATGTTTCTCAAAATAGGGCTCAGTGGACTGGTGCCAGTCCGTGGGGTAAAGTGCATCGATGGAGAGTAAATATGTAGGAGATTCTAACCAATTTTCCTGTTGTCCTTTTTCTGGTAATATTCATTCCAGTTTAACTTCCTTGACTGTTGAATATAGTAATGGAAGTCTGGGCTAGTAGTTTGTGTGGCTTGGCTTATTTTTTATTTCACTTTCTAATAGCTATTCTTAAAATTCTACAAATGCACATATATATATATGTGTGTGTGTATGTGTGTATATCCTTGACAGATTGGAAATTAAAAATAAAATAAACTGGCCCTTCATTACAGATCATTTGAAAATTATTTATTTATCTATCTATATCCTGATTTTCCCCTAGATCTTTTCCTTATGTGAAAAAGGATTCCTACTAGCATCAAAATGTCTATTTTTGGTTATTCTTTGAAAAGAGGAAATGTTTTATCTTGAAGACTTTTCTTAGAGATAATATCAGTTTAATAATTATGCAGCGGCTGGTCAGCTTTTAAGTTAGAGACCTGAAAGCAATTCACCCTCCTTCCTCAGCGAGTGCTATTATATTTAGAAAAACAAAAAACAACTGAATAGGTGGTGAATAGTTGGATTGTCCAACTGAAACTTTGAATTTCATGCATTTGGCTAGTTTTACCTTTAAATCATAAATATTGTTAAACATGGATTTTTGTCCCTGAAGAATGAATAATAACTGTTATATCCTAGGAATAGATGACATATTGTGCTCAGAAATAGGTTTCTATCCACAAATGCTGACATTTAGAGGTTACCAGCTGTATATAGGATATAGGAGGTATAAAGCCCATTACAAGAATATAATTTGAGAGTTGCTGAAGTCATGTGGGGATTTGGTTTGCCTACATTTTCATTTAAATTTTATTCACAAGTAATGCCATTGTGGATGAAGTCGTATCATTAAAAGTGTCAGACACTTCAGACTCCATTTCCATGTGCCCTATTATATGAAGACCTGAAACTCGAAATTCTCTCCAGACTAATCTGAGAGGAAAATATAGGCTTTCATTCTGAATACATCCCAGAAGGGATTAAGTGACCTGATTTCAAGAAAAATAAAAAATAATTAAAAAAAATGGAACAGGCTCTGTGATGACTAATTTGCCTCCCAGCAAAATAAAAGTAACAAACAACAATTTTATTCATAATAGAAGTTTCCCGCAAAGTCTACTTTTCTGTTAACTCTGGCATATTCTATTTGCAAAATATGTTTAATGTATCTCATGTCATGTACCTCTGTTTGTGAATTCAGGTTTCCTCTTTGTAGGAGCATGAAATCCAACATCTATTTTAAAGCAAAATTAAAGATTTGCAGAAGGCATAAGAAACATACCACAGCAAACACATAATTTTCTTGGAAAGTAGGCACTCTGAGTCTCTCACCCTGCAGGAGAAACATCATAGTTATCTGGTGAATGTTGTCAGTATATTTGTATTTAATATGCAGTCTATTTGTTTTATTGAACAGGCTCTGACTTTGTCATGAAACGAAAATAAATAATTGTGGCAGTTTTCCCACTGAAGTGATATTCTTGATATACAAAATGATTTATGAGGGGGCTTACTAATTGAAAAAGAAATATGTTTTCATATAAATATATAAACAGCCCTGTACTGTCTCCTCTTTAGAGCCCTCTCATCTGGAACTCCTTAAATTAATTTTTGTAGTTGCTGTTCAGTTGCTCAGCCACATTGACTCTTTGCAACCCCATGGATTATAGCACACCAGGCTTTCATATTCTTCACCATCTCCTGGAGTTTGCTCAAACTGACGTCCATTGAGTTGATGATGCCATCCAGCCATCTCATCCTCTGTTGTTTCCTTCTCTTGCCCTCAATCTTTCCCAGCAACAGGGTCTTCTCCAATGAGTTGGCTCTTCGCATCAGGTGGCCAGAATATTGGAGCTTCAGCATCAGCATCAGTCCTTCCAATGAATATTCAGAGTTGATTTTCTTTAGGATTGACTGGTTGGATCTCCTTGTAGTCCAAGGGACTCTCAAGAGTCTTCTCCAACACTGTAGTTCAAAAGCATCAATTCTTTGACTCAGCCTTCTTTATGGTCCAGCTCTCACATCCATACATGACTACTGGAAAAACCATAGCTTTGACTATACAGATTTTTGCTGGCAAAATGATGTATCTTCTTTTAAATCTTTTTAAATTTTTTAATCCTTTTAAATTTTATTAATGCAAAATATTGAGGTGCCTTAGTGATTATTTTGTTTCAGTATAGTAAATTGAATGGAATATTAGTTAGTCCAGATTTAATAGGTTTAAATATATATCATTTTAATCTTTTGATCCAGAAAATGATCCCTCATTTTCAAGACTTTATATCGGATTAAGAAATTTTATATCATTACTTTTAAGTGAGAACTTTGAAGATTATTGCCATTTTTTTTATTCAATAGCATCTTTTGAGAAATAAGAGAAAAGAATATGCAAAAATGAGGAAGAACAGACCAAAATAAAATATCCAGGGTATACTTTAGTCTGAAACATTATTTCTGAAACTATTGAGAAACTGCCTTATCCTTCCGATCCTGGTATCAGGAAAGTGGTAAAAACATTTGACAGGATCACTAAAATCTGAATTTACTATTATGTGAAGATTTCACGTGGTTTCTGAATTTTCCAAACTACATTCTTAAATGTTTGAAAAGTGGTGGCCATTAAAGACTGAATTTAAGCTGTACCTAGAGCCTCATCAGTCAGCACCTTTGACTTATGTCAAGATCAAACAGGGATTTCTAATATGGCATCTGATGTAACAGAAGAATGAGATGCCAACTATAAGAGAGAAAAGCTGAGAAACTGGGAAAAGAATCCCCAACTCATCAGCAGTGACTCTCTCTTGTCACAGGCAGTGAAATGCTTTGAAAGTGAGCTGAGGAGAAGACAAATTTTGAGTGTGACAATGAGATTTTAGTAGCATGGAGAAGCTGGCAAGATGGCTGAAACCCACAGATGGTGAAAGCTCCCTCAGTGAGCGCTCCTCAGACCTCGCGCCAGAGGAACCACTGCTGGGGCTGAGCGTGCTGTGACCTATGGCTGCTCCTGGAGGAAGAGCGGCGATTCTCTGTTGTGCATGATCGATAAATACTGTAATTAAACATTCACATTCAAACTTTTAAAAAGAATAGCACCACGATCTATATAGCTGTAACCACTGAAGGGTTTTCTATTCTTATTGTTTCTTACTTCAAATTATGACTTCTTTTCCTGGACTGTCAACAATCCTGCCCTCCCCACTTCCAGAAAACTCCATATATCATGGTAGAATGTGTGGTCATGTCCTAAAAAAAAATCTCGTCTGCCACCATACCACTCTGAACACGCCCAATCTCATCTTAAAAAAAAATAACTCACTCAAAATACTTTTCTTTTGTCTTTCAGGATAATTGTTCAAATGGAAGAGTTTTAAAAATGAACATATTTCTTTTTTCTCTGTTTCTTGTCAGTTTGTGGGAAGCTGTTCCATGTAATCACTAGTTAAAATTGTGAGTAGTCTCATTTTTCATTTTGGAACTTCTAAACCAAATACCATCTTGCTCTCATCTTCCCTGAAGGAAATTTCACAAAAATACACCTCAAAAACTTTAACTGGATGAGAAAAGAGCCGAAGAACTAGGACAGTCCATTTGAGGGTCACCCGTTTGTTTCTCAGGCTGAGGTAACAGGAAAGAAAGAGTGTGCTTCCCTCTTTGGGATGCACCTACTCAGGTCTCAATGTGCAGTGGAGGCTCATTATGTATTGGAACTAAGGATTAAATCTGGGCAAATTTCCAAAACAGACAACATTTTCTTTGTCTTCAATGTATTCCCCTTTCAGGTTTGTGGCTCCTCCTTCCATTTCCCTCTGGAATCCAGCATTCCTCTCCTCTTTTCAAAACACAAATCCCTAAACATATATCCCAGAAATCTGCTTATAAATCTCTTCCCCTCTCTTACTCTAGAGCAGCGGTCCCCAACTTTTTTTGTGCCAGGGACTGGTTTTTGGAAGACAATTTTTCCATGGTCTGGAGTCAGGGATGATTCAAGTGTATTACATTTATTGTGCACCGTATTTCTATTTGTGGCAATCTCAGGATCACCTGGGTTTGATCCCTGGGTTGGGAAGATGCCCTGGAGAAGGGAGTGGCTACCCACTCCAGGATTCTGGCCTGGAGAATTCCATGGACTCTATCGTCCTAGGGGTCGCAAAGAGTCGGACACAACTGAGCACCTTTCACTTCACTTTCACTTTCAGGATGTTCTGCCTTGACTTTAGCGTTAGGATTCCTGCTCCTGTGAGAATCGAACGCCACTGCTGGTCTGGCAGGAGGCAGAACTCAGCGGCACTACAAGGGATGGGGCTGGCTGTTAAGTACAGACGAAGTTTCCTTGCTTTCTGCTCTCCTCCTGCTGTGTGGCCTGGTTTCCCAGAAGGTGGGGACCCCTGCTCTAGAGGAGATAGAAATATTTGTTCAAAAGTATTTCTAGTAGGAATATTAATGGTTTAACATGCATCAAAGTCAAAAGTAAGGGGAAACAGGTTCTGGCATCCACCAGTGGTGGGAATGATGATGGTTGAGTTGAGGTCAAGGGGATTTCACTGTCCCCTCAGTGAGTCAGTTAAGTCTATTTTGGAGTGAAATTTTGTCTGCTAGACATCATTGCTAGCACTGGTGAAGAGAAATATCCTAGTCTGCTATTTCAGCAAATTGCATGTGTTATCTACAACAAGTGTTCCCATCAACCCATTTAAGTAGATTTATTCACTGAGCACAGAGGGAAAAAAAAAGAGAAAGTAGAAATTAGAAGTTTCAGGGTTTCTGCTCTGTGCAAAGCCTCTTACATATTAGCTCACTTGAGCCTAATTAATGTTTTATAAAATGAGAATTACTTTATTTGTTTCAAAAAATAATAGCAGCCATCATTTATTTTATGTCTTATTTAATTTTCTTTGTATTTAAGTATAGTTGATTTACAATATTGTATTAGTGTCAAATGTAGAGCAAAGTGAGACAGTTTTATATATATATATTCATATATACCTATATATACATACATGTGTATAAATATTATTTTTTAGATTTTTCCATTATAGGCCATTACAAAATATTGAATATAGTTTCCTGTGCTATACACGTATCTATTTTATGTATAGTGGTTTGTATCTATTAATCCTGTACTCATTTATCTCTCCCCGCTCCCTTTCCCTTTTGGTAACCATTAAGTTTGTTTACTATGTCAGTGAGTCTGTTTCCATTTTGTATATAGCTTCATTTGTATTATTTTTTAGATTCCATATGCAAATAATATCATATATTTATCCTTCTCCGACTTACTTCACTTAGCATGATATTCTCTAGGTCCATTTATGTGGCTGCAAACAGCAATATTTCAATCTTTTTTTATGTCTGAGTAGATACAACTTTGGAGAAGGCAATGGCAAGTCACTCTAGTACTCTTGCCTAGAAAATCCCATGGATGGAGGAGCCTGGTAGGCTGCAGTCCGTGGGGTCGCTAAGGGTCAGACACGACTGAGCGACTGCACTTTCACTTTTCACTTTCACACATTGGAGAAGGAAATGGCAACCCACTCCAGTGTTTTTGCCTGGAGAATCCCAGGGACGGGGGAGCCTGGTGGGCTTCTGTCTGTGGGGTCGCACAGAGTCGGACATGACTGGAGTGACTTAGCAGAAGCAGCAGATACAACTTAGGGGCTTCCCAGGTGGCTCAGCTGTAAAGAATCTGCCAATGCAGGAGCTGCAGAAGACCTGGGTTCAATCCCTGGGTTGGGAAGATCCCCTGGAGGAGGAAATGACAACCCACTCTAGTATTCTTGTCAGGATAATCCCATGGACAGAGGAGCCTGGCAGGCTATAGTCCATGAGGTTCCAAAGAGTCTGACACAACTGAGCATGCATGCACAAATACAACTTAGCAACTCAGTCCAGTTCAGTTCAGTCGCTCAGTCGTGTCCGACTCTTTGTGACCCCATGAATCACAGCACGCCAGGCCTCCCTGTCCATCACCAACTCCCAGAGTTCACTCAAACTCTTGTCCATCAAGTCGGTGATGCCATCCAGCCATCTCATTCTCTGTCGTCCCCGTTTCCTCCCACCCCCAATTCTTCCTAGCATCAGAGTCTTTTCCATTGAGTCAACTCATTGCATGAAGTGGCCAAAGTATTGGAGTTTCAGCTTTAGCATCAGTCCTTCCAATGAACACCCAGGATTAATCTCCTTTAGAATGGACTGGTTGGATCTCCTTGCAGTCCAAGGGACTCTCAAGAGTGTTCTCCAACACCACAGTTCAAAAGCATCAATTCTTAGCAACTAAACCATAACAAATATCACACACACACACACACACATCACATTTCCTTAAGCCAATCGTCTATTGATGGACACTTGAGTTGTTTCTATATCCTGGCTATTATAAATAGTGCTGTGGCACACACAGTTGGTTTGTATGTATCTTTTCAAGTTGGAGTTTTCATCTTTTCTGGATATATACCCAGTAGTGGGATTCCTGGGTCCTATCAGCCACCATTTATTGACCTCATGTATGACAGTCATGGAGAAGGCAATGGCACCCTACTCCAGTACTCTTGCCTGGAAAATCCCATGGACAGTGGAACCTGGCAGGCTGCAGTCCATGGGGTCGCTGAGGGTCAGACACGGCTGAGCGACTTCACTTTCACTTTTCACTTTCATGCATTGGAGAAGGAAATGGCAACCCACTCCAGTGTTCTTGCCTGGAGAATCCCAGGGACAGGGGAGCCTAGTGGGCTACCGTCTATGGGGTTGCACAGAGTCGGACATGACTGAAGCGACTTAGCAGCAGCAGCAGCAGCATGACAGTCAACTTCCAGCATAGTGTCGTATTAACTCTGTTAAACTGGCATCATTAGTACCCCTGTTTTCTAGACTGGGAAAGTCAAGGTTAGTAGCAATTATCTCATTGAGCTGTAACTACAGAGTTGGATTTATGAACCCATTTGCATTTTGCATAAGATTATGAACTGAACTGAAACAATAGCCAATGGCTATATAAATGGGAAATGGTTAAGCTGAGAAGTGAACTAAGGTTTGAATTGACACAAAGCCAATGGCAAGGCTGTCTTGATTATGTGTGTGTTTGTGTGTGTGTATGTTTGTGTATGGTTGAGACAGATATAGCTTTTTTGCAATCCTTTCTGACTTTCTAAATTCTTAGCTCTTTTCTGAACTAATAAATGATTAAAAATAGGGAAATATAAGGACAAAAGAAAGGGAAAAGGAAAACATATGGGCAAATATTTTTACAATCAAAGTCAAATGACCATGAGGACATAAGAGAAATAAAACATAAACAGCTTGGATAAAGAATGATCAATAACACCGATCTACGGCATGCTGCTAAAATGCTAGTCATTGCATTAAATTTGATAGATCTTTCACACTTAAACCTACAACAATTCTGTGAAGTAGGCCTTATTATCTCCACTGAAAAAATGAAAACAGCATGTTACAAAGTTGGTAAGTAATTTACTCAAGGTCAAACTTCTAGTAAGATTCAGGATGCACACACTAGGAGATGCTCCTTTCTAAGGATACTTGATACCCTCTCTTCCGCCCTTTCCTCCTAAGCTCAGATGCCAATCCTCCCTTCTAAGGAAAGAAGACATTGCCAAGGAAGAGTTCTGCTGGCCTGGACTCTGGGTAGTTTAATAAAAGCACTTTCCTTTTGGTCAGGTGGGAGAGGCAGAGAAGCTCTGACTTTGCTTAGAGAGCTGAGTGCTCAGAGATTCCACACCATCAAAGGAACTTCTGTTCAAGGCAGAGCTAACCAGGTCATCTTAATGTTATTAGCTGATAGCAAAGATAAGAAAATATAAATTAAAAATAATTAGGATAAAAATTATTATGGATAATTGAGGAGGAGATCAGCATGATGAAGTAGGAAGATACTGAGTTCACCTAGCCCCAAGAACACATCCAGCATACATGTGCAGGTGGAGCTATCCTCACTGAAAACAATCTGGACACTAACAGGAAGACTCTTCTACCACCAAGACTGTAAAGGAAATATCCACACAAAGTAGAATGGGAAGGGAAGAGAAGTGATCAGTTTGAATCCCCTGTCCCAGGAGGTCAGGGGGATGTCACACACCCCAGCCCACAGCTGGTGCCACTCAGGCTCTTCTTGCTTCAGAACAGCTCCCCACTAGGGCAAAGGCTGCCATCGCTGAAGAAAGTACACACTTGGTTGGGGGAGAGGGCATGGCACCTGCTTAGACCACCGAACAGGGCAAGGGTGGCCACTGCTGGCATGCAAGGAGGCAGTGAATCAGTAGCCTTGGAACTCTGGCTAGTGTGCCAGGACAGTCCCAGCATTCACCTGGCTGCACCAGTGCCCACTTCATGCCACTGGAAGCTCCAGTGCTGCTTCCCTCTGGGGTAAAGGTGCTCCTGTTGGAGATGGGGAGAGCACACACATAGATGGAACTGAACCAGCTTGATTCAATCCTCAAGGCTTCTTCTGTTCAACCACCCTGGGACCCCCCCACCCCCACCACCTTAGGGCAGTGATGGCCGCTGAGCATAGGAAAAGTCCAGGTTGTCCTTAGCTTTTGCTCTAGCCCCTTCATCTCTACCCCCACCCCCCAAGAAGGTGGCAGCTGTCATCACACTCCGGATGAAGACGTGACCCATGGTCATTTCAGATCCAGCTCTCCCATCAAAGCAGAGCAGACTATATAGGGGTGCCCCCACACAAGGTGACTCCTCAAGGCTGGGATAGGTAACTGTGTTTCACCTAATTTCATCAGAAAGAGAATGTTAAACAAAATGATAATTTAAGGGACCTCTGGGACAATATCAGGCATACTCACATTTGCATTATAAGAATTCCAGAGGAGGAGAGAAATGGAAAAGGTCAAAAATGTATTTGATGAAATTATGGTTGAAAACTTCTCAAAGCCAAAGAAAAAGATATCCTGGTACAGGAAGCATAGAGGGCTCCAAACAAGATGAACCCTAATAGACTCTTACCAAGACATATCATAATTAAAATGGCAAAATTGAAAGAGAATTTTAAAGGCAAAAGAGAAAACAAAAGGGTCATGTAGCAAGAGAACCCCCAGAGAGCTATCAACTGAGTGTTCCGCATTCTGCAGGCCAGAAGGGAGTGGCGTAACATATTTAAAGTATTGAAAGGGGGGCATTTTCAACCTAGGACACTCTACCCAGCAAGATTATTATTCAGAATTGGAGAGGAGATAAAGTTCTCAGAGAAGCAAAACCTAAAAAAACTCATCAATACTAAACCAACCATACAAAAAGGATTAAAAAAAAAAAAGGTCTTCTTTTAATGGAAAAGAAAAGGCTGCAAGAAATAAGAATTTTATGGTTTTTCCCGTGGTCATGTATGGATGTGAGAGATGGACTGTGAAGAAAGCTGATCGCCGAAGAATTGATGCTTTTGAACTGTGGTGCTGGAGAAGACCCTTGAGAGTTCCTTGGACTGCAAGGAGATCCAATCAGTCCATTCTAAAGGAGATTAATCCTGGGTGTTCATTGGAAGGACTGATGCTAAAGCTGAAACTCAAATACTTTGGCCACCTCATGTGACGAGTTGACTCACTGGAAAAGACTCTGATGCTAGGAGGGATTGGGAGTGGGAGGAGACGGGGGCGACAGAGAATGAGATGGCTGGATGGCATCACCGACTCGATGGACATGAGTTTGAGTGAACTCCGGGAGTTGGTGATGGACAGGGAGGCCTGGCGTGCTGTGGTTCATGGGGTCGCAAAGAGTCGGACACGACTGAGTGACTGAACTGAACTGAACTGAAGAAAGGAAAAGCCCCACTAGTAAAGGCAAATTGTAGTTGTCAGTAAATAATCTGTCTGTCAATGCAGGAGACCCAGGTTTGATTCCTTGGTCAGGAAGATCCCCTGGAGAAGGAAATGGCAACCTACTCCAGTACTCTTGCCTGGGAAGAGGAGTCTGGCAGGCTACAGTCTTTGGGGTCACAAGAGTCCAACACGACTGAGCGACTCAACCACCATGCAAGTATCTAGTAAAGGCAAATATATAGTAAAGGCTATGGACCAACCACTTATATAAGCTAGTACAAGGATTAAAAGACAAAACTTACCAAATCAATTATAGTTACAACAAACAGTTAAGAGATAATAAACATGAAGATGTAAAATATGACACCAAAAATAGAAAATACGAGAAAGGAGGGTGAAAAAAATGTAGATATTTTGGAATATATTTGAATTTAGGTGACTATCAGTTTAAAACAGGGAGATATAGGTCAATATATATGAACCTCATCATAACCACAATTCAGAAACTCACTATACATACCCCAAAACGAGAAGTAAAGGAATACAAATATACCACTAAAGAACATCATTAAACCAGAGGGAATAAACTTGAAGAAGAAAACAGAGAAGAATGACAAAAGCAATCATAAAATAAGTAACAAAATGACAAGTACATATCTATCAATAGTCACTTTAAGCATCAGTGGATTCCAGTCAAAAGATGCTGATTAGATTAAAAAACAAACAAGACTTATTTATGTGCTGCTTAGAAGAGACTCATTTTGGACGTAAATACACAGAGAGACTAAAAGTGATGGAGTGGAAAAAGATACTTTATGCAAATTGAAAGGACAAAGAAGCTGAGGTGGTAATACACATATTAGACAAAATTTTAAAACAAAGTCTACAATGAAAGCAAAGAAGGGCATTATATAATGATAAAGGGATCAATAGAAAAAGAACATATATTTGTTAACATAAGGACATCTAAATATGTAAAGCAAATATTAACAGACATGGAGGAAGAAATTGACAATAGTACAATGATAGTGGGAGAATTTAATAACTCATTACATCAGTGGGCAGATTATCCAGACAGTACATTATGACTCCCATTTTACAGAGGAGGAACCGAAGTTTGGATTGGTTATTGGTCTTACCCAGGGTGAAACAGCCTATATTTGGAATAGACAATGTCACACCCAGTTCTACTCACCCCTAAAATGTCCACTTCTTCATTTATGCAATGCTAGATCATAGAAGATTCCAGTTGGGCCAGATGGAAACCTTGGAGGATAAAACTAATGTTTTAATACCTCCTTGGGTGTCATTTCTTTCTGCCTGCAATGTGGGAGACCTGGGTTCGATCCCTGGGTCAGGAAGATCCCCTGGAGAAGGAAATGACAACCCACTCCAGTATTCTTGCCTGGAGAATCCCATGGACAGAGGAGCCTGGTGGGCTACAGCCCATGGGGTCGCAAAGAGTTAGACACGACTGAGCGACTTAACTTTAACTTAAATTTGGGTGTCATTAAATTTGGGTAGACATGACTTGTCAGTTACATCAAAAAGTTAAGAATCATTTTTCATTACGTTAAAACTCGGTCTGCACTTGGTATCAGTGCATCTTGCTTTCCTCATCAAATAATCTTTGAAATAAGACTGATTTTCAAGAGTTTTGATTAACCACAGATTCCCAATCAGGCCTCTCAATTAATTCTGTATGATATCTCAAATACCAAGAAACAACACTGGGTGGAATTTGAAAGACAGAAGGATATTTCATTTTTAGATGAAAATATAAATATGTTAGAATTTAAAAATATTTTTGTATGTACACAAAACTTAAAAAAAACAAAACTATGTATTCTATTTTTGTGTATGTATACTTAAGGAAACCACAAACCACTCATGGAAGCTTTATTTATGGATGCCCTTCCACTGTGGTTAAGGATGTGCTACTCTATTTGCAAGCAGATTATAGGAAAACTTGCTCTTTTTCTCTCTTATTCCCCTCTTCTCTGCCTAAAAAATATGGAAACAGAAACAGAACCAAGGTTCTATGAGGTGACACCTGATTTATCTCTGGATGCTTCTATGTATGTGGATGGTGTGGGTGTGTGTCTATGTGAATCAACCTTTTCACTCAGCCAGCTCACCAGCTCAGCCTCTAAAACACCCACACTCAGTTCTGAGCTGAAGTCAGAACCCAACAAACACAGTCTCACTAACTGGCACTAGGAAGGGGTGGGGAACAGCATTTGTTGCTCACAGGTCCATCCCCTTGGCAAAAAAAAAACCCCACGCACACCTGTTCAAATAGATCTCCAATGATCTTCAATCTCCCAGCATTTGGTTAACATAAAGAGTATAGTGTGATTCTTCATTTATTTTACAATTCAGTGAGCACCACATTAAGTTTAATAGCCAGGATAAATACATACATGCACGCATACCTCTCCATCCCCAATTAAAACAAGATTTCTCATATTCTGGTTAATAATAAACACTCAGTTTAGTTCATTTTAGCATCATGAAACTATTTTAGGCCACTTAATTATTATTTAACCATAGCCTTTGAGCGTATTTCCAGGGAACATTGTAATGCTTTATCTACAGCCTGTGAATGCTGCTGCTATTTATATTTAGAGGAGAGTATCTACTGAAGTTCAGTAATCTTGAGTGTAGAGTGGGTGTGAAGGCAGCAAAAATGCCACATATTCTACAGAGAGTAAGAAGTCAGATTTTAGGTGTCTATGTGCTTGTCCTTGTGATGAGTTTGAGACACTTTGGTCAAAGATGTCTTCCCCACCAGCCTGAAAATTCTCAGAACCATTGACTATTTCAGCCACCTTTGAGCCTTATGCTATGTCCAGAACAAAGGTGATTTTATTTTGACTTTGACCGACTACTACCAATGTCCTTAGTAAGTTGTGGGTGGGTGGGGGGGAATCCATCTGTTATGACTGCAGCTGGAAAATACCCGCTTCCATTCCTAGTCCCCTTTCATCCAGTTATCAGCCTGTTAGAGGCTTTAGACGGAGAAGTCAATGGCAACCCACTCCAGTACTCCTGCCTGGAAAATCCCATGGATGGAGGAGCCTGGTGGGCTGCAGTCCATGGGGTCGTGAAGAGTCGGATACGACTGAGTGACTTCACTTTCACTTTTCCCTTTCATGCATTGGAGAAGGAAATGGCAACCCACCCCAGTGTTCTTGCCTGGAGAATCCCAGGGATGGCGGAGCATGGTGGGCCGCCATCTATGGGGTCGCACAGAGTCTGATACAACTGAAGCGACTTAGCAGCAGCAGCAGCAGCAGCAGAGGCTTTAGAACACTGGCAGCCAATCGAAATCCTCAGGGGGAGGAGAAAAAGCCATTGGTTTGATTAGTTCATTGATGGAAAGGACAGAAGGAAGATGAAATGAAATTGCTCTATTTGAAAATCCCAACCATTATTAGCCACAGTATATTTATTAGAGATCCCCCCATTAAGAGTTTTGTGCTGTGGATAGTGGATGCAATACCACATCATCTGGGTTGCAGAAGCTTAATTTTTTATCGACTTCTCTTTATTGGGTGATCTTTTGTTTTTAAATCAGAATGATGTAAAGAATTCCATATATAAGACAGATCAGGCAAAGTTATATTTTCGGACCTGATGTGACCTGGAGGCTCACATAGTTTTCCCCTGAGTGCCCCTCAAGTTCCAGGCAACATCTTCATGTGACTGCAGCACTCTATAGAACCCAGTTTGGGGAAGAACTTGTACACTAGAACCTTTTTCTTTCAAAGATCCACGTGGGAGTCCTGGTAGGGGTAACAGTGAGCATCCGGCTGTGATACAGGAGAGGAGGCAGAGAGAGCAGAGGAAGTGTGCCTACACAGAACTGTGACCACGGGCTACTTCTATGGCAGAGGGTGGGTATATGTGTATGCCATATTGGGTCCATTTACATATCAGGTTCTCATCAGATAAAGGATTTTCTCAGGGCATAGAACCATCTGCAGACAAGTTGACTCCAAGAAGGAGCTTGAGAAATGGCATTGCCAAAATCCAGCACTATGCTTTTCTACTTCCCCTTCTAGATTCTAGAACAGGTCTATGATGGATGGCTGACTCAGCTTCTCCTCCCAACAATCTGATTTGTAGTTTCTGAATGACTAATTGTACCCTTTGAGAATATAAATATGGACAGAGAAAAGTAGTAATCAAAGATAAGAGTTAACTTCACAGAACTTTAAAGTTCAGAAGTTACTACTCAGCCCCTTCTGGGTCACTGGTTTAAGAGTTGTCCTAAGAATGTGGCTGAGGATCAGACAGTGTTCACTTCAAAACTTCCTTTGAACATAGCCTGTGAAATGCTTTTATTTACTGATGAGCTCTTCCTATTTTCCACAAGGGAAATAGAATTCAGCTGTGATGTGAGAGTATTCAAATCAGAGCATCTTAGTAATTAAAAAGATTTTTAAAAATATTGACTAAGACTTTCAGGAAAAGATGGTGAAATAATGGCTTTTTTCCATTTTCCCTCCTGAAACCTGTTGGCATGAGGGTAGAGAGGAGAGGCTTGAAGATTACAAGACCCCAACTAGATCCAGTGATGATTGCTGAAGCCCATGGCCACAGACAATAAAGAATATTAGCAAAATGTAACATGCACAGAAATTCAAAGGAAGATGTCATGAGTAAATACAGAAACACTCAGGTTTAAAGCAGGGTGCTACACTCTTTGAAAATAAATGGGAGGGTTTGGTGGGAATGACAAATAAGTGGAACGTGGTGGGAGTCAGAAAAGGAGAAGAAGTTAGACTTCTTAAAGTGTGCTTTGGCTTGGTGCAGCAGTGGGGGCAGGGGCTGAAGGAAACACACTTTAAACACATTACCTTTATTGTCGTTCTTTTTTGTGGACTGCATGCTTACTCTGGAGAACTGGCCTAGAGCTAAGGCAGTGAGGATTCATGAGAAGTAGCCAACAGCATCATAAGGATTCATCAGTGTTGACCTAAAGCACGATGCTACCTGGGTGTGTGGGTAGCTGTGTATGTGTCTGTGTTGGGAAGGGTATAGGTATTTACAGCTGATAGAAGATTCTTAGGACAGAAACTAGAAAATGACTAGAAAACTATTCCAAAGCAGCATAGTGATTTTCACACTCCTGGATTTTCTTTTCTGTCACTCACATTTCTCCACATATTCACCTAATCACCCCTCGCACACTCCTACCCTAAAAAGCTATCTGAATGTTTCTCAGTAATTGAATGTTGGAAGAGAGTTGCTCCCATCCAAAGATCAGGGAGAAGCCAAAGGTCTCCATGTGGAAAGCAGGCAAAGCTTCATTCCATATTCATTGAGCAAATATTTGAGTACAAGCAATGAGTTAAACTGTTCTAGGCTCAGAATAGATAGATGGGGCTAGCTGGTAAAACAGACTGGAAGATCGTGGCACTTACTCTCCAAAATGGTGAAACGAATATTATATGCAAAGGTCTGAAGATGCCCCTGGGAGACTTTGAAACAGAGGACCCTCCGAGTGAATTACCACACGTGCTGCACACTCAAAGAAATTACAGAAAACAGGGGAACTTATATAATGAAGGATCCGACAATAGACAGGAAGACCGAGAATGGAGCTAGAAAGTAAGCAGGTAACATTCCGAACCTGAAAGAATTAAAACTATGGCTGGAAAGCTGAGCAGTGTAGCCTTATTGCCTTTCACAGATAGATGATGTTTGGGATCCTCCATACCTGGTTGAGGACCATTGGAGGAGACTGAGTCTTAGTAAGGTTGTCACTGGTCCTACGGAAAGGGCCGGGAGCCCTCAGCAGAGAGAGGCTGAAGGTGCGCCTGAGGAAGGCGCTCTGGCTCCACCTCCCCTGGGAAAATTCACCCAGCTATACATGATGATTTACTTGCTTATTCCGTGTGGGTGTTTCACCTCAATAGAAAGGGTACTAAAAAACAATTGAGGTGTATAGGCCATGACTAGAGGAATTAAATTCCTGGCAGAGAGAACAGTATGAAAATTCATGATTCAACTGCTATATGTCTGTGTGTATTTCTGAAAGAGCGAAGGAAAAAGAGAAGGAAAGAGGAAGAGGGTGAAGTAGAGAGAAATGCAGTTCTTTATTCCTAGAGTATGATGAGTATAGTTCAGTTCAGTTCAGTCGCTCAGTCGTGTCCGACTCTCCGCGACCCCATGAATCACAGCACGCCAGGCCTCCCTGTCCATCACCAACTCCCGGAGTACACTCAAACTCATGTCCACAGAGTCGGTGATGCCATCCAGCCATCTCATTCTCGGTCGTCCCCTTCTCCTCCCGCCCCCAACCTTTCCCAGCATCAGAGTCTTTTCCAGTGAGTCAGCTCGTCGCATGAGGTGGCCAAAGTATTGCAGTTTCAGCTTTAGCATCAGTCCTTCCAATGAACATCCAGGATTGATCTCCTTTAGAATGGACTGGTTGGATCTCCTTGCAGTATAAGGGACTCTCAAGAGTCTTCTCCAACACCACAGTTCAAAAGCATCGATTCTTCGGCGATCAGCTTTCTTCCCAGTCCAACTCTCACATCCATACATGACCACGGGAAAAACCATTGCCTTGACTAGACGGATCTTGGTTGGCAAAGTAATGTCTCTGCTTTTTAATATACTATCAAGGTTGGTCATAACTTTCCTTCCAAGGAGCAAGCGTATATAGTATATATTATATATAGATAATAGAGAGTGTATTATTCCTAGAGTATAATGCATAAGGTGCTTGGTAATCGGTCCTTTCAAAATGGAAAGTGATAGGCATAGACCTGCAGGAAAAAAAAATAGTTTTAAAGTTGCAGCAAATAGAATGACTATGACAAATGGGAAGTGTCAGGTTGAATTTCTTCCATGATAAAACGGACAGGGAGGCCTGGCGTGCTGTGATTCATGGGGTCGCAAAGAGTCGGACACGACTGAGCGACTGAACTAAACTGAACTGAACACAAACTTTTAGGTAATGAGAGGTTGTGCCTCTCCAGGGAGCCGAAAAGAGGAAGCACAAGGATATTTTGTATCTGGTATTGTCATGGAAAATACCCTGATGCTTGGTCGCAAAAAAAATAGTGAAGCTCACTTAGTAATTCTTTTATTCCAGAAATACTTGTTGAACCTCTATTACTGGCCAGACCCTGTAGTGTATGTGAGACATGTATCAGAGGAGAAGATATTGGCAGGAGAGAATGGATGATAAGAGGGAAGACAGGTAGAAGAAAGGGAGGAGACAATGAATCTTAACTTTAGGATTCAAAGCTTTCTGAAGACAGGGAAGGAAACAGTGTGTAACTGGTAAAAAATAATAGAGACTGGCTAGAAGGAAAAGACATATTTCTGAAAGAGGATGAGGCTAAGAGAGTGCCATTTGAGTGTATAACATCTGTAATAGAATGCTAAAACCAACATTCCCTGTTGTTTTGAAGCCTGATGGAGTTGCCACACCACCTACATAAGACAAGCATGACAGCCAGAAGCTCTTGCTGTGTTCTCGACTCTTTCCAGCACCTGCCTTCCTTGTCTGATCGTTTTCTCTGGCTTCTGGTGCCTGCTCTGCCTGAAAGTACTCATAGCACATTGGCAGTGTCAGGGAATTAGGCACAGCTCACATAGAGTACTTTCAATAACAGTAGGATTGTATAAATGGTGTATTTATACACAGATGGAGTGCTGCAGGCCTGCCCCAGCTCCCTCACCCCAGGTGGGGCAACTTGGAGGTCTGTGTCACACCCTGACTCAGGATTCTTTCCCATAGTGATAACTGCATTGAAATCGCAACCTGTTCTGGCTTCGAGCTCCTCCCTGTCTCTCTTCCTGCCGCTTAGATCCTTGGGATCACATCCCTAATTAATCTTCTTGCACTCACATCTCCTAATGCTTCTGGGGGAACCCAAACTAAGAAAAACAAGAAACTAGTTTTTAACCCCTTAGTACATTACTCGTATATGGAGAAAAGGAGACAGAGATGAGAAAGGCTGCTAGTATGGCTTTACCTGGAGAGAATTGCTTGGGAGTGTGCATCTCCCCCCACCTCTTGGGGGAGATAAGCATGAAGCTAGGTGAGGAGGGGACCACCACTTGGGAAACCTGACCTGGGCCTGGAATTTGAAGGTGGGAAGCACAGGGATAGGGGATTGGTGTGTTACTCCTGGCTGGAGCAGCAAGAGTGAGAGCAGTTGCATGGAGCTGGACTAAGTGAATAAAACTGTGCTAGGCCCAAGTCTATGCCTCACCAGCAGCTCCCTATGACCCTCTCCTGGAACCGTGACCAACGCGCCTGTGAGTAGAATGAATTAGTCTTCTAGAAGATTGGTAATCACGTGGACGAGAGCTGAATCAACCCAGTTGCCTCGCCAAATCCCTAGACAGAGAGCAGAGCTGACCATCAGCTGACCATGGGTATGGAGGAAACCCAGTAAGAGAAGCAGAGCCACCTAACCAAGCCAAACCCAGCCCAGACGGCTGATCCACAGAGCTGCAGGCTAAATAATTGGCTATTATTTTAAGTTACTAATTTGGGGATAGTTTGTTACACAGCAAATTCTTACTGATGCAAAGAGCAAACACATTTAGTATTGATTATGTTGGTTTTTCTCTATCTGGATAAAGAGGCTATTTTAACTTTTTTTAAGAGTAAGTTGTGAGATAATATAGCTATTATCTAGTGCCTATGAAATGTGTTCAATAATTAAAAACTAGTGGAAGGAATTCCCTGGTGTTCCAATGTTTAAAACTCTGTGTTTCCACTGAAGGGGGCACAGGGTCCATCCCTGATCAGGAAACTAAGATCCCACATGCCACACAGCATAGCCTAAAGAAAAAAACAAAAACCCAAAAACTAGTGGAAAACTTCCTCTCACTTTATCAGAACTATTTATTTTACTTTTCATATAAAGATTTTCTCTACAATCTAAAATTTCAAAAATTATTACTATATTGAATGTGAAAGAACTTTGAAATATTAAAAGAGTGATGCCATGTATGGGCTAAATGGGCTATAAGAGAGAAACGCTCTAAGAACCTAGAAGTAGGATGTGAGAGTGAAAGTATAAAATCTACCCCATTGAATCTGAGCTGGAATAAACAAAGCATCCTCCACCTACATTCCACCAGTAAAACTAAAATGACCCTTGATTGAAGGAAAAAGTCCATCACGGGTGGGGAGTTGGGCAGGAAAGAGAAGATGGTTAATCAAAATGTGATTCTTTAAAGTGACAGTAAACTGGTAAAATACAGTAGAAATCATGAAAAGTTGGTGGGCTAGAAATATTTTGCTTAAAATTATTCACTTTCTTTTGTAGTCATCAAGTTGCATGTAGTATTTTTTTATGATGCTGTTAATCTCCTTTGTCCTGTAGCTGTGGCTCACTCTTGCCTTTGTTCCCTTTACTTTGGTTTTGCTTTTTTCCTTTATCAGAATCATATTTTAATTTGTCCTTTTCACTACTTTTCCCCATGTTAAAATAGTATAAAACTTCCTTTTCTTAAGTGTTGCTTGCTTTTGCCTTTGTATTTCAGTTTTCAGGTGAAAAATTAGTTTTATCACCAGCTTTCCTTTTAATATTGAAGACAATTAAGGCTATAAATTTTCCTCTGAATATAGCTTTTGATGTGTTCTGTAGGTTTTGTTGTTAAGAGTGTTCTTTTTCATTACTTTCTAGGCAGGTTTTAATTTCCTTTTTGATCAAAGATTATCTAGAAGCAGGCTGCTTCATTGTCAAGTCATTAAGATCTTATTGGTTACCATTTATTTTTTCTTTTTAATTTTATTTGCTTCTGACAGAGAATGCAGTGTATAAAAACCATCTCAGTTCAGTTCAGTCGTTCAGTCGTGTCCGACTCTCTGCGACCCCAGGAATCACAGCACGCCAGGCCTCCCTGTCCATCACCAACTCCCGGAGTTCACTCAAACTCATGTCCATCGAGTCGGTGATGCCATCCAGCCATCTCATTCTCTGTCGTCCCCGTCTCCTCCCACCCCCAATCCTTCCTAGCATCAGAGTCTTTTCCAGTGAGTCAAATCGTCGCATGAGGTGGCCAAAGTATTGGAGTTTCAGCTTTAGCATCAGTCCTTCCAATGAACACCCAGGATTGATCTCCTTTAGAATGGACTGGTTGGATCTCCTTGCAGCCCAAAAGCCATCTACTTAAACATTTTTCTATTTTTCCCCTCAGTGACCATATATATGACCAACCTTTAAAATGTTCAATGACTATTTTTAAATGTACATTCAATAATGAAGTGACATACGGACTTTCTTATTATTTGTATTTTTTAGTTTTTGACCTTTTTTTAAACTAGATCTTTCAGTTGTAAGAGAAGTACATTGGTGTTTCCACTATTATACTTCTTTCTTTTAAAATAAATGTAAGTATTGAGCAGCTACAGTGATTGGCTCATCTCATTTATAACTGCTGCTTCTTCTACAGTTTGCTATTTACCATTCTATACTGTCTCTTTTGATCCTGTTTGGTTCTTTTACCTTAAAATTACACTTTTTTGATATTAATATTGCTACTTTTGATTCCATTTTGTTTCAGTTTTCTGATATCTCTCTGCTCACTCCAGTTATCTTTGTATTACTTCAGAATTATTTTGAGAAGTTTCCTTATATATAACATCTGGCTGTGGTTTATTATAAAGAAATGTGTTTCCTTTGTCTTTTCATGATAGATTCCTCTTCTTTCACATTTTATACAGTGACTGATATGCTGGGTGTATTGCTTTGATCTCATTTTATGTTTACCATTAGATAGAATGTTGTTTCTTCTTTGTATTGTTATTCCTGTTTATTCTCTTTCCCTCTTTGCTAATTTGAAAAGTCTGCTGTATTTGTCTTTGTCATTGATAATTAATAGCTATTCTCTTGATCTAAATGATTATATAACAATGTCTAAAGGCAACCCACTCCAGTGTTCTTGCCTGGAGAATCCCAGGGACGGGGGAGCCTGGTGGGCTTCCGTCTATGGGGTCACACAGAGTCGGACACGACTGACGTGACTTAGCAGCAGCAGCAGCAGTATTCTTAAAAAAGGAGATTACCTCTCCCTCTTGGGAAGAAAAATCACTTTTTTCTTCCTGCCATACTTTACTCAAAAAAATGAGATTTTACAAGCCTATTTCTATTCTCCTCCCCTTCATTTATTTCTTTCCCTAGAAAGATGTTGAAATCTTTTGGCTGCCTCTTTGGTAACCATTTCTCATAGGCTTGAGAGATAAAGTGTAGTACTTACTAACTTGTTAAATGTTAACTTTTTCTTAAATATGTCCTTCTGACTTGGTGTCATTATTTTCTGATATTACATTAAACTTCTATTGTTTTTGAATATTTATCAACATAGCTTAACAGCTGTGTATGAACTTGTATGCATCATGTATATATACACACATGTGCGCATACATACATGCAGCATGCTTATTATATATAATTATTGTTCACATTTTTATCTCTTCAGGTTTCTGCATTTTCTCATTTGTTGTTGGAATAGAGACTTTTCAGTGCTTTTCTCAGATGAGGTTCTTAAGTGATGTGCTCTCCAAATTCTTTCCTCTTCTATTATAACTTTTGTTCATGTGGAGAGATTAATGATAGTTTAGCTGGGTATAAGTAGATGCTGTACCAGCCTCTTCCATCTAATGTTGGTGATAAGACATTCTTTCATAGGAGATTACTTTTTTCACCTTTAAGAGTGTTTACGTACTTGCTCTTTTTCCTTAGAGATCAAGATTTTTCCCCATGGTATACCTATGGATGTGTTTTTTTGATTCAGCTTGAATCTTAATATTTTGAACTTACAGGCAGTGAAAAGCAGAGGGATCTCTACCGTGATGGACTACATGGATAGAACTAGGCAGACTGGCATTTTCCACCTCTCCCATTTCAAGCAAGGAAATACTCAGCTTACTTGCTCACTTCCCACTTGGACTTTTGGAAATCCACCACATTCTTCCAGAATTGACATCAACATTCCCTTCAGGGCTACAGGTTTCTGTATGCCAAGTTTTCTCCTCAGAAACTGTTTTAAGTCCTTGACTAGTTTCTGATGCTGTTCTCCACTTATTTGCTTAGATTATGAGATCAAAATTTCACAACTTCACTCATCTCCAGGACCTCAACAGAAGTCAGAACCTCTCTGCATCCATTTGCCCTTTGTCTTGAGAGAATCAAAGGGATTTGAGTTGAGAGCAGTGAGCAAGGGCATCATGTTCAGGGTTTACAAACTTCTTTCCACTTGGTCTGAAAGATGGGTAAGGCTGGTTATTTTAGGCATATGGAGCCATGTGGGCTAGGCTAGTTGTCTTCACACTTTAATATGTTTATGATTTTCCTGTGGGTCTTGTTAAAATGCAGGTGCTGATTCAATAGATTAGGGATGGGGCTCCAAATTCTGTATTTCTAACACACTTCTATGAGAGATAGTGATGGTCCTCCATCCACACTCTGAGTACCAAGGTGTTAGAGTCTTGAAACAAATGGCTTTAATTTCCAATCAAAGCAGATGGATGTATTGAAAATGTAAACAAAAAAAGTGTAGTATTACAAGCTGACACCAGCAGAAACTATTCTTCAAAGATGATGGTAAACAAAGACTAGTGTCTAGTAGAAAAGTATATAGCTCAATAGATCCCATACATTTCCTAACAATTTCTCATGGATGCAGCACTTAATTTGATGCATTTAATGAAACATACCTTAGTTTCATTCTCTCTTGAAAAGGTTTACTCCTTTTAATCTGTAATAGAGATTTTCTCTGCTCAAATAAGAAAAATCAGCAATGTTATTGGTGGAATTATATACAACATTTTGAGAACATCTTGCTGTTTATTTATTCACTTATTCAACAAATATTTATAAAGCATCTATTGTATGCCAGAGCTTGCTCTAATCTCTGGAACCATGTTTGATTAGATTGAAGGTACAATGGATCTTTGTGTTTACTGATTGATTGACTGGGCATTCAGTATCCATCTGCCTTCTTCTTGGTGTAACCCCATTCTGTTTGGGAAAGGTGCCTTCTGTCCAGTTTGGAAGACTCATGCTAGGATGGTAAGGATTGTAGCCTGCCCTCCTACAAAAGAATTTGAAGTGCTCTCTGAAAGCTTTCCCTCTAGATCAGTATTTTACAATCTTGGCTACACAAGTTATACAATGAAGTCTCTTGCTGCTACTGCTAAGTCACTTCAGTCGTGTCCGACTCTGTGTGACCCCATAGACGGAAGCCCACCAGACTCCCCCATCCCTGGGATTCTCCAGGCAAGAACACTGGAGTGGGTTGCCATTTCCTTCTCCAATGTGTGAAAGTGAAAAGTGAACGTGAAGTCACTCAGTCGTGTCCAACCCTGAGCGACCCCACGGACTGCAGCCTACCAGGCTCCTCTTAGAAGTCTCTTAGAGTTTCAAAAATATCAAACATCTTGGTCCCCCTCTGTGTATTCTGATGTAATTAGTCTGTGGCATGACCTAAGGATCAGGGTTTTATAAACTCCCCACCTGTGATTTTAATATGCAGTTCAGATCAGACAACCCTGTCCCAAGATCTCTACTCTCATTGACCCAGCACAGTCAAACAGTGGGACCATAACCTCAGTTTGGCTCGCTGGACTCTCTCCCAGATCCCTGATTCTGGACAGCAGAGGGAAGAAGTATTCCTCAGTGCACCTAAGTCAGAGCAGGCGGCACCCTCTACTCTGTTGCTGTGCATCTGCCATCCAGTCCTTTGCACACTCCCTTCCTTATCAATAGAAATCCCTTTGCTTAAGCAAATTCCGTTAAACAAGGGAATCCATGAGCTTTCCATCACTGTACACCTGCCGAGGCCCTCAATCTGCTGTGTCGATTATGGTCTCAGCACGTGGAAGTGGGTTCTTTACTGCACATCAGGAAAACTGAAGACAGAGGGCAGGAGAACCACCCAAACTCCTATTAAATGTGACTTAACATTTACATTTGTACCTTCAGGTCTTTGTTCCATTAATCATAATCACACCAGAAATCAGGTTTTTATTTGATTTTAGGAAAAATATAAAGAAAAGACATTGTATAAGTCGAAGAACAAATCAGAAAGCACATGACTAAGTAGAAAAATTGGGAAACCTTCTATACTAGCAGACAAGGAGAGCACAGTCATCTGCTTCCAGCAGAAACACGCAAAAATTTTGTCTCAAATACACATTTGCGTGGAGACTAAAGTGGGATGAATGAAGATGTAGGATGTTACAAATTGCTCTCTGACACTTACATCTCTTGCATATGCACTTGGTCAGGGTCCCTGGAAAAACTTGATTTTTTGAAGGTGGGTTTCAAGACAATAGGGAAGCGAAGGAAGCAAAACAGGGCAGGGGAAGGAACTGAACAACCATGTTGTCACAACTGGAGCTGGGACTCAGCCTGATCTCTTGGGGAGCTCTGGACTGTGAATAAAACCACTGAGTTCAGGCACAGGGGGCTGGCCTTTTGAATCCCCATATTGAAGAGTCATTTGCGATTCTCAGGCATTTCCAGAAAAGCAGGTAAATGTTCTGGAGCAGGGAGTTCTTTGCAGCCAACACTCACAGTAGCTGGAAGGTGGGGGCACCTGCTGGCCAAGGTGATCCGACAGCAGCTTCTGACCTGGATGAGCACAGCTGGTGGCATTGTGCTTCCGTAGTTACATTTGTGGTGGTGCCGGTGGTATAGTCACTAAAGATGTGTCTGACTCTTGTGACCCCGTGGACTGTAGTCCGCCAGGCGCCTCTGTGCATGGGATTCTCCATGGAGTGATACCAGAAGGGTTGCCATTTCCTTCTCCAGGGGATCCTTCTGACCCAGGAATCAAGCCCAGGTCTCCTGCATTGCAGGCAGATTCTTTATCGACTCAACTACAAAGGAATGCAATGAATAGTCCCAAAGTGCATACAACGTTAACACTAAATTATTTTGCAGGACCAGTTATGTCTATTTCTTTCTTTGCATACCTCAAAACATGCCTCCTTCATTGACTGGTTTTATTGTTGTTGTTCAATCGCTCAATCATGTCTGACTCTTTGTGATCCCATGGACTACAGCACACCAGGCCTCCCTGTTCATCACCAACTCCCAGAGTTTGCTCAAACTCATGTCCATTGAGTCGGTGATGACATCCAATCGTCTTATCCTCTGTCGTCCCCTTCTCCTCATGTCTTCAATCTTTCCGAGCATCAGGGTCTTTTCCAATGTGTCGGTTCTTCACACTAGGTGGCCAAAGTATTGGGGTTTCAGCTTCAACATCAGTCCTTCCAATATATATTCAGGATTTATTTCCTTTGGGATTGACTGTTTTGATCCCCTTGCTGTCTGAGGGACTCTCAAGAGTCTTCTTCAGCAACACAGTTCGAAGGCATCAATTCTGCGGTGCTCAGCCATGTACTCTTTACTGCCTGAGAAATCACCTTTCTCTGAGAACTTTTATTTTAGGGAAAATGCAAGGTCTTGCAGAGGAATCCTACCTTGAGCATCTGAATACACCCTACTGAGCACGGGGCTAGCTGCTGATAACGAGCTGAGCGGCCGGTGTTCTGGTTCTGGCTGTGTGCACCACAGCAACATGACCTTGCAAAAATGATGCACCCTTTCTGAGTTGTACCTTCTTCATTGATCAAAGTCAGGGGTCAGAGTAGATGAATTCTGAGTTACTCTTGAACTCTAAATATTTGTCAGCGGTAGATTTGATTTCTCATTTCATGCAACGAGGAGGCAGAGGTAATTTTTTTGTTTACAAGGAACATGTTTTCATCTTGCAGCCTTAATACAAAAGCAAGAGAAAGAAATGTAATAGCACCAAGGTAACGGCTGCTCTGCTCTGTCTAGATTCAGGGTCTCTGATACGACATATTGGATGTGTCAATGGAATGTGATTTATTTCGCATCATAACATTTGGGAACAGATATTTGGTATTTCATCCAAGGAAAGCAATTTGCAGAAACCTTTTAGAAGGTGGCTGGAGCATCAGTAATCGCTGCCATTTCTTTATGCCAACATTTCCTTAAAGCTGCACAATCTTTCATTTTAATCATTCCTCTCAGCAGGCTCATTCTAGGGCTCCAGAGCAGGGCACTCACCCCTCACAAATGAGGTTCTATTTTTAAAGTCCACCAGCCAACAAACTCCCTATTAATCGTGTGAAATCTGCTCAGATGGCTGCTCTTCTGGGTTCTCTGTGCCCCCGCCCCCTGCTCTTGACACCCCATCTGCACACCCCCTCCCCGTGAAGATATTTTTAGCTCTTAGTTGCTACATCCTTGAGAATTACTAGGTGGATGCTGCACTTTGCCCTTAAGTAAACATTTTAGAGGATTGGATTTTCAATCCCTATGATTTGAGAAGATGAAGGATGCTGGTCCCTAATACAGGTGCCTAAAGAATTAATCTCAACTTTGAAGCTTTTGTCTACTTTGCAATTCTTCTTTCTTACAAAGGGCTAAATACTCTGTTTATGCAAAGCTTCTTGGTCTTTTCCTCACGTTAGTCAGCAGTCACTTTGACCCATGGTTCCCGACGGTCTTTCTCCAAGGCAGACTTGAGAACTAATTACCCTGGGAAGGGCATGTCTGGGCTCTCCCACTGCATGCATTTTCTCTGAGGGTTCAAATCTGAAATCAGTAAACAAATGCTTTGGTGATACCACAGTGCTAGGACACATAGCACTTGTAGCTTAAGACCACACCATGGTACCCCAGGAAGCTACAAGAAACACAATATTTTCAAAGCATCTTTGGGAATTTCAAGAAATAATGTTTACAAGATAAGAGTTTGGCTTAGCAAATGTGAATAGCCGTGCTCAACTGCTGACTTTCTGTAACAAAAACCATATTGTTTACCACGTTATTACCTGTTTTGCTTTTGTGGGTTATAGGCTTTTGAAACGTTTTAAAATAGGTTTAGTTAGATGCAAGGGCTTCCCAGGTGGCACTAGTGGTAAAGAACTAGCCTGAATGCAGGAGACATAAGATCCCTTGGAGGAGGTCATGGCAACCCACTCCCATATTCTTGCCTGGAGAATCCCATAGAGAGAGGAGCCTGGTGGGCTACAGTCCACAGGATCCCAAAGAGTCAGACTCGAAGCAACTTAGCACACATGTATGCAGTTAGATACACATGGGAAAATATTCCTAAGCAAAACGGTAAGCAGAGAAAAGTGTCCCTTTGCCAATCTCCTTTCTAATATGCAGGTAAGTGTGTTTGTTATATATTATATACTATTTTGCACACCTATATATATATATATATATATATACACATGTATACGCATGCACATATATAACATGAATCTTCATTGTTTTGCCACAAATATTTTGCACATTGTTTTGGATCTTCCTTTTTATTTTTCATTAAATACTTTATCTTAGAGAACATTTTGTATAAAAACATATTATCTGTCTCCTTTCTGTAAATGACTGTGTCATGTTTTATTACCTAAATGAACCAGAATTTATTTAACAAGTGCTGATAACTAGTTTCCAATTAGCAAGGAGATAATGTGAAAGAAAGAGGAGGTCTTTGTTCCACACAGGATATCAGGTTAATTACTCTTTGGTTACTTATGGGAGATTTTGTGAGTTTCTGAGAATTCTATTTTAGGTTCAACCACAGCATCTTTCCCTCTCCCTTACTATTTCCTCTCTCTTTTATCTATGAAGTGAATTGAAAGTGAAAGTCGCTCAGTAGTGTCCGACTCCTCGTGACCCCATGGACTATACAGTCCATGGAATTCTCCAGGCCAGAATACTGGAGCAGGTAGCCTTTCCCTTCTCCAGGGGATCTTCCCAACCCAGGGATTGAAGACAGGTCTCCTTCATTGCAGGTGGATTCTTTACCAGCTGAGCCATAAGAGAGGCCCAAAAATACTGGCGTGGGTAGCTTATCCCTTCTCCAGCAGATCTTCCCGACCCAGGAATCGAACCGGGGTCTCTTGCATTGCAGGCAGATTCTTTACCAACAGAGCTATCAGGGAAGACTTTTATCTTTATGAAGTATCAGCAAATTCAGGTGATTTCCACCTAGTAAATGTCCAAAATGCCTCCAAACAGTGAGTTCTCCATAAAGAAATAAATAACCACCCAAACAAAAGACCCTGAATGTTTAGCTAAGATGTGTTGGTGTCTCTGTTTTATGTTTCCCAGAGTCTCATCTGACCAGTACAGAACTCTTCCATCTGTTCTTCTTGTTCACTTCCTGGGGTGTATCTTCTCATGTCTGGACACTGTTCCATGAACCACAGGAGGGAGGTATCCTCACAGAAGCCCTGGCATTTGTCAAACAATGAGCAGGTTGAGGTGACAGGGTCAGGCACCCCTGCAGGAGCCTGGAAAGTGGGGTGGCTCTGATGACTTTGGAGCTTGGGTATGTGCACTGACTTCCTGCATTGTCTCCTACTTGGGGATAAAGTGAGAGGACTCTTGAGTGGAAAAGGACACCTGGCTCCCAAGTGACATTTTCTAAAGCGGCCCGGGCATCTGACCAGATTTTCCTGCCCTGGTTTACAAAGCGAAATGAGGTCGCTTCTTCCATCACATTTCCCTCAGAGGCTGGTGGTTCTGGAATCTTATGTGAATCAATGTCTGGACTGACATATTTTGGGGAAGAGCATCCCCTACACTCTGACAGATGGCTGGCACACCTGTTTTTCAGAGTCTCAGTTCAAAAAGAAATTCACTGTTTCACTTGTATAGGATTTTTGTGTCAGACTTTGTACCTTTCCTAGAGACTATGCTGAAAGATGAAACAAACCCCTGGAAACATAAAGTATGATAATTTTAAAGTAATATATCTATCTTAGTGTTTTTGGTGCTTTTGTTTCTTTTTTAAAATTAATTTCTATTGGAGTGTAATCTACAATATTGTGTTCAGTTCAGTTGCTCAGACGTATCCGACTCTTTGTGACCCCATGAATCACAGCACACCAGACCTCCCTGTCTATCACCAACTCCCGGAGTTCACTCAAACATGTCCATCGAGTCGGTGATGCCATCCAGCAATCTCATTCTCTGTCATCCCCTTCTCCTCCCATCCCCAATCCCTCCCAGCATTCAGTTCAGTTCAGTCAGTTCAGTTCAGTCAGTTCAGTTCAGTTCAGTCACTCAGTCGTGTCCGACTCTTTGCGACCCCATGAATCACAGCATGCCAGGCCTCCCTGTCCATCACCAACTCCCGGAGTTCACTCAAACTTATGTCCATTGAGTTGGTGATGCCATCCAGCCATCTCATTCTCTGTTGTCCCCGTCTGCTCCCACCCCCAATCCCTCCCAGCCTCAGACTCTTTTCCAGTCAGTCAACTCGTCGCATGAGGTGGCCAAAGTATTGGAGTTTCAGATTTAGCATCAGTCCTTCCAATGAACACCCAGGATCTATCTCCCTTAGAATGGACTGGTTGGATCTTCTTGCAGTCCAAGGGACTCTCAAGAGTCTTCTCCAGTGCCACAGTTCAAAAGCATCAATTCTTCGGCGATCAGCTTTCTTCACAGTCCAACTCTCACATCCATACATGACCACGGGAAAAACCATAGCCTTGACTAGATGGACCTTGATTGGCAAAGTAATGTCTCTGCTTTTCAATATGCTATCTAGGTTGGTCATAACTTTCCTTCCAAGGAGTAAGCATCTTTTAATTTCCTGGCTGCAATCAACATCTGCAGTGATTTTGGAACCCAAAAAAATAAAGTCTGACACTGTTTCCACTGTTTCCCCATCTGTTTCCCAAGAAGTGATGGGACCAGATGCCATGATCTTCGTTTTCTGAATGTTGAGCTTCAAGCCAACCTTTTCACTCTCCTCTTTCACTTTCATCAAGAGGCCTTTGAGTTCCTCTTCACTTTCTGCCATAAGGGTGGCGTCATCTGCATATCTGAGGTTATTGATATTTCTCCTGGCAATCTTGATTCCAGCTTGTGCTTCTTCCAGCCCAGCGTTCCTCATGATGTACTCTGCATATAAGTTAAATAAGCAGGGTGACAATATACAACCTTGACATACTCCTTTCCCTATTTGGAACCAGTCTGTTGTTCCATGTCCAGTTATGACTGTTGCTTCCTGACCTGCATACAGGTTTCTCAAGAGGCAGGTCAGGTGGTCTGGGATTCCCATCTCTTTCAGAATGTTCCACAGTTTATTGTGATCCACACAGAATTAAATCACATATTCTCTTTCATCTTGCATCTCCATTGCTTCATGGTCAGTTTCTGAAGACTTGGATTTTTTCTTTGACTGGGCCCTGTTTCCCTGTTTCTTCCTATCTTGTTATGTTTTGCTGTGACTTGCACATTTGAAAAGAACAACCACTTTGGCCATTCTTTATGGACTGACTTTGTATAGGAAAAGACGTTCTGCACTAATCAGACCAGCTAGAGAGTCTAGGTGTCTCCAGAGTTTTTTCTTGGGTTGCATCATCTTCCACAGGCTTGCGAGTATAATTTTCCAATTAGAGAGGCTTGATGTGCTGGTTTCTGTTTTTTTATTTTACTAACAAAACAGAGAAAACAGTTAAACCATTTATCCATTTTTTTTCCACCTCCAGTCCTCTCCCTCTGGCTACCACCAATCAGTTCTCTGTATCTACGAGCTTCATTTGTTCTTTTGTTTGGGGCGTCTGTGTGTGTATATAGATTCCAGGTATAAGAGAGATCATAGGGTATTCGTCTTTCTCTGTCTGACTTATTTCACTTAGCATAATACCCTTAAGTCCATTCACGCTGTTGCAAAGGCAAGATTTCATTCTATCTTATGGCTGAATAATATTGACTTGATACACACACAGTTTCTTTATCCATTCCTTTCTCGATACACACTTCATAGTTTCCATATCTTGGAAATCATAAATAATGTTACAATGAACATGAGGGTTAATATATCCTTTTTTAATTAGTGTTTTCACTTTCTTCAGACAAAAGCCCAGATATGGAATTGCTGTATCAGATAGTAGTCCTGCTTTTAATTTTGGGGAGGAATCTACATACTGTTTTGCAGAGTGGCTGCACCAATCTACCCACCACTAGTGCTTGAAGGTTCCCTTTTCTCTGCATTCTTGCAGCAGTTACTGTTTCTTGTCTTTTCAATAACAGCCACTCTAACAGGTGTGGGATGGTATTTCACTGTGGCTTTGATTTACATATCCCAGAAAGGGAATGCCAAAAAATGCTCAAACTACCGCAGTTGCACTCATCTCACATGCTAGTAAATTCATGCTCAAAATTCTTTAAGCCAGGCGTCAGCAATATGTGAACCGTGAACTTCCAGATGTTCAAGCAGGTTTTAGAAAAGGCAGAGGAACCAGAGATCAAATTGCCAACATCTGCTGGATCATGGAGAAAGCAAGAGAGTTGCAGAGAAACATCTATTTCTGCTTCATTGACTATCCCAAAGCCTTTGACTGTGTGGATCACAATAAACTGTGGAACATTCTGAAAGAGATGGGAATCCCAGACCACCTGACCTGCCTCTTGAGAAACCTGTATGCAGGTCAGGAAGCAACAGTCAGAATTGGACATGGAACAACAGACTGGTTCCAAATAGGAAAAGGAGTACGTCAAGGTTGTATATTGTCACCCTGCTTATTTAACTTCTATGCAGAGTACATCATGAGGAACGCTGGGCTGGAAGAAGCACAAGCTGGAATCAAGATTGCCAGGAGAAATATCAATAACCTCAGATATGCAGATGACGCCACCCTTATGGCAGAAAGTGAAGAGGAACTCAAAGGCCTCTTGATGAAAGTGAAAGAGGAGAGTGAAAAGGTTGGCTTGAAGCTCAACATTAAGAAAACGAAGATCATGGCATCTGGTCCCATCACTTCATGGGAAACAGATGGGGAAACAGTGGAAACAGTGTCAGACTTTATTTTTTTGGGCTCCAAAATCACTGCAGATGCTGATTGCAGCCAGGAAATTAAAAGATGCTTACTCCTTGGAAGGAAAGTTATGACCAACCTAGATAGCATATTGAAAAGCAGAGACATTACTTTGCCAACCAAGGTCCATCTAGTCAAGGCTATGGTTTTTCCCGTGGTCATGTATGGATGTGAGAGTTGGACTGTGAAGAAAGCTGATCGCCGAAGAATTGATGCTTTTGAACTGTGGCACTGGAGAAGACTCTTGAGAGTCCCTTGGACTGCAAGGAGGTCAAACCAGTCCATTCTAAAGGATATCAACCCTGGGTGTTCATTGGAATGACTGATGCTAAATCTGAAACTCCAATACTTTGGCCACCTCATGCGACGAGTTGACTGACTGGAAAAGAGTCTGATGCTGGGAGGGATTGGGGGTGGGAGGAGATGGGAATGACAGAGAATGAGATGGCTGGACGGCATCACCGACTCGATGCACATGAGTTTAGGTGAGCTCCGGGAGTCGGTGATGGACAGGGAGGCCTGGCGTGCTGTGATTCATGGGGTTGCAAAAAGTCAGACACAACTGAGTGACTGAACTGAACTGAACTGATGATTAATTATATTGAAAATTTTTTCATGCACTTGTAGGCCATCTGTATGTGTTGTTTGGAAAATTGTTCAGATCTTCTGCCCGTTTTTTAATCAGATTGTTTGCTGTCATGTTGTGTGAGTTCTTTACATATTTTGGATATTAACCCCTTATGAAAGTGAAGTGAAATCACTCAGTTGTGTCGACTCTTTGTGACCCCTTTCCTCAGTCTGTATTCCACTGAGCTCTTCTGTCTATGGAATTCTCTATGCAAGAATAGTGAAGTGGGTTGCCATTCCCTTCTCCAGGGGATCTTCCTGACCCAGGGATCAAACCCAGGTCTCCCTCATTGCAGCCAGATTCTTTACTGTCTGCACCATCAGGGAAGCCCTTATAAGATATATGATTTACAAAATTTTCTCCCATTCAGGACTTTGCCTTTTACTCTGTTGGGGGTTTCCTTTGCTGTTCAAAAACTTTTTAGTTTGATGTTGTCCCAGGTGTTTAATTTTGTTTTTGTTATTCTGCTTCTGATGTTATGTGAAAAATCATCACTTAAAACCTATGTCAAGGACCTTATGCCTAAGGTTTCTTTTAGGAGTTTTATGGTTTCACGTCTTACATTCAAGTCTTCAATTCATTTTGGGTTAATTTTTGTGTGTGCATTATGATAATGGTCCAGTTTGATTCTTTTGCATATAGCGGTCCAGTTTATTGAAGAGAATATTCTTTCCCCATTGTATATTCTTGACTCCTTTGTTGTAAGTTATGGGTTTATTTCTGGATTCTCTATTTTGTTCCATTATTCTATGTGTCTTTTTATGCCAATAACATACAGACTGTTTTAATTACTAGAGCTTTGTATTCTAGTTTGAAATTAGGGAGTTTGATGCTTGTAGCTTTGTTCTTTTTCAAGTTTGCTCTCTTTCTTTGTGGTTTGATCTTTCTTTTGTGAAAATGAATATTTATATTCTTTTCTCTGTATCTTCAGTATTTACTGTAGGTTTTTGCTTTGTGGTTACCATAATGTTGCAGGAAGGGGGACCCTTCTAGGGCCGGAAACTGGGCTCTTGTTTAACACTCGGAGATGAATTGTCTGAGGAGACACATGTGCTGACAAAGCAAGAGACTTTATTGGGAAAGGGCACCCGGGTGGAGAGCAGTAGGGTAAGGGAACCCAGGAGAACTGCTCTGCCACGTGGCTTGCAATCTCAGGTTTTATGGTGATGGGACTAGTTTCCGGGTTGTCCTTAGCCAATCATTCTGAGTCAGAGTCCTTCCTGGTGGTGCACGCACCTTGTTCAGCCAAGATGGATGCCAGAGCGAAGGATTCTGGGAGGTGGTCAGAAATCTGGTGTCTCCTTTTGACCTTTCCTGAACTCTTCCAGTTGGTGGTGGGTTATTAGCTCCATGTTCCTTACCAGGACCTCCTGTCGTAAAACAACTCATGCAAATGGTTACTGTGGTGCCTGGCCAGGGTGGGCGGTTGCAGTCAGTGTGCTTCCCCTAACAATTCTCCACTGAGAGACTTCATACTCAACATACTTCTTGGGAATTGGGGTGGAGAGCTCTTTCTTCTGTAACTTCTTCCTGCTGTGCATGGGCGTAAGCCTGCCTAGCAGAGCAGAAGTCTCTCTACTTGACCTAAATCAAGGTATTTTTTTGCCTGAAACCAGCATTCACCCTTGTAATAACAGCAATTTAGTCTGAAACTGTTTGCCCCTCTCAGAGATGAAATAGACAGGGGCCAAACAGGAGACCTAACAGGATGGTCATCACTGGTCTCAGAAACAGGAGGCAACATTTGGGGTGAGGGCTGCAGGGTTTGTGACCTTTTTTGATTGGTTGGTGGTGAGGCAACAGAGCGGTGCTCCAGGAATCTTGTGTTTAGTCTGAAGTTACCATCCTCCACCTGGGTGGGGGCTCCAGTTCTGCAGAAGAACTCAAAGACATTGTTAGGCATTTTTTTTTTTTTTTGAGTAGGAACCAGGACCCTGTCTCAAGGCTGCACCATCATTTATTGTTTCCCCTCCATTTCTGTATCCCCTCCCTTCCCTGATTAGCGATTGTTTAAATCCACCCTTTGGAATTCAGAGAAGGTCAAGGATGCTGAATGAAGCCTATATCCTACAGACAAGAAATGGAGAACACGGAACAGATCTGTACTCCAGAGCCCCACAGAGTCCTGCTCAGTTTTAACTTAGGGAACTGGCAACTATGACTGTGACGACTTCCTGTCAAATGGGGCATAAGACTGCCTCCGCTTGGAGAACAGACACTGAATTGGAAGCATCTCTGAGTTCCAAGTCCTAGATATGAGTCTTGTATGATTAAAATCTCAATCCCTTAGCCTGCCATTTTGGTGTAACAGACCCAATTAGAAGTAGTTGGAGGAGTGATAACTGGAATTTTAATAGACAAAATAAATCTCATTTCTTTTTAGAAGAATAGGCCTGAAACCCAGTCTGGACCTGGCACTTTGGGGAGACTTGTAGCCAGTTGCCTCGTTTTATAAAAAGTAAAGTTGCAGTTATTAGCTTCCAGCAGACATTGTTTTGGGAATGGTGGCATCCAAGCCTGATATGACTCAGAAAACTCAAGTGTTTAGCAATACAAGGTCTAATCTGAAATTACACCCATAGTGTCACCTAGTTATTTCCCAGGATGTCTGAACCATAGCTACTCTATTTTGACTTTCAGTTGTAAAATTTTCTTTACTAGCCAAAGCAGATGTCACCATTAATGATGTCAGTGTTTCTTTAGCTATGAGAAGATGCAAGAACTGGAACTCATAAAATCTTTTCTTGAAAAGATCTAATTATGTGAAGGCTTATTCTGCCAGTTTTTCCCAGAGCACAGAGTGCCTCATTCCTGATTTTCACCCTGAACTCCTTTCAGGGGAGTTGAAAGTCAGCAGTTTCAGTGACCATGATTTAATCTTTGTAGATGTAGATGGCAAGTGTCAGTTTTCAGTTGTCAGAGCCCTTTTTTGCTCATAAACTTGACCATGATTTTGAGGGGGGCATTTCGGTTTTTAAATAACAAGATGGCAGAGGAATAGGACGGCGAGACCACTTTCTTCCCCACAAACTCATCGAAAGAACATTTGAACGCTGAGTAAATTCCACAAAACAACTTCTGAATGCCACTGGAAGACATCAGGCACCCAGAAAAGCAGCCCATTGTCTTCTAAAGGAGGTAGGAAAAAAACATAAAAGATAAAAAGAGAAACAAAAGAGGGAGGGACGGAGCTCCATCCCGGGAAGGGAGGCTTAAAAAAGAGAGAAATTTCCAAACACGAGGAAACACTCTCACTGGAGAGTCTGTGGTGAGCCTTGGAACCTCAGAGGGCAACATAACCGGGAGAAAAAGAAATAAATAATTAAAACCCACAGATTACGCGGCCAATGGTAACTCCCAGCGGAGAAGCAACACAGACGCCCGCATCCGCCATTAGCAAGCGGGGGCTGGGCAGAGAGGAGCCAGCGGCACTGCTTAGAGAAAGGACCAGGCCTGCATGCCGCAAGGGCAGTCTGGGGGAGCTGACTGGAGACACCAGAGCAGATTGTGGGTTAGCTACCCTGTGAAAAGGCGAAAAGCCCTAACCTAAGACTCGAGAGAGGAGCTACCCCACGTCCAACAGGCGGTGGCTGCGTGGGCGCAGGAGGGCCGAGAGGAGCTACTCCGCATTCAAGGTCAGGAGGGGCAGTCTTGAGGAGATACCCGTCGTCCAAGGTAAGGTACAGCGGCTGCACTTTGCTGGAGTGGCTGTGAAGAGATTTTCCACAACCAAGGTAAGAGAAACCCAAATAAAACGGTAGGTATTGCTAGGGGGCATCAGAGGGCAGACAAACTGAAATCAAAATCACAGGAAACTAGTTGATCTGATCACATGGACCACAGCCAAATGTGGTCCACTGGAGAAGGGAATGGCAAACCACTTCAGTATACTTGCCTTGAGAACCCCATGAACAGTATCAAAGGGCAAAATGATAGGATACTGAATGAGGAATTCCCCAGGTCGGTAGGCGCCCAGTATGCTACTGGAGCTCAGTGGAGAAATAGCTCTAGAAGGAATAAAGGGATGGAGCAAAAGCAAAACCAATACCCAGCTGTGGATGTGACCAGTGATAGAAGCAAGGTCCGGTGCTGTAAAGAGCAATATTGCATAGGAACCTGGAATGTTAGGTCCATGAATCAAGGCAAATTGGAAGTGGTCAAACAGGAGATGGCAAGAGTGAACGTCGACATTCTAGGAATCAGTGAATGAAAATGGACTGGAATGGGTGAATTTAACTCGGATGACCATTATATCTACTACTGTGGGCAGGAATCCCTTAGAAGAAATGGAGTAGCCATCATGGTCAACAAAAGAGTCCAAAATGCAGTACTTGGATGCAATCTTAAAAATGACAGAATGATTTCTGTTCATTTCCAAGGCAAACCATTCAATATTACAGTAATCCAGGCCTATGCCCCAACCAGCAATGCTGAAGAAGCCGAAGTTAATCGGTTCTATGAAGACCTACAAGACCTTTTAGAACTAACACCCAAAAAAGATGTCCTTTTCATTATAGGGGACTGGAATGCAAAAGTAGGAAGTCAAGAAACACCTGGAATAACAGGCAAATTTGGCCTTGGAGCACGGAATGAAGCAGGGCAAAGGCTAATAGAGTTTTGTCAAGAGAACGCACTGGTCATAGCAAACACCCTCTTCTAACAACACAAGAGAAGACTCTACACATGGACATCACCAGATGGTCAACACTGAAATCAGATTGATTATATTCTTTGCAACCAGAGATGGAGAAGCTGTATACAGTTAGCGAAAACAAGACCAGGAGCTGACTGTGGCTCAGATCATGAACTCCTTATTGCCAAATTCAGACTGAAATTGAGGAAAGTAGGGAAAACCACTAGACCATTCAGATATGACCTAAATCAAATCCCTTATGATTATACAGTGGAAGTAAGAAATAGATTTAAGGGACCAGATCTGATTGATAGAGTGCCTGATGAACTCTAGACGGAGGTTCGTGACATTGTACAGGAGACAGGGACCAAGACCATCCCCATGGAAAAGAAATGCAGAAGAGCGAAATGGCTGTCTGAGGAGGCATTACAAATAGCTGTTAAAAGAAGAGAGGCGAAAAGCAAAGGAGAAAAGGAAAGATATAAGCATCTGAATGCAGAGTTCCAAAGAATAGCAAGGAGAGATAAGAAAGACTTCCTCAGTGATCAATGCAAAGAAATAGAGGAAAACAACATAATGGGAAAAACAAGAGATCTCTTCAAGAAGATTAGAGATACCAAAGGAACTTTTCATGCAAAGATGGGCTTGATAAAGGACAGAAATGCTATGGACCTAACAGAAGCAGAATATATTAAGAAGAGGTGGCAAGAATACACAGAAGAACTGTAAAAAAAAAAAAAAGAGCTTCACGACCAAGATGATCACGATGGCATGGTCACTGACCTAGAGCCAGACATCTTGGAATATGAAGTCAAGTGGGCCTTAGAAAGCATCACTACAAACAAAGCTAGTGTAGGTGATGGAATTCCAGTTGAGCTATTTCAAATCCTGAAAGATGATGCTGTGAAAGTGCTGCACTCAATATGCCAGCAAATTTGGAAAACTCAGCAGTGGCCACAGGACTGGAAGAGGTCAGTCTTCATCCCAATCCCAAAGAAAGGCAATGCCTAAGAATGCTCAAACTACCACACAATTGCACTCATCTCACACGCTAGTAAAGTCATGCTCAAAATTCTCCAAGCCAGGCTTCAACAATATGTGAACTGTGAACTTACAGATGTTCAAGCAGGTTTTAGAAAAGGCAGAGGAACCAGAGATCAAATTGTGTTGTCAACATCTGCTGGATCATGGAGAAAGCAAGAGAGTTCCAGAACACATCTATTTCTGCTTCATTGACTATGCCAAAGCCTTTGACTGTGTGGATCACAATAAACTGTGGAACATTCTGAAAGAGATGGGAATCCCAGACCACCTGACCTGCCTCTTGAGAAACCTGTATGCAGGTCAGGAAGCAGCAGTTAGAACTGGACATGGAACAGCAGACTGGTTCCAAATAGGAAAAGGTGTACGTCAAGGTTGTATATTGTCACCCTGCTTATTTAACTTATATGCAGAGTACATCATGAGGAACGCTGGGCTGGAAGAAGCACAAGCTGTAATCAAGATTGCCGGGAGAAATATCAATAACCTCAGATATGCAGATGACACCACCCTTATGGCAGAAAGTGAAGAGGAACTAAAAAGCCTCTTGTTGAAAGTGAAAGAGGAGAGTGAAAAGGTTGGCTTGAAGCTCAACATTCAGAAAACAAAGATCATGGCATCTGGTCCTATCACTTCATGAGAAATAGATGGGGAAACAGTGTCAGACTTTATTTTTTTGGGCTCCAAAATCACTGTGGATGGTGACTACAGCCACGATATTAAAAGACGTTTATTCCTTGGAAGGAAAGTTATGACCAACCTGCTGCTGCTGCTGCTGTTAAGTCACTTCCGTCGTGTCCGACTCTGTGTGACCCCATAGACGGCAGCCTACCAGGCTCCCCTATCCCTGGGATTCTCCAGGCAAGAACACTGGAGTGGGTTGCCATTTCCTTCTCTAATGTATGAAAGTGAAAAGTGAAAGTGAAGTTGCTCAGTCATGTCCGACCCTCAGTGACCCCATGGACTGCAGCCTTCCAGGCGACCTAGATAGCATATTAAAAAGCAGAGACATTACTTTGCCAACCAAGGTTCGTCTAGTCAAGGCTATGGTGTTTCCAGTGGACATGTATGGATGTGAGAGTTGGACTGTGAAGAAAACTGATCGCCAAAGAATTGATGCTTTTGAACTGTGGTGCTGGAGAAGACTCTTGAGAGTCCCTTGGACTGCAAGGACATCCAACCAGTCCATTCTGAAGGAGATCAATCCTTGTTCATTGGAAGGACTGATGCTAAAACTGAAACTCCAAATCTTTGGCCACCTCATGCAAAGAGTTGACTCACTGGAAAAGACTCTGATGCTGGAAAGGATTTGGGGCAGGAGGAGAAGGGGACGACAGAGAATGAGATGGCTGGATGGCATCACCGACTCGATGGACATGAGTTTAAGTGAATTCTGGGAATTGGTGATGGACAGGGAGGCCTGGCGTACTGTGATTCATGGGGTTGCAAAGAGTCAGTCACGACTGAGTGACTGAACTGAACTGAGAGGCTACTTCAAGGATAAGACTGAAAACCAGAGGCAGGAGGCTTAAGTCCAAATCCTGAGAACACCAGAGAACTCCTGAATCCAGGGAACTTTACTCGATAGAAGCTCATCAAATGCCTGCATACCTACACTGAAACCAAGCACCACCCAAGGCTCAACAAGTTTCAGAGCAAGACATACCACACAAATTCTCCAGCAACACAGGAAAATAGCCCTGAGCTTCAATATACAGGCCGCCCAAAGTCACTCCAAACTCATTGACATCTCATAACTCATTACTGGACATTTCATTGCACTCCAGAGAGAAGAAATCCAGCTCCACCCACCAGAACACCGACTCAAATTTCCCTAACCAGTGAACCTTGACAAGCCACCTGTCCAACCTCACCCATAGCAAGGAAACTCCACAATAAAGAGAACTCCACAAACTGCCAGAAGACAGAAAGGCCACCCCAAACAGAGCAATATAAGCAAGATGAAGAGGCAGAGAAATACCCAGCAAATAAAGGAACAGGATAAATGCCTATCAACCCAAACAAAAGAGGGAATCTGCCTGATAAAGAATTCCAAATAATGATAGTGAAATTGATCCAAAATCTTGAAAACGAATTGGAGTTACAGATATATAACCTGGAGACAAGGATTGAGAAGATGCAAGAAAGGTTTAATAAGGATCAAAAGAAATAAAAGAGTCAGTATACAATGAATAATGCAATAGATGAGATCAAAAACACTCTGGAGGGAACCAACAGTAGAATAACGGAGGCAGAAGATAGAATAAGTGAGTTAGAAGATAGAATGGTAGAAATAAATGAAGCAGAGAGGAAAAAAGAAAAACGAATTAAAAGAAATGAGGACAATCTCAGAGACCTCTGGGACAATGTTAAATGCCCCAACATCCGAATCATAGGAGTCCCAGAAGAAGAAGACAAGAAGAAAGACCATGAGAAAATACTTGAGGAGATAATAGTTGAAAATTTCCCTAAAATGGGGAAGGAAATAATCACCCAAGTCCAAGAATCCCAGAGAGTCCCCAACAGGATAAACCCAAGGCAAAATACCCCAAGACACATATTAATCAAAGTAACAAAGATCAAACACAAAGAACAAATATTAAAGGCAGCAAGGGAAAAGCAACAAATAACACACAAGGGGATCCCCATAAGGATAATAGCTGACCTTTCAATATAAACTCTTCAGGCCAGGAGGAACTGGCAGGGCATATCTAAAGTGATGAAAGAAAATAGCCTACAGCCCAGATTACTGTACCCAGCAAGGATCTCATTCAAATATGAAGGAGAAATCAAAAGTTTTACAGACAAGCAAAAGCTGAGAGAATTCAGCATTACCAAACCAGCTCTCCAACAAATGTTAAAGGACCTTCTCTAGACAGGAAACACAGAATGAGTGTATAAACTTGAACCCAAAACAATAAAGAAAATGGCAACAGGGTCATTTTTATCAATAATTACCTTAAATGTAAATGGGTTGAACGCCTGAACCAAAAGACAAAGGCTGGCTGAATGGATACAAAAACAAGACCCCCATATATGTTGTCTACAAGAGACCCACCTCAAAACGAGGGACACATACAGATTGAAAGTGAAGGGCTGGAAAAAGACATTCCACGCAAATAGAGACCAAAAGAAAGCAGGAGTAGCAACACTCATATCTGATAAAATAGACTTTAAGACAAAGGCTGTGAAAAGAGACAATGAAGGACACTACATAATGATCAAAGGCTCAATCCAAGAAGATATAACAATTATAAATATTTATGCACCCAACATAGGAGCACCACAATATGTAAGATTAATGCTAACAAGTATGAAAGGGGAAATCAACAATAACACAATAATAGTGGGAGACTTTAATACCCCACTCACGCCTATGGATAGATCAACTAAACAGAGAATTAATAAGGAAACTCAAAAGTTAAACGATACAATAGACCAGTTAGACCTAATTGATATCTATAGGACATTTCACCCCAAAACAATGAATTTCACCTTCTCAAGTGCACACGGAACCTTCTCCAGCACACACGGAACCTTCTCCAGGATAGATCACATTCTGGGCCATAAGTCTAGCCTTGATAAATTCAAAAAATTGAAATCATTCCAAGCATCTTTTCTGACCGCAGTAAGACTAGATCTCAATTACATGAGGAGGACATTTCATGACCATTTTATCCCATGGTGCTGAGAATGTCTATTCTCAGCTTTGGCAAAGATTTTGTTGATAGGCCACTTAATGTGCTGTTACTGGACTAGGCCATAAAACAGTACCCAAAATTCTCTGGACCACCTGTCTTACTAGCTTCTTGGCCCAGGAAAAACATTCCCTCTTATTGCTTCTTTCCATATCTAGAGTTACACTGTTACCATCATTGATCTCATATGGAACTATATATTATTTTATCAGAGGCCTGTCACACACTTGGCAGTGTAAGAAACAGCAATTTTATAAAACAGGTGAAATACAAATAACATAGCCAGAAATATTACTAAAGTCACAAGTAAGACTTAAGAGCTTTCATTAGAGGTAGCCCAGTATATCTCAGGTCATCTGACTTAGTCTATTCTGTGTTTGTCTTTATCTTCCAGGAAAATTGTATATTGGAACCACCATCTATAAGGCACATAGCCCAGTTTTCTAGTGTTACTAGACTGATTATCCTTAGTGTGATTTAATTGTTTCCAACAAAGAGGAGACTTTAAACCTAGATTACCATAGCCTGGTATTATCTATATAAATCCTTCCCACAATTGTGGGAGATTTTTTCCTTTGCTGAAACTTTGCTTGTTGCTCTGATTGAGCTTGAGTAGTAGAAGAAAACTAAAATTTTTGGCCAGAGTCAGGGCAGGTAGTATTTATTGGCCAGTGAAGGAATCCCATCTAGTAATATCAATAGTGACCTGAATATGAAAATAAATTTCTTTAAGTAGATTTTCTCAGAGCCAACCAGTTAGAACCTTGTACTAGAGAAATTTACCAAGGTAACCCAGAACTAGACACATGTAATTGGCCACAAACCCAACAACTGGGTTGATTTCTAAAACTAGCTTAAGATCAGGTCTATGATAGAAAAGCATTTGATTTATAGGCAAAGGTCTAAGAAGTCAAAAAAACATTACAAATGATCATACGAATCAGGTCCAGCGTCTTGGGCAAGCTGTCTACCTCTGATGTCATTGTCTTCTCATCCTGGTGTTGTCTGAGGATCATTTTAAGGTGAGATCAGGTCAGCTGTCTTCTCTATAGATCAGTTCAGTGCAGGGGCCTTTGGAAGTGGGAATTAATCTGAGTCAATTTCCCTTCAGTTTCATTGTCCATGAGCTAGTTAAGAGTACCTGATAAAAAAAAAGTCCTTCCATCCAGGTTGGAGACAGTCCCTTAAATCATGTCTTTTTCCAGTCCTGGTTGCAGGTCATGAGGCATCTGATCTTCATCCAAAGACAGATTACTGAGATAAGTTTCAGAAACAAGTTTAGGGTGTTCTTTGAGAATTCAATTAAATTTTACATTAATATCGTGTAATAGGAAAGAACTATCCAAGAAATGAGTCTTATTAGATGCAGACCTCCATTAACAAACTGGAATTTAACATTTATTGAAACATCTTTTTCTCCCTAAAATTACCCTCATTTTTATCAAATATAACCAAATTAAGGTTAGTTTGTTTGCAAAATAGTTCCGCTCTCACTAATTTTGCCTGATAATTTATATAACCATAATTGATCATAGACTTTTTTGCTGAAACAAAAGAGTCTCAGATTAAAATTTTAAAATAAAACAGGGCTGGGAAACTCACACCAAAGGCTTATCACAGATTTTGCCTAGCAAATCTAGGTGACTTCTTCCCTTTTTAAGGTCTCAAAAATTCCTTGAGATTTTTGTACCTGTTAGTGAGATAACCTGCCTAACTCATTTGATAAACTTACTGGAAACCTAAGACTTTCCAATTTCTGGAGGAGTCAGATAGAGAGAAAATATAATTGTTTTGTTTATAATGTATAATTTTACCAAATTATTGTCATAATTAGTTTGAGAGGAAGGTTTTCCCTACTCCTGGAAAACATAAGATTCAAACCCATTATTTTTCAGATAGAAACAATAAAAGTTATAAGCATATTATCTGGTTCATTCTGTCCTTTTGTTAACTTTTGTGATGTCACCAGGTTTCCATTAGAATACCAGGACATATCAGAATGTTAAGAACTCCATATAATTTCTAGGATATCTATATTAGTAATATTTACCATACATTATAACATGAGAGGATTTATTTCTCATTTGATAAAATTTTCATGTAATTTAACCAACCAAATAAACACAATTAGTTTAATATCTCTCTTTGGGATGCTTCAGGGGCCCTCTGAAGCACCCCAAAGTTAGTTAGAGGTCAAAGGAACTTCAAAAGAATTCAATTTAGGAGGTTTTGTTGAAAAGATCATTTAAAAGGGTTTAGAACATTTAGTCAGATTTAGTCAATGTTGATGGGTATATCATTTAGCTTGTTGATATGTCACAATGCGGGTATATACTGAGGTTCCAGGTCTAGTGAAAGTCGACTCCACTATCTTGGACCTAGTTGGCTCTAACCAGTTTTCCTATGGCTATGTCATTCCTAACAAAATCATTTATCTAACTAATTGTAAACCAATTTTAGAAAATCCTGACCATGCATAACTCTTTTAGTACTTTTTTTTTTTTATGAAAACACACTTCCTACTTTTCTCTAGTAACCAAGAACTAACTTTTATATTAGCACTTTATAGATTGGTGAGCATGAATACCAATGACAATTTCTAAAACCCTTGCTTTCTTAGAACATTTTAGGATGGCACCAAACATTGTTCATTTATATTCCCAAATCTCTTTAGTTTTTCGAAAAAAGGAAATTACTGTTTAGTAGTAAATGTTTCAAAGTCTTATTTTATTTGGAAATGACCTAACTATTCAATAGACTTTCAACACCTAGTTTAGTAAAACCCTTAGAAATTCAGGTTACCCCAATCTGGAGAGAATATTTCAGTCAGACATTTCTAAAGCATACTTATTCTTAATAGAGTTTATCTAAAAGCTCATATCTCATTTACATTTTTGTAGAAGTTTGTTCACTCAAGGTAATTTCCTTGTTGACAAGCTTGTTACAGATATGATAATATTTAACATATATTAAACCTAGGTACAATGAAAATATTCTACTTAATGTTAATTATTCTAAGGCATGTCTATATTAGATAGGTCAACAAACATTAATATCAGGTATTTAATACTGAATATTTCCCAGTTCATATGAACCTAGAATTTATTGTTTAATTTAGAATTATTTGATTTGTTAGTGCTTACTTTTCTTTAAGCCAGTTAAATAGAGTTAATTTACAAATTAATCTCAAAAATATTACCCAGAGACAAAGACATACCAAGACATATTTAGACACACACAAAGCAAGATCTAGCTTCATTTCCTAAGCTTAGTCATGAATTAGATATTATAATATAAAATTTACTAGTTTATAAAAAACTGTTGGAATAAATAAAATTTTTAAAGTCTTTCCCCCATTTTCCCTCAGTCTCAGGAGTTAGAGATGGTCTAGATAAGTGTTCCTGAGAACAGAGCCAGAGCCCTGGTCTCAAGGCACAGGGAAAGAAATTCAAATTCTAGCAAGATGGCAGCAGGTCTAAACCAAATGGTGGCCAGACAAAGCAAAATAGCCATCAAAAATCACAACACAGAACACAGAGTTAAAATACACACAGACCTGGCAGTCCTCATCAGACAGTCCATTAAATACAAGAATACAGTATCTCAGAAAACCTATAGAGACACAGAACTTCAGATCCAAGTACTAGCAGAGTAAATGAAAATATCTCAGATCTTCAAAGATTTCAAAGGGAGGAAAAGAAGCCAGGCTGGAAGAAGAAGGAGGAGGAGGAGGGAGAGAGGGGGTGAAAGGGGCGGCCTTACAGACGTCTCCTGCCACCTGCAGATACCCAGGCGTTATGGGACTTTTCCCTGGGCCTCCAGAGAAGGGAGGACTGGAACTCGGCCCTACCAGAAGCCAGACCAGAACAGAACCAGAATTCGAGTTCTCTGCCAAGAGGAGGTGATCATTCCAATTCTCAGCTCAGGCTGAAGCCCTTCAACCAGATTACTGCTTCAAGGACCGGGGGACTAGAAAAACGGGGAAGGATAGGAAAGGTTAAGGGGAGGAAAGAGAGAGGGAAGGAGAGAGAGAAAAAGTCTCTTGTTCCTTACCAGTTGGGGCACTCTGGCCAGTTGTCCGCATCAGGAGGAGACCAGGGACCAAAAGGTCCCAGTTGCTGCCACTGGGTCTGGTCCATTGGTGGGCAAGTTGGTCCCTGAGTACCCCGAGTGGTTAGGATGTCAGTCGCAGCAAAGAACAGTCCCCACCAGAGTTGCCATTTGTTGCAGGAAGGGGGACCCCTTCCAGGGCTTGAAACTGGGCTCTTGTCTAACACTCAGAAAAGAATTGCCCGAGGAGACACATGCTGAAAAAGCAAGAGACTTTATTGGGAAAGGGAGCCTGGGTGGAGAGCAGGAAGGTAAGGGAACCCAGGAGAACAGCTCTGCCACGTGGCTCACAGTCTCAGTTTTATGGTGATGGGGTTAGTTTCCAGGTTGTCTTTAGCCGATCATTCTGACTCAGAGTCCTTTCTGGTGGTGCACAGCTTGTTCAGCCAAGATAGATGCCAGAGAGAAGGATTCTGGGAGGTGGTAGGACATGTGGTGTCTCCTTTATATATAACAACTTACATCTATATTAATTTAAGTTCATAACAACTTGTTTGATCCCATTCTACAGATCAACAGTTTTACTCTCCCTCTGGTGCCTGAACTTTCTCCCTCTGGTGCCTTTCCTGAACTCTTCCAGTTGGTGGTGGGTTATTAGTTCCGTGTTCCTTATCAGGAACTCCTGTCGTAAAACAACTCATGCAAATGGTCTGTGGTGCCCGGCCAGGGTGGGCGGGCGGTTGCAGTCAGTGTGCTTCCCCTAACAATGAAGCTTATGTATAACAACTTAACAACTTACATCTATATTAATTTGTTTTAAGTTCATAACAACTTAAGTTTGATCCCATGCTACAGATCAACAGTTTTACCTTCTTTTACATTTTATGTTTTTGACGTCACAGTTTATTCCTTTTTATCCTCTGCAACTTTTAAGTATTGTAATTACAGTTATTTTTACTACTTTTGTCTTTTAACATTTATGTTAAATTTATAAGTAATTCACCCACTACCTTTACTATATATTTACCTTTCAAGTGAGATTTATTCTTTCTCAAGTATTCTTGTTAGTAATTAGTGCCCTTTCTTGTCAGCTTAAATAAATCTTCATAACCTTTCTTGTAACACTTAGTGGTGAGGAACTCTTTTAGTTTTTGGTAATCTGGAAACTCTTTATCTCCGTCTTCAACTCTGTATGATCACTTTGCCAAGTAGGGAATTCTTGGTTGGAAGTGTTTTCTTTTAACTTTAAATATATCATGCTACTCCATTCCAGCCTACAAGGTTTCTGCTGATAGTCTGTGGGGATTTCTATGTATAAAACAAATTCTTTTTCTCTTGCTGCTTCTAAAGAGTGTCTCCTTTTTCTTTAACTTTTGACATTTTAATTGTAACCTGTATCTTGTGTTTCTTTTATAAGAGCTTTTCATTTTTCTCCCTCTGGTGCCTCTCTTCAAGTACTGGAGGTTCTCTGGTTTTGCAACAACCAAGGGGCTTTTTTTTTTTTTTCTCAAAAGTTCCCAAACAGCCAAGATCTGCATCACTACTTAGTGTTGGACATATATTCCACTTCTTTCCCTCCTCCTCCATCTATAGAGAAACCATTAATTGGACATTTATTTCCAGTTGTGTTGAGCTGTGCTCACCTGGGGAAGGTGCCACATGGGTGAGAAATAATGGATTTTCTAACTCATTTCAACGCAGCTTTGAGCATACCTCAGGTGCTGCAACTTCTCAACTGGTTTCTTGAGTTCTCGTAAAGGCTTTTGGACTGTATGTTATTGTTAAGTCAGTGTCTCTGTGAGAGAGCAAGGTCTGGGACTTCCTAGATTGTCATCTTGCTCTACAGAAAAACTTTTAAAAGAAATAATGCTGTGACAGTAGAAAAAGAAGGAAAATAGCTGGAAGCTATGAAGACAAGAGAGCATTTTTCAAATGTAGCAGGTGCAAAATTCAGACTTAAATTGAAGAAAGTAGGGAAAACCACTAGACCATTCAGATATGACCTCAGTCAAATCCCTTATGATTATACAGTGGAAGTGAGAAATAGATTTAAGGGACTAGATCTGATTGATAGAGTGCCTGATGAACTCTGGACGGAGGTTCATGACATTGTACAGGAGACAGGGACCAAGACCATCCCTATGGAAAAGAAATGCAAAAGAGCGAAATGGCTGTCTGAAGAGGCCTTACAAATAACTGTGAAAAGAAGAGAGGCGAAAAGCAAAGGAGAAAAGGAAAGATATAAGCATCTGAATGAAGAGTTCCAAAAAATAGCAAGGAGAGATAAGAAAGACTTCCTCAGTGATCAATGCAAAGAAATAGAGGAAAACAACAGAACAGGAAAAACAAGAGACCTCTTCAAGAAAATTAGAGATTCCAAGGGAATATTTCATGCAAAGATGGGCTCGATAAAGGACAGAAATGGTATGGACCTAACAGAAGCAGAAGATATTAAGAAGAGGTGGCAGGAATACACAGAAGAACTGTACAAAAAAGATCTTCACGACCAAGATAGTCACGATAACGTGATCACTGACCTAGAGCCAGACATCTTGGAATGTGAAGTCAAGTGGGCCTTAGAAAGCATCCCTACGAACAAAGCTAGTGGAGGTGATGGAATTCCAGTTGAGCTATTTCAAGTCTTGAAAGATGATGCTGTGAAAGTGCTGCACTCAATATGCTAGCAGATTTGGAAAACTCAGCAGTGGCCACAGGACTGGAAGAGGTCAGTCTTCATTCCAATCCCAAAGAAAGGCAATGCCAAAGAATGCTCAAACTACCACACAATTGTACTCATCTCACACGCTAGTAAAGTCATGCTCAAAATTCTCCAAGCCAGGCTTCAGCAGTATGTGAACCATGAACTCCCAGATGTTCAAGCGGGTTTTAGAAAAGGCAGAGGAACCAGAGATCAAATTGCCAACATCTGCTGGATCATGGAGAAAGCAAGAGAGTTTCAGAAAAACATCTATTTCTGCTTCATTGACTATGCCAAAGCCTTTGACTGTATGGATCACAATAAACTGTGGAACATTCTGAAAGAGATGGGAATCCCAGACCCCCTGACCTGCCTCTTGAGAAACCTGTATGCAGATCAGGAAGCAACAGTCAGAACTGTACTTGGAACAACAGACTGGTTCCAAATAGGAAAAGGAGTACGTCAAGGTTGTATATTGTCACCTTGCTTATTTAATGATGCAGAGTACATCATGAGGAACGCTGGGCTGGAAGAGGCACAAGCTGGAATCAAGATTGCCAGGAGAAATATCAATAACCTCAGATATGCAGATGACACCACCCTTATGGCAGAAAGTGAAGAGGAACTCAAAGGCCTCTTGAGGAAAGTGAAAGAGGAAAGTGAAAAGTTTGGCTTGAAGCTCAACATTCAGAAAACGAAGATCATGGCATCTGGTCCCATCACTTCTTGGGAAATAGATGGGGAAACAGTGGAAACAGTGTCAGACTTTATATTTTTGGGCTCCAAAATCACTGCGGATGCTGATTGCAGCCATGAAATTAAAAGATGCTTACTCCTTGGAAGGAAAGTTATGACCAGCCTAGATAGCATATTAAAAAGCAGAGACATTACTTTGCCAACCAAGGTCCGTCTAGTCAAGGCTATGGTTTTTCCCGTGGTCATGTATGGATGTGAGAGTTGGACTGTGAAGAAAGCTGATCGCCGAAGAATTGATGCTTTTGAACTGTGGTGCTGGAGAAGACTCTTGAGAGTCCCTTGGACTGCAAGGAGATCCAACTAGTCCATTCTAAAGGAGATCAATTCTGGGTGTTCATTGGAAGGACTGATGCTAAAGCTGAAACTGCAATACTTTGGCCACCTCATACGATGAGTTGACTCACTGGAAAAGACTCAGATGCTGGGAAAGGTTGGGGGTGGGAGAAGAAGGGGACGACAGAGAATGAGATGGCTGGATGGCATCACCGACTCTCTGGACATGAGTTTGAGTGAACTCCGGGAGTTGGTGATGGACAGGGAGGCCTAGCGTGCTGTGATTCATGGGGTCGTGGAGAGTCGGACACGACTGAGCAACTGAACTCAACTGAACTAGTTCATATCACATGCTGATGAGAATGAATCAGTTGCAATCAAAAGACTGATGATGCTTTGCATTAGACATAAGGTTTTTAAATTTTCACGTGCATTAGGAACAAACTGCCAGCTTATTAAGACCCACAGTGCTGAGCTCCATCCCAGAGTTTCTGATTCAGTAGGTCTGGGATGTGGCCTTAGAATTTGCATCTCTAATAGGTTCACAAATGATGATTCAGCTGGTCTAGTGACTGCACTCCCAAGGCTACAACTCTAGAGAAAGAAGGGAACAAGGTCACTGAGGAAAATAGAGAAGCTTAGATGCAGAAAATGTGGATTATTTTTTCTCTTGGTTTTGCTGTCTTGGGAACACTGAGGGTTGATATTGGTCAATCAATGTCAGTCAACCAACATAATTGGTATGTTTAGTCATGTGGTTATAGAAACGCTAGGATGAGTAGGGAGAGTAGTCACTCCACACACACTCCCATTGTCTCTGTGTCTGGTGTGTGTTCTGCTCACGTCTCTTTCCACGTAGATACAGAACATAAGGACATTTATGCATTTCCCACCACCTCAGTTCACCCTCAGCCACAAGATACTCCTTTTTGTTTTGCTCAGAGGCCTCGCTTCTCTTTCACAGTGTTTTTCAGATGCCTCTGAAGTCCTGTTTTCTCCTCAGGTAGCAATTTGGAGCAGATGTAGTGATTTCTCTGACAGGATCACTGAGAGTTGAGAGGAACTCCAGGGACATGGATCTCATCAGCTTGTCAGTGGAGATTCCAGCACTGGCCGTGTTTTAATTTCTGTAGCAATTTACACATCAGGGAAACCAGGCCCCCAGTAAGCTCAATGAAGCTCAAAGTTTCAAAAATATGCAATATCCCAAGGGTTTTGATAGAACTGAATAATGCCTTCTCAATCCACCACAGGATGATTATGTTACACACACACACACACACATGCTAAATAACTAAACACAGTAACCTGTGATGTGCAAAGAAAAATGTCAAAATTTTTACACTTTAAAACTTAACAGGGGAAAGGTTTTTATAGATGAAAAATCAGCAACTTTTGGCTTAAGAAAAAAATAATCTCTCTATACAAGCTGCATCTGTTCAGGCGTCTGTCTTCTCTCGTCAGATCTGCTTAAGCTGAAATTCCCAATATGTTAAACTCAAAATCAAGTTCTTTCAGGGTCTGAGAGCATGGAATGTACTGAACACCCAAGCACAGTGAATTGAAGTGGAAATGAAAGGAAATCCATTTTGAAGACTTTTTTCCCTCCCTCTTCCCACCCTTTGATGTGAAGAAAGAAGCTCAGCTTCTCAGGTGGTGATAATGGAATTTCTTTTTCATTCAGATTCTTCATCCTATAATCCAACTGTGTCTTAATCCTTCCTACTTTCTTTATACCATCTGCTGTAGGCCTGAAGCCCCACACAGGGAAAAACCAGCATTAGAAAGAGCAAAGCAAAACAAAGTGCCTCAAGTCAAAATGAAAACAAACAGAAAGCTGTGGGGTAAAGTGGGTGAGGAGAAAAAACAATAAAACGTTTTTCATAGGGCATCTTATTGCTTCAACTGTATTCTAAAATATATGTCAAACTTTTTTTAATTTGCAAAGGAAACATAGTATAAATGATAACAATTAATTATTGTACAAAGCATTGAATATAATTATAAAATCTATCAAGCATAAACTATATTTGAATTATTAAGTATTTATATTATAAACTGTAATATTTATATTGCTATATTTGATATCAGTCTATTATATATCAATTACAAAATATATTCAAGGATGTGATAATATTAAATAAAATAACTAAAAGAAGGGAACTAAAAGAAGTACTAAAAGAAGTACTTAATGGGGTTTGCAGGTGGCTCAGCAGTAAAGAATCCACATGCCAATGCAGGAGATGTTAACAGACATAAGTTCAATTCCTAGGTCAGAAAGATCCCCTGGAAAAGAAAATGGTAATCCACTCCAGTATTCTTGTCTGGGAAACCCCATGGACAGAAGGAGACAGACAGGCTACAATCCATAGGATCTCAGAGCCTGATACGACTAAGCAACTGAACACACACAAAAGAAATACTTAAAATCAGTCATAAAATGTTAAAGTTGAGTCTTAAGCAGTGATCCTGAATTTATTATTGGACTTTAAAAAAAAATCTTATCTCTTTTCCCATGTAAGAGTTATACTCCTATATAATGATTATACTCCTGTATAATGATCTAGAATATAGTGTTTATAAGAAAAATAAGTGCTTTTAAAGGATAAATTGGGAGACAAGTTTCAGTTCTTTTCCTGAATTTCAGCATTACCAACATTTCTAATCTTAACATTTTCAGGAAAATTGAGAGATCAATTTAGATCAAACAAATTTGGAATTTTTTTTGAAAATTAGAAACAATATAAACTCAGGTTTTTATCATTGAGTCTCTATTATATACTATAATCTGAAGAATTGATGCTTTTGAACTGTGGTGTTGGAGAAGACTCTTGCGAGTCCCTTGGACTGCAAGGAGATCAAACCAGTCAATCCTAAAGGAATTCACTCCTGAATATTCACTGGAAGGACTGACGCTGAAACTCCAATACTTTGGCCACCTGATGCGAAGAATTGACTACTGGAAAAGACCCTAATGATGGGAAAGATTGAGGGCAGGAGGAGAAGGGTGTGACAGAGGATGAGATGGTTGGCTGGCATCACTGACTCAATGGACATGGGTTTGGGTGGACCCTGGGAGTTGGTGTTGGACAGGGAGGCCTGGCGTGCTGCGGTTCATGGGGTCGCAAAGAGTCAGACACAGCTGAGCAACTGAACTGACCTGAACTGATCTACTATATAAAACTCTGTGCAAGGCACTAAAATGGAAAGAAATATAGACCCTGGACCTGTTTCACCAGGGCATTTGTAGTCTAGTTTGTCAGACCATATGATGCCAACTGTATCTATGGACAATTTATGTTAAAGCCCATCAGTGGAAAGTGAGGTCACTGCCAACTGGAGTAGCAAAGAAACAGCTTTGTGGGAAACATGAAATTTGAAGGTGCTGAAATACAGCTTAAATGGATGGAGAGAAAGGAGTAGGAGTGGCAATTCAGGTGGGTAAGAGGAAAAGCAAAAATTAATAATAACTTGGAAGATGTTAGAAGTTAAAAAAGGAATCTGTAGGCTGGAATTGAAATTGATTTTGTGAGAGGTCAGGATCCAACTCTCTCATTAGAACGATAAAGAAATGGAGATGAAAGAATGGAGGTGAGTCAAGTGACCTGCACAACAGAACTGAAGTAGCCTAGCTACTATTATTAACTTCCTATTTCAAAGAGCTCCCTACTTTTTAATTCTAAATTCTGCTTATAGGTGCATTTTATACTGCTTTGCAACAGGAATGGGAAATAGGTTTAATCTCAGCTGTTGATTACATTTGATTACTAGTAGCAAGCAGCTGCTTCGATCTCTGTTAAGGATTCTGAAGCAACATTTGAGCTTTGGCTAAACTGGTGGGAGATCTGTGCTTGATTATCAGTATCTGTCATGGACAAGGAAGGGGGAAGCTATGGCACATGTGCTCTACATTTACTTTCTTGCCAGTGGGATCCTGGGCAGGACCCTGATGGCAGAGTGTGAATAGTAGCTATTGAGAGTAGGTCTCAGATACAGGAGGAAAGAGTTTAGTTCTTTATTGCCAGGACAGGAGACAGAAGTATGATAGGGGAGCAGGTTCTGGAGAGATAACCAGCTCCTGTTTTCTTACCAAGTCCTGAGAGAGAAAAGAAGATGGTGTTGTTACTAAAAGGATATTTACATATCACTTGGCAGTTCACATGGCAAACTTCTCAGTTGTCAAGTTTACATCACTTGTCAGTTTTATGGGCTTCCCTGGTGGCTCAGACGGTAAAGTGTCTGCCTGCAATGTGGGAGACCAGGGAGACCTGGGTTCAGTCCCTGGGTTGGGAAGATCCCCTGGAGAAGGAAATGGCAACCCACTCCAGTACTCTTGCCTGGATAATTCCAGGACCCTGGTAGGCTACAGTCCACGGGGTTGCTAAGAGTCGGACACGACTGAGTGACTTCACTTTCTGTCAGTTTACAAGGCATCTTCATATTCATTGTTTCATTTGATCCTTAAAAGGATGTTAATGCCAGTATCCCCACATTACAAACAGAGAAGCTGATGTGTAGAGAGAGAAAAGTATCCGTTTACCATGAAGCTACGAAGAAATGAAAAATAGAATGACTGCTTGACACTCTGACCTGCTTGTTTATGTTCACTTCCTGTTTATTCATCAGGCTGCAGGCAATGCAGACTCAAGCCTGATCACTGGCCTTCAAGTCCTGCTTCTCCTCTGATAGGTGAGTCCTCAGCTCTGAAATCCTCCTGAGTCAGAGCTTCCTCATCTGTGAAGGGAGACGGAAGTAGCCCTGACCACTCAAGGTTGTGAGGGGACCCGCTGTCCGTGGCATGGTAGAAAGTGAGTGTAACACTTGAGCTAGCTTTTATTGTTATCTTGTTCACTTACTGTGTCTGTAGTGATCTGTTTTGCTCTCCTACAGATAATTATTTTGCATTTAAACAAATTTTCTGATTCTCAAGATAGTACATATGTACTGGGAAAAACTGAAAAGATATGGAAAACTTCAGTAAATAGATTTTTAAAATACCCTTAATTCTCTAACATGTACATTTTGGTCTAAATGAGGTAAGCACATTTGGGTGGACTGTAGACTGGGAATTAGTCACAGTAATGAGGAAAAATATTTTCAAACAGACTCTATGAGGCATGAACTTAGAGGCTGAAGTTGGAAATGTGAGATCTCAGTTGATTCTTCTGAAATTTCCTTTTCTCAGATTTTTTAAAGTTTATTTATTTTTAATTGGAAATAATTGTTTTATAATATTGTGTTGGTTTCTGCTGTATATCAGCATGAATCAGCCATAAGTATACATATGTTGTCCCCTCTTGAACATCCCTCCCACCCCCCACCCCATCCTTTATGTCAGACCTTTATGCCAAGAGAATTGCCATAATTTTATGCATCTAGGTCTACTTTTTGGTGGTGACTTAGTAATACTGCTTTATTAGCTAATTTATGCTGTTACAAAGGCATCCAGAAAAGAATTTTCCCTTTAACTTCACAATATTTTGAGGATGATTTTGAAGAATTCCTCTCATGCTTGCTAACCTGGTCATATACCCACGCATACGTTCAACTTGGCTGAAACTAGAGTTTAACTGAGTTGTTCAAAAAGTGAAGTTGAGCACTCATATCAAAAGCCTCATCTGCCACCCTTTTAACAAGTTCCTGTGTGTGCTTTGAAGCCAATATTTTATATGATGAAACAACTACTTCTTCTAGTCATCATATATCATCAAAAAGACAACATCAATTGTAAGATTCACCACTATTTAATAGGCTATTAAGAAAACACTGCCAAATAATTTTGAGACAATCAATTTTGAGATGCATGCAAATTTCAGAGAGGTTAAAATATGAAAAATGATCATTTTAGAACTGATGAAATGCATAAAGTGTTTTGTACGTTGGGAAGAAAGTGGGGACAGCATTTGATCATTTGAAGCTTGTATAGCTCTTTCCTCACTTCACACTCAATGTCCAGCCTTCTAGTATTGTCATCGTTGTTCAGTCACGAAGTTGCGTCCGACTCTTTGTGACCCCATGGACTGCAGCACACCAGGCTTCCCTGTCCTTCACTATCTCCCAGAATTTGCTCAGACTCATGCCCATTGAGTTGATGATGCCATCCAACCATCTCTTCCTCTTTCACCCCCTTCTCTTCCTGCCCTCAATCTTTCCCAGCATCAGGGTCTTTTCCAATAAGTCACTCTTCGCATCAGGTGGCCAAATTGTTGGAGCTTCAGCTTCAACATCAGTCCTTCCAATGAATATTCAAGGTTGATTTCCTTTAAGATGGACTGGTTTGATCTCCTTGTTGTCCAAGGGACTCTCAAGTGTCTTCCTCAGCACCACAGTTTGAAGGCATCAATTCATCAGTGGTCAACTTCCTTTATGGTACAACTCTGACATCTGTACATGACTACTAGAAAAACAATAGCTTTGACTATATGGACCTTTGTCAGCAAAGTGATGTCTCTGCTTTTTAATATGCTGTCTAGGTTGGTCATAATTTTTCTTCCAAGGAGTAAGTGTCTTTTAATTTCATGGCTGCAGTCACCATCTGCAGTGATTTTGGAGCCCAAGAAAATAAAGTCTGTCACTGTTTCCATTGTTTCCCCATCTATTTGCCATGAAGTGATGGGACTGGATGCCATGATCTTCATTATTTGAATGTTGAGTTTTAAGTCAGCTTTTTCATTCTCCTCCTTCACTTTCATCAAGAGGCTCTTTAGTTCCTCTTCACTTTGTGCTATTAGGGTGGTATCATCTGAATATCTTCTGTTGTAAATTATCTTACTTAAAAGGGATCCACGAATAGGAGGGCACATGGAGAACCTTTATCATTATCCAGTTCACAAGTTCGAGCTACTGGGAAGGACCACCTGGGAAAAGTGTTAAACATGCCCAGCAGCTGAAAACAGTACTCCCTTTTGTGATTCTCAATCACCAGATGTCACATGAAGATAAACAAGATACATCACACACAGGCATAAAATGAACAGAAAGGAAGCGTTGTTGAATATTTCTAGAGGGATAATCTGCTGAGAGTGATTTCTGTCTTGTCTGAGCGGCTAGGAGAACAAGGAGATGAACTACCCTTTCCCCTACTCTACATGCCTATGATGGTTCATTTTATGTGTCAACTTAACTGGGCTAAGGAATGCCCAGATAGCTGGTAAACATTATTTCTGAGTGAGGGTGTTCTTGAAAGAGTCAATCCATCATAATAATTCCCTTTCTGTATATGTCTATGTGTCCTATTGGTTCTGTTTCTCTGCAGAACTTGACAGAAAACAGAGAAGACCTTGGGCTGTTGGGTGGATAGAATCTTTGGGCATCAGGAAGCAAGATAAAGAAAACCTCTACCTGGGATTATGTTGGGAAGATTGGGCTCATCCTGAAGTTAAGCTGATGTTTTGGGAGTAGGAGAGTTGTGTGCTCAGAAGTTGTGTAATGTTGCAAAATAATATGTGTGATTGTCTGCATTGCCATCCATGCCCTTTGCTGACTCTGCATCTGATTTTACTTTGCATCTGCACCTGATTTCCACTTCTTGACTCTCACCTGTTTGCATGACTTGCTGTGACTAATAGAATGTGGCAGAAGTGACAGTGAGCTGGTCCTGAGCCTGGCCCTCAAGTGAGTTTGCACAATGCCACTTGTTCTACTGGCATCCCTGTCACATGAATACACCCGAGATAACCTGTTGAAGGCTGATAGAACTCATTTCATGTGGAGGAGATAGAAATAGTCCCAGTTGTCCCAACTGAAGCCACAGGAATGATATTCATCCAGGATCAGCCAAAGCTCCTATGGTTGAGCTCAGATACACAAAGGAACACAGAAAGACCAGAAGAAACACCTAGCTAAGCCTAATAGAACTTGCTAACACACAGACTCCTACACAGAATAAATGATTATTATTTTAAGGTACTTTAATTTTTTCAATGGTTTGTTATGTAGCAGTAGCAGGGTTGAAGAGAATGGCCACCTGATGGGAGAAAGACATTGTCCCTGCATTTTGAAGTATGGGCAAATAGCAGCTGTGGAGGTATGAGAGGCTGGAAGGAGTATGGTTGGAGGCTATTCCCCAAAACCCATCCCTGGAAGAAGGAGTGCAGGACCTTTGTAGCTGATCCAATGGGAAGGCTCATCATGAAAACACTGGCCCCTGCAGTCTTCTTCAGTAATCTACCCTTGGGTTACTGGAGATATGTTGCCCAGACATACTGAGGGCCGGAAGGGCCTGGAAAGTCATGATCCTGGGACTTACAGGAGTCCAGGGACTGCTGAAGTATGAGAGCCCAGCTCACTTTTTTCAAGGAGGAATAAACTCCAAGTGTCCTTTACACTTGGAGCTCCCCACAGGCCAGGCAGTGGTTGAGACCTCACCTGAAATCCCCCTGCCATGGTCTTATCTCTTTCCCTGTCCTATTCTCCACTTCTTACCATTTTCTCCTGGTCTAATTCTTAATCAACAACTCACCCTGCTCTCAGGATCTGACTCTGGAGAACTCAACCTATCCTGGGTGATTGGGAGAGAACAAGAGAAGCTGGTGTATAAATTAATCTAAATTTGCATGTGGCCCCAGGTACTGGCATCAGATTATTCCACTAAGTCATAAATAATAGAAATATACTTATTACCTGAAGCATATATTACCAGGAAACAAGAGTAAATGGGTAAAACAACATTTTGTAGAGCTGGAAAATAGATTCTGTTCATTTTCTATGCTCATTCAATAAACATATCTAAAACAGAGCATACAATTTTCACTTTTTAAAAATATTCCTAATTCAGACTATTTTCAAGTTGTCCCTGACTTTAGACTTTAATTATTTTTTAATGTCAAGAAGAGTGGAAAGTTCTGGAAGAAGATAACAAATTCATGATGTAAAGATTTCAAATATTAGGGATAATATCGAAACTAAAAACATTGTAAAGCTCATGCAGCCTGAAGTCACGACATTCAGAACAGTAACAGTGAACATGAAAATTAGACTGAAAAAAGAGGAAATTACATTATTTTTCAGGAGCAGAGAGGAGCTGCCACCTAGGAAGATGAGCTTGGAGCTGATTTCTACTAGAATGGTCCCAATTAATTATCCCCATTTAAATACACCCAGAAAACTCTAAAGAACATTACACTATAAATAAGATGTTTAAATTAGAGCTCCTGGAAAGTGAGAAGATAATAGATGTGAGAAGCAGATTTAATCACAGCTCTGGTGCCTCCCCCACATCTCCTTTAGTATTTTTGTATGTCAAGATATGAAGAAGAGAAAACAGAGTTGAGGTCAAGATTTTATTTCAGATGAAAAAAATACCACCAGTAAATACTCCTTCAAACCAAGGTAATGCTCAGTATTTACATGGTGCCACTGTCAACGTTCACCATTATCTTGTACCATTACTCTATGTGAGACACAGTGCATGGTTTATATCCTTATCTGATGCTAGTTTTCTTTTAAGCTGATTTTAATTGCATATCTCTCAGTTCTAGCTTACTGAGGAAATGAAGATAATTCTCATTTTATTCTGTGGAAACCTAAGGAATTAATGAAGCAAATATGTCGACTATTATTCTTTGAGGTGGTGAATGGGGAGCTCAGGTGAACCTGGGTCTCCATAGAGTGAAGTCAGCCAGATCAAGTGTAAGCATCACTGCATATCTGTTACAATGCGTGCGTTCATGTATGCCAAGTTGCTTCAGGCATGTCTGACTCTTTGTGACCCCATCAACTGTAGCCTGCCAGGCCCCTCTGTCCATGGGATTCTCCAGTCAAGAATAGTGGGTTGCCATGCCCTCCTCCAGGTGATTTTCCCGACCAGGGATTGAACCAGCATCTCTTACATCTCCTGCATTGCAGGCAGATTTTTTATTGCTGAGCTTTTATCTCTGAGCCAGAGAAGCACTTTTATTACAATATTGTCAGTCTAATCAAAATAAAAAAAAAATGGTATTCCTCAGGTCTTCCCTTATACTCAGGGCTGTGAAATTCTGGAGGTACAGAAGTATTTTAAGCCTTCTGCCTCTCCTAAATGAGATTACATTATAGTGAATAACAATGAATAGATACCTGATGGTGGATTCTGGCATAGCGGGAATAACAAAAGCCACAATGGGTCACAATACTGAGGTTTCATCCTCTGGGTACACTTTGATTAGTGGTAGTGGCCTGTAGTGTTAAGTAGGATTCAGAGGTGGCATTTGGTATCTCAGCTTGAGTTTAATAATTGACCAGCAATATGTGCTACGGACAGGGAGAAGTGGTGGCTGGTGTGCAAACCTGGGTTTAAAATGGCACTTCATCTGGGCCTTGAAGGATGTGTTGGAGTTTAGATTGGGAAAGAAGAATATTCTAAGTGAAGAACAGCAGTAGCAACGATGAAAAATGAATTTCTATGTGTGTGGCCCAAGGAAGCAACTGTTAAGCAGAGAGTGAGTTAGTGAGTTACAGGAGTGATTGGAAAGAGAGATTGGATGAAAACTGGAAGGAACAGTTTAGATTTGATATAGTAGGAAATACCCTTGACAACTTCACAAAATTTTGCAACCAAAATGGGGCTTAGGGAAGGCATATCTGGTGATAGTATAAAGACAGAAATGGAATGGATTTGGAGGCAAAAAGGACAAGCTTGGAGCAGTAAGCGACTTCAGGAGGCCCAGGATGGGTCTGAAATATTTTGAAGAGGACATGAAAAGGTGTGATGACTGCCTGTCTAGAGAATGGAGGAACCAGCTCCCAGAAGCCCAGAGGAACTTATGCAATGGGAAAGCCAGGCGTAAAAGCAATCTTCCAAATCGGAATGTTTTTCTTTTTGGCAATACAACTTTTCATATCCAGAGAAAAAAAAGGTGCCGCTGAAGTTTGAGAACCACTGATACAGCAAAGGGCTCCTGAAACTTTTGCATCAGAATCGCCTGAAGGCTTGATAAGAGCAGCCTCATGGGCCCCAGCATGGAGGTTCTGACTCACTGGCTGGGGTGCAGTGTGGACGGGTGTGCCACCTGAGCTGATGCTACTTGCCTGGGTGCGCCCCTGGAGGGGTGAGGCAGAAGAGGCCACTGGGATCTCCTGATGGTGGTCTTGACATGCTGAATGACTTCCTTTTCCTGCAGAACAGAGAACTTACCATCTTTTTTTGTTCAGTTCCATTCAGTCGCGCAGTCATGTCCAACTCTTTGCAACCCCAAGAACTGCAGCAAACCAGGCCTCCCTGTCTATCACCAACTCTCGGAGTCCACCCAAACCCATGTCCATTGAGTCGGTGATGCCATCCAACCATCTTATCCTCTGTTGTCTCCTTCTCCTCCTGCCCTCAACTTTCCCAACATCCGGGTCTTTTCTAATGAGTCAGCTCTTTGCATCAGGTAGCCAAAGTATTGGAGTTTCAGCTTCAATATCAGTCCTTCCAATGAACACTCAGGACTGTTCTCCTTTAGGATGGACTCGTTGGATCTCCCTGCAGTCCAAGGGACTCTCAAGAGTCTTCTCCAACACCACAGTTCAAAAGCATCAGTTCTTCGGCGCTCAGCTTTGTTTATAGTCCAACTCTCACATCCATACATGCCCACTGGAAAAACCATAGCCTTGACTAGACGGACCTTGGTTGGCAAAGGTCTCTGCTTTTTAATATGCTATCTAGGTTGGTCATAACTTTCCTTCCAAGGAGTAAGCATCTTTTAATTTCATGGCTGCAATCACCATCTGCAGTGATTTTGGAGCCCAAAAAGATAAAGTCAGCCACTGTTTCCACTGTTTCCCCATCTATTTGCCATGAAGTGATGGGACTGGATGCCATGATCTTAGTTTTCTGAATGTTGAGCTTTAAGCCAACTTTTTCACTCTCCTCTTTCACTTTCATCAAGAGGCTCTTTAGTTCTTTTTCACTTTCTGCCATAAGGGTGGTGTCATCTGCATATCTGAGGTTATTGATATTTTTCCAGGCGATCTTGATTCTAGCTTGTGCTTCATCTGGCCCAGCATTTCTCATGATGTACTCTGCATTTAAGTTAAATAAGCAGGGTGACAATATACAGCCATGACATATTCCTTTTCCCATTTGGAACCAGTCTGTTGTTCCATGTCCAGTTCTAACTGTTGCTTCCTGACCTGCATACAGATTTCTCAAGAGGCAGGTCAGGTGGTCTGGTAGTTCCATTTCTTTCAGAATTTTTTTGTTCAGTTCAGTTCAGTCGCTCAGTCGTGTCCGACTCTTTGCGACCCCATGAATCACAGCACGCCAGGCCTCCCTGTCCATCACCAACTCCCGGAGTTCACCCAAACTCATGTCCATTGAGTTGGTGATGCCATCCAGCCATCTCATTCTCTGTCATCCCCTTCTCCTCCCACCCCCAATCCTTCCTAGCATCAGACTCTTTTCCAGTGAGTCAGCTCGTCGCATGAGGTGGCCAAAGTATTGGAGTTTCTATACAGCCTTGATGTACTCCTTTTCCCATTTGGAACCAGTCTGTTGTTCCATGTCCAGTTCTAACTGTTGCTTCCTGACTTGCATACAGATTTCTCAAGAGGCAGGTCAGGTGGTCTAGTATTCCCATTTCTTTCAGAATTTTTTTGTTAGGAGTTCACATATTAAATTTTGACCATTTGGGTGATGATGGTGGTAGGAGGGAGAGGTGCCAAGAAAGAAAATAGTCTCTGCTCCATAATTCATTGTAGACCAGTGTAAATGCTAGATCCTTTAGAAGCACATGTTTTGTGGGTAACTGAAGAAAAGAACTTACACAAAAGTAGGGATGCTTGTATAAATGCTTCTATAAAAGCCTTGATTGAGATGAGGTGGAAAGATTTCTTTTTTAAATTTATTTTTTAACTGGAAGAAAAAGGATTTACAGTGTTGTATTGCTTTCCTCTGTATGACAATGTGAATCAGTTATAATTACATATAGAGATGGGAACATTTCTATTCTCAGAATTTTCAAGTTTTCTCTCCCAGCCGTGTTGTGGAGCTGGGAGCCAGCTCGCAGTGGTGGAAGGTCTTGGTCAAGGATTAATAAATGGAGATTGTGAAGCTATCCTGGGTGCCTTCTTGTGGTCTGCAGATACAAAAGGAAGGATACGAGTGTTAATGTGTATGTCACTGCAATTATATATTAATGAGTAATTAATCTGGTAAAGGTGACTGCCTTTAACTCAGTTGTTCCTTAAAAAGCCATATGAGCAGTATGCATGCCTGTTAAGTCTCTTCAGTCATGTCTGACTCTTTACGACCTAAAGGACTATAGCACACCAGGCTTTTGTGTCTGTGGAATTCTCAAGAATTCTGGAGTGGATTGTCATACCCTTCTTCAGGGGATCTTCCCCACCCAGGGATTGAACCCATGTCTCTTATGTATCCTACATTGGCAGGTGGGTTCTTTACCAGCGGTGCCACCTGGGAAGCCCATGAGCAATGTGGGAACATCCTACTTTTATGGCAGTCTTAGAGAAATGTTATGATTTGCCAAATTCAGGAAGCTAGTCAGAGAACACAGTGGGGACTCCAGCTCTCTGTGCAAGACTGGAGCCCTACTTCTTTCTCCTGCATCCCCCCACAGTACAGATGCCAGTCGATCACTGTTCCATCTATTTTGATTCTGAGAATATTATTTGCATTATATTCAGAACACTAACCCAGGGAGCAAGGTGAATCCATTGTTGCTGGAGACCCTTCTAATTCTAGCTCTTACAGGAGTCACCAAGTAAAGATGCCAAGTTTGAAAAACTAAAGGTAAAAAATTAAAGCCCATCCTAGCCTCAGTTTCCTTAACTGTAAAATTGGAATAATAGCACCTAACAAGAGGAGAAGGGGACGACGGAGAGTGAGATGGCTGGATGGCATCACCGACTCTGTGGACATGAGTTTGAGTGAACTCCGGGAGTTGGTGATGGACAGGGAGGCCTGGCGTGCTGTGATTCATGGGGTCGCGGAGAGTCGGACACGACTGAGCGACTGAACTGAACTGAACTGAACTGAACAAGGTATGTTTGGGACATATGAAAAATGTGTTACACAGCAGATATTCTTCTTGTTTATTTGTTATGGTAATTAATAGGCTATTTAATTGAAAGAACTGGGCAGACTGTAAACAGATATATAAGCATAAGAAATATTATTATATAGAATTAGGGAAAAGTTACTGAGTATAGTGGACCAAATGGTGCCTTCTCCTTTAAAAGACATGTCAGCCCATCCATGGAATCTGTGAATGTTTCCTTATTTGGAATAAAGGCCTTTGCAGACTTCATTAAGTGAAGGACCTTGAGATGATCCTGGCTTATTTGGGTGGACTCCAAATTCAGTGAAAAGTGTCTTTGTAACAGACATACTGAAGAGAAGATGGACACAGAGAAGGTGGCATGCTAACAGAAGCAGAGTGGTGTGGCCAGAAGCCAAGAAAGCCATGGGTTACCAGTGAGCACGTGACATTGGACAAGACAAGGATGGATTCTCCCCTGGAGCCTCCAGAGAGAGTATGGCTTTGGCAATGCTCTGATTTTGGACTTCAGGTCTCCAGGATTATGAGAGAATACATTTCTGTTGTTGTAAGCCACCCAGTCTGTGATAGTTTATCACAGCAGCCACAGAAAGCAAATACAGTAGGTGAAAGGAGTTGGCAGCATCTGCTTCCTTCTCACAGGATGAAGGGCTGGCACCCAGACAAATCTTCAAAGCCGGTGAGATTTGTCTTTGGCACATTTCCATCTTTCTAGGTGTGGTGAGATGAGATTTCTTTTCAACTCTCTCCAGGCTCATGTTTTCTATCAGCACCTATTTATATATTTCAGACATCTGTTACGTCTCTTTGTTCCATCAAAAATCACTCTGCCATGTCCCACTTTCAAAGCAGAAGAAAAGGGCTGGACAGGTCAGCGATCATGTACACCACACCTACAGCTCTGCCTGAGGCTGGTGTCCTGGAAGCAGAGCCTCAGATGGGGATTTTGTTCAAGTGATTTATTGAAGGAATAACCTCAGAAGAAAGGAGGTGGGGGGAGTAAAATAGGGCTGGAAAAGAAGGTAAACGGAGCATGTAGTTTTAAGGGAAGCCTAACTTTGCCCTTCGGAGAAGGCAATGGCAAGCCACTCCAGTACTCTTGCCTAGAAAATCCCATGGATGGAGGAGCCTGGTAGGCTGCAGTCCTAAGGGTTGGACACGACTGAGAGACTTAACTTTCACTTTTCACTTTCACACATTGGAGAAGGAAATGGCAACCCACTCCAGTGTTCTTGCCTGGAGAATCCCAGGGACGGGGGAGCGTGGTAGGCTTCCGTCTGTGGGGTTGCACAGAGTCGGACACGACTGAAGTGACTTAGCAGGAGCAGCAGCAACTTTGCCCTGATTCTACCCATAATAATGGCACTAGAGTGTTTTTGTTTTTGTGTTTAATTGACTTTATTTTTTTAGAGTAGTTCTAGGTTTACACCAAAATTAAGCAGAAACTACAGAGAGTTACTATCTAATCCCTCCACCCAAACACATACAGCCTCCCCCACTATCAACATCCTATTCCACAGATGACTCTTGTTGGCTTACAGTGGTGGCGTTGACCAGAAACAAAGAGAAGGATTCAAAATTTATAACAGAGAGAAAATCTGGAGAGGTTGGTAATAAATTACCTGTATAGTAAGAAAGAGATAGGTTTTCAGAATAAATTCCTAGGTTTCTGGCTTATTTGATGGGGAGGATGGCAATATCTTTCTCTGAGATAGGAAGCTCGGAAGGAAGACTAGCTTTGGGTTGCAAGCTTGAAGGATCAACATGGCTCCTAGATTTCGTCTTGGTCATGTTCACTCCGAGGGGTCTGTAAGTGAGATGACCGAGGTAAGCCTTAGAGGCCTTGGTGAAAGATTAAATCTAGTGCCATATCTGTATATCGATGCTTTCTGAAACCTGGGATATGGTTGGAAATGCAGAGAGATAATAGCCAGGGCTATGTCTTCAGAAATGCCAATGCTTAATGGTCTCTGCCTGATACAGATCCTGCAAATGAGACAGAAATGGAGAGAGGAATAAGGAGGAGATCCAGGAAATCCTGATACCATGGAGTTAAAAGTACTGAGGTGTCAGAAACAAGGACGTGTTTGGCTCTAATGCTCAGGAAGAGTCAAATAAGATGAGCTCTGAAATGTATTCACTGGATTTAGAGACATGGAGGTGGGTTGAATGATAGAGAAGACAGATTGAACTAGACCGAGTAGTAGGGCAAGCAAAGAGAAAGGAATAGAGAAAATTCTTTTGAAGGGTTTTAGTGTAAAAGAGCTTAGGGGAAACATTTAGATTAACAGCAAATGATTCTGACCACCAGCCAAATGCAAGATCTCAATTCAGTATTGTTGAGGGCTTAAAATTTAAGATGACATCTGGTCCTAAAAATAATGCAATTTAGTATTGAACATAAGACATATATCCTTGATGAGAATATAGAAAGAATTTATGAATAGATGGAAGAAAATATTTACTAACCCTTTATACCATTTCAGAGATATAATTTTTTAAATACAAATAACCCTGTGGATGAGGTATTTGATATATCTCTACTATAGAAGGGATACATATTTGATGCAAATAATTTTGAAAATCTAGGTAAGGAAATGGAAAAAAAAATCTCCTACACAGATATAAACATATTTTGATTTTTTTTTTCAAAAATAAACTTCTCAGAGAATGGAAGTTGTTTTCACAGTGCCACTCAACTGTAAGCTGAGAAATCAGAGTTTGAATGTTATTCTGTCTGATTTAAAAATTTCTATTTTCTCCTCTAACCATACTCCTGATAGATGCATTTGTAAATGTAAGAATACTTACTTGACAAATTGTATAAATTAGACATTCCTAAGGGAGAGGAAAATTTCGGGTGAGAGGTATCAGATATGCTTTACATAGCAATTGGAGTTTGAGCTGAGTCTTGAAAGACAAATGGGATTTATATTGATGTCAGCAAACTAGAGCCCTCAGGCCAAATTCAACCCACTACCTATTTCTGTATGGTCTATTAGCTAATAATGGTTTTTACATTTTTAAATGTAAAATGTAAACAAGACTATTAACCTTTCAGCAAGAACAGTTGCTGCATTTTGCCTCTTGGTTCATGAGGCCTAAAATATTTTACCTTTTACAGAAAAACTTTGCTGACCTCTGATTTAGAGAAATACATGAAAAATGGGATTCCAGATAAGGACACAGCCATGAACTTCTTTAGAGGAAGAAAGCATGATGGATATACCTGAAATGTCCAGGATAGGCCTGTGAGGACCTGTCTACCGTGGTCAGGCTTTCAAATGCCTTCGGTCCCAGGCAAAGAAGTTTGATCCACATTTTGCCACAGAGATATTTGTATAATTATCTCCCTAGCTATATTTTGAGGTTCTCCTGGGCAACAATCATGTTTATCTTACCTGAGGTCCCTCTAAGAGTCTCAGACTGGGCTGGACACAGATACCAAGCTTAATCAATGTTCAGTTCAGTTCAGTTCAGTTGCTCAGTTGTGTCTGACTCTTTGCGACCCCATGAATCACAGCACGCCAGGCCTCCCCGTCCATCACCAACTCCCAGAGTTCACTCAAACTCATGTCCATCGAGTCGGTGATACCATCCAGCCATCTCATTCTCTGTCGTCCCCTTCTCCTCCCGCCCCCAATCCCTCCCAGCATCAGAGTCTTTTCCAGTGAGTCAATTCGTCGCATGAGGTGGCCAAAGTATTGGAGTTTCAGCTTTAGCATCAGTCCTTCCAATGAACACCCAGGATTGATCTCCTTTAGAATGGACTGGTTGGATCTCCTTGCAGTCCAAGGGACTCTCAAGAGTCTTCTCCAGCACCACAGTTCAAAAGCATCAATTCTTCAGCGATCAGTTTTCTTCACAGTCCAACTCTCAGATCCATACATGACCACTGGAAAAACCATAGCCTTGACTAGACGGACCTTTGTTAGTGGATAAATAACCTCTTTGATGTAGGCAGCTGGTTAGATTTTTTTTTTTTCTATTTTAGTATAGTTGCTTTACGATGCTGTATTATTTTCTGCTGTACAGCAAAGTGAATCAGCTACATATATACATACAGCCCCTCTTCTTTGGATTTCCCTCCCATTTAGGTCACTGCAGCACAGGGTAGGGTTCCCTGTGGTTTACATAGGTTCTGGTTAGTTACCTGTTTTACGATGCATATCTGTCAATCCCGATCTTCCAGTTCATCCCAAACTTTCAATCATCACTGGAGTAACTCTGAGTCCTTTCCTCTCTTCCCTTTCCATGAGAAGACCCACTGGTTATGAATACATGGACAGTCACCACCTTCCCTAAATGCATGACTGGAGGGCCAACAAAATGGATCTTTGCAAAAAATGAAGGAGGAACCAAGGAAAGCAAAACTTCCCAGCAAATTCGTGCGCCTGACATGCGTCTAACTGCTGTATTGGCCCATTTGAGTGTGCAAGTGTGAACTTTTAGCTCGATGATGCTCTTGTAAACAAGGCGCTGGACTCCCACGTTGGAAATAAGGCTGTTCAGTTCGCAGTAATTTCGGTTCAGAGCCCAAAGTTGAGACGGGAGAACTTTGAGTGGCCTAATCAAGATCATGATTGATGGGGTGTCAGTGAGTGTCAGGCACAGCAAGTGACGTGCATGCAGTCACCCAGGGCCTGACTGCTTGTCATCATGTCACAGCACCTGCAGCCGACTGATTGCTGGGATGCAGGAGCCTGCTAGGGCGGAGGATGCGCTTGCCGAGGCGCTCCCCTCCTCCAGTGCCCCCAACTGCTGAGAGGAAGGCAGTCGGCATCTGCCAGTGGGCAAAGCAACAGGGAGCCCCGCGGGGGAAAGCAGAGAGAGGCGGGGGAAGGTGGCGCCTTCATGCAAAGGGAAGGATGACAGGTGCTCTGAGGAAGTCGGCGGGCTCCGGATCCTGGCAGCCTGCCTCTCTGCAGAGCCGCGCCGCCCGCCTGCCGGGCGCCTGGCAACCGCCGCCGCCGCCAGGCTCTTAGTCCCTTGGAGCTGCTCCGCCCTCCTAAGGACAAGGGGCCCTCCGGGAGGGAGGCCGAGATGGACCCGCACACCGGCAGGCACTGTGTTCCGGGAATGGGGCATGCATTTTCGCCCACGCAAAATGATTTTTAAGATGCTTTCCCCGTTCTCCAATCTTGCTTTTAGGGTTGATTTGCCAGCAAATTCCAGATTGCCCTTCTCGTTGGCATTTGCAAGGTATGGATTGTTCTATGTTCTCCTCTCAGCCACATCTGCCTCCTCTTGGGCTCTCTGGGAGGTTATTTGTAACGCCACAGTTCAGTGGAGGAAGGAAAAATGGAAAGACAATTAACTCTCCAAAGCAATCGTGTATTTAAAAATATTATTATTTAAATCAAGCTAATGTGTCTCTAAATTCATCAAGAGTGTTAGAGGGTTAGTCACCTCAGAAGGAGCCTTGAAATTGGCAGAGGCGTTTCCACGATGAAGACTGTGGGGACCGACCTTTACCTCCAGGCCTGCTCTCTGCTCACCCCTTTCCTTGGAGGTCGGAGCTGCTACTGAGGAGGGTGCATCTCAGACTCCGAAAGGGTCAGCTCCCCCGAAACCCCTGCTTGTGGCATGCCCCTTTCAACTTCCGCCCCAGGTAGGTTGAATCCCCTAATATAGGCCGAAACAGTACCAGACCAACTAAGAAGGACACTCAGGCCATCAAAACAAAGCGCCACAGTAAGAATTTCACAGTCACTCCTCAGGACTGGGACTCCAGGATCCAAACACCGGGAAAGTCAAGACGGATGGTTTCCATCCACACTGCTTTTTGGAATTTGGGAGCATATAAACATCGCCCGTTTTTATAGCTCCATTTTTCAGAGTTAGAAAAGTGGGACTGTACATCTTTTTTTCCCTCGTGAACCCTTCAAAGTGTCAGAGCAACCTGCAAGGGTGATAAACTTCTGGGGAGTCCTGTGCCTTAGGAAGCTGGGTCATCAGCTGAGCCCACCAAGGATGGACATTCATCATCCAGCCTTTCTGTTTTCCTTCCAGGATTCTTATTTTATCAGGATATGATTTACATGCAGTAAAATGCAGAGATTTTTAAGAATGTGGATCAATGGGCTTTGACAAGTGCACACTTCAGTGGTTCCCACCACCCATCAGAATACAGAACAAGGTGCAGAAACACCTACCACTTCAACAAATCCCCTCATACCCTTTTGCTTCCACCGCTCATCCATCAAAGGAAAGGACAGATTTACTTTCTGCCACTATAGATTAGTCTGCATTTTCTCCAGTGTCACATAAATGAAATGATAGTCTGTTTTGTCTGGCTTTGTTTGCTCAGAACAATGTTTTGGGTGTCCATCCATATTATCAGTAGTAACAGCAGTTTGTTCTGTTTCTAGAGCAGCATGCCATTGTGTGGCTTGGCCACAATTTGTTTAAGCAGTCATCTGTTGATAGACATTTGGATTGCATCCAATTTGTGGTTCTTCTGAATAAAGCTGCAATGAATCTTCTTGTACGTTTCCTTGGATGGCTATCTATATATTATCATTTATCTCGGGTGGGTGCCCAGAAGTGAAATTTCTAGGTCATGGTGCAGGTGAATGAATTTAACATTATTAGGAAATACGCATCAATTTCGTGAAGGAGCTGTTAATCTATTTACCACTCCCTATAGCAGCGACTGAACTGAACTGAACTGAACTGATAGCAGTGTTTGAGAGTTTTGGTTGCTCCACATCTTTCCCAATCCTTGGTATTACTTGTCTTGATCACTTTACCATTGTAGGGGGTAAGCAGTAGCATTTCACTGCAGCTAAACTTTTTCAAAGCTGTCATTTTCCTGAGGACCTAGTGTTGAATTTTAGGGGAGCCTTAGCTGGGCGATCAGAGACAAGAATCTGAAGAAGAGGGAGGTTTCTATTTAGAGTCACTCTGAATATTTCCATTTTTAAAAGAAAACCTCTGAGCAGCAATTTGAGTTCAAAATTCTCCCCAGACATCTAGTTTCTCTACCAAACTGTTTATAAATATTTACTTTCACATTTTTAATAATGACAATGTCTACAGCAAAACTATCAGCACTTTAAATTGTAAATATTCACCACAGAGGTTGCAGGTGTTTTTATGTAGGATACAGAGAACTCCACCTGTCTCCACCTACAGGTCTGGGGAAAGCTTTCTGGAAGTGTAAGTGACTAAGGGACACACCCTAGAGAGTAGCTTCCTTGGTTTGAGTCCTTTCTCTGCTAGGGGTGTGACTGGAGTCATTTTGCCTCTTTAATGGACCACAATATCCTCCTTCATATCCTGCTGTAATAACCAGTCTCCCTACTGGAGTTGTGATGCTATTCAGTCACATAGTGCATTTAAGACTTGAAGCCCACTGTCTAGCATACAACCTGTATAATAAATTCAAAAAAGTCATTAAAGCAGGTTTCTAGAAAATGTTTACCCTCTCTTATCCTCCTTTTCTCCATCCAGCACAACTGCAGGGCTGGCTTGGTGTCTTGAGGACCACCCAGAATGAACGTGACGGGTCTCAGTGTCAGTAGGCAGGTACTTCCTGACATAATTTCAGGTCTGTAAAGAAACTCTCCCTGAAGGAATATATCTCTGGTGAGTAGGACCTGGAGGAATTTGTGAAACCCTTGTCATTGAAGGTGGAGGAGAAGGGGATGACAGAAGATGAGATGGTTGGATGGCATCACCGACATGAGTTTGAGTAAACTCCGGGTGTTGGTGATGGACAGGGAAGCCTGGTGTGCTGCAGTCCATGGGATCACAGAGTTGGACACAACTGAGTGACTGAACTGAACTGACATTTCATGCAAAATAACATGATACTCCTGAAACTGCGTATGAATGTGTTAGTCACTCAGTTATGTCCGACTCTTTGCCCCATTGACTGTAGTCTGCCAGACTGCTCTGTCCATGGGATTCCCAGGCGAGAATACTGTAGTGGGTTACCATTTGTTCTCCAGGGGATCTTTTTGACCCAGGGATTGAAGCTGGGTCCCCAGCATTGCAGGCATATTCTTCACCATATGAGCCACCAGGGAAGCACACCAAAGTGTATAGGGATATTTTTTTTTCCTGGGGCCCATAGCTTGCAACTGGATCTCAAAGGTGGTTGGGATCCTAGACCCCATTGGAGCCACAGTAAAAAGAAAATGGCCACGGATGGTCTGGATAGGCTCAGGAAAAGAGTGGCTTAGGATTGAGTTTCAGCTCTGCCGCTTATCAACTGATCATCCCTGAGCGGGTTACTCATTTACTCTAAGCTTCAGTCCCACATCTTGATAATAGCAACAATACTATCTTGTGCCTTACAGGGCTCCTGAGAAGAATTAAAGAATGATGCGATTTGCACCAAGTGGCCAATCAATGTTACTTCCCTTCTCCTCCCCCAATCAAGCTTCTTAATTATAAATGTCCTCCCCTGATGCCCCCTCTGTTTTTCTGTCCAGTGGTCCTTTACAGAAAGTCTTTGGATCATGATTTAAAACCACTTTTAGTGTCTCTTTGATACTTTGGGGATATGGGAGAAGGCAAAATGATTCAGGTGGACCTGAGACCCGATGCAGCGGCTGGTTGGAGACTGTGAACCCTTATTTGAGCTGATCTGGATCCAAGATCACTGTTTTCATCATTGACTGAGCAATTGTGTTCTCTTTTGCTTATTTAGGAGTTTAAGATATTACCCATATCTCTACCCTTTATAAAATGAAAAAGAAGAGAAACCCACTGAATCAAAAAGAACTCCCAATGCAGTGGTTTCCAGAGAATTTACTTCTTCTAATCTTTTTTAAATATAAAATCTATATTTATATAAATCTCCTAAGAAAGCTTGAGAACTAACAAATCAGGGACTGAATATAAGAAAAAGATAAACATGCCAGCACAAATGATGTGGAAGGAACAGAACGGAACTTTAAAAGTTGACAAATCTTAAGGAATTAAATATAGAGTAATATAAGCTGAACCTCTGTTAAGTGACTGTGAGACACGATAAATAAATCAACAGAAAAAACAAAGTTGTTGGGTTTTTTTTTTTTTGAAAAGGAGGATAAATAAGCTTACACATTACCTCCAAGAAATCTCGGTCTCTGATTCAAAAAGATTTTTTTTTCCCCCAAAACAGTGACATTTTGATTCAGATTCTTGAGGGCTTTGTTTTCAGAATTGTCCATGGAAAAAGCAAACTACAATCATCACTGACTGTGGAAAAAGAAAGGACTCAGGGGAAATGAGGGCCACGAGGAAGGAAGAGGCAGAGAGGGAGCCGAGGCTGTACCGACAGCGTGTGTCATTGTCTGCCAGCGAGAGCACAGCTGGCCTAAGGGAAGGGGCAGTGGGCAGAAAGACCACCGGACTCAACTGAGCCTCCTTCTAAAACCATGAAGCTTATTAAAGAGAGGGACGGATGTCAGTAAAGCCTCTTGTTTCAAAAGTGACTTTTCCATAAGACTTTCTCTAAAGTTCTGAAATGATCTAGGAGGTGCCTGAGAAGTCTCCATCTCATTTCCTTGTTCCGGGGTGGGTGGGTGGAGGATGTAGCTTTAAGGTTCTCTTCCTCTTCATGAGACAGGGTGAGAGCAGATGCAGAGTTAACATAGCTAAGGTGAAGCCAAGGTTTTCTTACTGATTTATGTTCTGTGAGCAGAACTGAGTTCACGTGGAGACACACACACACAGACACAGAGGCGGCGAAGGGACCAGACTCAAAATGAAAATGCAAAGACCCTTGGGACGGGGTTTCCTCTCAGGGTCCCTTGGTCCTGGAGCTAGAGATGGGGATTCTTGTGGAGGCACTTTGTTGAGGGGGCTCTCTCAAGGGAGACGTGGGCAAGAGGATTGAAGGCAGCAACTTAAGACAGGGGAGAGACTCAATTAAGAATATGAATCGACCTTTAAGCCTCATCTCCTGGAGAGTTCTGGAGCATGAGTACAGGAGTCAAACAGCCTCCTGCTGTTTGCTGAAAACATTGGCTGCTGGTGATTCCCAGGGATGGGAGAATAACCAGCCTCCCTGCTTGCCTCTCTATCTGTCTACTTACAGGTGAAGTGACTTCAGTTGTTGAAAGTGAACTCAGGTAGAGGGCTGCTCTGAGCCGTTAGCAGCCAGTACTCACAAAATTTGGGAGCTGGGGAAAACAAAACATAAAAGGAGGTTTAGATGAGGCATCAACACCGCCTACAATAAATGTTAAGAACTGACCACTTAGCAAGGAAGAGCAGTTCAGTTCAGTCGCTCAGTCGTGTCCAACTCTGTGACCCCATGGACTGCAACACATCAGGCTTCCCTGTCCATCACCAACTCCAAGAGCTTGCTCAAACTCATGTCCATCGAGTCAGTGACGCCATCAAACCATCTCATCCTCTGTTGTCCCCTTCTCCTGCCCTCAATCTTTCCCAGCATCAGAGTTTTTTCCAATGAGTCAGTTCTTCACATCAGGTGGCCAAAGTATTGGAGCTTCAGCTTCAGCATCAGTCCTTCCAGTGAATATTCAGGACTGATTTCCTTAAGCATTGACTGATTTGATCTCCTTGCAGTCCAAGGGACTCTCAAGAGTCTTCTCCAACACCACAGTTCAAAAGCATCAATTCTTCAGCACTCAGTTTTCTTTATAGCCCAACTCTGACATCCATACATGACTATTGGAAAAACCATAGCTTTGACTATACAGATCTTTGTTGGCAAAGTAAAGTCTCTGCTTTTTAAATATGCTATCTAGGTTGGTCATAACTTCTCTTCCAAGGAGCAAGTGTCTTTTAATTTCATGGCTGCAGTCACCATTTGCACTGATTTTGGAGCCTGAGAAATTATAGTCTATCACTGTTTGCATTGTTTCCCCATCTATTTGCCTTGAAGTGATGGGACCAGATGCCATGATCTTAGTTTTCTGAATGTTGAGCTTTAAGCCAACTTTTTCACTCTCCTCTTTCATTTTCATCAAGAGGCTCTTTAGCTCTTTTTCACTTTCTGCCATAAGGGTGGTGTCATCTGCATGTCTGAGGTTATTGATATTTCTCCAGGCAACCTTGATTCCAGCTTGTGCTTCATCCAGCCTGGCATTTCTCATGGTGTATTCTACATAGAAGTTAAATAGGCAGGGTGACAATATACAGCCTTGACAAACTCCTTTCCCAATTTTGAACCAAACCACTTAGGAGGGAAGAGGAGGTCACCTTGTCCTGGGAACAATGGGGTGGGTCACTGGGTTTGGGATGTCTTGTAAGCAGTTGACTTGTGGCAAGGGCTGGAGTCAAAGCAAATCTACTTCCATCTAATCCAGGGATCTCCCTTTCTCACCTGTCTATGCGATACATTCGTTACATCATTTAGTGGGAGTTGATCTTTTCTTTTTTCAAAACCACAATTGACTATGTGATTATTTAGTCAGTATTAGTAACATTACTACTTAGGTGTAGGTCCTAGGAATACTTTTTCTTTTTTTCTAAAAGTAAGAAATCTATGTGCCTTCATGTGTTTCCTTTAGTTGAGAGAAAGGTTTACACCATTACCTGCATCTGCTCCTTTTAAAAGCAGTCTTTTTTCTATTTTATATGTATTTGTAAATTAGTAAGATGGATAATTGTATTAAAAATAAAGTTTAACTGCAGGTACCTTTGTGTATTTCATCGACACTTAGGATGCGTGCTTTTCCACATTCTGATATTGCCAAAATCATGATGCGTCTTGATTCTTATAATCCCTGGGGTCAAAGCTGCAACCTGGCAGCACTGCACGTGCCTGCAAAAACTTGGTCATCTCTTCATTTATTTTATCTGTCATATTGGTGCTGTCTGTGTTGCGTTTAATTGTCTTCAATAACTTAACCTTGAAATGAAATATTCTGAAGGCAGAAATACATAGTAGAGCTTTGGGATATAAATTATATATTAATGCAAATATTTGATGTTAGAAATGCAATTTCATATTTTCTTGCAAAGCCACACCATCTGCTTTATGTGAATAAAGAAAGGAAGATATTCACAAGTAGTGAAGATTTGTCTTTGAGGTACAAGGAAAAGTGTGACCTATCCCATGACAGCCAATGCAACTGAAGTTGGAGAAATGATCAGATATCCAGGAACAAGTGAAAAAATAAAATAAAGAAAGCCACAAGAAGCTGATGAGACTGATTCATCACAAGACTACCATAAAGGTTTGATTTCATAGTTTAATTGGCAGTCTGTTTTCTTCTGTTTATTGGTATAAGTGCACTTTATAATTGATAACACCTAACCTTTCATGAAACCTGGTGCTAGACAACAGCATAATTATTCAAGAGAAATTATTTTTGAAAATAACTTGATGGGTGATGAAATCTTGATGATGATACCATAAGGAACATACCTAAAATAAACAATGTTAGGTTTGGTTAGACAGTGCAGCAAAGAAAAGAGAAAGCCTGGGAACATTATCGGAAGGGGAATTTGGGGAGAGGGCTTTTGATAGGATTGGGCTTAGGATAAATCTGAGGAGAAATTTGGGAAGAAGCAAGAGGATCAAAGTGAGGCTAGGGCTGTCCTTGGTGAAGAGTGACAGTCACCCATGTTAGTCAGCAGAGGAGACATGGACGACCACGGCTGTGATACGGTCATCTCAGCATTGGTGATTCTCTGCTGGGAACATGGTGTCTTGACTGCAGTGGGGCCACTGTAGGAAGAATGTGAAAAATTCACTAGGCTTGGAATTCAAAGACGGGGTTAAAGGCCGTGCATCTTATGGGTGTGGGAATTTGCTCAGTTTTCATAACCTTTCTGAACTTTGGTTTCCTGAAACTGTAAAATGGTTTGGTAATACATGGTTGAAATGATTGGTGCAGAGAGAATGGAAGTATGTCCATAAATGAGTGTGGTAAATGAGCCAAAAATCCAGATTCCTTTCGGCTATTCTGGACAGAAGGCCCAAGCTGCTGGAAGGCCCTGAGCCTTGAGTGGAGGTGGAGAGGTTTGGGAGGACTCATAGTCTGGGCTGCTAGGAGATTTTTCTTGTGGTGGATTGCTAACTTCAGACGCAGAATGGCCATGTGGCTTGTGCACAGCTGGAAAGGCAGGAGCCTGCCTAATGCCTCTGAGATCAGGTTCTCCCAGAAGCAGATCCTGAGCCAAACATTCCTGTGAAAGTGATTTATCAAGGAAAGGCTCCCTGGAGAGGCCTGGAAGGGATGGGAAGCAGGAAGGGGGAGAGGAAGCCAAGCACGGGTGTGATCGCAACTGAAACCCCAGCCGCAGCCGGATCCCAGACAGAGGCTCTGGAGCAGGAATGGCCCCTCACAGCAAAGAGGCTGGGTTTTCGTGCTTCTGCGCCCATCAGCCATCAGCTTGGGCTCCTTTGTGAAGCAGGGTCTGGGGAGCTTTGATGCCCACAGTGGCTGGAAGCGAGCAAGATCAGCAAAGCATGCAGAGCTGGGCAATGGTGCACAGTGCTGGTAAGCCTCACAGGAGAGCGGCTGGAAGATTCTCCCACAGTGCCCACCTGAGCTGTGGGAACATCTCCAAAAGGGCCTTTCCTGGGCATATTCACGGACGTCTTCTCAAGACCCCTGGTAATGTTGGAACATCCTTGCTCGCCTAGCGAATCAACTCTTCCTCCATAATCTGTCACTTCCTGGTGCAGAGAGGCTAACATCTCAAGTGAAATGTGTCAGAGAAAATCTTTAAAAGATGTTCTATCCGGCGTGTGACTGGAGGGTGACCCGACACCCGGAGCCGCGTGAGGAGTAGTGAGCCAAGGCGGATTCATTCCGCAGAACACGGCTCAAGGACTGAGCTAATATTATTACTGACCGTAAATGTTGTCAGTTAGATGTGGAGAGGATGTTAGTGCCACTAAGCATTACAATCAAACCTCAGTAATGACCAGCGAAGCAGGCTAATAAATTGTAGATTACGTGCGCCATGCATATTCATTCCTTCAGAAACCCCAGCTTCCTAGCTGTGAAGATTTCAAAGGCTTCTGATGCAAGCACTGGGCTTAAAGCCACGGTGGGGAGTTGGGGGGGGCGGACAAAACCTTGCGAATCTGTTAGAATTCTCTGAGTCTTCAGTAATTGCATTACCTTCCTTCCTACCTCTAATGAAAATGGAAAAATAGAGTAGAGATGCAGGTTTGCTACCAGGTGGGAAACTCCTGAGTTCTAAAATTGCATCCGTTTTTTGGATCGCGGGAACCAGGAAACCAAAGCAGTTTCGAGTACCACTGGCAACGCAGTGTGTAATAACAGGCCTCCCAATCTCGTTTCTCTGGCTTTGGGGCTTGCCAGGCACATTTTGGAAAAATAAAAAGTCCTTGTCATCAAGAAAGTGTATGCCATGTGTTAAAAATAAATCTGCTTTCACCAAAAATCCATCCAAGAAAATCAAAGGAAAACCCTTCAGGAGAAATATTATCATTGCACCAACGAGTTTCACATTCTGAGGATCTCCTGGGAACCAGTTTCTTTAGAACTGACACATAATTTCAGATATTTTGTTTCTTAGAAAACAATTCATTTTGGTGGCCGTGTCTCCTTACCTCAGGGTTTAAGAGATGGAATTAACAGTATTTCCTATAGCTGCTTATTCCTCACTGTCCTCTCTTTACCCAAGAAGCTGCTGCCCCCTGGAGTCACACAAAGGAATATCCATGGATTCCGGCACTCCATCCGAACCCCTCTACTCCTAGGGCAAGTAAATGTGCTGGAAAATAATAACTCAGCAGGCTTGTCTTTGGTCAAAAGGAGAGCCTTCATATAAATAATGCTTTTACAATTCATCTGTTCCCACTCACCTTCTTATAGATAAGAAAACTCTAGAGGACTTCAGCCTGTTTCTTGTGTTTGAGTGACAGGAGCCACTGCATTGTGACTTCCAACGACAAGAGCCTGCATCCTAAGCCAGAACACATGGCTTCTAGCATTGGCCCTTCCAGCCATCAGGGGGATGGATTATGAAAAGAGTAGGTTTGGAGGTCTCTTTTGTTTCCACAACAGCAGTTTCACATGGGATCTAGCACAGGAGAGGAGATCCCCCTGCTTGGTGAAAATTCTCCTGGAATGTCTGCATTTTCTCCAAAATGAAGGCTAACCAGCTCAGGCTCACCGTGGTTCTCTCCAGCCCCATGGGTACCTCCGCGATCTGAACTCTTGTCTCAGGAGTGCCAGGCCCTGGCTGGTGCTCCTCAACCCTCCGTGTTTTCCAAGACGTCTTGACAGAGAGAGCTCTGGGGCTCATGAGGGAATTACTGGTGGGGCAGGGGTCTTACTTGACTATCCCAGGAGTCATGGGCTATGGGAACAAGAGGAAAAGGAAAGAAAAGCACAGCTTATTAACCTTATACGTCTCCATTACTTCCCGCTTCTTCACTCTGAAAATTATTAGTTCAACATGGAAGCATAACTTAAATATTTGGATGAGTATTTTATGCCTTAGTATTTTAGAATTTTGTGAGAATCTCTTCTGCTACTAAACATTGGATGGACATCTTCGTGGAAATGAAATATTTCGCCTTCCATCTTCCCTCCCTCCCTCCTTCTTACATCCTAACCCCTTTCCCTCCCTCCTTCCCTCTCCTTCCTCCCCTCCTCTTCCTTCCTTCTTTCCTACCTCCTTTCTTTCTTTCCTCCTTCATACTACAGGGTTCATTAGAATTCTCTGTCTCAGCCAGAGCAGATGTGTTGGCAGCAATGAGCTCTGGGGAGGTGACATGGTTTCCACACACCAAGTAGCACTATCTCAACCCACCTACTGACCAAGAGACCAACCCGTGAGGTGGAAGACATGGAAAAAGAGCAAAGTGAAAGCAGAGGCTGTAAATTACTAGAGGAAAAATGTCTAAGTCCCTCTTTCTTATAAGAATTCTGAAAATGAGCTGACTGTGCAATTTAAATTTGCTGTGTTTTAGACCTTTTTGATGGAGAAGGCAATGGCAAGCCACTCCAGTACTCTTGCCTAGAAAATCCCATGGATGGAGGAGCCTGGTGGGCTGCAGTCCATGGGGTCACTACGAGTCAAACATGACTGAGCGACTTCACTTTCACTTTTCACTTTCACACACTGGAGAAGGAAATGGCAACCCACTCCAGTGTTCTTGCCTGGAGAATCCCAGGGACGGGGGAGCCTGGTGGGCTTCCGTCTATGGGGTCACACAGAGTCGGGCACGACTGAAGTGACTTAGCAGCAGCAGCAGCAGCAGCAGCAGACCTTTTTGAATATCTCTCACTAAAGCTTAATGCTGTAGGGAAGATAATTGCAACTTAAAAAATTAAAAGCTTTCATGCTCTCATTTTGCAAATATTTAATAGGTTTTGTTACTTGATTGTCACAACAGTAATTCTCAATATTGAGTCCTTTCTTATCAAGTCATCAGCACGTCCCCTAGAAGAAAGAAAACTGATTGATCTAAATATCTGAGTGATTTGAGGCAGGAAAGTAGAGTAAGAAAAAAAAAAAAGAGTCAAATGGGATCTCACATTTTTATAGTCCATCTGCCAGTGACTACTGCTGACTTTGGGGACATAGTTTCAGGAGGAGGAAACAGGGAAGAAGGGGTAGAAAGAAAAGGTTGGTTGTGGTTCAGGATTTACATGGAAGAATTTGTTAATTTAAGAATAAACATAAATAATGGAAGCTTGAAAGGGACATTGAGGAAATGGGAAGTTGTAAATAGGCTTGGAAAGTTTTTCCTATGTCCATTATGAAAGATTCTAGAAATTGATCTATTGACCAATATACTATTTTAATTGTCATTCATTTATTTTTATTGTATGCCAGGCTAATATTGGATACCGGAGATACAGCACATGTGACAACACATGTTGTTGTTATACATGTAACCAGTGCCTTTATGGAGTTTCTCAGTTGTTTATTCAGTACTGCTGCTGCTGCTGCTAAGTCACTTCAGTCGTGTCCGACTCTGTGTGACCCCATAGACGGAAGCCCACCAGGCTCCCCCATCCCTGGGATTCTCCAGGCAAGAACACTGGAGTGGGTTGCCATTTCCTTCTCCAATGTGTGAAAGTGAAAAGTGAAAGTGAAGTTGCTCAGTCGTGTCCGACCCCCAGCGACCCCATGGACTGCAGCCCACCAGGCTCCTCCATCCATGGGATTTTCCAGGCAAGAGTACTGGAGTGGCTTGCCATTGCCTGTTCACCTAATGCAACCCATATGTATTGTGCAGCTGTTTTATATAAGGTCATGTGCCACAGGTTTTACAAAAGTGAGCAAGATAAAGAACTATTGTGAAGCAATTAATAGTCTAAGTCAGTAGAAAAGACAAATATTGAATTCAATTCTTAAAAGTATACAGTAGTTTTGCTTATGGTATCTCAAAGAATCCTAAGGAAAATTTTGTGAAAAGTTCAGATAAGGATTCTTGCCTTTTCATTATTATTCTTTCTTAATAATTGAGGAATAAAAATGAGGCCAAATTGACTTAAGTGATTTATTTGTTTTAAATTAGGTAATCTACTTTCAGCTGCATTCAAATACAAAACAAACAGACCTTTTTTTTTCTTTTTTTTTTTTAAGTTTTAAGGCTGTTAAAAGTTATCCCTTGGTTCAGAAAAAAATTCTCATTTGCTGTGGGTAAGATAAGGGTTCATGACAGAGAGGTTGAGGTTCAAGGTCAAGCAGTTTGCAGAGAAGCATACGCTATTTCTTAGTGTTTATAAAACGTGTAGTTATAGTGGTGTCTGTGTGTCTCGGTGGAAAATGCTGGATTTTGGAGTCAGACAGGTTGAATTTAGATCCTGATCTTGAATTCACTACTTGAAGGATTTCAAGCTAGTTATTTGACCTGTATTCCAGTTATTCATTCTCACAGGTCATGGACTACATGTGACACTATGCATAAAGCATCTAACTATCACTAATCAGTAGGATATGTAATCCTGACTTTGAAAATGAACATTTTTTTAAGGGAACATGGAAAGTTGGGGGAGGAATTTTTTTCTCGGCCTGTCTGTAATAGTCAGATACACACAATAACTGTTTGGTTGAGTAACTGGAGACTGGAGCTTAGTAAAGTTTTGACATGAAAAAACGGGTACAACGGTCTACCCCATATGAACTTGGTGCCCACATGCTTCTCCTTAAACCATATTGAACAACCAAAGACAATAACAGAGTCCTGTGCGCCTAGTGGCTCAGTCATGTCCGACTCTTTGTGGCCTCATGGACTGTAGCCAGCCAGGCTCCTCTGCCTGTGGAACTTTCCAGAATATTGGAGCAGGTTGCCATTTTCTACTCCAGTGGACCTTCCCGACCCAGGGATTGAACTCACGTCTCCTGTGTCTCCTGCATTGGCAGGTGGATTCTTTACCACTGAGCCACCTGGGAAGCATTCACAGAGACATACTTCCATCTAAACTGATACAACTATCCTATGTACACCTGAAAGTGCTTTAATCTTTCCCCAGAAGACAATCCAGAGTCCTGGGTGGTGTTCAGTCTTCTCCTTGATATCCTGTAACTTAAACACTGGTGCAAAGTTAACTTCTCTTTTTTTTTCTGGCTGCAGTGGGTTTTCGTTATGGCCCATGGGTTTCTCTTGTTCTGGAGCGTGGGCTTTAAAGCAAATGGGCTCAGTAGCTACCGCGTGTGGACTTAGTCACCCTGTGCCATGAGGGATCTGAATTCCTTGACCAGGGATTGAACCCATGTTCCCTGCATTGGAAGGAAGATTCTTAACCACTAGACACCAGGGAAGTCCCCAAAGTTAGCTATTATTAATACATCTTATTTTATAAGATAAGGGGATAAGAGAGGAACAGACCTGTTTTCACACACACATAAACATGTACATAACAAAATAAAAAGGCATAGCTGTTAAAATTTTAATTTCTACAATTGGCCGCATGGTTTTAGCCATAAAACTACCTCCTTCCACTACCCATTCCATATCCCCTCTGCCCTCAGCATGCCCCTTGTGCGTGCGTGCTCAGTCACTTCAGTCTTGTCCAACTCTTTGTGACCCTATGGACTGTAGCCGGCCAGGTTCCTCTGTCCATGGAATTCTCTGGGCAAAATTACCGGAGTGGGTAGCCATGCCTTCCTCCAGGGATCAAGCCTGTGTCTCCTGCAGCTCCTCCACTTCAAGCAGAGTCTTCTTACTGCTGAGCTACCAGGGAAGCCCTAATGCACCTCAGCCAGTCATGATTCTTTGCCTGGTGGGGTGACTCAACCCATCATTCCTGCATTTCTGAAGGGTCTGAACCATTAGCAGTCCTGCTTTTGCTGGACTGTTGTAGTTTTCCATTGACTTGAATCACAGGGCATAGTAGCTCCAAGAGGCAACTTAAGGGACCTCCTATATTCCACATATTTTCCTTTTCACTTCCAATTACAGGGTTTCATGACCCTGTGCCCAGGGCTGCACTTCATCTGCTCTGAAATGAGCTCTTGACTGACTGGAAGACACACTGTGCAGGACAGTGACAGTGAGTAAGGCATTCTGCTCGTCCACAGTTTTGGCAGAAGTGGTGTGTACAGGAAAAGCCAATCCTTATCTGGCATAAGTGTCTATTGCAGTAAAATGTACAAATTTTTGGCGGTGAGGTGAAGTCATTCTTCAAGGAGACGGGTCCTCATCTCCACTCAAGCAGTTCTGAGTCTTTAAACAGACTTGCATCTCAGAATTGATTGAGGAGACATGATTCTCTGCTTTTGGTGATTTAAGTTAGACCTAAAACCCTTCCACTTATACAAATCAAGTAAGAATTTGATAGACTGTCTACTATTTCTTTTCCAGGGACACCATAATCAATTAGCCAACATCAGAGGCAGCTGGTGGTCAGATTATGCTGATCACTGCTCTGATTCCACTGTCCACCACGGTAACCATGCCTACTTGGATTTGGCAACTGAGTTGTGCCACTTGGACCCTGCCACCCTGGGATCTAACCCCAATTTCACTGAGGGATTAGAGTTTGGTGGCAGGCAGCAGCTCCCAAGGTAATTTCTGACCTTCAGAGAAGACCAATCACAGAGCTTTTTAAGGAGGCTGGGGTTGCCCTCACAAATTTATTTCTCACACCTGGTGAAAGGACTGTCCCAGAGTAGATGAGCAGGTCTAAATGATGAATCCATTCTAACATTTGCATTTCCCTAGGACTTTGTATGGAGAAGGCAATGGCACCCCACTCCAGTACTCTTGCCTGGAATATCCCATGGGCAGAGGAGCCTGGTAGGCTGCAGTCCATGGGGTCGCTAAGAATCAGACACAACTGAACGACTTCACTTTCACTTTTCACTTTCATGCATTGGAGAAGGAAATGGCAACCCACTCCAGTGTTCTTGCCTGGAGAATCCCAGGGACAGGAGAGCCTGGTGGGCTGCTGTCTATGGGGTCACACAGAGTTGGACATGACTGAAGCGACTTAGCAGCAGCAGCAGCAGGACTTTGTATACCGTCCTCTGTGGCATACAAAGGCAGTCCTGGCATTTCAACTTCGTTTAATATACTACCTTTTGGTCCCTATTTTAGCAAACCAGTCAACAAACTGGTAGAGTTTTCCTAACCCCTTAGCTGCAACATTAAATGCAGCAACTCTGCTTAGTGGGCCTGTATCAATAAATATGTTCCTTAATATCCATTCTTTAAAAAAATAACTATCATTTTACCTATTGATTTATTCTTTCTTTGGCTGTTCTGGTCTTTTGTTGCTGCATGCAAGATTTCTCTAGTTGCAACGAACAGGGGCTACTGTCTCTCCGTGGTGCACAGGCTTCTCACTGTGGTGACTTCTCCTGCTGCAGAGCACAGGCTCTGGGGTGTGGGCTCAGTGGTTGTGGCAAAAGCCTTAGTTGCCCTGCGGCATGTGGAATCTTCCCAGACCAGCGATGGCACCCTTGTCCTTTGCACTGGCAGGTAGAGTCTTAACTACTGGAAGACCAGGGAAGTCCCTTGATTCTGATACATGTTACCCAAATATCTGTATCAACTGGAAAATTATGCTGTTTTTTGGGTTTTTAGTGTACTTCATTGCAAGTCACACTTTGCATCTCATTCTCTGGAGCCAGGTGGAAACGGAGTCTAATTACAAGTCTAGAAACAAAGACAAATGGTGGGGATCACTCCTGAGAGGAATCAAGAGTGTCTTTCAAGGCACCTACCTCAGGAGGGGACATGACCGTTTCTTCAGGCAAAGCAAGTGTAACCTCCTAAAACAGAAGTAGAATGGCCTCTTCCACTGCCAAAGAAGTTTCCACAGAATTAAGAGTTCAAGGACCCAGGTTCACTAGGATCATCTGTATGTCCCAATGCCAGTTTTCAGGATATCTGTCCTTCTTAATCAATGATCTCACCTTAGCAGAGGACATCCTTAAGACTGGGAATTCAATCTGCATGATAATGCAGGATGAGACTGTGGATTTGGTTTTTAGAAATCTCAACACAATAGGCAGAGAGGAGTTAAAGGTTTCTTTAAGGGAAAGCATAGAAACTTCCAAATCGTTTGCCTTTCCCTATTTTCTCCAGCGCAATTAGGAGTAACCAGCCAAATCCATTATATTCTTTAGGTTGATTTGACCAAACTGTTATACAATATCAAACACATGGCTACCCAGAACCCTGTTGTTTATAGATATCTGTGGATCACAATAAACTGTGGAAAATTCTGAAAGAGATGGGAATACCAGACCACCTGACCTGCCTCTTGAGAAACCTGTATGCAGGTCAGGAAGCAACAGTTAGAACTGGACATGGAACAACAGACTGGTTCCAAATAGGAAAAGGAGTATGTCAAGGTTGTATATTGTCACCCTGCTTATTTAACTAATATGCAGAGTACACCATGAGGAATACTGGGCTGGAAGAAGCACAAGCTGGAATCAAGATTGCCAGGAGAAACATCAATAACCTCAGATATGCAGATGCCACCTTTATGCCACCCTTATGGCAGAAAGTGAAGAGGAACTCAAAAGCCTCTTGATGAAAGTGAAAGAGGAGAGTGAACAAGTTGCTTGAAGCTCAACATTCAGAAAACAAAGATCATGGCATCTGGTTCCATCACTTCATGGGAAATAGATGGGGAAACAGTGTCAGACTTTATTTTTGGGGGCTCCAAAATCACTGTGGATGCTGATTGCAGCCATGAAATTAAAAGACGCTTACTCCTTGGAAGGAAAGTTATGACCAACCTAGATAGCATATTAAAAAGCAGAGACATTACTTTGCCAACCAAGGTCTGTATAGTCAAGGCTATGGTTTTCCAGTGGTCATGTATGGATGTGAGAGTTGGACTGTGAAGAAAGCTGATCGCCAAAGAATTGATGCTTTTGAACTGTGGCATTGGAGAAGACTCTTGAGAGTCCCTTATACTGCAAGGAGATCCAACCAGTCCATTCTAAAGGAGATCAGTCCTGGGTGTTCATTGGAAGGACTGATGCTAAAGCTGAAACTCCAATACTTTGGCCACCTCATGCGAAGAGTTGACTCACTGGAAAAGACTCTGATGCTGGAAGGGATTGGGGGCAGGAGGAGAAGGGGACAACAGAGAATGAGATGGCTAGATGGCATCACCGACTCGATGGAGGTGAGTTTGAATGAACTCCGGGAGTTAGTGATGGATGGGGAGGCCTGGCGAGCTGCAATTCATGGGTTCGCAAAGAGTCGGACACGACTGAGTGACTGAACTGGACTGAACTGAATGGTGATGTTTTTCCCATCTCTACCGCTGCATTGTGGAGAAGGAAATGGAAAGCCACTTCAGTATTCTTGCCTGAAAAATCCCATGGACAGAGGTGCCTGGTGGGTTACAGTCCATGGGGTCACAAAGAGTTGGACATGACTAAGCCATTAAACACGTGTGTGCGTGCATACACACACACACAGACTATTGCATCATACTATGGATTATCAGTGGAAATGTTCATTATTGTCTTTAAGTCTAACCAAACTGAAATAGGAGGGAAGAGGGCAGGGCACGGCCTTTAAAAGGATGAGATGCCCGTGGGACATGGCAAAGACTGGTCAGAACCAACTAGGTCCAAGATGGCGGAAGATTTGACTTCAGGTACCTCAAGCCTCACTACACATTCATTGTAATGCATTAGCATGCTAAATGACACACCCACCACCTCCATGACAGTTTCAAGGCCAACCATCAAAGATCAAGCAGTGAGCAGTGGCCAAATTCCTAGAAATCCCTGCCTCTCTCCCCTGAATAATAGGAATAATCCTCTCACTCATTAGCCCATGAAATTACCCAGCCCATGAAAACTAACCACGCTGTATTTCAAGTCTCTGTCCCTCGCCTTCTGAGTTGACCCCCACTCTGTCTGGAGAGTGTGTTACTTACTTACTAAATCCACTTCTTACCTACAACGTCATCTTGAGCTCTTTCATAGTGAAGCAAAAGCCTCAAATTCACCAGCAACAAAACTAGAGAACATATTCCAGAAAACTCAGAATCAATGTAGAAACCTCATTCTTAAGATTCTGTCCCTCATGAAACACTTGTATAAAAATCCATATCAGTTAGGGTTCCACAAGAGAATTAGACCCAGTAGAATCTATATGTGTGCTCAGTTACTTCAGTCATGTCCGACTTTGTGCAACCCTATGGACTGTAGCCCACCAGGCTCCGCTGTCAATGGGATTCCCCAGACAAGTATACTGGAGTGGGTTGCCCTCTTCCAGGGGATCTTCCTGACCCAGGGATTGAAACTGTGTCTCTTACCTCTTGCATGTTCTTTACCACTAGCACCACCTGGGAAGCCCAGGATATATCTATACACACACAAATTTATATGTACATACACATCCACACACACACAAACACACATACTTCTGTATATCAAGAGATTTATCGTAAGGAATTAGCCTTTGCTGTCATGAAGACTGGTGAGGCATCTCTAAAATCCATAGGCTAGCCCATCAAAAAGGTAAGTCCAGGAATTCTTATGCACAAGCTGAAGCTACAGTCCACAGGCAGAATTTCGTCTTCCTCAGGGAAACATCCGGAGAAGGCAATGGCAAGCCACTCCAGTACTCTTGCCTAGAAAATCCCATGGATGGAGGAGCCTGGTGGACTGCAGTCTGTGGGATCGCTAAGGGTCGGACACGACTGAGCGACTTCACTTTCACTTTTCACTTTCACACATTGGAGAAGGAAATGGCAACCCACTCCAGTGTTCTTGCCTGGGGAATCCCAGGGACGGGGGAGCCTGGTGGGCTTCCATCTAAGGGGTCGCACAGAGTTGGACATGACTGAAGTGACTTAGCAGCAGCAGCAGCAGCAGCAGGGAAACATCAGTTCTGCCTTTAAGGTCTTTCAATTGATTTGGGTGGCCCACTCAGATGATTGAAGGTAATTTCCTTTACTTAAAATCTGCTGGTTGTAGAGGTTAGTACATCTCTAATATATCATCACGGCAACATGTTTAGTGTTTGAATGACTGGGGAGTGTGGCCTAGTCAAGCTGAAATAAAGCTGATCATCACACCATCCACCAAAGATAATTTTTGAAAGTAAAATTCTGCTCAGTTGTTTTTCAGTACACTATCTGCAGTGTACTGACATTAAAATATATATATGGGGATAGAGGTTTTTAAGTTGAGTCCACAGTCATTGACTGTTGATGTATTTTCAGATCAGCTATGGGTACCATCTTATGTGTGTCTCCTTTCACAGGCATTGAAGTCCATACGGAATCTAGTTCACCTAAGCCTTGGAATGCCCTGGAAGAGCACAGGGTCACAAAAGGTCAGCCAGAAGAGAATGGAAAGCACAGTGACCATCTCAGTAGGGTATATTTAAAATGTCAGGACTGTTTTTCTCACTCTCTCTTACTCCCCTCATCTATTTGAGGATTTCCTATTTTGCTACTCAGGTGTCATCTCTTTACTCAGACCCATGAGAGCCAAGAATTGGTCCTATGTTCAAAGTCCCCATGGGATAAATCCACTCCTAGCACCACTTCTTCCTTCCTAATGCTCCGTCACCAGAGCTTAGAGAATGCTGCATTCTACTCCTCAGTTTTCTCAGGTTTCTGTAGCAGACACACCAGCGAGAATAGAAAATGCGGGAGGGAATCAATAAGGCACATTAGTTCAATCTCAGCAGTTGTTTCTAGAACGGTCTATATTTAATTTCATGCACACATGAATGGTGTAAGCGAGGCTTTGAAACACATACCTTATTAAGGACATATATATATGTATATATATATATAATTTCTCAAAATAGTAATTTTTGAGCTTTCACTTTTTATCATTTCCTTTTTATCATGACCTTTCCTCTTCTCAGTAAGAGGCATCAACATTGCCTTGAGGATAAGTAGATCATTAGAGAGAAAACGAAAAGAAGTTCTTTCTGACTTCCAAAACAGTCTTTTGAGAATCAAAAGGGATGTCTTGAGAGAGATGGGGTGATGTTTTGGCCACAGTCACAGGATTAGAAAGAGAATAGCAAGTCTTCAGGTCAAGATGGCATCTTTGCTTGAGTCATACAGCGAGAAAAAAAATATGTAGTTAAAGAGACGTAGCTAGACTCAGATAAAAGAAAAGCATTTCCCTCATCAAGGAGCAGTAGAAAAGCAAAATGGTGAACAGAGCAGAAGGTAAGATTTTGTTGCACTTTGCATGTGAAATAAGCAGTCGTCACAAGGGGTTTTTGTTACTTCTGGGTTAAGAGGAATTTAAAGGGCTCCACGGAAGATGACAATGCTAGGATGGACACTTCTACTTAGGAAGGTCTTCACTTGGGAATAGGGTTCTTATTAATAGGTTCCTTAGCTTGCAGCCTGAGAAAGGTGGAGATATCATCACATCTGCATAACCAGGAACTGTGGCAACTGGGCCTGGATCTGCCAGTCCCGAATATGACTGCTGGTAATAGACGCTGCCTTTAGATTAGGGCCTGGGTGGGCTCCAAACAGAGACAAGCAAAACAATTCACTGCAAAGCAAATAAAAAAGGGAAAATAAGACATTATGCTGAACCAATAGAAGGCAGAGAAGACAATGACAGCAATAAAGAAAAAACATGTTTACCTCAAACGAAAAATAAGGTGATAGAAACTGCACTGCTGCTGCTGCTGCTAAGTCACTTCAGTCGTGTCCGACTCTGTGTGACCCCACAGACGGAAGCCCACCAGGCTCCCCCGTCCCTGGGATTCTCCAGGCAAGAACACTGGAGTGGGTTGCCATTTCCTTCTCCAATGTATGAAAGTAAAAAGTGAAAGTGACTAGACTCACATAAAATGTAAATAGGCGTTACTATTAAAAATTACAGTTTGTAAAATTGAATTTGAAATAGGCTACTTCCATAAGACAAAATACTAAAACGATTCCACATAGAAAGATTCAAAATAAAGGAGTAAAAACCAAAGTAAATTCTTAGTTTAAAAGAAAAGTATAAAACAAGTAATACCCAGTAAAATAAAATTTATGACATTATTAGGATAAAAAAATGAGATACCATATAATCATTTTAAGAAGCCAATAGGAATCTACACTGATTATAAATTTGTAGGCACACAACAACATTAACATTAAGCTTGATAAAAGTAAAGCTTACTGAATCACCAGGAGAAATGAACAAACACAGTTACACTGGAGATTTTAACAAAGCCATTACAAAAATAGATAAATTAAGATGACAAAAATAAGAATGCATATGAAATATTGAAACCGCAGAATTTATTGATCTATTATATAGAGTTGTTTATTCACTGATTAGTAATGTGACGTCTGACATGCCTGTTTTCCTTTATTTTTCTGTTTGACTTTCTACACATAATGTTTATGGTCAAAAAATAAACATGTTTTGAAATATTAAAAACCTTATAATAAGAATTATAAACACTGACTTACGATCATGATATGCTGAAATCTGCAAGGGTGAGGTGATTTTTAAGATCTGAAGGAACAAAAATTTAGGAAAAGTCAAGCTAGAGGAACACTGCCTGGCATGGGAGGTGTGGTGTAAGAGCACTGATGCAAGGGAGCCACAGGAAGTACTTGGAATCAGCCCTGGGACGGAGCTGTGCCTGGCTAGTGTCCAGTTGTGAGAGCTGACTCAAGCCACCATCTTGTATTAAGGTTCTGTGTCTCCTGGGTAAAAGGGCTATCACAGCTATTCATCTAACACTGTGGTTATTGGAGTGAGCATCAGTGATCGTCAGCACAGCACTCGTGGACTTTGTAGTTACCGGATGCCACTTGTGCTTTGGAACTTTGCTTAACCCAATTTTAACTGCCTGGGACAATTCCCTATGCCAATATTCTGTGACACTTAAAAGCACACTATCCTCTGACCTCAACAAACAATGGAATCTTTAATGGCCAGGAGGAATTGTAGTAGCTTGAAGGGCACAGCCCAGAACTGGTCAATGGGGTGGAGGAAACTCCTCCATGACAAAAGATGCTGAAGAGAATTTCCTACTTTCAGCATGCTGTTCTTGGCTGGATAGTTTTCCCTCTAAGGCTGAAGTTAAATGGAACAGACTGTATGACGTAGTCTTTTTTCAGAGAAAAAAGAGTTTCTCTTTGTCCACTTGTTGAAGGGAATACACTAGAGAGATATTATCAACTGAAACCTGTCTCTTTGAAATGCGCAACTGATTTCTACTTTTTAATAAGAAAAGACTCTGATGCTGGGAAAGGTTGGGGGCGGGAGGAGAAGGGGACGACCGAGAGTGAGATGGCTGGATGGCATCACCGACTCTGTGGACGTGAGTTTGAGTGAACTCCGGGATTTGGTGATGGACAGGGAGGCCTGGCGTGCTGTGATTCATGGGGTCACGGAGAGTCGGACACGACTGAGTGACTGAACTGAACTGAACTGAATCTGAAAAAGAGGGATTTTCACTGGAAGTTAGGAAAAGATGTTTGTCTCCACTTTCATCCATTTTCCCTCCATGTTTTCATAAACACCTTCACTGTCTCCCCCTCCACTCTGCACAGTCATAAGTAACTACTGACTTCACATATGCAGATGTGAATGACATTTACTCTAGCAGTTTTTTACACCCCCTCCTCAGATTCTGTGCCCAGCAGTCTATTGGCTAGCACTGAATGTTTATGTCCCTGCAAAATTCATATGTTGAAACTCTACCCACAGTGTGATGGTATTAGGAGGCATGGCCTTTGGCAGGTAATTAGGGTTAGATTAGATGAGGTCATGGGGTGGGTGGGGTTCCCAGTTGGTGCTAGTGATAAAGAACCCATCTGCCAATGCAGGAGACATGAGAGATGTGGGTTCGAGCCCTGGGTCAGGAATATCCACTGGAGGGGCATGACAACCCACTCCAGTATTCTTCCCTGGGAAATCTCACGGACAAAGGACCCTGGGAGGCTACAGTCCATGAGGTTACAAAGCACTGGACACAACTGAAGCATCTTAGTACACAAGCACACATGAGGTCATGGGAGTGGGGCCCTCATGAATGGGATTATTGCGTTTGTAAGAGTCACTGGAGAGCTTGCTTCTACTGCTCTGTTCTCTGCCATATGAGGATACCATTGAGAACTCTATGTCTGCAACCTGGAAGAGAAGGTTCTCACCAGCACGCAACCCTGCTGGCATCCTCTTCTCTGACTATCAGCCTCCAGAACCATGATAAATCAATTTCTATTATTTATAAGCCTCCTAGTTTCTGGGTATGTTGTTAGAGAAGCCTGAGCTAAGACATTTTCCTACTTTTTTCCTCTTTTCCTGTTGCCTCTGTTGCTTCCCCAGTTCACCCAGTTCACCCCCCAGTTCAAATAAGGTGTTCTCTTCCTTCCCTGCCCTTGCCTCCACATTTATTGAGTGTGTTCTATCTGACACAGCTATATACTGCATATACAGTGGTGAAAAAAAAAAAAAGAAATGGGGCCTGCCCTCATGAGTCTTTTAACCTGATATGGAAGATTGGTATTTAATAATGAACACAATTGAACATATAAATGCAAATTCTGAAATGTGTTATAAAAGAAAAATGATTTTGTTCTGTGAAAGAGAGAATAGCATCTCAGCTGGTTTTGATTTGAGAACCCAGGGAAGGAATGGTCATTGAGCTGATTCTAAAAGATGATGAAATAAAAAGGAATTGCCAAGTAAGGAGAGGTGTGCACTTCATAGGCCAAGGAGTTGGCAGAACACTTTTTCCCCAATAGGAAGGAAGGAGAATATCTTTCTTTGGTTTATACACATGAAAGAAAACTTGGTTAATTTTAAATTATGGGAGTCCCAGGTTTTCTACTCAAAACTTTTAGAATGGTTCTGGCATCTAAATTTCATAAAAGAACTCAAAAGTCAGCCAAGTTTTCTTGCCTCCATATCATTTCTTTTTTGTCTTTGTACTGTTTCTGTTGAGTGTTTCTAATATCCATATATTGTTTCTTTGCATTTAATATTTTCACTATGTATTAGAATCTTATCTTTAATTATTGTTTCCTGGGTCATATCTTTATTTGTCTCAGCATATTTTTTCACTTTGATGAATTTGGCTTGATAACAACAATTTGCTGTTTTTTCTTTTTAAAGAAACACTGATCATTCACGTCTTCACTCTCCATTTGCTGCTATAAAACTGCACTATGTTCTCTCCAATTGTTTTTAGCTTTGATTCCTTTTCTTTCAAATTCTGGCAGAAATTTCCAAGTGTTTAACGCAGGATTAATTCTCTTTATGGAATAGCTACCCTTTTCCGGCCAAGAATTGTTGGCCCCACATAGAGCAATTGATCTTCAAGCTCCTTTTCATCGTCTGTTCTTATCCTGTCACCATGATGGACTAGGCAATGAATGGGCATCTGTCCAATCCAGGCTCAAGAGAATTTTCTCTCTCTTGAGAATTTATAACTGGGATTTGGAGTGTTATTTGGGTCTTAACAGCCTATACAGAGTTTCCAACTTTTCGTTCTAGATACTTTTCAGACCTAACAGATCACAGAGTCCACAAAAACCCCCATATCTTATTAAATTCTCCTTTTACGTTTATGTTTGTACAATTGTGTTTTTACTTGCAGTCAAAATAGTCTACCTAAGTCCAGGTATCAGGAGGAATTATTTCAGTTTTCTGAAAGGCTGTTCAGTCTAACCTACATGTAGAGGATTAGGAAATATTTAAAGAATATAAAATTGATAAAAGACATTTTTCTGCTTGAACAGCAGAAATTTGAATGCTAGTTGCATATAATGAATACTTACACACTGCAGGTTTGAAAAAGAAAGATAAAGGATTTAAAAGGCATTAGGAGACTTTCCTTAAACTCTATATTGCCTTTGATGTTCATAAAGCTTGTTAAATCCCTGTCAGGCAGACAGAGCAAAGTATTGGGTGGTGTGGGGGTGGGGGTGTTGTTTCCCAAAGCAATGGTCATTTCTACTTGGTCCAGGAGACATTTTTAATCAAAAGTTCAGGAATAAAATATTTTTTTATTGTGTGGAGACAGAATCCAAAGACTTGCAGATCAAAGTATACTGATAGTAGAATAAGCTGACATAGAATGGCTAGGATAAGATCACCAATTTCTTAGTCCAGTAATTGGCAGCTATGAAGCATATCTACTCAAGTTCAAGTGATCATTCGGCTTAGAAGGGCATATGAAACAAATCATTGCTTGTGGGGCTAAAAGGCAAACCAGAGTTACCTTTAGTGAACTGGGAGCCTTGGGCCCCATCATGAGTTGCATATAGAAGGCCAAATCTTGAAACAGAACTAAAGCGTAGAATTAAAAAACAAAAAACCGAACATAAGAATCCCCATTTTGTGAGTTCACATGTTTACATGGACTGAAAGAAGAAGCAAGTTTATTTTTATTTAACAGTTTATTACTAGCATGAAATAATAATAAAACTACTACTCATTAAATTTGTGTGACACAAGTTATAGTTCTTAAAGAATAAACAATATTCAAAGGCCTAGGCCAAAAAGGAGAAAGACTCAAAATTAATGAGGTAATAGTTTAACTTAAGAAAAAGCAGCAACAACAAAAACAAAACTAATTAAACTAAGATAAATCATTATAAACGTAAAAAAATAGGAGGTAATGACACAAAAATGCTTTAAAAGAAAGCAAATATACCGTAGGACACACCTTATAATCCTCTAACAACCTCTAATCCTCTAACAGGATATATGAAGAATAAAGGACTCAACATGTAAAAAGTAGACAATAAAATGATAATAGAACTACAGGGAAATGTGCACCAATATATTGGAAAATTTAGTGAAATTGAGGAAAATTCCTAGAAATATGAATAAATCCAGAAAATAGAAAATTTGAGTAGTCTTACTCTCATCCTATTTGCATTTAAAGAAAAATTATACTAAATATTCAAAGAATAGATCCTTCCAAATTTAAGAAAATTCATTCAGAGTCTTGAAGTAGGGTACTTTGAAATGTATGTCCTGGGACGTCCCTTTTGGTCCAGTTGTTGGGACTCTGGCCTCCCAAGGCAGGGGGCCCAGGTTCGATCCCTGGCCAGGGAACTAGATCCCACATGCCACAACTAAGATTCCACATGTTGCAACTAAAGAGGCTCTGTGCTACAGCTAGGACCCAACACAGCCAAATAAATGAATAAATGTATGTCCTAAAGCTAATAAAGTCTTCATACTAAAATCACTGTAGGACAATAGGATGAACAGCAATTCTGACCCAATCCGTCATGGACATGGCTTTGATTTCTTCAAAGCACCCTCCAAAATCAATAAAAAAATTCATTCAACACTGTAAAACAAGACAATACATAAAAGATTGTGATCAAGTTTGATTTGTTAATCATATTTAAGATTATTATGTCACATAATTCTCCATATTAGCACATTGAAAACAAAAGTATAACAACTTTATAGTTGCAATAGATGAAGAAAAATTTGATAATATTTAACCATTCACAACAAAATTAGATAAAATTAAAAAAACTTCACAAAAACACCACATGGTTGTTTTTTTTTTTTAAATAGGGTCATATGACAGAATAACTTGTAACAGTGAAAACAAATGAAGTTGAATTACACACTTATATTTGAATAAATGTCAAACATATGTTATAGAAAAAAATTAGAGAATGTCATAGTATGATTCTAATTATACAACTGCTAAAAATGCATAAAATTACACACAATTTCCATTTATGTTACACATAGTTGGGAGAACTCTAAACAGGAAATTGTTAGCACAAATTTAGAAGAAGAAATTTCTGGAGTGGGGGGAGAAAGAGAGTGTAATTAGGGAGGGGAACATACGGATTTAAAGTTACTATTAATGTTTTATTCCCTAAACTGGTAACTATTGTAAGTTTTCTTAAAACACTACATATATAATATGCACTTTTTTGTATGGTAGATTTCACATTAAAATGTTTCAAGATAAAATTAAATATGTTGAAAGATTTCATTTACAAAAATGACACAAGTATGAAATACATAGTAAGAAATATGCAAGTTTAATACAAAAAATCTGTTGCATAGCATCAATCTTGACTTAAATAGAAATATGTCTTTTAAAAACTAGGACCCAATATTATAAAGATGTAGAAGATATAGTGCAAAATACCAAATTTATCAGCATTTTCTATTAAATTTATGTTGTCTATGTGTCTTCCAGCTTAATACAAATAGAAAAAGATCAGTCTTGAAACCTTTCATTATTTTGATGAAATGCCTCCTTTTATTTTCCAATATTTCCTTGAAAAATGAGACTTCAGTAATTTAACATAATTTTATTGCCCACCTGGAGCAAATGTGTACAGAGAGGGTGATCTTCATGGTGCTGTCCTATGGGTCCATCCAAGGCCATGTGTTCTGTGTAACCAATGCATTTAAGGAGCGTGGAGAGGAACTGGCTCCCCTCTTCTCTACTCTAATTCCCCAAATAATGTCTGTGAATATAGCGTCTTCACAACCTCACTTCCTAATTAAGGAAGTGACATGTTTGGAAAGGATTTTAAATGACAGCGTTTGTCAAGCCGTTTGTTTAGTGAACTCTCTGGGTGTGCTGTTATACAAGAACTGTCTTAATTAAGGTTAATTGGTGCATAATTAGAGCCACTGCTGACTTAAAAGATTCCACTGGTGGTAAAGCAATGAGAACCCTTAATGTCTAGACCAAAGAACAAAGCAATCACAATAAGCCAAATTTCAAGACACACTCTCTGTCTCAAACACAGGGGCCATACCCCTGGTTTGACCTGTTTAGAAGACACCTCTTATCCAAATGTTTGGGAACCCCTTGTGAGCTTTAGATAAACCAAGTCTAATTCCATCCTCATGGTAGTTAGAAAAAACAAAGAAACATAAATGTCCTGGTGACTGGTTATTCTAAACCAGGTTAATATTTAGCTCAGGTAACAATCAACTCCACTTTTCTCTGGGTCCTTATCTTTTCCTTTGTATAAAGAGGGCAGTGGGGTAGGCAGGAAGATGGGCAGACAGCTGAGAGGCAAAACTATTCTCAGTATTGAAGAATGGACCGGAAAGAAAGTGACAGCTATTTCCCACCTCAATCAGGGGCACAACAGTGCAGCTCCAGACTTATGTAACTTATAACCCGGTTTTCTATTAGTGAGGGCACCAAACATCCAGATGAACTGGAAAGTTGGTTATAAAATGATTTTTCCCTGGTATTCCTGTTTTTTTTTTTTTTTTTTTCAAAGATGAAAGCATCCAGCAATGGCTGGCTTTATAAAGAACTTGTCTGGTAAGTAACATACATAGTAAATGAAAATGAGAGAACAACCTGCAGATCTCCTTTCCCCCTTCATTTGACTTTCAATTTCTACATTTTAGTGTCACACAAAAGAATTCAGTAGAAGAAAATTATTGGTATATTTGAAAGATTTGAAAGCTCAAATCAAGAACATATTATGGACACAGCACGAAGACAAAGTGTCATGCTCAAAAATCAAATTTAAAAATCCCCCAATTATTTGGAATCTAGAGATTGACTAGAACGTCCATAAGGAAATGCTGTTTTTTGTTCTTGTTTTCGTTTGTGGTTTATTTTTTAAGTTTCTAATCCATTGTGGACCATTATGTTTTTGTAAAATACAATATAAGTGAGTTACTAAATAAATTTTTAATTAATTAATTACTCTTTTGGCCGGTGCCCTCCCCATGTGGGCTCATAACTCCCCAGCCAGGGATGGAACACACACACCGTGCATTGGAAGTGGTCTTAACCGCGGAGCCGCCGGGGAAGCCTCACTAAACACGTTTTAAACATAAAGCGCCAATCCAAATATCTTAACATCAGACTTCTGTAGGCTACATCCTTTATGCTCAACACGTATGAAATGATTTAGTTTTTTATATGCTGCTGCTGCTGCTAAGTCACTTCAGTCGTGTCCGACTCTGTGTGACCCCATAGACGGAAGCCCACCAGGCTCCCCCTTCCCTGGGATTCTCCAGGCAAGAACACTGGAGTGGGTTGCCATTTCCTTGCAGCTGCTATAAAAGTCTGTCTTTCTTTTCGAAGTCTGTACTTATCCCTGAGACGTAGCTGGGAAGGAGCCTCCAGAGTTTCACGCGCCGGACGCCTGGATGGGTGCCTCCCCCGACCTCCTGCCCGCATCACTGGGCCAAGCATCCCCGCTGCAGCATGCGCCGTCCACTCCTGCGATCCGGCCTGCGGAGGTCCCCCCTCTCCGGCCTTTCAAGCAGAGACCTTCATCTGACCCTGCCCGGCTACTGGGCGAGGCTCCATTGCTCTGTGACACCGAAGGGCTAGGGAGCCGCAGAGGCCTCAAGAGTCCCTGAGCACCGGGGTTTACCGGACGCGTGGTGTGAACTAGGCTCCACATGAGGAGCCTGGGAGGAGGAGACTCCGCCGCCCTGGTTACCCAGGTGGTTCCCATCCCAAGCCCCTCCTTCAGCCCCCGCAGAGCTGCGGAGTGGGGCTTCTCCTGGGAAGGGTGGTCAGCGCTGCAGTGCCCGGGCTTGGCTCCGCCACGCTCCACGCTTCTGCTGATGCACAGCGCCTGCCAGCGCATCCTCTCCCTGCGCGTTCATCGGGACCCACACACAGGAACACATCCAGCTGCGCCTTGTTTGAAAAAGAAAAAAGAGCTGCTCTATGAACCCCACTTAGAAAACAGCTGAACCAGGTAACGTGCCGAAGTATTTCCTTCTTGCAAGCTTTAAGCCAACTTCACATCAGTTTGCTCTTTCTCCAGTTGGCTGTTGCTTAATAATTGTTTTATAATATACCTCTCCTCTTCATTATGGAGACTTGAAATGTCCATAAATTTTTAAAGTCCCTTTTCCAATCAAACCCACTTACCCTTCTGATATCTTTAGATAGTCTTCCAAGAATACTTAATGCTTCAGTGATAAGATTTACTGCTCCCTAAAAAAAGAATCGGAGAAGGCAATGGCAACCCACTCCAGTACTCTTGCCTGGAAAATCCCATGGGTGGAGGAACCTGGTGTGCTGCAGCCCGTGGGGTCGCTAAGAGTGTGGACACACTGAGTGACTTCACTTTGACTTTTCACTTTCATGCACTGGAGAAGGAAATGGCAACCCACTCCAGTGTTCTTGCCTGGAGAATTCCAGGGACGGGGGAGCCTGGTGGGCTGCCGTCTATGGGGTCGCACAGAGTTGGACACGACTGAAGTGACATAGCAGCAGCAGCAGCAAAAAAAGAATAACAAGGGCTAACAGGTACATTGCTTGCCTTTGTGTTCCGAGTTTGGATACGGTGGAGTTGGGGCAGATGGACCTTTGATAAATTCCATTTCTTTCCTCCAAAACCCCTAATGCTGTGTTTTGATAAGAAGCCACCTTGGCCCAGTTTCCTCTAGCTCGTTGGGCCTTGCCTGGTTGTGTGTTCCCTGGGAAATTGAACCTCTATCTGGGACACTTAGTGGAAAGGCTTTTGTTAGGTGGTAACAGTGGTCTCTGCTGTACAAAAAAACTCCCTCCCACTGCAGAGTGGGCAGAGACCCACTCCTTAATCAGAGTGACAAACTTCAGAAGCTCCCGGTGGATCTGGCAAGTGAGTCATTGGATTTCTGGTCGTGCATCCTAATTTGTGAGACATTGGATAACAGACACGTGCTCTGAAGGCTAAGGATTTAATTTATCATCTGAAAATGTGAGCTATTACAAGCCTCTTTTCAAAAGCATTTTTATTATTCAGAACAGTAGCATGTATAGACTTCTGCTTAGCCCACATCAAAGTTCATTCTGTATCCCATCATTCTGTGAGAATCAGCAATTTACAAGTTTTCAGGAAATTGAGAAGCAATGAAACACATAAGCGTCTGATGCTCCACTGAACATGACTAAATCTCCTTAATGGCTTTGAAGGCAGTTGAGATTTTCACATTCCTCTGTGTAATCATTAAAAACAACACTTCTCACAGGGCTGGGCAACAAACATAAAAGAATGGATGCACAGACAGATTGTCATTTATTCTGTGGCACTCTCTAGCCATTTATTGAGCAAAAGTCTCATAACTTTGTTCATTATTCAACCATTAAAACTATAGTTGGGGGCATGGGTAGTTATTCAAGCTTTTTATTATTATTGATCCATGTTATAAGACTTTTTGGTTAAACTATTTACCAGAAGGGAACATTTTTAAATCCATTTACTCTTAAAGTTTTCCAAAGGAAACTTAGAAAAACCTTCCTACTTTCTTTTCTCCTCTGATGTCCAACCTCATGGCTGTTGATACAATTACCAAGTATTAATCAGAACAGTACTGGTCTATTCACAGTGGTTTATATATGCAAATTAGGAACTTCTGATTTATGTGACCCCAGGAATTGCCAGAAAACAACTTAGGATTTTGGTCATTTAAGAAATATATTTTCCTAACTGATATCACAGTCAATAGAAAATGTTCCTTTAAAACTGGGTGAGGACTCTAGTATGTTGATATGAAATTGCCATTATTATGGGTCAAGATGGTCAAGTATTGGCAATTTCATGTGGTCCACCCTAAGAGATGATATGTGTTTTTAGACTATTTTTTAAGGTTTGAGTCTAAAATGATTCTAAAAAGAGCAACTTAGATACTTTTAGTAAAAGGCCTTGAAATGGATCTGCTTATAAAAAAGATGAAAAAAGAAACAGATTTAGCTGTTGTATCCTGTTAGTGTGGGGAAGGACATCTAGGGATAGTCACTGAAGTGATTTAATGAGCTCAAGGTGTGTCCTTTAAAAGCAATGTGATTCCTTTTCTCGACATTCAAAATGACGTTTGAGAGAGAGACATTAAAGTGGATGATCTGAGGAAACTTTCCTTTTAGTGTTGATTTCAAGGTATAAAAATATTTGCTTATAAATCTTTGTATTGATTTGAAGATACACAAAGATTGGGTAGATCTTTGTGTTGATATTTTATGCAGTAAGGTGGGCAGTTGTGCTGAACTTTTCAGTTTATTGTTGATTGCAAGATGCACAGACCCTGGTTCCATGGACAGTTAATATTGCTCAGATGCCATCCCAGTTTGAAAGGAGACTGTCCTCTCTGTACCCATATAAATGGGGTTATAAGGAAGCATCAGACTCCTCATGACTTTATTTAATATAACTTTCCACTGAATTTGAATGTTTATGAAGTAACTTCAACTCAAAATCTTTCTATTGTCAGCAGTTATTTGAATCTTTAAACACCTGTATTCTGCGTTGGAATGCTATGCTGTATTTTTGAGCACAAAGTAGCCATCTAAATTTTTGGACAATGGTAAAGCAAATATGTCTCTGATTTCACATTTCTAGAGCTATTTAAGATTCAGTAGTATTCATGTTCAAAATATATGTGCATAAATACTTTTTGAGTAGTAAAACATTTCATTCCAAGCTAACAAGTAAATGAGAATTATGCATCTAATGCTCCATGCTTATAAAGTACTACGTATCAGTGTCCAACTTTATTGCCACATTTTATTCTCAATGCATTAATATCAAATCAGCATCTTTCAATTTTTTCATATCTGTCTTTCATTAAACAAAAATGATTTATTCCATACCCCCAGTGTGCTGGATACCGAGTAAAATGTTTTTGTGTATCTTATTGTCACAAGCCTAAAAGTATCTACTCTCAGATATAAAAAATCATATTGGAATATGATTGGAGGGCTGGGGTCCCTCTTTTCTCTATCACAGTGAAAGAATTGCTCTGAAATGCAGACTGAAGGAATAACTAGATGTTTTGATTGCCGCACTAGTATGGGTCAGATTTTGATAAAAGTCACCTGGGAATCTTGATAAAACGCTGATTCTTATTCAATATTTTGGAATGGGGCTGGAGGTTTTGCATTTCTAACAAGCTTCTAAGTGATACTACTTATCCATAGGTCCCACCTGCATTGATTGAATGCACAGTCAAGTGGAGAGTTAATACCTGAACTTCTAAATGGGTGGTTCAGTGGTAGAATTCTTGCCTCCCACAGGGGAGACTGGAACCAATTTCCAGCCAATGTAGTGTGCTCCTGTTTCTTTGGGAGCTTCCCTGGTGGCTCATATGTAAAGAATCTGCCTGCAATGCAAGAGACCTGGGTTCAGTCCTTGAGTTGGGAAGGACTCCTGGAGAAGAAAATGGCTACCCACTCCAGTATTCTTGCCTGGAGAATTCCATGGACAGAGGCGCCAGTTGGGCTATAGTCCATGAAGTTGCAAAGAATTGGACATGATTGAGCGACTAACACTTTGAAATGGGATAACAGCGTTGAGAAGAGGTGTCATGCACTAACCATATCCTACAGGGTGGAAACAAACACAGTGCTCAGGTGTAGGGGCTCCTGGAATTCACAGAATTAATTAGGCATTGGGAGAGTGGGAAACTTTTCCAATGGTATTTTAGTTTTGTGGTACTATGCAGAGTAAGAACAAAGGAATAATAGATAGTCAGAAATAGGACATCAGAGATGACATAAAGAAGAGACAAGTAGAAGCTGTGGAGTTCATGGGAACCAACTTCACACCCTGTAAGGAGTGACTGTGGCAAATGAGTACTTAAAAAAATAAAATGCTTTACCTGAGAATACACCTTCTCATCATAGGGGATTGGAATGCAAAAGTAGGAAGTCAAGAGATACCTGGAATGGCAGGCAGATTTGGCATTAAAGTACAAAATGAAGCAGGAAAAAGCCCAACAGAGTTTTTTCAAGAGAACATGCTGGTCATAACCATGATGACCCAGATGACCACAATGGTGTGGTCAGTCACCTGGACACAGGACAGTCACCTGGAGCAGGACATCCTGGACTGTGAAGTCAAATGGGCCTTAAGAAGCATTACTATGAACAAAGCTAGTGCAGGTGGCAGAATTTTAGCTGAGCCATTTAAAATCCTAAAAGATGATGCTGTGAAAGTGCTGCAATCAATATGTCAGCAAATTTGGAAAACTCAGCAGTGGCCACAGGACTGGAAAAGGTTTTCATTCCAGTCCCAATAGCAAGCACCTTTTCCCAGCAACCTAAGAGACGACTCTATACCTGGACATCACCAAATGGTCAGTACTGAAATAAGATTATGTTCTTTGCAGCCAAAGATGGACAAGCTGTATGCAATCATAAAAAAAGACTTGGAGCAGATTGTGGCTAACATCATGAGTCCTTTTGTAAAATTCTGGCTTAAATTGAAGAAAGTAGGGAAAGCCTATTAAGTTCAGTTCAGTTCAGTTGCTCAGTCGTGTCCGACTCTTTGAGAACCCATGAACCACAGCACGTCAGGCCTCCCTGTCCATCACCAACTCCCGGAGTCCACCCAAACCCATATCCATTGAGTCGGTGATGCCATCCAACCATCTCATCCTCTGTCGTCCCCTTCTCCTCTTGCCCTCAATCTTTCCCAGCACCAGGGTCTTTTCCAGTGAGTCAGTTCTTTGCATCCGGTAGCCAAAGTATTGCAGTTTTGGCTTCAACATCAGGCCTTCCAGTGAACACCTAGGACTGATCTCCTTTAGGATGGACTAGTTGGATTTCCTTGCAGTCCAAGGGACTCTCAAGAGTCTTCGCCAACACCACAGTTCAAAAGCATCAATTCTTCTTCCCTCAGCTTTCTTTATAGTCCAACTCTCACATCCATACATAACCACTGGAAAAACCATAGCCTTGACTAGACGGACCTTGGTTGGCAAAGTAATGTCTCTGTTCTTTAATATGCTGTCTAGTTTGGTCATAACTTTCCTTTCAAGGAGTAAGCGTCTTTTAATTTCATGGCTGCAATCACCATCTGCAGTGATTTTGGAGCCCAAAAAAATAAAGTCTGACACTATTTCCATTGTTTCCCCATCTATTTGCCATGAAGTGATGAGACCAGATGCAATGATCTTAGTTTTCTGAATGTTGAGCTTTAAGCCAATATTTTCACTCTCCTCTTTCACTTTCATCAAGAGACTCTTTAGTTCTTCACTTTCTTCCATAAGGGTGGTATCATCTGCACATCTGAGGTTATTGATATTTCCCCTGGCAATCTTGATTCCCTCTTGTGCTTCCTCCAGCCCAGCGTTTCTCATGATGTACTCTGCATATAATTTAAATAAGTAGGGTGACAATATACAGCCTTGATGTACTCCTTTTCCTATTTGGAACCAGTCTGATATTCCAAGTCCAGTTCTAACTGTTGCTGCCTGACATGCATACAGGTTTCTCAAGAGGCAGGTCAGGTGGTCTGCTATTCCCATCTCTTGAAGAATTTTCCACAGTTTATTGCAATCCACATAGTCCAAGGCTTTGGCATAGTCAATAAAGCAGAAGAGGTGTTTTTCTGGAACTCTCTTGCTTTTTCAATGATCCAGCAGATGTTGGCAATTTGATCTCCGGTTTCTCTGCCTTTTCTAAAACCAGCTTGAACATCTGGAACTTCACAGTTCACGTATTGCTGAAGCCTGGCTTGAAGAATTTTAAGCATTACTTTACTAGCAAGCGGAAAACAGAGGGTTAAAGGAGAGATATGCCCATTTGAACGCGGAGTTCCAAAGAATAGCAAGGAGAGATAAAAAAGCCTTCCTCAGTGACCAATGCAAAGAAATAGAGGAAAACAATAGAATGGGAAAGACTAGAGATCTCTTCAAGAAAATTAGAGATACGAAGGGAACATTTCATGCAAAGATGGGTGCAATAAAGGACACAAATGATGTGGACCTAACAGAAGCAGAAGATATTAAGAAGAGGTGGCAGGAATACACAGAAGAACTGTACAAAAATGATCTTCATGACCCAGATAATCATGATGGTGTGATCACTCACCTAGAGCCAGACATCCTGGAATGCAAAGTCAAATGGGCCTTAGGAAGCATCACTACAAACAAAGCTAGTGGAGGTGATGGAATTCCAGTTGAGCTATTGCAAATCCTGAAAGATGATGCTGTGGATGTGCTGCACTCAATATGTATGCAAATTTGGAAAACTCAGCAGTGGCCACAGGACTGGAAAAGGTCAATTCTCATTCTTATCCCAAAGAAAGACCATTCAGGTTGATCTAAATCAAATCCCTTATGATTGTGCAGTGGAGGTGAAGGATACATTCAGGGGATTGGGTCTGGTAGAGAGAATGCCTGAAGAACTATGGATGAAGATCATAATATTGTACAGGAGGCAGTGACCAAAACCATCCCAAAGGAAAAGAAATGCAAGAACGGAAGGTGGTTGTCTGAGGAAGCTGTAAGAATAGCTGAGGAAAGAAGAGAAGTGAAAGGCAAGGGAGAAAGGGAAAGATAAACCCAACTGAATGCAGAGTTGCCTAGAATAGCAGGGAGATTAAAGAAGACCTTCTTAAATGAAAAGTGCAAACAAACAGAGGAAAACAGGTCTCTTCAAGAAAACTGGAGGTGTCAAGAGAACATTTCTTGTAAGGATGGACACAATAAAAGACAGAAACAATAAGGTCCTAACAGAAGCAGAAGCAATTAATAAGAGGTGGCAAGAATACACAGAAGAACTATACAAGAAAGGTCTTAATGACTTCAATGGTGTGGTCACTCACCTAGAGCAGGACATCCTGGACTGTGAAGTCAAATGGACCTTAAGAAGCATTACTATGAACAAAACTGGTGTAGGTGGCAGAATTTCAGCTGAAATTTTAAATCCTAAAAGATGATGCTGTTAAAGTGCTGCACTCAATATGCCAGCAAATTTGGAAAACTCAGCAGTGGCCACAGGACTGGAAAAGCTCAGTTTTCATTCCAGTCCCAAAGAAGGACAATGCCAAAGAATGTTCAGATTACTGCACAATTGCTCTCATTTCACATGCTAGCAAGGGAATGCTCAAAATCCTCCAAGCTAGGCTTCAGCAGAACCGAGAATTTCCATACATACAAGCTGGGATTAGAAAAGGCAGAAGAACCAGAAATGAAATTACATACATCTGTTGGATCATGGAGAAAGCAAGAGAGTTCCGGAAAAACATCTACTTCTGCTTCATTGACTATGCCAAAGGCCTTTGACTGTGTTGATCACAACAAACTGTGGAGAATTCTTCAAGAGATGGAAATATCAGCTCACCTTCCCTGCCTCCTGAGAAATCTGAATGCAGGTCAAGAAGCAACAATTAGAACCAGACATGGAACAATGGACAGGTTCAAAATTGAGTAAGGAATATAGCAAGGCTGTATATTGTCACCCTGTTTATTTCAATTATGTGCAGAGTATATCATGTAAAATGCTGCCTGGATAAATCACAAGCTGGAATCAAGATTGCTGGTAGAAATACCAACTTGATATGCAGATAATACCACTCTGATGGCAGAAAGTGAAGGGGAACTAATGAGTCTCTTGATGAAGGTGAGAGAGGAGATTGAAAAAGCTGGCTTAAAACTCAAAAAAAAAGAAAAAACCAAAAACTAACACTTTGGCCACCTCATGCGACGAGTTGACTCACTGGAAAAGACTCTGATGCTGGGAAAGGTTGGGGGCAGGAGGAGAAGGGGACGACGGAGAATGAGATGGCTGGATGGCATCGCCGACTCTGTGGACATGAGTTTGAGTGTACTCCGGGAGTCGGTGATGGACAGGGAGGCCTGGCGTGCTGTGATTCATGGGGTCGCGGAGAGTCGGACACGACTGAGCGACTGAACTGAACTGAACTGATCCAGTCCTATCACTTCATGACAAATAGATGGGGAAAAAGTGGAGACAGTGACAGATTTTATCTTCTTGGACTCTGAAATCACTGTGGATGGTGGCTTCAGCCATGAAATTAAAAGACCCTTGCTCCTTGGAAGAAAAGCTATGACAAAGCTAGACAATGTATTAAAAAGTGGAAACGTTACTGACAAAGGTCCATATAGTCAAAGCTATGGTTTTTCCAGTAGTCATGTGCATAGTCATGTATGGATAGGAAAACTGGACCATAAAGAAGACTGAATGCTGAAGAATTGATGCTTTCGAATTATGGTGCTGGATAAGACTCTTGAGAGTCCTTTGGCCTTCAAAGGAGACCCAACCAGTCAGTCCTAAAGGAAATCAACCCTCAATATTCATTAGAAGGACTGTTGCTGAAGCTCCAATACTTTGGTCTCCTGATGCAAAGAACTGACTTATTGGAGAAGGCCCTGATGCTGGGAAAGATTGAAGGCAAAAGGAGAACAGCAAAGCATGAGATGGTTAAATAGCATCACTGACTCAATGGACTTGAATTTGAGCAAACTCTGAGAGATAGCCAAGGACAGAAGAGCCTGGCGTGCTGCAGTCAGTGGGGTTGCAAAGAGTCGGACACAGCTTATTGGCTAAACAACAGAACTATCGGGGTGAGTCTGATTCCTTGGGTCCTGGAGGCCAGATGTTTGCTCACCTGACAATGAGAGTAGGAAGATTCTGAGATCAGGCACTCTCTAACTCTGGTTATCCATCAACCAGCCATTGGTTAGCAGCATTGAGTTTATTTATCCTGTAGCCACTTAATATTCAAAATGTTTTACTGTGAGCAGCAGCATCACCTGGGAACTTGTTAGAAATGCAAATTCTTGGTCCCCATCCCAGTCCTACTGAGTTAGAATCTGCAGATTAGCAAGATCCCTAGGTGATTCCTATGTACATTAAAGTCAGAGATGCAGTGTTATAGCAAAAAGCAAGAGTCTAGGAGAAAGGTTCAATTGGCTTCTAAATTTTAATGGCAACACAGAGAAATGTGGGCAGGAAAAACTGACTTTTATTTATAGACTTACCAAAGAGAGGAGGCTCAGAGGACACAAGGATGCTGGCTTCACTAAACCAGAGCTGCAAATCTAAAGCTAATGCCTGGAGCAGAAAATAGCTCTTTGGATAACACTATTAACTTGGGCACATCAGGCAATTCACAGAATATTACCTCTCAGGGTCAGAATGCCTATACAGTTACTTTCCTGGCAGCATCAGTGACCACCCATCACCAAATCCAGAAACAAGAGGATCTGTTGCTCAATCCAACAGTAGTCACTTCTATTACTTGGGCAACCTTACAACCCAGCCTATTGAAGGTACATATAGGGAGTTAATATTGTTTAAGAAATGCACGCGCGCGCACACACACACACACACACACACACACACACACACACACTCTGATCTTTCTCCTTTATCAGAATGTTTTTACTTATTTGTAGAAAGGTACCTCTTTAAGGACACAGCACTCATTACTTTAGACTGTAGTGTCAAGATCAAAAGCAGCTGAGGAAGAAAGAAGCTAATTCCTTACAACTCCTTGCTTCTTCCTCTGTTACGATACTAAGCACATTGCTGAGATTGGTTTACAGACAGTATTAAGCAGCATCTCCTGTGTTATACTCCGTACCAAAGCACATTTGTTTAGCACAGGATTCTGGGTTTACTTGGGCAGTTCTTCTGGCCTTAGTTGGCATGTTTGTGGTCAATTGGTGGCTTGGCTGGGGGCTAGCTATTCACAGTCACCTCTGTAGACCTCTTTGTTTAGGCCCTGTGCAGTCTCTCATCCTCTAGCAGGCTATCTTGGGTTTGTTCATATGTCAGGAGTAGGGTTCCAGGGGAACAGGCCCGGAATGTGAGATCCCTGTGTTCCAGACTGGAACCAGCACATAGTCACTTAGTGCATTCTGTTGGCAAAAATCACACAGCCAGCCCAGGCCCAAGGGGTAGGGAATAGACACCAAACGCTTTGACATCACACTGCTGGTGCTGTGAATACAGGGGAGGGGAAAACTGTGCCCATCTTTGCACAGGTCAGATGAACAGCTCGGAGGCTCCACAAGCAGGTGCCCTGCTCCATTCACTTGGCTTCTCCAGTGCCATCTTGGTGTGCTCAGCACCGAACACTGTTGGGCATTTAAAGAATCATACTGATTCATGTCAATGTATGGCAAAAACCACTACAATATTGTAAAGTAACTAGCCTCCAGTTAAAATAAATAAATTAATTTTAAAAAGATTACACTGCACAACATGTGGATTTGAACAAAAAGAATCATAGAAGCAATGTAATTCATTTTGTTTTGTTCCTTAAAACTTTGATCAGAATAAAAATTCTGTTAAAATGTGATGTTTACAACACTCCCAGAGATTATCTGACTACTGGACTAGGAGAAACCTTTTAAAAATTGCATATATAACAATTTATAGGGAAAGTCATGGTAAGAAAGTTGGAAAACATTAAATTTGAATGGTTTTTTTGAAAATAGGCCTTGTCTCACATAATAAAAATTCTGAAAAAAGTTTGCCCAAACATATTTATTAAAAACATTCTTTATAAAGACAAATATTGTGATACCAATAAAAGTATAATTCTAAATTTAAAGAATGATTGTGGTATATCCATGTGACAGAATATTAAACATCTGTTATAAAGAAATTAGTGGAAAATATTTTATAATAAAAATATCACAAATATATAACACAAACTATATTGTATTTTATGTGTTATAAAATGCTTAAATATATTGTGCTACATATATTTATCATATTACTTATATTTACATAATATATAAATACTTTTAAAATTGTATATAACATTATTGATGCAATATCTTCTGTGAACATGAATAAACTTAAAACAAGGACTATGATTAAATATAAGGTTTGGCTTTATCTGAGCAGATGGAGTACAGTTACTGTATTTTTGCCTTTCTCTATTTTCCAAATATCCTGCAGTGGAAATATATGTTATGCTTTAAAAAGATAACGGAAAGAAGGAAGGAGGAAGGGAAGAAAGATAGTTTCTTTTCTGTAGAGACGCTTCCTATGCCATCAAGGTTGTGCTCTTGGTCATTTAATTCAAGGGCCTAACTTCTAATAGAACCATGGCAGAGCTACCCAGAAAGTTCCAAGTTCAGTGGATCAACAGCCTTTGCAGTCATGGAATTCTGCTCTCCTGGAAACTGTCACTGGGAAGAGCATACAGGTTTCAGTCATGAGAACAGCAGATATGGGCACAAAGGCCTAATGTGACTTTACTGGAAAAGCTGAATATCAAAGACAGTCTTGAAGAGGAAGTTGTCCTGGTGGAAGTGGAGGAGGAGGGTGAGAGGGACAAGGATGCTCACCTTATCTCGGGAAGCCATGTGCTAGAAGGGAAAAGAAGCAAACGGCCTAGGGCCGGGGGAGGTGGGGAGACAGAATCTGCTGACTCAGGTTCACACGTCCTCCAGTAATGATGGAGTGGGTGTTTGGAGATGACTGCCAAGAAGGAATCACGGTGGTTTCTACTTGGAGTCATTATTATACTATAACTGCCCCTTGAGCGGATGTGCAAGGGAGAAACACCAGTTTCATCACTTTTTGTCATTATTTTTAATCTCAGTCAAGAGATCGCCTTTTCCTTCTTTTTCTTCCTTTTTGTTTTCCTCTTTTTTCTTCCTCTTAGTTTTCCTTCTTTCTCCTCCTCTTCTCTCTCTTCCTCCTCAATGTCTCCCCTCCCAAGTTACTGCCAATCTCCAGCACAAGGACTAATCTCCAAGTTGATGGACATGTACCCGCCCGTTATGATCTGATCATCCTCTGCCTTCCTCTAATAGTTAACAGCTATCCCTATCCACTCCTACCTCAGGCTTCTCTTTCAAATCATTTACAGTCTCTCCACTTGAGACTTTTTTTCTTCCTGATTTATAAACATGGGATGTCAGAGACTTTCTTCAGGCTGGTTCATTTAAATATTAAAACATTTCAGCAGTGCGCAACTGCCTTTAAATTTCAGCTTTCATGGCTTCTGCTTTTACTAAATTAATAGTCAGCACTTTCATAGCACTTGTGATTTTCAAAGCAGTCCACAAACATTAATTAATGCTAATGCTACCCTAAGAGAATGCTGTAACTAGCTAACTGACTGAACTTTATCTCGAATTATTTTTAAATGGTTTTCAACTTGGGAGGGAAATTGCAGAGGATGGGGAAGTGTGTATAGTGTTTGCTATCATTTACTGCCTCCTAAAAGTAATGATGCAGCAAATTGAAGTGAATCATCCTCAAAAGGATATTAAGGTTTGATCCACCTGGAATTAATCATCTCTAAGAATTCCCTGTTGCCTAAATTGCATCGACCAAATCAATGCTTGGAATAAACATCTAGAGACAAAAAGTAGTTAATAATCTGGCCATCTTTTCTTTTTTTATTTACATTAATTGCAATCTTAAGATTTTAATCACTCTGCTTTCTTTGCTTATCACTCTTTAAAAACTAAAAAGTTGAACAGAATGAAAATAATGGTTTGCCCTGCAGTCAATCAATGAGTAAGCATTTAATACCTACTAAGTGTCACGCATACTTCCATGGGAAAAGTGAAAGCCTACAAAATAACAACCCATTGTGTTTGCCTTAGAGTAGCTTTCAATTTAGTCTCGAAATCAAGCTAATGTGCAAAAATGAATAGGCCTTGGGTCCACAATACAGTAGGGAAAAAAGAGAAATCCTTATGGACTGGAGGAACTGGGTGGGGTTTCAAGGAAGAGTTAGACATGGAGTTAGTGTTATTAGGTGAATTGGGCTTAGAACCACTCTGAAATATCAAGGGAGCCCCTACACATTCTTGAGCAGGAGGTAGGGACACTAAAGAACTATTTCCTGCTGAGTCATAAGCAGGACATCAGCTCAAGGACTGAGTGGGAGGGAGGGATGGAGGGAAAGTGGTCTGAGAAGAGTAGTGTGATTTGAATGTGTACTTTGGACTCAGGTGAAAGTGAAAGTCGCTCAATCATGTCCAACTCTTTGAGACCCCATGGACTATACAGTCCATGGAATTTTCTAGGCCAGAATACTGGAGTGGGAAGCCTTTCCCTTCTCCAGAGGATCTTCCCAACCCAGGGATTGAACCCAGGTCACCTGCATTGCAGGCGGATTCTTTACCAGCTGAGCCACAAGGGAAGACCTCAGGTGAACAGGAATTCAAATCCTACTCCTTTGTAGATGGATGACCTTGAGAATATTGTATCCATCTTGAGCTTCTGTTTCCTCATCTGTAAAGGGGGATAATGATAATTGTACCTAAAGTGTGATGATGTGAGATTTAAATGAGATAGTACAGAAAAAGTGCTGTACTTGATTCCAGATGATGGCATGATAGAAACTTGTAATAAATGATAGAAATCTATTATTTTTTTCTTTTCCTTTATTTTCCTCTTGATCAAAAAATGAAGCATTTTTCCTTCTGTGTCCTAGCTGTGCGTTCTTCTTCACAATGAAATTAAAGTCTTAAGGCTTGCATTTCTGTTTCCTGGTATATGTCAGTATGCTGTAACTGACTATATTATCAGAGCAAAAAGAAATACCCAAGTGTATTTAAAAGCAGAATCTGTTCACATTTATTACTGAGCTGACAAGAAAGCAAATAGCCTTTGGGAGCTAAAACTTGATGAAGGCAGGAATCCAGGAGGTCAAAGAAAGGGAGGGGCTGGTTTCCAGAAAGCATCTGTTGAACCAATGTGATATGGAGCTTGAGTTTTCATAGCTTCCTGGGTGTGCAAGAGTTAGGTGATACAGTCTTCAGCCCACACCCCACTGCCTGGCAGTGTTTCAGGAGTGCCCACCCCCCACCCTGCCACTCAACCACAAAGGACTGTCCCTAGCTGTAAGGGTAAACTGGGAGTAAATCTGTCCTACCTCCTGCTTCCCACTGCCTGGCAGTGTTTCAGGAGTGCCCACCCCCCACCCTGCCACTCAACCACAAAGGACTGTCCCTAGCTGTAAGGGTAAACTGGGAGTAAATCTGTCCTACCTCCTGCTTCCCTATGCAGGGAAGCTTCCTCTTCTGAGTCTTGGCTCTGGGTGGAAGGGAAAAAAGTTGTCTTTGAGCATTCATAACCAGCCCACACATAAGTTCAAATCTTGAATTAATTTGGTTTATGTGCTCCAAAAAAGCTTCCAACTGAGAATTTCATATGAAGTGTGGTGATGCCTCCAGGTACAGGAAAAAAATCCCACCAGTCCAAACCCTCCTTAGACAAGCCTGTATCAAATTCTGCTGTGCATAGGGTTATGATTAAAATGCAGATTCTGATTCAGTAGGTCTGGGGCTTAAGATTCTGCAAGTTCACAGTCTCTAAGGTGAAGCAGATACTGCTGGTCTATGGATCACACTTTGATTAAGCTAAAAAGCCAACCTTCAACTCAGGTCTCAAAGAAGGGCCACAGAAAACATCCCAAGGGCATGAAATCACAATATATGACTTTACAAGACAAAAGGAAGCAAAATCCAGCAGGAACAAGAGAGATAATTAAACCAGCCAAGATTTCAGATATTAGAATTATCCAACTCAGAATATAAAATGGATGCTCCATGCATTTTAATAATTTATGAGATCAAAAATGAGAGCAAGGGGAAAAAAACTTATATGAATATCTTATAAGGCCTAGCAAAGTGGAAAATAACTTTTAAACATTAAAAATATAGACTTTATAAAGTTTTATAAATTAGTGGATGGGTTCAATAACATTAAATTTAGCCTAAAAGGAAATTTTTATTTTTCACTGTAATATAGATTTAAATAATATATTTAGAATGACATAAAAAGACAATGCAATAGAGAAAATATTTGAAGAAACCTTGCTAGAGAATTCTCTAGAACTAAAAATAAAGTTTCAGGTTCAGGATGTCCAACAAATTTGAAACAGAATAACATAAAGCAAATCCATGCCAATGAGAAGATATTCAAAGTTATTTACTGAATAAGAAAAATTACCCCCTTTCACCTCCTAAAGACAATTGCCAACTTAACAGTAAAAGTAATGGAAACCAGGAGATAATAAAACTATATTTTCAATAATCTGGGAGAAAATAATACCTGACCTAGAATTTCCCATCCAAACAAATCAAAGCTCAGCTATTTTTTTCATAATGAAAACAGCTTTTTCAAGAGTATAAAAACATAGTTTATAACCAATAGAGTATCCCTAAAGGAAATTTTAGACGATGTATTTCAGACATAAGGAAAATGATTCCAGATAGAAATTTTATGAGGCAAGGAGGAGTAATTAGCAGAAAGTCTTTTTTAAGGAAAAGAGAGGAGGGGATTTTGGATTTATCACATTTAATGTCCTTGAACTTGAGATTTTTTTAATTTATTTTTTATTGCTCACCAGCGTCATTTTTTTAATATACCACTTATTTTGATGCAGTTGTCAAAGATTGTATTTAGATTTCATAGTGCTTTCATTAAATTTTTACAATAGTAAATAGTTTGAATTCGATAAGTATTATTGGTCCTTGTGAACTGATCAATGCATGTTATCCATTGAACCATTTCATAGATTTATAGTTTGTTTTATGTGTAGCAAAGATACTGGAAAAATTTGAGTTTGATAAGTGAATTCTCATTTTCAGTTTTTAGGGAGACCAACCAAAGGAGTGAGGCACAAGGTGTAGCTTTGAAGCTAGTGGAAACAAAGGGGGAAAAATCAATCTAAACAAAGTCAGAAAGGAAGGATGAAATAGCACAGAAAAAGTGGCCTGCACTAAACGCACACACAACAATGGAAATAAATAAACCTAAATATAATAGTAGACATTGGCATAAATATAACAGATTTTAGTGGATAAAAATTGATTGCATGTTTCAGACAGAGATTGTCAGACGTGAGAAGAAAGGTAAACATCTGAGTGGTTCCTGTAGTGTGGTCCCTGTGACTTTAGCATCACCTGGGAAATTGTTAGAAATACAGATTCTTGAATCCACCCTAGACCATCAGCTTCTGTAGTGGTAGGGGCTTTAACATGCCCTTTGAGAACCACTGCTCCAGCTATATGATCTTTACAAAAGCCATGTTAAGACATGGCTAGAAACCCCTGAAAGGATGGTAGTGAAAAAAAAAAATACACAAGTCACATTGTGTTCCATGCAGCAGTTGCAGATCAGCCATCTAATATACTTGTCAAAAGTGCTGATTCCAGGTCTTCATCCTTCTTCTGATTATCAGTCTTTGGATGTCCTTACAATTTATCATTTTAAATGTTTGCTATGTACCCCAAAGTGTAAGAGCCACTATCATACCCAAGGGAAGTAGAAAGTCTTTGAATTCCTTAGCTGAATAGGGGTCTGAGTATCAATGAGAAAAGCAAGAGAAGCATCAGGAAAAATGTGTGGGGACGGGCCTGTGAGAAAGGGAGTGGCCAGTGGACAATTGCCTGAAATGTGGAATGTCAAAGAATTTTAGGGAAAGTAATACCAAATGTCCCATGTGGGTTGTTTCCTTGGCTACAACGTACCCTCAAATGGATCCTTCTAAATCCTGAATGAAATCTGCCACACAGACATGCATTGTGGTGCTTTTTGTTTTCGTGATTTTTTTCTTGAATGTCTACTGTTATGCAGAATGATAAACCAGTCTTCCTTGGCAGATGTGGGAGCTCAAAGGGGCTATGTTAAGACATTGAGCCTTCCTGGTCTTTTCACGTGTTTTGGGAGAAGATATTGATATCCCACCAAGGATAAACTGGGAATGTGAGCAAACTTACCAAGCTCTAAAGAGCTCACACCCCAGGTGACATCTGGCTCCGTAATTCTTGTGCCAATTCTGGTAACACAGAGCAAAAGTTCAATATTGCTTGTTGACTTGCCTTGACCAAGTCTTGATCTTCATTTCTGAAAAGGATATGCAACTTTAGGTCTAGACATGTGAATTATCTGACAACAATGAAAATGATGCTCACTTTCTGTGGATGGTGAGAGAACCCGATCACACCCTTGAAATATATGCCTTATCTCATATCACTGGGGCTGTGTTTCTTACAACCACCTCAGGACCAACTCTATCTTTACTGTTATCCATCTTCAGGTTATTCAAGGATTCAAGCACAAAGCAAGACTTATACTGTGTCCTAAATCTGTCAGCAGCAAGTGTTAAGCAACACAAAGTACTAGATAAACAACTTAGGGTAATAACTTGGATTTAAGATGCTGTTGGAAAAAGTTATGATGTAGTCAGGATGTATTCAGCCTCTTTGCTGAGTAAAACCTTTTTTTTTTTTTTTCTTCTGTGTGGAAGGAAAATGAGGTCAGTTTTTCTCCTTCCTGGGAAATATAAAAATAAGATAGAATTTGAATTTCAGATTTCCTACTTGAAGGATCTCAAATCCTTGGCAAAAATGTGCGTTACTGGGCAGCATTATAGGGAACAAAATACAAATTATAGAGGTACAGCTATTGTTTTGTTGTTGTTGTGACAAATATGTGACCCCATGGACCCCATGGGCCTCAGCACGCCAGGCTCCTCTGTCCTCAGCTGTCTCCTGGAGTTCGCTTAGATTCATATCCATTGAGTTAGTGATACCATCCAACCATCTCACCCTCTGCCGCCCCCTTCTCATTTTGCTTTCAGTGAGGGTCTTTTCCAGTGAGTCGGCTCTTTGCATAAGGTGGCCAAAGTATTGGAACTTCAGCATGAGTCCTTCCAATGAATATTCAGGGTTGATTTCCTTTAGGATTGACTGGTTTGATCTTGTAGTTCAAAGGTCTCTCAAGAGTCTTCTCCAACACCATAGTTCAAAACACCAATACTTTGGTACTTAGCCTTCTTTATGGTTGTACTCTCAAAGATAAATTTATTTCCAATGTTTCCCTTGAGGATAGAGCATATTTTATTGAGGATTAATCCAAATTCAGAAGTTAAACTTTACTATAACCCAAAATTTGAATAAATAATTATCATGAAAATTGGACAGATATGACTTTGCTTATTTTACTTGTTAAATATCTGGAATGTGCCAGATCTTTAAAATGTAAAGAGGAAAAAAACAAAACAAAACAGTGCAGCTCTCAATTCTACATTCTCAGCCATTGCACATCCTGTGAAATCCCAAAGTTCACCCCATGATTTCTGTGAGTCCTAAAAAGCTTACGTCTTTTGTTTCTGCGCTTCTGTTTTTATCTACAGTGTTTACACCCCTTGCCATGCTGACCCCCAAAGTAAAAGTCATCTTCTCTTGATTTCCAGAAGATACTACAATAAAAAAGAAAGCTGTGCAAAAATGTACTGTAACAGATCATGTGTATGGTTTTACTCGAGATTTGGCATCCTTGGAGAGGTTACAGTTCACACTGTCTGTTAGGAACCTGTGGGTCATTAACAACCTTTATTGGTTTCTCTGCCTTCCTATCTCACCGCAGACACCACATGCCTCCTGGGTCAGCTCCTAAAGAAACTGTGTGTGTGTGAAAGTTGCTCAGTCATGTCTGAATCTTTGCGACCCCACAGGCTTTAGCCCGCTAGGCTTCTCTGGCCATGGGATTCTCCAGAAAAGAATACTGGAGTGGGTTGCCATTTCCTTCTCCAGGGGATCTCCCCAACCCAGGGATTGAACCCAGGTCTCCTGCCTTGTAGGCAGATTCTTTACCCTCTGAGCCACCATGGCCTGGTCCCCAATTCTGTCATGGGTTCTGCTTCTGAAGAGATCCAATTAAAGACGGTGAAGACAACTGACACACCATTTCATAGGGAGCTACTGTAAGTCACGTGGTTTTGTGAACTACATGAAGTAATTTGCATAAGACACACGAAGAGTGGCATTTAGTAAGCCCTCAGTAAAATATCTGGAATTCATGGAAGTCTCTAAAATGACTCAGTTCCTTCACTTTCCATCCTGTCAATCTCCATTCAAGATTCAAGCTTGGGGATGAGCCTGTGATTGGACTGAAGGTGTCAGTTGGCCCCACTGTGGTCAGGGTTATGCCCCATGTGGACGATGTGGAGGCAGAAACAGAACAGTGTCCCTAAGGAAGGGGCAGCTGGGGTTACCTGACCTTCCCCTGGAGTTCTAAGCCCTGTTCTACATATGAGGTAATGGAGACTCAGAAAGATACTGTTGTTGTTGTTCAGTAGCTTGGTACTGTCCAACTTTTTGTGACCCCATGGACTGAAGCATACCAGGCTTCCCTGTCCTTCACCATCTCTCAGAGTTTATTGAAACTCATGTCCATTGAGTCAGTGATGCCATCCAACCATCTCATCCTCTGTCATCCCCTTATCCCCCTGCTTTCAATCTTCCCCAGCATCAGGGTCTTTTCTAGTGAATCGGCTCTTCCCATCAGGTGACCAAAGTATTGGAACTTCAGCTTCAGCATCAGTCCTTTCAAAGAATATCCAGGGTTGATTTCCTTTAGGATGGACTAGCTTAGTCTCTTTGCTGTACAAGGGACTTTCAAGAGTCTTCTCCAACACCACAGTTCGAAAGCATCAATTCTTCAGTGGCCTTCTTTATGGTCCAACTCTCACATCCATATGTGACTACTGGAAAGACCACAGCCTTGACTATATGGACTTTTGTTGGCAAAGTGATGTCTCTGCTTTTTTAATATGCTGTCTAGGTTTGTCATAGCTTTCCTTCCAATGATTAAGTGTTCATGGCTGCAGTCACTGTCCACAGTGATTTTGTAGCCCAAGAAAATAAAATCTGTCACTGCTTTCACTTTTTCCTCTTCTATTTTCCCTGAATTGATGGGACCAGATGCCATGATCTTCGTTTTTTGAATGTTGTTTTAAGCCAGTTTTTTCACTCTCTTCTTTCACCTTCATCAAGAGACTCTTTAGTTCCTTTTCGCTTTCTGCCATTAGGATGGTATCCTGGGATTTTCCAAAGTCACACAGCCAACTAGTAGGGCAGACACTGTATCCATATACTTTAATTCTAGACCCTTCTACAGTGATTGTGAGGGAAAAAAAAAGCACTGATCATGATTTGGCACTAACTTCACTTGTGAGCCTGAAAATGTACTTAATGTACCAATCTTCAAATTGCTGGCATAGTGAAATTATTTCTTATTTGTGCTCTTTTGCTTCAGATGAGTTGCAGAGAAAATAAGCTATTGATTTTCCGAATTTTCTGCCAGTTATTGATGGAAAGAAAGTACTGATGTTTCCAGCTGGGCTCTGCAGTGTCGACAGCAGCAAACATTGCAGTGATGCACCTGTGAGTTTGGAGAAAGAATGTTCAAAGTTCGCTACAGTCTGTGCCAAGACAAAGTGAATGAACTGGAAGCAAGAAGGAAGAAAGAGCTGCCTTTCGGGGGCAAAGAAAAATAATTTTTGTTGTTGTTCAGTCACTGAGTTGTGTCTGACTCTGCAACCCCATGGACTGCATCATACCAGGCTTCACTGTCCTGTGGAGTTTGCTCAGATTCATGTCCATTGAGTCAGTGATGCTATCTAACAATCTCATCCTCTGCTGCCCCCTTTTTCTTTTGCCTTCAGTCTTTCCCAGCATCAGGGTCTTTTCCAGTGAGTTGGCTCTTTGCATCAAGTGGCCAAAGAAAGATAATACAACATTATAATGAAATGTATTTAAATTCCAGCCAGAGGAAGAAAAATCTGGCTTGCAGCGACCAGTCAAAATCCATTTTATTATTATTATTTTCATATGGGAAACCATGGACTACTTAAGACAAAGAAATAGTCCCAGTGAGCAATGGGAATCAGACCAGCAGGTCCAATTATAACCCAAAGGCATGGTTTGACAGTTATGTGCTGTGGAAAAAAAGACTTTTGGGTCTCCATAAATTACCCCAAATATTCCCATTCTTGACAGTACCACCAGTCAAGGGGTTATCTTTGAGCTCAGAGGAGAGCATTACTAATGTAAAAAGATCTTTAGCCTATTGAGGGAATAGGCACTATATATAAATCTCAATATAGTCTCAGAAATAACTTCTAGCACATAAAAACTTTCTAGATTCCAAGAACAAATGTCACCATCTGAGGTGAAATTACATATTTCTGTGGCTTGGTGCAGTGTAGGAATGTTTTTAGAGTAAATTGTGGGGCTATGACCCCATTTCACAATCTACCTACAATAAATTTACCTTGTAAATTCACCCAAACAGCAACAGCTACTAAAACTCCTTAGAGAGACAGATAAAGTGACCTTCTTTAGTAACCAGATGCTATTATTTTTAGGATATGTTTTACAGAACAATTTTCTGTGTTTTTGCAATAAAGAAAATTATTTTGACCTTTGCACATCTAAGTTTGTTTTAAAAACACACAACCCTATTTCTAGCTATAAACCAGACTTGGAGAGAAATTTTGGCTATGGTTCTTCTTTGGGTTGACTTGGCAGTGAATATATTGTTTTGATCCATGTTGAATCTGGACAGTCACCATTTTTGTGCATTCAGTGAGATTTCAGACAGTTATGTATGCCTCTTTTTAAACAAAGGATAGCTAAATGCATCTCATTCTTCTTAGAGAGCAGGAAAAAAAACTAAAAAACAGTAGAGTAACACCTTAACTCAATTACTAGAGAGATTTATATTTAGATTTGGGACTTAACAGTCAATCAGGAAATCCTTTTTTTCCCCAAACATTTTTAAATTAAAAAATGCTGTAAAAATATTGTGATGACACACTAGACTTTCCTTTTAATATAGTGCAGGATGGTCAGGTAAAAGCAAATGGGTTTGGGCTTAATTTATACTTTAAAAAATTTTACTGGCATAGAGTTGATTTACCGTGTTGTGTTAGTTTCAGGTGGACAGCGCAGTGATTTGGTTATACTTATACATACACATACACCCAGTCTCTTTAAGGTTCTTTTCTCATAGGGGATCACAGAGTATTATGTAGAGTTCCCTGTGCTCTCCAGTAGGTTGTTGATAGTTATCTATTTCATGTCATGTGTATATGTCATTCCCAGTCTCCCAATTTATCCCTCTCCCACTAACTCCCTGGTAACCAAAAGTTTGTTTTCCACAACTGCAACTCTGTTCCTATTTTGCAAATTGCACCCGCCTTTTTTAAGATTTTCATATAAATGATATCATGTGATCTTCAGAGAAGGCAATGGCAACCCACTCCAGTACTCTTGCCTGGAAAATCCCATGGACGGAGGAGCCTGGTGGGCTGCAGTCCATGGGGTCGCTAAGAGTCGTACACGACGGAGTGACTTCACTTTCACTTTTCACTTTCATGCATTAGAGAAGGAAATGGGGACCCACTCCAGTGTTCTTGCCTGGAGAATCCCAGGGACGGGGGAGCCTGGTGGACTGCCGCTATGGGGTTGCACAGAGTCGGACACGACTGAAGCGACTTAGCAGCAGCAGCAGCAGCAGGTGATATTTATCTCTCTCTGACTTACTTCACTCAGTCTGACAATCTCTAGGTCCGTCCATGTTGATGCAAATGGCATTACTTCATTCTTATGGCTGAGTAATATTTATACTTAAGTAAAATTATGCCTCAGAAGATTTTGGTAATATACACCTCACACTTTCATAGTACTTTCTGTGTCCCAGTTACTTTTCCAAATTTTGTATGAGTATCTCTGTGTGTGTATATGTGTGTATTTGTTGTTTAGTCGCTAAGTTGTGTCCAATTCTTTTGCACCTACATGGACTGTAGTCCACTAGGCTCTTCTGTCCATTGCATTTCTGAGGCAAGAATGCTGGAGTGGATTGCCATTTCCTTCTCCAAGGGGAATCTTCCCGACCCAGGGGTTGAACCTGCAATCTTCTGTATTGGTAGATAGATTCTTTACCACTGAGCCACCTGGGAAGAATATGTATATATACATATATATTAATACATTTAATCCTATACCCCCGTGGAAAGCAGAAACTGTTAGGAACATTTGCATTTTATGGATTAGGGTACTAAGGCACTGACAAAATAAATAACCCACCAAAGTTACAGTGCAAGGAAGACCCACAGCGGAACCCCAGTGCTCTGTCCCAGAGCCTGTCTTCTTAACCACCACCCTGCATTGCCCTGAGGTCAAGTTCTTATTCAGCTTCTTCTTAAGGGGACTATAGTTCCTTTTACATAACTCTTTCATAGAACTTTTGTATAGTTCTAACGAACTATATAAAAAAGATCTTAACAACAACCAGATAATAATGATGGTATGATCAATCACATAGAGCCTGACATTCTGGAATGCGGAGTCCAGTGGGCCCTAGGAAGCATCACTAGGAACAAAGCTAGTGGAGGTGATGGAATTCCAGCTGAGCTATTTCAAATCCTAAAAGATCATGCTATGAAAATGCTGCACCAATATGCCAACAAATTTGGAAAACTCAGCAGTGGCCACAGGACTGGAAAATCTCCGTTTTCATTCCAATACCAAAGAAAGACAATGCCAAAGAATGCTCAAACTACCACACAATTGCAGTCATCTCACACACTAGCAAAGTAATGCTCAAAATTCTCCAAGCCAGGCTTCAACAATATGTGAACTGTGAACTTCTAGATGTTCAAGCTGGTTTTGGAAAAGGCAGAGGAACCAGAGATCAAATTGCTAATATCTGCTGAATCATTGAAAAAGCAAGAGAGTTCCAGAAAAACCTCTATTTCTGCTTTATTGACTATGCCAAAGCTTTTGAAATAAACTGTGTTACATTCTGAGAGAGATGGGAATACCAGACCACCTGACCTGCCTCTTGAAAAATCTGTATGCAGGTCAGGAAGCAACAGACATAAACTGGCCATGGAACAACAGATTGGCTCCAAATAGGAAGAGGAGTACGTCAAGGCTGCATATTGTCACCCTGCTTATTTAACTTATATGCAGAGTACGTCATGAGGAACGCTGGGCTGGATAAAGCACAAACTGGAATCAAGATTGCCGGGAGAAATATCAGTAACCTCAGATATGCAGATGACACCATCCTTATGGCAGAAAGTGAAGAGGAACTAAAGAGCCTCTTGATGAAAGTGAAAGAGGAGAGTGAAAAAGTTGGCTTAAAGCTCAACATTCAGAAAACTAAGATCATGGCATCCGGTCCCATCACTTCATGGCAAATAGATGAAGAAACAGTGGAAACAGTGGCTGACTTTATTTTCCTGGGCTCCAAAATCACTGCAGATGGTGATTGCAGCAATGAAATTAAAAGACGCTTACTCCTTGGAAGGAAAGTTATGACCAACCTAGACAACATATTAAAAAGCAGAGACATTACTTTGCCAACAAAGGTCCATTTAGTCAAGGTTTTTCCAGTAGTCATGTATGGATGTGAGAGTTGAACTATAAAAAAAGCTGATCGCCAAAGAATTGATGCTTTTGAACTGTGGTGCTGGAGAAAACTCTTGAGAGTCCCTTGGACTGCAAGGAGATCCAACCAGTCCATCCTTAAGGAAATCATTCCTGAATATTCATTGGAAGGACTGATGTTGAAGCTGAAACTCCGAAACTTTGGCCACCTGATGCGAAGAACTGACTCATTGGAAAAGATCCTGATACTGGGAAAGGCTGAAGGTGGGAGAAGGTGATGACAGTGGATGAAATGGTTGAATGGCATCACCGACTCGATGGACATGAGTTTGAGTGAACTCCGGGAGTTGGTGATGGACAGAGAGTGCGCTGCAGTCCATGGGGTTGCAGAGTCAGACACGACTGAGCGACTGAACTGAACTGAACTGAGGAGGGAAACATCAACTTCTGGATGATTCAGGTACTGTGGTTTGCTGGTGTGGGACAGACCGGGCATAGATTAAATTCCCTTTTCTTCTGTGATCACCTTTATGAGCATGGGAAGGTCACTCTGGGCCTTGGGATTCTGCTTTTTGCCTTGAATTAAAAAGATTAGGCTAGACCCAAGCTGCGCTATAGATAGCCTCTAGCCTCATATGACCAAGAAGCTCTTGAAATGTGGCCAAATTGAGATTGCCCTACATGTAAAATCCACACTGGGCTTCAGAGTATTAGTATGAAAAAAGTAATGTAAAGTGTCTAGTTTTTTTATGTTGATTATGTATTGAAATGATAATATTTTGCTTATCCTGGGTGAAATAAAATATAGTCAATTTCACCAGTTTATTATTCTAGGAACTTTAAAAATCCATGTGTGCCTTATATTATGGCCCACATGAAATCTTGATTGGATTGTAGCAACAGTTCTTCACTCACATGGCCTTTGGTATTTCCAGCTGAAACACACAGATAGACATAGGCAGGGAGCTGCACAATTCCAGAAACATTAGCTTTATTAGCAAGATTTTCTCACTTCCTGAAGAAAAATTTAGATTGCATGTGCATGACATTGACATTATAAAAGTAACTCAAGTCCTCACCAAGTCATTAAAATAGTGAATTACTTGCAAATATTGCTATTTGTTATTAGGAACAAACTATTTGGTAACACTTTAAACTGAGGTGTCATTCTGGTATGTTAGGATATCACAGGTGCCCCAGATATTTCTAATAATCCTTCCAATCCTGAGATTCTTCAGTTCTTTTCTGATGGAAACCCAGCTGTGGAGTGTCCCTAAGATGAACATGGAGAAATAAAGATTCAGAGGTTGAACACACAGCAGGTTTATAATTTGGAAAATGTCAGGAGTACTCGCATTGTGTGTATGTGTGCGTCAGTTCCTCAGTCGTGTCCGACTCTATGGGACCCCATGGACTGTAGCCTCCCAGGATCTTCTGTGCATGGGATTCTCCAGGCAAGAGTACTGGAGTGGGTTGCCATTCCTTCTCCAGTGGCTCTTCCTGACCGAGGGATTGAACCCAGGTAGCCTGCATTGCAGGCAAATGCTTTACCATCTAAGCTACTCGGGAAGCCCCTGTCATCATTTACCTCTCTTTTACCGAGGAGCTGATAATCTTGGGAAGCTGCCGACAGTGGGCTCACGGGAGGAAAGCAGATTCAAGGTGCTAGGACTGACGTGCACTGATGTGCACTGATGTGCGCCCGGTGTTCCTCCCGTGGTTTGTGGTTTTGCCCCGGGGGGTGCTCGCCATCACAGGCAGCTCTGTTTCCACCTGCACAAGGTGGGGCTAGAGCAGCTGTGTTCTCAGTTTCCACTGTCAGTGGCGCTGACGGCTCAGGCAGCTGTCCCAGCAAGCCCTGGGGATAATCTTATCATCTGCCTTGGCCCCGGCATCATGCAAGTTGGATGATAAAGATCAGCTTCTGCTTAAAAGTTGTACTTCTGGATAATTTATCATCTTAAGGGTGTTATAGAATATAGAAGGTGTCAGCAGTCAGAGGGAAGATAATAATAACTCAGAAAGAATTCTTAACTTTTCTTTAAATAATATTATAAATCGTTTCACTAAATCCATGTAGTATACTACAAATCTATCCCAGAAAAAAAGATTTATTGAATAAAGGGTGAATCAGAGCCAGAGAGAATATAAACCGCTTGAAAAACTCTTTCTTTTTCCTACATTTTTTCTCCCCTCCTTCAGATCATCATTGGAAGCCATAATGACATAGTTGGATCATCTCAGCTTTCTGCATTCAAGGGGTTAATATTGAAATACAGTGGTGCTCAAGGTGTGGTCCCTGGCTCACAGCACTAGCATAACATGGGGACTTAGACGTGTGAATCCTTGGGTCTCACCCCAGACGCTGAAGCAGATGTTGGCGGTTGAAGCCCAGGAACTGATGCTTTAACAAGCCCTCCAGGATATCCTCCCACATGTTAAAGTGGAAGAACCTGTGCTGTGTAAATAAACACTGCTGGTTCTGAACCAGATTCCTTTACCAGCTGGTGCTATCACTCGTGAGTGTCTGCAGGGTGGGCAGCTAACAGTCCACAGTTCCAGCCTTCACTAAACAATTGTCCTTGGTTGAAAGCCCTTGCCCAGACATGGAAATATGTCAGGGGTTATACCACAACCTCCCCTGGAGCCTGGCCAACCAGCGACTGAGGTAGGCTGTAAAAGTCCAACCTGTTACCTCAAGACCTGACAGTTCCATAGCAGGGCTCCTCCGTGGACTCAGGCCGAGTTGGACTTCACTTGATGCCGAGTCCTTGCTCATCTCCTTGCCTTTCCCTCTGCTCTCCTGCTCCTTATAAAGAACCCTCCCTCAATACCACCCAGCACTGAATCCTTGTCTCAGGCTCTACTTCCAGGGAATCTGCTCACCTACAATCATAGGTCAGGAGACCATGACCTGCGGGCCAGCCACCAGTTTGTGCAAATAAAGTTTTATTGGAAAATAGCTATGCCTGCTATTTGTATATTGTCTTTGGCTGCTTTTGCATTATCACAGCAGACCTAAACTGGAGAAGGCAATGGCATCCCACTCCAGTACTCTTGCCTGGAGAATCCCATGGACGGAGGAGCCTGGTGGGCTGCAGTCCATGGGGTCACTAAGAGTCAGACACGACTGAGCGACTTCACTTTCACTTTTCACTTTCCTGCATTGGAGAAGGCAATGGCAACCCACATCAGTGTTCTTGCCTGGAGAATCCCAGGGACAGGGGAGCCTGGTGGGCTACTGTCTATGGGGTCGCACAGAGTCGGACATGACTGAAGTGACTTAGCAGCAGCAGCAGCAGACCTAAATAGTTGCAACAGAGATCATGTAATTCACAAAGCCTAAAATACTTAACTTTTTAAGGAACTGAAGGAACTTTTAAGGAACTTAGCTTTTTAAGGAAAAGTTTGTAGATATCCACCTAAGACATTAGCCAAGGTGAGTTGGACAAAACCTAGAAGGAAACAAATCTATCTCATATCTCTTACGTATTAAGTAAGTGCTAGAAGCCGTGGTTTGTAGGAGCCAGTTGTGCTCATCTCTTTCCAGCTCTGCATGTGATGTCATGTTGGTTGGTTGAAGTAACCCATGATGGAAATATTTTAACTATGGAAATTGGCAAATTCTACAGATTTTCTTTCCCTGAGATCCAGGTGTTAAGTATTAACCAGCATAACACTGCTTCTAAGCCAGGTGTCTCACACCCTTTAGCATGGTACAAAGACTCAAGACTCTTTAATCAAAGGCAAAGGAAACCACATTGAAATCCCTAAGTATATCTGAAAACGCTCAAAACAATGGTTTTAAATTTTTAATAGAAAATCTTTCTCTTGTGGCCACAGTGATATCTAAGTTCTGTCTCCATGGTATTTTTCCTTGTTATGCTGGTCTGTGCTATTTACTAAATTTACTCTGAAATGGGGCCCTCCCTTAGCAGGCTTCTTCATTGTCTCTTTGTGGTCAACCTAGGTACTCATGGCTTTCCTGACATTCTCTTGGGTATCCCTTTGGTTTCAGCACTTCTCGAATCTAAAGCTAGTACAAGCCTAAAATTCTGTTACCCCTCAGCAGTCTCTTTGGTTTTTCTACTAGGAGTGGCTCATGGGCCCTATCTGGTTAGCAGTCTAAATGTGAGGGTGTTAGGGAGTTCTTAGTCTCCCAAAATAGAAGGATAGGAGAGGATTACATTTTCCACACAGATTCCTTTTGGGGGAATGTGGTAAGCAGCTTGCAAGATGACCCCCGATGCCTTCGACTCTCTGTCAGTTAGGCCCTGGGTAATTCCCTCCCGTGTGAGCAGAGACACCCAGGGAGATGGGGCAGGAGTGGTAGTATCTGGCTTTGGAGAATAAGTCAGAAACGATACTGTGTTCAGCCTTGCTTTCTTGGGTCCATCATTCTGAGGGAAGCCAGCTACCATGTTGTAAGGATGCTCAAACAGGCCACTGGAGAGGCCCTCAAAGACAAGGAGAGTAAATAAGACCCCTCACCAACACCCAGCACCTGACAGGTGGCCCCTCTGCCCCAGTCAAGCCTTCCAAGGACCACAACCCTAAATCACGTTTGAATCCCTGATTCATAGAAGCCATGTAAGACAATAAATACACATGGCTATGTCCAACTGCTAAGTTTTTTGGGGTAATTATTACATGCGCTCTTTATGCCCTTCAGCGGTGGTTCATGATCAATCAAAGTTTGAGACTATCATCTAAGTTTGAAGACTTATACATCCCAACACCCACTGGGGCACAAATCATTTTTACTCTGGTATGCTGAGACTGCTGCTGCTGCTAAGTCACGTCAGTCATGTCCGACTCTGTGCGACCCCATAGACGGCAGCCCACCAGGCTCCCCCATCCCTGGGATTCTCCAGGCAAGAACACTGATGTGGGTTGCCATTGCCTTCTCCAATGCATGAAAGTGAAAGTGAAGTCACTCAGTCGTGTCCGACTCAGTGACCCCATAGATGGCAGCCCTCCAGGCTCCTCCATCCATGGGATTTTCCAGGCAAGAGTACTGGAGTGGGCTGCCATTGCCTTCTCCAACTAAAAATATGTTTTTACTTAGAAGCTAAGGAAAGTCATATTAACCTATGATTCTTCATATGTATGTCACTGCTTCACTGCCAAACAGCAATCAACAAGGTGTTGACCTATTCCTCCAGGCCAGAAAGCAATTTCGCTTAATGATCCTGGCTTGCAACTAATTTTATTTAATCACTGTACATTATTTGACAGTTGATTCATCTGAAATGCTTCTCCTAGCACAGGAATCATGACAGACATTTATGAACTAAATGCCCCATGAGTTGGTAATGCTGAAGCAAGCTCTTTGACCCCTCAGGCCACCTCTTCAGATCTGGCCTAGATAATAAATTACTCTATTTTCCTGAGGAGACCACAAGCTGTGTTCAGAACCTAGTGTGTCTGGGCTTCCACCTGAATGACTGAGCCCAATGTTCATTTGCTACTTTCGCTGAGTTACTTATGAAGTTACAACTAGTTTTTATGTCTTCTTACTGGATACTGTACATTTTTCTCATTTTAATTTGAATCCTCCTCAACTGGAACTTTCCTTTTTTTTGTAGCTACTAAAATTTAATTTATTTATTTTAATTGGAGGCTAATTACTTTACAATATTGTATTGGTTTTGCCATACATTGACATGAATCCACCCTGGGTGGACATGTGTTCTCCATCTTGATCCCCCCTCCCACATCCCTCCCCATCCCATCCCTCTGGGTTATCCCAGTGCACCAGCCCTGAGCATCCTATATCATGCATTGAACCTGGACTGGTGATTCATTTCACATATGATAATATACATGTTTCAATGTCATTCTCCCAAATCATCCCACCCTCACCCTCTCCCACAGAGTCCAAAAGACTGTTCTATACATCTGTGTCTATTTTGTTGTCTCATATACAGGGTTATCATTACCATCTTTCTAAATTCCATATATATGCGTTAGTATCCTGCTGCTGCTGCTAAGTCGCTTCAGTCATGTCCGATTCTGTGTGACTTCATAGACGGCAGCCCACCAGGCTCCCCCATCCCTGGGATTCTCCAGGCAAGAACACTGGAGTGGGTTGCCATTTCCTTCTCCGATGCATGAAAGTGAAAAGTGAAAGTGAAGTCACTTAGTCGTGTCTGACTCTTAGCGACCCCATGGACTGCAGCCTATGAGGCTCCTCCACCAATGGAATTTTCCAGACAAGAGTGCTGGAATGGGTTGCCATTGCCTTGGTATTTTTCTTTCTGGCTTACTTTACTCTGTATAATAGGCTCCAGTTTCATCTACCTCATTAGAACTGATTTAAATGTGTTCTTTTTAATTGCTGAGTAATACTCCATTGTGTATATGTACCACAGCTTTCTTATCCATTCCTCTGCAGATGAACATTTAGGTTGTGGGAACTTTCCATCTTTTTAAAAATCTTTAAAAAAATTAAAAAATAAAAATAAATAAAAATCTTTAAAAAACTGTACTGAGAGAAAGACACTGAGGTTTTGTTAAAGCAGTTTTTAGTGCATGAAAATTATTACTCATTTTAAATTTCCTCTCCTGTTTGGAAAATTTATCCGTGTGCTTCCTAGGAGTCAGATTTTCTCTACTCTATAGAGTGATGTAGTTCAGTTCAATCGCTCAATCATGTCTAAACGAATGCAACCCCATGCACTGCAGCACACCAGGCTTCCCTGTCTATCTCCGACTCCTGGAGCTTGCTCAAACTCATAGACACTGAGTCAGTGATGCCATCCAACCATCTCATCCTCTGTTGTCCGCTTCTCTTCCTGCCTTTGATCTTTCTTAGCATCAGGATCTTTTCCAATGAGTCAGTTCTTCACAACAGGTGGCCGAAGTATTGGAGTTTCAGTTTCAGCATCAGTCCTTCCAAAGCATATTCAGGACTGATTTTCTTTAGGATTGACAAGTTGGATACCCTTGCAGACTAAGGGACTCTCAAGAGTCTTCTCCAACACCACAGTTCAAAAGCATCAGTTCATCTGTGCTCTGCTTTCTTTATGGTCCAACTCACATCCATACATGACTACTGGAAAAACCATAGCTTTGACTAGATGGATCTTTGTTGGCAAAGAAATGGCTCTGCTTTTTAATATGCTGTCTAGGTTGGTCATAGCTTTTCTTCCAAGGAGCAAACATCTTTTAATTTCATGGCTGCAATTGCCATCTGCAGTGATTTTGGAGCCCAAGAAAACAGTCTGTCACTGTTTCCACTTTCCCCATCTATTTGCCATGAAGTGATGCGACCAGATGACATGATCTTCAGTTTTTGAATATTGACTTGTGAGCTGGTTTTTCCACTCTCCACTTTCACTTTCATCAAGCGGCTCTTGCGTTCCTCTTCACTTTCTGCCACAACATGGTGACATTTGCATATCTGAGGTTATTGATATTTCTCCAGGCAATATTGATTCCAGCTTATGCTTCATCCAGTCCACACTTTGCATGATGTACTCTGCATAGAAGTTAAATAAGCAGCATGACGATATACAGCCTTGTACTCCTTTCCCATTTTGGAACCAGTCTATTGTTCTATTTCAGGATCTAACTGTTTTTTCTTGATGTGCATATAGATTTCTCAGGAGGCAGGTAAGTGATCTGGTATGTCCATCTCTTGAAGAATTTCCCACAGTTTGTTGTGATCCATACAGTCAAAGTCTTTAGCATAGTCAATGAAGCAGAAGTGGATATGTTTTCCGGAATTCTCTTGCTTTTTCTTTGATACGGTAGATGTTGGCAATTTGGTCTCTTGTTCCTTTGACTTTTCTAAATCCAGTGTGAACATCTGGAAGTTCTCATTTCACGTACCATTGGAGAATTTTGAGCATAACTTTGCTAGCATATGAGATGAATGCAATTGTGCTGTAGTTTGAACATTCTTTGGAATTGCCTTTGGGATTGAACTGAAAGTTGACCTTTTCCACTGTGGCCACTGCTGAGCTTTCCAAATTTTCTGGCATATTGAATACAGCACTTTCACAGCATCACATTTAGGATTTGAAATGGCTCAGCTGGAATTCTGTCACCTCCATGAGCTTTGTTCATAGTGATACTTCCTATGGCCCACTTGACTTCACACTCTAGGATGTCTGATTCTAGGTGAGTGATCACACCATCGTGATTATCTGGGTTGTTAAGATCTTTTTTATTTAGTTCTTCTGTATATTCTTGCCACGTCTTCTTAATATCTTCTGCTTCTGTTAGGTCCATACTATTTCTGTCCTTTATTGTGCCCATCTTTGAATGAAATATTCCCTTGGAATCTCCACTTTTCTTGAAGAGATCTCTAGTCTTTTCCATTCTGTTGTTTTCGTCTATATCTTTGCACTGATCACTGAGGAAGACTTTCTTATCTCTCCTTGCTATTTTTCAGATCTCTGGATTTAGATAGATATATCCTTCTTTTTCTCCTTGCCTTTCCTTCTTTTCCATTCTCAGCTATTTGTAAGGCCTCCTCAAACAACTATTTTGCCTCTATACATTTCTTCTTCTTGGAGATGGTTTTGATCACCACCTCCTATACAGTGTTACAAACCTCAGTCCATAGTTCTTCAGGCACTGTATTTATCAGATCTAATCCCTTGAATCTGTTTGTCACTTCCACTATATAATTGTAAGGGATTTGATTTAGGTCATACCTGAATGGAGTAGTGGTTTTCCCTACTTTCTTCAATTTAAGTCTGAATTTGTCAATAACGTGTTCATGATCTTAGCCACAGTAAACTTCTGGTCTTGTTTGTCTGCTGATTGTAGAGAGCTTCTCCATCTTTGGCTGCAAAGAATATAATCAATCTGATCTCGGTATTGACCATTGGTGATGTCCATGTGTAGAGTCTTCTCTTGTGTTGTTGGAAGAGGGTGTTTGCTATGACCAATGTGTTCTCTTAGCAAAACTCTCTGAGCCTTTGCCCTGCTTCATTTTGTACTCCAAGGCCAAATTTGCCTCTTACTCCAGGTATCTCTTGACTTCCTACTTTTGAATTCCAGTCCCCTCTGATAAAAAGGACATTTTCTTTTGGTATTAGTTCTAGAATGTCTTGTAGGTCTTCATAGACCTCTTCAACTTCAGCTTCTTCAGCATGAGTGGCTGGGGCATAGACTTGGATTACTGTAATACTGAATGGTTTGCCTTGGAAACAAACAGAGATCATTCTTCCAGTTTTTGAAATTGCCTGTAAGTACTGCGTTTTGGACTGTTTTGTTAACTATGATGGCCACTCTATCTCTTCTAAGGGATTCTTGCCTGTGGTAGTAGATATATAACGGTCATCTGAATTAAATTTGGCCATTCTGGTCTATTTTAGTTCACTGATTCCTTAACTGTTGATGTTCAGTCTTGCCATCTCCTTTTTGACCACTTCCAATTTGCCTTGATTCATGGACCTAACATTCCAGGTTCCTATGCAATATTATTCTTTACAGCATCAGACTTTACTTCCATCACCAGTCACATCCATAACTAGGCATTGCTTTCTCTTTGGCTCAGAGTGATATAGACTAGAATGTAAGTTTCATGGATAATTGTAGCCATGAAAAAGTCTCCAGTCAAGGAACTTCCCTGGTGATCCAGTGACTGAGACTCTGTGCTTCCAGTGCAAGGGGCCTGGGTTTGATTCCTGGTCAGGAACTGGATCCAACATGTCATAGCTAAAAGATCATGCATGCCACAGCTAAGACCTAGTACAGCCGAAGTGGGGAGAAAGATCTCCAATCATGCATGATCCCTGAATGAAAACAAGTTCTTACAGTGAAAACCCCCCAGCTGGCACTTGTTCTGAAATTTTAATATGCTAGCAGTCTGTGTCTCCTGGGCAGAGACCCTGTATCGCAGAAGTTGGCAGGACAACTAAGTTGATATCTTCTTTGTGCTGCCCTGCAGTACTCTTTTGATCCTTACTTCTCTCCGGGATTCTTTTCTTCCATGTCACCCCTCAGACCTGCCCAGCCTCACCTGGACCCCAACTCCATGCTTTGTGACCTCATCTTCCTGTCAAATTCTTCCAGCCTCAGCGCTGTTGTTTGCAAATGACGTTTATAGCAAGACCCTAACGAAGTCTCATATAGACAGATAAAAGCAGTCATTTTTTAAGAAAGCATATTTATTTGTAATTTTCAATTCATTAGATTTACTTATTATAAATTCAATTAGAAGATTATTAAGGATATTGCCTGAATACAGATACAAAATCAGGGCTTACTGGTGGCATTTGGAGCCTGACAGAAAGCTTATCATGTGATTTTTCTAAAATTTTTTTGCACACAGTGTATTCTTTTTGAAATCCTCAGTTTAAACAAATAAGTTGTGGCAAATGGCAGCAGCTTTGTAACAATTCACCTTAGTATATCAAAATATGCTTCAAACAAACTTGTCCTCAAATTTGAAAATGAAATAAAACATTTTGTTTCAAAATAGGATTATTTTAAATACTTACCTAATCATTTTAAATACCAAAATTTGATAAACATTTATTTGGGAGCAAAAGAAAATTCTTTCCAAATATCCTTGAGGAACGCTGGGCTGGAAGAAGCACAAGCTGGAATTAAGATTGCTGGGAGAAATATCAATAATCTCAGATATGCTGATGATACTACCCTTATGGCAGAAAGTGAAGAGGAACTAAAAAGCCTCTTGATGAAAGTGAAAGAGGAGAGTGAAAAGGTTGGCTTGAAGCTCAACATTGAAAACAAAGATCATGGCATCTGGTCCCATCACTTCATGGGAAATAGATGAAAAAACAGTGGAAACAGTGTCAGACTTTATTTTTTTGGGCTCCAAATCACTGCAGATGCTGATTGCAGCCATGAAATTAAAAGACGCTTACTCCTTGGAAGGAAAGTTATGACCAACCTTGATAGTGTATTAAAAAGCAGAGACATTACTTTGCCAACCAATGTCTGTCTAGTCAAGGCTATGGTTTTTCCCATGGTCATGTATGGATATGAGAGTTGGACTGTGAAGAAAGCTGATCGCCGAAGAATTCATGCTTTTGAACTGTGGTGTTGGAGAAGACTCTTGAGAGTCCCTTGTACCGCAAGGAGATCCAACCAGTCCATTCTAAGGGAGATCGATCTTGGGTGTTCATTGGAAGGACTGATGCTAAAGCTGAGACTCCAATACTTTGGCCACCTCATGGGACGAGTTGACTCACTAGAAAAGACTCTGATGCTGGGAAGGGTTGGGGGCGGGAGGAGAAGGGGATGACCGAGGATGAGATGGCTGGATGGGATCACCGACTCTGTGGACTTGAGTCTGAGTGAACTCCGGGAGTTGGTGATGGACAGGGAGGCCTGGCGTGCTGTGATTCATGGGGTCACAGAGAGTCGGACATGACTGAGCGACTGAACTGAACTGAACTGAACTGATCCTTGGTAGTATAATATTCAGCAATCTCATTTAAAGAAATTATCAGTGCTCATCTCTTCGGCAGTGTGTGAAAAATTTCAGAAAAGCCATTTTTTTCCTTCTTCTGAATTTCTAAGAAACGTTTCACATGCCACATGATTTTCTGTAAACCAGACTGAGCTAATTCAACTCAGGGAAAAGACAATGCCAATCAGTTGTGCAAGGTGAAAGACTGGGGAGCCAAGTTACTTCCGAGGTGTGTTTAGCTAACAGAGTCAGCTGTTAGCTAACTGATCTCTGACTATCTATGTGGAGTCAAGTGCATTGGACAAATTCAAAGGAATTGCTTTCGGTTTGCTCCTTCTTAGATGTCCTGGGTCAGCCAAGCCTAGCTCCCTCGGCTGAGGAAGAAACAAGAGGTGAGAGAACCTGGTTTGTGTGGACCCTAGAATTCAGTCTTTTCATCTTTTCCAGGCCTTCATCACCTCCACCCTCTCCGCAGGCACCTCTCTTTTCATCCACATCCATTAAATTTTGGTCCTGTGAGGCTCCACCTCAGTTGGCTTCAGTTCAGTTAAGTTCAGTCACTCAGTCATGTCTGACTCTTTGCGGTGCCATGAACTGAAGCCCTCCAGGCCTCCGTGTCCATCACCAACTCCCAGAGCCCACCCAAACTCATGTGCATCGAGTTGGTGATGCCATCAAACCATCTCATCCTCTGTCGTCTCCTTCTCCTCCTGCCCTCACTCTTTCCCAGCATCAGGGTCTTTTCCAGTGAGTCAGCTCTTTGCATCAGGTGGCCAAAGTATTGGAATTTCAGCTTCAACATCAGTCCTTCCAATGAACATCCAGGACTAATCTCCTTTAGGATAAACTGGTTGGATCTTCCTGCAGTCCAAGGGACTCTCAAGAGTCTTCTCCAACACCACAGTTCAAAAGCATCAATTCATCTGCCCTCAGCTTTCTTTATAGTCCAACTCTCACATCCATACATGCCCACTGGAAAAACCATAGCTTTGACCAGATGGACCTTTGTTGGCAAAGTAATGTCTCTGCTTCTTAATATGCTGTCTAGGTTGGTCATAACTTTCTTTCCACGGAGTATCTTTTAATTTCATGGCTGCAGTCACATTCTGCAGTGATTTTGGAGCCCAGAAAAATAAAATAAGCCACTTTTTCCACTGTTTCCCCATCTATTTGCCATGAAGTAATGGGACCGAATGCAATAATCTTATTTTTCTGAATGTTGAGCTTTAACCAACTTTTTCACTCTCTTCTTTCACTTTCATCAAGAGGCTCTTTAGTTCTTCTTCACTTTCTGCCATAAGGATGGTGTCATCTGCATATCTGAGGTTATTGATATTTCTCCCAGCAATCTTGATTCCAGCTTGTGCTTCCTGCAGCCCAGCGTTTCTCATGATGTACTCTGCATATAAGTTAAATAAGCAGGGTGACAATATACAGCCTTGACAAGTACTCCTTTTCCTATTTGGATCTAGTCTGTTGTTCCATGTCCAGTTGTAACTGTTGCTTCCTGACCTGCATATAGATTTCTCAAGAGGCAGATCAGGTGGTCTGGTATTTCCATCTCTTGAAGAATTTTCCACAGTATTGCAATCCACAGAGTCAAAGGCTTTGGCATAGTCAATGAAGCAGAAATAGATGTGTTTGTTTTTTTTTAAACTCTCTTGCTTTTTTGATGATCCAGCAGATGCTGGTAATTTGATCTCTGGTTCCTCTGCCTTTTCTAAAACCAGCTTGAACATCTGGAAGTTCACAGTTCACGTATTGCTGAATCCTGGCTTGGAGAATTTTGAGCATTATTTTACTAGCGTGTGAGATGAGTGCAATTGTGTGGTAGTTTGAGCATTCTTTGGCATTGTCTTTCTTTGGGATTGGAATGGAAACTGAGCTTTTCCACTCCTGTGGCCACTGCTGAGTTTTCCAAATTTGGTGGCATATTGAGTGCAGCACTTTCATAGCATCATCTTTTAGGATTTGAAATAGCTCCACTGGAATTCCATCACCTCCACTAGCTTTGTTCCTAGTGATGCCCACAAGTGATGTTCCTAGTAAGGCCCACTTGACTTCACATTCCAGGATGTCTGGCTCTAGGTGAGTGATCACACCATCATGATTATCTGGGTCGTGAAGATCTTTTTTGTACAGTTCTTCTGTGTATTCTTGCCACCTCTTCTTAATATCTTCTGTTTCTGTTAGGTCCATACCATTTCTGTCCTTTATTGAGCCCATCTTTGCATAAAATATTCCCTTGGTATCTCTAATTTTCTTGAAGAGATCTCTAGTCTTTCCCATTCTGTTGTTTTCCTCTATTTCTTTGCATTGATCACTGAGGAAGGTTTTCTTATCTCTCCTTTCTCCTTGCTATTTTTGGAATTCTGCATTCAAATGGGTATATCTTTCCTTTTCTCCTTTGCTTTCCACTTCCCTTCTTTTCACAGCTATTTGTAAGGCCTCCTCAGAGAGCCATTTTGCTTTTCTGCCTTTCTTTTTCTTGGGGATGGTCTTGTTTTCTGTCTCCTGTACAATATCACAAACCTCCATCCAGAGTTCATCAGGCACTCTGTCTATCAGATCTAGTCCCTTAAATCTATTTCTCACTTCCACTGTATAGTCATAAAGGATTTGATTTTTTTAGGTCATACCTGAATGGTCTAGTGGTTTTCTCCACTTTCTTCAATTTAAGCAATAAATTGGCAATAAATTTGGCAATAAGGAGTTCATGATCTGAGCCACAGTCAGCTCCTGGTCTTGTTTTTGCTGACTGTATAGAGCTTCTTCATCTTTGGCTGCAAAGAATATAATCAATCTGATTTCAGTGTTGAGCATCTGGTCATGTCCATATGTAGAGTCTTCTCTTGTGTTATTGGAAGAGAGTGTTTGCTATGACCAGTGTGTTCTCTTGGCAGAACTCTATTAGCCTTTTCCCTGCTTTATTCTGGTATTTTAAGTAGTAAAAGTGAAGTGAAAGTGAGAGTCGCAAGTGGTGTCCAACTTTTTGTGACCCTATGGACTATACAGTCCATGAAATTCTCCTGGCAGAATACTGGCATGGGTAGTCTTTCCCTTCTCCAGGGGATCTTCCTGACCAAGGAATCGAACCAGTGTCTCCTCCATTGCAGACAGATTCTTTACAAACTGAGCTATCAGGGAAGCCCCATTTTATGTAATAGGTCATCCAAATAAACCTTTCCAAGGAACAGAGCAGCTGTGTGTGTGCACGATACTTTGCCTTCTCATCCTTTATTCATGCTTCATGGATAAAAACATATTGGGTGTATATTTCAACTGATAGAAACTTAAGAAACCCTCACCTTAGGGCTGCCTATGAACATCTTCAAGTAATAATAATAATATTTGGATATCATCATTTGTGTTATTTCAGATAACTCACAAAAATCTAATTAGAAGGCATTGTGTCATAAAAATGGTAATAATGGTGCTGTCATTCAGCACTCCTGACAGATATTGGCATGAAAAGTCAGTGCTTACCTGAATTTTCAGTGACATTTAGTTGAGAACTTCCACTCCAGCCATCATTGGTGCCACTGCATTTGTACCAGCAGCACAAATAGTCTAACCTAAAAGTGTTGAATTGTGTATGTGTTGAATTGCAGAAGTGTTGAGATGTATATGATGGCAAGTTGACAACAGGTGTCAACACTGAACGGTACATCCCCTACCGGGATGTCCAGTATTTTCCAGAGTCAGTCTTCCTGGTGTTCATCTACAGAAACACTTATCAAAAAAAAATCTGATATGTCCACCAGATTAGTCATCTTTGTGTTCACTTATTCTAAAATGGTCACAAGTCCATTGATGGATGTGTGGGACAAAGCCTGGATACCCCTGTTATATTCAGGTAAAGATACCCACAGTGTGATATTGCTGTTTGATCCTGTCCTCCCCTCATTCGTATTTGTTACCACTTTGAAAGATACTATAGTGTATTTTATTTTAAAAATATAAATTTACTTATAGTGTGTTTTAATCTTCATGTCTAAATGTTGCTTGCATATATTTTTTACATAGAGCTGTGCAGTTCTTATGCTGAAAAAGGCTGAAATCTTAATTTTAGACTCTGTATTTGCTTTCAGTATGGCATTGTAACTTGAGAAGAGTTATACAAAAAATAGAAAAATTTCATTGCCTAAAACACGGTGAGCACATGGGCAATTTTCTGCCTTAAAAGGTGAAGCCAAACGCCTAATGACCATCCTTGTGCTCTGTTGTCTCTTGGAAACTCATGAGAGTTTTCAATACAAGGTTTTTTCACTGTCATCAGTGTGACCCCCTTGTCTGAAAATCCCACTGCCAGTCACATAGGACAGTGTCTCATTTCCTTTTGTCCTGCTCAGCTCTATATTCTATCAACACATATCTTTTTGCTTTTTGATTATTTTGCGGTGATCTATTTCTGGTTTTAAGGGCAGTTTTATTACCCTCACTTGAAATATTGTGATAACATTTACAAATATAAATGATAGGCCCAGACACTTAAAACTGGTAAAGGCCGAAACTCTGACTTCCTACTTTTGCATTTCAGACCCCTATTACGTAAAGGACATCTTTTTTGGGGTGTTAGTTCTAGAAGGTCTTATAGGTGTTCATAGAACCATTTAACTTCAGCTTCTTCAGCGTTACTGGTTGGGGCCTAGACTTGGATTATTGTGATAATGAATGGTTTGCCTTGGAAATGAGCAGAACTCATTCTGTCATTTTTGAGATTGTAACCAAGTACTGCATTTCAGACTCTTTTATTGACTATGAGGGCTACTCCATTTATTCTAAGGGATTCTTTCCCACAGTAGTAGATATAATGCTAGTAGATATAATGGTCATCGGAATTAAATTTGGCCATTCCAGTCCATTTTAGTTCATTGATTCCTAAACTGGCGATGGACAGTCTTGTCCTCTCCTGTTTGACCACTTCGCATTTACCTTGATTCATACACCTCATATTCCAGGTTCCTATGCAATAGTGCTCTTTGCAGCACCAGACTTTACTTCCACCGCCACTCACATCCACAGCTGGGCATTGTTTTTGCTTTGGCTCTGTCTCTTCATTCTTTCTGGAGTTATTTCTCCACTGATCTCTAGTAGCATATGGGGCACCTACCAACATAAGGAGTTCATATTTCTGTGTCATATCTGTTTGCCTTTTCATAGTGTTCATGGGGTTCTCAAGGCAAGAATACTGAGGTGGTTTGCTATTCCCTTCTCAATGGACCATGTTTTGTCAGAATTATCTACCATGACCCATCCGTCTTGGGTGGCCCTACACAGCATGGCTCGTAGTTTCATTGAGTTAGACAAGGCTGTGGTCCATGTGATCAGTTTGACTAGTTTTCTGAGATTGGTTTTCATTCTGTCTGCCTTCTGAGGGATGAGGAAAGAAGCTTCCTGATGGGAGAGACTCACTGTGGGGGGGAAACTGGGTCTTGTTCTGATGGGCAGGAGCATGCTCCATTCAGTTCAGTCACTCAGTACTGTCTGACCCTTTGCGACCCCATGGACTGCAGCACACCAGGCTTCCCTGTCCATCACCAACTCTCAGAGCTTACTCAAATTCATGTCCATTGACGGTGATGCCATCTAACCATCTCATCCTCTGTTGTCCCCTTTTCCTCCTGCCTTCAGTCTTTTTCCTGGCATCAGGGTCTTTTCCAATGAGTCAGTTATTTACATCATGTGGTCAAAGTACTGGAGCTTCAGCTTCAGCATCAGTCCTTCCAATGAATATTCAGGAATGATTTCCTGCAGGATTGACTGGTTTGATCAGTGGTCCAAGGGACTGTCAAGAGTCTTCTCCAACACCATAGTTCAAAAGCAGCAATTCTTCAGTGCTCAACTTTCTTTATGGTCCAACTCTCACATCCATACATGACCACTGGAAAAACCATAGCTTTGACTAAGCACACCTTAGTTGGCAAAGTAATGTCTCTGCTTTTTAATATACTATCTAGGTTGGTCATTGCTTTTCTTCCAAGGAGCAAGTGTCTTTTAATTTCATGGCTGCAATCACCATGGCTGCAGTGATTTTGGAGACTAAAAAAATAAAGTCTGTCACTGTTTCCATTGTTTCCCATATATTTGCTATAAAGTGATGGGACCAGATGAGGTTCTTTAGTTCTCTTATGCTTTCTGCCATAAGGGTGGTGTCATCTGTACATCTGAGGTTATTGATATTTCTCCTGGCAATCTTGATTCCAGCTTGTGCTTCACCCAGCCTGGCATTTCACATGATGTCCTCTGCATATAAGTTAAATAAGCACGGTGACAATATACAGCCTTGACGTCCTCCATTCCTGATTTGGAACCAGTCTTTTGTTCCATGTCCGGTTCTAACCGTTGCTTCTTGACCTGCATACAGATTTCTCAGGAGACAAGTAAGGTGGCCTGGTATTCCCATCTCTTGAAGAATCTTCCACAGTTTGTTGTGATCCACACAGTCAAAGGCTTTGGCATAGTCAATAAAATACCAGCAGGTGTTTTTCTGAAACTCTTGCTTTTTTGATGATCCAACAGATGTTGACAATTTGATCTCTGGTTCCTCTGCCTTTTCTGAATCCAGCTTGAACATCTGGAAGTTCACGGTTCATGTACTGTTGAAGTCTCGCTTGGAAAATTTTGAGATTTACTTTGCTAGCATGTGAGATGAGTGCAATTGTGTGGTAGTTTGAACATTCTTTGGCATTGCTTTTCCTTGATATTAGAATGAAAACTGATCTTTTCCAGTCCTGTGGCCACTGCTGAGTTTTCCAAATTTGCTGGCATATTGAGTGCAGCACTTTCATGGCCATCATTTAGGATTTGAAATAGTTCAGCTGGAATTCCATCACCTCAACTAGCTTTGTTCATAGTGATGCTTCCTAAGGCCCACTTGACTTTGCATTCCAGGATGTCTCACTGTAGTGAGTGATCACACCATCGTGATTATCTTGGTCATGAAGATCTTTTTTTGTATAGTTCTTCTGTGTACTCTTGCCACCTCTTCTTAATCTCTCCTGCTTCTGTTAGGTCCATACCATTTTTGTCCTTTATTGAGCCCATCTTTGCATGACATGTTCCCTTGGTATCTCTAATTTTGTTGAAGAGATCTCTAGTCTTTCCCATTCCATTGTTTTCCTCTCTTTCTTTGCATTGATCACCGAGGAAGGCTTTCTTATCTCTCCTTTCTATTCCTTGGAACTCTGCATTCAGATGGGTATATTTTTCCATTTCTCCTTTGCCTTTAGCTTCTCTTCTTTCATCAACTATTTGCAAGGCCTCCTCAGACAACCATTTTGCTTTTTTTGCATTTCTTTTTCTTTGGGATGATCTTGATCACTGCCTCCTGTACAATGTCACAAAGCTCTGTCCATAGTTCTTCAGGCATGCTGTCTATCAGCTCTAATCCTTTGAATCTATTTGTCACTTCCACTGTATAATCATAAGGGATTTAATTTCAGCGGTACCTGAATGGTCTAGTGGTTTTCCCTTCTTTCTTCAATTTAAATCTGAATTTGTCAATAAGAAGTTCATGGTCTGAGCCACAGTCCGCTTCTGGTCTTATTTCTCTGATGACTGTATAGAGCTTCTCCATCTTTGGCTGCAAAGAGTATAATCAATCTGATTTCAATACTGACCATCTAGTTATGTCCATGTGTAATGTCTTCTCTTGTGTTGTTGGAAGAGAGTGTTTGCTATGACCAGTGCGTTCTCTTGCAAAACTCTGTGAGCCTTAGCCCTGCTTTATTTTGTAGTCCAAGGCCAGACTTGCCTGTTACTCCAGTTATCTCTTGACTTCCTACTTTTGCATTCCAAGTCATTTAATGAAAATGATATCTTTTTGTGTGTGTGTTAGTTCTAGAGGGTCTTGTAGTTCTTCATAGAATTGTTCAACTTCATCCTCTTCAGGATAACTGGTTGGGGCATAGACTTGGATTACTGTGATATTGAATGGTTTGCCTTGGAAATAAACAGAGATCATTCTGTCATGTTTGAGACTGCACCCAAGTATACTGTGGCTCATACTCTTTTGTTGACTATGATGGCCACTCCATCTCTTCTAAGGTATTCTTGCCCACAGTAGTAGATATAGTGGTCATCTGAATTAATACAGCCATTCCAGTCCATGGTAGTTCACTGATTCCTAAAATGTTCAGTCTTGCCTTCTCCTATTTGACCACTTCCTATTTACCCTGATTCATGGACCTAACATTCCAAGTTCCTATGCAGTATTGCTCTTAGCACCAGACTTTACTTCCATCACCAGTCACATCCACAGCTGGGCATTGTTTTCACTTTGACTCCATCTCTTCATTTTTTCTGGTGTTATTTCTCCATTCTTCTCCGGTAGCATATTGTGCACCTACTAACCTGGGACGTTCATCTTTCAGTGTCATATATGTTTGACTTTTCATGCTGTTCATCGGGTTCTAAAAAGGCAAGAATACCAAGGTGGTTTGCCGTTGCCTTCTCCAGTGGGCCACGTTTTGTCAGAACTCTCCACAATGACCCATGTGTCTTGGGTGTCCTTACACAGCCTGGCTCATAGTTTCATTCAGTTAGACAAGGCTGTGGTCCATGTGATCAGTTTGATTAGTTTCCTGTGACTGTGGCTTTCTTTCTTCTGCTTTTGGAAGGATTAGGAAAGAAGCTTCCTGATGGGAGAGACTGACTGTAGGGGTTGGGTGGGGAATGGGTCTTGTTCTGATGGGCAAGGCCATGCTCAGTAAATCTTTAATTCAGTTTTCTGTTGATGTGTGGGGCTGTGTTCCCTCCCTGTTGTTCGACCTGAGATCAAACTAAGGTGGACTTAATTAAGAAAATGGTGCCCTCCTTCAAAAGGTCCTGTGCATTCACTGCTAGACTCAGTTCCCCTGACCCTGCAGCAGGCCACCCCTAACCCACGCCTCTGCCAGAGTCTCCTGGACATGCACAGACAAGTCTGGGTCAGTCTCTTTTGGGGTCCTTTCTCCTGGGTCCTGGTGCACACAAGGTTTTGTTTGTGCTCCAAGAGTCTGTTTCTCCAGTTCAGTGAAAGTTCTGTATTCAAATCCCACTCTCCTCCAAAGTCAAAAGCTCTGGGGATTTTGCCAGGTACCCAGGTTGGGAACTCTGTTGTGGTTCCTTAAACTTCCTTAACAGTGTGAAAATTTCTTTGGTATAATTATTCTGCAGTTTGTGGGTTGTCTGCTTAGCGACTTCTGGTGGGGTTAATGGTGACCTCCTCTAAGAGGGCTTATGCCACACCCAAGAGTGCTGCACCCAGAGACCCTGCACCTGCAGTCGGCCACTGCTGACTCATGCCTCTGCAGGAGACACTCAAACACTCAAACTGTGGCTCAGATCATGAACTCTGCTTTGCCAAATTCAGACTTAAATTGAAGAAAGCAGGGAAAACCGCTAGACCATCCAGGTATGACCTAAATCAAATCCCTTACTATTATACAGATAGATTCAAGGGATTAGATCTGATAGACAGCGTGCCTGAAGAACTATGGATGGAAGTTCATGACATTGTACAGGAGGCAGTGATCAAGACCACCCCCAAGGAAAAGAAATGCAAAAATGTGAAACGGTTGTCTGAGGAGGCCTTATAAATAGTTGAGGAAAGAAGAGAAGCTAAAGGCAATGGAGAAAAGGAAAGATATACCCATTTGAATACAGAGCGCCAAAGAATAGCAAGGAGAGATAAGAAAGCCTTCCTCAGTAATCAGTGCCAGAAATAGAGGAAAATAATAGGATGGGAAAGGCTAGAGATCTCTTCAAGAAAATTAGAGATACCAAGGGAACATTTCTTGCAAAGATGAACACAATAAAGGACAGAAATGGTATGGACCTAACAGAAGGAGAAGATACTAAGAAGAGGTGGCAAGAATACACCGAAGAGCTATACAAAAAAGATCTTCATGACCCAGATAACCATGATGGTGTGATCACCCACTACAGTGAGACATTGTAGAGTGTGAAGTCAAGTGGGCCTTATGAAGCATCACTACAAACAAAGCTAGTGGAGGTGATGGAATTTCAGCTGAGCTATTTCAAATCCTAAAAGATGATGCTGTGAAAGTGCTACACTCAATATGCCAGCAAATTTGGAAAACTCAGCAGTGGCCACAGGACTGGAAAAGGTCAGTTTTCATTCCAATCCCGAAGAAAGGCAATGACAAAGAATGCTCAAACTACTGCACAATTGCACTCATCTCACACACTAGTAAAGTCATTCTCAAAATTCTCCAAGCCAGGCTTCGGCAATATGTGAACCGTGAACTTCCAGATGTTCAAGCTGGATTTAGAAAAGGCAGAGGAACCAGAGATCAAATTGTCAACATCTGTTGAATTATCAAAAAAGCCAGAGAGTTCCTGAAAATACATCTATATCTGCTCTATTGACTATGCCTTTGACTGTGTGGCTCACTACAAACTGTGGGAAATTCTTTAAGAAATAGGACTTACCGGACCACCTTACCTGTCTCCTGAGAAATCTGTGTATAGGTCAAGAAGCAACGATTAGAGCCAGACATGGAGCTAAAGACTGGTTCCAAATCAGGAAAGGAGTATGTCAAGGCTGTATATTGTCACCATGCTTATTTAACTTATATGCAGTGGACATCATGAGAAATGCCAGGCTGGATGAAGTATAAGCTGGAATCAAGATTGCCAGGAGAAATATCAGTAACCTCAGATATGCAGATGACACCACCCTTATGGCAGAAAGTGAAGAGGAACTAAGGAGCTTCCTGATAAAAGTGAAAGAAGAGAGTGAAAAAGCAAGCTTAAAACTCAACATTCAAAAAACTAAGATCATGGCATCTGGTCCAATCACTTCTTGACAAAGATGGGAAAACAGTGGAAACAGTGGCAGACTTTATTTTCTTGGGCTCCAAAATCACTGCAGATTATAGCCTTGAAATTAAAAGACTCTTGCTCCTAGGGGGAAAACTTTTGAGTATCCTAGACAGCATTTATTAAAAAGCAGAGATATTACTTTTCTGGCAAACGTCCATCAAATCAAAGCTATGGTTTTTCCAATGTGAGAATGGATATATATGGATGTGAGAGTTGAAGTATAAAGAAAGCTGAGTGCTAAACAATTGATGCTTTTGAACTGTGGTGTTAGAGAAGACTCTTCAAAGTCACTTGGGCAGCAAGGAAATCTAACCAGTGAATCCTCAAGGAAATCAGAGCTGAATATTCATTGGAAAGTCTGATGCTGAAGCTGAAACCCCAATACTTTGGCCATGTGATGCGAAGAACTGACTCACTGGAAAAGACCCCGATGCTGGGAAAGATTGAAGGCAGGAGGAGAAGGTGATGACAGAGGATGAGATGGTTGGATGGCATCACTGAGTCGATGGACATGAATTTGAGTGAGCTGTGGATGTTGCTGATGGACAGGGAAGCCTGGGTGCTGTAGTCCATGGGGTCACAAAGAGTCAGACATGACTGAGTGACTTTCATTTCACTTCAGCAAGATTGAGTTACTGTTGCAGAGCTTTTTGTTTCATCGTGCCACGATAGCTGGCAGTGGCCCTTAAATAAAAGACAGGTATTGTAAAATTCAGAGAAACCCGTTAAAGTTAATTAACTTTATCACCACAGTTTTTCCCAGCTGTCAATTAACTGTGTTTCCATAAAGAGAAATTCTTCCTGCACAGTAGTAATTCTTTTAATCAGAGTAACAACAATGTAAGTGTGATATGTCATTATGTTTTATTAAGCAAATCTAACCAGCATCTATAGTGTTGTTCCTGAACAAGGCAAACAAAGAAACCCTGTGAGGACTCAATTGGCACTGGGGTGTGATGCTGGTGTCTAGACAGGGAGCCACTCCAGATCCAGTTATCATGGGTGCCTTCCTTCATCTGTCCAGCTTAGTTGGATGAAATCTGAGCAGGATTGCTACTGGGATCCCCCTCTCCATTCCATAGCCTATCATCTTTTTTAATTAAAATATTTTTTAAATTTATGGAATTATAATTGGTTTACAGTATTGTGTTAATTTCTGCTGTACAGCAAAGTGATTCCGTTATATGTGTGTGTTACACACACGCATTCTTTTTCATATTCTTTTCCATTATGGCTTATCACAGGATATTGAATATGGTTCCCTATGCTATCAGAAGGCCCTTGTTGTTTATCCGTTCTGTATGAAAGAGTTTGCATCTGACAATTCCAGACTCCTAATCCTTCCCTACCTCTCCCTCCCACTGTCATTTGACTACTGTTCTCACTCATGTTTCCCTCGGAGAAAGCCTTAGGGACTTGGGTGCCAACTGTCCGATTGGGAGATACAGGAAATACCAGGGGCATAGGGGTCTGAGATCAGACAGGGAAGAAAGTCAGTGCAGGACAGAGGCCATGTTGCTAGGCGAGTTTGCTCTGGGAGCAGCTGGAGGTCTGTCTGAAACTCTAGGAGACGATGAAGAACAAGCCCCAGGAGAGAGGGAGAAGGTGCTGGGGAGGATCACTGTCACCTTCCCGTGCTGCGTGGTCAGTGGTTGCTTCTGTGAGATGTTTTGGCTTCACTTCTATACCATGGGAGCAGGCTTATTACTAAAAAAAAAAGCCACCCAAACTGGAAAATTAAGTGTGTCCTAGAATCTCCTCCTACTCAGATATGGTTGAAAAAGTGGCTTATTATGAATAACAAAGACATTTCTCTCCCTTCTATCACTCAGGAAATTACAAGAGTTGTAGGAGCTCTGTGCCAGGAACGAAGGACCAAGACCAAATATATATTTCTTATAAAATCACAACCCCTATTAAATTGGTTATGTAAATTAATTCCCCCAATATTCTTGGAATCCCCGCACCTTCTGTCTCCACCATGTTTTCTTGGGTTCTCAGCATCTTTCCTCTGGGTCGTTGCAGTCACCATGGTACTTGTGTAGCAACTGTGCTTGCCACTTCTGAGTTTTCATCTGTGTTTCTCCTAGTAATACTTTTTTTGAGGGGAAGATAAAACTTTCCCTCATAGCTCAGTCGGTAAAGAATCTGCCTGCAAGGCAGGAGACCCGGGTTCGATTCCTGGGTTGGGAAGATCCCCGGAAAAGGAAGTGGCAATCCACTCCTGTATTCTTGCCTGGAAAATCCCATGGACAGAGGAGCCTGGTGGGCTATAGTCCACGGGTTGCAAGACTTGGACATGACTTAGCGACTAAACCACCAAAACTTTAAAATTGTTCACACACACAAAGCATATAACAATAACAAATAAAGTTAATCCTTGAACAGAGATTAGTGGCACTGATCCTCCTTGGAGTTGGAAATCTTAGTTTAATTTATGATCTTTCTTCCATATGCACAAGCATATGCTACATGGAAAAAAAGTGACTCTGCCAACGGGATTAAATTAAGAACCTTGGATGGAGAGATTATCCTGGATTATCTGACTGGAAGCAATGTACTCACAAGAGTCTTTAGAAGCAGAGGAGAGAGGCGTGGATATGTCAGAGAGATGAGATGAAAGAAGGTTCTAAAAATAGGTTTTTAAGAACACTGTTGCTATTTTGGTTGGATTACTTTGAATTTATAGGTTAATTTTTGGAGAACTGACATTTTTATAGCATTGAGTTTTACCATCCATGAACTTGGTTTTTCTATTACTGAAGTCTCTTTTGTCTTTGAATAATATGTTATAATTGTACCTATCATGTAAGAATATGAAAAATTTTTATAGTGCTTTGAAAAAACTCTAAGTCGGTAATTCCTGGCATCTAGAGATACAACTTTTAATAAAGACTTTATACCTACTAGTATTTCTGAACTTTTCTATCACACTATTAATTTATGTTGAACTTTTTATGTTGATAGTTATAGCAATTGCATCATCTTTGAACAATGAATATTTTGTTTATTTGCAGTATTTATATTTTAAATCTTCTTTCTCATCTTCATAGGCTCCTTTTAGGACCTCTTGTATAATACTAAATGAACATTCAGAGTGAGTATCTTCTTCCTATGTATGTTTTAAAGGAAATGGCCCCATTGTTTAACTATATGAATATATTTGCTCAGTGAGGTTTTTTTTCTTCCTTTTATTTTTTTTGAAATTTTTCCCAGTGAGGTTTTAACAAGTTTATTTCCATTCTTAGTTTGCCTTTGCAATTATTTGGTTTTTAATAAACAGATATTGGTTTTATGAAATGACTTTCTGTATCTGTTGAAAATGATGTTTTTCCTCTAATAGTTTATATCAAATTACATTATTAGATTTTTTAATGAAAAAGTTATTTCCTTTCCTAGAATAAATCCAACCCTTCCAAAATGTTGTTTTTATATGGTTGTAAAGGTGTCTGTGTACAAAAAAAGCAGGATTATCTTTACTAATAATTTATTTGGATTTTTGTTCCTATAGCTATAAACTGATACAGATAATCTGAAGTCTATTTCTTTGTACTCTTATCTTTAAATTTACGTATCAATGTTATATCAGTCTCAAAATAGGAAAAAGAGAGGAAATAAAAGGATGAGGAGAGAGAGAGAGAGAAAAACAAAAGAAAGGATGGGAGAGAGAGTGAAGAGGAAAAAAGAATGAGATGAAACTAGAATGGTGAATCATTGGTGACTATGGGAATACGGGCTTCTTTGTAGTAGTATCTCTGCTTTAAGGAGAAATAGAGGCAAATTATTTTTTAGTTGAGAGAGCTCTAGAATAATTTTATCTATAGAGCTACCATCGGAGAAGGCAATGGCAAGCCACTCCAGTACTCTTGCCTAGAAAATCCCATAGATGGAGGAGCCTGGTAGGCTGCAGTCCGTGGGGTCGCTACGAGTCTGACACGACTGAGCGACTTTACTTTCACTTTTCACTTTCACACATTGGAGAAGGCCCACTCCAGTGTTCTTGCCTGGAGAATCCCAGGGACGGGGGAGCCTGGTGAGCTGCCGTCTATGGGATCACACAGAGTCGGACACGACTGAAGTGACTTAGCAGCAGCAGCAGCAGCATAGAGCTACCATAGCATATAATTTCAAAGTATATCTTGAGGATATTTCATTTCTTGATTACGTATTTTCAAGCAATTTCATAAGTGGTCACATTTTCTATGGAAATATTGTAGATCTGGAGGGTATTTGTTGTGAGATCACACATTTACACAGAATAATAGTTGAATAAATAAAACAAACCTTATTAATTTCTCTAGCAGTCCTAATATTCCCTTGGGTGAGACAGGGGCTCATTCTGCTAGCTGTCATCTCTCAGTTATTCTAGTTTAAACTCTCAATTTTTCACAATTCAGTCTCTTTTCTTTTCCCACCTCCCTTTGGGTCCTCTTAAATGCTGCATCAAGGAGAGAGTTCTGTGGCATATGACCCGAATCCTTAGAGACTCTATTCTCGAATTATCAGTGGGTTTTACCTTGGGTGATTTATCTCTTCTGATTCCTGGACTGGTATCTGCTGAGGCGCAACTGGACCTGCCTTGCTTTCTGAATTGTCTTTCAGGGTCTAACCATTGGCCCCTGCCATAGAGGACACTCAGGCTTTCTTATCACATGTTCAAGCTATTGCCACACATCTCTGAAACACAGAGGTATATTGACATTCTCCAGAAAACATAAGATCTTAGGTTTACCTCGTATAGATGCTATTTTTCCAGTGCACATTTGATAAGACAACATGGATGCATGAGGCTTTTAGAGAAATGCCCTCCCCTTATTGCTGCACCTATAAGATAGACCCATTCATCCTTCTCCTGATGTTATCAGATTCTCCAATAACTCTATGTGTGCTCAGTCTCTTAATTGTGTCTGACTCTTTGCAACCGCATAGACTGTAGCCTGCCAGGCTCCTCTGTCCATGGAATTTACCAGGCAAGAATACTGGAGTGGGTTGCCATTTCCTACTCCAGGGGATCTTCCCAACCCAGGGATCAAACCCGTGTCTCTTGGGTGTCATGCATTGTCAGGCAGATTCTTTACCACTGCACCCCCTGGTGGCTCTATCCTTCTATAGGAGTTGGAATATTTAGTAGACTCCTTTCCCTGCTTCCCACACTGAGAACTGATATGCTAGCCTAAGAAGAGTAGCACAGACAGGTGCTTTAACCTCTTCATACTCCTTTCTTGTCCTAGAAATCATCTTAGTGCCCCAGAAATCTCTCTCCTAATTTATACCTGGATGGGGAACTATACTTCCTTTCTTGGTATCACATCTATCTTTGAGGGTTTATCATGAAATTGTCATGCTCTGACACCATACTATATCTGGCTGTTACATAGTGAAAATTTTCAGTTCAGTTCAGTTCAGTCGCTCAGTCGTGTCCGACTCTCCGCGACCCCATGAATCACAGCACACCAGGCTTCCCTGTCCATCACCAACTCCCGGAGTTCACTCAAACCCATGTCCACAGAGTTGGTGATGCCATCAAGCCATCTCATTCTCGGTCGTCCCCTTCTCCTCCCGCCCCCAACCTTTCCCAGCATCAGAGTCTTTTCCAGTGAGTCAACTCGTCGCATGAGGTGGCCAAAGTATAGAGTTTATAAATCTGTTTTTTATTCACAACCAACTAAGCCTTTAAAGATGAAGCATAGGCATTCTTTTATAGGTGTTGAAAACTTGAATAGTCAAGAAGATTAAGAAATATTTTGCTTCTTTAACAAATATAGGAGGATTACAGTTACCAACACCTTCTATGTTTGGTTGATAAAATGTGAACAGAATAACCAATGTCACCTCTTGAAAACATTTTAAGATAGAATGCACTATGTGCCGTGTTTCCTTTTCCTGCCTTGGCCATTATGGAAGTATGTTTCATGGAAAAGTATTGTCATCTTGGGTTCCTGAATGACTACCATGAAAAAGCCCCCTGCCTAACCCACAAACATAAAAAGTTTGTTGTATTAGCTATTAAGATCTTAGGGTTATTTATTACAGCAGTATAATGTATAGAATTGTATAATACATCCTGACTGATGCATTAACATAGAAAAACAGTCATCACATGGTTTTGTGTAACAAAAGCCAATATGAGCTTTATTATGCAAAGCTGAGTGAGTTACTATCTGGGACTTAAAGAGTGAATTCTTCCTTTGAGAAGTTTTGAGAGGCCAGAAATTTGGGGAGCAATAATTGTATTCATAATTGCCTTCTATTTTTCAAATGGCCTTTCTGTGTTGGGGGAAATTCTCTTATAAGGAATTTTTGTCATTCCAAAGTAGAAATCAGAAATGAATTCCCAGCTTCTCTTGTAGCTAGGTTGTAGATGTTTGACATACCTATACCTGTGGGAGATATTGGTTTGGAAGTGGGGGACAGAATAAAGTTATTTTGAGTAGGATTCAATTTTGCTCATGGTGCAGTCTCTGGATTTGGGAGATGGTAGTGGTTTCACATGCTTGTCATGGAGTGGTGTAGCAGTGGGATTCTATTTCTGTATCTCTACCTATTTATAGATGTGTTACAAGAAATTGACTTATTCAATTATGTGAGTTAAAAGATCTAGTTTGAAATCTGTAGGACAGGCAGCCAGGAAGAATAGAGCATAAGCAAGATGGAACCCCATGAGCTGGGCCAAAACTGTTGCAAACAGGCCGAATTTCCTCTTACTTTTTCAGGAAGGCCTCATCCATGTGTTCTAGGTCTCCTAACTGATTCATTAAGGCCCAGGTTATCCTTGATAATCTCCCTCACTTAAAGTCAACTGATTAGGGACTTTAATTACACCTTCCGCATCCATTCATAGCAACATTTAGGTGAATATTTAGTTAAATAACTCAGGACTGTAGCCTAACTCAGTTGACATATCTAAAAAATCCATCACCAAGTGGCATTACATGTGGCAGAAGTTACAGAAAAGCCAAGGTCCTTCCTTTCAGTGTGATGTGACAGTGGCATTGGTTTCTCTTTCTTTTTAAATCCAGCCTATTCTGCAGCATTGCTTGTGTATTCTTTTTTTTTTCCCAAGAAGCTCAGTTTTGTCTGTTTCTGTAGCTAAACATTAATTCTGAAAGCTACTAATATCTTTTCATAAATACCTTTCTAGTTAATCTAGGTGACTAGATTTTGTTTGCTCTAGCTAAAGCATCTGACCAATAGTAAAGTATCTCTCTCATAGGGAGAAAAATCACCTTTTCTTGTAAGACTAAGGTCCTTGGTCAAAATGACAGTACAGAGATTTCTGTGTTCTGTTCACAGGCTGGCTGTTTTTATTTAGGCCATGTTCTTTTGCTTTTAGGTTAGTAAATTCTTGAAGTCATGACCTCTCTATGGAAGATACTTCCCTGCTCTGCTCCTCTATTTTTCTCTGTGGGTGTCTTTGCAACATAAACTGTTGGTGTCGTTACTGGAGATTGGAATGGAAATGTCAATATCTCCCCTTTTTGCTTAGTGTGCTGACAAGAGAGGCCAAACTACAGATTATGTGGAAGTGGAAGTTGAAGAGGAAGAAGAAGAAGAATATAATTGAACAGCAGACTAGAGAATGAAGTTTCTATTTTAATAGAGAAACTATTAATGATAGGTTTTAAATTTTGTTCCAAAATATATATGTATTGTATTTTGTTTGGCTCAGTTCAGTTCAGTTGCTCAGTCGTATCTGACTGTTTGTGGCTCAGTTCTTATTAAAGACTTTTTATGAAATATCACAATCCTACTCAAATGCTCTCACTCTAACTTCTACCTTTATATATTTATATATAAATATATATTGAAACATGCATATGTTGACTAAAGCATCCCCCTCTATTACTCACAATAGAATGGGAAAGACTAGAGATCTCTTCAAGAAAATTAGAGATACCAAGGGAACATTTCCTGCAAAGATGGAAATTGTCTCATTGCAGTGTTCCTGTTCTTGAGATTATGTAGCATTGCTGCTTGACAAAGCTGTACTCACAGCATGAAAAATATAAATATACATATGTAACATACATTAAGCCAATGTATTTATATGTTTAGGTTCCACTCCTGTCTAAAACATTTTATCTCCATACTTGATTCATATGGGATGGGCACAATAAAGGACAGACATGGTATGGACCTAACAGAAGCAGAAGATATTAAGAAGAGGTGGCAAGCATACACAGAAGAACTATACAAAAAAGATCTTCATGACCCAGATAACCATGATGGTGTTATCACTCACCTAGAGCCAGACAACCTGGAATGCAAAGTCAAGTGGGCCTTAGGAAGCATTACTACGAACAAAGCTAGCGGAGGTGATGGAATTTCAGCTGAGCTATTTCAAATCCTAAAAGATGATGCTGTGAAAGTGCTGCACTCAATATGCCAGAAAATTTGGAAAATGCAGCAGTGGCCACAGGAATGGAAGAAGTCAGTTTTTATTGCAATCCAAGTTGACTCATTGGAAAAGACTCTGATGCTGGGAAAGGTTGGGGGCGGGAGGAGAAGGGGACGATGGAGAATGAGATGGCTGGATGGCATCACCGACGCTGTGGACCTGAGTTTGAGTGTACTCCGGGAGTTGGTGTTGGACAGGGAGGCCTGGCGTGCTGTGATTCATGAGGTCGCGGAGAGTCGGACATGACTGAGCGACTGAACTGAACTGAACTGAACTGAAAGAAGGGCAGTTGGTGATAGACAGGGAGGCCTGGCGTGCTGTAACTCATGGGGTTGCAAAGAGTAGCACACGACTGAGCGACTTAACTGAACTGAAAGAAGAGCAATGCCAAAGTATGTTCAAGTGAAAAAATGAAAGTGAAAGTTGCTTAGTCATGTCCGACTTTTGCGACCCCATGTACAATAAAGTCCATGGAATTCCCTAGGTCAGAATAATGGGGGTGGGTAGCCTTTCCCTTCTCTAGGGAATCTTCCCAACCCAGGGATCCAACCCAGGTCTCCCACATTGCAGGCGGATTCTTTACCAGCTGAGGCACAAGGGAAGCCCAAGAATATTCAAACTATGCACAACTGCACTCATCTCACACACTAGCAAAGTAAAGCTCAAAATACTCCAAGCAAGGCTTCAACAGTACGTGAACTGTGAACTTCCAGATGTTCAAGCTGGATTTAGAAAAGCCAGAGGAACCAGGAATCAAATTGCCAACATCTGCTGGATCATAGAAAAATCCAGAGATTACCAGAAAAACACCTACTTCTGCTTTATTGATTATGCCAAAGCCTTTTGCTGTGTAGATCACAACAAACTGTGGAAAATTCCTCAAGAGATGGGACTTACCAGACTACCTGACCTGCATCCTGAGAAATCTGTATGCAGGATAAGAAGCAAAAGTTAGAATTGGACATGGAACAACAGACTGGTTCCAAATTGGGAAAGGAGTATGTATAGTTTCACCATGCTTATTTAACTTATATGCAGAGTACATCATGTGAAATGCCAGGCTGGATGAAGCACAAGCTGGAATCAAGATTACCGGGAGAAATATCAATAACCTCAGATACACAGATGACACCACCTTTATGCCAGAAAGTGAAGAAGAACTAAAGAGCTTCCTGATGAAAGTGAAAGAAGAGAGTGAAAAACTGGTTTAAAAGTCAACATTCAGAAAACTAAGATCATGGCCTCCGGTCTGATCACTTCATGACAAATAGATGGGGAAACAGTGGAAACAGTGAGAGAACTGACAGAAGAACTGACTTCTTCAGAGAACTGACAGAAGAACTGCAAAGAACTGATTCATTGGAAAAGACCCTGATTCTGGGAGTGATTGAAGGCAGGAAGAGAAGGGGATGACAGAGGATGAGTTGGTTAGATGGCATCATTGACTCGATGGACATGAGTTTGAGCAAGCTCTGCTACTGCTGCTAAGTCACTTCAGTCGTGTCTGACTCTGTGCAACCCCATAGATGGCAGCCCACCAGGCTCCCCCGTCCCTGGGATTCTCCAGGCAAGAACACTGGAGTGGGAGTTGGTAATGAAGTGCTGCAGTCCATGGGGTCTCAAAGGGTTGGACAGTACTGAGTGACTGAACTGAACTGATTATTATTATTATTACTTACAACAAGATGACAAAGAACACAGCTTATGGAGAGTGCCTAGTTTTGTATTGTTGTTAAATTTATTTTTATTTTTTTATTGTGGTAAATGTATATTATATAGCATGTACCATTTTAACATTTTTAAAGTGTTCACTCCTATAGCATTAAGTACATTTACATTCTTGTGCAACCATCACTACTATCCATCTTCGACCTTTTTCATTTTCCCATCAGTTCAGTTCAGTTACTCAGTCGTGTCTGACTCTTTGAGACCCCATGGACTGCATCATGCCAGGCTTCCCTGTCCATCACCGACTCCCAGAGCTTATTCAAATTCATGTTCCTCGAGACAGTGATTCCATCCAACCATCTCATCCTCTGTCGTCCCCTTCTCCTCCCACCTTCAGTCTTTCCCAGCATCAAGGTCTTTTCCAATGAGTCAGTTCTTTGCATCAGGTGGATAAATTATTGAAGCTTTAGCTTCAGCATCAGTCCTTCCAATATTCAGGACTGATCCTTTAGGATGGACTGGTTGGATCTTCTTGCAGTCCAAGGGACTTTGAAGATCCTTCTCCAACAACACAGTTCAAAAGTGTCAATTCCTCAGCACTCGGCTTTCTTTATAGTCTAGCTCTCACATCCATACATGACTTCTGGAAAAACCAGAGCTTTGACAAGATGGACCTTTGTTGGCAAAGTAATGTCTCTGCTTTATAACATGCTATCTTTGTTGGTCATAGCTTTTCTTCCAAGAAGCAAGCGTCTTTTAATTTCATGGCTGCAATCATCATCTGCAGTGATTTTGGAACCCAAGAAAATAAATTCTGTCACTGTTTCCATTGTTTCCCCATCTATTTGCCATGAAGTGATGGGACCAGGTGCTGTGATTTTAGTTTTGTGAATGTTGAGTTTTAAGCCAACTTTTTCACTTTCCTCTTTCACTTTCATCAAGAGGCTCTTTAGTTCTTCTTCAGTTTCTGCCATAAGGGTGGTGTCATCTGTGTATCTGAGGTTATTGATATTTTCATTTTCCCATAGTAGAACACTGTACCCATTAAAATATAACTCTCCATTTCCCCCCTTTCCCAGTTCCTGCCAGCCACCGTCCTACTTTATGTCTCTATGAATTTGAGTACTTCATGTAAGTGGAATCTTATAACATTTGTCCTTTCGTGTCCAGATTATTTCCCCCAGCAGGATGTCTTCTAGGTCATCCATGTTGTAGGATGTATGAAAGTTTTATTCCTTTTTAAGACTGAATAATAGTCCATTGATTGTATATACCATGTTTGTTTATCCATTCTTCTGTCAATAGAACATTTGAGTTGTTTCCACTTTTCAGATATTGTGAGTAATGCTGCTATGAAATGGGTTACAAACATCTGAGTCCCTGCTTTCAGTTAGTTTTTGTGTATATCCAGAAGTGAAATTGCTGAATCATGTTAATTGTATGTTGAATTGGCTTAAAAAGTGCCATACTGGTTTCCACAGCCTCTGTACCATTTTACATTCCCATCAGCAGTGCGAAAACATTTCACATCCTTGACAAAACTTGTTTTCAATAACCATCTTAAGAGGTGTAAAGTTTTATCAAGTATATTTTCTGTATTCTTGATGCGTTGGTATTTGGCTTCTGATCCTAGAGATGCTGTCCCTCCTTGGGCTAGCCAGAGCCTAGAGAGAGCAAATGATTCCCCTGTGAGTATATCTTTGACATAAAAACCAACAATTCAGAGTGTGCAAACCCCCCTCCCCCATCCCATTAGGAAATTCTCCCACACCAAGTCAATATTCTTCCTGTTCTGAATCACCCATGGCCACCCTGTGGAGCATCCCTATAGTCTAGAGCCTGGTGAAATCATTCAAAATAGCCAATCCTAAACTGAGCCTCCTGGCCCATTTCTCCCCAGGAAGACCTCAATAAAGACTCTGGGTCCTGCTCTCCTCTCTTCCTTCCTCCTAACTCACCTCTGTGCTTCCACATGTGGTCTTGAATGGCTTGACATACTGTTTCTTGAAATCTGTGAGTATAAACTTCTTCATAACAATCATTTTCTTGTCCATGTATCTTATTGTACCTGGTTAAAATAGACTTCAGGTACATTTTTAGAGCAAGATGTTATCTCATTGTGGTTGTAATATGCATTTCCCTAATGATTAGTGTTGACCGTCTGGTGATGTCCATGTGTAGAGTCTTCTCTTGTGTTGTTGGAAGAGGGTGTTTGCTATGACCAGTGCGTTCTCTTGGCAAAACTCTATTAGCCTTTGCCCTGCTTCATTTCATGTTCCAAGGCCAAATTTGCCTGTTACTCCAGGTGTTTCTTGACTTCCTACTTTTGCATTCCAGTCCCCTATAATGAAAAGGACATCTTCTTTGGGTGTTAGTTCTAAAAGGTCTTGTAGGTCTTCATAGACCGTTCAACTTCGGCTTCTTCAGCATTACTGGTTGGGGCATAGACTTGGATTACTGTAATATTGAATGGTTTGCCTTGGAAACGAACAGAAATCATTCTGTCGTTTTTAAGATTGCATCCAAGTACTGCATTTCGGACTCTTTTGTTGACCATGATGGCTACTCCATTTCTTCTAAGGGATTCCTGCCCACAGTAGTAGATATAATGGTCATCTGAGTTAAATTCACCCATTCCAGTCCATTTTAGTTCACTGATTCCTAGAATGTCTATGTTCACTCTTGCCATCTCCTGTTTGACCACTTCCAATTTGCCTTGATTCATGGACCTAACATTCCAGGTTCCTATGCAATATTGCTCTTTACAGCATCGGACCTTGCTTCTATCACCAGTCACATCGACAACTGGGTATTGGTTTTGCTTTGGCTCCATCCCTTCATTCTTTCTGGAGTTAATTCTCCACTGATCTCCAGTAGCATACTGGGCAACTACTGACCTAGGGAATTCCTCATTCAGTATCCTATCATTTTGACTTTTGATACTGTTCATGGGGTTCTCAAGGCAAGTATACTGAAGTGGTTTGCCATTCCCTTCTCCAGTGGACCACATTCCATCAGACCTCTCCACCATGACCCTTCTGTCTTGAGTGGCCCCACACGGCATGGCTTAGTTTCATTGAGTTAGATAGGGCTACGGTCTATATGATCAGATCAACTAGTTTTTTGTGATTATGATTTCAGTGTGTCTGCCCTCTAATGCCCCCTCCCAATACCTACCGTCTTATTTGGGTTTCACTTACCTTGGTTGTGGAATATCTCTTCACAGCTGCTCCAGGAAAGCGAAGATTCAGAAATTCTGCTCCATTCAGAAAATGAAGATCATGACATCTGGTCCCACCACTTCATGGGAAATAGATGGGGAAACAGTGGAAACAGTGTTAGACTTTATTTTTTTGGGCTCCAAAATCACTTCGGATGCTGATTGCAGCCATGAAATTAAAAGACGCTTGCTCTTTGGAAGTAAAGTTATGACCAGCCTAGATAGCATATTAAAAAGCAGAGACATTACTTTGCCAACAAAGGTCCATCTAGTCAAGGCTATGGTTTTTCCTGTGGTCATGTATGGATGTGAGAGTTGGACTGTGAAGAAAGCTGATCGCCGAAGAATTGATGCTTTTGAACTGTGGTGCTGGCGAAGACTCTTGAGAGTCCCTTGGACTGCAAGGAAATCCAATCAGTCCATTCTAAAAGAGATCAATCCTGGGTTTTCATTGGAAGGACTTATGCTAAAGCTGAAACTGCAATACTTTGGCCACCTCATGTGACTAGTTGACTCACTGGAAAAGAGTCTGATGTCAGGAGGGATTGGGGGTAGGAGGAGACGGGGACGGCAGAGAATGAGATGGCTGGATGGCATCACCGACTCGATGGACATGCGTTTGAGTGAACTCCGGGAGTTGGTGATGGTCAGGGAGGCCTGGTGTGCTGTGGTTCATGGGGTCGCAAAGAGTCGGACACGACTAAGCGACTGAACTGAACTGAATGATTAGTGTTGTTGAGCATCTTTTTATATGATTATTGGTCATTTCCTTTTCTTTGGAGAAGTATCTATTTAAGCTTCTTTTTAAACTGAGTTGTTGGCTTTTGGTTGTTGTTGAGTTCTAGGAGGTCTTTAGATATTCTGGGTATTATTTTGAAATTTGCACATATTTTTCCCATTCTGTGTGTTTCCTTTTTACCCTGTAATACTGTCCTTTGATGGACCTGACATTTAAATTTTGATGAAGGCTGGTTTGTCCATTTTTTTTCCTTTGTTGCTTGGCTTTGGTGTGATATCTGAGAATGAATGCCAATTCTAAGTTTAATTTGCTGGCATGACGTTTTTTCTTATTGTCTCTTCATACCTTTTTGCTATATGTTTGTCTAGAAACTGTGTGATATCACTTCTCTCATTCTTGACATGGTTAATTATGCCTTCACTTTCCTCATCAGTGCCGCTGGGTTTATCATTCTTACTGCTGTATTTAAAGAACCAGATTTTAGTTTCATTGACTATCTCTACTTTCTTGTTTTATTTAATTTGTTTATTCTTTAGTTGTTATAAGTCTTTCTCGTGCTTAATTTGGCTCTCTTTGCTCTTCTTTTTTTCTAATTTCTTTATGTAGAAGCTGTAGTCATTTGAGATCTTTCATTTTTTCTAATATTATAATTATTTATGTAAATTTATCCCTAATTACTATTAGTAGCATTGTACAAATTTTGATTTTCAACTTTATTTAGTTCAAAATACTTTATAATTTCCTTTTAAATTCTTCTCTAACCTGTGGGATTATTTTGAAGAGTGTTATTTACTTTTAAAACACTTATTACTAAATTTCCAATTTAGTTCTGTGTTGATAAAATACTTTCTGTGCTTAAGATTATTTTAAATGTATTTAGACTTATTCTTTAACCCATATTAATAATATGATCAATTTTGGTGTTTCATGTCCCCTTGAAAACCATATGCATTCTGCTGGTAGAGTATTTAATTAAGTTAAGATTGTTGATTGTGCTGTTCAAATAGTCAATTTCCTTATTTTATTAACTTGTTCTATCATTATTGATTGAGGGATAATGAAATCTCTGACTATAATTGTGGATTTGTCTGCTACAGTGTTCCATTTTAACATCCTATCACAAACAACAGCGGTGTTATCTCTATATGTATGTAAATGATTGTATATTCATTTTCTATTGATGCCTAAACAAATTACACAAACTCAGCAGTTAAAGCAACACCCTGTTATTATCTCATGGTTTCTTAGTTCATAAATCTGGATGTGGCACTACTGGGTTCTCTGCTCAGTGTTTTACCAAGTAAAATCAAAGTGTCAGCTGGGCTCAGCGCAAGTCCTCTTTCAAGTTTGTTCAGGTTGTTAGAGTTTCATCCCTTGCAACCGTTGGACTGAGGTCCCTACTTTTTTCCTGGCTGTGAGCTGGGGTAGCTCTCAGGTACTGCAACTTGTAGCCATGTCGTCCTGCACAGCACGGCAAGCTAGGTCTTCAAACCCAGCAGGAGAATTGCTCTCCTTTCTAAAAGGGTTCAGGGCCTCCTTTAAGACCTCGCTCGCATCACTAGGTCAGCCCCACCCCAGATAATCTCCCTTTTGATTAACTCACAGTCACCTGTTAGGGACCTTACTTACATCAGCAAAATCCCTTGGAATGGTCATATTATGCAATCTTCTGACAAGAGTGATACATCATATTCACAGATCCCCACCCACACCTCAATGAGTGGGAATTATAGAAAGTCATGCGCCACTGGAGGTCATTTTAGAACCTTGTCTACCACATATCATATGACTGGGAAAATCAGTGATAGTATTAATGTTTGTTACATTTGACCTGTGATGGGGTCAGGTAGAATCAATGGGAATGAGAGAAAGAAGTAAGCAACAACAAAAACAACTATAAAAAAGCAGTTCTAGGAAAATGAGAAGAAAAAGTCAAAATATAAAATAAGGTAAACATGCAGAGCCCAAAATCTACTATATAATGCAAGTATAAAACTTTAAGTAAGGGGACTTCCCTGGTGGTCCAGTGGTTAAGACAACACTTCCGCTGTAGTGGGCACAGTTTCCATCCTTGATGGGGGAGCTGAGACCCCACAAACTGTGTGGGGTGGCCAATTTTTTTTTTTTTTTACTGTAAGTAACCTTTTGAATATGCACATGACTAAGATTGGGAGCTTTATTAGAAAAATAAAATTACTTAACTTTGATTTGAGGACAGAATTATGGTTGATTTTTGCTTTGATTTTTATTTTAGTAGAAGGTTTTCAATAAAGCAAAATCATAAACAATGAACACAATGCATTTTTATATATGGCATTCATTCTGAAATATCTCTGTTAGAGATAATAGCATCTCATGGGTAAAACTTCTTTTTTTTATTATTATTTTTAGTGTTTCCCTTATCCAGAGGGTTAAAGTTTACTAAGGCAGGCAAGGGGCAGTTCCATAATGGCAGACAGAGACATAAAGGAGAAATCAGTTTCTGAAAGGTAACAGCCTACCGTGCCTTTAATTTTCCATGGGATGCCACAGTTTGAGATAATCTGATTCATCTCATCCACTAATACATGAATGAATATGGATGCTTAAGTTTGAGTTTCAGGGTTATTTGAAGATGTAGTTGTTCTTTATGGCTGCTGTTAGGCACATGGAAGCCCTGAATCTAAACAAGAATCTCTCCCTTTTTTCTCCTCCACACACATTATATTGAGCTGTCATTCACAGCCACAGCAGGAAAACAAAACTGTCTTGGAGTAACTTGGATGACAGACGCTCTCTAATGGTGTGTAGCTCTCAAAAAAAAAAAAGAAATAACATCACAACCAATCTTTGATGTGCTCAGTATTTCCAGATCCATCTTACAATGACAAATTAAAACATCTGTACAATGAACTTTGACACTGGCATGAATGCAACTATCCCTGGTCCTATATAGTTTTTCATTTTTTCTGCTCCACATCTTTGATAATACTCTCAAAATGTCCTGAATCCCTTCAAAAGCAACTCACCAACAACTGGTAGTTGAGAATAATCTCTACATTTCACAGCTCAGCCAGTTTAACCCCCTGTTGAAAGAAGTCAAAATATGAAGCTAAACCCTGAAGAGTGAAATTGTGGAAAATCAAATTCTGAAATGACTGCTTTAAAAAGCTTATTCATTGTTACAACAGCCCTGAAACACTGTACCATTCACCATAAACTGTCACTTACTAATAAACAATTGACTGTAACAATTTTTCTATGACCACAATCATTTGTTCACCTATCTCACTTTAGTTATGTTTTTTAGAAAACCAGACTGACTTTTTAAAAAATTAATTTATTTTTTATTGAAGGATAATTGTTTTACAGAATTTTGCTGTTTTCTGTCAAATCTCAGCATGAATCAGCCACAGGTATACATCTATCTGATAGAGTGCCTGATGAACTCTGGACGGAGGTTCGTGACATTGTACAGGAGACAGGGACCAAGACCATCCCCATGGAAAAGAAATGCAAAAGAGCGAAATGGCTGTCTGAGGAGGCCTTACAAATAGCTGTAAAAAGAAGAGAGGCGAAAAGCAAAGGAGAAAAGGAAAGATATAAGCATCTGAATGCAGAGTTCCAAAGAATAGCAAGGAGAGATAAGAAAGCCTTCCTCAGTGATCAATGCAAAGAAATAGAGGAAAACAACAGAATAGGAAAAACAAGAGACCTCTTCAAGAAAATTAGAGATTCCAAGGGAACTTTTCATGCAAAGATGGGCTCGATAAAGGACAGAAATGGTATGGACCTAACAGAAGCAGAAGATATTAAGAAGAGGTGGCAGGAATACACAGAAGAACTGTACAAAAAAGATCTTCACGACCAAGATAGTCACAATAATGTGATCACTGACCTAGAGCCAGACATCTTGGAATGTGAAGTCAAGTGGGCCTTAGAAAGCATCACTACGAACAAAGCTAGTGGAGGTGATGGAATTCCAGTTGAGCTATTTCAAGTCTTGAAAGATGATGCTGTGAAAGTGCTGCACTCAATATGCCAGCAGATTTGGAAAACTCAGCAGTGGCCACAGGACTGGAAGAGGTCAGTCTTCATTCCAATCCCAAAGAAAGGCAATGCCAAAGAATGCTCAAACTACCGCACAATTGCACTCATCTCACACGCTAGTAAAGTCATGCTCAAAATTCTCCAAGCCAGGCTTCAGCAGTATGTAAACCGTGAACTCCCAGATGTTCAAGCAGGTTTTAGAAAAGGCAGAGGCACCAGAGATCAAATTGCCAACATCCGCTGGATCATGGAGAAAGCAAGAGAGTTTCAGAAAAACATCTATTTCTGCTTCATTGACTATGCCAAAGCCTTTGACTGTGTGGATCACAATAAACTGTGGAACATTCTGAAAGAGATGGGAATCCCAGACCACCTGACCTGCCTCTTGAGAAACCTGTATGCAGGTCAGGAAGCAACAGTTAGAACCGGTCATGGAACAACAGACTGGTTCCAAATAGGAAAAGGAGTGCGTCAAGGTTGTATATTGTCACCTTGCTTATTTAACTTATATGCAGAGTACATCATGAGGAACGCTGGGCTGGAAGAAGCACAAGCTGGAATCAAGATTGCTGGGAGAAATATCAATAACCTCAGATATGCAGATGACACTACCCTTATGGCAGAAAGTGAAGAGGAACTCAAAAGCCTCTTGATGAAAGTGAAAGAGGAGAGTGAAAAGGTTGGCTTGAAGCTCAACATTCAGAAAACAAAGATCATGGCATCTGGTCCCATCACTTCATGGGAAATAGATGGAAAAACAGTGGAAACAGTGTCAGACTTTGTTTTTTTGGGCTCCAAAATCACTGCAGATGCTGATTGCAGCCATGAAATTAAAAGACGCTTGCTCCTTGGAAGGAAAGTTATGACCAACCTTGATAGTATATTAAAAAGCAGAGACATTACTTTGCCGACCAAGGTCCGTCTAGTCAAGGCAATGGTTTTTCCCGTGGTCATGTATGGATGTGAGAGTTGGACTGTGAAGAAAGCTGATCGCCGAAGAATCGATGCTTTTGAACTGTGGTGTTGGAGAAGACTCTTGAGAGTCCCTTATACTGCAAGGAGATCCAACCAGTCCATTCTAAAGGAGATCAATCCTGGATGTTCATTGGAGGGACTGATGCTAAAGCTGAAACTCCAATACTTTGGCCACCTCATGAGACGAGTTGACTCACTGGAAAAGACTCTGATGCTGGGAAAGGTTGGGGGCGGGAGGAGAAGGGGACGACGGAGAATGAGATGGCTGGATGGCATCACCGACTCTGTGGACATGAGTTTGAGTGTACTCCGGGAGTTAGTGATGGACAGGGAGGCCTGGCGTGCTGTGATTCATGGGGTCGCGGAGAGTCGGACACGACTGAGCGACTGAACTGAACTGAACTGAACTGATACATCTATCCCCTCCTTTTTGAACCTCCCTCCCATCTCCCAACCTATCCCACCCTTCTAGGTTGATACAGAGCTCCTGTTTGAGTTTCTTGAGTCATACAGCAAATTCCCGTTGGCTATCTAGTTTACATATGGTAATATAAGTTTCCATGTCAGTCTTTCCATACTTCTCAAGAAGTTGTGGTATATATACACAATGGAATATTACCCAGATTGACTTTTGATAACAGTAATATACCAAAAATTAGCATTTTTCCCCTCAAATCCAAGTCATAATTGGGCATAGATAATATATAAGTACAGAACTGATCCAAAACGCAAATTAACTGTAGTGTCCAGTGGAACAGAATGCATAGAAAACTCTAAGTAATTTAATTTTTCTTCTGTTATTTTGAAATTCTCAGTAGAGATTTATAAATTTCCAAAATTATGTTTCCTTTCACTAAGTATTTATTGAGTTTCCAGTTTATTGCAGGCATTTGCTTGGCATTAGGGTACAGAAACAAACAATGCAAATAGGATCTTTGCCTTCATAGGACTTGTAACCTTCCTCCAGAGACATTTAGCAGTTGCTTTAGGGTATATGTAAGTTATGGTCGTGATTTTCCACTTGCATTTGGTGGGAATCCATTGGTGCATTTCATTGGTCAGACAGTCTACATTCACTACGTGATGTGCCAGGCATCGTGTTGAAATTACATAAATACAAAAGGAACTAAAAAAGCAGCTGGAATTACTCTTAAATGTAATTATACTTCCACATGATACATTTAGAACTTGTACCATGTAAAATGTAGAGAATTATTGAAGAAAATATAGCATACTCTTGCCTGTTATGTATGTGTGTATATATGTATCTATGCCTGTAGGTGTATATGCATAGTGTATGTACACATATGTGTATATGCATGTATTCTACATATCTATTTCCAGACCTACCTACTTATTGATGGGAAAGGAAGACAAGATTGCACAAGGAGGATTCCAACCCTTAAACTGTATCCAGGGAGTGAAAATGGGAGCCATTAAAGATGATTTTTCCAAGTCTTTCATCTTTCCACCATTACTTGAGTCCCAAAACTGGAATCCAAATTTCTTAATTTCAGATAGCTCACTTGGTAAAGAATCTGCCTGATAGAGAAGGGATAGGCTACCCACTCCAGTATTCTTGGGCTTCCTTTGTGGTTCAGCTGGTAAAGAATCTGCCTACAATGTGGGACACCTGGGTTCGATCCCTGGGTTGGGAAGATCCCCTGGAGAAGGGAAATGCTAACCACTCTAGTATTCTGGCCTGGAGAATTCCATGGACTGTATAGTCCATGTGGTCACAAAGAGTCATACACGACTGAACGACTTGCACTTAAGGCCCTCATTACATAGTGAAGCTGCATCAGAAGCAGGATTAGCAACAAATAAGCAGGTGCGGTTGAGAGTTCTGATATGGCTGCAACCATTGTTGCATAATAAGTCACCTTGGAATTTAGTGGCTCAAAGCAGTTACTCTTTATTATTGCCAATAAATCTATGAGTCATGTGGGTGGTTCTGCTGACCTGGGTGAGGTTCAACTGATCTCGGCAAATCTTGCTTATGCATCTCTGGTCAGCTGGTGTGTAGGCTAAATGCTGGCAGTTTTCTGGATGGGACAGTGGGAGTGACTGATCACGTAACCTCTCGTCTTCCAACAGGTTACAAGCTCGGTCTTGTGTACATGACACAGGCAGGGACCCAAAGGGAAAGTGGAGACGTGCAAGGGCTTTGAGACCTAAGTTCAGGATGAGGAGAGAATCACCTATACTGCTTTTTACTGGGTAAATCAAGTTGTAAGACCCACTAAATTCAACAGGGGGAGAAATAGCTCCAACCTTTGATGGCAGTTTTCACAGAAGTCACTGACAAAGGATTCAGATACCTGGAGAGAAATACTTGAAGCATTTTTGTTGTAAACAACCTATCACCTTCTGGCTAGTATGGATCTAAAAGCATTCTATGTTTATCAGATGCCTAGGACATTTTGTGAAGTTGGGAGTGTGCCGTGTTAATCACCACATGACTTTATTTGGTACCCTGAAACCCATTTTTCTGTTATTCCTACCCTTGACCACTTCCTGTGATAGGTTTATAATGTTTCAGAAATTCCAGCGTCTGGCCCAGTTTTTTCATTTTCCTATTTAGTGTTCTCAAGCTACAGATTAGGTCTCTTAATTGAGCTATGGAGTATTCATTAGAAATGTTGTAGCATATGAAGTTCTGCTCCCCAATGTTTATTAGTTACTGATAGAGAAACCTGCATGTTGTGAAAGCAATTGGGAGAAAAACAAAGGGAAAGGCTGTAAGTGTCTAAAAGCATCAATAAATAGCATCCTTGCCACCCTGTGGAAGTTTCTGAAATTGCAAAATCCCAAAGCACTGAAAATATGGCCTCTTGCACTTCTTTGTGTAAGTTTCTGGGCATCATGGTGCCCAGCGCAGATAAAATGAACTGCAGCAGGGGGAAAGACTCTTCCACATGGCAGAACTGAACAGAGCCAGTACATATACTTTGTTCTGTCAAGTTTCCAACCCTACCATAAGCCTCACCTCAATAATGGTGGGAGATGTCTGAGTCTCAACTCAGGATCAGGGTCTTAGAGCCAGAAGAAACCTTAGAATTCATTTAATTCAATTCTCAGAGCTTCTTACTAGGTAGACTTTTTTTTTTTTTTAACTACAACTTACAGAAAAGTACACAGATAACTTAATATCTCAATGAGTGCACAAAGTGAGTTTACCATGTGACCTGAACCCAGAACAAGAAATATAATAGAAATTACCAGCACCCCAGAAACCCACCTCAGCCTCCGTTACAGTCACTACCTCTCCCGCTTTATCCTGACTTCTAAACAGCATAGTTCAGTTTTGCCTCTTTGGGGGCTTTTTATAAGTGGAATTATACTGTTCTCTTTTGCATCTGGCTTGCCTGCTCAATATCCTCTCTGAGATCCATTCACACTGTTATGTGTTCTTGCAGAGAATATTTTCATCAGTGTTATATTACAGTACATGAAGAGATAGCACTGATCCATTTCTGTAGTTTATGGGCACTTGAGTTGTTTACAATTTTTGCCTGACACAAATTATCCTGCTTTGAACATTTTAGTACACATTTTTCGGTGCAAATATGCTTGTTTCTCTGTTGTGTGTCTACCCCTGTGTAGAATTCCTAGGTCACATGTGTTGACTTGGTAAATTCTACCAAATACTTTTCCAAAGCGGTTGTGGCAATTATAAACACTGGGGGTTATGAACTTTGAGGGGACAATTCCATCTATAACACTATGGACTCCTGTTTTTCTTAACTCTTATTCTCAAATAATTACTTGAAAGATTTACAGGAAGTTGCAAAAATGCATACAGGGAGGTCCCAAGCACCTTTCATTCAGCCTCCTCTAATGTTAGCATCTTGTATAATCGTTTTTTTTTCTTTTTAATAAGAAGCAAATGGTCTGACTGAGGCCTCACAGCTAATGAATTATACATTTATAGCTAAAGCACAGGCTTCCTGATGACTCATGAAAAGCTGAATAAAATTCTCTTTAACATTATCTTACATTTTACAAAATCCCTTTATGATTTAAAAATTATGAAATCATATAGTCTCTGATCTCTCAGTAAAATGCAAAAACATTTACCCATTTTCTATGGTGTGGGGGCAAGATTAGCATCGAGTCTGGTGCAGGATCAGTGTTCAATAAATGGTAGTTGCTTATTATATTATATATATTAATATATGATATATATAATGTAAAATATTACATTATTATTATAGCAACTGCATTATCCCAGACTCTGGACATTTTTATCACCATTTCTTAGCATAAGGATGTGATGCACAAAGAGATGATATGATTTTTCAAGGGATCAAGTTGATAAGCCACAGAACCTGGACTTGGACTTGAACCTCTGACCCTGTATTTCAGTTGCTGTCTATGACAACATACTTGATGATACACATTGTGTTGTGTTTCTTCCCTTCCTTGTGCCAATTCCCTACTTTCCAACAAGTATTTTCCAGCACTACATCCCAGTTAAAGTATTTACACTAAAACTTTCGCTCAAGATCTGTCCTTGGGGGATCCAAGCTACAGCTCTCATCTGCACGCACTGTTTTTCTCCTTTCGTCCATCTCCTTAATTTCTATTCTGGTCCAAAAAGCAACTTTCAAAAAGTAGTTTATTTGTGAACCTTTCAAGGCTTCTCCATTGTTCCCAGAAAGTTGGCATACGCATGGCCAGTTCTTTGTACAGTACTGATATTTTCTGTGGCCACCATCTTCATTGCATTGTTTATATCCAGATCAATTGCTTGAAGGACTCTGGCTTGGAAAGGTTTAGTGTTTTACTTGACCTTCTTATGAGAAATATTTGTATGTTACTGGAACATTCTCTCTCATTCCTTGACCTGAGATACTTCAAGAGCAAGCCCTTTTCTGTTAGCATAAAGGTCATGCTTTCTTCATTTAAAGCAAATCCTGAAGCATGTGAGTTTAACTAATGGTTAAATCCATATTAAGTTTAATTACAAATAGATGAGTATATAGCATTCTGGTTCATGCCCCAGTGATTTATGAAATACAAATGTGCTGGAATATTGCTGTTTAAATCCAAGGCAGGAGAGAAAGGCCCAGCAATCACAAGGACAACCTTAGGACAAAAGCCATTGCTAAGCATTATTCAGGCAGTTAAGATTAACATGGGATGGCACAACCTTCCATTAGTTACTCACCAGCAGACACATAAAAAAAATGAGAGCTGGATTGTAGCTCTTTGGTGTATTATTTTTAAATGAGAAAATAGAAAAACACAGAGGCTGAGCAAGGACCCAGGGTCATGCAATCGGCTAAGTTGCCAAGTCCTCTCAGTCCTAATCCCTTGGACCAGCAGGGATCTCAGGGTGTGAGAAGACCCACAAGTTCAAGCAGACATCTCAGACTTTAGCATGCATCAGAGTCACCCCAGGGGACTTGTTAAAAGAAGATCACTGTGTTCCATCACCCAAAATTTCTGATTCAGTAGGGCTGGGATTGGGGGCACTGAGAATTCGCATTTCTAAGAAGTTCTAGGTGAGACCAAGGTTGCTAGTCCAGGTACCACATTTTGAGAATGACTACTCTAGTGAAATCAATTTAATCTAAAATGGACCTCAGATGATACTAGTGCAGGGAGCATGGCCTATCCCGCTAGCAGACCCCAGGGAATTCTATTGCTAGAAGCAAGAGACTTCACCTTCAGGCCTGGGCAGAGAATGTTAGAGGTGCAGTACCAAAGAATTAGGTCTCAACTAGGCTCCCAAGAAGAATTTGGATTTGCCAAGATAAGTAAGAAACACAGGCAGAAATGAGACTGTAGTTTAGAAATGCTGAGCCCAGGAAGCACCAAGGTTCAGAAGCACGACTCTAGTGCTTTTCAACCAGTTTGCTTCCTGTTGATACTTGACTTCTGACAACAGGGGAGAAGAGAGTTTGTCATCTCAGGTAACTGCTGAACTATGAGGAATAAAGGTACCAAATCAATATAGTTCTTTTTTCCTCTAATAACTATATCTGAACGTTTCTTACCTTGGATACTTGTGATGCATGCATGGGTGTAACCCTACTCCAGAAATACCTTTGTCTATGCCCTTTCCTTAGATTTTTTTCCAGTCCTCCCTGGCATCATCATCTTGTCTCCTGCTCCAGATCTCTGTTGATTTAACTTAATTATGAAAAGAAGCTCCTTCCCATCTATTTTATTTAAACATAACACCCCAACTTCCTAATACTAGCTGCAGATTGAATTTAATGGAAATGTCTTGAGCTGCGGGATCTTATGTAATTGATTTTCAAATCTTTCCCCAGCAATTTACTGGCTTTGAATCTTACGCAAGTTATTAAATCTCAGAGGTTGTTTTTCTCATCTGTCTTATTCAACTTGGACCGCCATAACAATATTACAGACTGCGTGGTTTAAATGACAGAAATTTGATTTTCACAGTTCCGAAGGCTTGAAATCTATGAACAAGGTGCTGCCTAATTTGGTTTCTGGTGAGGCTGTATTTCTGGCTTGCAGTGACTACCTTCCTGCTGTGTCCTCATGTGGCCTCTCTTCTCTGCATGAGTGGAGAACAAGAGCAAGCTCTGTGTCTCTTCCTCTTCTTACCAGGACTCCAGCCCAGTCATATTAGGGCTCTGCTCCTGTGACCTCATTTAACCTTAATTACCTCCTCGAGGCCCCTGTCTCCAAATACAGTCACTTTGGGGGTTATCAAATCTGGGGGAAAGACTGTTCAGTCCATAACATTGTCTAATTCAAATGAGAATCATAACATATAGCTCAACAGTGTATTGCTGTCAGGTTTGAGAAAGCATAGGTCTTTGTTAAATGTGAAATCTTTTTTCTCTTCATTTTATTGTCTTTCTCCTTATCCTGTAAAATAAAATTTTTTCACTTGTTCATTATTTCTTTAACAGACTGATTACTTATTATGTGCTTGTTCCATTTCTCAATGCCAGAAATATAGTTAACTAGCCACATATGGAGTTTGTTCTCTGGGAGATAACTTATGAAAAGTAAATATACTTACTTTTCTGGTTGTGATAAGTAACATGATATAAGATCAAGCATGAGGTTATTTTCTATAACCTTATTTTTTCATAGAAGGCCTCTCTGAAGATGTAATATTTACCTGCTGTGAAAGACTGAACAGTGTAGAGACCGTGAGTCAGGAAGTTGTATCTTTCCTTCCTGGTGACCACAGTTATTCCTATTTATGGCAGAAAAAAAAATAATAGTAATTGGTTTCTGTTATATGATAAGCAATGAAGTTTGGTGATGTTAGAAAAAAACTGAAGTTGCATTCAGTTCTTTCTTTAATTGCTTTGGGACTAACAAATTACATAGCCTCTCAGAGCCTTGGATTCCTTACTAGGAAAAACTGTTAAATAGTGTCTTGCTCTTGTAGCTTCTGTGAGGTTTAAGAGAATTATTTCAAGAAAAGAAAAGTTTCAATAAAACTCCATTATGCCATCAGGTGGTGCTAGTGTTAAAGAACCCGCTTGCCAATGCAGGAGACATAAGAGATGCAGATTCAATCCCTAGTCTGAGAAGATCCCCTGGAGTCGGAAATGGCAACCCACTCCAGTATTCTTGCCTAGAGAATCCCATGACAGAGGAGCCTGGTGGGCTAGAGTCCATTGGGTTGCAAAGAGGTGGACACGGCTGAAACAACTTAGCATGCATGCACTCATACCATCATTCTTATTCCCTTGTCACCAAGAGCTAGTAAATTTCCAAAGAGGACTGCCAAATGCCTGATAGTATTTATGGCCTATGTGGGATTTCACTTATTGTAAAACTAATATTTGAACAATGATTATTTATGAGGACACAAAACACCCTTCCCTTTAGGGATTAGAAAACTTAAAGAAGGAATGGAGCATGTGTGTGTGTGTGTTGAAAGCACAGCGTTTGGAATGATCTGGAACAGAAAAAAGACATTAGTGGAAACTACAGTGAATTGGAAAATATAGTGACCTCTGTGTAACATTGTGCCTATGTTTATTTCTTAATTTTTGTAAGTTTACCATGTTCATGCAAGATCTGAACATTAGGAGAAGCTGGGTTCAGGGTGTGTAATAAGCTATGTACTATCTTTGCAATTCATAAATTATCTCAAAATGAAAATTTTTTTTAAAGTGTTGAATTAAGAAAGAGCTGGAGAGCCTGTAACATAGTTTTTAATACTGTTTTATGGGACACATATTTGTTCTGTGAAAATAGGATTGTTTTTTTCTGGGAACAGCTACAAAGCATCCAGAAAAAGTTGTTGCAGAGAAATGCTGTGTCCTGAAACCAGTTTCCTCTTTGCTCTGGGCTCAAGTTAAACTACATTTACCAGCCTCTTTTGTGGTCATCTGACCATATCTGGTAAGAGGAATGTGATCAGCAATAATCTTTCAGACCTGGACCATGGAAACCTCCCATAATCCTCTGCTTTCTCTTCCCCATCTAAGACCCTCAGGGAAGGAGAGAGAACAGGATAGAAGGAAACTAGGCCTTGAATGAGGCTGTAAGTCTGCTATCCAATCGGAAATTCAGTGTGGGCTTTGAGGGAATGAGAAACTTCTGGGCAACATTGAATTACTGAAATTGGTTACTTATCAAACTAATGCAAAAGTCTGGGCAGCATGCTGTGGAATTTAACTGGGCAATATTGTTTTTGGTTAAGCATAATTTGGTCCTGGAAAAAACTCCCAAAGGAGATACACATTCCCAATATAAACGTCCATGGTACACATTTTGAAATGAGATACTTTATGTGAATATGTGCTTCCTGGCATTTCTATTTCAGTGGTTTCTATTCACATATGATTTAGAGACTGTAAGCACCTTGAAGGCAAGGGATCATGCCTGTCTTGTTCTTGGCTGTATTCTCAGAATTTAACTCAGCGCAATGCATTCAATGACATTTAACTGAATCCAGAAAAAGTGGAAATAACTGAATGACTGTGATTGATTGATTCATACAGAACAAGTAGAGGGTTTTTCATTGCATCTTTGAGAGAGACTAACAGAGAGTCAGTTCTTTTTGTAGTTAAAATACACTTTTCTACCTCAGCTGTTTGAATTAATGAGTGAAACGATATAGTGCTTTTTGTCTGATACTATATATTTTAGTTTTACATTTTTTACTTAGCACATCAGTTCAGTTCAGTTCAGTTGCTCAGTCATGTCCGACTCTTTGCGACCCCATGAATCACAACACGTCAGGCCTCCCTGTCCATCATCAACTCCCAGAGTTCACTCAAACTCTTGTCCATCGAGTTGGTGATGCCATCCAGCCATCTCATTCTCTGTCATCCCCTTCTCTTCCCGCCCCCAATCCCTCCCAGCATCAGAGTCTTTTCCAGTGAGTCAACTCATCGCATGAGGTGGCCAAAGTATTGGAGTTTCAGCTTTAGCATCAGTCCTTCCAATGAATACCCAGGACTGATCTCCTTTAGAATGGACTGGTTGGATCTCCACATAATAAGTGCAAAATAAATACTTGTTGATTGAATTTTACAAACACTCTTCAAGTATCTTGTTAGATTGGGGGTGGATGAAAATGAGAACTGACTGCATCATGTTGCTCCGGATCCCTGATGATAACTGAATGTATGGTTTTACGCAGTGGAGACTATAGCTGAAGTCATACATGTATCTCCTACAAGGGCATGTTATCCATCCTAGAGTGTGAGTGCTCCATCGTGACTGACTCTGCAACCCCACGGACTGTGGTCCGCCAGGCCCCTCTGTCCACGGAATTGTCCGGGCACAAATACTGGAGTGGGTTGCCATTTCTTACTTCAGAGAATCTTCCCAACTCAGGGATTGAACCCATGTCTCTCAAGTCTCCTGCATTGTCAGGCAGATTCTTTACCACTGCACTACCTCTTTCTTACAGGTCCCAGATAAAAATGTAATTAGTGATTGACATAGGAGAGCACTGAAGGAAAATTTAACTCTCATTTTGAATGATGAAGAAAACTTTTCAGCATTTTGTATATTGGACTAAAGTAATTAAGGAATAAGGATTAAAAAATAGCTTGCAAGTCTAAGAATGAATTAGAATAAGGTTTTCCTCTACCATAAATCCAGATATTGCAAGATCATTCATATGAGTTCTCATTTGTTAGTGCCCAATAGTTTATTCTAAAAGAAAATAAAAAGCTCACATTAAATTAAAAAGAGGTATCCTCTTGTGAGATATTGACATTCTAGTTTTTTCTGTTTGCAGGGTTTCCCAGAAACTGATAAAATTAATTTCTAAACTCTGCCCTTTAGATTGCAACCGCCAAGAGGAAAAAGAAGGGAAACAGATGATAGAAATGTATATCACAACAAATGAACTAAGAATATCTCCAAATTAATAAAGTCTTCTAATGAACAGCTCCACTGCATAAAGTATTAGGACATGGATGCAATGGAGATACATGAAGTAATTTCATTCTGAAGCTGACATAAAATGATAGGAAGACAAATAGCTGTGTGTTGGGATAATTTCAGATCTATTAATCTGTGTTTTGGACCCACTGCTGTGCAGTGAGCAGCCAGACAGAAGGCTGTTAGTGTCTCGTCCTCACTCTTCCCCATCACTCTCCACCCTGTCCCAGCCCACCCTCGTTCCCAGCAAATGGGCAATTGCTTTCCCTGATTCCCTCGATTCTATTCAGGATGGGAACACATGTACACCCATGGCTGATTCATGTCAATGTATGGCAAAAACCACTACAATATTGTAAAGTAACTGGCCTCCAATTAAAATAACAAATTAGTTTTTTAAAGAAGCAAAAAAAAACTTTTGTTTTATAGCAAAAAAATATTTAATTTCTTGAAGAAAATCTATTTTCTTGTTTTCTGTTTTAAAAGCTAAAACTCAGAGACCCTTCCCAAGAAGGTGGACAGGTACTTTAGTCAGAAGAGAGGCAGATGAATACTTGTCAAAGAGGAGAGTCATAAGTAAGTTGAGGATGAAAGATATTTCCCCAAGAATGGGGAGGAAATGGAAATGTGTGTGTCTAGCAAGAATCTATCACCCAAGATCCTCCTTTCCTGTCCCCAAATTCTCCAAAACCCATCAGGGCTACAGACAAAATAGCTCTGTGGTGCCCCAAGGGGGCTGGACAGAGCGGATGTGATTCCACAGCTTATGAAAAATTCTTGTCCAGGGTGCCTAGAAAGCTGCAGAGCTCTTAGGCTCCAGAGACAAGGTCACCTGGAGGCTGAAGAATTTATAAGCTACCAGTACGTGCTGGCAATCAGCCTACTCCCCCCCGCCCCGCGCCAAGTGCTCTGTAACGCCCAAGAAACCTGGGGTCACTCAAGGCTTTGCCAAGTAATGATGGAGAGAATGAGGCAGGGTGAAGGCAGAGTTGTGGGATAGCTTCTAGTAAAGAACAAGATTTAATTTTCCATTCAGACTTGAATTTAGACTTAATGTGATTGAAAGAACATGAAGAAGCATGACGTTTCTTTGATTTTGAATTGTAGCGGTAGCAAATTCATACCACCTACTTGTTTTGAAGATTCTCTCTTTTCTGTGGTATATCATTCAATAATATATTTTACTTAAACTGAATAAAGACTGGTTTTGATTTCAAAGGCAGTTCTTAAAGCAGAAAATGCATGCGTGAACAGAGATTTTCTTTCAATAATAAATTGATATCAAAGTTGTTTCCAGGTACCGGTGGCATTTCCAAAGCAGCTTTTTTGGTGATTATAATTCAGCTGAACGGAAGGAAAAGGGGAAGGAATGTATTTTCTGTAAGCCACCTAAAGTACATTCTACTGATGGATTTAATTATAATGCCACATTTCTTTTTTTTTTTTGTAATTAATTAATTTTTTATTGGAGGCAAATTATTTTACAATATTATATTGGTTGGTTTTGCCATACATTGACATGAATTCGCCCCAGGTTTACATAAGTTCCCCCTCCTGAACCCCCCTCCCACCTCCCTTCTCCCTTTATCCTCCCTCTGGGTCATCCCCGCATGCCAGCCCCGAGCATCCTATAACATGCATTGACCCTGAACTAGTGATTCATTTCACATATGACAACATACGTGTTTCAATGCCATTCTCCCAAATCATCCCACCCTCACCCTCTCCCACAGAGTCCCAAAGACTGATCTATACATCTGTGTCACTTTTGCTGTCTCGTATACAGGGTTATCATTTGCATCTTTCTAAATTCCATATATATGCGTTAGTATGCTGTATTGGTGTTTTTCTTTCTGGCTTACTTCACTCTGTATAATAGGCTCCAGTTTCATCCACCTCATTAGAACTGATTCAAATGTATTCTTTTTAATGGCTGAATAATACTCCATTGTGTATATGTACCAAAGCTTTCTTATGCATTCGTCTGCAGATGGACATCTAGGTTGCTTCCATGTCCTGGCTATTATAAACAGTGCTGCAGAGAACATCGGAGTACATGTGTCTCTTTCAATTCTGGTTTCCTCGGTGTGTATGCCCAGGAGTGCGATTGTTGGATCATATGGCAGTTCTATTTCCAGTTTTTTGAGGAATCTCCACACTGTTCTCCATAGTGGCTGTACTAGTTTGCATTCCCACCAACAGTGTAAGAGGGTTCCTTTCTCTCCACATCCTCTCTAGCATTTATTGCATGTAGACTTTTGGATAGCAGCCATTCTGACAGGTGTGAAATGGTATCTCATTGTGGTTTTGATTTGCATCTCTCTGATTATGAGGGATGTTGAGCATTTTGTCATGTGTTTGTTAGCCATCTGTATGTCTTCTTTGGAGAAATGTCTGTTTAGTTCTTTGGCCCATTTTTTGATTGGGTCATTTATTTTTCTGGAATTGAGCTGCAGGAGCTGCTTGTATATTTTGGAGATTAATCCTTTATCAGTTGCTTCATTTGCTATTATTTTCTCCCATTCTGAAGGCTGTCTTTTCACCTTGCTTATAGTTTCCTTTGCTGTGCAGAAGCTTTTGATTTTAATTAGGTCCCATTTGTTTATTTTTGCTTTTATTTCCAATATTCTGGGAGGTGGGTCATGGAGGATCCTGCTGTGATTTATGTCGGAGAGTGTTTTGCCTACGTTCTCCTCTAGGAGGTTTATAGTTTCTGGTCTTACATTTAGCTCTCTAATCCATTTTGAATTTATTTTTGTGTATGGTGTTAGGAAGTGTTCTAGTTTCATTCTTTTACAAGTGGCTGACCAGTTTTCCCAGCACTGGGAAAGAGACTGTCTTTTCTCCATTTTATGTTCTTGCGTCCTTTGTCAAAGATGAGGTGTCCATAGGTGCGTGGATTTATCTCTGGGCGTTCTATTTTGTTCCATTGATCTATATTTCTGTCTTTATGCCAGTACCATACTGTCTTGATGACTGTGGCTTTGTAGTAGAGCCTGAAGTCTGGCAGGTTAATTCCCCCAGTTCCATTTTTCTTCCTCAAGATTGCTTTGGCTATTCGAGGTTTTTTGTATTTCCATACAAATTGTGAGATTATTTGTTCTAGTTCTGTGAAAAATATCCTTGGTAGCTTGATAGGGATTGCATTGAATGTATAAATTACTTTGGGTAGTATACTCATTTTTACAATATTTATTCTTCCAATCCATGAGCATGGTATATTTCTCCATCTATTAGTGTCCTCTTTGATTGCTTTCAGTAGTGTTTTATAGTTTTCTATGTACAAGTCTTTTGTTTCTTTAGGTAGATATATTCCTAAGTATTTAATTCTTTTCGTTGCAACAGTGAATGGAATAGTTTCCTTAATTTCTCTTTCTATTTTCTCATTATTAGTGTATAGGAATGCAAGGGATTTCTGTGTGTTGATTTTATATCCTGCAACGTTACTGTAATCATTGATTAGCTCTAGTAGTTTTCTGGTAGAGTCTCTAGGGTTTTCTGTGTAGAGGATCATGTCATCAGCGAACAGTGAAAGTTTTACTTCTTCTTTTCCAATTTGTATTCCTTTTATGTCTTTTTCTGCTCTGATTGCTGTGGCCAAAACTTCCAGAACTATGTTGAATAGTAGTGGTGAGAGTGGGCAACCTTGTCTTGTTCCTGACTTTAGGGGAAATGCTTTCAGTTTTTCACCATTGAGGATAATGTTTGCTGTGGGTTTGTCATATATAGCTTTTATTATGTTGAGGCATGTCCCTTCTATTCCCACTTTCTGGAGGGTTTTTATCATAAATGGATGTTGAATTTTGTCAAAGGCTTTCTCTGCATCTATTGAGATAATCATATGATTTTTATTTTTCAGTTTGTTAATGTGGTGTATTACGTTGATTGATTTGCGGATATTGAAGAATCCTTGCATTCCTGGGATAAAGCCCACTTGGTCATGATGTATGATCTTCTTAATATGTTGTTGGATTCTGATTGCTAGAATTTTGTTAAGGATTTTTGCATCTATGTTCATCAGTGATATATAATGCCACATTTCTTTTCAAGTGCTATTCCTATAACCTGAAATGAACGTAGATAAAATGATGTCTTTATGTGTATTCACTGATGAAGCAGCATCTTGGAATTGAAATACTTGTCTTAGTTCTGATGAACTCAAAATACTTCTACTTGCCATTCATTAATTTCCCAACCACAAGTGTTGTATTACTGTTTCCTATTATTGACCTATTTCTTGAATATGCTGCATTCATAAATACATCTATAAATGCACTGTATTTATAGCTCCTCCCACTATAGTGGGTATAGTTCCCTTTCCCAAAATATTGCTTGATATTATGAAGTACTTTGGCCAGTGTTGGTGTGTGAAGAGGTTTCAGTGAGCTCTGGGGTTGTGCTTAATTTCTTGTGTTTCTGCCCTTTATCATGAGGAGAACCTGCCTCTAGTCACCACTGGTCTAAGAAGAAGAGCCATGTGGATCAGATCTGGACCCAGACGTAGTCTGGATCCAAGCCTGGTTGAGCAGAGCCTAGTTCAGCTGAAAACATGTGAACAAGAATTCAATGTGTGTTGTTAGCCACTGAGTGTGTGATAGTTTGTTACACAGCATTACACTATATATAGCAGACTGATGTAGCTTTCTACTTTGGTAGGTCTCCATGCTGCTTGTGGTGCCTTGAATATTTAGATTAGTTAGCTTTTTCTATTTATTTAAGACTAAGGGAAGTCTATATACAATGGCCCCATTCAGAATGGAACAGATTTCACTTGAGATTGTGAGGCAGCATTCAGATCCAATTCTTTTCAGGAAAGATTTTATGATGTTGTAGGAGGGAGTGGGATTTGAACATAGACTCAATACAATTCCAAAGGTCAGACAGATAGACAATTAACTATAAAAAGGGTGCAGAAAGGTAATTTACTCCTGAAGAGGCACAAACAATGTGTTCTTATTATCACTTTAAGCTAGTTCTTACAAAAATACGAAAACTATTTGAAGGAAAAGGGGAGACATGTTTTTGGTGAGAAGAGCATTAATTTATCCAATCTTTATTCCTGTTCTCTCTAAGCACTTTCCACAAGCCAGGTGCTAGTGTAAAGGACACAATCATGGCACCTGGTCACTGGGCATGGCTGGAGGAAGAAGTAGGCTGTGGTGGAGCAAGGGCCAGCTCCTCTGCATGATGCAGGTCAGTTCTGGAGTGGTGGACAGCCATGTGTTCACAGGCTTTTGCAGCTTTGGGGAGAATTGGGAAACCGTCGTTCTGTTGTGATCTGACCCAGAAAGGGTTCTAGACATTTGTCTCACTGTCATCTTATGTCAGGCTGAACATAAGCTGGTAACAGAGGGACTTTTCCTGTAGCCAGATCCCCTGGGAAAAGGCATGAGGAACAGATTCAGCCCTGGAGAAGATTTGCCGGGAGATCCACAGGTTACCTTTGTCCAAGTCACTGGGACATTTTGGATTGGTGGCCATTGAGCTTCGTGTTGGAGTGTGTGGAAAGGAAGAAGTGAATAGACAAAGACTTTTAGTTTTGACTTTTGATGAATACATTGAACAAAATAATCTAAGGAATTAAAAGAAAGGTCTGTAAATTTATCTGTTTATATAATAAGACTGTATAACAAACTACCTCAAGGCTTAGTAGCTTAAAATAATGACTATTTATCATTTTTCAAAAGTCTATAGTTCAGCTTGGTGGTTCTTCCTTTGGAGGCCAGGCAGGCTGCTCTTGGCTGGGCTCACCCACCTCTGTTGTCAGCTGCGGGTCATCAAGGCGTAATGCTGGCATGCTTTGGGTCCCTTGTGTGGCTGAGGAAATGTCTCAGATAACTAGGCTGAGCTAGCTCTGCTCCATGAAGTCTCTGTCATCCACCAGCAAAATCATAATTATACACACAGCAACCGGGTGGGGATTCAAAAGAATGAGGTGAAGCCCACAGGGCTTCTCCAGGCCAAGGCTCAGAATTGGCTTTCATCATGCTTACCACATTGTTTTGGTGAAGTCAACTCTCAGACCACCCAGATTCAAGAGTTGCAGGATTATGCTTGCCCTCTTGATGGAAGGATCTGCAAAGTGACAGCACCTGGGGTTCTCTGGACTGAATCGCATCCCCTGCCAAATCTGTATGTTGAAACCCTAACCCCTGGAGTGACAGTGTTTGGAGATGGGGCCTTTGGAGCGATTAGGTTTGGGTGAGGTCATGAGGCCTAAGTGCCCACGTGATGGGATTAGTGCCCTTATCACAAGACACTTGGGAGAGTTGTCTCTCTCTCTGCCATGGGAGGACGCAGCAAGGAGGCAGCCATCTGTGGAGAAGGAAGCGAGCTCTCACTGGAAGCCAACCACACTGGCACCCCAATCTCAGATGTGTAGTGTTCAGATCTGTGTGTGATTTGAACTGCTCCTTGGTATATCCAAGTTTCTCACTCACTGAGCCATTTTCAACAAAATGAATTTCTGTTGTTTAAACCACACAGTCTGTAGAATTGTGTTAAGACAACCCAAGTAACTAATGCGTGGGGCTTGGATGATGGTGGGGAAGGAGAACCAGGGCTCCTTTGCATTCATTTGCCCAGTGAGTGAACATCACCCATCCCCTTTCCATTGCTTAGGGACTTCACCAACCTGATCTTATCTTTGATCACAGCAGTTCTCTTAGATAAGGAGGATGAATCTCAGGAATGCCAAACTGGTGCCTGATCATGGTTCTGACTCCCTCGAGCATGTGCTCTTTCTACTCCCAGAATCGCTGCCTCCCAACTGTCCCCGAAACAGTTCAGCAGCTGAAACAATCAGCTCTGCCACAGCAGGAACTTAAGGAGTGAGCTGAGAAGATTGTGAGGGCTGAGATCCCCACAGCTGGCCTGGGAATGCCTGATAAGATGAAGGGTGACCGGAGATAAATGAACCTTTTGCAAGGGGACTACCATCATCTTGGGGGCCAGAATTCCAGATCCAAGGAGGCCTGATGAATGTTGGTTCCAAGAGAATGAGAGGTGAGGGTGAGACTGTCAGGTAGAACTATCCTTGCCCTCTCGTGGGACAACGATGCTGTATGATAGTGACATCTGCTTGTGGTCAAGGATGCCGAAGATGGGGTCTGCTGCAGGGGCAGGGCGTGCAGGCATGAGGCTGGAGGTGTTCAGATCCCCAGCTCACTGGGGTTCTGGAGTAGAAGTTGGGAAGGGAATTGCCAGTTGGTACAAGCATGGGCATTTTCTGTTTTGATCTTTGCTATGCCAGTAACACCTTGAACCATATCACGTACTTACAGACACCAAGTAAATATTTGTTGAGTCACAAGGAAGAGAATATAATCCAATGCAAGGAGTACTAAATTGTTATAAGTTCGTAGGACAGCAAGCGAGAACATCTCAGATGGTTTTCCAGACCTTCCTTGGTAAAGGAGGATGAAAACTCCAACTAGACAACCATTTCTCACTCACTGACTCAGAGACCGGCACTGACTCTCACAGCGTGCCCTCCATCTACAGATGACTAAGGACTGAAGGTGGCTGCGTTCTGCAGCTTCCATTTCAAGCACACTCTCCAGTGATGTGCACCAAAGGTCTTGGCCTTCTGTCTCTAGGAAAACTGAACTTATAGATGGGAGGGTATGGCTGCTACCAAGTAGAGCAGGGCTACTCAAAGTCAGGTTGCAGACTCGCAGCATCAGGGACACCTGGTTCCACAGTGGAAATTCAAGTTCTCAGGCCCTGCCCCAGACCTACTGGGATCAGAATCTCTGCTGGTGAGGCCCTCCAGGTGACTCTTCTCTGTGCACGTGTGAGAAGCACTGAGCTGACGGAGGCCAAGGATGTGTCAGTGCTACGGTCAGCGGTGTGTCAGGGCCCTCTGCATCTACTCTTGTGTCTCATGACTTGAAAAGGATCTATGGCATAAATATCACTGATTTCTGATGAAAGAAGAGAGGAAAGGGGTCACATATCTGAACAGATTGTGAACATGTGCTCTGTGGTCTCCATTAAAACAGTCATTTTCCTTGTATAATCTCTCTTTGAATTACTCAGAGGAACCCAGTAGCATTCACCAGTGTTGGAGAAAATAATGGTGGGTCCCCAAAAGATCAACTAGTGTCAGCTTCCACCCTGTTGTCTACAAAACAGGGGATTGTGGGCAAGTTCACTGCTTTAGTCAGTTGGTTTACCTGTGAAATGTGCAGAATTTATGTCAGGATTACTGCAAGGCTCAAAAAGGGCATGCACATAGTATCATGCTCCTTCCACGGTAAGTGCTTGATAAGTGCCCTTTGCTATCACCATTGCTATCGTAAATGTGATATATGTTAGCATATTTAACTGTAATAAAAAGATTAAATAAAGTTAAGAGTGCCTAACATGATAATGCCCTGAGATATTTTTTCATGCATAGTGTGGGTCAGTGTGAGGTGATGGCACAGTCTACATATTTAAAAAATAGTTACAGACAGTGATGACTAACACATAAAAATCACATATCCTCTCATTCTGGATGTCAACTTTTTCTTTCACCACGTATTTTGAATCTAGGTCTCTTGATCCCCTCTTTGGTTTCAGCAACATTTGTGGGCAGAAATATCTTTCTTGATGTACCTCCAACTTGACACAGGAAATCAAACAGAAATGACTAATTAAAAAAATATATCGCTGCATGAAAAGTGACACGGGAGACGTTTGCTATTGAGTCACATGTTGTTCATCCCCTGAGAAGAAATAGCACATGGAGCAAAGCAATGGCTTCTGTAAAACTCGGCGAGCTTCTTTAAAATATTTTCTTTCGGTTCCCAGGCTCTAAAGGAGCAATTTGTGTGCACAATGAAAGAAAGGGTTTGTGTCAGGGAGGGCAAATTCGACCCGTGGCTCCTCTTTCCCTCTCCAGCCCACCCCAGTCTCACTAACGGTTTAAGAAAGAAGCAGATGCTGCCGCCTCCACTGGGAAATAGAAGCTTTTCAGGCCCCAGGCAGTCCTTCTGTTGGGAAAGGTCGAGGTCAGGCACCAAGAACATCAAAGGGGAGACAGGTCTTCTGAGTAAAGAAAGAGCACGTACCCCAGGAAGAAAAGAGGGCAGGGGAGCTGGAATCCATATTCTGTTGTTTTCTTGTGAGAAGCACATGGGAGGCTCTCCCAGGGTAGACTCCCAGAAATCAGACCAACTGCTTTCCTCTTAATTTGTATTGTCCCTGTGTTTTTGTGTATACATTAATGCAAGAAATAGACCTCAGAACATCTATTTATAAACATTTGTACTCATTCATTGTTTTCGATCTTTCTCCAGAATGCCAAAATGGGGTCATTCAGATTCAGAGATTTCTGTCTTTTTGAAGTAAAATAAATGCATTGAAAAGCATCGTTTTAAACTATATGATATAACAGTGAAACTAATGAGTTGGATACGTAACTGGCTACAGTCTTTAAGTTTTGTTGAGATTTTTAGTGATAAGGTGGGTATAGGATAACCCATTTGGTCCTGTATTAGTGATTAGAGTTTAGTATATAAGAAAGTAATATTTTAGAGTGGTTCTAATAACCTTATAATGTCTCCTGCTAGTTTTCTTAACAGTGAGGCTGTATTTGGGAATGATCAACCCCTGAGTACCATATGTTCAGAACACTGAGCATTTTATTTCTCTCTAGCAATTTTTTTTTCCTGACAAACTATCCTTTTGATCTTTTACTTGTGATGAGGGAGGGAAAGTTTATTGATCTGGATTTGTCTGTCTGATGCTTTATGCCAGAAACTCTCTGGATTCTTGAAGAAAAATGTCTTCTTATATAGCTATCATTTAGAATTTTAATGATTTCTTCTTTAGACTTATGATAAATAATAGCTAGTATTGATGTCACACTAGTATGTAACCTTTTGGGTTTGGCAGAGTGAATGCTTTTATTGCAATATGGTATTTAAGTAGATTGTTTCATATTGAATACAACCCTTATCAAAACCAAATTCTCTTGGAACCAAGAGAATTTTTACATTCCCATACATGTTGACCTTTGGAGAGATCCTTGAAACTGGCTGCCAAGACCTAAGCTCGCTAGTATTTGGAGGAAGATCATGTCAAAGTTCTTTGCCTGTGGTGGACTCTGGGAGAAGTGGAGGACAGGGCAGAGTTATGTGATAACCAGGATTGGCTTCCCTGGTGGCTCAGTGGTTAAAGCGTCTGCCTCCAATCCGGGAGACCCGGGTTCGATCCCTGGGTTGGGAAGATCCCCTGCAGAAGGAAACGGTAACCCACTCCAGTATTCTTGCTTGGAAAATCCCATGGACGGAGAAGCCCGGTAGGCTACAGTCCATGGGGTCGCAAAGAGTCGGACACGACTGAGTGACGGAACGGAAACAGGATTTCAATTGTTAATTTTCAGTATCTTTAGGAATTGCTATTGGTGAAAGGGGGCAGAATTGGATGCCTGGAGGAAACTCTTATTCCCATTTCCCTATTATTTTAGATTATTTTTTATAATTTGCCATTTGGAGTAACTAGTTACTAGGTAGAATAGGTGAAGTTTTAATCAAGTTTTGCAAGATCCCAGAGCAAACAATACATAGTCAGGCCCTGAAGCGGAGCATTCTAAAAGAAAAAAGTCAAATCTTGAGAGAAAGAGAAAAACATACTTTCCCCACTGGCTCTGCATCCTCATGTAGGTTACACAGCCCCTGTGTCTTCCCTCCTCTGCCTGCTCTGTGTGGCAGCTGTGAAAATGAGCCTCGCGGATCTCTGCCTGTGTGTTCAGTGAGCCCTCGCGGGGACCACCCCCTGCCAGTGAGGAGAGCAACAGGGGTATTGAGGGGAGCCTTCCAGGAAGACGCAGGTCTCCTCTTCCGGGTGAGCAGGCTTGACGGTTCCGGGGCAGACAGAACAATGCCCCTGCCAACGACGTCCACATCCTCACCTTCAGGCCCTGTGAGTATGTTACCTCATACGGCAGAAGGAGTTGCGCAGACGTGACTAAGGTAAAGATACTGAGCTAGGGATTACCCTAATGGTCTCAGTGTAGCCACCAAGGGCTCTTATTAGAGGAGGTGATAGGGTCAAAGGCAGAAAAGGAGCTGTGAAGGGAGCGACTTTGAAGGCGCTCTGCTGCTGGCTTTGATCATGGAGAGTCACACAGCCAAGGAGTAAAAATGGCCTCTAGAAGCTGGAAAAGGCGAGGAGACTAATTCTCTCAGAATCTCCGGAAGGATTGCAGTCCTAGTAACAAGGGGGCTTAGGACTTCTGACCTTCAGAACAGTAAGATAATATATTTGTGTTATTATAAGCCACAAAAATTGTGATTTATGACAGCAGCAACAGAAATCCAGTACAGATTTAGCCATGGTCTTGAGACAAGAGACAATGGCTTAGAATGGGCACTGCAGACAAAGACCCTTCCCCTAAATCTTCATTTCTTCTCTCCTTTATCTGGTGCTCTGCTTCCTCTAACTCCTAATTTTCCTTCACAAGAATGTCCCCTAATAATTCTTTTGCACATCTAATCCTATCATGGTGTCTGCTTCTGAGAAGACCTGAACTAATTCACCTCACAAACTTAGATGATTAAAGGCAAGTAAGGGGCTTCCCAGGAGGTGCTAATGGTAAAGAACCTGCCTTCCAATGCAGGAGATGCGAGACACGCAGGTTTGATCTCTGGGTCAGGAAGATCACCTGGAGTAGGAAATCTCCAGTACTCTTGCCTGGAGAATCCCATGGACAGAGGAGCCTTTTGGGCTACAGTCCTTGGGGCCACAAAGAGTGGGGCACGACTGAAGTGACTTAGTGGCAACAACAGCAGCAAGGGGCCTAGCGCACAGAGCTATTAGCTATCTGATTTATAATTGCCATAGTGCCAGTAACATAGGGCGAGATGTAGGTAACCTCTTCCTTGGACAAAATCTTGGAAAGGCTTGTAGTTTACTGGTTTACATTCAAACAGTTAAATTGTCTCCAGGCATTTTGTTCAGTAGCCCAGCAGGATCACAAACTCCAAACTTCATTCAGAGTTCATGCTGTAGTTACTCAGACCTGCTCCGGATGGATTAGCAGGTCTAGTTTTCAGGCTCAGAATTAAGAAGTACATTGTTGCTAAACACCAAGGTCATGTCCTTTGCCCTAGCTTTTACCCAACAATAAAGTTGGCATTTTGAGATCCATCTGCTTCAGTTCTTGGTATCTCTATAGTTGGTTCCTGCCTCTGGCTGGGAAAAGAAAAGTTTGAATGGGCATTAGAGAAAAATAATCAAGCTGGCTGCTGTTGCCTCAAGAGTTCCACTTAGTGTAATTGACGAACATGACAAAAGTATCATCACAAATCAGCACTGAAATGATGGAATCTTCAATGAATGCTAATTTAAAGGTTGGTTTTATATATATGAAAAGAGATGAAATTAGTGACACTGCACACAAAAAGTCAATTTCAGCTGGATTAGATATCTTAAATGTAAAAAGCAAAACTCTCATAAATTTAGAAGAAAATATGGGTAAATATCTTCCTGAAACCAGAGTGGGATTTCTTACTCAAGATGTAAAAGAGGCAGAATTTGAATTAAAATATTGATAAGTACAGTACAATGTGACTTACCAGTAGGTTGGAAATTCCTCCTATGTCAGCACAACTCCTCTTTGCAGTGTGACGTCTATGCTTTGCTCAGTGAGAGTTTATGACTTTACTGTCTTGAATCTGGATGGACCTTGTGGGTTGCTCTGAGAACTTAAAAGCAGTGGGGTTGATGCTGATGACATTCAAGCTGAGGCCTGAAGAGACATGAAGCGTTTACTCCCACTCTCTCTGAGCTGAACAGTCATGTGGGACAGCCTAAACCAGTCGTTGGGGGAGACAAGGTGAAGGATAAGAGCCAAAACTCATCCAGAAGTCTCAGCTAGACACTGAGGGATGTTATTTGGGACCAGCTGTTCCCCAGGTCTGTTTCCAGACCTGCCCAATGGCCACTAAGACATGAGCGAGAGCAGCCAAAACCACCGAGTAGAGACGAGCCCAACTCAAATCACCAGTTCACAGAATTTTAGCAAACAAATGACTCTGCTATTTGATGCTATTATATATTGGGGTTCAGTTCAGTTCAGTTGCTCAGTCGTGTCCAACTCTCTGTGATGCCATGGACTGCAGTACGCCAGGCCTCCCTGTCCATCACCAACTCCAGGAGCTTACTCAAATTCATGTCCATTGAGTTGGTAATGACATTCAACCAGCTCATCCTCTGTCATCCCCTTCTCCTCCCACCTTCGTCTTTTCAAATGAGTTGGCTCTTCACATCAGGTGGCCAAAATATTGGAGTTTCAGCTTAAACATCAGTCCTTCCAATGAATATTCAGGACTGATTTCCTTTATCATTGACTGGTTGGAACTCCTTGCAGTCCAAGGGACTCTCAAGAGTCTTCTCCAACACCACAGTTCAAAAGCATCAATTCTTCGATGCTCAGCTTTCTTTGTAGTCCAACTCTCACATCCATACATGACCACTGGAAAAACCATAGCCTTGACTAGACAGACCTTTGTTGGCAAAGCAATGTCTCTGCTTTTTAATATGCTGTCTAAGTTGGTCATAACTTTCCTTCCAAGGAGTAAGCATCTTTTAATTTCATGGCTGAAGTCCCCATCTGCAGTGATTTTGAAGCCCCCAAAAGTAAATTCTGTCACTGTTTCCACCGTTTCCCCATCTATTTGCCATGAAGTGATGGGGCCAGATGCCATGATCTTAGTTTTCTGAATGTTGAACTTTAAATCAACTTTTTCACTCTCCTCTTTCACTTTCATCAAGAGGTTCTTTAGTTCTTTGCTTTCTGCCATAAGGGTGCTGTCATATGTATATCTGAGGTTATTGATATTTATTTTGAAAATCTTGATTCCAGCTTGTGCTTCATCCAACCCAGTGTTTCTCATGATGTACTCTGCATATAAGTTGAATAAGCAGGGTGACAATATACAGCCTTGACAAGTACTCCTTTTCCTACTTGGAACCAGTCTGTTCCATGCAGAGTTCTAACTGTTGCTTCCTGACCTACATACAGATCTCTCAGGAGGCAGGTCAGGTGGTCTGGTATTTCCATCTCTTGAAGAATTTTTCACAGTTTGTTGTGATCCACAGAGTCAAAGGCTTTGACATAGTCAATAAAGCAGAAATAGTTGTTTTTCTGGAACTCTCTTGCTTTTTCGATGATCCAGCGGATGTTGAAAAATTGATCTCTGGTCCCTTTGCCTTTTCTTAAACCAGCTTAAACATCTGGAAGTTCACGTTCAGTTCATGTACTGTTGAAGCCTGGCTTGGAGAATTGTGAGCATTACTTTACTAGCATGTGAGTTGAGTGCAATTGTGCAGTAGTTTGAGCATTCTTTGGCATTGCCTTTCTTTGGAATTGGACTGAAAACTGATCTTTCCAGTTCTGTGGCCACTGCTGAGTTTTCCAAATTTGCTGGCATATTGAGTGCAGCACTTTCACAGCATCATCTTTTAGGATTTGAAAAAGCTCAGCTGGAATTCCATCACCTCCACTAGCTTTGTTCCTAGTGATGCTTCCTAAGGACCACTTGACTTCACATTCCAAGATGTCAGGCTCTAGGTGAGTGATCACACCATTGTGATATATTGGGTTAGTTTTTACATAACTGATAAATAAAAAACTTATATGCTTCATAAGACACTCCACAGACTGAGACAATATTTCAATGAATATAAATTGTCGAAGACTTACTACCAAAGATATATGAAGACGTTGACAATCAATAAGAAAAATTAGATTAAACCTTAAGAAAATATATGAACAAGAAATTCACAGGCAAGGAAAAAGTAGTGTTCAATAAGTATATTAAAAGATACCTTGCAAGGAGATCCAGCCAGCCCATTCTAAAGGAGATCAATCCTGGGTGTTCATTGGAAGGACTGATGCTAAAGCTGAAACTCCAGTACTTTGGCCACCTCATGCGACGAGTTGACTCACTGGAAGAGAGTCTGATGCTAGTAGGGACTGGGGACGGGAGGAAATGGGGAACGACAGAGAATGAGATGGCTGGATGGTATCACCGACTCGATGGACATGAGTTTGAGTGAACTCCGGGAGTTGGCAATGGACAGGGAGACCTGGCGTGCTGTGATTCACGGGGTCGCGAAGAGTCGGACACGACTGAGCGACTGAACTGAACTGAATCTCAGGTGTACTTTAGGAAATTAAAATTAAAACAGATATGTAAAGAAGTTTCATGTAAATCAATAAAAATTAGAGTATGAACAATTTTGCTAAGAAGATGGAGTAATGATAGTCTCCTACACTGATTGTGGTGGGAACACAAGGAGATACATACAAATGTTATCAATATGTTCATCTAGAGAATGAATCTTATGATAAAGCACTACATGAAGTGGAAATGAGAGAGAAAGTGCTGGGTCTGGAGATGTGAAAAGTCACAAAGTTGAAATGTTGAAGGAAATAGCATATACAGATGTCACTTAAATTTCAAAGCATAAAATAGAATTCTTGTTTTTATTGATACAAACATAGGTAGAAAAATCACTTAAAAATGAGTAGGAGTGATGATCCTTACAAACTAGCGGTAGCTTTGGAGGAAGAGATGCATAAAGGAGATGGGATAAGGGATGAATAGTTAATAATACTTTAAAGCTTAAATTGTGAGCACATAGGTGTCCATCAGCTTTTAATAGTTCTGTCTCCCCAGCTATGTAATAATTAAAGACACAGAAAAACTAAGAAACACCCACATCAAAAATGAAGATTTTCCCTAGTTTCCTGAAAAGCTGCTGTTACCCAAGGAGGTGAGAAGACAGAGTATTGAAACTCCAGTCAACTTTTAAGTCCACTGATCTCAGGTTCATTCTTGCATTTTCCTGATCACCTTTATCTAACATCCAACCTGGTGTTAAGACAGGGAACCCATTTAAAATCTTTAATTGAATTAAAAATAAAGTAGATTTTTACCAGTATTTGAAAAGCCATTTTTGACCTTGGCCTAGGAAATAACTTTCTTGTCTTTTACTTGTGGCTGCTGCTGCTGCTGCTGCTAAGTCACTTCAAGTCGTGTCCAACTCTGTGTGACCCCATAGATGGAAGCCCACCAGGCTCCCCCATCCCTGGGATTCTCCAGGCAAGAACACTGGAGTGGATTGCCATTTCCTTCTTGTGGCTGTGTTGATGTAAATATTCAGGAAACCAGTTTAAAGATATTTGTTTCTATGACTGATGGATGTAACTAAGAGCTATGAAACTGACAGTGTGGAAAATGTGTCTCTTTTCTCTTTTCCACAGTAAAAAAAGAAAAGCAAACAAAATTTTTCATCTGAAGATGAGTGAGAGATTTCATAAAGAAAGAAGATGGAGCATGTGATGTAAATAAATGAGATTATTTTGTGCATTTGCAACCAGAGGCAAAGAAATATATTTTCATAAATTAGAGCAGATCTCTGATTTTAAGCAAGCATTCTTGTTTAAGATAACATAGAGCTAGAGAGAGATGGAAATGCATTTGATGGGCAGATGCTGACTCAGCAACTCATGTCTCTTGGCTCTTATTAATAGGATGGGGAATGGGAGGTACTTGGGGCTTTCGGAAGACAAAGTCTGAGTCTTGGAAATGAGTGAAGGAAGCAAACAGGAGAAGAGAAAGCTAAAAAATATGGTGTAGTTTCAGCTGAAGTCCAGCCTCATTATAATCCCACGAGTTGCTGTGGAAAATAAACATTACCACAAGCTTCTTTCATCTCGAGGCAAGAGGGCTGGGTTTTACCCTGTATCAGTCACTCATTGGCTGTCAGTGGCTTCTTTAGGGGAGGAAGTGTGTGATACACCAAATGAGGAGACTCCCCCCAGAGTAATGCCGTTCCCTGAGAAGGGGGCTGCTGTGGTTTAGCAAGCAACTCATTGCTCTAGAAGGTGGGTCATAGAGGATCTCGCCGTGATTTATGTCAGTGTTCTGCCTGTGTTTCCCTCGCTGCAGCACTAGATGACCATCAGCAGATGAGTGGATAAGGAAGTTGTGGTACATATACACAATGGAATATTACTCAGTTATGAAAAGAATGCATTTAACTTAGTTGTAATGAGGTGGATGAACCTAGAGCAGATTAACCAGAGTGAAAGTCAGAAAGAGAAGGACAAATATCATATATTAACACGTATATATGGAATCTAGAAAGATAGTACTGATGATCCTATGTGCAGAGTGCAAAGGAGACACAGACGTAAAGAACAGACTTTTGGACACAGTGGGAAAAGGAGAGGGTGGGATGATTTGAGAGAATCGCATTGAAACCTATAATATTACATTATGTAACACAGATAGCCAGTGGGAATTTGACATATGACACAGGGAACCCAAAGCTCTCTGATAGCCTGGAGGGATGGAGTGGGGAGGGAGGTGAGGGGATTTGAGAGGGAGGGGACACATGTGCCTATGGCCAATTTATATTGATGTGTGGCAGAGACCATCCCAATACTGTGAAGGAATTATCTTCTAATTAAAATAAGTTAATTAAAAAAAGAGAAAACTATAAAAAAAAACAACTCAGCAGCCCTTGGGTCAGGCACTTGCTGATGAAGGGTGTCTGAGCGGGGCACCTGCAGCGTCCTGTGTAATCTGAGAAATCAACCCAGTGCTTCCCTCCACTCCCCAGAATCTCACCGTAGGTGGGGGCAGCTCAGGTCTCTCTCAAGGATGAATACATCACTCCCTTATTTCCTTTTTCAATTCTCACTCCTTCAACAACAGTTTCCGTAAAGTCTAGCCCAGGAAACTACTTGTACATTCTTGTGCTTTCCTCCCTGTGCTACAGCTTACACTATCAACATTACTCTTTGAGTTCTCTAGCCTTCTTGAACCTTAATATTCAAAACCAGGTTTTGGACTCAGAAGGCATGTTTTCCTCTTAAAAACATTACCTGTGACCACAGATAGAGAGAAGCCATTAATTGAGGTTGTTAATGCAGTTGGTCTATGTAGACACATAGTATGAGCTTCCAAAGTGGCGCAGTCATGAAGAATCCGCCTGCCAAGCAGGAAGTGCGGGTTTGATCCCTGGGTCCAGAAGATCCCTGGAGAAGGAAATGGTAACCCACTGCAGTATTCTTGCCTTGAAAATCCCATGGACAGAGGAATCTGGCAGGCTACAGTCCATGGGGTCACAAAGAGTTGGACAAGACTCGGCAACTAAACAACAAGACACACACTATAAACACATGAACACACACACACACACTCTATAAACAGAGGTATGAATATTCCTAAGGAAAAACGTCATTTTCTTCACGGGAGCCCCCCCACTTACTACCTTTCTGTTCTAAGCTGCTTCTTATTTTCTTGAACATGCCCTGTGGTAGTTGGACCTGTGTTTAGAATGCACAATTGACAGATCAATTGACTGCCAATTGATCTGACTGACAGATCTAATTGACTGATCAATTCAAATTTCAAATCAAAGAATGTGAGAAATAAAAGTTATTTTTAGAGATGAACTAGTCCAAACCCTCCATTCTACCAGTGGAATCTGTAGCCCAGAGAAGCTAAGTGACTTTCCCAAGTTCACACAGCTTATTAGATGTGGGGATGAGACTGGACTCCTTGTCCCGTAGTCCTCATTTTGTGACTGGCTGTACTGCAGAATTTCCTTCTGAGGGACTTTCTAAACTTTGAAGTGTAATGTAATTTAAATGTGCTCAGTTCAGTTCAGTTGAGTTCATTTCAGTCACTCAGTCGTGTCCGACTCTTAGCGACCCTATGAACCATGGCACACCAGGCCTCCCTGTCCATCACCAACTCCCGGAGTTCACTCAAACGCATGTCCATCGAGTCGGTGATGCCATCCAGCCACCTCATTCTCTGTCGTCCCCGTCTCCTCCTACCCCCCAATCCCTCCCAGCATCAGAGTCTTTTCCAGTGAGTCAACTCGTCGCATGAGGTGGCCAAAGTATTGGAGTTTCAGCTTTAGCATAAGTCCTTCCAATGAACACCCAGGATTGATCTCCTCTGGAATGGACTGGTTGGATCTCCTTGCAGTCCAAGGGACTCTCAAGAGTCTTCGCCAGCACCACAGTTCAAAAGCATCAATTCTTCGGCGATCAGCTTTCTTCACAGCCCAACTCTCACATCCATACGTGACCACGGGAAAAACCATAGCCTTGACTAGACGGACCTTGGTTGGCAAAGTAATGTCTCTGCTTTTTAATATGCTATCTAGGCTGGTCATAACTTTCCTTCCAAGGAGTAAGCGTCTTTTAATTTCATGGCTGCAATCAGCATCCAGAGTGATTTTGGAGACCAAAAAAATAAAGTCGAACACGGTTTCCACTGTTTCCCCATCTATTTCCCATGAAGTGATGGGACCAGATGCCATGATCTTCATTTTCTGAATGTTGAGCTTCAAGCCAACCTTTTCACTCTCCTCTTTCACTTTCATCAAGAGGCCTTTGAGTTCCTCTTCACTTTCTGCCATAAGGGTGGTGTCATCTGCATATCTGAGGTTATTGATATTTCTCCCGGCAATCTTGATTCCAGCTTGTGCTTCTTCCAGCCCAGCGTTTCTCATGATGTACTCTGCATATAAGTTAAATAAGCAGGGTGACAATATACAACCTTGACGTACTCCTTTTCCTATTTGGAACCAGTCTGTTGTTCTATGTCCAGTTCTGACTGTTGCTTCCTGACCTGCATACAGGTTTCTCAAGAGGCAGGTCAGGTGGTCTGGTATTCCCATCTCTTTCAGAATTTTCCACAGTTTATTGTGATCCACACAGTCAAAGGCCTTGGCATAGTCAATTAAGCAGAAATAGATGCTCTTCTGGAACTCTCTTGCTTTCTCCATAATCCAACGGATGTTGGCAATTTGATCTCTGGTGCCTCTGCCTTTTCTAAAACCTGCTTGAACATCTGGAAGTTCACGATTCACATATTGCTGAAGCCTAGCTTGGAGAATTTTGAGCATGAATTTCCTAGCGTGTGAGATGAGTGCAATTGTGCGGTAGTTTGAGCATTCTTTGGCATTGCCTTTCTTTGGGATTGGAATGAAGACTGACCTTTTCCAGTCCTGTGGCCATTGCTGAGTTTTCTAAATTTGCTGACATATTGAATGCAGCACTTTCACAGCATCATCTTTCAGGATTTGAAATAGCTCAATTGGAATTCCATCACCTCCACTAGCTTTGTTCGTCGTGATGCTCTCTAAGGCCCACTTGACTTCACATTCTAAGATGTCTGGTTCCAGGTGAGTGGTCACGCCATCATGATTATCTTCGTCGTGAAGATCTTTTTTGTACAGCTCTTCTGTGTATTTTTGCCATGTCTTCTTAATATCTTCTGCTTCTGTTAGGTCCATACCATTTCTGTCCTTTATCAAGCCCATCTTTGCATGAAATATTCCCTTGATATCTCTAATTTTCTTGAAAAGATCTCTTGTGTTCAGTCATTTTCAATTCTGTGACCCAATGGACTGTAATCCACAAGACTTCTCTGTCCATGGGATTTCCCAGGCAAGAATACTGGAATGGGTAGTCATTTCCTTCTCCAGGGAATTTTGCCTATCCAGGGATTGAATTTGGGTTTTCTCCATTGCAAGCAGATTCTTGACCACTGAGCCACTGTACTCACCGTAAAAATCAGAGACATTACTTTGCCAGCAAAGGTTCATCTAGTGAAAGCTATGGTTCTTCTAGTAGTCATGTATGGAAGTGAGAGTTGGACTATAAAGAAAGCTGAGCACTGAAGAATTGATGCTTTTGACCTGTGGTGTTGAAGAAGACTCTTGAGAGTCTCTTGGACTGCAAGGAGATCCAACCAGTCCATCCTAAAGGAGATCAATCCTGGGTGTTCATTGGAAGGACTGATCCTGAAGCTGAAACTCCAATAGCTTGGCCACCAGATATGAAGAGCTGACTCCTTGGAAAAGACCCTGATGCTAGTAAAGATTGAAGGCAGGAGGAGAAGGTGATGGCAGAGAATGAAATGATTGGATGGCATCACCGACTCAATGGACAAGAGTTTGAGCAAGCTCTGAGAGTTGGTGATGAACAGAGAAGCCTGGCATGTTGCAGTCCATGAGATTTCAATCGCTCAGACATGACCAAGCAACTGAACTGAACTGAGCCACCATACACATGTGCCACCTTTTACTACCACTTATTTAGAACGTAGGCATTGTTATACTTTAAAGAGATGGTTCATCTTTATGTGTGAATTGAAAAAATGCTCAGTTGAGCACAGTCAAGGAATAAAACACGTCCATCCCTAGCCATGAAGGAATTGCTTGCTGTAGATAGCGCCATTTTCAGAAGGCAGGGGTGAAAGTCCTATAGTCAGGAGTTCAGAACCTGCATGAAACAGTGACAGCTGATAGGGAATGACTTTCCAGAAAGTGGAACCTGGAATAATGGAATTTGGAATTTCTCAAAGGATATTGTCCCCTTTGAGAAATGTAACACAAACTTTAGAACTTCTTTCCTTGAAAAGTCACACGCTGACAGCATTTTGCAGAGGGTGTCAAGCCCATCCTTCTCTCCCTACATGAGTTAATAATCTCTAGTTGGGAAAACAGAAAACATCCTAAGTATTTCAAATGGAGGAAATTTAAGAAAGAGAATTGGCTGCCTTGTTGGAAGAGCAAAAGCGAGAGGGGTTGGGTGAGACACAAGGAGAGGGAGTAAGCGAGAAGGAGAAGCTGTTGGGGGCCCTGGGCGGGAGCCCCGCCGGCTGTCCCAGGCTGGCGTGTGCCGGGGGTGCCGCGCTCCCACCTCTGCTGCTGCTGGAGACTCGGGCAGAAATCTGACCCAGAGGACATGCGCCCCTCCTTCCTCCCCAGCTTCACGTGTCTCAGAAGGGTCTTCTGTTAGCAGAAACACCGGATGTCACTGTTAAGAAAGCCTGAAAACACAGAAGCTGAAGACCCTCAGTCGCTTACAGAGCAGAGCTGGGAGGAAATGGGAATAGAGAGCAAACAGGCAAATAACCATTCCAGTGGCTAAAGTACAAACAGCAACTTCAAATAAGGATGTGCGAATATTTCACAAAACTTAAGGGAAAAACATAACTAATACTAGACCCTAATGCACGTGTGTCTAACTTCACACAACAAGCCTGCTTCTGGATATTGATGAAATACTAACATCTAATGAGTGCTGTCTATTAAAGTTGGTCCCTGAAATCTTCCTGTGTACTTGAAGGTAGATTCGTGTAAGCTAGTCCAGACCTATTGAATTAAATCTCATAGGTGGCCTTGAAAACCACACTGAGTAACTTTGAGGACTGCTGGCTCTTGTTCGGTAAAATTTGATTCCTTTTTTCTTTTTAACCAAGATGATGTTTTTGGACTTGTATTCAATATTTTATGAATCAGTGGGTCTCTAACTTCAGCAGGAATCAGATTGCTGGGCCCCATACGTGGAGTTTCTGATTGAGAGGGTCTGGAATGGGGCCAGTTATTTGTAGTTCTAACAAGTCCTCAGTCCTCAGCTGATACTGCTATTGCTGACTCAAGGATCACACTTTGAAGACCAGAAGTATGAATACTTCTTCCCAAGTGGCTCAGTGGCAAAGAATCCACCTGCAATGTAGGAGATGCATGTTCCATCCCTGATCTGGGAAGATCCCCAGGAGGAGGAAATGGCAGGAGCCTGGTGGGTTACAGTCTATGTGGTCACAAATTAGTCGGCATGAGTTAGCAGCCCGACAACAATATGAATACTAATTCGTAATATTTTTCAAAGGTAGATGTACATTTGGTCTAATCAAGTCTAACTAAAATCCCCAGAGTCATAGGACTTCAGAGCAAAGGAGACTTTGGCAATAATGATGCCGAACTCCTACCTTCGATTCTTGAGTTAAAGATTCAGTGACTTGGACTTGACATTAGACAAAGCAAAGAAGGTGCAGGAAGGTGGTGGGAGTTTCCTGCCTCCTAACCCAATGTGCTTACCATTGGTCACTCTGCTTAGAAACTTGCATTTTATGTGCTTCTGGGGCCAAATTACTGTTGGTGTATAAAGGATTATCATCCCAACTTGAATCATTAGAGGTCAGAGAGGATGATGAAATTAGAGATTTTCATAAAACTGAACATGAAACAAGAGGTCATCTGCTTCACAGTGAAAGAGCATGCTGAGAGACTTCTCTTGCCTTTTGGGGTATCTTAGTTAAATCATCAGAGGAGCAATTTCTTTTTGTGAAGGATATTAAGAAAAGGACTGAAATCTGAAGCTATTGTAAATAAGGCTGTAGTTTTGGTTGCAGAGGCTGTGACCAGCTGCCAACACAAATATTAACATAGAAACAGAGTCTCTGAGAGTATATGGCTGGTGACACTTCAGATAAATATTCAGCTCATGACCCCATGAGGCAAAAATATAGGACTACTTTCTGAAATGTGTGGTTACACAGACCCAAGGGTGATATAATGACTATGTCCAGCTTGTTGTTGACTAAATAAAAATAAGTTTGATTCATCACAGATGAGCAATAATTGTCTTCATAACTCATTATTTATATCATAGGCCATCTGTGATGTTTTCATGATTTCCAAAAGAGAATACATTCAACTTGAAAGGGAGGAAATCGTGCCAGTTTAGAAATGACATCTGGAAGGATTTGGAATTGAAAGGCTTAGCAAGAAAAACTGGGGCTGCTTACAGATGCCAAAGTTGAAGAGGATCTCTGACTCACTGCATCTGTTCTAGACCCTTGGGCTAGGCTGTGTTCCTCAGAAGCAAACCCCCAAGACAAGGATGCAAACACAGCCTTTTAGATAGGTAGTGCTGGGGGGAAGCCATCTGGAGGAAGAGGAAGAAGACCAGAGGCAAGAGGAAGTCAAGCCAGAGTCTGATCCAAAGAAGGGGAGATTTGTCTGAGCCCACAGGGGAGCTAGGGGCTGTAAGTTTGGCCTTGAAGCTGTTCTGAACCTGAAGAAGCTGGCCTGCCATTCCCTCCATCTGTCTAGCATTGGTCAAAGGCAGCCCCAGCCACCTGTAGCTCTGAATGGTCCATGGTGCTCCAGAGGTCCCAGGAATGCTCACAGGTTCTGGGAGTGAGAAATAAAGATCATTAAAGCTGGGAGAGGGACATACCTAACATGTTAGAAGTGTCCGTAAGGGATTTCAACCTGTCCACTTCATGAACCAAATTCTCTCTTGATGCTGCTGCTGCTAAGTCGCTTCAGTCGTGTCCGACTCCATGCGACCCCATAGAGGGCAGCCGACCAGGCTCTGCTGTCCCTGGGATTTTCCAGGCAAGAACACTGGAGTGGGTTGCCATTTCCTTCTCCAATGTGTGAAAGTGAAAAGTGAAAGTGAAGTCGCTCAGTCGTGTCCGACTAGTAGCTACCCCATGGACTGCAGCCCACTAGGCTCCTCTGTCCATAGGATTTTCTAGGCAAGAGTACTGGAGTGGCTTGCCATTGCCTTCTCTGCTCTTGATGTTAGGGTTTCCCAAAGAAACAACTTTAGGAGAATTATTGGAAAATCTGTTAACTCACACAAAAATAATATTTTCAAATACAGCCTTATTGATAATAAACAGATATTTTCATCTGCATCTGTTTCTGATCTCTACATCTTTTCCTTGAGGTTTATTTTTTTTGAAATCTCCTTAAATATTTCTAAATATGTGTTTCATCTTCTGAGATTGCTGTAATGGAGCCTGTTTTTTTACATGATAACTTTTAGGTGACACTGGCAGGTTACAGCACTTGGGTTCTCTTAGACAACTACACCTGCTTATCTAGGAGGCACACCTCAGTTCAACACATTCAGAAATCGTAAGCAGATTGCCAAGGATCAATACAGCTGTGCACTACATCCTGCAGTATGCTTCGCTCCCTGATTGTTCAATGTAGGATTTTGGCATCCAGATGGAAGGTTCTGAGACCCCAGGGAGTAAGGGTGCTGCTGTTGTGCTTAGTCACTCAGTCGTGTCCGACTCTTTGCAATCCCATGGACTGTAGTCCGCCAGGCTCCTCTGTCCATGGGATCCTCCAGACAAGAATACTGGAGTGAGTTGCCACGCCCTTCTCCAGGGGATCTTCCCAACCCAGGTATCGAACCCAGGTCTCGAGCATTGAAGGTGATTCTTTACCGTCTGAGGCACCAAGGTCCTTATATCCCATAGGAGATAATTTCTATGTTCAGTTCAGTTCAGTCGCTCAGTCATGTACGACTCTCTGCGACCCCATGAATCACAGCACGCCAGGCCTCCCTGTCCATCACCAACTCCCGGAGTACACTCAAACTCATGTCCACAGAGTCGGTGATGCCATCCAGCCATCTCATTCTCTGTCGTCCCCTTCTCCTCCTGCCCCCAACCTTTCCCAGCATCAGAGTCTTTTCCAGTGAGTCAACTCGTCGCATGAGGTGGCCAAAGTATTTCAGTTTCAGCTTTAGCATCAGTCCTTCCAATGAGCACCCAAGATCGATCTCCCTTAGAATGGACTGGTTGGATCTCCTTGCGGTACAAGGGACTCTCAAGAGTCTTCTCCAACACCACAGTTCAAAAGCATCATTTCTTCGGTGATCAGCTTTCTTCACAGTCCAACTCTCACATCCATACATGACCATGGGAAAAACCATAGCCTTGACTAGATGGATCTTTGTTGGCAAAGTAATGTCTCTGCTTTTTAATATACTATCAAGGTTGGTCATAACTTTCCTTCCAAGGAGTAAGCGTCTTTTAATTTCATGGCTGCAATCAGCATCCGCAGTGATTTTGGAGCCCAAAAAAATAAAGTCTGACACTGTTTCCACTGTTTTTCCATCAATTTCCCATGAAGTGATGGGACCAGATGCCATGATCTTTGATTTCTGAATGTTGAGCTTCAAGTCAACCTTTTCACTCTCCTCTTTCACTTTCATCAAGAGGATTTTGAGTTCCTCTTCACTTTCTGCCATAAGGATAGTGTCATCTGCATATCTGAGATTATTGATATTTCTCCCGGCAATCTTGATTCCAGCTTGTGCTTCTTCCAGCCCAGCGTTCCTCATGATGTACTCTGCATATAAGTTAAATAAGCAAGGTGACAATATACAGCCTTGACGCACTCCTTTTCCTATTTGGAACCAGTCTGTTGTTTCATGTACAGTTCTGACTGTTGCTTCCTGACCTGCATACAGGTTTCTCAAGAGGCAGGTCAGGTGGTCTGGGATTCCCATCTCTTTCAGAATGTTCCACAGTTTATTGTGATCGACACAGTGAAAGGTTTTGGCATAGTCAATGAAGCAGAAATAGATGCTCTTCTGGAACTCTCTTGCTTTCTCCATGATCCAGTGAATGTTGGCAATTTGATCTCTGGTGCCTCTGCCTTTTCTAAAACCTGCTTGAACATCTGGGAGTTCACGGTTCACATATTGCTGAAGCCTGACTTGGAGAATTTTGAGCATGACTTTACTAGCGTGTGAGATGAGCGCAATTGTGCGGTACTTTGAGAATTCTTTGGCATTGCCTTTCTTTGGGATTGGAATGAAGACTGACCTTTTTCAGTCCTGTGGCCACTGCTGAGTTTTCCAAATTTGCTGGCATATTGAGTGCAGCATTTTCACAGCATCATCTTTCAAGATTTGAAATAGCTCAACTGGAATTCCATCACCTCCACTAGCTTTGTTCGTAGTGATGCTTTCTAAGGCCCACTTGACTTCACATTCCAAGATGTCTGGCACTAGGTCAGTGATCACGTTATCGTGACTATCTTGGTTGTGAAGATCTTTTTTGTACAGTTCTTCTGTGTATTCTTGCCACCTCTTCTTAATATCTTCTGCTTCTGTTAGGTCCATACCATTTCTGTCCTTTATCGAGCCCATCTTTGCATGAAATGTTCCCTTGGAATCTCTAATTTTCTTGAAGAGATCTCTTGTTTTTCCTATTCTGTTGTTTTCCTCAATTTCTTTGCATTGATCACGGAGGAAGGCTTTCTTATCTCTCCTTGCTATTCTTTGGAACTCTGCATTCAGATGCTTATATCTTTCCTTTTCTCCTTTGCTTTTTGCTTCTCTTCTTTTCACAGCTATTTGTAAGGCCTCCTCAGACAGCCATTTTGCTTTTTTGCATTTCTTTTCCATGGGGATGGTCTTGGTCCCTGTCTCCTGTACAATGTCATGAACCTCCGTCCAGAGTTCATCAGGCACTCTATCTATCAGATCTAGTCCCATAAATCTATTCCTCACTTCCACTGTATAATCATAAGGGATTTGATTTAGGTCATATCTGAATGGTCTAGTGGTTTTCCCTACTTTCTTCAATTTCAGTCTGAATTTGACAATAAGGAGTTCATGATCTGAGCCACAGTCAGCTCCTGGTCTTGTTTTCGCTAACTGTATACAGCTTCTCCATCTTTGGCTGCAAAGAATATAATCAATCCGATTTCGGTGTTGACCATCTGGTGATGTCCATGTGTAGAGTTTTCTCTTGTGTTGTTGAAAGAGGGTGTTTGCTATGACCAGTGCATTCTCTTAACAAAACTCTGTTAGCCTTTGCCCCGCTTCATTCCATGCTCCAAGGCCAAATTTGCCTGTTACTCCAGGTGTTTCTTGACTTCCTACTTTGCATTCCAGTCCCATATAATGAAAAGGACATCTTTTTTGGGTGTTAGTTCTAAAAGGTCTTGTAGGTCTTCATAGAACTGTTCAACTTCGGCTTCTTCAGCATTACTGGTTGGGGCACAGGCCTGGATTACTGTAATATTGAATGGTTTGCCTTGGAAACAAACAGAAATCATCCTGTCATTTTTAAGATTGCATCCAAGTACTGCATTTCAGACTCTTTTGTTGACCATGATGGCTACTCCATTTCTTCTAAGGGATTCCTGCCCACAGTAGTAAATATAATGGTCATCTGAGTTAAATTCACCCATTCCAGTCCATTTTAATTCACTGATTCCTAGAATGTCTATGTTCACTCTTGCCATCTCCTGTTTGACCACTTCCAATTTGCCTTGATTCATGGACCTAACATTCCAGGTTCCTATGCAATATTGCTCTTTACAGCACCAGACCTTGCTTCTATCACCAGTCACATCCACAACTGGGTATTGATTTTGCTTTTGCTCTATCCCTTCATTCCTTCTAGAGTTACTTCTCCACTGATCACCAGCAGCATACTGGGCACCTACCGACCTGGGGAATTCCTCATTCAGTATCCTATCATTTTGCCCTTTGTCACTGTTCATGGGGTTCTCAAGGCAAGTATACTGAAGTGGTTTGCCATTCCCTTCTCCAGTGGACCACATTCGGCTGTGGTCCATGTGATCAGATCAACTAGTTTCCTGTGATTATGATTTCAGTGTGTCTGCCCTCTGGTGCCCCCTCGCAATACCTACCGTCTTATTTGGGTTTCTCTTACCTTGGTCGTGGAAAATCTCTTCACATCCTCTCCAGCAAAGTGCAGCTGCTGCACCTTACCTTGGACGAGGGGTATCTCCTCAAGGCCGCCCCTCCTGACCTTGAACGTGGAGTAGCTCCTCTCGGCCCTCCTGCGCCCGCGCAGCCACCACCTGTTGGACGTGGGGCAGCTCCTCTCGGCCGCCGGCCCTGGCCTCAGGCATGGGGTAGCTCCTCTCGGCCGCGCCTCTTTGCCTGGTCGGTTGCGCCGGGGCCGGCGTCTCCCGCGTCTGCGCCGCCGGGGCTGGACATGAATTTATTAACCTGTGGAGAGAGATTTGTCATATGTCAGTGTGTTGTGTCATTGTAAACGTGCAAGTATTTTTCCAACCAAGATGGAAATAGAAAGCAAAGGTATGAGAGCCATCTTCTGGAGAGATCTGTTAACAGCCCTCCTGGATCGTGCTCCTCTTCTGCTATCTTCCTCCTTTTGTGCTTCCGCCAGAACTGAAGGCAAAATTCTTTTCATCAAGTCTGCTCCTCCATACATGACCTCCTTCAGTGAAAAGGTGGACCTGTCCATACAGGTGCCCGGGCCAGAGCTCCGGGGATTATCCCAGGCTGTTGGGTCTCTCATCCGTTCATCTGATCTGTCGCTAGCTGTTGTTCAGTCACTAAGTCGTGTCTGACTCTTTGTGGCCCCAGGGACTGTAGCACGCCAGGTCTTCTTGTCCTTCACTATCTCCTGGAGCCTGCTCAGATTCATGTCTATTCAGTCCATGATGCTATCTAATCATTTCCTCTTCTGTCGCCCTCTTCACCTTTTGCCTTCAGTCTTTCCCAGAATCAGGGAGTTTTCTAGTGAGTCAGTTCTTTGCATCAGGTGGCCAAAGTATTGGAGCTTCAGCTTCACCATCAGTCCTTCCAGTGAATATTCATACTGATTTCCTTTAAGATTGACTGGTTTGATCTTGCAGTCCAAGGGACACTCAAGAGTCTTCTCCGACACCACAGTTCAAAGCATCAGTTCTTAGGCACTCACCCTTCTTTATGATCCAGCTCTCACATCCACATGTGACTGCTGGAAAAACCAGTAGTCCCTAAATTCTGTCAGTTATCTCTTCCCCACCACTAATGCCTGTATACAGTTTCTCACTGTTAACTGACTGAACTATTTGCCAAGGTCACCCGTCTCTAGTATTAATTCTATCTAATCCATATTTATGACACTTTTAAATGCATTTTCATATGTTATTTCCTTTAACATCAATTTGATCATGCTGATCTTCTGCTTTAAATGATTCCAGGCATACCACTGTGGCAGGCCTACGATGGCTCCCAAAGCTTTGTCCGCCTCCTAATGTCTGCAACCTGTGACTGTTACCTTACTAGGAAAATGTGTCCTTGCAGGTATAGTTAAATTAGGGCTTATGAGACGAGGAGCTGATCTCCCATTATCCAGGTGGACCCCAGATGCCATCAAGTGTGTCTTTATAAGAAAGAAGCAGACGGGAAGATGACGTGGAAACAGCAACAGCCAAGCATTGTCACCAGTGACCAGAAACTGGAATAAACAAGGAAGAGATTCTCCCTGGAAGTCTCCAGGGGAGTGTGGCCCTGCAGACACCCACCTCCCACAACTGTCAGAGAGTTAAGCGCCCTAGTTTGTGGTCAGTTGTTACAGCAGCCCCAGGGAAACTAACAGACTCACTGTCCTTAAAAAATGGTCAAATTTTTTATTTTATCCAAGGCCTTTCATGATCTGGACTCTGCCTTCATTTCCCCACCTAACCTCTCATCATTTACCCAAATGAACTCTGTGCTCCGATGACTGAACAGTTGGAAGTTCTCTGCATCACTTGTGTTCCGCATCACTTGTGTTCCTGCATTTCTCTAGAACCTCTTGAAGTATCAGCTTAAGTGTCCTAGAAAATCTGTGTGTGGAGTATGACCGTCCTTCTGAGCTGGAGATGGGAGGGGGATGTGGATGTTACTATCTAAACTTTCAAAAATGAAACTAATTAGCTAAGGAAGCTTGTGTAAAACTTTACTGGCACATGTTGGCATACTGTCACTCAAGAATGAATGAAAATGTATCCTACATGGAGCTTATACTTGTCAGATTCATAATCATTGTGCTAAGTCATTCTGAGGGTGACGACTGATGTTTTCGAAAGGGGATTTTTCACTGTGTTAAGGATTAATCCTCACACATACATGGCCAGTGTGATAGATGATGCTGGAGTCCTCCGGTGCACTGGGCTGTGTAACCAGGCCCTGGCTGCTGGGAGTATTGGCTGTTTCTTTCTCCAACTTTATTAAGATATAATTGACATACAGTATTGTGTGATTTTACAATGTATGACATGTTGATTTACTTCACTTATATGCTGCAGTACGTGATTAACAGAAGAGCCTTAGCTAACACCTCCATCACGTCACATAATTCCTTTTTTTGCAATGAGAATGTTTAAAATCTACTCTCCTAGCAGCTTATGAGTAGATAGTCCAGTGATGCTTTCTATAACCACCATGCTGTGCATTGGAGCCCGAGAACCTATTTATTTTCTAACTGGAAGTCTGTACTCTTTCACCAACACGTCCCCCATTTCTCCCACCCTCCAACTCCTTAGTTACCACTTTTCTATTCTCTGTTTCTACAAGTGTGGCCTTTTAAGATTCCACATATGAGTGAAATCACATAGTGTTTGTATGTCACTGTCTGACTTATTTCACTTAGCATTATGTTCACAAGGTTCATCCATGTTGCCCCAAATGGTGGGATTTTGTTACTTCTCATGGCTGAATAATATTCTATTATACACACACCACATCTTATTTGCCCATTCTTCCACTGATGGACATTTAGGCTGCTTCTATATATTAGGTATTGTGAGTAGCGCTACAGTAAATGTGTGAGTACAGATCCGATTGTCATTTCCTATCCAATTAAAAAATTAGAAAGGACCTGAAGAGACATTTTTCTAAAGAAGACATACAAACAGCCAACACATTCATGAAAAGGTACTCAACATTATCAGGGAAATGCAAATCAAAACCACACTGAGATAACACCCCACAACTATTATTAGGGCTATTATCAAAAAGACCAGAGACAACAGGCATTGGGGGGACACAGAGAACAGGGAACCCTCGTTTGCTGTTGGAGGGAATGTACATTAGCATAGAAACCTTGGAAAAGAGTACCGGGTTCCTCAACAGATTAAAAGGAGAGTATTGGCTGTTGATGGTTCACAGCTGTCCATTCTTCCCCCAACAGCTTGCAGCCAAAGACTGACAAAAAGATTAAGAAACTGGCCCCTGTGCCACTCTGTGGTTCAGTGTGGTCGAGGGCTCCCCTGGGGTCACCGAAAGCCAGGCTCCCGCTGAGACCACATCCTACTCAGCTCCTTCCTCTGCCCAGTTTGCTCTCCCCGCATTTCTCCTAAAAGCACCACGGCCCAAAATCACTCATCCTCAGATCCCCACCTCAGACTGCTTCTCGGAAATGTGACCTAAGCCAGACAGAATTCCAAACTTTATTACCACCAGTCCTTACAGCCCACATTCAAGATCAGCCACGAATTGCAACCAAACCTCAGTTACCTAACACACTCTCATGCAGTTTAACAGTAAATACAGAGCTAGCATCAAAGAGTGTGAAACTCTCCAGTGAAAAGTCCTTTCTACACAGCTTTTTATGCAGTTCATCAGTGAGTGCATTAATGAATCAATGAATCCTAAAACTCCAAAGGGATTGTGAACACCTGCTGTGGGGGTTGCCCAAAAGTACACTCTGCTTTTTGGTAGAAAGTCCATCCTGAAGCAGAAAGTTGGAAAGCCAGCCTCTCGCTCACCTAAACATCCTTCTGCAACGTCAAGGCTGAGCTCCAGTTCCTTCTCCATGAAGCTTTTTCTAGAAGTTGGCTGAATCCCCTGGAAGGGAATTTGCTCTTCACTAAACAGTCTGAATCATTTATTTGACTTTTATCAAACACCTGTCTAGGAGATCAGAGTGACTGCTGCTGAAATGAGTGTTTTGACTGTTGCAGACAAGTCAAAATGACTGATAAAAACCTGAAAACAATCCCATTGTTAAAGGCAAAAGAGTCCTCAGGGAAAACAGCACTTCAGAATGTGAACCGAGAGGGGGAGGTGGGGAGCTCTGAGTAAACACACTGGCCCCGGGGGGAGCTGTGTGTGCTTCCTGCCACGTGTCATTGGGGTAACCTTGACTTGATGACGTCGGTGTCAAGAGGAGGAGTACAAGGCATAATGCTTGTGGGTTATGAGAGCCTTAGAAAGTGCTATTTATTATTATGGTTGCTATGCTCCTTGCCTTGGAGGATTGTTCATCTGTTCTTTATTCGTTATACTTCTATGAAAATAGAAAAATTCAAGAAAGCTAATGAATATTATATTGTATTAAAAATTAATTTCTATTATGGATCTTAGATGTAATCCAAGTTCATGCCACTATGCTACACTGAATAACTACTAACAATAAAATTTCCATGTTATGGATGGACATAGAGATTACCATACGGAGGAGAACTACTGAATGATATCCCTCATATGCGCAATCTAAAAAGAAATGATGCAATTGAACTTATTTACAAAACAGAAACAGACTCACGGAGAAGGAATTTATGGTTGCCAAGGGAGAAGGATGAGGGGAAGGGATAGTTAGGGAATTTGGGATCGACATGTACACACTGCTATAGTTAAAGTCGATAACCAACTAGGACAGGCTGCACAGCGCAGGGAACTCTGCTCAATGTTATGTGGCATCCTGGGTGGGAGGGGGGTTGGGGAAGAATGGATACATGTGTATGTATTGCTGAGTCCCTTTGCTGTTTACCTGAAACTAACACAACATTGTTAATTGGCTATCAGTTCAGTTCAGTTCAGTTCAGTCGCTCAGTCGTGTCCGACTCTCCGCGACCCCATGAATCACAGCACGCCAGGCCTCCCTGTCCAACACCAACTCCCGGAGTACACTCAAACTCATGTCCACAGAGTCGGTGATGCCATCCAGCCATCTCATTCTCCGTCGTCCCCTTCTCCTCCCGCCCCCAACCTTTCCCAGCATCAGAGTCTTTTCCAGTGAGTCAACTCGTCGCATGAGGTGGCCAAAGTATTCGAGTTTCAGCTTTAGCATCAGTCCCTCCAATGAACATCCAGGATTGATCTCCTTTAGAATGGACTGGTTGGATCTCCTTGCAGTATAAGGGACTCGCAAGAGTCTTCTCCAACACCACAGTTCAAAAGCATCGATTCTTCGGCGATCAGCTTTCTTCACAGTCCAACTCTCACATCCATACATGACCACGGGAAAAACCATTGCCTTGACTAGACGGACCTTGGTCGGCAAAGTAATGTCTCTGCTTTTTAATATACTATCAAGGTTGGTCATAACTTTCCTGCCAAGGAGCAAGCGTCTTTTAATTTCATGGCTGCAATCAGCATCTGCAGTGATTTTGGAGCCCAAAAAAACAAAGTCTGACACTGTTTCCATTGTTTTTCCATCTATTTCCCATGAAGTGATGGGACCAGATGCCATGATCTTTGTTTTCTGAATGTTGAGCTTCAAGCCAACCTTTTCACTCTCCTCTTTCACTTTCATCAAGAGGCTTTTGAGTTCCTCTTCACTTTCTGCCATAAGGGTAGTGTCATCTGCATATCTAAGGTTATTGATATTTCTCCCAGCAATCTTGATTCCAGCTTGTGCTTCTTCCAGCCCAGCGTTCCTCATGATGTACTCTGCATATAAGTTAAATAAGCAAGGTGACAATATACAACCTTGACGTACACCTTTTCCTATTTGGAACCAGTCTGTTGTTCCATGACCGGTTCTAACTGTTGCTTCCTGACCTGCATACAGGTTTCTCAAGAGGCAGGCTATACTCCAATACAAAATAAAAAGTTTATGTTAATAACCTGGTATTTAACTTGAAAACAGAATTATATTCATGAACCCTTATAGTCTGTTATAAATGGAAAAATTAATTACCTGCTAGGTGCCAAGCACTCGGTTAGGTGAGCCTAAGATACAGAACATCATGCCTCTTACTGGAGAGAAGCAAAGATAGGCATTACACTGATACACACCAAAGGGACTGTGTACTTACAGCGCCAGCTTCTGAGAAAGAACAGAACGGACGCCATGAGAGAGAGAGGCAGAGGGACTTGCTGATACATGATGGTTGGAGAGTGCTTCTCTGAGGAGCGGATGTTAGCTGAGCTCTGCAGAGAAAGCAGCAACTGGCCAGGTAAAGGTCTGCGCGAGGAAACTACAGAGAACGTCCTCTGGGATGGCCCCAAGTTAGGAGAGCTGTGTGCACTGGGCTGATGGAGAGCCGTGGGAGAACCACAGTGTGTATTTTAGGTTCAGGAACTAAGGTGCAACATTTTACGAGTTATTAACAGATCATTTTGGGCGAGATTCCAAAGCTCTATATGTCCCAGTCTTCTTACCCATAAAATTGAGCTAATAATAATATCTTCTATTGGGTTGACATTGGTTGATATTAATATGAAGAACTTAAAATTTACTCTGCACATATGAATTATTTTACAAATGTATCCTTAATCCATTCATACAAACACAACTTGTTATTTTAAGTTGTTGACTCAATCATTAGTGACAGCTCCAAATGTTTAATTATATTTAAAAGCATAATGCAAATGTTTTAAACCTGGAGCACAGCCCAGCTGACGGAAATTGGTGGAGAAGGCATGGAAGAGATGTAGGGAAAGCAGCCGTCTGAATCACTCATCTCACAAAGTAGGAGTCCAAGGCTAAAATGGGTAACATAAGAAAGGGAGTCAAGAAAGCAACGTAAATGTGGAGAAAAGGGAACCCTTGTACACTGCTGATGGGGATGTAAATTGGTGCATTGTGGAGGTATCTCAAAAAACAAAAAACAGAACTACCATTTTGTTGTGGTTCAGTCACTAGGTTGTGTCTGACTCTTTGCTCTCTCCATGGACCATAGCATGCCAGGCCTCCCTGTCCTCCATTCTCTCTGGGAGTTTGCTCACGTTCATGTCCATTGAGTCAGTGATGCCATCCAACTGTCTCATCCTCTACCATATGACCAAGAATTCCACTCCTGGGTATACAGCCAAAACAACCAAAAACACTACTTCAAAAAGATACATGTATCTCAATGTTCATAGCAGCATTATTTACAATAACCAAGTAGAGGCAATGTAAGTGTCCATCAGTAGATGAATGGATAAGAAAAATACGGTGTATATATGCAATGGAATATTCCTCAATCATAAAAAAGAATGAAATTTTGTGAAATTTTGCCATTTGCAGCAACGTGAATGGACTTAAAGGGCATTATGCTAAGTGAAATAAATCAGACAGAGAAAGACAAATACTGTGTGGCATCACTTAAATGTGCCATCTTAAAAATACTAGAAGCTAGTGAATATAATAGAAAGGAAACAGACCCACAGATACAGAGAACAAACGAGTAGGGAAGGTTGGGGGAGGCATACTGGGGGGAGTGGAAGATACAGACTTCTGGGTATAAGATAGGCTTTGTTTTTTATGATAAAGGGAAAATAGCCAATATCTTGTAATAACTATAAACGGAAAGTAACATTCAGTTCAGTTCAGTTCAGTCGCTCAGTCTTGTCCGACTCTTTGCGACCCCATGAATCACAGCACGCCAGGCCTCCCTGCCCATCACCAACTCCTGAAGTTCACTAAAACTCACGTCCATCGAGTCGGTGATGCCATCCAGCCGTCTCATTCTCTGTCGTCCCCTTCTCCTCCCACCCCCAATCCCTCCCAGCATCAGAGTCTTTTCCAGTGAGTCAACTCGTTGCATGCAGTTTCAACTTCAGCATCAGTCCTTCCATGAACACCCAGGATTGATCTCCTTTAGAATGGACTGGTTGTATCTCCTTGCAGTCCAAGGGACTCTCAAGAGTCTTCTCCAACACCACAGTTCAAAAGCGCTCAGCTTTCAGTTCAATTCTTCGGCGCTCAGCTTTCTTCACAGTCCAACTCTCACATCCATACATGACCACGGGAAAAACCATGGCCTTGACTAGACGGACCTCTGTTGGCAAAGTAATGTCTCTGCTTTCTACTATGCTATCTAGGTTGGTAATAACTTTCCTTCCAAGGAGTAAGCATCCTTTAATTTCATGGCTGCAATCAGCATCTGCAGTGATTTTGGAGCCCAAAAAATAAAGTCAGCCACTGTTTCCTCTGTTTCTCCATCTATTTGCCATGAGGTGATGGGACTAGATGCCATGATCTTAGTTTTCTGAATGTTGAGCTTTAAGCCAAATTTTTCACTCTCCTCTTTCACTTTCATCAAGAACAATTGTACAAAAATTAAAAAAAATAAACGCAACAGCAACAACAAAGGAAGCTACCAAAATAACCACAGGGAACATTGGAAACAGTGATGTAACTGTTGAGAAGAGCTAGGCAAGGGGGAAAGCAGTGAGCTGACTCCTCCTGGAGCTGAGACCAGTGACTGTCTGCATCAACACTGCCTGACACTTAAGAAAGACCAGAAACAACCCATGTCCACAGGGTCAGCTCATTTGTACCAGAAAAGCTTTGCCTGTAAGAGAGAGATTATTCAAGATTATCCTTCAGTAGATAACTCTACTACCACCTTCAGGGAAGTCCAGCAAATCAGTTGTTTTTTTTTTAGAAACAGCTTACTCGGGAAACCATCTCACTTGAATGTTTTCTTATCTAGTCTCGTTTTTAACACCTTCCCTTCCCTATGAAGCAGTTCATGTCCAAGACCATGGTTCAACCTATGCAAGCATAGACCTCAACAACCTATAGCATTACGGTCTGACCTTCCCTCTGAGACACTGCGGAAGCTCTGCCACGGGGGCATTTTCCTTTTCTGCACTAATTTTCAGCTTTGCTTTATTTACTGTTTATATCTTGGAGGAATTCAACAAAGCAGAAGAAAAAGTAAATCAGAAGATAAGGTCGAGTTGCTGGTTCAGGAAACATTGGTAGAAATGCAGTATCTGGAGATTTGAATGAAGCACTAGTACAGATATGACAGAAATTTACAGAAAGTCACCTCAGAAATGTAGCTTCCAAACAGTTATCTCCGAGTGGGATTCAGAAGAGGATGATTTTTCATCAAAGACTGTATGTATTAACTTAGCATAACAGATAGGTTTTTCTTTGACAAAACTTAAAGACTTACATATCTCAAATGGTAAAGAATCAGCCTGCGATGCAAGTGACCCAGGTTCAATCTCTTGGTTGGGAAGATCCTCTGGAGAAGGGAATGGCAATGCACTCCAATATTCTTGCCTGGAGAATCCCATGGACAGATGAGCCTGGCGGTCTACAGACTGTGGGATCCCAAAGAGTCGGACTTGACTGAGCGACTAACGCTAGAAATGATCAGAGGCACAAAAATCAGCACTAAAATACCATCGTTCCTTTATTCCAGAATGTGACACCAGGTGGTGCTAGAGGTTAAAAACCTCTAGCCTCAGGAGATACAGGAGCCTCAGGAGATACAGGTTCAATCCCTGGGCTGGGAAGATCCCCTGGAGGAGGGCATGGCAACCCACTCCAGTATTCTTGCCTGGAGAATCCCATGGATAGAAGAGTCTGGTGGGCTACAGTCCATAGGGTTGCAAAGAGTTGGATATGACTGAAGCAACACACACACGTGGACCTTTCAGGATCTTGCCCAATTTAACTGAATTCTGCTGACACAGCACAGTATCTGGTCCATAGTAGGTATTTTGAGTCATTAAACATTGTGGCATTGAGCTGACATTGGACTCTCACAGCACTTAAATATGCTTAGATATTTCCAGGGGCTAAGATGCTATTTCTGCCTTGGTCTCTTGATTTGAGTTTCAATTGAGTCAGCTGTCAATTTAGGGGATTGTGTTTGGACACCATCCTTTGCAATCAGGAATGAAGCGGAGATGGAAGAGAAACAGGAGTTAACCTGCTTATGTGATTTTTAAAGTTTACTCTGAGCCCATTCTTGAGGCTACTGTGCTACAAGGGTAAGCACGCACAGCAGGTTAACGTTAGCTCCCCTACAGATCTCCCTTCCAGGGAGTACCTTCCACCAAGAGTCCATCAGCAGACAGCCACTAGCTGCTGCCCCTTGGCTCCCATAGCATCATTCATGCAGAGATACACTGTTCTGGGCTCATTCCTGGGCTGTCAGTGAACACAGTAAGGAAACAGAGTGGGTTGTCTCTGCCTAAAGCAAGACTCCTTGTAAGGGACTGTCGTTGCCCCCAGATTGCCCCCTGGCCCAGTCAGGACTTTTTCCAAGCTGTGCCATGGCTGGAGGCTCTTCCTACCTGCGCATCCACCTCCTCTCCTCCACGGGCGTCAGACCTGCGCTGTGGTCCCGAGACTTTCCCACCTTCCCTCCCTCCTACCGTTCCCTGTCCACTTCATCCTTTCCAGGAATACCCCCCGACAGATCTTCTGCACACCCATTTCTCTTTCAGCATCTGCTTCTCAGAATACCTGAACTGATGTAGGTACAGAGCCAGGGAATTCATTTATGGTGAGGAGGGGACAGCAGATGTCTGCCTCTTCTCTTAAAAGAAAACGGAAACGTGTCTCCCAGGCCCGTCTCCTCATCCTGCTTACGAGGAACGTAAGGAACACTGGGAAGCCTTTTTGAAAGTATGCTGGAGAAGTGAAGAGCAAGGGCTGTTGATCTGCATTCCTCTTCTGACCAGCTCCTCGGAGAATCGGCTTCACGCACAGATCATGGTCACTGGGCAGCTGCTCTGTGTTTCAATAAACTTTTTGAAACAAAACAGCCTCACATCAGTGGATAGGTGAGGGGCTGGTTCCCCATGAAAGCACAGCTCAGGACACAGATCGGGATGAGAACTAGTCCTGTGTGTGAGTGTAGCCAGGGCTCATGGCACTCTCGTTGGCCTGGCCCCTGCCCGGCCCCTCACCCGTCAAGTGCTGCCCTGATGGGTTACGCTTGCTCCAGAGCACGCCCGGCTGGGCTGGCGCTGCCTCACCGGCTCTTCCTTACGAGACCAACATCACCTCTGCCGTCCACAAGCATTGATCCTAGAGAAGCATCCTGAACCCAAAACTATGTTTTGATATCTGATTCCTGTGAATCCAACCCGCATCAGGCACTGCGTGTAAATGTGAAAGAAAAGCAAAGCAAAGAGAATGTAAAAATGAAGTCACAGAAAAGCAATTTGCAGCATGTAGGGAAATAAAAGTACGTGGAGATGTGTCGGCTTCTTAGAAAACATTTTATAACTCTGGGAAGCTACTTTGAATGATTAGTGTCTGTACAGTCACAGAATAGAATGTGTTGGCCCACAGGGCCCGATAACACAAATATACACATGCAAGCTTTTCCCGAAACCTGGAGGTATCCTATGAGAGAGCCTCTGGCTCACGTAGCTGCGTTTCCATGGCAGCATCAGAAGAAAAATAATCACTTTTGTCCCTGGAAAGTATACTCTGACAGTGGAGAAAAGTCAAATATATTTTTGTGAACAGTAGGGAAACACAGAGCAGATAAGCTGTGAAATGAAATTTTATAGGACAAGCATCTTCAGAGTGGTCAGGGAGAAAAGACCTCAGAAGAGCTTTTTGAGTAAGTGATGCTGGAGACCAATTCCAAAGAAGTTTTGGTGGAGATGAGTTGGGAATGGGAAGTGGTTACATCACTCTTGGCTGCACGCTGTGAAGGGGCATCCTCTGAGCTGCATGCTGAGGTTTCCCGGGCGGCTGTGCAGATCCATGGTCCAGATGCAGCCTGGGGATCTGGGTTTGAGTCCAGCTCTGTCCTGCTGTCACTTAGCAGCTCTGCCTTCAGTTTCTCTGGGTCCCAGTGGTTTCATCTATAAAACAGGTTTTAATAGTTACCTATTAAGGTGGTTATGAGGCTTAAGTGCATGTGTTTGGGGGAAATCCCTCCAAATAGGTTGCTTACAGTGGAAACAGTGTCAGACTTTATTTTTGGGGGCTTCAAAATCACTGCAGATGCTGATTGCAGCCATGAAATTAAAAGACGCTTACTCCTTGGAAGGAAAGTTATGACCAACCTTGATAATTTATTAAAAAGCAGAGACATTACTTTGCCAACAAAGGTCCGTCTAGTCAAGGCTATGGTTTTTCCCGTGGTCATGTATGGATGTGAGAGTTGGACTGTGAAGAAAGCTGATCGCCGAAGAATTGATGCTTTTGAACTGTGGTGTTGGAGAAGACTCTTGAGAGTCCCTTGTACCGCCAGGAGATCCAACCAGTCCATTCTAAGGGAGATCGATCCTGGGTGTTCATTGGAAGGACTGATGCTAAAGCTGAAACAGCAATACTTTGGCCACCTCATGCGACGAGTTGACTCACTGGAAAAGACTCTGATGCTGGGAAAGGTTGGGGGCGGGAGGAGAAGGGGACGACGGAGAATGAGATGGCTGGATGGCATCACCGACTCTGTGGACATGAATTTGAGTGAACTCCGGGAGTTGGTGATGGATAGGGAGGCCTGGCGTGCTGTGATTCATGGGGTCGCGGAGAGTCGGACACGACTGAGCGACTGAGCTGAACTGAACTGAACTGAATATTGTATTGGGCTTCCCTGGTGACTCAGTCAGTAAAGTATCCTCCTGCAATGCAGGAGACCGCCTGTAGCACAGGAGACTCTGGAGAAGGGAACGGTACCCCACTGGTATTCTTGCCTGGGGATTCCATGGATAGAAGAGCCTAATGGGCTACAATCCATGAGGTCACAAAGAGTCTGACACAACTGATGCGACTTAGCACGCATTCGCACACCAACTATTGATATTTTGTATGCTATCTACTGTGGCTTCCCAGGTGGCGCTAGTGGTAAAGAGCCCGCCTGCCAATGCAGGAGACGTAAGAGACGTGGGTTCAATCCTGGGTTGGGAAGATGCCCTGGAGGAGGGCATAGCAACCCACTCTAGTGTTCTTGCTTTAAGAATCCCATGAAAAGAGGAGCCTGGCGGGCTACAGTCCACAGGGTCACAAAGAGTCGGACACGACTAGGGAAGCCTCGGTCAGTTAGCTGAGGCACGCCCATGCCAGAGGATTACATTTGTTAAGATCTGCTGCATTAACAGGAAGCCATTCAGAAAAGCAGATTCTAGAGGGAGACGGTTCCATCTGTGAGACGTCTGTGGCTCCATCAAGGTGGAGGAGTACAGCGAGGCCTCAGGTCGTCCCCTATGAACGGTCACCTGTCCTTGAACACAACTTCTTAATCTTTTGTTTGTCCCAGGCTCCCCTTCATTTTGTTGGTGACAATGACTCCTTAAGTAAAAATCCTCTACCAAATCAGAGGCTATGAAGGCTCAACTAACTAGTGGTTCTTAAAAACAAACTAAATACATTCAAATGCTGGGAAGTTGCTGCCTGTCTTCTGCCCGCGTGCTCTCACAAACACACAGACATACCCACCCACGTGGAAACATTTCCATGACTGCATGCGTGCCTGTGTCTTAGTTTTCTTTTGAAAAAAAAGAAAAAAGAAAAAAATCCCACCTGTAGCCAGCAGATGGCAACAGTGGATCGTATTTAAACTACAGGGTTCACTGCTCTCCTCACTGTTGTTTTCTTCTCTTTTCAATAATGTGAAGATTGCAACTCAGAGCTGAGTTAAAATCAATCATCATAAAGGTAAAGAAACATACCAACTCAGACTAGGGCTTGAAGTCTCAAAAACATTGTTAAATTTACTTTCAAGCAGTTTTTAAGAGCAAGTTTTGGAAGGCGGTGGAATAAAGGGGCAAATACTTTGGATGATTGCCCGATGGTTGATTAAATGCCTGATTTAAATCGCTGTTCATTTCTGGAGTGTTCAGAGGCACTGCATCCAAGCTGTGTTCTTTGTATTTTGCTCTCACATGTAATTATTGCCCCAAAGTTGCAGGTCCAGCCCCTAAAGGATACATTTTACAGGTCATAAATGTCCTTAATGTTTAATTCTTCTCAGAGCTTCACGAAGCCACAGGAATTCCAAAGCTGAGCTTTGCTCCAGGTTATCTGCCCACCATCTGCAACGATGTGCCTGCAGAGGCGACTCCGGGGGACACTCCGTGTCTGGACGTGGGAAGGAAAGCCATGGAATGCTAAATTGCTCTCTGGACACAAGCTCCTTGTGCAAAAACATTCTATAATGCTAGGACACAAAGCTGTCTGTGAGGCAAAAAGAAGGGCTAAGAGGAACACAGGACAAAATCAATGATCTAAGCCAAGTATAGGGTTATTTGTGAAGATCAGTGTTAGGATTGGGGAAGTTTACAAAGTATGTCAATAGCAGCAAATGAAAACTGTCCACATGCTGACTAAGTTTCCTTACTTTTAAAGAGTAAAGTGAAGTTGCTTGGTCGTGTCCGACTCTTTGCGACCCCATGGACTGTAGCCCACCAGGCTCCTCCGTCCATGGGATTTTCCAGGCGACAGTACTGGAGTGGGTTGCCGTTTCCTTCTCCAGAGAATCTTTCTGACCAAGGGATTGAACCCAGGTCTCCCACATTGTAGGCAGATGCTTTACCATCTGAGTCACCAAGGAAATCAAGATCATTAGATGTTCTCAAAGTTTTAATTTTTTTTTTTAACTTGTTCTACTGCTTCAGACGGAGAAAGCAACGACAACCCACTCCAGTGTTCTTGCCTGGAGAATCCCAGGGACGGAGGAACCTAGTGGGCTACTGTCTATGGAGTTGCACAGAGTCGGACACTATTGAAGCGACTTTGCAGCAGCAGCATTGCGTCAGCATTGTGACAACATGGAGACAGAAAATGCTCATATTTCTAAGCAGGCTAGATCAAGTGAAAACCAGAGACAGAGAGTGGAGCGAGTGTGTGCATGTATGTGTGTATGTGTATACATGCATGTGTGAAAAGAGTATTCTTATCTTTGCTTTGTGGCACAGATCCTATGCCTGGCTGTTTCTAAGTTCTGGCTCTACTGTAAGGCTTGTTATTTCGAGACCTAAATGAAGGACATTTGTGTACCCAAACAAAATCATTCCAGTTATCTAGCTAGATATATTCATCCAGTTACTGCAGGTATTGAAAAACAAAACAACACGGACAAAACCCCAAAACCAGTTTTTAAAGAAAACTTTCAGAATTAGTTCTTACCTTGTAGATTTTATTTCAGTTACTGTCTTCATCAAATATCCTGAATAAATTTTTAAACAGCAATAAAATATCTAACATCTGCTTATTTGAGCAAGTGTAAAAACTATAGATATAGGTAGCTACCTAGGGGGAAAAAAGACCCTGAGGAAAGTCAGTGTAAAACATTTATTTTTTTGTAAGTTGCTCAGTCGTGTCTGACTCTTTGCGACCCCGTGGACTGTGTAGCCTACCAGGCTTCTCTGTCCACGGGATTCTCCAGGCAAGAGTACTGGAGTGGGTTACCATTTCCTTCTCCAGGGGATCTTCCTGATCCAGGGATCGAACCCGGGTCTTCTGCATTGGAGGCAGACGCTTTAACCTCTGAGCCACCAGTGTAAAACATAGATAATTTCAAAACAGTTCATTTGAAACTAACTTCTAAATATCTTTAAAAAAACCTGAATTTAAAAAGTCTTTAGACATTGGTTGAATTAAACCAGTTTTTTTAATAAGCAAAAAAAAAGTACAAATATTTGAACACAGTACTTGTTATAATATTAATGTGGCACTGCTGCTGCTAAGTCACTTCAGTCGTGTCCGACTCTGTGTGACCCCATAGACGGAAGCCCACCAGGCTCCCCTGTCCCTGGGATTCTCCAACCATCTAAAGGTTGAAAATTAGGGAAATCATTTAGCAAATGAAGGCATGTTCCTTCATGAAGATGTTTTATTGTTAGAATAAGTAATTGACATGAAAGTATGTGTTCTTAATTCTTTTTTTAGTGTAAGGATACAAAGTTGTACAAACAGTACATGCATTCATGCTCAGTTGCTCAGTCATGTCCAACTCTTTGTGACCCCATGGACTGTAGCCTGCCAGGCTCTTCTGTCCATGGAGTTTTCCAGGCAAGAGTACTGAGGTGGATTGCCATTACCTTCTCCAAGGCATCATCCCAACCCAGGAATTGAACCCATATCTACTGCATCTCCTACATTGGCAGGCAGATCTTAACCACTGAGCCACCTGTATGAGTACTAAAACCATAGATTTAAAAATAATTGCATAGAAAATTAGAAGAAAATTCACCAATATATCTATAGTAGAAATACTGAGGAGTGATGTTTCGGTTAGTTTTTAAGAAATTTCTCTATTATCCCCCGCCCCATCAGTCTTACTGGCTCTGTACTTTTTATTAGGAAGTTGACTACAATACATGTACAAACACACAAGGTTGTGCATAGTTGTATTTCCTGCCTCAAGTTTGTTTCTCAAAATGAAAGCATTATGGTATCCCCTGGGGGTCTATAGCATACAACCCTCTGAGTATTAAAAAGAAAAAAATGCTTAAAATACTTAAAATGACTAATAAGAGTTGCATGAATTTTAGAGGTGGCTTTTGTGGTAAGTTTGTTATTAAAATAAGACTCTTATTTAGAGAGAAAACATATACCGTTGGTGATACAGGAGCAGGAATAACATGCAGTCCGTTCTTCCCGTATTATACAGGTTTCCCCTTGTGTAAGACAGTACATGTCTGATGTGGGACCTTTTGACCAAAAGCTGACCTGTAGAATCCTCTCTGAAAATAAAAGCGAAGCCTGCTAGAGTGCCAGCTCTCCCAAGAGTTTCGGATCATAAGACCAGCAGGAGAATTCTCAGACCCAGGGTGAGGGTGGGGAGGAGGGCCCGGGTTCAGAGAAGGCAGTCCTCCCTATAGTTTTGCCCCCTGGTGGTTTCCAGGGAGCACGAATCCCCACGCACTCCATCCTGCTCACAAACCAAATCACAGACAGATAAGCCCGGTCCATAGAGCCTGGGCCCCGGGGAAGACGGCGGCCTGAGCGTCTGCGCCGCGACCCCGAGAAACGGCAGCCCTCCTGGGAGCCCGTCCTGTGCGCTCGCCCGCTCCACTCCGTGCAGAGAAAATCAGAGGAATTTCACGCTTTTCTCCTGGCAGAAGCCTGGTCTGGACAGCTGGCTGGTCCGAGGGAGCTGTGAGCCAGCAGTTTAGAGGGAGGGGATGGCTTTGGTGAGGGCCCCTGAGATCTATACCGTGTCTACAAGGAAACCTCATCCCGGCTGTAGCCAGGCCCTCACTGCCCGCCCCCCGCCCCGCACTGGTGCGGACAATCAGGAACTTACTATATTCCTCCAAACGCAGGGGCTGCCCAGGTGGCTCAGTGTAGAATCTGCCTGCCAAACAGGAGACGCGGGTTCAGTTCCTGGGCTGGGAAGATGCCCCGGAGAAGGAAATGGCAACCCGCTCCAGTATCCTTGTCTGGGAATCCCATGGACAGCGAAGGCTGGAGGGCTACAGTCCATGTGGTCGCAAGAGTTGGACATGACTCAGTGACTCAACACCACCATCAAATGCAGGGCCGCTTATTTCTAGTACATTTCCCAGAGTCCTTCCCTGTCCTTCTAAAATCTTTGGTGTGCACTTTCCTGCTGCATTAACAATCCATGAGGAGGTAGAGGACAGGGCACAGCATGCTCATTCAGAGGACGTTCTGTGCAAACTCAGGAAAGAGACCTATCTGCGGCTCTGTGGCAGCCTCCCCCGACCCCTTTCTGCCCCAAGCCTGTCACCCTCTGTCCAGTTTCCTGGGTGTTTGTGGGGTCTCTACAGCTATTTGTTGTTTTGTACAGAAAGGAAGGGGCAGGAGGAAGAGGAGAGTGAGGGGGAGGAATGGAGAGGAAAGCATGGTGTGGCTTCTGGAGAGCATGGTTAGGATCCAGGCATCTTGGCTGTGGGTTTGTGAGGTCCTTTTACTTCCTACAAATTCCAGCCTGATTTCACAGTTTAAGCAAATACATATCGTATGGCTGCAGAATAGTCATAGAATAGATAACTGTATCCTGTGTAACCATCATCTCAAACATTTAGAGCCGGGGTCCCCAACCTCTGGGTCACAGACTGGTACCGTCTGTCAGATCAGCAGCAGCATTAGATTAGAAAAAAAGAACACAATAAACGTAATGTGCTTGAATCATCCAGAAACAGTACCTTCCCCCCACCCCACCCCCAACCCCATCCATGGAAATTGTCTTTCATGAAGCTGGTCCCTTGTACCAAAAAATTTGAGGACTACTGATTTAGAGGAATAAAACTCAGCATTAACCTACAGTGATATATAATATAGATAATATGGTAGGTGTCCAATCTGTGACCCCCAAACCTTGTGAACTTTCAGGCTTTTATCCCCAACTTATTCTAATAAGTATTTTATTTTATAGGATCACAGTGGACGACCCAAAGGTCTAGTAACTGCTGAAACTTATAGAGCATTTGCTAGAGGGAAGAGACAACTCCAAAGACATACAGCATGAACTTTTAATCTTGTTGGTTTGAATCTCTTGCAATTAGGTACAGAGTCAATAATTAATATCTTTAGAAACAACTGTAAATTGGGATCACACGTGTTTGTGTGTAAAGCAACCCTATGCATTATTGAGGGCTTCCCCAGTGACTCAGTGGTACAGAATCTGCCTGCAGTACGGGAGACATGGGTTTGATCCCAGGGCGGGAAAATCCCCTAGAGGCAGGCATGGCAACCCACTCCAGTATTCTTGCCTGGAGAATCCCATGGACAGAGGAGCCTGGAGGGCTACAGTCCATATGGTCGCAAACAATCAGACACGACTGAAGTGACTGAGCACACATGTGTGCATCATTGAAACCTTTTTTGTTAAATGCATACACAAAAAGACCATCTCAAAGGTATGTATTTATAATATTTGAAAGCATGTTTTAGATATATATGTTGCACAAAAGCACCTTTAATTTCAAATGACTTTCTGGGTATGTGCGTATTAGTTTTCAGTTAGTTTTGGTGACTTCTTAAATCTGCTTTCCAACCTCTTACACCACCCCACACCCCGACCTTGTCTTTCCCAATCTCTCTCTTCTCTTAAAACAAGGCAGCTAAATTGTCCTTGAACCAGTTTCAGACTTGAAAGATTTAGTAAACAAAAAAGCTTTATAACATTTTTGGTGGGAGTTCTTACAGATGTATTCTTCCTGTTGAGGCTTTCCCCACTGTTTGATCTTTTCTTCCAAAGCTGTTCGTTATAATATCATGGGCAGAATCCCAGGCGGGATAATTATGCCTAAATGGGCCAGCAGCCAGAGCACTGCATCCATCCTTCAGGATAAGCTTTTCACCCCTGCAAGGCTGTCCCAGCCAGCATGGCTGGGGGCTATGAGGGACTAGGGAAAGGATGGGAGTTCAGGCGATAGGTCAGAAGCTGCATTAGGCTGAGTTTCTTCAGAGCCACTGGCATAAGCCTTGCCTATGACCTTTAAGGAGCTAAGCGTGGAGTGAGGCTGAAGGAGGGTGAAGATATTATCATAGAATCAGGATGTCTGCTCAAGCAGAAACTTTTTATATTTTTAGTTATTTCAGGTTGCCGGTTGCTGGTCTTTCTGCAGTGAAGTAACCAAGTCAACATAGAAAACTCAGCTCTTCCAGGAATAAGCCCCAAGTTTGCTCTTTTAAGTTTTGCTGCTATAAAGGGTGGGGGTGGGGCATCCCTGGCGACCCAGCAGTAAAAGAATCTGCCTGCCAATGCAGGAGACACAAGAGACTTAAGTTCGATCCCTGGGTCAGGAAGATTCCCTGGAGGAGGGCATGGCGACTCACTATAGTGTTCTTGCCTGGAGAATTCCATGGACAGAAGAGCTTGGTGGGCAACAGTCCATGAGGTTGCAGAGAGTCGGACAGGACTTAGTGGCTGAGCACACGTGATGTAAGGAGCAAACGGGTGTTTGTTCCTTTGGACAGTCGTGTAATGGAAGGTTTCTCTGGAGGAGAGGGGAGTGAGATCCAGGTGAACAAAGGCAGATAGAGCTCTGTCACAGGGAGGCAGGAATGCTTTTTATTCCAGTCTTCACGCCCCCCATGCCAACTCCCCACCATGCATCTTAGTAAACCTGCTCCCCTGAGATTTCAGGCCTTATTCAGTGAAGTCCATGGTTGGCCACTGAAGGAGCCTCGGTGAGCCAGGACTTCTGACAGGGCACAGGGGCCAGCGGGTTGGCGGGGCGTGGAATCAGGCTGGGCTTCCTCCAGGAACACCATTCTTCGTTCTGTTCCACCACATCTGACTGCAGACACTTTCTGTCATTCTCTAACAAATTACCACAAACTTAGTGGCTTAAAATAGCATGAATGTATTACATCATTTCCATGGGTCAGAAGTCCAGATGTGGGGTTAACTGGGTGCTCTGCTGGAGTTCTCACCTGGCTGAAATCAAGATGTCAGACAGAGCTAAGGTCAAGTTCAAGTCCACAGCTGAAGCCAGATTCAGTCCTTACAGGTGTAGGACCCTCAGTGCCTGGAGGACTCAAACGTTACCGTCAGGTGACCTTCACACCATGGCCGTTTGTGTCTTCAGAGCCAGCGGCAGGGTGCTTCTGATGACTTTCTCTGACCTGAACAACCTCGTTTAAGGCACTTACCTGAGTAGTCGGGTCCAGAATAATCTCCCTTATGATGAAGTTAGTCATATAATTAAGGGCCTTAATTATATCTACAGAATTCCTTCACTCTTGCCAGATAACATAATCACAGAATGATATCCTGTCACAGTCATAGGGCCCAGGCACTCTTACCGGAGACGGATTATACACAACAGGTACCCCCAGCGGGTAGGGGTCTTGGAAGCATTCTTCCTGCCATACTGATTAGAACACTCTCTTTATTTCCTGGTGAAAATTTTAATGTTCTAATCAGCCAGTTGCCTCTTTGGTTTGAATATCCCAACTAGATACTATAAACTATTTCATTGTCCAGTAATGAAAGAAATTCAAACTGTAAACTCCTCTACTGGCATTATGTCACATACTTTGGGAACACTTTATAGCTCTGCACTTAATTACAAGTTTTGTTAATATCACACCACCTTTACTCAGTCTAAATTGCATAGATCAGAGAAGTCTGAAGGCATGGACTATAGATGAAAATGACTTTAGACATATTTGGTGGTTCCAATTTTCGGGGCATCAGAAAATATATATATATATATGACCACCTCACACAAACATGAAGCATAAATAAATAAAAAGCATAAATCTGCAATGAATACGATAACATTCTAATTTTCAGTTTTACAAATCACAAAAATATCCACAGACATTTAAGATATAGTAGTGTGTGGGATGTGTGCATATAACCTAATGTATTCTAATATATAGTTATGTATAAAGTAATTTATCCCATCTATTAACAGTTCTTGGAACACACAGATTTTTATACCTCAGGCAATACATCTATACCTGCCTAAAGAAGACTTGATCTATTCTAGTTCACAGATGAGGGGATGTATCATGAAATAAAAGTATAAATGAGATAGGTCCATAGCCCCAGGGTTCATGAGAAACTGAAACTAGGATAAAGATCTCCCAGGCCTGTGAAATTTCTGAACATGTCATGCTGCTTCAGCTCTGAACCACAGACATCTAAGTGTCTCTGCTCGAAGAAACGCTGCAAGTTAATAGATTCTCTCTGCTTACAAAGACTGACCTCTGAAATACTTAGTTCCAGACCACCACAATAAAGACAGGCACGCAAATATTTTGGCTTCCCCGTGCATATAAAAGTTATGTTACACTACATGTACTGGGAGACCAAAAAATGTGTGTGCCTGTCTTTACTGCTATGTTCTTAATGATGTCTAGAATAGTAGATCCTTTCAAGGGGATTTTTGGTTGGCTTTGCCCAGATCCATCAGAGGAATCACTATCTCTGACATCTATAGGCTTATGAGATATATTTCTTAAATAATAAGACTTGAAAGTTGAAATGAGCCCCTGATCCGTGAGCCCCTGACCCAACAGAATGTCTGCTGTGTGAGCAGGCCAGAAAACAACATTAATCTCATTGTACATCTCCATCAGAGCTCTTGGGTAACCATGAGCGTTTTCAGTGAGCAGTAACATATTGAAAGGAATCTTTTTTTTCTGAGCAGTAAGTCTCAATGGTGGACTTAAAATATTCCGTAAACCATGCTGTGAACAGATGTGATGTCATAAGGCTTTGTTATCCATTTATAGAACCTTGACAATAGATTTAGCATAATTCTTAAAGACCCTAGAACTTTCAGAATGGCAAATGGACATTGTCTTCAACTGAAAGTCACCAGCTGCCTTAGCCCCTAAAAGAATCAGCATATACTTTGAAATTTCGAAACCAGGTACTGACTTCGACTCTCTAGCTACAAATATCCCAGATGGTATCTTCCCTAATACAAGGCTGTTTTGTCTACATTGAAAATCTGTTTAGTGTAGCTACCTTCACTTATCATCTTAGCTAGATCTTCTGGATAACTCACTGCAGCTTCTACAGAGCAGCATATACTGCTTCAGCTTCTTTTGCACTTTTATGTTATGAAGACAGCTTCTTTCCCAAAACCTCATGAACCAACCTCTGCTAGCTTCAGATTTTTGCTTCTGTAGCTCCCTCACTTCTCTCAACCTCCCTAGACTTGAAGAGAGTTAGGGCCTTGCTGCAGATCTGCCCATGGTTGAAGGGAGTGTTTTAGCTGGTTTGATCTACTCAGACCACTAAAGCTTTCTCCATATCAGCCATAGTTTTCCTTTCTTACTTGTGTGTTCACTAGAATAACACTTCTAATTTCCTTCAAGAAATTTTCATTCAAAACTTATCTAATTGTTTGATGCAAGAGGCGTAACTTTTAGCCTGTCTTGGCTTTCAACATGGCTTCTTCAATAAGCTTAATCATTCCTAACTTTTGATTAAATGTGAGGATTGTGCAATTCTTCCTGTCACTGGAACACTTCAGAGCCACTGTAGGTTTATTAATTGGCTTAAACGTAATATTGTGTCTCAGGGAATAGAGAGGCCCGAGAAAAAGAGAAGAGATAGGGGAATGGCTTGTTGTTGGAGAGATGGGGGAACGGCTTGTCATTGGAGCAGTTGGAATACACACAACATTTAGCAACTGTGTTTGGTCTCTCAGATGAACACAATCTGTGGCAGCCTGAAATAATTATAATAGTAACAGCGATATCACTGATCATAGATCCTATAACAAATGTAATAATAATGAAAAGCTGGAGATATGTTGAGACTTAACCAAATGTGACACAGAGACACAGAGTGGGCAGATCCTGTTGGAAAAGTGTTGCTGATGGACTTGCTTGATAGAGGGTGATCAGAAATTTTCAGTGTGTAAAATCACAGTATCTGTGAAGTGCACTAAAGCAGAATCCAATAGAATGAGACCTTCCTGTAGTTGGGAGTAGAAAATAATTGAGCAGGGAAGAAAAAGATAAAGGAAACAAGGTTAATTCCAGGTCCTTCTCGAATTAGGTATTCTTTCCATTGTGATTTTGTTGGAAATGAATTAACTAAATCTAGAGGAAATTCAAATTCAGTTATATTGAAAAAATTTGCTTTAAAGCAATGACAAGTTTCCTTGAATAATCTAGAGTTTAGGATATTGTACAGTTGTTCTCTTAAATAAAGATGGAAAATGGAGATTTGATTGTTAACTCCTTTATTTCAAAGTCTATTTTATCTAATAATGAGTATTGCTACTCCTGCTTTCTTTTGGTCTCTATTTGCGTGGAGTATCTTTTTCCAGCCCTTCACTTTCAGTCTGTATGTGTCCTTCATTTTGAGGCGGGTCTTTTGTAGACAACATATATAGGGGTCTTGTATTTGTATCCATTCAGCCAGCCTTTGTCTTCTGGTTGGGGCATTCAACCCATTTACATTTAAGGTAATTATTGATAAGTATGGTCCCATTGCCATTTACTTTATTGTTTTGGGTTCGAGTTTATACACTCATTCTGTGTTTCCTGTCTAGAGAACATCATTTAACATTTGTTGAAGAGCTGGTTTGGTGGTGCTAAATTCTCTCTGCTTTTGCTTGTCTGTAAAGCTTTTGATTTCTCCTTCATATTTGAATGAGATCCTTTCTGGGTATAGTAATCTGGGTTATAGGTTTTTCTCTTTCATCACTTTAAGTATGTCCTGCCATTCCCTTCTGGCCTGAAGAGTTTCTGTTGAAAGATCAGCTATTATCCTTATGGGAATCACCTTGTGTGTTATTTGTTGCTTTTCCCTTGCTGCTTTTAATATTTGCTTTTTGTGTTTGATCTTTGTTAATTTGATTAATATGTGTCTTGGGGTGTTTCACCTTGGGTTTATCCTGTTTGGGACTCTCTGGATTTCTTAGACTTGGATGGCTATTTCCTTCCCCATCTTAGGGAAGTTTTCAACTGTTATCTCCTCAAGTATTTTCTCATGGACTTTCTTGTTGATTGTTAACTCCTAAATGAATTTTAAACAACTTTATTGAGATATAATTTACAATATAAATTTACGTATGTAATGATTTGTAGTAAATTCACTGAGCAATGATCATCATAATCCACTTTTAGAAAATGTTTATTGCCTCAATTAGATGCCTCATATCTATTTGCGGTTAATCCCCATCCCATTTTTAAATTCCTCCCTCTGTCTTAGCCTCAAACGATAACTAATATATTTTCTATTCTGAACATTTTCCTGTTTCCAACATTTCATATGAATAGAGTCATAATATATGGCCTTTCCACCTATCTTGTTTTACTTATAATGTTTTTTGAAGTTTGTGTTATAGAATTTATCAGAACTACATTCACTTTTTATTGTTGAATAGAATTCTATCATATGGACACAGTCCCTCAATCCAGGGTGGATTGGTTTCAGGACCCCCTGTGCAGACCAAAATCCACAGATGCTCAAGTCCCAGAGTAATCCCTTTTAATCTGTGGATTCTGTATCCTCAGATTCAACCAATCTTGAAGAGTAAACACAGTGCTAAATTTATTGCAAACGATTTGTGTATAAGTGGTGTGTTTCTCAAGGGTCATCTGTATCCCACAGTCCATTATTTAATTCATTCGCCATTGGTGGACAAGAGGTTTATTTCCACTTTGTCTATTATGATGATCCTATTATGAACATTATGTCTTTGTATGGATATATACTTCTAATTCTCTTGGGTAGATATCCTGGGATGGAATTGCTGGGCCATGTGCTAAATTAAAGTTTCACTTTTAAGATCTAATCAAAGTGTTTTCCAAAGGATCTATTCCATTTTGTTCTATTCCATCAGTAACATTTAAGGCTTCTATTTATCTTCAACAATATTTTTTATTATTTTTTTTTAAATCATAGAAATTCTTGTGGATGTGAAATGGCACCTCATTATGGTTTTGATTTGCACTTCCTTAATGACTAATGGTGTAGACCATCTTTTTATGTACTGTTAGCTATTTGTTTATCTTCGTTGGTGAAATGTCCATTCAAATCTTTTACCTATTTTATGCTTGGATTGTGTGTCTTATACAGATAGTCCCCAACTTACCATGGTTAGACTTAACAATTTTTTGACTTTCAGTTCAGTTCAGGTCAGTCGCTCAGTCATGTCTGACTCTTTGCAACCCCCAGGCTGCAAAAATGGTGTACATTCAGTAAAAATCATACATTGAATTTTGATCTTTTCCTGGTAGTAATAGGCAGTAACCTTCGTGACATTTTATAGGAGACATGGACCAAGACCATCCCCATGGAAAAGAAATGCAAAAAAGCAAAATGGCTGGCTGAGGAGGCATTACAAATAGCTGTGAAAAGAAGAGAAGCGAAAAGCAAAGGAGAAAAGGAAAGATACAAGCATCTGAATGCAGAGTACCAAAGAATAGCAAGGAGAGATAAGAAAGACTTCCTCAGTGATCAATGCAAAGAAATAGAGGAAAACAACAGAATAGGAAAAACAAGAGATCTCTTCAGGAAAATTAGAGATTTCAAGGGAACATTTCATGTAAAGATAGGCTCGATAAAGGATAGAAATGGTATGGACCTAACAGAAGCAGAAGATATTAAGAAGAGGTGGCAAGAATACACAGAAGAACTGTACAAAAAAGATCTTCGCTACCAAGATAATCACAATGCCGTGATCACTCATCTGGAGCCAGATATCTTGGAATGTGAAGTCAAGTGGGCCTTAGAGAGCATCACTACGAACAAAGATAGTGGAGGTGATGGAATTCCAATTGAGCTATTTCAAATCCTGAAAGATGATGCTGTGAAAGTGCTGCACTCATTATGCCAGCAAATTTGGAAAACTCAGCAGTGGCCACAGGATTGGAAAATGTCAGTCTTCATTCCAATCCCAAAGAAAGGCAATGCCAAAGAATGCTCAAACTACCACACAATTGCACTCATCTCACACGCTAGTAAAGTCATGCTCAAAATTCTCCAAGCCAGGCTTCAGCAATGTGTGAACTGTGAAATTCCAGATGTTCAAGCAGGTTTTAGAAAAGGCAGAGGCACCAGAGATCAAATTGCCAACATCTGCTGGATCATGGAGAAAGCAAGAGAGTTCCAGAAAAACATCTATTTCTGCTTCATTGACTATGCCAAAGCCTTTGACTGTGTGGATCACAATAAACTGTGGAACATTCTGAAAGAGATGGGAATACCAGATCACCTGACCTGCCTCTTGAGAAATCTGTATGCAGGTCAGGAAGCAACAGTCAGAACTGTACATGGAACAACAGACTGGTTCCAAATAGGAAAAGGAGTATGTCAAGGCTGTATATTGTCACCCTGCTTATTTAACTTATATGCAGAGTACATCATGAGGAATGCTGGGCTGGAAGAAGCACGAACTGGAATCAAGATTGCTGGGAGAAATATCAATAACCTCAGATATGCAGATGACACTACCCTTATGGCAGAAAGTGAAGAGGAACTCAAAAGCCTCTTGAGGAAAGTGAAAGAGGAGAGTGAAAATACTGGCTTGAAGCTCAACATTCAGAAAATAAAGATCATGGCATCTGGTCCCATCACTTCATGGGAAATAGATGGGGAAACACTGGAAACAGTGTCAGACTTTATTTTGGGGGGCTCCAAAATCACTGCAGATGCTGATTGCAGCCATGAAATTAAAAGACGCTTACTCCTTGGAAGGAAAGTTATGACCAACCTAGATAGCATATTAAAAAGCAGAGACATTACTTTGCCAACCAAGGTCCGTCTAGTCAAGGCAATGTTTTTTCCCGTGGTCATGTATGGATCTGAGAGTTGGACTGTGAAGAAAGCTGATCGCTGAAGAATTGATGCTTTTGAACTGTGGTGTTGGAGAAGACTCTTGAGAGTCTCTTGGACTGCAGGGAGATCCAACCAGTCCATTCTAGAGGAGATCAATCCTGGGTGTTCATTGGAAGGACTGATGCTAAAGCTGAAACTCCAATACTTTGGCCACCTCATGCGACGAGTTGACTCACTGGAAAAGACTCTGATGCTGGGAGGGATTGGGGGCTGGAGGAGACGGGGACGACAGAGAATGAGATGGCTGGATGGCATCACCGACTCGATGGACATGAGTTTGAGTGTACTCCGGGAGTTGGTGATGGACAGGGAGGCCTGGCGTGCTGTGATTCATTGGGTCGCGGAGAGTTGGACACAACTGAGCGACTGAACTGACTGACTGAACTGATCACTAGTTATGCTCCTATGATGCCACAACTCAGTCACTCATGAGCTCATGAGGGTGAACAACCAATACCACAATTCTATTCTTCACTTTCAGTGCAGTATTTAATAAATTACATGAGATATTCAATACTTTGTTATAAAATAGAGTTTGTGTTAGATGATTTTGCCCAACTGCAGGATAATTTAAGCATTCTGAGCACATTTAAAGTAGGCCAGGATAAGTTGTGATGTCCAGTAGATTAGGTATATTACATGCATTTCAACTTATGATATTTTCACCTTCGTGCATACATGCTAAGTTGCCTCAGTCATGTCCAACTCTTTGACCCCATGGACTGTAGCCCACCAGGCTCCTCTGTCCATGGGATTCTTCAGGCAAGAATCCTGGAGTGGGTTGTCATGCCGTCCTCCAGGGGATCTTCCCAATCCAGGCATCAAACCTGCATCTTTTTCCTCTCCTGCAATGGCAGGCAGGTTCTTTACCACTAGCACCACCTGGGAAGCCCCATTTTCAACTCGCAATGTGCTTATTGGTATGTAAACCCATTGTAAGTCAAGAAAGATCTGTATATGGATTTGTAAGGGCTCATTCAGTTCAGTTCAATTCAATCGTTCAGTTAGATACTCAATATAAGATTTTTAAAACAGATATGATTTGCAGATATTTTCTTCCAGTTTATGGTTTGTCTTTTTATTTTCTTAATGATATCTTTTGATGCACAAAAGCTTAATTTATTGTTTTTTCTTTTATGTATCCTGCTTTTATTGTCATATCTAAGAAAGCTCTATCTAATCCAAGACTTTGAATATTTTATCCTATGTTTTCTTCTAAAAGTTGTATAGTTTTAGCTCATACATTCAGGTCTCTGGTCCATTTTGAGACTGTATTTGTGTGTGGTGTGAAGTAAGGGTCTAAGTTCATGTTTTGACATGTGGATATCCATTTGTCCCAGCATTGTTTGTTGAAAAGACTATCCTGTCTTCAATGATGTGCTTTGTTACTTTTGTTGAAAGTCAACTGACCACAAAAACAAGGGCTTAAACCCACTTTCCAGTGTGATTTTGATCCAGTCTTTGAGCCCAACAATAAGACAGCGCTATTAGGAAGTGGCGTTTCTGAGCGTCTCTCCATTTATTCCCTCCCTCTCCCTCATCTGTTGGGGCAGTCACTGGCACACTGAGCACGGTCTACTCAGACTTGTGCCAAAGATCAGTGCGATCTCAAACATATTTGGTTTTGTTTTATTGCTTAATCAGCTTCCGTCATGTTAGCATCTTCTCAGGGGAAAGAAAGGATGGCAAAATATTATTTCAAAGACTTCCTTCCAAACTTTGGATTAGTTAGAAGGTACATCAAATAAGGTAATGCATGTGAAAATGTTTCAAAACCATGGAATGCCAAACAAATGCTAGAAATTATTATTATTGCTTGCAGAGGATAAGAGTAAATAGAAGCAACGGTAATGCTTTTAGAGAGCTTCAATAGACAAATGACAGTGTCAAAATAGGAAGGTAAAAGCCAGCTTTGCAGAAAATCCACCTGTGGGTCGTTGAAGGTCAACTTTATTTGCATTACCTGGGATATCAAGGAGTTGAGTCAGGATCAAAGAGGTTCCTCTTGCTTGGTTGGATATGGAGGATAAAATTGTCTTAGTCACCAGTATATTCTCTTGAAGTAAGGTAGAAACTTTGGCCTGAGACACTGATTTCTCTTGTTAATAGATGACCCTCCTTCAATGGTGCAGATAGAATTAGCAACTACTTTTATATTATTAAGTATGCTGAAAACCCTGTATAACCTAAAATTGCTCCTCTACACAGTGAGATACTTTGCTTGAAATGTCCAGGATTAGTGAACACATTAAGGGTACTTCATGGAAGTCTACGCATTTGTACCCCACTCCAGTACTCTAGCCTGGAAAATCCCGTGGACAGAGGAGCCTGGAAGGCTGAAGTCCATGGGGTCGCTGAGGGTCGGACACAACTGAACGACTTCACTTTCACGCATTGGAGAAGGAAATGGCAACCCACTCCAGTGTTCTTGCCTGGAGAATCCCGGGGACAGAGGAGCCTGGTGGGCTGCCGTCTGTGGGGTCGCACAGAGTTGGACACGATTGAAGTGACTTAGCAGCAGCAGCAGCAGAGGCATTGCTACTTAGATGGAATAAAACACTTTGCTAGGATGAAAGCCCCTATTCACCCCCTTGCTATCTACTGTCATCCAGCAGACAGCTAAGTCCAGGAGATTTGGACAAAGACCGGATGAAATTTGGAGAGAAGGAATTTGGGGAAAGTGGTAGAACACTGTGCAGATGGCTGCCAGAGCGGGGAACATAGAGATGAAAGGTCCGGGCAATTAACAGGAATGAAAAGAGTGCTGCTGCCCTGGAGGTCAGAAAAGATATCTCAAATGGAGAAAAAGTGGAGGTGGGTGGCTGTACTGTGTTCCTCAAGCAGAATTTTGCTTCTCAGAAGCCCTGGCTTTATTAATGTTGGAAATTAATATTTTCAGCTGGCAGACTTCCTTGAGTTTTCAGTTCTTAGACTGTTCACTACATCATTTTATTTAGTGTTTCTCAAACAACCCATTCCTGCATCTAAATTCTGGCTGTTTTGTGGTAATATTTATTAGTTTTTATTGACCACAGCTCTTCAAGGAAGGTTATTTTTGTGCTCCCTATTTTATAGAACAGAGAGGTTTGGAGTCTTGCTCTAATACAGGACGTTAGAGATAGATCCATGGTTATAATTATAACTCAGAGACCCTTAAGCTACATAGCTTCAGACAATCCTGTCTAAAAAGCTTGAATATCAGAAAATTGTGAGGAAACTAAAGCCACTGGAATTTTATAATGGCCCCAGATTCATTCCCTAAAATAACTTTCTGTGAATACTTAGGCAGTCGATGCCTCGAGCCTGTGGGTTCAGGAAGAGTGGAAGAATGCAAGCAATCATGTTTTACTTCTCTCAGTTTTAAGACTCCCTATAGGTTTTTTTTTTTTTTTTTTTTTTAATCAAAGCACATATGGGGAGTAAAAAGGCAGAGGAAATAGGGAGAGCTCTAAGCTTGGAGAAACAAGTTGCCAAGAAAGAGCCCACCCTTACGAAAGTAGAGCAAAGGAGCAGGGCGACAGGGGAGGGAAATGATAAATAAGAGTCATCGTTGTGGTGCCTGGGTGTGCCACACCACAGGGGCTGGACAGCAGTCAACATTTGATACAAGAGAAGAACAGAAGGCAGGAAACACATTCCGAGAATAACCTTACCACCCATCAAGCTTGCCCATGCTGGACTTACGGGCAAATGCAAAGCAAAGACCTCGGTGGCCAGTGTTCTCTGCCCCAAATGGTCTTCTCACAGATGCTGGTGGTCTCCTCTTTCTGGAGCACGCTTTGTATTGGGCCCTTCCATGCTATTCAGGATCAACTCCTGACTGTCCACTCTTCCCTCTGCTTCCTTCTGTTGATCACGCCCTTAAGATCACTGTGTGATGACAACTTGATAGGCTGCTTTTATATATCACAGGGCTTCCCGGGTGGCTCAGATGGTAAAAAATCCGCCTGCAATGCAGGTAGACCCAGGTTTGATTCCTGGGTAAGGAAGATCCCCTAGAGAAAGAAATGGCTACCTATTCTAGTATTCTTGCCTGGGAAATCCCAAGGGCAGAGGAGCCTGGCAGGCTACCGTACATGGGATTGCAAAGAGTTGGACATGACTGAGCAACTAACACTTTGACTTGTACGTCTGAAATAGACACTCACAGAAAAATTGGAATTAAAAGGAGCTGTTTGCCTTTATTTGAGTCTGGGGTCCTGATTGCCTTCTGTGGGGCCCATCCTGATTTTGTCTTGGCCCTAAGCACTAGGGCAGATACGTTTTTATGATGGACTGGGATTCCCTTCTGTTGCAGCACCTCCAGCATTTTTCTCATGATGGTTTTCCTTTTGCAGCAATTCTTAATCTCATCCAACTTGCTTTTTTAGTGACACTGGATTCTTTGACTGGTCCAGCCAAGTAACCACATTGGTCAGAATAAAGAGATGGGAAGATTTAGAGATGTTTAGAACGGCATTGATGCCTTTGCTTACCTTTAGCTCCCATATGGTAATCCACTCCAGTACGCTTGCCTGGAAAATCCCATGGATGGAGGAGTCTGGTAGGCTGCAGTCCATGGTGTCATGAAGAGTCGGACGCGACTGAGCGACTTCACTTTCACTTTTCACTTTCACACTTTGGAGAAGGAAATGACAACCCACTCCAGTGTTCTTGCCTGAAGAATCCCAGGGACGGCGGAGCCTGGTGGGCTGCCGTCTATGGGGTCACACAGAGTCGGACACGACTGAGGCAACTTAACAGCAGCAGCAGCAGCTCCATATACTTCTACCTTTAGGCAGGCTCCTTCATCTGTGGTGTGCCCATGTAATTAAATAGCCCCATCCTTGCTTTGGTGCCTGGTATACTGCCTTTCTGCCCCTCTGTGGTCGTCCACTGTCCTGGTTGTCTTCGTCGTTCACGTGTAGAGAATCTCCTCTTCTTATTCTCCAACAGTGTCTGTCCCACCCCTTGAGCCACCATCTACAGGACCATACTCAGGACATCGGCACAGGTTGGAGAATTTTAAACCCCAGTATTCCAACTCCTGACCACAATCATCCCCATATTCCTTTCCTTCCCCTGTTCACTGTATGCAAGTTGTCTAAGACTTCTGATTATCAATGCCTTTATTTCACTCAATCCACTACTTCCTTTTTTCTGTAGCCCAACCTCTCTACGACAAAATACTTATGTTTCATTATATTGTTTGGTCTCCTCAACATTCTTGTGACCTTGCAAAGCAGCATCAATCCTGCCATCCATTTGTCTTTCCTAGAAATTAGTTGATAAATGCCACCTCCACCCCTAATCATTCATCTGTGAGCCTCTGTAATTACAACTTATGGTCTCCAATCTCTAATGAGCCCTCATTTTTTTAAAAGGTAGTTAGAAGTTGAAAACAATTGTTTTGGCTGTGCTCGGTCTTCATTGCGACTTGCAGGCTTCTCTAGTTGTAGTACACAGGCTTGGTTGCCATGCAGCATGTGGGAGTCCCTGAGCACGGATCCAACCTGCGTCCCCCAAACTGGAAGGTGAATTCTTAACCACTGAGCCACCAAGGGAGTCCCCAGCCTTCATGTGATTTGAAAGTTCTTTTACACAATTTGGGCTCGCTTGCTTCCTCAGTTACTCACAAGGATATTCCAGATCACCAGCAGTCGTCTCATCCTTGCCTACTTACTTGCCCTTCCTGACATCAGTGATGCTGCCTGATTTCTCCTTCACTGGGAAAATGAGAGCCATCAGGCGCATCTTCATCAGCGTTCCTCTCTTGAGCTTCAGAGGAAAGAAGAACTTGTCCTCAAGCTCAGTGTTGACCCCGCATGCTTTGCCCTGCTACCTCTCTGCATCATGGCCCTTAACTTGCTCTGTTAGCTGCATTTTGACCCTCTCTCTCCTTCTCATTCTTCCTCCTAACCTACAGATATACTCAAAGATTTCCTATTTAAGATAATAAAATAAAAAATCATCTATGATCCTGTACCTTTCTTACGACTATTGTCCTATTTTCTATTCTTTAGAGCAAAGAGTCTTAAAAAGATTATTTATATTCTTTGTCCACATGCCCTGTGTAGAATTTGCTTATTTTTAGTGTTTACTATTCTTATTAAATGCATGCACAAAACTTAAAAGTCGAATAGTATCCATGGATAATGATGAAAATACCATTCTCTTGAATGCTGTTCAAGCTGCTTCTACCCTTGATTTCCCACTCTCAAACAGTTTCATCTGTTTCCTCAGATATTAATCTCCAAAACTGTGATTCCATTAAGCCTTCCTTCATGTCCCTGTTCTTATTTCTTGGAAATAATATATATCTATAGCTAACTATCAGATTGGCCAAAATGTTTGTTCAAGTTTTTCCATAAAATCTTATGGAAAACCTACGTGAACTTTTTGGCCAACACAATATATACATATATATATATATAAAATCCCTCTGAAACTGTGAAATCTAGTGTTGTTTCCATGGAATTGGGGAGAATTGTTCCTTTTACTCTCTGTTTGATCTTTCCTCATTAGTGCTGGTCTCTCTCTGTTGTGTTAGGAGCATTTTTCACATAACTGGTGGTCTCTTCTTATTCATTTGCATTTAAGAATGAGTCACCCATCAGCTCCTTGGAAGCTTTGTGGAATGGAGAGACCTGTGCAACTGATCATTGAGGGCTGGAACCTGCCCATCTGAGGTGATGAGGAAGATAAAACGTAGTGTATCTGACATTTTATGAAACAGAATCCTTTAAACTCTAAGATGTATGTATGTCTCAGTTCAGTTCAGTCACTCAGTTGTGTCCAACTCTTTGTGACTCCATGAACCGCAGCATGTCAGGCCTCTCTGTCCATCACCAACTCCCAGAGTTCACCCAACTCATGTCCATCGACTCATTGATGCCATCCAACCATCTCATCCTTTATCATCCCCTTTCCTCCTGCCTTCAACTTTGCCCAGCATCAGGGTCTTTTCAAATGAGTCAGTTCTTCAAATCAGGGGACCAAAGTGTTGGGGTTTCACCTTTAGCATCAGTCCTTCCAGTGAATATTCAGGTCTGATTTCCTTTAGGATGGACTGGTTGGATCTCTTTTCAGTCCAAGGAAGTCTCAAGAGTCTTCTCCAACACCATAGTTCAAAATCATCAATTCTTCGGTGCTCAGCTTTCTTTATAGTCCAACTCTCACATCCATACATGACTGGAAAAACCATAGCTTTGACTAGATGAAACTGTTGGCAAAGTAATGACTCTGCTTTTTAATATGCTGTTGAGGTTAGTTATAACTTTTCTTCCAAGGAATAAGAGTCTTTTAATTTCATGGCTGCAGTCACCATCTTCAGTGATTTTGGAGTCCCCGAAAATAAAGTCTGTCACTGTTTCCACTGTTTCCCCATCTATTTGCCATGAAGTGATGGGACCAGATGCGATGATCTTAGTTTTCTGAATGTTGAGCTTTAAGCCAATTTTTTCACTTTTCATTTTCATCAAGAGGCTCTTTAGTTCTTCTTCAATTTCTGCCATAAGGGTGGTGTCATCTGCATATCTGAGGTTATTGATATTTCTCCCGGCAATCTTGATTCCAGCTTGTGCTTCATCCAACCCAGCATTCATGTTGTACTCTGCATATAAGTTAAATAAGCAGGGTGACAATATATAGCCTTGACATACTCCTTTCCTGATTTGGAACCAGTCTGTTTTTCCATGTCCAGTTCTAACTGTTGCTTCTTGACCTGCATATAGATTTCTTAAGAGGCAAGTCAGGTGGTCTGGTATTTCCATCTCTTGAAGAATTTTCCACAGTTTGTTGTGATCCACACAGTCAAAGGCTTTGGCATAGTCAATAAAGCAAAAATAGATGTTTTTCTGGAACTCTTGCTTTTTCAATGATCCAGTGGATGTTGGCAATTTGATCTCTGGTTCCTCTGCCTTTTCTAAAACCTGCTTGAACATCTGGAAGTTCACGGTTCATGTACTATTGAAGCCTGACTTGGAGAATTTTGAGCATTACTTTACTACTGTGTGAGATGAGTTCAATTGTGCAGTAGAGTGAACATTCTTTGGCATTGCTTTCTTTGGGATTGGAATGAAAATTGACCTTTTCCAGTCCTGTGGCCACTGCTGAGTTTTCCAAATTTGCTTGCATATTGAGTGCAGCACTTTCACAACATCATCTTTTAGGATTTGAAATAGCTCAACTGGAATTCCATCACCTCCACTAGCTTTGTTCATAGTGATGCTTCCTAAGGCCCATTTGACTTCATATTCCAGGATCTCTCACTCTAAGTGAGTGATCACACCATCATGATATCTGGGTCATGAAGATCTTTTTTGTATGGTTCTTCTGTATATTTTTGTCACCTCTTCTTTATATCTTCTGCTTCAGTTAGGTCCCTACTGTTTCTGTCCTTTATTGAGCCCATCTTTGCATGAAATGTTCTCTTGGTATCTCTAATTTTCTTGAAGAGATCTCTAGTCTTTCCTGTTCTATTGTTTTCCTCTATTTCTTTGCACTGATTGCCGAGGAAGGCTTTCTTTTCTCTCCTTGTTATTCTTTGAAACTCTGCATTCAAATGGGTATCTTTCTGTTTCTCTTTTGCCTTTCACGTCTCTTCTTTTCACAGCTATGTTTAAGGCTTCCTTAGACAACCATTTAGCCTTTTCGCATTTCTTGGGGATGGTCTTGATCACTGCCTTCTGTACAATGTCACGAACTTCCATCCATGGTTCTTCAGGCACTTTGTCTCTCAGATCGAATCCCTTGAATCTATTTCTCACTTCCACTGTATATTCATAAGGGGTTTGACTTAGGTCATACCTGAATGGTCTAGCGGTTTTTCCCTACTTTCTTCAATTTAAGTCTGAATTTGGCAATAAGGGAACACAACCCAGATCTTCAACAGAAAATTGGATTAAAGATTTATTGAGCGTGGCCCTGCCCATAAGAACAAGACCCAGTTTCCCCCTCAGTCAGTCTCTCCCATCAGGAAACTTCCAAAAGCCTCTTATCCTTCTCCATTGGAGGGCACACAGACTGTGTATATCTAAGCCCTAGCATTCTAGTAGTCAGAGGGCCGAGAGATCTCATCAGTTAATATTATGATCTAGCTGTTTGACATATGCGGCTCTTTGCCCATGCCATGACCGGTTGATGCCATTTTCTGATCCTTTTCATGGTTGTTTGTCTTAGTCCATTTGAGTTGCCATAACAATATATCATAGACTGGGTGGTCTACAAATAATAGAAATTTCTCACAGTTACAGAAGCTGGAAGTTGAAGATTGTCATCACTGGGTGAAGGTCCCCTTCCAGACTTCTTGTCTTATGGCCTTACATGGCAGAAGGGGCTTGGAAGCTTTCTGGGGTCTCTTTTATAAGAGCATGACTCCCATTTAAGAGGGCTTTGCTCTCTTGACCTAATCACCTTCCAAAGGCCTCCACCTCTTAATATCATCACACCAGGCATTAGAGTTTAAACATATGAATATTATGAGGCCACCAACATTCAGCCCACAGCACTGAAGTGAATTTTTTCTCTTTGGTATTTATAGAGTGTTCCTATTTACTTTTCTCATCTCCGCTAACTTTTCATCTTCTAAAAATTTGTTGAGAACTATCATCTCTTTACTCTTACAGTGCATAAACTTTAACTTATTTACTCTCATTATAGAAAATATAATGTAGAGATAAAGTTATTAAAGAAGCAGAAATAAATCCGCCATGAAATTCATGTCAATGTATGGCAAAACCAACCAATATAATATTGTAAAATAATTAGCCTCTGATAAAAAATAAATTAATTAAAAATTAAAAAAAAGAAGCAGAAATAAACATGTAATGTTCAATTCACCATGTTTGAATAGAACTCTCCCAATTCAAATTTAACTTATTATAATCAGATTTCTGGACCCAATTTCCATGAATAAGCTAATGGCATCCTAGTTTCTAAGTCTAATTGGCCATTTTTCAGGTTTTAATCTTACTTGTCGTTTACAGCTAGTGTCTGTTCTTTTCATAAAACTTCCCTTTCTCTTGGTTTCTATTAAACCACTGTCTTGATTTCCCTTCTTCCCTTTTTATTCAGTCATTCTTAGTCTAATTTCACTTATCCACCATTGATAAATATGGTTTTTATCAATGTTCTATTCTTGATTCTATCTTCCTCCTATAAGAGTCCTAAATTTCCTTAAGCGCCAACCAACTTTTTCCATTTTATTTTTCACGTTCAGAAGGTAACTTTGCTTTCCACCCCCAAAGAAACAAAAGAAATAATCAAATGGCTTCTCCTGCAAATTTATGCTCTGCATCCTGCAACCCACTCTAGATCTCTACCCACTCTTTAGTTGGTCAGTTTTGTCTGACTCTTTTGCAATTCTGAGGACTGTACCCACCAGGCTCCTCTGTCCATGGGATTCTCTTTGCAAGAAAACTAGAGTAGGTTGCCATTTCCTCCTTCAGGAGATCTTCCTAACCCAGTGATTGTACCTGTGTCTCCTGCATTGCAGGCGAATTCTTTACCACTGAGCCACCTGGGAAGCCCCTCTCTAGCCACTCTTGCTTCCATCTTTTTCTGTCTGTTTTGTTTGGTTATAGAGTCTCATGTTCTTATCTAAACCTAATTCCTTCACTGCCACCCTGGTCACTTCCCCTCTCCTATTTCAGTACTTACCACATTACTGATTATGTCTTTCCTTTTGTCTTCAATGTCTCTACTGAATTTTTGACATGAGTATGTTAACATGATGGAGCCTTTCCTGTTTTATAAGCAAAATGATACCAGACCATTTTTCCTCTATCTACCAAAGAATTAGTTATACATTTTGTTCCCAGCTCCTCATCTTTACTCACATCTCAACATCCAACCTTAACTTCAGTCTTCTTGATAGAAACAAGGAGATTTCACCAAAGTCACAATGATTTCCCTGTTCCTAATCACAGTAGACAAATCTCAGCTCATATCTTAGGTGAGTTCTCAGTGACATTTCCCTCTCTCGACTGTTTCTTAATTCTTTAGCCGGTTTCTGGCCACAGCCTCTGCGGGAGCACATTGTCTTGGGCGCCCTCCCCTCCCCGTGGGTTGCCTCTCGTTTTCTCCTTGCAGTCTTCTCCTCTGTGTGGTCATCCAGTGCTGGCGTTCTCACAGCGTCATCCTCACCACTGTCCTCTTCTCACCAGGTGTACCTTCCCTAAACCAGTTGCTGCCTCTCCCGTGGTCACAACCACCTGTATAACTTAGACATTTACTTTCTTTCTTTTTTAAATCTGAGGCTCAGTTGAAGTGAGAGTGTTAGTCTCACAGTTGTGTCTGACTCTGAGACCCCATGGACTGTAGCCTGCAAGGCTCCTCTGTCTATGGAATTTTTCAGGCAAGAATACTGGAATGGGTAGCCATTCCCTTCTCCAGGGGAGCTTTCCGACCCAGGAATCGAACCTAGGTCTCCCACACCTCAAGCAGATTCCTTACCATCTGAGCCACCAGAGGAGCCCCAGTTGAAGGAATAACTCACTATTTGTTAATGGAAACACAAAGCTGAATTTATCACTCATAAGGGAGAGTTATAATTTTTTTAGACAGTCTCTTCAAACAAAGCAGACTACTAATTTTACCTTAGATTTTTAGCAGATATTCAGTTCAGAGAATGGGCTGACGTCAGCTGGAGAAGCATGGTTGCTTGGGTTATACTCTGTAAATCGGTTGACTTCTCAGTATGCTCCCTGGACTGAAGCTCTTGCCAACTGATTGTCTTTCAAAAGAGGGGCCCTGTTGCTTACTGGCCCACTTTCAAAAACCTGTTCTTTGAGCAAGCATGCTATCATTGATTGATTAAGCCAATTTAAAACTGACTGTAATGGTAACTAGTTACTATGGCTACAAAACAATGTCTATTCCAATGAATATGGGAAATTAATACATTCTTCATTGAGCCATTTAAAAATGTGAGGAACAGAAACTACAAATCTCCAAACACGTATCAGTTCAGTTCAGTTCAGTCGCTCAGTCGTGTCCGACTCTTCGCGACCCCATGAATCACAGAACGCCAGGCCTCCCTGTCCATCACCAACTCCCGGAGTTCACTCAAACTCACGTCCATCGAGTCAGTGATGCCATCCAGCCATCTCATTCTCTGTCGTCCCCGTCTCCTCCAGCCCCCAGTCCCTCCCAGCATCAGAGTCTTTTCCAGTGAGTCAACTCGTCGCATGAGGTGGCCAAAGTATTGGAGTTTCAGCTTTAGCCTCAGTCCTTCCAATGATCACCCAGAACTGATCTCCTTTATAATGGACTGGTTGGATTTCCTTGCAGCCAAGGGACTCTCAGGAGTCTTCTCCAGCACCACAGTTCAAAAACATCAGTTCTTCGGCAATTAACTTTCTTCACAGTCCAACTCTCACATCCATACATGACCACTGGAAAAGTCATAGCCTTGACTAGATGGACCTTGGTTGGCAAAGTAATGTCTCTGCTTTTTAATATGCTACCTAGGTTGGTCATAACTTTCCTTCCAAGGAGTAAGCGTCTTTTAATTTCATGGATGCAATCAGCATTCACAGTGATTTTGGAGCCCCAAAAAATAAAGTCTGACACTGTTTCCACTGTTTCCCCATCTATTTCCCATGAAGTGATGGGACCAGATGCCATGATCTTAGTTTTTTGAATGGTGAGCTTCAGGCCAACTTTTTCACTCTCCTCTTTCACTTTCATCAAGAGGCGTTTGAGTTCCTCTTCACTTTCTGCCATAAGGGTGGTGTCATCTGCCTCAGTTCAGTTCAGTTCAGTCACTCAGTCGTGTCCGACTCTCCGCGACCCCATGAATTATAGCATGTCAGGCCTCCCTGTCCATCACCAACTCCCGGAGTTCACTCAAACTCATGTCCACAGAGTCGGTGATGCCATCCAGCCATCTCATTCTCCGTCGTCCCCTTCTCCTCCCGCCCCCAAACTTTCCCAGCATCAGAGTCTTTTCCAGTGAGTCAACTCGTCGCATGAGGTGGCCAAAGTATTGCAGTTTCAGCTTTAGCATTAGTCCCTCCAATGAACATCCAGGATTGATCTCCTTTAGAATGGACTGGTTGGATCTCCTTGCAGTATAAGGGACTCTCAAGAGTCTTCTCCAACACCACAGTTCAAAAGCATTGATTCTTCGGCGATCAGCCTTCTTCACAGTCCAACTCTCACATCCATACATGACCACGGGAAAAATCATTGCCTTGACTAGATGGACCTTGGTTGGCAAAGTAATGTCTCTGCTTTTTAATATACTATCAAGGTAGGTCATAACTTTCCTTCCAAGGAGCAAGCGTCTTTTAATTTCATGGCTGCAATCAGCATCTGCAGTGATTTTGGAGCCCAAAAAAATAAAGTCTGACACTGTTTCCACTGTTTCCCCATCTATTTCCCATGAAGTGATGGGACCAGATGCCATGGTCTTTGTTTTCTGAATGTTGAGCTTCAAGCCAACCTTTTCACTCTCCTATTTCACTTTCATCAAGAGGCTTTTGAGTTCCTCTTCACTTTCTGCCATAAGGGTAGTGTCATCTGCATATCTGAGGTTATTGATATTTCTCCCAGCAATCTTGATTCCAGCTTGTGCTTCCCCCAGCCCAGCATTTCTCATGATGTACTCTGCATATAAGTTAAATAAGCAGGGTGACAATATAATGTGTTGTTCCAGTTTAGATATCTGAAAAGTGCCTAAATTCATCATGTCCGAAACCAAATGTTTGTTCTTCCTTCTAAATGTGATGCTTCTCTTGAAAGATGCATCTATCCGTCTAGATCAGGAGTTGACAAAGTTGCTCTAAAGGACCAGATAATAAACATTTTAAGTTATGTGGACCACACAGTCTGTGTCATGACTACTCAACTCTGCTATTCAAGTATGAAAGCAACATAGACAATGCATAAACAGATGGGCATGGCTGTGTGCCAATAAAAATTTATTTATGAAAACAGGCAATAGCCCAGGACTTAGGATTTCCTGCCATAGTCTGACTGTCGCTAATCTAGATGGTCTAGCCATTAACATGGGAATTATTTTGGACAGACCTTTCTCTATCACATACCATGTCCTACATACACCAACTTTGCTTTTTTGTACTGAGCACTTGTACTGTTTTACAGAACAGTATGCCTTCTTTGCTGGGAAATATGCCTAGAAAATAGCAGTGCCTCCCAATTGGAACTTAACCCTAACCATAGTGTTTTTTCCAGGGATAGCCAACTGACTGAAGTTTAAATATGGAATTTTTTAGAAAATGCAGTTAAATTTAGAAGGAGGGTAGTGAGGATGGGATGAATTGAGAGAGGAGCACTGACATTTATACACTACTGTGTGTGAAAATAGGAAGGTAGTGGGAAGCTACTATACAGCACAGGGAGCTTAGCTCGCTGCTCTGTGATGACCTGGAGGGGTGGGATGGGATTGCGAGGGAGGCTCTGGAAGGAGGGGGTGTAGGTACACATATAGCTTATTCGCTGTTGTGCAGCAGAATCTGACCCAGCCTTGTAAAGCAATTATACTTCAATAAAATAAATAAGTAAGAGAAGATTCTTTCTCCTCCCATTGTGGATTGCAGGATGTTCCCTTACCCCCGCCTCAGCCCTCACTTTCGGTTAGTCTGTTACATCATCAGGCAAGGCGCCCACTGTAACGAGTGATGGCACAAAGGCCATGGACATTTGTGTCCCGGCTTAAGTCAGTGTCATCCCTGGTTTTCCCGAATTTGGGGGAATGCAGGCTGATAGTGTTCTCCCTGCCTCTCTTTCTTTACGCATGTGAGAGTTCAAGTTGCAAGTAACCAAGGAATTCTGGCTAATAGACTTCCTAATTGGAGAAGGCAATGGCAACCCACTCCAGTGTTCTTGCCTGGAGAATCCCAGGGACGGGGGAACCTGGTGGGCTTCCGTCTATGGGGTCGCACAGTCAGACGCGACTGAAGCGACTTAGCAGTTAGCAGACTTCCTAAAGACCTTGCAAGCCATTCACTTTTCTGTTTTCATTGTCTTGCCACAGCCCACTGCTCCTGCCATCTCATTCTGAGACCACACAACTGTGTCCCTAAGACTTTTGCTCTCTTGGCACCTACTTTAACTTCTCCATACTGCAGTTGAATTATCACATAAAAAATAACATCTGAAAGTGGCATTTCCTTGAGGGAAAACTTTCAGCGTTTTCCTGTTGCCTTTAAGAGAGAAACAAAAACTCCCCCCTTATTTTCCTCCATGTCCAGCTTCCCTCTCCTACCCCACACCCCTCATCCCCTCTGCTCCAGGCCCTCCTGCCTTTTTTCAGTGCTTAATAGCACACTCTCCTCAAGAAACCTGTATATACTGTTCCCTCCTTCTGAAATGCTGTTCCTTAACCCTCTTCATCTAGGTAGCTCCTGTCCATCATTCAGCTCTCAACTCAGGTTCATGCCTGTGGCAAAACATTCCTTCTCTCTGCAGACCATGTCATTCTGCATTTTCCTCTTACACCTGTTACACTTTGGTGTTCCTTCAGAGATTTCAGCCTATTTTATAGTTATATGATTCTGTAGGGGAATCATTTGATTTAGACCTAAAAGTCCCCTTACTCTGTAAACTCCACAAAGGCAGGGACTGTGTCTCTTTTGCTAAATACCAGTTTTCCAGTTACTTGTGATGGGCAGAATGACTTTTAAAGATGCCTGCACCTTGCTCCGTGGATCTTGTGTGAATATTACCTTATGTAGCAAAAGAAACTTTGCAGATTTAGTTAAAGTTATGGCCCAGCCTACTCACATAACTCCTTTAAAAGCAGAGACACTTCTCAGAGAGACACCTCAAAAGAGGGTGAGGGCAGAGAGATCTGCTGCAGGAGAGTGTGAAGGACTCTACCTACAGCTGCTGAAGGGTGCCAGACAGAAAACAGGAAAAAATATGCAAGCTGCCTCTGGGTGGAGACCAAAGCTTGTCTGATGGCCAGCAAGGAAACTAGAAAACTGGGGACTTCAGTCCTACAGCCACAAGGAAGTCGATTCTGCCAATAACCTGAATGAGCCTGGAAGCAGATTCATCTCCAGAGGCTCCTGAAGGAGCACAACTCTGCTGATACCCTGATTTCCGCCTTGTGAAATTTGAAGCAGAGAAACCAGCCCAACCAACCCAGACTTCTGACTAAGAGAACTAGGAGATAATAAACGTGTGTTGTTTAAGACTCCCAATTTGTGACAACTTGTTAGCACACAAGACTAACATACCCTTAAATGCACCTAACAGTTACCAGAGGCTCAGTAGACATTGAATGAATGGACAAAGAGGCAATCTCATTTGCTTCTAAGAATTCGACTGCTAATAGGCCAAAGTTGAGGACTGCTAGCCTTATCTGTCTCCCGGACTCCAGGTCTTATGTGTTCAGATACCCTAACAGGGAGCACTACCTCTGTGCTCTCGATACCTTGAATTTGACTTGTCAGAAATGAACCCCTTCCATTCCCGCAGCTATTCCTGGTGTTTCAGCACTGATTTTCTCCCTTCCTTCACTCAGTGCAGCCATAATTCCTGTGATCGTGTCTCATAGCCTTCCTGTCCTCTAGCCCATTGTTGCTTTCCAGGTTCAGGTCTTCTGTCTCTTCTGCATCTTTCCCTCCCTCTTCCTCAGGCTGCAGGTCCTTATAGATCTGCACACAGTACTCTCTACCACGGCCGCAAGCCTCTATTCCTAGTGCTGCTCTGCTGGTGATTCTGGGTCCCCTTTCTAGAGGCAGCTCCCTGCCCCATCCCCACATCCAGGTGGCCTTGAGCCTTGTGTCCGCCCCATTCTTTCCTGCGCACTATTTATACGACCCATTATACATTATTAAACTTAGGTGCCTGTCTATTCACTTGTGCATCCTGGAATCTGGCAGAGGGCCTGGGGGTATGGCTGTAGTGACTAATGCTGGAGAAATGGATGCAGGAACCAGTGAGTTCTCTAACTGCCTGCTTTTGTGTCTGTGAACAGTTCTAGACAAGTGCTACTTAGGTGTGTGTGTCTCTGGACGGCAGCAAAGGCAACACCTGCAGAAGGGCAGCTTCTCATCCTGCCCTCCACCCCCCACCCTCCTCCCACCAGAACCTCTGAGAGTGGCACCCGGGCATCTGTATGGAAACAAGCCCTCCAACTACTATGGTATCACTACTACGAGGAATGTAAAAAATACAACAAACTAGTGAATATAGCAAAGAGAAGCAGGCACAGATATAGAGGACAAGCTGGAGGTTACAGTGGGGACAGTGGGGAGGAGTGGCGGGCAAAAGAGGCGTAAGGGATTAAGAGGCACCCACTATTAGGCATAAAATAAGCTGCAAGGACATATTGTACAGCATGGGGAACAGAGCCAGTATTTGACAATAACTAAAAATGGAGTGTGTGTACCGTCTCACTTACTCAGTCGTATTCAGCTCTTTTGTGACCCCATGGGCTGTGGCCGCCAGAATCTTCTACCCATGGGACTTTCCAGTCAAGAATACTGGAGTGGGTTGCCATTTCCTCCTGCAGGGGATCTTCCTGACCCAGAAATCGAACCTTTGTCTCCTGCATTGGCAGGTGGATTCTCTACCACCTGGGAATACCTAAAGGTGGAGGATAACTTTTTAAAATTGTGAATCATTATTTCGTACACCCATAATTTATCTAGGATTGCATAGCAACTATACAGTCAATAAACAAAATTTTAAAAAAGCCCTCCAGGAAAATTGGATGTACCCTAATTTGAGAACTACTCCTCTAGAATGTTCCTTGGATTTATTTCTAGAGAATCCAGTAGGATGCTTCTAACTCAGCTGAACTTCCACCGTAATCAACCAAAACCCATGACCAGAGGGAGGGAAGGCCATGGTAGATGCCCAGCCCCAGAGGAGAGAGCTCCAGGACCTGACACAGCCCAGAGCCCCACAGCACATGTGAGACCAGACGGCAAAGGTCTGAAGGTAAGCTGAGAAGCACTTTTACATTCTGGAGTTCACATGGAGGCGGTGCATTTTTGTGGCTTTGTTTTTATGTTTAAACGGGCACCACTGGAATGTTGCCCTGCCACAAAACACATTAGAATAAGAGAAAAGGGTGGAGATCTGTTTAAAGAACTCCAGAGAGTAAGCTGAAGTATCTGTGAGATTTTTCCTCCAACGGTAGGGTCTGGCAACGTTGAAAAGTAGAAAAATCCAGAACCAGTTTCTTTTATTTCTCAAAATCTGGCTTTTCCCAGCCAATAATTGACTTCTGGACCCTCAGCCTGACTTGTGTGGTCCTGGTTTGCTTATAAGAGTAGCTTTTCATGAGTCAGGATGATTATCACACTGGTGCACAGTGACACAGGCAGTTCAGGAGGCAGCCTTGCTCTGGGGGAAAAGGGAGCCCACTAACTGCCTTCCTAAAACCCTCCTGCTAACAAAACACCTCATACCTTCTCACATGGGGTCAGACCCAGCCAGCAGAGTAATTACGTGGGTCTCACTTACCTTTCTCTTACAGATATTGGTTGTATGCAGACCAAGGGATTAAGAGGTACAAACTACTAGGTATAAAATAAGCTACAAGGATACACTGTAGAACACAAGGAATATAGCTAATATTTTACAATAACTTTATGGTTGTCTCTGTGTGTATGTGTGCACTTACATGTAAGTGTTTTTGTTTGACTTGCTATAGCAAGACAGTAGTTTTTCAGCAAAGACCTACTGTATAATCACAGGGTTATCTTGTGATAACCCATAATGGAAAAGACTCTCTCTCTCTCTCCATATATATATGGTCTTCCCAGGTGGCTCAGTGTTAAAGTATCCACTTGCTAATGCAGGAGATGTCAGAGACATGGGTTCAATCCCTGGATTGGGAAGATCCCTGGGTCCCCCAAGAGGAAATGGCAACCCGTTCCAGTATTCTTGCCTGGAAAACCCCACGGTCAGAGGAGTCTGGCAGGCTACAGTCTATGGGGTTGCAAAGAGTCAGACACACCTGAGTGACTGAAAGCAGATATACACACACATATATATAAATCTATTATATATATTTATATATATAAAACGATGTCACTTTGAAGTATACCTGAAACTAAAACAACATTGTAAATCAACTACATTTCAATACAACTTTTAAAGAAAGAAGCATGTACTTTTTTTTAACCTATAATTCAATAACCAAGTAATCACAAATGGTGAAAATAAAATCTTTGAAAGGTTTCTCAGTTACTGACTTACCCTTTTAACTTTCTTCCAAGTGGTATTTATATAACACTCTCGGAAAAGTAATGCTTGTAATTGTACCCAAGTGAATCATTGTCGTTTTCAGCAATTCCAGGAGGTAATGGGGATGTATTAAGCCTTTGAAAAAAGATGGGCTCCATTGAAGTAATTTCACTTACTTGGCCCAAGTGAGGCTGGCGTGGAAAGAATGCTAGCATTCCTCAAACCAAGGCATGCTATTTTCCATTCTTTGGAACTTGAATGTATTTTTTGGTCAAAATATTAAGATTTAAGAAATATCTGTTGGATTTTTTTTAAGTGGGGATATTAAACCTTTATTTTCTTTACAAATTGGTGTACAAATATTTGCATAGAAAATTAGGAGAAAGCTTTATGTGATTCTAGAAAAATAATGATTTCTCAACTACCTAAAATAATTCCATAAAATTACTATTTGCATTTAAATTTATACTAATTATCTTTACATTTTTTAATTATGCTGGTCATTGCTTTCAGTACAGCCTACAGCTTAAACAAGAATAACACCATTTCTTTTCTAACATCTGGGTAACGAATGAATTAACTTCAGATTTGAGATTACTTTTTGAGGAGATAACTGCCTTTTGCACTGTCTGTAAAAGTCAATTATATTTGAGAAACATGAGCAGATAGCCTTAACTTGCTCTGTGTATTACCAGAAATAGATGAAGAAAAACTGCTCCTTTGGAATTTTGTCGAGTAATCAGGCTGATAGCTTTTAGATTTCCTTTGTCCCCGACTCTGAGCTAATTCATTCAGTGTGCCGTTACACCAAAGAAAGCGGGTGGTCCCTGCTCTGCAGTCCAACTAGCTGTGAACCTGAAAGACCAGGGTGGACGCAGAAGTAATTCTGTCCAGCATGCAATTCAGTGGCGATTTCCTCAGGGTTTTTTTTTTTTTTTCCCTCTTTCCTATGTGCTCTAGAAGTGATAGACATTTTTTTTTTCTTCTTCTAGTCACTTCTCAGCCAGGGTGGTTTTTACTCACTTTAGAAGTTGTTACTCTCAAGCCATAATAGAAATAACTTACAGTTATTGATATCTCAAAGCAGAATTCTCCAGAAACTTGACATGTCTGCTTTTGAATTTTAAAAATAAATTCAAGTCCTATTGATTATCCATTTTAAAGACAGCCGTGTGTGCAGGCAGCCTTAGTGTGTTCTCAAGTCTGTCTCTTCTCCTTTGTAAGTGATTTCACTGGTATCCTCTCTTTTTAAATCCCACATATAAGGATGTCATACAATATTTCCCCTTCTCTGTCTGACTACTGTACAGCACAGGGAACTCTGCTCAATGTTATGTGGCAGCTTGGATGGGAGGAGAGTTCCGGGGAGAATGGATACATGTATAGGTATGGCTGAGTCCCTTTGCTGTTCACTGGAAACTATCACAGCATGGTTGTTTGGCTATACCCCAGTACAAAATAAAAAGTTTAAAAAATAATAAATTCACGACTTATTCTCAACTGTCAAGATGGCTCTCCATTCATATGAGCCTCTGACACTTTTGGTTTCTATCATCATTACACTGTTTTTTTCCTTTCCCACTCCTGCACCCTCTGGACAATTCCCAGACCTCTCTGTCTCTCTTTTTGCTTCTGCTGCCATTTATTCTATTGTCCATCACATTCTCCAGTCTCCTACACTGACCCACGGCCCCGAAAATGCCCAAGGATGAAACAGGAGCGTCTGCTCCCTGCGCCTCCTGCCTTTGGCCTCGCTCCAGGTGGACAGCACCAAGGGGAGTCCGCATCCAGGTGCCCCACTGGAGAACTGCTGGGGAGCTCAGTGAGTCCATCAGGTGCTGCAGGGTACAGCCTGCTGCGAACACTTGGCCAAAATACATGAGCACAATTTGCAGAGACTGTTCCAAAATAACTTCTGATTACTTAGGGAAGACTCTTAGAAATATTGGCTCATAAGTCATTTCACTTTTTTCTTCCTGTAGAGAAAAATATATATATGCACAAGACTCTCTAGTTAAGAAACAAGTTCACTCTTTAAAGGAGGACCTGCATGGGACAATGTGTTGATATAGAGGAGCAACCTAGGGAAAGAAATCCCGGCTCTCTGGGAAGAGGCAGAGGGAGGTATTATTGGTAAGCAGGGCGTTCAGATCAGCTGGGATAGACTTTCTCATTCGTCCAGCCCCACATAGAATCTCCTGAGAAGATGAAAAACCATGTAATATTTGTTATTGTTGTTCAGTTGTTAAGTCGTGTCTGACTCTTGCAACCCCTTTTGCCATTTCCTCTTCCAGGGGATATTCCTGACCCAGGGATCAAACCCGAGTCTCCTGCCCGTGTCTTCTGTATTGGCAGTTGAGTTCTTTACCCCTGAGCTGTATTTAAGTGCATGTTAAGGATTGAAGCCTAATTCCCAAGATCACCTTGCACTCTTCAGAGTGATGGCTGGAGCTTCCCATCACTCCAGCTGTGGAGTGGAGGCCCTGCCCTCGTCTTTCTAGTGTGTTCTTCTTGTTGCAAGAAATAGAGTGTGGTGAGAGAGGACGGTCACATCCCATATCTTGTCTGAGTCCCTGGGACAGCTGCCAAGTGTGACTTCTTGACTTTATCGTAAAGAATTCAAGAAGCCACAGTAAAGTGAAAGCTTTATTCAGGTGGAAATGTACCCCACAAACACAGCGTGGACCATCTCAGAAGGTGAGAGGAGTGCCAGGACATGGGGGTGTCAGTCTCTATAGGCTATGATGTTAGTTGCTCAGTCATGTCTGACTCCTTGCAACCATATGGACTGTAGCCTGCTAGGCTTCTCTGCCCATGGAAGTCTCCAGGCAAGAATACTGGAGTGAGTTTACATTTCCTCTTTCAGGGGATCTTCCCAACCCAGGGATCAAGCCTATATTTCTTGTATCTCCTGCATTATAGGCAGAGTCTTTACTCTGAGCCATCAGGGAAGTCAGTTTTTATAGGGGTAGTAATTTAGTAGACTAAAGAATTGGGAGAATATTTTAGCTATTTTGGGGAAGAGGTGGGAATTTCTAGGAATTGGGCCACACCTATTTCTTTTACTTTTGTGGTTGGCCTTGGAATGGTCCCCAGGGCATCCTGGGCTTGGGGCTCTGGGGGCGGGGAAGATTGTGGGGGCCTCTGAACTCATACCCAGGCCTCCCCATGGGTCCGGTCCCAAAAGTCTCTCCATGAACAAACCTCCTTGCTCTCTCAGTTTGACCACTGTAAGTGCCTGGTGGCTCAGACGGTAAAGAATCCGCCTGCAATGCAGGAGACCTGGGTTTGATCCCTGGGTTGGGAAGATCTTTGGAGAAGGGAACGGTTACCCACTCCAGTATTCTGACCTGGAGAATTCCATGGACAGAGGAGCCTGGCAGGCTATAATACAATTTAGTTCAGTTACTCAATCATGTCTGACTCTTTGCGACCCTATGGACTGCAGCACTTCAGGCTTCCTGTCCATCACCAACTCCTGGAGCTCGCTCAAACTCATGTCCATTGAGTTGGTGATGCCATCCAATTATCTAATCCTCTGTCTTCACCTTCTACCTTCAAACCTTCCCAGCATCAGGGTCTTTTCCAAGAAGTAAGTTCTTTGCCTCAGGTGGCCAAAGGATTGGAGTTTCAGCTTCAGCATTGGTCCTTCCAATGAATATTCAGGACTGATTTCCTTTAGGATGCACTTGTTGGATCTGCTTGCAGTCCAAGGGACTCTCAAGAGTCTTCTCCAAGACCACAGTTCAAAAGCATCAGTTCTTCAGTGCTCAGCTTTCTTTATGGTCCAACTCTCACATGCATACACAACTACTGGAAAAATCAGAGCTTTGAGTAGTTGGACCTTTCTTGGCAAAGTAATGTCTCTGCTTTTTAATGTGCTGTCTAGTTTGGTCATGGCTTTTCTTCCAAGGAGTAAGCGTCTTTTAATTTCATGGCTGCAGTTACCATCTGCAGTGATTTTGGAGCCCAAGAAAATAAATTCTGTCACTGTTTCCACTGTTTCCCCCTCTATTTGCCATGAAGTGATGGGACCAGATGCCATGATCTTCGTTTTTTGAAAGTTGAGTTTTAAGTCAGCTTTTTCACTACTCTTTCACTTTTATCAAGAGACTTTTCAGTTCCTCTTCACTTTCTGCCATAAGGGTGCCATCATCTGCATATCTAAGGTTATTGATATTTCTCCCAGCAATTTTGATTCCAGCTTGTGCTTCATCCAGCCTTGCATTTCTCATGATGTACTCTACATATAAGTTAAATAAGCAGGGTGACAATATACAGCCTTGACGTACTCCTTTTCTGATTTGGAACCAATCTGTTGTTCTATGTCTAGTTCTAACAGTTGCTTCTTGACCTGCATATAGATTTCTCAGGAGGCAGGTCAAGTGGTCTGGTATTCCCATCTCTTTCAGAATTTTCCATCATTTGTTGTGATCCACACAGTCAGTCTTTGGTGCAGCAGTAATACTAACTAGATGCCAAAATACATGAAACTATCGAAATTTTGAGTGAATATAAATTAGAGATCCAGAATCTATTTATACTAAGTCAAACAAATGAAATCAAAATGTCATAAATTTTTTAGCTAGGCAAAAATTCACAAGCTTTCTAAAATATATATAATGTTATACATACTATTTACATATGTGCATATTACAAAAATTTTTCTACTATGCTTGATGAAGGCTTGAGAAAGAATATTATAGAAAAAGAGATGGGGAAATTGGGAAACATAAACTAAGTGAAATGGGAAAAATACCTCATTTTTAAATGCCCCATTTAAACTGCCATGAGGGCGTGGCTCTTTTTGTGTGTGAGTCCGCCCATGTGTCTGTCCACAGGTACTGTACTGTTTTCCTTCTACTGCAGACTTTACTTGTTTCATTGCTTTGTCTTTCTGGGAATTCTTCTCTGCAAAGCGCAAGGGCCAGGGCCTTGTCCCTGACCACTGGTCCAGTGGCTGGGATTCAGCACTCTCAGCTCTGTTACCCAGCCTCCATCTTTGCTGGGAACCCAGGCCCCGCTTCATTCACTGTGGGCTGAGATCAGTCCCATCACACCTTTCTCTACCTGGTCTTCTCTTTCACCTCGCTGTCCCAAGTCCCTTTTCTAACAATGTAGTAAGTAAAATGCCTCTCTGAGTTCTGTGAGCAAATTAATTGAACCTGAGGAGGGAGATCATTGTAGCATCCTGTGTGTAGGCCGTCCCTCGGAAGCACAGGGACTTGCTATTGGCCTTTGCAGCTGAAGGGGGCCCAGTCTTGTGGGACTGAACCTTTGTCTTTGGGAGCTGATGCTGTCTCTGCGTGGATGGTGTCAGAAGTGAGTTGTTGGACATCCAGGGGGTTGGAGAACTCCTTGGTGTGGGGAGAAAAAGCACACACTGGGCTGGCAGCTGAATTGTAGCTCTTTTGGGTGCTGGCATGCTCCAGGGGGAACTTACTTTCAGTAGTAAACAGGCAGAGGCCTGACTGTTCAGCGAGTAGTTCAGTAGCTCTGCCTAATGTGTGTCCACCTGCAGGCTACCTGCCGGTACTTTCTGCACCCTCCACCTGTGATGTTTATTAATAAAGTATGTGCTGTGCCAAGTTGCTTCAGTCATGTGACCCTACGGACTGTAGCCCACCAGACTCCTCTGTCCATGGGATTCTCCAGGCAAGAATCCTGGAATGGGCTGCCATGCCCTCCTCCAGGGAGATCTACCCAACCCAGGGATGGAACCCAAGTCTCTTATGCCTCCTGCATTGGCAGGTGGGTTCTTTACCATTAGCACCACCTGGGAAACCCTTCCTAGTTAAGGCAGTGGGCTTATTCCAGGAAGCCAGCGGTCCCGAGTTTGAACAGGCTTTCAGCTCCTGGCCACACTCCACTTCTCTGGCTGCCCTGATCAGCTTGGCGCCCATCTTCCATCCCCTAGCTCCTCTTCCCCGGACGGTTGTCATGGCTGGTGGGCTGGGAGCAGACCAAGTGGTTCCTCTGGTCTCTTCTTTCCCTCCAGGGCTCTTCACGTGGGGTCCATTGCTCTTCAGTCAAAGCTCCACGTTCCTGACCCAGACCCCTTTCCTGAGATGTGCCCTCTTCTGGGGAGCCCCCTCCTCTGCCCTGGATTCTGCTGACTGGTCTTGCTGCTCTAATGCCTCTTGCCCTTTCCTGGAAATCATACTCTTGTGGATGCCATTTATGACCCCTTGAGACACGTTGAGAGCCTTTACTCTATTTTCAACACACCTGTGTGAACAATAACTCATTTTTTAATGTATTTTTTTATTGAAAGATAATTGCTTTACAGAACTTTGTTGTTTTCTGTCAAACCTCACCATGAATCAGCCATAGGTATACATATATCCCCTCCCAACAATATACCTTTTTATACTGTTCATGGGATTCTCACGGCAAATAAAGATGCTGATGCTGGGAAAGACTGAAGGCAAAAGGAGAAGAGGGTGACAGAGGATGAGATGGTTGGATGGCATCACCGATTCAATGGACATGAGTCTGAGCAAGCTCTAGGACGCAGTGAAGGACAAGGAGGCCTGGTGTGCCACAGCGCGTGGGGTTGCAAAGAGTTGGATATGACTGACTGAACAACAGCAATGACTCTTTTTTTTTAAACTAATTTATTTATTTTAATTGGAGGCTAATTACTTTACAATAATGTAGTGGTTTTTTCCATACAGTGCCATGAATCAGCCATGGGTGTACATGTGTTCATTTTGTCTCTTCCCCCATTAGACTGTTGAAACTCGGGACCACTGGTTTCACAGGTTAAGCCCACTGCCTTAATTAGTAAACATCAAATAAATAAAGTAAAGAAGGATTGAATAATGGCTGTAGAGGATGGATGGTGATTCTAAACATGGGCATGGTGCCTGTTAAACTCTGGAAAAAACCTATGCCGCAGCTCAGTGACCAGGAATCACCCACACTAGGGCTCTCCCATTTGGTCAGGGCCAAGTCCGGGGGAATTTGGGGAATACATGGAGAATGAGGTCAAGGGGCTGGCAGACGGCTGGCACTGGGGTGCAGGCACAGGCGAGCCCTGCCTGTAGACCAGAAGGGAGTGATTTCTTGTCTCCACCTCCTGCCCCTCCAGCCCCGCCCCTCCTGAGAAGACACTGGCCTCCTTCTGTCGCCTTAGGCCTGCGTCCTGCCTCTGCACCTGCAGCCTTTCTTCCACCTGTCAGACATCTCCCAGAACCTTCTCATGGGTGACACCGAAGCTGGAACTCTGCAGGCCACGCAGACTGCAAAATGCAGTTTTCAGGCTTCAAACTTCCATGATTTCGAAAGTTTGCACTCACTTAGGTTTTTTCCTCAGCGGCAAGAAACCACCTCATCAAGTCCTAAGCCGGGAAGCGCGGCTTTGCGCGCGACGCTGTCCTAGTTTGTGGGTCTCTTCCTCACCGTCTCCTCAGCGAGGTCACACTGGTGCATCGAAATGAGGAACTGTGGGGAGTTCACTGCAAAAATCATTCGGGGCTATGAATAGGTCTTTTTTTTTTCTTAAAGAACTGACTGCAGCTGGACATTTACCAGCATACCCCAGTCTGTCTGTTTTGAAACACAAACCTAAGCTGTGGTGCTGAGCTGTCTTTTCTCTTGCTGGGGGTTCTGCCTTCTTGCTGAGACAAGGACTGCTTGACTTGTCGTGGCCAGGACAGTAATTGGATATCATTTAAAATTTTATTCTCTGACAATCACCTTCCATTTGTTGCCTTGTGAAAGTCTTATATGTATCCCTCTATGTCTCTATCTTAACTTTCTTATGAATGAAGAAACAGATGAAAGAGAGATAAGCAAACTGCTAAAGGCCATTCGATCAATTGGTGCCATTGCCCTTCTACCTGCCATCCCTAGAGCCTCTCTGTATGTGGGTCAGGTCAAGGAAGATGTCCCATTTCTGCAGGGCTGGGATCCCAGGGTTTTCCGCAATTCTTTTCTGCATTTAGCACAAACCTATTTTCCCCTTCTGAAACTCTCACTCTGAGAGTCACAGAGTGTTGGTGCAGAGCAAAAGAAAACACTGGAATGATATTTTAAATCTGCAATAAAATTGGAAAAGACCTGATTTAAAGGTTTTCCACATTTGGAGTTGTTGGACTTTGAGGGTGGAGCATTTTAAGGAATCCAGGAGGGAGCAATACAGGCATCCTATACACATCATATTTGCTAAAGAAAATGGAAAAGAAAAAGCCCATTGGTATTTTCTTGTAAGTGATGACAAAGTAAAATTTGAAAATGTTTATTATTACTGAATACATCCTCGTAATATAGGGCTGCCAAATTTAACAAGTAAAAATGCTGGACACCAAGTGAAGTTTGAACTTTAGATATGCATTAAATATGTTTTGTTTTGTTGTTTAATATAAATATGTCCCAAATATTGGGAGAATCTGGCAATAAGAGAGTAACTATCCTAGAGTAATAGGATGTTAGCTTTCTGCTTTCTTCAATCAGTTGGTCGTTATTTTGGGGGGATAAACTTTACCATCATTTTAGTATCTAGCCATCCTAAAGATTATTTGTCTTATGTGTTTTAGTTGAATTATAAAGCCAGTGTTCACATGAATATCTAAAGAACCAATTGCTCTTTGTCATTTTTTTGTGACATCTGTACTTTTGTCTTTATTACAAATTTAGGGTTGGGAGAAAACGAGGGTCATTTTACAGTAAAAGGGTGAAAGTATCATCCAGCCATCAGGAATGGAAAAATGGAGAATAGCTGGGATAGGAATAAAGGAGAAGGAAACAACTTTTACAAGAATGAAACTATACATTCTTAAGACTGTTGTTAATAACTGTGTCCAAGGAGAACAACTTAATTCAGGCTGTGATGATAACAAAGTACGGTCAACTTGAAAACATCACACCGTGTGAAAGTTGTGAGTTAAGTTTTATTTGGAGCAAAATGAGAACTGTGGCCTGGGAGATAACACTCAGATAGCTCTGAGAAACCGCTCCAAAGAGGTAGACGGTCAGTATATAAGTGATTTTGGTGAAGGGGGAGTACATGCAATCAAGCACATATTTTTTAACGAAGGTTTCTGCTAGTCACAAGTAGCAGCATTAGTCATCATGAAGGATTTTAGTGCTTTTACAGATATGGCAGATATAAGAATTGGGCTCGTAAAATTGGCTCCTGAAAATATCCAACTATCTGAAGACCTGTTCTGCCAGTTTTCCCCAGAGCACAGAGTGCCTCATTTCTGCTCTCCACCCTGCACTCTTTCAGGGGGTGTTGAAGGTCAGCAGCTGCAGCAGCACATGATTTAATCCTTATAGAGGTGGATGGCAAATGCCCACAGCAAGTTCCAACTTGTAGTTGACAGTACTATAGGCTGTGTGGCTTGTAACAAAAGGAATTTACTTCTTGAAGTTCTGAGGGCTGGAAGCCTGTGGTCAGGATTGACTATACAGCTGGGTTCTGGAGGCCGCCTTCTGGGCGGCAGACTGTGGCCTTCTCATTGCTGTGCCCTCACGTGGCAGAAGAAGAGTGAGCTAGCTCTGAGGTCTCATTTATAAGGGGCACTAACCTCAATTATGGGGACTCCACCTTTCTCACCTAATTGCCTCCCAAAAGCTCCACCTCCAAATACTACTGTATTGGGAATTAGGATACCCACATATGTATTTTGGGGTGACAGACATACAGATGATAACAAAGAACCAATGTTTTGGAAGCCAAAAATGAGTTAATACAAACAAAAATGAAGTCTAACAGAGTATCAGTCTATAACTTAGTAAGACACATAATTTGTCCTATTTAGTTACTCAAATATAGTAAGAGTTTGCCAAACAGACTGTACAAATGTCTTGGACCAAAACCAGTAATTCAGAAAAAATGGCAATTCCTGTGTCTCAGGAGCCATACATACTGATGCTTGAATGTAGGATCACAAATGCTGATTTCCACATGGTAAAAACACATTCCAGGGGTTCCTTGGTAGTCCAGTGGTAAAGAATCCGTCTTTAATGCAGGAGACGTGGGTTTGAACTCTGGATCAGGAACATCCCCGGGAGAAGGAAATGGCAGTATTGTTGCCTGGGAAATCCCATGGACAGAGGACCTTGTGGGCTACAGTCCATGGGGTCGCAAAAGAGTCGGACCCAACTTAAGAGACTAAACAACAACAACAAAATCACATTCCATTGCAAACAGGATGAACACAGACTGGGTCAGGCTGACCTTTCACGGCAGGCAGGTGGCCCTGTACCTGCAAGACAGGCCAGGCCTGAACTGGTTGTCACAGGCTAGTTCATTGTGAGCCTGGGTTGAGCTTTCCCAAACTCAGATTGACCTTACGCATAGAATCTCCTGGAAGCATGCCTGTGGTTTTCTTGATCTGGTATGGTAAACTCACTTTTGGAGGCATTTTTACATTTCAATATTAGTGCTGTATTCTTTTGAGAAAATGGTATATTATTTTTAGCACATTGGTTGTGCCCTGGCAGAGAGTAGAGAATTCTGTTTCCAGTTGATTGTTTTACTAACACTACAGCTACACTTATGGGTTTCTATGTGGCTCTTACCTCTGCTGCCTGCTTTTCACTGCCCTAGAAAAGATTACCAAGGCCTAAAATGTCAGTAACTGGTGACAGGCATCTCTGATTTCTTAATCTCCTCTTAGGTTACCCTGACAACATCTCTGGTGAAACAAATCCATACACCAACAGGACAGACTACTTAAAGAAAAACAAAGCTAAATATAGCAGAAGCTGGTATGCTGAATTAGAATTAAGAGGTGTGTGCCTATGTGTATATTTTAAATAACTACCTACTTAGTTGACTTGAAAATTCACTTAATAGCCAATGGATGGATTACAGAAATCAAAAAAACAATTTGTATGAGAAATATTTTCTTTCATTTCCTAACTCCCTTAAAGTTTTTGGCTAATAGTGCCTGAAAAGAAATAGATTATTTTCTGGATCTTTTAGTGGATTCAGCCTCCTGATTTTATCTGAGTCATGCTTTGGAAACAATGAAAACATCTTGCACTTTTGTGGAACCCTTCATCTATGACTTAAAAAGTCCACTGTAAACATATATTAAATATCAAACATACCTCTTTTTCCAAATCAATTTCTGAGTAAATTCATAGTCAAGTGAAAGTTTAGAGCTAAGACCTCTAGACTGAGTGGGATTTTAAATAGGTGATTTGAATTGGGATTAAATGGAGGCATGTTGGCTCTGAGTCTGTAAAGGCATCCAAAAGGAGCCCTTGCATTTTTAGCATTCTTAAACAATTTTCTCTCCACCTTTGTACCCTGTCTTATTTGCTGGATCATTCCCTAAAATGTTTTCATCCCTTTATTACCAGGGCACAATCTTATCTTGGTTTTTGGTTGCCTGGTTACTGGGTCTCCAACTTTGTTGTGAGTTAAAATCACCTGGAGAGTTCTTTATGCTTTGGTGACCAGAGCCCCATCTCCTGAAAGCTGAATTCAAAGAAGGGCTAGGCCTCCGTATATTACTAATAAGCTTCCCAGGTGATTTAAAGGTTTAGATTTTAGGGCTCCGAAAACAAGCTTAGGTCCAAAATTTCCTTCCCAGTATTATAGGACTCCAGGATGTAATTTTATTGTATCATGGTATGTTCTTACTTCTGACAACCCCTCAATAATTCCCTTACGCCTTTGCTTCTTGAAGCATGTCCCAGACTAGTCTTGTGTACATCATCTAGAAGCTGGTGAAAAATACGGAATTCCAGGACATGCCCCAGACCTGCTAAGTCAGAATCTACTTTTAATGAGGTCCCAGTTGCCTTGTACATTAGAGTCTGAGGAGCACTACCTTAGAACAAGGCTAACTGGATTCTTTCTCCACATTTATGGAGCTCATTTCCAAGCTGGATTTGTAATTGTCTACTATTCTTGTCTGGAATAGCCTCTTTTTCCTTCCCAAGGGTAGTTTACCACCGCCTCTGATCTGGGAACTTTTCCAAAATAATTCCAGTTTATATTAGCCTTGCAGATTTCTGGCAGCCCACGGCAGGTGAGATCTACTAAGTGTCTCCCACAGTGTTTGCACATCACTTTCATGAGGGGCCAACTGAAGCTGAAAAAATTAAATAATTCCTCATGCTTGTCATTCTCCTTCTAGCCATAGGGCACTTGTATATGTGTTTTTTGCTACTCAGAACTCTGCCTCTTTACCTTTAGAAAAACAAGAAAACAAAAAACATAATTAACTCCTACTTTTCCATTTGCGATCAGCTCAAGATTTAATTCCTCAGGGAACCTTCTCTGACTTCAGTGCTGTCCTCAGGGGACTAGAGCTTGGACTTGAAGCAGTAGAATGTAAGGGCCAGGAATTAAGCCTTGGGGACTGAAAGGCAGGATTGAGGGGGGCTACTAACAGGAGCAAATGCTCTTTTGAAGGAGTAGTAGCAGTAAGTAGTGTTAGTCGCTCATTCATGTCCAACTCTTTGCCATCTAATGGACCATAGCCTACTAGGGTCCTCTGTCCATGGGATTCTTCAGGCAAGAGTACTGGAGTGGGTTCCCATGCCCTCCTCCAAGGGAATCTTTGTGACTCAGGGATCCAACCTGTGTCTCCTACATTGCAGGCAGATTCTTTTGAGGAATTCTTTTGAAGAGGTGGATTCTTTTGAAGGAAGGCACCCTTTATTGAACCCCCTAGTTTTCAGAGATCAAGTTTAATAAGATTAAAGAAGGAAACAAATTACCATATAGGAAAGTCAGCAGAAACAAGATAGAATTGTAGGTGCCTAAAGAATTGAGATATAGAAGCTATCACTGGGAAAATATGGGGGAGAAAAGAAATATATACTATTTAAAGATATGAAAGATAGAATCATTTTAAAAAGGAATAAGCAACAAGACACCACCAGCAGTAACCAGAGAGATTTTTAAAAGAGCTATACAAAACATTCAGAAATGAAAAAATGTAATCATGGAACTAAAACACTGAATGTATGGTTTAAACACTAGTTTAGACAGTGCTAGATCGCCAAAGAATTGATGCTTTTGAACTGTGGTGCTGGAGAAGACTCTTGAGGGTCCCTTGGACTGCAAGGAGATCCAACCAGTCCATTCTAAGGGAGATAGATCCTGGGTGTTCATTGGAAGGACTGATGCTAAAGCTGAAACTCCAATACTTTGGCCACCTCATGCGAAGAGTTGACTCACTAAAGAAGACTCTGATGCTGGGAGGGATTGGGGGCGGGAGGAGAAGGGGACGACAAAGAATGAGATGGCTGGATGGCATCACCGACTCGATGGACATGAGTTTGAGTGAACTCCAGGAGTTGGTGATGGACAGGGAGGCCTGGCGTGCATGGAGTTGCAGAGTCGGACACGACTGAGCGACTGAACTGAACTGAACTGAAAGAGAGAATTAATGTGAGGATGACAAGATGAGATTACATAGACTACAACATAGAAAAGAAAGGAAACAAAATAGTAAGAGGAAGTTAAGGCCATGGTTGATGAAATAAAAGTATCTAATGGTTAAATCTAACCTGTATTATAAGAATATAAATAAGGAATAGGTAGAGGATGCAATTTGGAAAGATAATGCTGAAAATGGCCAGAATTGATGAAAGACGTGCATATGCAAATTGAGAAATTAGAATTTATACAAATAGTTTTAACAAAAGTAAAATTCACACAAATATTGAAGCTGCAAAAAGAAAGGACTGTTTAGATGACCTTAAAAGGCAGTCAGAGTGAAAATATGTATCACCAAGAAAGGAATGAAAATTAAACTTTTAATTACTATTCATTAGCATCCCTGGAAGCCAGAAGATATTATAATAATATCTTCAACACATTCAGAGAAAAAGCTTCAATTTTGCAAAAAAATGTGTTTCAAGAGCAAGCATAAAATACATGTTTAGATGAAACAGAGAGGGAACTTACCACAAATAATACTATTCAAGCATACTAAACTATTAACATGAAAACTGAAAAGCAATTTTAATAATAAATCATGGGGATATACATGTATAGATAAGATTAGGAAATTAAATTTATTAAAAATGTAAAAATTAGGAAATGAACATTTTTCTCAAGAACACATGGAACTTTTTTAAAAAATTGACCATATACTAAGTCATAGTACAATAGATTCAAAGGCTTAGCATCATCGAGATCTCCATATTTGGTCATGATGCAAATTAAAATAGAAACCAACAGTGAAAACAAACAAACAAAACCCAAAAGATAGCATATATTTTAAAATATAAAAATGCACTTTTAAGGGTTTCCTGTGGTAAGGAAGGAATTCCAACAGAAATTTAAAATACTAAGAGATCTATTGATTCCTTTTCATAGTTTCCAGTTTGTTACTAAAGCTTTCAAGTACAGCATTGTAACATTCCCTTTAGTTCAGTTCAGTTCAGTTCAGTCGCTCAGTTGTGTCCGACTCTTTGCGACCCCATGGACTGCAGCACGCCAGGCCTCCCTGTCCATCACCAACTCCCAGAGTTTACTCAAACTCATGTCCATTGAGTCGGTGATGCCATCCAACCATCTCAGACTCTGTCATCCCCTTCTACTTCCGCCTTCAATCTTTCCCAGCATGACCATTATAAATGTTGACCAGTCATCAAATATTATTCTGTGCTTTATGTGATATCCTTAATGATTGGAAGCCCCACTGATCTGTTTTTGTTATGTCTTATATTTGCTTGCTTAGTGAGTCTTCTTTTTTTTGGTGGTTTATTTTTGTATGGTGGACATTTATTTAAAATATAATTTGTAGGAATATTTTGAGGCCTGGAATAGTGATAACTTTTGGAAAGAAATGTGGAAGATTGGGAGGACAAACTCTGGAGGTCCACAGCCCCAGACAACCTTGATTCTATTAATACCTGAAGTCCCCTGTACCAGCAGATGAAAAGAAGCATTCCAGGAAGGACTGTCGTTATTGTGTCATGCCCATTGGAGGGAAAGAGCTCATGTGTCTTTCCTTGAGGAGGGGTAGTTTTGTAAGTTTCCCACACTTGGTGGAGTCTAACTTTTAATTTCTCCCTATAAGAATGTAAAGTTCAGCTCAGGTTTATGGCTGCTTTCTTAGGATCAAAATAAATGTGCTCAGGAGGGAAAGAAAGAAAGTGAAAGTGTTAGTTGCTCAGTCACATCTTATTCTTTGTGACCCCATGGACTATAGTCCGCCAGGCTCCTCTGTCCATAGAATTCTCCAGGCAAGAATGCTGGACTGGGAGGCCATTCCCTTCTCCAGGGGATCTTCCCAACCCAGGGACTGCGCCTGGGTCTCCAACAATGCAGGCAGATTCTTTACCATCTGAGTCACCAGGGAGGAGCTTTGATTGTGCTTTTCATTACTGACTTTGTCTTTTTCAAAAGTTGGAGGCAGTTCTTTTCCTGTCTTCTGAAGTCTTGGATGATTTCAAGACATGTTTGTTTCCTTGTTTGCTTCTTGTAACTGAACTATCTTAGTGGTCCTCACTGGAGTCTGGGACTGGAAGTTTGGTGTTTTCAGTTTTCTTTAAATGAATGAATGAATAAAAGTTAAAGTAAAATTGCTCTATTTTATTTAATTCGCTTAATTCTCCTAGAGTGAGTTAGCTTAGATTTTCCCTTTGTATAGGACACCTCTTTGCCTTCCCTCGGATCTCTCTAGCCCATATTTTATTCCAGTCACTACCACGACTCTATGCTTCACACAGGTGTTGATGGCAGAAATTTACACTGTCAACCTCTCGCTTTCTTGCCTGAGACAGAAGGAAGTTAGCGTCCTGTGACGTATGCTCTATCGATGGAGAGATGGGAGCCAGTGGTTACATGGCCCCTTCTGTTCCTGAGATGGTGCGTGCTTCATGGCTCCTCTGATGGTTCCACTGGAGCCAAACTTCAATGACCCTCTGGTTCTCATCTCTCCCGGTTTCACTCTCCCCAACCCTCTATTTCTGTTCTCTAGGATTGCTCATCAAAATCATCTTGTAAGCCGGAAGCAGACTTCTTTAGAAGGGTTCCATTAATTTCTGTGTGATGAGACACCAAAAGTGTGCTTTGAGAAATCAGCCTCGGGGTGAAAAATCTCTAATACTTCTCCACGACTCTGTCTGAAAATTCTATCCTATTTCTGTTATCAGATGTTAAATTGGAACCCAAGAAAATAAAACTGAAAAATGTTCCAGAGAAAAAGGAAGCCTTGTTTTGTTTGGGATAGTACAGTGCAGACTCCTGGGCAACCCCAGGACACTGAGCACCAGATAAACTACAACTGACTTTGTCCATGTCTTGTCCACTAGCGTCTTGAGCCATATACCTCATCTTCTCTTCCCCATCCGTGTCCTAACTAAATCCCAAGCACAAGAATTCTGTCTTCTGCTCTTTGTACCATTTGTCTGTAGCAAGCTGAACAAAATTATGATCTCAACCACTGACATAAGAAGTCCTATTAGGGAAGAAATAATTTTTAATAAAAAATATCTTAATAAATTGCTTAATGGAGAAGGTAGTTTCATAGGGGCCACAGATTTACAGTCAAGGATACAGTATACATCAGTGAAATAGAGGATGAAAATGAGTTGTATTTGGAGTCAGGGAGCAGAGGAACAGGGAATAAAGGATTGCCCAACAAAAGGGCAAATTTACCAAAGGATTTCTTCAGAGCAGATACCTCTAAAATTTAACCTAAAATCATTTGTTTCATGAATTATGCACTTAAATTTTTGTGGGTGACTATAAAATTGTATAAATCCTTGTGGTTCAGATTAAGGACATGCCAGTGACTAAAGACCAAAGTAAGAGCAAAAATTCATAGTGAGAAGTAACCAAGAGAATATATCTTCTTTCTTCTCAGCAGGGATGGTAATAGGACCTCTTCCAAGTGAGAAGTGGGCATTGGGTTCACACTTTATATTTTTTAATGTCTGTGCTGGTTCTTCATTTTGCACTGTGCTTTCTTTAGTTGTGGCTGATGGGGGCTACTCTCTAGTTGAGGTGCATGGGCTTCTCATTGTGGTGGATTCTCCCATTGTGGAGCGAGGACTAGGGTGTACAGGCTCCTTAGCTATGGTGCATGGGTTTAGTTGCTCCAAGGCATGTGGGCTCCTCCTGGACCAGGGATCAAACCCTGTCCCCTGCATTGGCAGGTGGATTGTTAAACACTGGGCCCCCGCCCCACGTAAGTCCCTGGGTCTACTCTTGTCTGGGTCTAAAAATGGATGCCTCAGACTGACACAGGAGGTCTCTTATCTCTACTGGGAATCACAGCACTCAGCCCAGTGCTGCAAATACAGTAAGCTTCTTGACAACACAGCTAATTGTCAATATCATAAAATCCATTCGTCCAACAAGTATTTATTGAGAGATCTTTCTGTCCACAACTTTGTTCTAGGTCTCAAGTATATAGCTGTAAGCAAAGTAGGTAAAAATTCTCACTCTCACTAGGCTTACAACTTAGTGAAAAACAAGATAAGTGAAATTTATAGTCTGTTTGATAGTAAAAATATATAAGGAGAAACAGTAAAGCTATTAAAGGGGATAAGAAGGCAATATTCTATTGCTAAAACAGACATGTATGCCAGAGGCAAGGAACAGAATAAAAGGTTTTACCTTATCCTTTTAATGCCAAAAGGATTGGTTATATTGGACTAAAGGAACAAGAGTGTTAGTATACCAATTTCTTTTAATTTTGTCCTTTACTTGGCAGTCATAGTTTTAGAGGATTTTTGTTTTGTTTTGTTTTTGGAAAGGAAGACGTGGAACACAAGTGAGTTGATGTTTCTTAAAGTGGCTATTCTTTCTCAGGAGTTTAACCTGGGGGGATTCCACCAAGCTCTAAGGATTGGAAGCAGAATGATAAGTCTTCTCTCCACCTCCAGAAAAGGAGACATAAGGAGAATGAAGGCTCATGAGATACCAGAGGTATCATTAGGACTTGTGGGTCAGGGGAGGCCAAGAGAAAATAGAACATCTTAGAATTGGTAGGCAGGCCCTTACATGTGTTCATTGCAAAACCTAATTGCAGCAGGAAGGAAAGATAGTTTGAATATTAACCAAACCCGAAAGGCATTAGGAGGGAATAGTTGACATATTGACCCATTCAAAAAAGAACAAGGCAGAGTTTGAAGTGAATTTTAACTGTGTACCTACCATGAGGATAAGACCTTTCCAGTGATGGAAGGTGTTCCTACTAAAGCTAACAAAAGGGCGTGTACTTCAGACATTCCACCATCCTTTCACTGGGAGAACTCTGACCTCACTGACTGGAGCGCTGGCCTGTTTTCCTTTTACATGAAACACAAACTGAGGCTGTTCTTAATACACAAGATATAACTAAAGAATTCTCTGCTTGAACTGAACAACTTGGCTTGCTAATGGATGATTACCAGCAATGCCTAGGAAATTATGGCTTCATGTCACTTTTAGAAACTGCCACCTTGCCTTCTTATGTTTACATGTTTTTCTAACACATCAAACAGCAAATATCATCCTTAGATTATTGCAATGTAGCATAAAAAGTTCAATTAGAAATTGAACACTTTCAGAAGCAGACCCTTTGGAAAAATGGCTTAAAAAATAAAGGCAGGCACTGTCTTTCCTCCCATGAATTAGCATGCCCTGAAATACACATTAGTTCATGCCCTCTAAGACAAGCAGAAAAAGATTCTGGTTTGCGTTTTGGGTCATTCAAGAGGTGGAGCTGCGGCAGTCCTGTTTTTACTGCTATTCATTTAAATTTTGAAATTCCACTGGGAAATCTGCTTATTGACAGGGGAGAGAGAATCTTTGACTTTTTTTGGCTCTTAAAAACTGTGAGAGGTTTCCTTAAAGGTTTCTCGTACTCTGATTTGAAGATGAAATGGAAAAGTATTTGAGAGAGAAGTACAGTGAAGGAATTATTTAGCTAAATGAAGCCAAGTGTTGAAGATCAGGCTGCTATTTGCAGGAAACGGGGGTCATCCCCACCTCCAAGTCATCAATGATGACTCTTCACTTCCCACATGTCTGGAGGTGCAGGGCTCTGTGTTTTCAATGGAGAAACAAGAAACTCTCAGAGCTAGTAGTAATTATCGAGTAATTTTACCACACCAGAAGCTCTGAAAATGGACGTTAGAGATTTTGGTCAAAATGGTCTGCTAGGGAGACCAAAGCAAACATCTTCTTTATGATTTGATCCATATGACTTACAGTTCTGCATCTGGCACAGCCTGCCATCTACTCTTAAATGTTCACCTGGCTCAAAACCTTTCTCTTCTTAAATTCAGGTCTGTGTTGAGGTAATTAGGCTTCAGGACCTTCCTGTTATGACTGTTTCATGTTCTTCTGACCTAACCCTAGCTCTGATGAACCCTGAAGTTTTGATCAGAAGTGAAGGTGGAGGCCAAGACTAGAAGGAGAATGTGTGGAAGCCAAAGGAGAACGTCAGTCACCTCCTATTTCACTCACAGCCAGCCCCGTTTCCATACAGCTTCCCAGGATCTCCTAAAGGAAGACCTGAGTTGCCTTAGAAAAAAACACTCCTTCTAAGGAATCTTTGCCTTGGGATGCTGGTAAAATGCATGTCCTTTCTAGGCTGAGATGAAGAAAACTTAAGCTTTGTTGCATCTGTGTTTCCTCTAAACAGAAGAGAATGGGCTTCTTTATTCCAGTCTGCCATTCTCCATCTAAGCTATGCCCGGACAATTAGGAATCTCCTTGGCTAGGATGTGTCTTCTGTCCCAAGGCTCCTAAGTGGCTCCTGACTTCCTGCATGCATGTCAGGCTGTAATGTGAGTGAACAGATAACAACATGGAAACATGAAAATAATCCTAGTGTTAATGTAGCATAAACCCACCCAAGAGGATGGCAGAGCTTCTGTGCATTGCTCCGTGGGATAATGCCTCCAAGACTAACAGTATCAGAGCAGAGATCTGGCAAGCTGAAGGCTGAGGTGCCCGGATTCTTTACTACATAGGGATTGGTTGGAGCAGTGAGTCTGGGTAAAATGAGGAGAGGACGCTTCACTTCCTATACTGCTGAAAGCAGGTGAGGAGAATCTAGAGGAATTTTATTTCTCAGGAATGATGTTGTTTTATTGTTTTAGTCCCTAAGTAGTGTCCAGTTCTTTTGTGATGCCATGAACTGTATCCCATCATGCTCTTCTGTCCATGGGATTTTCCAGGCAAGAATACTGGAGCGAGTGCCACTTCCTTCTCCAGGGGATCTTCCCGACCCAGGGATTGAACCTGCATCTCCTGACAGGCAGATTCTTTACCACTGAGCCATCAGGGAAACCCCCAGGAACAATGGGAAATAAGCTGAGGAGTGGCTGTGGTGTCCAGCAAGGTACAAGTTCTGCTGCAACAAAGAAAGTGTAAGTGTGTCTCCCCTTTTTGGCCCAGTTGGCAGAGTCTGCCCTTCAGATTATCAGTCGGAACGGAATGGGACGTACTGTCTGGGCAGTGAAGGCAGGAGCACCAGTGAATTCCTAAAGACACGACTGGCTTAAGGGGTCCCTCCCTCTCTTCCCTCCTCCCTCTCTGTGCTTACTCTCCCTTCCTTCCTTCCTTCTTGCCTCTTTCTCTCTATATTTTTTCTTTCCTGTACTCTCTGTCTCTCTCCTTTCTCTATATTCAGTTAGGAAAAACATGTCCAAGAGACACAAATTCCTTTTCAGAAATCCAGGATGATTTAGGGGACATGGACACTTCTCTTCTTTCAAACACCATCTAAGGAAACCTTCGTGAATAAAGTCCTCCAGGGATGTGCTCCCATCAGTAACACCCTTTGTCCATAGAAGAACCCTTGGACTAAAATTCTCTATTAAGACTGAACAAAGATTTGCACTGAAAGCATGCACATGGGGAATGCAGAATGTGTTTCCTATTAAGGCATTTTTGAAGTGAGCTGAGGAAGAAGGCCTATTGTTTTTGTTCATCAGAGCTGCCACCAAATGTTGAGGGGTAACAGTGGCAATCCAGTTCAATCCAAGGGGAATGGGCTCATTAAATGCTTCTACATTTTCTTGGCTCAAAAAGAGGGCAGAAATGTTGAAGTTAGGTTGGAAAAATATTTGGAAATGGTATTTTGACATAATCATAAAGAGGGTCCTCTTAGCTTTCCCCTAGATCAAGATTAAGGCCAAATAAGTCAACACTGGGGTGACAGAGTAGGCGGACATATATGTGCATTTTCATATATTAGCACACAGGAATATTCTTTGCATGAAGATACATCAAAACTCACCTTAATGGATTTTTGTTGACTCTCTTTTAACTGAACTGTTTATCAACACCTACTGTAAGCAAGTTGAGGAAGAGAAATCCTTATCCTGCTACCCTCCTTTTTCCTCACATTTTTCTTTCTTCCTCTTTTGCTCTTCATCCTTTTTTTTCCTTTCTTGATTCTTTTTCTTGCTCTTTCTCTGTGTCTCTGAGATTGAAATTAACTGTGCTGTCTCTAAAATAAACACTGTTATGGGGATCTGTAGCCTCGGGCTGAATGACCCTAAAGTTTCTGGTTTCATTACAAACTAATATCTGTGTTTTGTTCCTGACTCATAAAAGCAGCTTTTGCTTTAGAAATCCCTCAAGCAACTCAGCTTTTTTTTTTTTTTAACTTTTCCATAAAATGGCCAGCTTTCATGTATTCTCTGTAAAGGTACCCAGTGGGCAGGCAGTGCTCTGTCTGATTGCCAGGAGGACCATGAAAACCCAAAGAAGAAAAAAGCAATCTTAATTAGAAGTCATTTGGCTCAGAAAAGAAAGGAGGGAATATTTTTCCCAGAGATTTGACAACCCAAGCGGTTGGCCATCTCTTACCAAGAAAGCAATCTATCTCTATGACAAGTAAGAACATAGGTCACTTTGATGAATAACGTCTTTGAGGGCCCTGCTGAAGTGGGGATTTCTGTGAGATGAGTAGGATGGTGATCCTGTGAGAAACCCATAGAGAAGTTGCCATCAGCTGAAAGTTACTGGCTTGCAGTCATCACAGAACACCAGAAGGTTGACTACACATTCAGGCCACTTTAACTGCTGCATCCTCTGAAGAATGGGCCTTAGTGTACAAACAGGCTGACCTCCTGTTGGCTGGGAGAATGTGGGGTCATAATTCTTGGAGCTGAAGCTGAAGTCCCAGCCAGGAAGGGATCTCTACTTCCAATAATAAGGCCATAACATATATGCTTATATTCATCAGGCCAGTCAAAGGCTAAGGGCATGCATGTCCCAAGTGACAAGGCTTAAGGAGACCCAAGGAGCAGGAATGCTGAGCCCACACTAGACACAAGAAGGGACTCTTGTACTTTTGGCAAAAGCATTATTCCAGGGTTTACTTCATTGGAAAATTTCATCTAAAAATGATTCTCATAATTATTGAACCAGTGCTGTAGATATCTTTTTCCAAGTTTTATTACAGACTCTTGCAAATCTTCTAATACTCTTTAAGGGAACAAACCCTTTAGAAGGTCATATAACAGGGTTATTAAGAAAAGAAGGATAAAAGAGCAGAATTTTGTACTGTTACAATGCCAATTCTCCAAACTCAAAGATCTTTAATATTTCACAAATCTTTACAACCACCCCATGAGGATTTTTTACACAATACTTCAAAGAGAATAGTGGGTTTTGGGGTTTTTTTTAGCCTTATTATTTATTTATTTATTTTAAGATAAAGAATTCTGTTCTTAATTGTTGGGTGCATGCAAGATCCCAGTTCCAGTCCCAGATATCAAAACTCTGGACTCAACTAGACTTGGACAGAAAGTGAATTCTCCATCTATGGGCATTGCATGGAAATCAATTTGGTTTAATTCTTAAATTACAAGACTAGAGTCATAGGAAGAAACCTCTGGGTTAGATGCCTTAAAGCCAGTCCCTAATGGACTTAAAAGGAAAACAGGAGAACATTATCTTGAATCATGCCCAGATTAAATGTGGCTGTTTTTGTTACTGAACCCAAAGATGTGGCCAACCCTGAATGTATCATTTTTCGAGGCAAGGAACTATATGATTGCTCCAGATTAAACTCATCCAAGTCGAGCAAATCTAGCATTTTGAGGTGTTGACTACACAAAAAATATAAAGAGGAAAAATTCAATCAGGCAAGCTAATGGTTTCTTTCAGATCAAAACTCCCTTCCCAACACAAGTGTTTAGCACTGGGGAAGGTGGTCAGAATGCTTGTATGAGTCTACATGAGGATTAAGTTAAAAGAACATTTTTTTTCCCCACAAACCTTGGAGGATGAAGTTTTGAAGCACAGAGAGACAATGCCTCTTCCTATGGGACCTTAACAGATAAATAATAACAAATATTCTCCCCCCTTGCCTCCTCTCTCCTACCCTGTATTTGCCTCCCTGTCTATCAGTTGGTCCTCCCTGGTGGCTCAACTGGTAAAGAATCCACCTGCCATGCAGGAGACATGGGTTCGATCCCTGGTTGGGAAGATCCCCTGGAGAAGGGAAAGGCTACCCATTCCAGTATTCTGGCTTGGAGAATTCCATGGACTGTATGGTCCATGGGGTTGCAAAGAGTCGGGCACGACTGAGAGACTTTCACTTTCACTTCACTATCACTCAGAAACCACATATACACACGTATTTTGTCCTTCTTTATTTATATGCTGCCACAAGTAGGCCCTTCAGAAGACTTGCAGAGGTACCGGCAAAAAGTTAATAAATGAATCAGATATCCTGGTAAGGAAAATGTAGAGTTTCTGTCTCTTTAATTTTTTTTGTTTGTTTCCAGAAATTTTTATGAATGGAATCATACTCTGTGCAGTCTTTTACATCCAGTTTCTTTCATTTATCATAATATCTTTAAGGTTCATCCATGTTGTGACATGTATCAGCCCTTTGTTCCTTTTTATTGTTGGTTAGTATTCTGTTTTATGGATATAATACATATCTACCAGTTGATAGACATTTATTGGAATTGTTTCTGCTTTGGGGACATAAAGAAGTTTCTTGTATGTTTTGCACATTTTCTGTTAATTCTTTGTCCATCATGCTTTGTATTCAACCATTTTTGATTCTTGTCCCCCTTCAAGTTCACTATTAATATTAAGGAGAATTTAATGAACTTTCTACTCTCTCAGAGGACAGAAACATACTTTTTAAAAATCACTTGAAAATACCTTTTCCATTTTGTCAAGAATTATTTCATCTCCCACTTGTTTGGTGTTAACTGTTTTATTTGTGTTAATTTGTCATTTGCTTTGAAATTTTATTGTCTAGAGTCAGTGGCGGCACATGGGTCTTCAATTGGGGCATGCAAACTCTTCGCTGACACGTGTGGATTCTACCTGTGGCATGTGTGTGGCGTGACTGGTGATTGAATCAGGCCCGCCGCATTGGGAGCGTGGAGTCTCAGCCCCTGGACTGCCAGGGAAGTTGCTTAGAGTTATTTTATTGACTTTCCCTCTTTCTCCAGTTCTTTTCTCTCTGGTAGTTTCACAGTTGCCTCCATCTGGGTTCCCAGAGATTCTCAGTTCAGAACTAGAACTTACGTTGGGTCTCAGAGTTCCTGTGTCACCCACGGTTCATCTTTCCAGTCAGGTGAACTCACCAGTCCCCTCCATCTTCACAAACTCTAGCTGGTGAGACCGATTTTGATACTTTGCCCTTTCTGCAGTGCTTTTGATCTCACTGGAAATACAACTTTTCAGTGCCTCCAGATATTTCCAGTTCTGGAGCCAGGCAGTGTGCTGGTTTCTGCTGTATTTCCCATTTTGGGTGTTATTTTTACTTTGATTCAACTAGATTTTTAAGTTATTTTAGAACGTGGAATTTTTTTTTTAAGAAAAGCATGCTAAAATACAGTATACATCCAGAAAAATACACCATAACTGAACATATGGATGGATTTTCATTAACTGAGCACAATTTCTCGAAAATCAAGAAACAGAGCAACCCACATTCAGAACCTTGCCCCTATATGCCTGCCCAATCCTTCCCCACCAAAGATAAGAATTGTTCTGTTTCTTGCCTGGGTAGATATAGTTTGAGTCCTGTTTAGGACTGTTATCAATAGTGCTACTGTACACATATTGGGGCTTCCCAGCTGGCACTAGTGGTAAAAAAAAACCCTGCCTGCCAATGCAGGAGGAGATACAAGAGATGTGGGTTTGATCCCTGGGTCGAGAAGATCCCCTGGAGGAGGACACAGCAACCCACTCAGGTACTTTGCCTAGAGAATCCCATGAACAGAGGAGTCTTGGGGATTACGTTCATGGAGTCACAGAGAGTTGGACGTGACCAGTGTGATGTCATGTATGCACACATACACATATTAGCACATGTCTGTGGTAAACATATGTGTTTATTTCTTTCTTAGAAGTGGAGTTTGGGGATCATAAGGCAGGCATGTGTTCAGTTTTAGCAGATATTAGACATTTTTCCAAAATGGTTGCTCCAATGTAAATTACACATTTAATGTCCCTGCATCCTTGTCAGATTTTAGTATTATTAGTTTTGTTCCATGTAACATGGATATGTTTTAAATAAAAAGAAAAAATTAATCTCTCATTGCTTTCTTTTTAAAGAGAAAGAGAAGTAGGAGCTCTTGACACAATCTTCCAGCTTTATCTATTCAGTCTAATGTGGTTTCCAATGCAGGCTCAGTCTCCAATACAACCCACTCCTCCTGGTTCAGTTGCTTTGCTCTGACTCTGCAGTGTGCCTCCTTTCAACGAAAGCAGTTCTGCAGGTGATTGATATTCTTCAAGACCTAAGTCAGGGATTAGGTAGAAAGAAAGGATTTTCTTAATCCTCTCTTACCTCTTTTTCAAACCTTTACTAAACTTGGTTATTCTGCTCTGTTCCCAGGAATGTTATACAATGCTAATGGTCCCTGGTGTCTCAGAGGTCAAAGCGTCTGCCTCCAATGCGGGAGACCCGGGTTCGATCCCTGGGTCGGGAAAATCCCCTGGAGAAGGAAACGGTAACCCACTCCAGTATTCTTGCCTGGAGAATCCCATGGACGGAGAAGCCTGGTAGGCTACAGTCCACGGGGTCGCAAAGAGTTGGACACGACTGAGCGACGGGACGGAACAGAACGGTAGAAAAGTAGAAGAAACTTATCTTATTTATGGAAGACTACAGCAGTTGATTTTACCCTTTCACAAATGTTTTGTTTTCCCCATTCAGTTGTAGACTTTGGGAGAGAAAGAACTGATCTCATTCTCAGATTTTGAAATTTATCTATAGATTTTTAAGGCATGTATTTAAAAAAACTAGTTATTAATCTTAAAAAATGCCCCACTGGAGTACTTGTAAGTGGTCAAATAATGGCATAAGCCTTCCTAGAATATTTTTACTTTGTAAAATACAAATGTTCTCAAGGTGGTAATCCATCAAGTACCATCATTGATTTACATCTTAGTGAAAACAAGTTTGGCTCACCATTTTTTTGAGAAAGAAGGGTGGTTGAATTTTTTTCAAAAGAAATATTCACTACTCCTTTTCATTGTGACATTACGGCAGAAAGTGAAGTGAAACTAAAGAGCCTCTTGATGAAAGTGAAAGAGGAGAGTGAAAAAAAGTTGGCTTAAAACTCAACATTCAGAAAACTAAGATCATGGAAGCTGGTCCCATCACTTCATGGCAAATAGATGGGGAAACAGTGAAAACAGTGGCTGACTTTATTTTTTGGGGCTCCAAAATCACTGCAGATGGTGATTGCAGCCATGAAATTAAAAGATGCTTGCTCCTTCGATAAAAGCTATGACCAACCTAGACAGCATATTAAAAAGCAGAGATATTATTTTGCCAAAAAAGGTCCATCTAGTCAAAGCTTTGGTTTTTCCAGTAATCATGTATGGATGTGAGAGTTGGACTATAAAGAAAGCTGAGCGCCAAAGAATTGATTCTTTTGAACTGTGATGTTGGAGAAGACTTTTGAGAGTCCCTTGGACTGTAAGGAGTTCCAACCAGTCCATCCAAAAGAAAATCAGTCCTGAATATTCATTGGAAGGACTGATGCTGAAGCTGAAACTCCAACACTTTGGCCACTTTATGAGAAGAACTTATTTATTTGAAAAGACCCTGATGCTGGGAAAGATTGAAGGCAGGAGGGGAAGGGGATGACAGAGGATGAGATGGTTGAATGGCATCACTGACTCAATGAACATGAGTTTGAGTAAACTCTGGGAGTTGGTGATGGACAGGGAAGCCTGGCATGCTGCAGTCCATGGGATCACAAAGAGTCAGAACGACTGACCAACTGAACTGAACTAATGTTAAGTAGTGGATTCCATTTGTCACCCTTTACTGAGGATGCCCCTGTGTCTTGATTTGACCAGCGGAATACAGATAAGGGATGGTATGCTTGGTCCAAGCTTTGGTCTCAAGAACTCTCATTGCTCTCTTGGAGCTCTGCTACCACTGTGTTGACAAGACCAGGCTTCTTAGAGGATAAGGAACCAAGTGCAAGAAGGATAAACATCCCATCCGATAGCTGCCTGACTAAATAATCATCGGGGAACTCCGTCTAGACCAGCAGAGCTGTACCCAACCTGCAGCCGATCACAGATACATCTGCTCAGCCAAGACCAGTTGACCCCTGGACTCCTGAGGAATATTAAGTGTTTATTTTAAGCCATTGTCTTTGGGTGTTTTGTTACATGCAATAAGTAGCAGATACAGACAGATGAAGTATGGGACAACTGGAGGAAGGGCACACACCTATGGGAAAGGTATATAGTTCCTCACAAACTTCCCTTGTGTCTCTCTCCTTCTCCTCCTCCTTCTCCCCTCCACCCTACTTCTCTTCTTTCTTTTCTCATGACTGGTTGTTATTCTTCTATTTCTTCCACAAGGTAGATGGTTTAACTCCTTCAAAGGGAAATCCAACTTATCATGTTAATACACTAAAGTTAGAATAATAGCACACAAAATTTTTTCTATGATCCAATTTTAACCCAGATTCACATTTGAATCCAAATTTCATCTTTTCAAGAGTTGTCATTTTGGGGGAAGTCACTTATGCTCTCTAAACCTTGTTGTCTTCTTCAGAAAATGGAGATGATGACAGTATCAACCTTGAAAGGCCATTGTTACAAAATAGAAGAATAGCCAAGTTTACTCTTAGGAGAGAGGTGTGGATTTCAGTCCTGGTTCTGCAGTAGATCAGCACTGTGACCTTGGATGAATTGTTCAATTTTTCAGAATTTAGTTTCCTTAGCTAGAAATTGGTCATAGCAATAATTCTTAGGGTTCCCAGATGACTCTGTGGTAAAGAATCTGCCTGCCAAAGCAAGAGATAAGGAAGGCAGAGGTTCTGTCCCTTGGTGAGGAGGATCCCCTGGCAGAGAAAATGACAACCCATCCTGATAAACTTGCCTAGAAAATCCCATGGACAGAGGAGCCTGGCGGGTCACAGACCATGGGTCACAAAGAGTCGGACAAGACTGAGTGACTGAGCACTCACAGCACACAATAATCCCTATGTCACAGCATGGTTTGGAGATTAAATGAGAGTACACATATAAAAGCCAATGCCTGGTCTGACACACATTGCCCTCCATTTCACTCCTTATAATAGCATATTCCTTTGGAATCCTGGAATATGTAAACCCTCTTGAACTCCCTCCACCCCATCCCAAGACATGCGTCCAGTTACACTGTCCTTCTCTGTTACTTGCTTTGGTTTACTTAGCAGGAGACCTGGGTTCGATCCCTGGGTTGGGAAGATCCCCTGGAGAAGTGAAAGGCTACGCACTACATATTCTGGCCTGGAGAATTCCGTGGCCTGTACAGTCCATGGGGTCGCAAAGAGTCAGACACGACCGAGCGACTTACACTTCCCTTCACTCCACTCAGCACACAAGGCACAGAACATTTGTAGTAGTTGCCTCTCACCCTGTCTTCCTTGTTTCCGGTTCAAGTTTCAGGGTGTGTTTGGTGGGGAAGGGGTGCACAGGTAATGGGAGCTCTTCTGTGTACTGGTCAAAAGAGAGAAATCATTTCTAGATGTGTTTGAAAGATAAAACTCTTTAACAGAACAGCAGGTGTTAATTACTCTATATTCTCACTTGCTAATAGTGAGTAACACAAAACAGCATCCAGTGACAGAAACAGTGCATTAAAGGGCTAGTGCTGAAGAAGAGCAATACCTTCGGGGGGCTTCCCTGATGGCTCAGTGGCAAAGAATCCACCTGCCAATGCAGAAGACAGAGATCTGATCCCTGGTCTGGGAGGATCCCTCAAGCGGCAAAGCAGGGAAGGCCACGCACCGCAACCACTGAACCTGAGCTCTGGAGTTTGGGAACCACGGCCACGCAGACTCCCCTCACCCTCCCCTGGAGCGTGAGATTCACATCAAGAGAAGCCACCACAATGAAAGCCCTTGCACCGCACCTGGAGAGTAGCCGCTACTCTCCACCACTAGAGAAAAGCCCACCCGGCAATGAGGACCCAGAATAACAAAAAATAAATAAATAATAAAAAATTTAAAAACTATGTTTGGGCTCAATTTCTCAGCTTTTATCAAAGGTAAGATTGGAACAATGCAGAAGCAAAACATGTTTTGGCTTTGTTAGCAGACATGAAGGAATTAACGTATCCAGTTTTATCTTAATCACTAGAGCCTTTTAAGAAATTGGAAACAGATTTTAGAAGGGTATCTGCAAATAGTCTATACATGTATACATGCGTAGATACTAAAATGTTATGCATATACCTGTAAGTATGAGCTATAAGCATCACTGTTTCTATTATATTGTTTGCTGAGAGCCTCTTACATGTCAATAATTTGTTTTTTTCTCACTTATAAATTTATTTTTTATTGAAGTATAGTTGGCTTACAATGTTTTATTAGTTTCAGGTGTACAGAATAATGATTCAGTAATTTTACATATTATTCTCCATTAAAAGTTATTACTAATCAGTTTATTTTAATTGTCTTTTGGAGCCCACACCACATTTTATAAATGTAAAAGATATAATTTCCTATTTTACTTGTGAGGAAATTGAGGTACAGGTCTAGGACATAACTGAGATCACAAAGTTAGTGGTAAATTCAAAATTTAAATGGAAATTGATTCATTGCAGTGCTCCTGTTCTTGAGATTATGTAGCATTGCTGCTTGACAAAGTTGTACTCACAGCATGAAAAATACAAATATACATATGTAACATACATTAAGCCAATGTATTTATATGTTTAGGTTCCACACTTAACACATTTTATCACCATACTTGATTCATATGGGATGGGCACAATAAAGGACAGACGTGGTATGGACCTAACAGAAGCAGAAGATATTAAGAAGAGGTGGCAAGCATACAAAGGAGAACTATACAAAAAATATCTTCATGACCCACATAATCACGATGGCGTGATCACTCACCTAGAGCCAGACATCCTGGAATGCAAAGTCAGGTGGGCGTTAGGAAGCATCACTACGAACAAAGCTAGTGGAGGTGATGGAATTTCAACTGAGCTATTTCAAAAATAGCTAAAAGATGATGCTGTGAAAGTACTGCACTCAATATGCCAGCAAATTTGGAAAACTCAGCAGTGGCTACAAGACTTGAAAAGGTCAGTTTTTATTCCAATGCCAAAGAAAGGCAATGCCAAAGAATGCTCAAACTACAGAACAATTGCACTCATCTCACAAGCTAGCAAAGTAGTGCTCAAAATTCTCCAAGCCAGGCTTTAGTGATACGTGAACCGTGAACTTCCAGATGTTCAAGCTGGATTTAAAAAGGCAGGGGAACCAGAGATCAAGTTGTCAACATCCCTTGGATCCTTGGAAAAGTGAGAGAGTTCCAGAAAAACATCTACTTCTCTATTGACTATGCCAAAGCCTTTGAGTGTGTGGATCACAACAAACTGTGGAAAATTCTTAAAAAGATGGGAATACCAGACCACCTGACCTGCCTCTTGAGAAATCTGTATGCAGGTCAAGAAACAACAATTAGAACTGGACATGGAACAACAGACTGGTTCCAAATCAGGAAAGGAGTATGTCAAGGATGTATTATGTCACTCTGCTTATTTAATTTATATGCAGAGTACATCATGAGAAACGCTGGGCTGGATGAAGCATAAACTGGAATCACGATTGCTGGGAGAAATATCAATAACCTCAGATATGCAGATGACACCACCTTATGGCAGAAAGGGAAGAACTAAAGAGCCTGTTGATGAAAGTGAAAGAGGAGAGTGAAAAAGCTGGCTTAAAGCTCAACATTCAGAAAACTAAGATCATGGCATCTGGTCCCATCACTTCATGGCAAATGGGGAAACAATGACAAGAAACAGTGACAGACTTTATATTTGGGGGCTCCAATATCACTGCAAATGGTGACTATAGCCATGAAATTAAGACGTTTGCTCCTTGGAAGAAAAGTTATGACCAACCTAGACAGCATATTTATTAAAAAGCAGAGATATTACTTTGCCAACAAAGGTCTGTCTAGTCAAACCTTTGATTTTTCCAGTAGTCATGCATGGATGTGGGAGTTGGACGGTAAAGAAAGCTGAGTACTGAAGAACTGATGCTTTTGAACTGTGGTGTAGGGAGAAGACTCTTGAGAGTCCCTTGGACAGCAAGGAGATACAATCAGTCCATCCTAAAGGAAATCAGTCCTGAATATTCATTGGAAGGACTGATGCTGAAGCTGAAACTCCAATACTTTGGCCATAGGATGTGAAGAACTGACTCATTTGAAAAGGCCCTGATGTTGGGAAAGATTGAAGGCAGGAGGAGAAGGGGATGACAGAGAATGAGATGGTTGGATGGCATCACCGACTCAATGGACATGAGTTTGAGTAAACTCCAGGAGTTGATGATGGACAGGGAAGCCTGGCGTGCTGCAGTCCATGGGGTCCCAAAGAGTAGGACATGCCCAAGCAACTGAACTGAACTGAAAGAAATGAAAATTAAATTTGTTGGTATGATGTAACAAGTATAGAAAATAGAAAAGACACTCTAAATGTATAATCAAGTTTAATTGTTAAATACCCTTAAGAGGTTACTTAGGACTTTAGTTTACAATTGGGAGAACCAAGACTTAAAGGATTGAGTAATTTGCCCAAGGTCCCAAAGCTAATTAATGGCAGAACTGAAATTTGGACACTACTCTGATTCCAAAGACTACACTCTTTGTACTAGATCACCTTCCCCATTTACACAGTTCATCCTAAAGTTTGGGTTGTGTATGTTGCACCTAAATTTCCTTGCTTCGTGCAGAAAGATCTGATCTGATGTTGCTTTTTCTTTGGTGCTGTTTTCATGTTAATTTCCCTGCTCCTCTGTAATGCTCCTGAAGTACATTTTTCTTGTTGAGTTTCAGTTTGATTTGTTGGGATTTCTCTGCTCTAGCTAGAGGGTGAGTCAGTGGTTTACAAAGAGGTTTCAAGTGCATGCTTTTGCTTTTTCAAGTTTCTGAATGCCTCCAAAAATTCACTTCTGAAGTTCTGAAGCCCAGAGGGGCAGAGACCATAAATATTTAAAATAGGAGTAAATCGTTTTAGTTAAAATTTATGGAGTGATTGATGACTCCAATTCAATTTTCATAAATCAACATCATAAGGTGGGATGGGAAATCTGCCTTCAAATTACCATGGGGCTCTCTGGAAGATGAGCCTTTTAGAAATGCCCGCAATTCAGTTGTTAGCAAGTTCGTGACTTTAGGGTCAAACAGATCTAGGATTGGAACAGTCCTATCCCAGTTATCTTTCTGATCTTCCTGTAGCTGTTCTGATGAGCTTCATGTGTCACTCTATCCACCCATTGAGCTATGTTCTTGGGTTGGCAAGGCAAACACCATCATTTATCAGAACAAAAATTTCACTCCAGCTTTAGATAAGCTGCACTTACTTTTCACAAAACACTCTAGAAGTCAAGGAGAGAATCAGCACTAATTTAGGATGCAGCTGATTTTCTTTTGTTTGCAGATTTGAGTGCGGTCTTCTGGTGGTGGTGGTGGTGTCACTAAATGAAGTCCTTGATTGTCATAATTTTGACTTACCTCAGTTTCCAGCATTTGAACATCTCTGAAAAATTCTAGGGATAAATACATCGAACTAATTCAACCATGGCCTGAGTGACAGCACAAGCATTAACAAGGTGAAACTTCAGCAAGGTTACTATGTATCTTGGGCATTGTGACCAGCACGGGGCCCGGGACACGACAGGCACCAACATTTGATGAAAAGGAATTAAGAGCCCTGACACATTCTCTGCTTCCAGAAACACTGTTGTTGTTGTTCAGTCTCTCAGTCGTGTCCGATGCTTTGTGACCCCACGGACCGCAGCACACCAGGCTTCCCTGTCCATCGCCAACTCCCGGAGCTTGCTCAAACTCCTCCATTTAGTCAGTGATGTCATCCAACCATCTCATCCTCTGTTGTCCCCTTCTCCTCCTGCCTTCAAACTTGCTCATTACCAATATCTTTTCCAATGAATTGGCTCTTCCCATCAGGTGGCCAAATTATGGGAGCTTTAGCCAAGGCATCAGTCCCTCCAGTGAATATTCAGGATTGATTTACTTTAGGATTGACTGGTTTGATCTCCTTGCAGTCCAAGGGACTCTCAAGAGTCTTCTCCAAACCACTGTTCAAAAGTATCAATTCTTTGGTGCTCAGTCTTCTTTATGGTCCAACTCTCACATTCATACACGACTACTGTAAAAACCATAACTTTGACTATACAGATCTTTGTTGGCCAAGTAATGTTTCTGCTTTTCAATACACTGTCTAGGTTTATCATAGTTTTTCTTCCAAGGAGCAAGTGTCTTTTAATTTCATGGCTGCAGTCACCATCTTCAGTGATTTTGGAGCCCAAGAAAATAAAGTCTGTCACTGTTTCCCCATCTATGTGCCATGAAGTGATGGGACAAAATGGCATCACTGACTCCATGGACATGGGTTTGGGTGAACTCCAGGAGTTGGTGATGGACAGGGAGGCCTGGTGTGCTGCAGTTCATGGGGTCACAAATAGTCAGACACAACTGAGTGACTGAACTGAACTGATGGGACTGGATGCCATTATCTTCATTTTCTGATGTTGAGTTTTAAGCCAGCTTTTCCACTCTCCTCTTTCACTTTCATCAAGAGGCTCTTCAGTTCCTCTTCACTTTCTGCCATAAGGGTGGTGTCATCTGCATATCTGAGGTTATTGATATTTCCCCTGGCAATCTTGATTCCAGCTTGTGATTCATCCAGCCCGGCATTCCACGTGATGTACTCTGCATATGCAGAGTGACATAAGCAGGGTGACAATATACAGAAACATAAATCTCTGTTTTATTTTTGTCCAGATTCTCTCTCTATGACCCAGAACATTCCCTTAAGTCGGTAATTCTCAGTCATGCTGGGTTTTGTCTCTCAGAGGACTTCGTTAGTGTCTGGAGACATTTGTGCATGCCATAATTGGAGGAGGAGTGCTCTGGCAGGTACTGAGTAGAAGCCAGGGATGCTGCTGAGCCTCCTACAAAGCACAGAGAGCACACCATCCCAAAACATCAAAGAATCATATGATCGTCAAATGTTCTGAATTGAGAAAGCCTGCTCTCATTTGCCTTCAACTCAAGCTGGACTTGGAATCCCAAGATCTAGAATTTCAGTGATGAGGGGTGTGGCAAAGACTCTAACCTGTACTCCTAATTATGACTGTTTCAAGAGTTCTTAGGGAAAGTAGTTAGAACTTGGTTTATCCAGGAACCCCAAGAGGAAGTGCCAAACATCAAGATCACTTACTGAACTCAGTAGGAAGAAATAAAACTTTTTTCTCTGTCCCATTCTCTTGGCAATTTGCCTCTTGAGATTTCTGACTCCAAACCAGAGTGCCCCGCCTCACCCCCACACATTCTCCAAGTATATAACTTGTAGAAGCTGAAAACTACTGAGCACTTCTGGGTGAGATGAAGGTGACATGCCAGTTAGAAGTCCGTTGGTTTTGTAATTCACTCAGGGAATTGTACAGTTAGTTTGTATACCTTATAAATCATCATTAAAACATCTAATTATTCCTTGCTTTTAATTGAAAAATTAAAAAAAAAACTGGCTCATCAGATCTCCATTTCCTGTGTAAAGAGGGATTAAGTAATTACATGATATAATTTTTTCACATATTTATTATTATTACTTCTGACAAAATTCAGAAGGAAGTAGAACATGCCCTTATTTGTCAATCAAATATCAAATGGAGTGATTAGACTGACTTCTAAGCTACTAGTCAAGCAACATAGCTTATACAATAAGAAAATATTCGTATGGCTTCAAATTCTGGCTCTTGCCTTCAGAAACTTGCATTCAACTTCTGGCTTTTGCATTGAGTATGTGGCTGCAGGAACCTTACATAATCTTTATGGGCATCGGTTTCTTCATCTGTAAAACAAGGAAGTTGGATTATAGGACCCAGTTCTCTTTGATTCTGATTTACTCAATGGAATAATTTTAATCTTAGACTATGACTAATAGAAGAAAAACAACTTACATTGGTATGTTGATATCTCTCAAAGGATTACTGCAAATACTCATCTAAGATAATCTTTTGGAAATGTGACAGATTAGGAAATTACTCTGGACACATACCATGGATTAAAGAATGTGGTTTTGGAGCTAGTCTCTACATTGTTGAAGTTTGCAGAGTGCTGTTATTAAATGTTCCCTGGATTTGGGGATATCATCACAATAGAAACTATTATAATCATCATAATCAAAGTTGAATGTAAGTTGGGAATATAGAACATTATATATATATATATATATATATATATATTCCAAAGAGTACTGCCAGATTCTTTGGAACTTTTCTCTCAGAAGTTAAATTCTTCTACATCTTAGGCTTGTTCTTAAGGACAAATGGAAACAACCTGCACTTTTTCCACTTATTAAGCTATATCAACTAGGATTTTGTGGTTGCAAGATACAGAAATTAGCCCATATGCTTGGCAGGCTCTAAGATGTCCCCCAGTCATCTTTGCCTCCTGATGTTCTCAGCGTTGTAGACAGATCTCCCACAGTGAATCAAGGCTGACATTAAGTAACCAATGTGTGCGTGTGCATGCATGAGCATGTGTACTCAGCTGTTCAGTTGTGTCTTGACTCTTTGCAGCCCCAGGACTGTAGCCCTCTAGGCTCTTCTGTCCATGAAATTTTCCAGGCATGAATACTGGAATGGGTTGCCATTTCCAACTCTAGGAGAGCTTCCCTACCCAGGGATTGAACCTGTGTTTCCTGTGTGTCCTGCCCTGGGAGGCAGATTCTTTACCACTGCACCACCTGGGAAGCCCGCGTAACCAATAGAATATGACATAAATGATAATGTGAGGTTAGGTCTCAGATAACTCCTGAGGTTAGGTCATAAAAAGGCATTTCAGCTCTATCTTGGTGTCTTTGATACTTCCTCTGGGAAAAGGTGCTGATTGCAGCCATGAAATTAAAAGACGCTTACTCCTTGGAAGGAAAGTTATGACCAACCTTGATAGTATATTAAAAAGCAGAGACATTACTTTGCCAACCGAGGTCCGTCTAGTCAAGGCAATGGTTTTTCCCGTGGTCATGTATGGATGTGAGAGTTGGACTGTGAAGAAAGCTGATCGCCGAAGAATCGATGCTTTTGAAATGTGGTGTTGGAGAAGACTCTTGAGAGTCCCTTATACTGCAAGGAGATCCAACCAGTCCATTCTAAAGGAGATCAATCCTGGATGTTCATTGGAGGGACTGATGCTGAAGCTGAAACTGCAATACTTTGGCCACCTCATGCGGCGAGTTGACTCACTGGAAAAGACTCTGATGCTGGGAAAGGTTGGGGGCGGGAGGAGAAGGGGATGACGGAGAATGAGATGGCTGGATGGCATCACCGACTCTGTGGACATGAGTTTGAGTGAACTCCGGGAGTTAGTGAGGGACAGGGAGGCCTGGCGTGCTGTGATTCATGGGGTCGCAGAGAGTCAGACACGACTGAGCGATTGAACTGAACTGAACTGAACTGGGAAAAGGATGCTATCATGCCATAAGGACATTCAGGAGAGCCCAGGAGGAACAGAACTGAGACCTCCTGCCAACAGCCAGCACCAACTTGTCAACCATTTGAGTGAGCTCCTTGGGGAGTAGACACTCCTTCTCTGGTCAAGCACTCAGTTGATTGCTGGTGTGGCCAACCTGTAACTGCAACCTCAGGAGACAGACCCTGACTCAGAGTCACCCAGCTAAGTCTCTCCTGAATCCCTCATCCACAGGAAAAAAAAAAATATATATATATATATATATTTTGGGGGGGTAATTTGTTTTGTAGCAATAAATAACAAATATATAATAATAACATAAAATATAAATAACAGCAATGTATTAAAAGGAAATTCAGAAAATTTTTTTCTTTCTTTGTTTTTCTCTCTTTTTCTTTTTTATTGGAGGCTAATTATTTTACAATATTATATTGGTTGGTTTTGCCATACATTGACATGAATCCGCCCCAGGTGCACATGAGTTCCCCCTCCCGAACCCCCCTCCCACCTCCCTCCTCCCTTTATCCTCCCTCTGGTTCATCCCTGCACAACAGCCCCGAGCATTCTGTAACATGCATCGACCCTGAACTGGTGATTCGTTTCACATATGACAACATACATGTTTCAATGCCATTCTCCCAAATCATCCCACCCTCACCCTCTCCCACAGAGTCCCAAAGACTGTTCTATACATCTGTGTCTCTTTTGCTGTCTCGTATACAGGGTTATCATTACCATCTTTCTAAATTCCATATATATGCGTTAGTATACTGTATTGATGTTTTTCTTTCTGGCTTACTTCACTCTGTATAATAGGCTCCAGTTTCATCCACCTCATTAAAACTGATTCAAATGCATTCTTATTAATGGCTGAGTAATACTCCATTGTGTATATGTACGAAAGCTTTCTTATCCATTCGTCTGCAGATGGACATCTAAGTTGCTTCCATGTCCTGGCTATTATAAACAGTGCTGCAATGAACACTGGAGTACATGTGTCTCTTTCAATTCTGGTTTCCTCGGTGTGTATGCCCAGGAGTGTGATTGCTGGATCATATGGCAGTTCTATTTCCAGTTTTTTGAGGAATCTCCACACTGTTCTCCATAGTGGCTGTACTAGTTTGCATTCCCACCAACAGTGTAAGAGGGTTCCCTTTGCTCCACACCCTCTCCAGCATTTATTGCATGTAGACTTTTGGATAGCAGCCATTCTGACTGGTGTGAAATGGTATCTCATTGTGGTTTTGATTTGCATTTCTCTGATTATGAGGGATTTTTGGCATTTTTTCATGTGTTTGTTAGCCATCTTTATGTCTTCTTTGGAGAAATGTCTGTTTAGTTCTTTGGCCCATTTTTTGATTGGATCATTTATTTTTCTGGAGTTGAGCTGCAGGAGCTGCTTGTATATTTTGGAGATAAATAATGGAAGGAAACACCAGAAAAGATTCAGGAAATGAGGCTAACTCTGGGGGTCTAGAAAGCAGGAAATAATGATTTTCAGAGTTCAGGTGTTCAAATGAACTGGTAATGACCATTTTTAGTACCTCTTATATTCTGTTTGACATTCTATTAAAGAGGCCAGGTACAAAGAGTCTAGTCAATGCTTGACCAAGAGAGAATGGAGTCGTGATTTGCATTCCCACTAAGAATGTGTGCAGTAGGAGAACTGTAGTTTCCCAAAGGAAAATCAAAATGTTATTATTTGTTTTTGACTCTGCTTGTTCTTCATTGCTGTGCACGGGCTTTCTCTAGTCAGAGTGAGCAGGGGCTATTCTTCATTGCAGTGCCTGAGATTCTCATCGCCTTGGCTTCTCTTATTGCAGAGCCTGGGCTCCAGGGCTTCAGTAGTTGCAACACACAGGTCCAGTGGCTATGGCACATGGGCGCTAGAATGCCAGCTCAGCAGCTGTGGCACACAGGCTTAGTTGCTCCGTGGCATGTGGGATCTTCCTGGACCAGGGATCAAACCTGTGTGCCTTGCATTGGCAGGCAGATTCTTAACCAGTGGACTATCAGGGAAATCCCAAGATGTTATCTTTAAGAAAGGAGTTATTGATGCTGATTAGGCAGAGGAAGAGTTGTCAACTACGAATAGCCTAATAGTTTTTGCAGCTGCCAAGTGATTTGGTACTATTGGAGTTCATGCAATCCTGTGTAAAACAGCCATTATCTTTCTCAGCATTTTTTCAAGCACTGGATATTCTCAAAAGTGTAACGCTCTTAAAAGTGAAAAGAAAAAAATAAGAAAAAAATTCTGATTAATTTTGGAGACATTAGCGGTGATCTTCATCTTCAGTGACTTCCACAATTGCCATTCTGTACTAATTAGAATAGATGCTAATAAATAACACAAAGTGTTATTACAGATTCTTTTTTCTTACCAGACAGGAGTACTGGGCAGGTAAACAGTACTTCAGGTGACTTTGATCTTTGTGGAAACTTAAAGATTAAGGCTAATGGATGCTCTGCCATCTTCAACATCTGACTTCCCAGATTTTCCTGCGAAATATTCCCATTTCAGCTAGTCAGAAGGGAGGAAGATCATGGAAAAGCACAAATGCAGTTTTGTTTTACTCTTCAGTCCTGTAAGGATGATCTTCATTTCTATTAACATCCCATTACCTAGAACACCATCACATGACTCTTCCCTAACTCCAAGGGAAGCTGGGAAATGTAGTCTCAGGCTATACAGCCACTTCCTACAACTTACATTAAGGAAAGGATAGCATGTTTTTTGGGGAGGTGATCCTTTAGCCATTTCTGCTGTATATTAATCCCTTAGTCACTTCTTACTGTTTGTCAGCCAAGTATATGTTACATGATCAGTTTCCTTGGAGAGTAACAAGATCTCTGCTCAATGTGATGTGGACACAAATGAAGTCCATGGTCTCCTCAAGATATTTTTAAAACAGATGGTTTTAGGACATGCCTGTCATACTGCTCAGGGATTATGGTGTTTCTGATTCCATCATCACCTTAGGAATTTTAGGGTGATTTTTGGCTCTATACCATAAAACATGTGACATGGAAGCTTAACCCTGGGACATCTGTATTGGAAAAAATGACAGATCTGTTTGCCACAGCTTTTCAAACTAATGACAGATTTGCTTTAACTCTTCATCTTCAGGATTACATGAGATTTCTGAACCCAGGGTTATTTCAGTTCTTAGAATCTGCAGAGACATCTTAGCTCAAGATACAAAATTGGCTAAAAATACCAAAAATGTAAAAATGAAAAGAGAGAGAGAGAGAAAAGTATAAATAGAGTCTACTTAAGCCAAGCACTGCACATGCTGAGATATAAAAGAAAGCATTCCAGGCAAAAGCATGAGTCTTGGGGCAGGGGATGCAAAGTTATTTAAAATTCATATGATTTTATTCAAAATTCATATGGCTTTATTCAAATAAAGTCACTGGAAGAAACTCACTATGAAAGTGGAAATCTTGGGTTGAAGTTTGTGCTGTGTATGTGAGGATAGTGGAAAGAGTTGGCTGGGTATTTAGGGACCAGATCCTTAACTGCTGTTTCTCCATGCTTTCTCCATCATTTACCTCATGGATGAAAAATGTTTAAGTCACCAAACTAGTATTTTAGAGCAAATTCAATAGGACCTGCCTTAAAAATGAATAGTCTATGGCCATGTTGCATTTTGCACTTACATGTCATGAGATGCTTTTCAGAGTCTTATTATACAAATACCTTGATGTGGCAAAAAATTTGTCTGATAGAATTTAGAAGAGATGATTAAAAGTGTAATTACATCTCTGAGAGAAGCTCTAAGTACTAGAATTGCAGATGATTTATTTTCCCATATTAAGCTCCTGAGTCCAATTTCCCCTATAATTGTCATAGTTAATTTGTGAATGTCTAACTAGCATCTCAAATATAACATACAGATAGACTCTGATTTCCCCGCAGGACCTGCTCTACTCTCTATATTTCTCTTCTAGGTTGCAACAAAATGATCTCTTCAATATTTCAGGCCATGAACTCAAAGGTATCGCTAGATTTCTCTGTCTGCTTCTCCATCTACTTCCTATCAAATACATCCTGCTGCCTCTGCCTCCAAAATTCTGATCTGACCACTTCATGCAAAGATGGGCTCGATAAAGGACAGAAATGGTATGGACCTAACAGAAGCAGAAGATATTAAGAAAAGGTGGCAAGAATACACATAAGAACTGTTTTTGTTCTTAGAAAGCTTCATTTTACTCATGGGAAGTGAACTATAAAGAACTGAAATTAGTCCAATAGTTTCAGAGAGAGCTAAGTGTAATAAAGCAAAGAGAATAGGGTAATGGAGTAGAGAGTTACTTGGGTAAACTATGAGGTGGTCAGAGAAGGCCTCCTGAAAGAAGACTAGACCTGAAATATTTTGGGGCATTAGTTCTAAAAGGTCTTGTAGGTATTCATAGAAACCTTCAACTTTGGCTTCTTAGGCGTTACTGGTTGGGGCATAGGCTTGGATTACTGTAATATTGAATGGTTTGCCTTGGAAATGAACAGAGATCATTCTGTCATTTTTGAGATTGCATCCAAGTACTTACCACATTTTGGACTCTTTTGTTGACCATGATGGCTACTCCATTTCTTCTAAGGGATTCCTGCCCACAGTAGTAGATATAATGGTCATCTGAGTTAAATTCACCCATTCCAGTCGCTGATTCCTAGAATGTCTACATTCACTCTTGCCATCTCCTGTTTGACCACTTCCAATTTGCCTTGATTCATGGACCTAACATTCCATGTTCCTATGTAATATTGCTCTTTACAGCATCAAGCACAAGCTGGAATCAAGATTGCCAGGAGAAATATCAACAACCTCAGATATGCAGATGACATCACCCTTATGGCAGAAAGTGAAGAGGAACTAAAAAGCCTCTTGATGAAAGTGAAAGAGGAGAGTGAAAAAGTTGGCTTGAAGCTCAACATTCAGAAAACTAAGATCATAGCATCTGGTCCCATCACTTCATGGGAAATAGATGGGGAAACAGTGGAAACAGTGTCAGAATTTATTTTTCTGGGCTCCAAAATCACTGCATATGCTGATTGCAGCCATGGAATTAAAAGACGCTTACTCCTTGGAAGGAAAGTTATGACCAACCTAGATAGCATATTAAAAAGCAGAGATATTACTTTGCCAACAAAGGTCCGTCTAGTCAAGGCTATGGTTTTTCCAGTGGTCAGGTATGGATGTGAGAGTTGGACTGTGAAGAAAGCTGATTGCTGAAGAATTGATGCTTTTGAACTGTGCTGTTGGAGAAGACTCTTGAGAGTCCCTTGGACTACAAGGAGATCCAACCAGTCCATTCTAAAGAAGATCAGTCCTGGGTGTTCATTGGAAGGACCGATGCTGAAGCTGAAACTCCAGTACTTTGGCCACCTGATGCGAAGAGCTGACTCACTGGAAAAGACTCTGATGCTGGGAGGGATTGGGGATAGGAGGAGAAGGGGACGACAGAGAATGAGATGGCTGGATGACATCACCAACTTGATGGACATGAGTTTGAGTGAACTCCGGGAGTTGGTGATAGACAGGGAGGCCTGGCATGCTGCGATTCATGGGATCACAAAGAGTCGGACATGACTGAGCAACTGAACTGAACTGAATTGAACTGAAGAACAAAAACACTTACCTGTGTTCATCTCAGCTGTACATATATTCCCAAAGTTTACAAGAGTCCCTGCCATAGAGCAGGTGCTTACTTCTCCAGAGCTCAGTGGTGCTGGAGAAGACTCTTGAGAGTCCCCTGGATTGGTTTGACTCAAACCAGTCAGTATTGAAGGAAATCAACCCTGAATATTCACTGGAAGGACTGTTGCTGAAGCTGAAGCTCCAATATTTTGGCTACCTGATTTGAAGAGCTGACTCACTGGATAAGACCCTGATCCTGGGAAAGATTGAAGACAAAAGGAAAAGGGGGTGGTTGAGGATGAGATGGTTAGCCAGCATCACCTACGCAATGGACATGAATGTGAGGAAATTCTGGGAGACAGAGGAGCCTGGTGTGCTGCAGTCCATGGGGTTGCAAAGAGCCGGACGTGATTTAGTGACTGAACAACAACAACCACCTCAACAAATGTTCTAAGGGATGTAGAAAAGCCCCTAACAGTTGACAGCAGGATGGGAATGCCATCAGACAGACCTCACCAGGGGAAGGACACTTTCCTGTCAGAGGTGGACTTTGTGAAGATTTATGGGTACTTCTGTGACCCAAAGCCTGAACGGTAGTCATTTTATCCTTCACCACTCTCCTCCTTGAAGAATAATAACATTTCCAAAACAAGGTGGCAGTCATTGGGTCCATTATTCTTCATTTCTTTCCATATCTGCAATGAATAATATTTAAAAGAAACAATGACAAATGGTTTCATTTCCTACTGATAACAGCAAAGTTATTGTAATCATGCTGCTGTACTACACTAATGTAGTCCAAAAAACTGAAGAAAAAATGTTTTGGAAGGTGATCTGTCTTGCAGAATCTCTTGAGAGCAGTTCTGCCACACTCTGGGATCAGCAGTGTATCAATTTGGTTCAGTTGCGACCCCATGAACCGCAGCACGCCTGGCCTCCCTGTCCATCACCAACTCCCGGAGTCCACCCAAACCCATGTCCATTGAGTTGGTGATGCCATCCAACCATCTTATCCTCGGTCATCCCCTTCTCCTCCTGACCCCAATCCCTCCCAGCATCAGAGTCTTTTCCAGTGAGTCAACTCTTTGCATGAGGTGGCCAAAGTATTGGAAGTTCAGCTTCAACATTAGTCCTTCCAATGAACACCCAGGACTGATCTCCTTTAGGATGGACTGGTTGGATCTCCTTGCAGTCTCAGGGGCTCTCAAGAGTCTTCTCCAACACCACAGTTCAAAAGCATCAATTACTCAGTGCCCAGATTTCTTTATAGGCCAACTGTCACATCCATACATGACTACTGGAAAAATCATAGCCTTGACGAGACGGACCTTTGTTGGCAAAGTAATGTCTCTGCTTTTCAATATGCTGTCTAGGTTGGTCTTAACTTACTTAAAAATAAATGGGGACTTCCTTGGTGGTTCAGTGACTAAGACTCCAAGCTCCCAGTGCAGGGGTCAAGGTTCCTTTCCTGCTTGGGGAACTAGATCCCTCATGCTGCAACCAAGATCAAAGACATGACAGGCCATACCTAAGACCTGGCAGCCAAATAAGTAAATATATGAAAATAAATATTAAAGAATAAAATACATGAAATAGAGGGATATTCCTGACTACAGCATGAATGGAGACTGGTGATAACTATATTCAGATGAGATTTTTAACATGTCAGAAAACAGACCATGACACTTCAAGCACTGACAATGATGTTGCAAGCAATATCGAATTCATGACCTTTCAGCCATTTACTCATTTATTCTCACCAGCATCTGTGGGTTGGCTGGGCGTCTGTGGACCTTTTGTGGGTTCAGTTGCAGCCCTTTCTGGAACTAAAGGTCTGGCTTCACTTAGCTCCTCACTCAGGGCTGGGCTCTGATCTGCTCTATGTGTTTCTTCTGGAGGTCAGAGAAGTGCCCTGGGGAAGTTCCTCATGGGGATGGCAGAAGTGCTGGAAATTGAGCACAGCTCATTATGACCTAGATTCAGAATTGTTACACTGTTATCTCCACTCACATTCCATTGGCTAACACAAGTCACATGATCACTCTGCCCCAGATCAAGGGTGGGGAGGGAGTCACTCCACCTAAGGTGAAGCCACTGAAAGGATGTGAGTACAGGCAGAGATGGAGAATTAGAGTCAGAAATTCAATCCAGCATAGTGTATAACCTAATAAATAAGCCTACAGAAAGTCCAACCTGGCAATAGAGTATGTTCACATGTATGTGTGAATGCATACTTTCCATAAAATATATTGTTGTTGTTAGTCACTCAGTCGTGCCCGACTCTTTGTGACCCCATGGACTGCAGCCCACCAGGCACCTTTGTCCATGAGACTTTCCAGGCAAGGATACTGGAGTAGGTTGCCATTTCCTTCTCCAGGGGATCTTATCAACGTTTAAAAGACCATTGTAACAAGGTAACCTGATCTCCCTCAAAACCAGGTTTTAATGGAGACCAACTGTAAGAAAAAATTATGATGAATTCCTTGTAATTATTTCTAACCAGAGGTGCCACTGGACTTCTTTTTGAAGACTTGGTGCATGGCTAGTTCTATGTAAGTATTTTAATAACTCCTACTTATTGAGACATTACATTTTTTTTGTTTGTTTTTGGCTTAGGAGGCAGGCCTTGGAAACAATATTCTTTTTCCAAAGTGTGTGTGTGTGTATGTGTCTCTTCATTCCTGTCATTCAAAGGGAGATCTTACACATATTGATGAGGTTCCGGAAGGGGTGAAAGATAAAAGTCTTTGGAAGACTTTGGCAGAACCATTTCAGTTTCATTTAAGTGGACTTGCCCCGATATGTGCTACTGGTTTGGGGTCTGGAGCTCTGACTCCCACTCTAGATGATTTGTGGTTTATTTCCCTGTCTCTGAAAAAACCAGATGGTCTGTTGCTCACTGTCAAGGTCAGTAGATAAGCCAGCTCTTCTTAGAATCTCAGAGGACCCACCCTGTGGAGGATAGTGATGAAGGGGAGTTGATGGCCCTTGCATCTGCCTTTTCCCTCACTCCATGTTCCGCTGTTCCACGTTCTGGGTGTGCAGGGCAGTCTCCTGCAGAGACTTGTTTCAGGACTGTCAGTCATTTATATATAACAGTGAGTCACTTCTTTAAAGGATATTAATATTTAGGGCTCCTGAAAAAATTATGGGATGAAAAAGTTTACCTGAAGCAGTGAGAAGTTACCAAACTCGATATAAACAGATAAACTTGGGTGAACTGAAAATCTAGAACAGAGAGGGGCAGTATAGTAACTTATATATGTGGTATATAATGTAATACACACATGTATTACATATAAATATGTATACAAATCATATAATGTATACCAATGAAGGAAATTTAAATGCAATAGATAAAAGTACTTTTTCCAAAAACATATATAAACCAAAAGCTACTTATTAAATATAGTTATGTTGCCTCGGGAATGAAAGGAATGAGGATAGAGAATAGGAAAGAGAATAAACAAATTCAATAGTAAAGATGTGGGACAATGATGATCATGTACCAGGAATGAAGAATACGATCCACTCAGTCAGCTGCACTTGAGATCAGAATCAAACAAGAAATGGCAGGGAGGAAGCTAGGATGCAGAAGGAAACCAGGAGGTTCATACACCTGTTACAGCATCTTCGGGTAGTGGCTCGGCAGGAGGGGAAGTACCATTTGGGGCTTATGTGCTGGGGCACCCAAAGTGCCTCACCCAGCACCTCCACAGGTTAAGCACTCAGTGAGGACTTGTTGAATCAAGCTGTGTTGAAGCTAATTGCCTCAAGAAGGCTGGTTTCCCTGAATCTGTGAGTCCACACCCTTCAGGCAGACTCCACTCTTGCTGTGAAGAACAGCCAGAGAATATGTTAGAGAGGATCATAAAACCCTTCAGTCTAACCACATCCAGTACAGGACATGTTCTTTTTTGTTTGTTGAGGATACGCTTTTGTTTTTTGCTAATGGCACTCACATTTACTCTAGGGGAGGACCTCACCCCACTCTCATCCCATATAATTTGGATGAGGCTGAATTACTGAGTTTTCCCTACTTGATCTTTTCTGGAGGCAAGCTAGCCCCACCACTGGAGTGGGATTTTTTTTTTTTTTTTTTTTTAGGGATGGCTGTGTGACCCAATTCAGGACAATGTGATCTCAATTCTGGGACATTTTGCAGGAAACGTATTTCAGAAAATTGTGGTGTTTAAGAGCCTAAGGCCCCTATACATTAGGAAGCCTCGTCTGAAAATCAGCCAACACAGAAGAGAGAGATAGAGAGACTCAGAGAGATCAAGACTGAGAGATCGTGGGTATTATTTGTTTAAGCAGGTTTGGGTTGGACTCTTTGAACCACTTCAAACCTTAGCAGTGATGACGAATGTATCCCAGAGTGAGTACATCTCTGTGGAGATGTCACTCTGTAGTTGAGATCACTGAACTCTTACTGACAGGAAACCCCTCACATTTCCAAGGCACCTTGCCCATTTCTCTACAGCTTGAACTACCAGGAAGATTTTATCCAACATCTGTCTTCCTCAAACTTTCCGGCATTGGTAGCCATTTTATAATTTACAGCTGCATAGAAAAATGCAATGCTTCTTTCAGCTATCACGGACCCATTTCATCTCTTCTGCAGTGAAATGCCTACCCTGCTCTCAGGTTCAATCTCCAGTATCCAAACTGTAGCCATCAAGAACTTTTTTCATACAAGAAACCTGTCTTACACGCCATGCTTCAGTTATGTGACCTGTGTCAATAATTTTTGCTGCATGAAAAAGCACCCCAAAACTCAACGTCTTAAAAATCAGTAAACACATATTGCTGTCTCCACGGTCTGGGTCACCTGGCTGGTTCTTCTTGTCTGAGCTCACTGTTGCATTTGTGGTCAGCAGTAGAAGCAGCAGGCAGCTCTGCTGATCTTGAATGGATGGTCTAATGTATACAGCGGTCACTGGTCTTAAGTGATCTTGACTAAGAGGACTTCTCCTCCATGTGGTCTCTCCCTCTCTAGAAGGCTAGCCCAGGCTTCTTCATGAGGGAGGGATTTTTTGGAAGAGCAAGACATGCAAGGCCTGGGGAGGCCTGGGCTCAAAGCCCATCACCTTACTACTTTCTGTTGGTCAGAACAAGTCTTGAGGCCAGCCCAGATTCCAGGGGTGGGGACATAGTCTAAGCTTGTTAACAGGAGTTGCTCAAAGGCATGTCACAAAGGGTAGGGTGGAGTTAAGGAAAGAAGGTAAAAGCTCTTCCTGAGTCTTGTTTCTTAAAAACAATCAGTCCAAACTAATCCTCAAGCTATAGAAACACATTTGGGGGCAGCAAGTTTTGTTCTCCAAAGACTTGATTTCACTGAATCTATTTGCATTCTGTTTGTATCTAATCCGAAGGTCTTAATCAGGATCAAAAGTAAATTAAGTAAATTTGGCAAATCATAGCGTATATCCTATCTCTTTCAACATTTCTAAGAAGAAACATAGAAAACAGAAATAATGTATATTTTAAATTCTCACTTGATTTAAATACATTACATTGAATCAGGGATTGGTTGAGGGAATAGTATGACTTTGGCTCCTGTTAAGATATATTGAGTAAAGACCTTCTATTTATTTTCTGGCAGGAGCAAGTTATCAAAACCATACCTTGGACACAGCATATTTGTAAATATTAAATACCCCCTCCATGCTGGCTTGGCCTTAAATCTGCATTGGGAGAGCTAATATTGAACAGATTCCCTCAACTACAGGCAGCTCTGTTAGAAGATAGGGTTGATTCTTCTATAAACTCTTATTCATTCATCCATCGATCAAACCACCATATACAAAGAATAGAATAATATTAGCCACATGGCACAATAAGCTAATGATTGTGATTTATCATGAGAAATCATGCTGGTCTTCAGCCTCTCTTGTTTTCCTCAAAGAAATAACCAAATAGTAATGATACCTTTGAGTTGGAGAGAGCCTGCCAGGTCTGATGACTGGATATAAATGGCATGGAAGGGACCCATGGAAGGGACTGCCCGCGGTTTGGTGGGGACAGGAGCTTAGGTTGACTTTAAGTCTTGCCTGGTATAATGCTACTTGGGATGGAGCATGGAGCTTACCTTTAGTGTTGAAGTGACCTAGCATTTGACTCTAAAACACTTTTGACTTACAGAATAATATTCCAGAGCCTGGTGAGAAAGTCTAAACAATATTTTCATCATAAGCAAAGTGAGAGATGGATCTGCAGCTGATCTCGTTGGAATCAATCCCATGGGGCCATCAAAGTGAAAACATGGACTCAGGCGCTCTGTAAGTTTAAGACTTTTCTAGTGGGGGCTGGCTGTATGTGATTTTGCCCTTATATCTCAAGTTTTATATAATTCTGCTTAGTTCAAAAAGCCAGGCTGAAGAGACCTGATTACATCAGAGATTACGTCTAATCCCTCCTTGTAACCCTAGAGAATTCTCTTAATTGCTCTGAACTTGTTTGTCAATAAGTAAAGTGAAGACTCTAAATAAATGAGGACAGTGAATCATCCTTTTAGATTTACAGGACTGTATCTTTCTGCTATTTAGGGGAACCTCAGAGCCACTCTGTCATTCTGTGAGGGTGGGCATCAGTGGCTTCATTTTACACATGAGAATGCTGAGGTCACAGCCAAGGTGAGATTTAGAAGAGTAGAATCTGATATGGGAACTTGGAGCACTGTTAAAAAGTCTTCCACAGATTTAAACAGGGTATTGCTCTTCAGAGCTAATGGCTCCAAGGATGCTTTGATCATAGCAAAATTCTTAGTCAAGTTACCACCACCCCAAGGGGATCAATTCCCATCTGATGGGCCTTCCAGATGCAAGGGCTCTTTCAAATGTGTGTAAGTGAACCAAACAATGCTATTTGGTCTGCTCATTAGTACACTTACCATCACAGAGGAAGGAAGACACACAAAACCACAGTTCATAAGACCTTGACCTCTGTGGGTCCTGGTTTTCTTATCTGTAAAATGAGAGGGTTACAATAGACCACCTTACCTATCTCCTGAGAAACCTGTATGCGGGTCAAGAAGCAACAGTCAGAAGCAGATATGGAACAAAGGACTGGTTCCAAAAGAGTACAACAAGGCTGTATATTGTCACCCTACTTAATTAACTTACACGCAGAGTTCACTACGTAAAATGCCAGGCTGGATGAATCACAAGTTTGAATTAAGATTGCGAGAAGAAATATCAATAATTTCAGATATGCCGATAATACCACTCCAATGGAAGAAAGTCAAGAAGAACTAAAGAGTCTCTTGATGAGGGTGAAATAAGACAGCAAAATAACTGGCTTGAAACTCAACATTATAAAAACTAAGATCATGGTATCTGGTCCTATCACATCATGGCAAATAGTAGGGGGAAAAGTGGAAGCAGTGACAGATTTGCTCTACTTGGGTTCCAAAATCACTGCCAATGGTGACTGCAGCTGTGAAATTAAAAGATACTTCCTCCTTGAAAGGAAAGCTATGCCAAACCAAGACAACACATTAAAAAGCAGAGGCATCACTTTGCTGACAAAGGTCCATGTAGACAAACCTGTTTTTCCAGAAGTCATGTATGGATGTGAGAATTGGACCATAAAGAAGACTGAGCTCCGAACTGATGCTTTCAAATGGTGGTACTGGAGAAGACTTGAGAGTTCCTTGGACTGCAAGGAGAGTCAACCAGTCAATCTTAAAGGAAATCAACCCTGATTATTCACTGGAAAGACTGTTGCCGGAGCTGAAGCTCCAATACTTTGGCCACCTGATGCAAAGAGCCAGCTAACTGGAAAAGACCCTGGCGCTGGGAAATACCGAGGGCAGGAGGAGAAGCGGTGACAGTATAAGGTGGTTGGATGGCATCACTGACTCAGTGGATATGAGTCTGAGCAAACTTCAGGAGAGAGTGGAGGACAGAGGAGCCTGGCGTGCTTCAGTTCATGGGGTTGCAGAGACAGACAAGATTTAGTGACTGAACAACAGCAAAGACAGCTTTCTGTTCTGTAGTTCTGTGATTTTCTTTCATAATAAGATCAACTGCTGAGTCATAAATAACAGTTAATGTATTTTCTTAGCATTTGGCCCAATTTGAGTCAAATGCTGTAAAGAGTCGTTGTACACTAATTTATTTTTCTTCTCCATTCCAGAATTTTAATTAAATATCTACCTTTTCAATGTCTTTTCTGGAGAAGATAAGACTTTTTGTAAGCAATCCAATATGGAATGCAGACACTCCATGACAAATAAACCATATAACCCAGCGTTCTTCTCAGTTCAGTTCAGTAGCTCAATTGTGTCTGACTGTTTGTGACCCCATGGACTGCAGCATGCCAGGCTACCCTGTCTATCATCAACTCCTGGAGCTTGCTCAAACTTATGTCCATCAAGTCCGTGATGCCATCTATCTCATCCTCTTTCATCCCCTTCTCCTCCTGCCTTCAATCTTTCCCAGCATCAGGGTCTTTTCAAATGAGTCAGTTATTTGCATCAGGTGGCCAAAAGATTGGAGTTTCAGTTTCAGCATCAGTCTTTCCAATGAATATTCAGGACTGATTTCCTTTAGGATGGACTGGTTGGATCTCCTTGCAGTCCAAGGGACTCTCAAGGGTCTTCTTCAACACCTCAGTTCAAAAGCATCAATTCTTCAGCTCTCAGCTTTCCTTATAGTCCAACTCACATCCATACATGACTACTGGAAAAACCATAGCTTTGACTAGATGGACTTTGTTGGCAAAGTAATGTCTCTGCTTTTTAATATGCTATCTACTTTGATCATAACTTTTCTTTCAAGGAGAGCAAGAGTCATTTAATGTCGTGGCTGCAGTCACCATCTGCAGTGATTTTGGAGCCCAAGAAAATAAATTCTGTCACTCTTTCCATTGTTTCCCCATCTATTTGCCATGATCTTAGGTTTTTGAATGTTGAGTTTTAAGCCAACTTTTTCACTCTCCTTTTTCACTTTCACCAAGAGGCTCTTCAGTTCCTCTTTGCCTTCTGCCAGAAAGGTGGTGTCATCTGCATATCTGAGGTTATTAATATTTCTCCTGGGAAGCCTGTGCTTCATCCAGCCTGGATGAGTGCTTCTCAGGCTTGCTAGAGCTAAATTGGGGGTTTTCTAGGAATGAACCAAGGTGCCAATCTCTGAAGGACTCCTCATGGGAAAGGATGGCTAAGTTCTTGTGAACTGTGCAGTGAACATTCTCGGTTACCATGATATCCACTCTACCTAACCCGTGCATCCAAACTCTAGCTTCTGTATGTGTCCAATGCTAAGTGCTGCTTCTGTCCACCACCATTTTCTGAAGGATTGCTCTTGAGCAAAATTGTCACTTCCCTAGATATTTATTTCCTCAACCTGGGGCATCCTGCAGCTAATATCTAATTGTTGGCGGTAATCAAAGGCCAGCTCCTTGTCTTCAGGTAAGACCAGTTTGAGTGTAACCCCAGCTCCAGAGCTCCCCAAGGGATCAGATGGAGACTGGATTTTAGCTGAGGTGGTCTCAGCTTCTTCCTAGCTTCTTCTGACTCCTCTGCTTCCCTTGCTCTTTATCTTGAGAGACATCCTGTGATGAATCACATACACTCCAATTCCCTTCTCAAGCTCTTCCTTGAGAGAGCACGGCCTCAGGCCACACAGCCGTAGAGCACGCCCCTAAGGTTCAGGCATTGCTTCCTGAGACCAATTCCGAGTTTTCACAAGTCTCCATAACTCTTTGTCCCTACACATCCAGAAGTGAAAGGAGGCAGCCACCAACTGCCTCAAGAACATGAGGGCACCTTGGGAAGCTGTTCCGGACCCACACAGAAATTTACCTCAGGCTACACACAACATAAGAAGCAGGACTTGGGTGTTAAAGTGGAAACTGAAGACCTTCGAGTGGCAAAGCAAAGGATGCTAAAGCTCCTCTGCGAGACAGCAGATGTCCTGTCGGCCCTTCCCTGCCCCACCCACAAAGAAACTCCTACCTGGAGACACTGTCCAGAGGGGAGGAGTGGCCGCTGGTAGATGGAGGGGCCTCCGTACCAGGATATCTTTATGGGAAGAGGACCAGTGGCTGGAATCCAGCCTCACATCACCTCAAGACAATCTGTGGCAATAGGGGCTGGAGTAGGAAGGAAAGCAGAATGAGCCTTGGAGGGAGACAGGATTTTGTTTCTGAAAGCACAGTGGAGGGGAGAGGATTCCTGAGAGTGAAGCAGAGTCAAAGGCTAAAGACTGGCCCTACTTGGGAAGGGACTCCTCTCAGGCAGGGGATGGGAGGTGAAGATAAAGATGATGCCCCGTGGGGAAGGGAACAGGCAGCTATCTGATGTGAGCAGATGGCAAAGCTGTTGAGAGGAAAAGAGGAGACAATGGATTCAGGGGTTCTCCGTGCTTAGATGGTGGACCCCTGAGACATTTCGTGTAGACTGAGGAAGAAAGATCAGGCAATATTCTCTCTCCTGTGGTGCCTGAGGAGGTCAGAAGTCAAGGACAGCCTGTGTTTAAATATCAGCTTGGAGGCCTCTTAACTGTGTGGCCTTGGGGAGGTCAGTTTTGACAGCTCCGAACTTGTCTCCTCATCTACAGAATGCAGAGGGTGGTGCCTCCTTCCTAAGGTGATAGGCGTCAGCTGCCTTGTCTATGTAACATGCATGCGGGCATCTGGGAATTAAAGGCTCTGACATTGCTTAACATCCCTGAATTCTGGTACTGCCCTCAGTTCAGTTCGGTTCAGTCGTTCGGTCGTGTCCAACTCTTTGTGACCCCATGGACTGCAGCACACCAGGCTTCCCTGGCCATCACCAATTCCCGGAGTTTACTCAAACTCATGTTCATTGAGTCAGTGATGTCATGCAACCATCTCATCCTCTGTCATCCCCTTCTCCTTCTGCCTTCAATCTTTCCCAGCATCAGGGTCTTTTCCATTGAGTCAGTTCTTCGCATCAGGTGGCCAAAGGATTGGAGTTTCAGCATCAGTCCTTCAAATGAATATTCAGGACTGATTTCCTTTAGAATGGACTGGTTAGATCTCCTTGCAGTCCAAGGAACTTTCAAGAGTTTTCTCCAACATCACAGTTCAAAAACATAAATTCTTCAGCTCTCAGCTTTCTTTATGGTCTACTGTGGACCATGCTTTTTTTTTTTGGCCAACTCAGAGAAGTTAGGTTGGAAACAGACTTTAAACAGAGTAAAATTAACTTTCATTAGCAGACCAATTAACAGTCAACACAGTAATTTTCTGCCAAAGATGTATTCACTCAAACTGCCCCTGATTTCACTATAAATTTATTTCTTATTCTCTAGCTTACTACCTTCAATATATTGTTAGTTTACATGTCTTTGAAACTTGAAAATGAGTAGATTAACAGAGACAAAGAAACAGAGGGAGAAACAAGTGCTTCAGCTTCTCAGTGAAGACCCATGAGTTCATTTATTCTAAATAAAGCAATAATGGCACTAGCTGCCTGCAAGGAAGCTGTTTACTGCAAGGAAGTGACAGAGTCTAGACTGGGAAGCAGGAAACAGAAAAGAGGAAATGGTTTATAAACCCAAGAAAATATACACAGATAGAAGTTGATGAAAAGTGCTAGGGGAGAAGGAGGTCCCGAGTGATTCTTTTTCCAAAAGTGAAAACCTTGTCTTTGGCCAGGACTCTCTTCTCCCTGCTGTTTCACATTCTCAGTGTGATTTTGCTGATTTTTTAAGGACAATTCTAAATGCTTTAGAAGTCTCAAAATATTTAGTTGTTACTGAATAACTAAATTACTCCTATGAATTTGAATTCTGCAAAGGATGAAATTAACAGAAACTCAGAAACATGCAAGGGAAAGGAAACTCCAAGGACTTATTAGAGATTTTTATAAGCCAAAGCTAGGCTTCTTTTTCCTTTTTTCCTTTGTCCTTTTGCATGATCACAAGCCAGTCCAGACGAGGGAGCAGAACCCAGGGTTCACACATATATTTATTTAGTTAGCAAGGCATTCCTATTTTTATAGCTTCAAGTTCTTAACTTTCTTGTTAGAAAATGTTAACAAGGTTTAAAATGTATAAAGTGAGCTGTGGCATGTAAAAAATGTTGGCCTATCCTGGCTCCTTCCTTTTTAATACCCATGTTCAATGAAAACATCCTACTGACAGGCAAAATGTCTGGGCAACTTTATAGATAGTGTTCCCACCTCAGGGCCACAAGGTCACAGATTTGTTTCTGATTCTACTTAAAAAACACTCAACAATGGTAAGTTTGTGTGTGCTTTTATGGGAGGGAACTGTTTTATATGATCCAAGATCTTAAAGATACTCCAAGGAATCTTACATGTATGCTGGGCTGTGAATTGGGAAGTCTGCTACGGTGCTTGCTGTGAAATTGGGGAGCTTCATTGAATCACAGGCAAAGACTGACTATAATAATTCTCAGACATTGTGTCTACCCAACGCCAGAAAGCACTTTGTTTTCATGGTGGCAATCAAAGTGCTGGAAAAGCATTTCAACCTGCTGTTCCAGCATAAGCTTGCAGTGGCCATAAAATAAAACACGGCAGAGTTGAGGCGGGGTGGGGGAAGTGAAAAAAAAAAAAAGCAGACCCCACTGGAATCACACAGACATTTTATAACTATTTTAGACACTGCAGGCCTTTCCTTCTTAAGTCATGAGCAAGTATGGCTTCTGAGAAGTTGCTCTGGGAATTCCCAATGGCCCCTAAGCAGGGAAGTGAATAAGCCATCAACTCCATAATGAGAAAACACAGGGGCACTCGTAGCAGACGGGGATTAGGAAATAGCCCTGTTGGGTGGTTACCATGATTTTCTGAGCATGTTGACCAAAGAACAAAACTCTAAATCTGATTTCTGGATTCAGTTATGCCTTCCATCATGGTTGGCCATTATGATTTTCTCTGTCTGATAGCCTTTAGAAGTATCGTTGTGTCAGCTATGAGTTTGGATCTCAGAAAGAGGTTGCATTTCTTGCGTTTTTACTCCTTATCTTAGATGCTGCTCAGCCATGTAAATAATCCAGGCTAGTCACCTGAAGGCTGAGAGACCCCATGGAGGCAAGGAACCATCCCAGTCAGGGCCACCTTAGACCAGCCAGCTTCCAAGTTGCCTGGCTAACCAAAAGGCCATAAGAGAGTGAGCCTAGACACAGAAGGCAAGGCTATAGACCTCCCGATGCAAAGTGGCCAAGTCACACTGGAAGAGGATGAGGACTCTTGGGACAGTGAATTGCAATTGTTTTACACAATCCTCCACATATACTGCATGGTTGTTGTTGTTTAGTTGCTAAGTTACGTCTTAATCTTTTGTGACCCGCCAGGCTCCTCTGTCCATGGGATTTCGCGGGCAAGAATGTTGGAGTAAGTTGCCATTTCCTTCTCCAGGGGACTTTCCTGACTCGGGGATCGAATCAGTGTTGGCAGGAGGATTCTTTGCCACTGAGCCACCTGGGAAGCCCCTACTGCAAGGTGCCACTAAGCATAGTGAAGGACTGAACACACATAAAGCATTTAGCAAAGGGGCTGCACTGAATAGATTGTCGGTAAATGTGAACTCGTGTTACTGTTTCTAAAATAGTTGCATAATGCATGGACAGCTTACTTAAAACCATCAGATGCCTTGCTCTTAAGACCTAATATTGACAATTGTCACAAATCCATGGTTCAGTCCCACAACACTGGCACCTGGGTGAGAGAAAACTCTATCAAACCACATTGTGAGTGTCAATGCACCCCTAACCATCTTTCTTTACTTAACAGAAGCAGCTCATCTGACAACTCTCCCAACATTAACCACCACCACTCCCCCGCCCCCGCAAAATATACATTGTCTCTCTTCTATTCAGACATTGACCAAAGGTTTAGATGGTACAGATGACTCATACCTTAAAGAACGGGAAGAATTTCTTTTATTGCTTCTCGATCCATTGTCTTGCTCTCATGAAACTGCTGAATGACACCAGAGAATATAAAACCTGCCAAAGAAATAAGCACTGCAATGACATGTGGCAGGGTTTCGTCAGGAAAAACCTCGGGTCAACTTGTTTCTCTGGAGGCAGCGCACTTCCGGGGCTGTCCCTGTTCCCCGGGACTCATAAAGCTCCTATCTCCAGGGCACAGGTGAGGCCTTCACATTCTTTGAGAACAACAGCCTGTTCATTTCCTCCATGGCTATAAAGCCATTTTATTGGACTTCAGTATCTAAAGGAAACAGAGCTCTGGGTCAGAGGGCGCTTTTAGCGAGTCACTGGGCACATTTAGAGCCCAAACCTCAGGGATGCTAAGGTTGGGAGGTGCTCCTGAACTCTTTGAAATGTAACTCATTTTAAAGTTCAAAGGAAGCTTGCTGGCTTTATCATTGTTGTTGGGGGCAAGATGCATTTGTATAGTTAAAAACGGTTGGAAGATTTAGCTGTATAAAACATCAGCTCTTTAAAAATTTTTTTGTTTAATTTTATTTTTGGCTACTCCAGGTCTTTGTTGCTGCGTGCAGGCTTTTGTCTAGTTGTGGTGAGCTGGGGCTGCTCTCCCGCCTTGGGGCTTCTCATTGCGGTAGCTTCACTTGCTGGGAGCATGAGCTCTAGGACAGGCAGGCTCAGCAGCTGTGGCACTTGGGTTTAGTTGCTCCATGACATGTTGAGGTTTTCCAGGGCCAGGGATTGAACCTGTGTACCCTGCATTAGCAGGTGAATTCTTAACCACTGGACCATCAGGGAAGTCGAGCATCACCTCCGTTTTATTTATATTTTTACTTGAAATCAATTTTTTATTATAGTGCATGATCTAGTGATCATACTATTCTATTATTTCCACTTTAACTAAAGCACATTGTAAAACAGTGACAATGTTTAAAAACGAGTCTTTAGAACTACACCTGAAGAAATAAGTGGCTGTAAAAATCCAAAAGTATCAATAGTAGAGTAAAATAACAAATGCCATCTGGTCCTGAATTCTAAATAAATGCTATAATTACTCTACTTATTTTTCTTTCATTTTTAAATTTCCCTTTATTTTCTCAAGGAGCTTCATGTGCTAAAAATGATGTTTCTGCCTCAGTATCTACTTCTTCAGTCATCCTCCACGTTCTTCTTTCTCAATTGAGATTATTATTTAAAATTTATTTCCTTCTAACTGAAGGGTAATTGCTTTACTGCATTGCGTTGGTGTCTACCAAACCTCGACATGAATCAGCCCTAGGTTTTCACCTGTGTCCCCTCCCATGTGAGCACCAGCATCAGCCCTTACCAAGCAATATTTGGCAACACATACTGCATTGCTCTCAAGTGAAAAGCAAATTCAGATGCTGAGGGACCCCTCTGCCAACTACAGTGGGATTCAGTGGGATTTGACTTGCCCAAGAAACTGTTGTCTTCAAGCATCCTTCTTCATTAACTTTTATACAGATTGGGCAGGGGAGTCTCATTTCAAAGAGAAAAGCATCCATTTATATGATCAGGGAAGCACATCCTCTGTTCCAAGTAGGATTCAACCTAGTGATTAAGTTCTGCATCTGTGTTTCCTCAAGTGTAGCCTCTGGCACACAGGTCTTGAGACAGCCTCCAAAAACCAGCAGCTGTCTGTGCAGGGAGGTTAGAGAAACACCGCACACTGTGGTTCAGTCTTGAACATTCACAGTACCCTTTGGCTTCCCTGGTGGCTCAGTCGGTAAAGAGTCTGCCTGCAACCTGGGAGACCTGGGTTCAATCCCTGGGTCGGGAAGATCCCCTGGAGAAGGAAATGGCAACCACTCCAGGATTCTTACCTGGAGAATGCCATGGTCAGAGGAGCTGGGTGGGCTATAGTCCATGGAGTCACAAAGAGTCAGACACAAGTACTTTCATTTTCATTTGGTCTCTTAAAGACTTGGAGAAGTCAGGCAGTAGAGAAACATGTTTAATACCAACCCAACCATTTCCAGAAGATATATAACCTTTGTTTTATCTTTATATTATGGGAACTAGAACATCTTGAGAGAGATCAAGTAGACTTTGAGTGATCACTACTGTTTGGGTAAATCAGATGACCATATACTTTGAAGGATGCTATTTTAGGTATTTCACACAATTCAGGGTGTTTGGAAAATGGTAGACACGACTGTTAGGTGACTTTCATAGCTTCAGACTCTTAGTTAGAAGATGTTTTATAATGTTGGCCTTCTGTTTGAATGGGTTTCCCTGGTGGTTCAGCAATAAAAAATCTGCCTGCAAAGCAGGAGAAATGAGTTCCATCCCTGGGTCAGGAAGATCCCCTGGAGAGGAAAATGGTGATCCATTCCAGAATAGGAAGAAGTCTAAACAATGTACTGAAAATAAAGTTTAAGAAAGAAATGTCTGAAACAAATTATTAATAAGTTAAGGTACATATACCTGTGGTAAGCATTGCTACAATTGAAGGCAGGTAAACTCTCATACTGCGGTCATCAGTGATACTAGAAATGTCTATGACAGAGGATTCTTCCTCACGAGCTCCCTTGTTCCTTATTCCACTTCTCTTTATTTTCTCTCTTGCTAGACCCTTTGCTATTCCAATCTATTTGTCTGTCTTTCTGCAATGTGAGCATATGCAGAAACCTTGATGGATCCAAAGTTAGTGCTCAAATGCCTTTGCCTTTTGGTTCCTTACACTCATTCTTCCTGGTATTCGTTTACCTTGTACACCTTTAAAAAAAAACAAAACTTTATTTATTTGGCTGTTCCAGGTCTTAGATGCGACAGTGGGATGTTTAGTTGTGGCATGCAATCTCTTAGATGCAGCATGTGGGATCTTAGTCCCCTGACCAGGGAGCGAACCCAAGCCACCTGCATTGGGAGCACAGAGTCTTAGCCACCAGACCACCAGGGAAGTCCCTGCTTTGTACTCTTGAGGTCCTCAAGACAGATGCTGCTTCTTCCTAAAGTTTCCAAGTTAAAAAAAAAAACTAAACTAAACAAGCAGAAAAACCTAAAGGGAATCACACATTTGTCTGTGATGTAGTTGAAGACGATTCAATCAAGTTTCTGCTTTGAGTTGAGATTTTATCATCTCATCTCATTTTGATTATAAGCCCTGACTGGGATTTATATGTGTCTTTTTTGAAATAATAACAATAGAAAAATTAATAGCAAAAGATTTTTTGTTTGTTTTAAAGCCTAGGACCCATGTTGGTGATGGGGCTTTGGAAATAACAAAGTGGTCTTTGGAGGTTTAAAGGCTAGTAATCAAACACTCCACCACCTTTCTCTTTCATCCTCTTTCCCCTCTAGTTTATTTTTTCCCTTTGGTTTCCCAATAGAGTAAATAAAAAATAATTCAGGCCTATATGTTGCTGGCTGAAGACTCTTGACCTAAATTTTACTTCACTTGACTCTGACATTTATTTTCTAGAATAGAAGTTGGGCTCTGTACCTGGTTACTCTTACATGGTGTTGTAAACAGTGAGACCAACTCAACAATGAAAACAATACAATTTTTAAATAGCAGGCATTGCTAACTTTCTTTTTCATTAAAAAAATGTTTTAATAGAAACATCCCCTCAAATTTAGGACTGGACCCCACTGGTTTCTCCCTTGCATATCAAGATAAATATGCAAAGAGCCCATTATTAATTGCATGCCTATATCTGATTTTCTGTTAGTTAAATTGAGGCATTTAATTGTGCTGTAGAAGTTGATAAGACTTATATATGAAAAGAAGTTTTCTTTCATGTGAAAAAAAAGGAGTAGTAGTTGGAAGAGTGGTTGCATTTATGTTCCTTGAATTTTATCTCCAACAAGTTATAAACCCAGAATCATCTCTGCTGTGTATTGTGAGAAACTCATAAGGTTCACCGGAAATTTCCTTTTAAAAAAGACTTTTTATTTTATATTGGAGTATAGCTGACTAGACTTGACTGGTGGCTCAGCGGTAAGGAATTCACCTACCAAAGCAGAAGCTGCAGGTTCAATCCCTGGGATGGGAAGATCCTCTGGAGAAGGAAATGGCAACCCACTCCAGTATTCTTGCCTGGGAAATCCCATGGACAGAGAAGCCTGGCAGGCTACAGTCCATGGGATTACAAAAGAATCAGACACAATTTAGCAACTAAACAACAATAGCCAATTAACAAAGTTGTGATAGTTTCAGATGAACAGCAAATGGACTCAAACATGCCTATACACGTATCCATTCCCCCCAAACTCCCCACCTATCCAGGCTCACACATAACATTGAGCAAAACAGTATCTTTTTTGAAGTGTTCTGTATAAACTGTTTTTTTTTTTTTCTGTTGTTTTGTTGTGATTTTGTGTTTCTTTACTGCTCCTTAAGTCCTTCCAATACAGGTGGATTGTACTCAATGCTTTTTTCCCCTTTAAACAATCCATTCTAAATGACTCAGTGTAAACACTTCAACCCAATGTCATCTCTGGATCAATGAGAATCACTTTCATTCCACTGCTGGATCCACTTACTGAGAAGATTAACTTTAGAACATGGGACAAAGGAGGGCGTGCATCTGCTCATCTAATCTGAGAATGTTAAAATAAGGCCCAAGATGACTCAACTCATGATTATGGGGTATGTGTGTGTGTGCGTGTGAGTGCGCGTGTGAAAGACAGTGTTTTAATTTGCTTGATTTTCTTTTTAGCTGAAGCTGTTTGATTACAAAGTATCAAATTTAAAACTCAAGTAATCAGTTGGATTAACCTAGCTCTCTTGAGACTGAACTTCAGGTCAAGCTGAATTCTGCAGTGTGCCCTCTGCTACAGGTCTGTGATCCCACAACTTGCTGATCGTCACAGAGCATGTCGTTCACCCAAGAGACTTTTCTAGGAAGTTTGGGTCGGGGTGAAGGAGAACTTAGAGAAAATCAGGACTTGCCTGCGGTCCAGGTCTTAACCCTGTGCTTCCACCTCAGTGGGTACAAGTTTGATCCCTAAGCAGGGAACTGAGATCCTGCATGCCATGCACTGTGGCCAAAAAATAAAATACAATGGAAGAGAATGGAATAGAATAGAATACCTAAGAATAATGTAAAATAGCCTAGGAGAGGAGATGGAAGAATAGAGATAGCTGATAAACTCTACATGTATGTATACACACAGACACACACAGAGCAGAGCAGGTTTAGGAGAGAATAGTAATGGGAAAGGACCATCCTATGTCAGTAAAAACAAAGAACACCTATCTGATGAGATTACATTTCAGGTGATGATTATTTGCATTTTGTTGGAGTCTTTTAAAGGTATTTTAAAAAATCAAATACAATTGTACAGAAATAGTGGAAATATTTTTACATATATACATGAATACATAATAATGTTTCATGTCTATATTTTAAAATTTTATCTATATCCAGTCTATTGTTCATTGTGCTACATCTTGCTGTTTTCATTCCACTTTAGGTTTTCTATATTTATCAGCGTGGATCTACATTGAGATACCTTACTCATATTAACTAATGTCAAGTATTCAATGGAGGAGGAAATGGCAACCCACTCCTGTATTCTTGCCTGGAGAATCCCCGTAGATGGATAAGCCTGGTGGGCTACAGTCCATGGGGTCACAAAGAGTTGGACACAACTAAAGCAACTTAGCTCACAGCACATGGTACTCTATGGAATGACTACATCATAATTCATTTCACTCTTTCCCCATGAGTGGATTCTGGGTGTTCCATTTCTCACGATCACAAGTAGTGCTTCAACAAGCTTCCTTTAGCCTATCTCCCTGTGACAACATGGGACGTTTCCTCTGGGTATATACTCAGAATTATCAGGGAAGGGGAATTTTTTTAATGCAGACTGTCCAATTCCATCCCAAATGTCCTGAATCACAGTACGTGAGGACAGGGCTTGGCCATCTGTATTTCTCGAAAAAGCTGTTTAGGAAATTCAGATACAGTCTTCCAAGAGACCAATGTTTTGAAATCCATTGTTCTAGCCTACATGAATCCATCTCACACAGGGATGAATAAAAAGAATGAGAGATGAATAGGCTCTTCCTGGCACTGTGAATAACCTCTGTGTGTCCCCGCTAAGGCCCAGGAGAGGATGCTCTTGGCGTCCTTCCAGATCACTTTCCTGGCTTGTATACCTGTCTGCCAGCTGCTGGGGGTATTGGCTGCCCTCCTCCAGAGAACTGCCCCCAGTAGGAACCATCAGCCTGAAGGGTTACCCCTCCGCCACCGAGGAAGTTCCACTTAGGACTGAGCCACCCAGAGTGTAAACTGCTGGTCCTCCTTCGTCCGTTCAGGGCACGCTGCAGTGCTCCCAGGGACGTGGCTGAGGCTGGACTCCTTCTCGGCCCAGTCCCCTCCCTCTTCAGGCTTCCCTCCCTTCCCTTTTCCTGCAGGGTCTGGCCTCAAATATCAAGTGCATTGAGGCCCTGCTTGAAGCCATGCTCAGGGCACTTAAACCAAGACCACCCTTAGCTCATTTTTTCGCTATTTTACGTTTCTATTTTTTTCTGCTTTTCTGTTCTATTACTTCTGTTTGCCCTTTTCCTCTGCTGCTGCTCATTATACTTAACGTGTTCCACTTCACCGATGACGAAAACATAGAAAATGAAGCACTTATTTTAAACAAATGCTCTGAGCCAGATCTTTCTGGGGCTGGGAACTGCAGACACAGCACCCTCGAATCCTGCCCTGCCATCTGACCGCTTGGTGGGCCGATGAAGGTCCGAGCCTTGGTCCCATTAACAGTGATGCTGACGTCTTTCCCCACCCCGCTGGCAGCCCTCTGAATCCCATGTTTGTCTTACAAGCTCAGAATGTGTCGACATGGCACACAGTTGTGCAGCCAGCTACCCGTTCCTAGGAAACAAATGCACTGTGCGCCAGCATTGAGGAAAGGGCGCTGCCCCTCAGGTGCCCCGGAAACGCTTCCTCAGCGGGATTGAGTCCACCCCGCTTGGGCTTGGAGTCCTGAGGCTAAACCCACTCCCCACTTCCACCTCCTGTGCAGGCATAGCTCCTGCTACACCCTCATACCGGTGAGTTTGTTGCCATGGGATGCATATAAACACGTGGCCAGCTTGCCCTTATAACAATAAAATAGACCTGTAGGCCTTGGAGCACTACATAAGCATTCCCCTGTGCTTTGAAGTTCCAGCCAGGAAGTAAATCCTCAGGCCCTTTCAAACCAGTCCTGTTTCAAAGGGAGTGGCGGAAGGACTTGAAAATTGAGCCTTTTCCTCCCCAGCAGGCTCCGCTGGGGCTGTGCAGAGCGCACTCACAACAGAGATCTTCCACAAACAACAAAAACTCCTAATGTCCCAGGACGAGGACTGGCCACAAGAGACGCTGAAACCTCCCGGGAGACCAAAGATTTGGTTCGTCCAATAGGAAGTGATTCCTGGTCCTCAAGCTGTTAAAGAGGGAATTATCTGGTCTGCCTGGCAACTCAGACCTAATCCTCCCAGGGCTGTGCCCCCACAGCCGCAGCCTGGGCAACCACCACCAATTGACAGGAGCGGGCGCAGATGCGCTTTCACAGGTGGAAAGGGATTATCTCAGTCCTGTGACCTTTGTTCATGTCTTCACTCAAAAGTTTCCATCGTGCAAGATTTGACAGAAAGTTAGATGCAGTCTAACTCCTAGGGCTCCATGCAGGGCAAAAGTAAATGATTTCTCCCCCACTTGAATCCAGTTTGACTGTGTTTACAAGTGAAGATCTTCTGAACCTCTCCGATCTGGATTTTTAAATACTGAGCCAATTGGGGGGGAAAAGTCTATTTTTACTGGCCAAATTTTACCTCCCTGAATTTAATATTTACTTTTATGGTCCTTTAGTATTTGCTGAAAAATTCTGCATGATCAGAATCTTAGTTATAAGTATTCTGGATCAAATTTACTTTACAGTCACAAAACTGAATAGAACATACTTGGAATTTGTCTTCTTTGCCATCTTAAACATCGAAATGGAAACATGTTAGTACCTCTAAGAGAAGATCTGGTGTCAAATTCTGGTTTTACTAAAGCTTGACATTCTTGGGTAACATATAAGTTTCCCGTCAGTCTGACTGGATCCTCACTTCTGCACAAGAGTGACCCTTCAGGCCCCTGGCATCCTGTTCTTCCTGCCACCCCCAGTGCAGGCTGCCAGTGCCCCCTCTCAGGAAGCAGTCGCCATCAGCCCATCAGCCCTTCCCCGATAGATCATTGCATGATCTCATCTTGCAATAGCTTTTGAAACATAGTGCTTACTGGGAAATGAAAGACATTGCTGGGACTTTCTATTAGGCATCAAAAAAGAGGTGCAGAATACTTGTGAGGGTGGAGTGTTACAAGAGCATTTCTGAGCCACTGATTTATATCCAAGCAAATCCTGGATGTGCCTGGATATAAATCAAATTGACTCTGAAAATAGAACTAAATGGGAAAGCTCTGTAGGTAAGAATTAGAAGCACCGATCCGCCCTTGTCTTGTTGTTACTAATGTAGGGTACTCTTAGACATTGATGGGGAGGTGTGTTGTTACCTCACAGTTGGTAAAATAATCATTTTTCAAGCAACAGCAATAAAATAATAATATATGGAGTCATAAAAAGTCCAACGTGACTGAGCAAATTTCATTTTCATGATTGAAAGCTTTCTGGGTCTCCAGGCACTTTTGATATTAATCTTCATTACAACCCATTGTGTTACTAAGATTTTGCATGCCACATGATGCAGCCAAAAAAATAAAATAAATTAGAAATTTTTTTAATATTTTCACTTTTATGTGTCAGCATTGATGTTAGGAAACCCAGGGTGGCACGCTGCAAGAAGTACAGCCAAGATACACCTTTCCATTCCCTAGTAGTTCAGGGTCTGGGCTATCAGGCTGATTTCATTTAAACTAGTCATGTACATCAAATTTCACTTGATAGAGGATCGTAAACTGCTCTCCTTCCTCAGAACCCATAATACACCGGAAGAAAGAGTGACAGTAAGAAAAGCTGAACATATGATCCATTATTGGCTCACTTCCTTTCCTACTAAATGCCTCCAGGTCCACCTGCCTAGCACTTCCACGGGGGTCTGTCTAATGTCATACAGTCTTTCCCATGCCCTCTCCTCAAACTAAGGAGGGCAGAATGGGCAAGAACAAATGATCCGATTCCTGATAGTCCATTATCAGGAATCTGGGAAGAGACTGGAACATTTGTATAAATTTATACTAATTTTAGAGATGGTAGGTTCACCAAATATAACTTGACTTATCTAAGTTCCTAATTCTCTCTCAAGACTACCTCTGTCTTGGTATACAGACAGATCCACATCCTAGGGAGCCTGCCTTAACCAGTCAGTGCCTGTGGGGTGGACTACCTGATTCTTCTCAGGTCTAGTTCAGCCTCTTAGGAACTTAAATGCTGTCAAAGTCAGATCACTGCACCAGGAGCAATGCCACATGAGCTACTCTCATGGCTTGAATCCTACCACGCCATTACAGACCTGTAGTTTAGGCCAGAATAAACGGAAGAAAATGGAAAACTTGCTTCTTTAATTCAAATATGGAATGTAACCATTTTGAGTCAGCATCAGCCCAGGTTGGTTCAGGAGGATGCGCACGGCAGTTCTCCAGCCCTCTCCCCCTGTAATTTTTCATTGTTAAAAGTCACATCTTCACTGCAGGGAGGTTGTTTTTCCCTACTCTTCTGAGTCCAAAGCCTCAGTCTTTAAAAACTGAGTCTTAGAAACTCTGCTCTTAAAAGCTTTTACTTCTGGTACCTGTCCACACATAAGAATAGATGAGTGTGAGTCGTTTATAGATGTATAAATGTATGTCGTGGCTTACTGGGCACTCTAATACAAGCTCTTCTTTTCAGAAGACGATTTCAGTAGTTTATATAGTTGAGGCCCACTCATCATCCTGATAAAATGGTCAAATGTTTCTTAAATTCTTCCAGGGCCCTAATTCTGTTTTTGTTTTTTTGGACTATGCCCTAAGCAAGTGGAGTTTGGCTCTCCTTGGTCTGTGTGGCTTTGCATTCCCCAAAAATCGTTTTATCACTTTCCTTTTCTTCTGTAAAAATTTTATAAGAAAAGTGGTATTTCTTTGTTCTTGAAATGCTGACCAGTGACAAAATAAACTGTACTTTTTTTTTTTTTTTTAATGTGGATACCATGTAAGAGGCCAGGAACAAAGTAAAGGAACTAGGCAAATATTTCAACTATTAGGCGAGCACTGGCTCCAGAGAAGCAAGCTAGGCAGCTGGCACGCATGGATATCCCAGGGCAAAGGGTTTGAAAATGTGATTATTTGACTAAAGAAGCAGTAGGAGAAACACTTGCCAAAAAGGAATTTCAGAAGCTTTGCTTGAACATGAGTTTGAGGAAGTGAAAATACTTGAGATGGGATTTCTGTTACCATAGCTGACAATGAGCTGGCCAGCTCCCCGCTGGCAGATGGTGCCAGGATGCTCTGATGGAAGGGATGCACTGGTTCAGTATGAACCATTCGTGAAGCTCCACTGTTGCCACAAAGAAGATGGCCAGTCTGAGAGCAGGCATTAAGAGTTCCTCTTAGACCAAGGGGACTCCTAGACCAAGCCATTCCTTGTCAAACTGTGTGGTCACGCCTATGACCGTGGTAGAGATTTAGTTATCTATTGATGCATAACAATTTACCCCCAAATTAGCATCCTGAAAGTGTTTGTTATCTTTCTGCCATGGGGCAGAAATCCAGTTACAACTTAGCTGGGTGCTCCTGGCTCAGAGTTTCTCATGGCCAACAGCCAAGGTCCAAGTCCAGACCCAACCTGGGGAGAATCTGCTTCCGAGATGGCTCACAGAGCTGTCAGCAGGGCAGAGGTCCTCGCTAATGTTTCCTGGAGATATCAGCTCCTTGACACATTGGCCTCACCGCTGGGTCAAAATAATAGCCTGCTTCCCAAGAAAAAGGGCTCCAAGACAGAAGGAGAAAGAGAGACAGAAGGAGGTAGGGGGGAGAGAGGACACAGGAAGGCAGAAGCCACAGCCCTTTTGTAACCTAAGATAGAATGTTGGTTCCAAAGTTAGGTTGCAAGAGGGCTGTGGCTTCTGCCTTCCTGTGTCCTCTCTGTAAGCGAGTCAAGAGGTCCAACTCACACACAAGGGATGGGGATTACACAAGAGTATGCATACCAGGGGGCAGAAATCTTTGGTCTCTATCTTAAAGGCCACCTGCCACAGTTAGGGGCCATATTTTTCACTTAAATGGATGTCAAGATGCTTTATCACTCTTCAATTTTGAGAAGGTAATTAGCATGATACAAACTAGTTGTTTTGAAAAAAGATTCTGGTTCACCATATGGATCATGGTCTTCACTCACTACATCATCTTGGTTAGTGAAAATGAGCTACCTAGTGTGGAGGTGGTGGGAGGATGAAGTACTAAATAGAGAGTTGTGTCAACTAGACTCCTTTGCCCTTATGGGTGCCTGGGTGAAAATTTCTCTTTGTATTCATCTGTAAAATGAGCTTGGCTGTAACATTCCCTTGGTAAACTTTGGCTAAATGAGAAGGCATAGGATAGAGTGGAATCACCTCTAGAAAGAGCTGTGTAACTTATATCACACCTAGGCAACATGCTCTTCACATGAGTGAAAGATTTACTCCGTGTGTGGGTGTTATGTATTGACTCTCCATACAAACATAGTTTTCATGAATCATTTTATAATCATGGTTAATAGGGACTTATTTCAGGAAAATGGCAAGAGTTTAGATCAAAGGGCATATTGTTTTCTTAACATACTGGCTCCCTGACAACATTTTACAAGATGATTAGTTCCAAAAAGAATTAATTTGACCTTGTTGAATGTGGATTAAAGAGCATCATGGAACATTAGGGTTCATAAGGACCTTTGTGATGAGTTGCCTAAGTTCCTTCGTTTTATGAATAAGGAGACAGGCCAGAGTTGAGACTAAATAAAACTGTAGACTACTGTGTCCACCAGTGTTACCAGAATTTGGAAAGTAAAGAGAGAAAAAATGGCTTTATTTTCTTTGTCAGAAAAAGAAAAAAGAAATCAGTAGAGGTTGGAAAACATTTTTCAAATAATACTTTTAAGCTGCTGCTGCTGCTGCTAAGTCACTTCAGTCGTGTCCGACTCTGCGCAACCCCATAGACGGCAGCCCACCAGGCTCCCCCGTCCCTGGGATTCTCCAGGCAAGAACACTGGAGTGGGTTGCCATTTCCTTCTCCAATGCGTGAAAGTGAAAAGTGAAAGTGAAGTCTCTCAGTCCTGTCTGACTCTTAGCGACCTCATGGACTGCAGCCCACCAGGCTCCTCCATCCATGGGATTTTCCAGGCAAGAGTACTGGAGTGGGGTGCCATTGCCTTCTCCAACTTTTAAGCTAACTCCTTTATTTCCAGAAACTAACCCATCACAAGAGGTGCTCAGTGAATAAGTGCTGATCTTAATGGCATGTAATTCCAGGTGAATTGGACACAGCAGGGGCTAATAGGGGATGATCCTAATGTCTCAGTCACAGGGGAATTTCCTATTATTGACATTTCTATTTGAAACTCATTTTAGGGACTAAATTGACTTCTGGAGTTACTATTTGATGGTCTCCTTAGTGGGATTGCAGTTTGGGGGAGTGATTTGAATTTAAAAGTTGGAAGCAGTAATCAAGGGATGCTTGGAGAAACTGAAATAGAAGCAAAGAGGCCTGAGTTCTGCACCCAGCTCTATTTCAGAGTCCAATGTGGGAATAAAAAAACCTGTATTCTTCATAAGTAGTCATTTAATCTCAGGCAAAGTACTAACTTTGGGCCATTTTTTAAAATACATAAAATTAAAGTATTATATTAATGATTCTCAGTGAGCATTGGTAGCATACCATTTTGGAGGGCGGGCATATATCAAAATTTCTGAGATGGGTTAGGAAGAAATCCTGTAACAGAAAAAATAAATCCCTGATTCTAGGGATTTTTCCTAGAATTTTTCAATCTTTCCTAAAGGGAGGTTGGGCATCCTGGCAGAATTTCCAGGTTGAAAAATGGGACCCCAGGTGTGTTTATTGAAGGGGGCTCAGCTGCCGATACACTGGGGAGTTTTGCCTAGATGTTCTCCATTCCTATGAGTCCTAAAGTCTAGATAATTGGTGAATAGAGAGGGACAAAGTGATTCAAGGAAGCAATGTTAGAACAGAGGAAGTGCTGAGAAAGAAAGGGGCTGGCCCTCAGCTAAGAATGGCGAAACGGTGACGAGATTGGACACTGGCAGCAAACACAGAGCCCAAACAGAGAGCACCGAGGCTAGAGGCCTCCGTCTGCCTGCATTCAGAGGAGGCAGAGACCCCAACTCTGACGACCTTTTGTGGCAGGCCTCCTCTCATCTGTCAGTGCGTTTCCAGGACTTTTATTGAGTTCCAAAGGTTATAGCCCAAAGCAGCTGAATCTTAGGAAAATGATCCAAGAATGTATTGGTCTCCAATATAAAGCCAAACTAAATTGCTATTGGCTTCAGTGCTAAATGGCAAAAATATCATTGTAGTTACTAAATCTATTTCAATTTATGATATTAGTACACCCATGCCTTTTAAAGTGGGGACAAACTGAATATTTTTAAGTGCCTTCCATTTTATTTGGATTGATACCACCCTCTTATAAACCTGGTAACATTTTACAAAAGTCTAAAATAATTTTATTTATATATCAATTTGTTTATAGTTCATCTATTCTGTTCTAATATCTAAATTCTAGGCAAATCTCTCCAGCACCTTGGAACTTTGGCTCAAGAAGTGAAGGAGACTTGAACTAATTACTTTGCCATAAAAAATGCATGGAGATACTCATATATGACCAGAGGGTGAGTTTGAAGCAGTTTTTTTTTTTTAATTAATTTACCTTTTATTGGAGGATAATTGTGTTACAGAATCTTGCTGTTTTCTGTCAAACCTCAGCATGAATCAGCCACAGGTATACATATGTCCCCTCCCTTTTGAATCTCCCTCCCATATCCTACTCCATCCCACCCCTCTAGGTTGATACAGAGCCCCTGTTTGAGTTTCCTCAGCCATACAGCAAACTCCCCTTGGCTATCTATTTTACATTTTTACATATGGTAATATAAGCTTTTTCTTCTATATAGAGCTTGCCTAAGAGAATGAAGGGGAAGAAAAGGTCTGATAAAAGAATAAGAATTTTATGATGGAAGGGGAAGGAGCAGAATGTGGAAGGGCAACTGGCCTTGAAGTGAAAGATAGCAGATTCTAAGATGCTTCTTTTGAAACCCAAGTCATTCACTTGATGCATCCTTGATAACATCCCTAATGTTATCAGGCTGTTAACTAGATTATTCCCTAGAGTTTTGTGCAGTTTTATAATATTTTTAAAAATCAAGGCAAATAAATGTAATGTATATTCGTCATAAAAAGTTGTGAAGTATAAGAAAAGTATAAAGAGAAAAGAAAACAGAAACACTACTAATACAGTTATTCATAAAACCCTTGTAAAAATTTGAGATATGGTCTTCTACCTTCTACTCTTTGGCTCTGGGGGTATGTAAGTGTGTGTGTGAAACATTTTAGAAGCAAAATAAGGAGAAAGCAGTTTTGCAGTGTAACTTGTTTGACTAAATATACATCATGAATAGTTTTCATGTTTATATGGTAACAGAAAACTTGATTTAAGATTTTATTAAATGAGTTTATGAGCCTATATTTATGAGTTTATAAATGTAAGTTTATTGCAATCTATGAATGTGTGTTTATACATATATATACATGTATGGATGGTGGGGAAACAGTGGAAACATGACAGACTTTATTTTCTTGGGCTCCAAAATCACTGCAGATGGTGACTGCAACCATGAAATTAAAAGATGCTTGGTCCTTGGAAGAAAAGTTATGACCAACCTAGATAGCATATTAAAAAGCAGAGACATTACTTTGCCAACAAAGGTCCATCTAGTCAAGGCTATGGTTTTTCCAGTGGTCATGTATGGATGTGAGAGTTGGACTGTGAAGAAAGCTGAGAGCCAAAGAATTGATGTTTTTGAATTGTGGTGTTGGAGAAGACTCTTGAGGGTCCCTTGTACTGCAAGGAGATCCAACCATTCTAAAGGAGATCAGTTCTGGGTGTTCATTGGAAGGACTGGTGCTAAAGCTGAAACTCCAATACTTTGGCCACCTCATGCGAAGAGTTGACTCACTGGAAAAGACTCTGATGCTGGGAGGGATTGGAGGCAGGAGGAGAAGGGGACGACAGAGAATGAGATGGCTGGATGGCATCAGTGACTTGATGGACATGAGTTTGAGTGATCTCTGGGAGTTGGTGATGGACAGGGAGGCCTGGCGTGCTGTGATTCATGGGGTCACAAAGAGTTGGTTGTGTTGTGTGTATGTGTACATGTGCTCATTTTCCTCAGGTTCTTTCTAATTCTCCACAAAATTAATGACACTCCAGTGATGGTCTTTGCAACCAAATTTCTGTGGATGTCCGACAACAAGAAGGAGAGGGGTAAAATCTGTGGGCATGTGGGCACATGTTGTACGTATGCACAATTTTTTCACAACTGAATCTTTCAGAGTTGAAAATAACATCTTATTGGATTCAGGGTAGAGTTGGGCCAATTACCGCAGGAACAGTTAATAATAGGAACAGTTTGATTAGGTTTAAGTGGAAGAGTTAGGAATTGTTGTTGTTATTGTTTAGTCAATAAGTACTGTCTGACTCTTGTGATCCCCATGGACTGTAGACCGCCAGGCTTTTCTACCCATGAGATTTCTCAGGCAAGAATGTTGGAGTGGGTTACCATTTCCTTCTCCAAGGAATCTTCCTCACCCAGGTATCAACCCCACGTCTCCTGCATTAGCAGGGGCATTCTTTGCTACTGAGTCACCTGGGAAGCCCCCTAAATAGAGCCACACTCCTGGGCTGGGGTGGGAAAACCACATTCCTCTGAAGAATAAAAGTACAGTATAGAATGGGAGAAAAGATCTAGAAACCTCCTGTTGTAAGAGCCTTGTAGTGTGGAAAACCTTATTTGGAAAGAATATATGAGTTAGGAGCTCTTCAGGCAGGTTAGAGGGTCAGAGAAAACTCCAAAGAGAATTACTGCATCTGCAGTAATACCAAGAAACAAGGTGTCATCTTCTCCCTGGCTTTGTCTGCTGTAACTCCTGAGTTTTATGGTCTGGTTTAAATTACCTGTTTATAATTTAGCCCCACCCCAATTCCTGGCCATGCCTTTCTCACGTTGCCAGGCCTGCTGCTTCTCCTTTGTTCTTCCTGAACCAATCCTACATAACCTTTGAGAATTAACTCAGGCTCCATTTTTTAAGGATGCCATGTGTAACTTTCCTTACTAAAGTCCATTACACACTTCTGGTCTCCCGCAACACCCTGGGCCTGCTTCTGTTAATCTTCTTACCATGTGGAAATACTTTGTCTTCACACATCTTTCTCTTTGAACTGAACTTCTTGAAGGAATGATTTAGCCTGTCATCTTTATAACTCTAACGTCTAAGATAATATTTAGAATATTCACTTGTTTAATGGAAAGACTGCTTCCACAATAAACCTGGTTACATGAAGAATAGATAACAAATGTAACTGTGTAATCAATGAGTCAATTTCACTGATTCAAGTAAATCAGCTACCATAATAGTAAATGAGGGAGGGTTGCCAGGTTCAGTGTACCTGATGGCTGTTTGTTTCTGTTTTTTTGCATCCTGTAGTATAAATGTTCATGGTTAAATGTTAAATTGACATGGTTAAATGTTAAATTCCTGGCACTAACTGAATGCCAGGAATAATGTGTAGCTGACCTAGCTGGTCCAGAACCCTGGAGAACATAATTCAGTGCTAAAATAAGGTTTTATGGAAAGCCTGAACCACAAGTCCAGTATTAAGAGATCACATTTCTAGAAAAGAACAATTTTTAAATCCCTTGAAGCAGAACTCAAGATGCTCTATTCCATTTTGCCCTGTACCGTTAATGCTGTTTGATGGTCAGTGAGACTCTCAATTACTTTTTCATTTGAAAAATGAGTTGATATCTACCAAAACAAATGAAGGAAGTAAAGAGAGGTAAGTAGCCGTCCAGAGAGATAAAATTAATGGACAAGTTGCCATTGGTATTTTTCCTGAGTGAGGACAGAATTTGAGGACCAATAGTCAAAGAGTCAAATGAAAATTGGTGTAAGAATTGCTGTGCAGTAGTTATGAGTTCAGTGATAAAATAAAATGAGTATTTTCTATAGATTATACTCTCCTATTGCATGTGAATTAATTGTTTTACAGAAATAAGAAAAATATCTGTGGCCATGGTGGCCAATCAAATGCACTGGGTGGAAAATGCCCAGGAAAATATACCTCTTAGAAGGTTGAGCCAATAGATGCTTCAGTTTAGAAAGCTGGGGCCCCATGTTACTTTGGACCTGCCTTCTACACATTGTGCTTTAGTTACTATTATTAAGATTTTGGCTATCATCGATTTGCGAATTATAAATTATGTAAACAATAAGGAGGAATATAGCAAATAAAAGAGATAAAAATCTCTAGAAATCTAAATAGGTAACAATTATTACTCTTTTACCAACAGACTTTAACAATAAAAATAAAACACTTAAATGCATGAACGTGATCTAAATTCCATATCATTATAAATTACTTCCTGTGTGTGCAGCCCTAAAGATTATTCAAATCATGTTAAGAAATTAAAGCCACATGACATTCTGAAATGAGAATATGCAGGTACAGGGGTATATGTTCACTAGAACATGCAGATATATTGCTAAAATTAACCAGTGTTTGCCTTTTACTTAAACTATTTCTCTACAAACATCTGAGATGTCCCTTTGATTAAGTGGTGCCTAAAGAGAGAAGTCACCATTGTTTTTTCAAACAGCAAACGTTTATTATCCTACAATTTTGTGTGGGTTAAGAATCTGGTTGCAGCTTAGCTGGGTGCACCTGTCTTGAGTTCTCTCACAGGGCAAAAACTCAGGTATTGTATTCAGGGCTGTGGTTTCATTTCAAGGCTCAGATGGGGGAGGATCTAATTCCAAGGTCACTTCGTGCTTGCTGGCAGCATCCAGTTCCTCCTGTGTTGCACTGTGAGCCTCGGTTCCTCTCTGACTGTTGGCCAAAGAGCTCTATCAACTCCTTGCCAAATGGGCCTCTCCATAGAGTGCCTCTCACGGCAGCTGGCTTCACGAGAGCAAGCAGGCAAGAGGACAAGGGACTATGACAACGTGGAGTCACTGTCTCCTGGAACTGCTTTTAGAGCTGACATCCCATCACGTCAGACGTGTTTACTCATCAGAAATCGTCCCTAGTTCCAGCACACTCTCAAGGAAAGGGATATCATGTGGTGTTAATTTGAGGAGGTGGGGCTTACTGGAAGCCAAGTGAGAAGTTGCCTAATGTATCTCATTACTATTAATAGAAGGAAAAGGAAGGAGGTAATCTTACTGCAAACCAAGGAGCCCAACTAATAGAAGACCCAGGTGAGGAAAAGTTTCTTGCCAAATGCTCCCCAAAAGTCAAGTAAGAAAAGGGCCAAAAAGTGATCAATGGATTTTGGAACATCACCATTATCAGTTACCAGTAACGACAGTGCAGGCAAGAGAGAAGCCAGGAGACCAGATGGAGGAGGGGTGAGAGTGACCATGATTGGACAGGCAGATGCAGAAAGTGCCATTTACATTCCAGATGGTTGGTGTGTTAGTTTCCTACTGATGATGTAGTGAGCCACCGCACACAGATTAAGGCAAATGTATTATCTTCAATTCTAGAAGTCAGAAATGCTATAAGTCAGTTGTTGCATTCCTTCTGAAATTTGTAAAGTACAGTCTGTTTGCTTAACTGTTCCATCTTCTAGAGGCTGCCCACATTCCTTTGATCACAGCCCCTACCTCCATTTTCAAGGCCAACAGTGCTGCCCCATTCAAAAGTCTTTCTCTCTTATCTCTGCTTCCATCACCACATCTCCTTCTCTGACTCCAACCTTCATGCTTTTATTTACAAAGCCGTTGTGATAGACTGAGTTCACCTGGATCACCCAGAATGATCTCTTCATCTCAAATTCCTTAATCACATTGCAAAGTCTCTTTTGCCACATCAGCCAGTTCAGTTCAATCGCTCAGTCATGTCTAGCTCTTTGCAACCCCACGGACTGCAACACGCCAGGTTTCCCTGTCCATTACCAACTCCTAGAGCTTGCTCAAACTTACGTCCATTGAGTTGGTGATGCCATCCAACCATCGCTTCCTCTGTCATCCCCTTCTCCTCCTACCTTCAATCTTTCCCAGCATCAGGGTCTTTTCCAGTGAGTCAGTTCTTCACATCAGGTGGCCAAAGGATTGGAATTTCAGCTTCAGCATCAGTCCTTCCAATGAATATTCAGGATTTCCTTTATGATTAACTGGTTTGATCTTGCAGTTCAAGGGACTCTCAAGTCTTCTTAAACACTACAGTTCAGAAGCATTAATTCTTGGTGCTCAACTTTCTTTATGGTCCAGCTCTCACATCCATACATGACTATTGGAAAAACCGTATCTTTGACTATACAGACCTTTGTCACCAAAGTAATGTCTGTGCTTTAAAATATAGTATCTAGGTTTGTCATAACTTTTCTTCCAAGGAGCAAGGATCTTTTAATTTCATGGCTGTAGTCACCATCTGCAGTGATTTTGGAGCCCAAGAAATAAAGTCTGTCACTGTTTCTATTGTTTCCCCATCTATTTTCCATGAAGTGATGGGACCAGATGCCATGATCGTAGCTTTTGAATGTTGAGTTTTAAGCCAGCATTTTCACTCTCCTCTTTCACTTTCATCAAGAGGCTCTTTAGTTCCTCTTTGCTTTCTGCCTTAAGGGTGGTGTCATCTGTGTATCTGAGGTTATTGATATTTCTCCCGGCAATCTTGATTCCAGCTTGTGCTTCATCCATCTCAGTGTTCCTCATGGTGTACTCTGCATATAAGTTAAATAAGCAGGGGGACAATATACAGCCTTGATGTACTCCTTTCCCAATTTGGAACCAGTCTGTTGTTCCATGTCCAGTTCTAACTGTTGCCTCTTGACCTACATACAGATTTCTCAGGAGGTAGGTAAGGTGGTCTAGTTATTCCCATCTCTTTAAAACTCTCTTTCCACAGTTTGTGGTGATCCACACAGTCAAAGGCTTTGGTGTAGTCAATAAAGGAGAAGTAGATGTTTTTCTGGAACTCTCTTGCTTTTTCGATGATCCAAGAGATGTTGGCAATTTGACTCCTGGTTCCTCTGCTTTTTCTAAATCCAGTTTGAATATCTGGAAGTTCTTGGTTTACATACTATTGAAGCCTAGCTTGGAGAATTTTGAGCATTACTTTGCTAGTGTGTGAGATGACTTTTGCCACATGAGGCAACAAATCTCCAGTTTCTAAAGATTAGGCTATAGATATCTTTGTTTAGTCACTAGTTGTGCATAACTCTTTGCGACCCCATGGGCTGTAACCAGTCACCTTTCGTGTGTTGTACAGTGCTGGTGTTTTTATGCTTCAGACAAAGCCTCACTTGTTTAACAAATCCTGGAAAGGAGGTACCCCCTTTGTTTTGTGGAACTTTTGGGGGGTTATCATGATCAAACTCTGAGGGCACAGAAGTTGTACCCTCCTGACATCTTTCTTTGGAGCTCATCCCCTGCAGGCATGGCTGTTCAGAGAGGTCCCTGCCAGGTCACACTGCCAGGTTTGCTCTGCGGCCTCACATCTGAGCTTTCACTTTCTGCCCTCATACTGGAATGTTCTTTCCTCATTGTCTGCTTTGTGTAGTCTCTATGGAGTCACTGCTCTCATGTGCTGATGTGGAACTCCAGAAAAGTGCTCAATGGTTTTCCTTCCAGCACTTTTGTGAACTTACAGGCCAGGTTTTCCCTCAACTCTCTGCTTTTGGAGTCTGATGTCTTCAGTGCCCTCAAGTCTGCCATAATGGGCTTTCGTCTCAAGACGGTGGATTAGGAGAATGTGCTCTCAACTCTGCAACAGTGTTTTGTGAAGTCTGAGAAGATCATTGCTATATTTATTTACCTGGATTCAACAAAGCCCTTTTGTATAATATGACAGGATACAATAAGACATATAACCCTTGATTACCCCAAGGAGTGGACCCAGCTCTTTCTCAAAATGTGCTTCTATAAAATAGACAGAAAAAACTCTACTCAAAATTATAGTTAATCTATATGATTAGAGGACATAAGTTAAGTTGGTGGTAAGAGTATTAGAAGGCTAATGAAGAACTCAAGATAAAGTGGTGTGTTCAGGTCTTTGGCTCTTAGGAAGAGCTAGTTTGGGAATTCCCTGGTGGTCCTAGTGGTTAAAACTCTGCTTGCCAGTGTGGGGAACAGGGATGATCCCCAGTCTGGGAAGATCCCACATGCTTAAGCCCATGCACCACAACTGCTGCAGCCCACAAGCCCTGGAGCCCGCATTACACAACAAGAGAAGCCAGCGCACAGAGAAACCTAAGTGTCACAACTAGAGAAAACCTGCACACAGTGATGAAGACCCACGCAGGCAAAAGTAAATAAATGAATTTTAAAATTAAAAAAAAAGAGTCTATCCTAGAACAAAACATAGGGAATTCCTTGACACTGACTTTGGCAAAGATTTTATTTTTTTATTTTATAGCAAAAGCAAAGATAAATGCATGGAACTACATCAACCTAAAAAGCTTCTGCTTAGCAAAAAAAAAAAAAAAAAAACCACACAAAAAACCATAAACAAAATAAAAAGGCAACCAGTAGAATGGGTTTGCAAATATACTTGCAAATCATACCTCTGTTAAGAAGTTAATCTTATACAAATATTCCAGGAACTTGTACATAACAATAACAAGAAACCCAAACAACCTTGAAGCTTCTAGTGAGGATTAATATGGAAATTTAATTTCAAATCTTAAAGCAATCTTCAGAGACTAAAGTTAATAATCATAGTCATCATGTATCAATCTTTGCAATTATTCTTTTGTTTCTTTCCATATTCCCCGAGGATGTATCAAGCATTAAGCTCTATTTGGCTATGGAGATTTACCACCTTTGTTCCAGGTGACTGAGTCACTAAACACTAACTTGGGATGAAATTTACTTTTTCTTTTATTACCTGACAGAGCTCAGGAAACAGAAGAAACTTTAAATCTCAATAATTTTCAAAATTCAAAGTTGAAAATATTGAAAATTTTCAATATTCATACCAAACCCCAAATGATGACAGTAGGGCCAGTTTTGGGAGCTCATCTAACTCATTTGAAAAAGAGTGAAGTCCAAATAGTTTTAAGGTGGCACTAGACTATCCCTCAGAGACTGTTCCTCTTTCAGAAATGGGTGCAATTGGAGGGCTTTACTAAGCTCAAAGTGGATTTCATTTTGGTTTATTCCTAAACTGTGAAAAACTGAAGGATGCGGGTAGGTGGTGGACAGAGAGCCCGGGCCTCCCTTGTAGCTCATAGAAGCATTCCCCAAATTTTCCTATGATGGCAGCATGTGCAGGGTAAGATGCCAACTGGGTTCAAAAGGTCTAGAATACAGACCTGTGTGTGCTTAGTCACTCAGTCGTGTCTGACTCTTTCTGCCTCCATCGACTGTAGCCTACCAGGCTCCTCTGTCCATGGGATTCTCCAGCCAAGAATGAGGGAGTGGGTTGCTATACCCTCCTTCAAGAGATCTTCCTGACCCAGGGATTGAACCCAGGTCTCCTGCCTTGAAGGTGAATTCTTTACCGTCACCAAGGAAGATTATTACAGACTTGCTGTCTTTTAAATACTACAGTAAATATGGTACTTACTTTGAAAGCATTCTAAAGTTTGCTTGTGGGTGGGGATTTTGGGATGGTTACAGCTTACTAGGTATGGTAAAGAGTGGAAGGAGAAGTTCTTTGAAACCAGAAATTTATAACCCTTGACGTGGACGGGTGTAGGTGACAGCACTTGTGGTGAACTGAGGTAGTGGGTAGATATTTCAGGTACAGGCTTCTGTGCATTATGTGTATTCCCACACAGTTGGGTGCAGCTTGCTGTGTTCAACAGTGTTGCTCAGGGATGAAATCATTTTCCATTTGTATACTATATATCAGTTCAGTTCAGTTCAGTCGCTGAGTCGTGTCCGACTCTTTGTGACCCCATGAATTGCAGCATGCCAGGCCTCCCTGTCCATCACCAATTCCTGGAGTTTACTCAAACTCATGTCCATCGAGTCGGTGATGCCATCCAGCCATCTCATTCTCTGTCGTCCCTGTCTCCTCCTGCCCCCAACCCCTTTATACTATGCTCAAATTGTTACATAATAATACGTCCTTTGCACTGACACAAATCCATCTTTTCAAAACAAGCCTTCTAGAGCAAAACTGACTGCATACCCAGGTCAGAGTCCATGACCTACCTTGCTATTCACACAGCATGTGTTATGAGGATTAGATGAGTTAAGAAATATGAAAATAATTTGAAATCTGTGAAGCACTGTATAATAGTTAAAAATGTAGAAAAATCTGGAGTCAGTTTATAATATTTTATAGGCAATAAGATCTTACAGTCTTACACCCCTAAATAAACTAATTTATTATTGATTTCCATGAAAAAAAAAACAGCTGAAAAATAGTCTCTTTTGAACAGACTGTCTTTATTTGGTCTAAAATCATAAACAATGTGGAGTCAGGATTTAATTATATCTCTAGTGGTCAGAGTATATTGATTTAGCGAACAGGTTCATTCGGGTTTTCCCTTAAGATGTTACCAGAAGAGAAAAAACCAGAATGAACATTTTGGCCAATTCAGTATATACCAATGATTTTTAAAATGTGGTTCCTTGTATCTCTGCCATGTGCTGTGTGCTTTGCTTAGTCATGTCCGACTATTTTGGACCCATGAACTCTAGCCCACCAGGCCCCTCTGTCCATGGGATTCTCCAGGCAAGAATACTGGAGCGGGTGCCATTTCCTTCTCCAGGGGATCTTCCCGACCCAGGGATTGAACCTGCATCTCCTGACAGGCAGATGCTTTACCACTGAGCCATCAGGGAAGCCCCCAGGAACAATGGAAAATAAGATAATGAAGAGTGACTGTGGTGTCCAACAAGGTACAAGTTCTGCTGCAACAAAGAAAGTGTAAGTGTGTCTCCCCTTTTTGGCCCAGTTGGCAGAGTCTGCCCTTCAGATTATCAGTCGGAACGGAATGGGACGTACTGTCTGGGCAGTGAAGGCAGGAGCACCAGTGAATTCCTAAAGACACGACTGGCTTAAGGGGTCCCTCCCTCTCTTCCCTCCTCCCTCTCTGTGCTTACTCTCCCTTCCTTCCTTCCTTCTTGCCTCTTTCTCTCTATATTTTTTCTTTCCTGTACTCTCTGTCTCTCTCCTTTCTCTATATTCAGTTAGGAAAAACATGTCCAAGAGACACAAATTCCTTTTCAGAAATCCAGGATGATTTAGGGGACATGGACACTTCTCTTCTTTCAAACACCATCTAAGGAAACCTTCGTGAATAAAGTCCTCCAGGGATGTGCTCCCATCAGTAATACCCTTTGTCCATAGAAGAACCCTTGGACTAAAATTCTCTGTTAAGATTGAACAAAGATTTGCTCTTCCTAACCAGGGATCAAAGCCAAGTCTCCTGCATTGCGGGCAGATTCTTTACTATCTGAATCATCAGGGAAGGCATAACCCCCTTTATTCCCCTTTGGAGACAAAGACAACTCTTTTAGTATGCCTAGTGGGCTTATTTTTTATTTGAATATGTTACTGTCTGCTCCTGCTGCTAAGTCACTTCAGTCGTGTCCGACTCTGTGCAACCCCATAGACGGCAGCCACCAGGCTCTGCCGTCCCCGGGATTCTCCAGGCAAGAACACAGGAGTGGGTTGCCATTTCCTTCTCCAATGCATGAAAGTGAAAAGTGAAAGTGAAGTCACTCAATTGTATCCAACTCTTAGCGACTGCATGGACTGCAGCCTACCAGGCTCCTACATCCATGGGATTTTCCAGGCAAGAGTATGTTACTGTTTGAGTGTATGCATTTTCACTTTTTTTAAATGTGAGGTCCTTATATTTCCCACTCTTCTAATCTGTTTTACTAAGAACTATGTTTCCCCTGAGGCTCGACTGTAAAGAATCCATTTGCAATGCAGGAGATACAGGAGACATGGGTTCAATCCTAGGTCTGCAAGATCCTGTGGAGGAGGGCATGGCAACCCACTCCAGTATCCTTGCCTGGAGAATCCCATGGACAGAGGAGCCTGGTGGGCTACAGTCCATGGGGTTGCACAAAGTTGGACGTGACACTAGCAATTTAGCACAGATGTGTATAACTTGTTGTAGTTTACAAAGTGTTGCCATTCTTATTATCTTCTTTAATCCCCTCCACTCAAAGTGGCAGACAGGGTACTTTTGAAGCCCTCTCCTCCCTTCCCAATGATTGGTAGCTTATGTCTCTGGTTCAACTATTTTATCTTGACTATTTAAGATACATTAATTCTCTCTATGTGCTTAGTCACCCAGTCATGTCTGACTCTTTGTAACCCCATGGACTGTAGCCTGCCAGGCTCCTCTGTCCATGGGACTTCCCAGGCAAGAATACTGGAGTGGGTTTCCATGCCCTCCTCCAGGGGATCTTCTTGACCCAGGAATGGAACCGGCATCTCCCATGTTGTGGGTGGATTCTTTATTGTCTGAGCCACCAGGGAAGCCTCAAAATACTGGAGTGGGTAGCCTATACCTTCTTCAGGGGATCTTCTCAACCCAGGAATGGAATTGGGGTCTCCTGAATTGCAGACAGATAGATTCTTTACCAGATGAGCTACCAGGGAAGCCCAGTTCTCTCTATATTATAACCTAGTTCCACCTGCCTTAGCAAGAATATTCCAAGCAACTGTATATCAACACATGGTGCAAGACATCAAGTATTCAGCTAACACAGAGAGTAATCTTACAAACATGCATTTTTAGGTGGCCCATCTCCTGTTCACACTTCTGCACCAGTCAACCCAAAATCTAGATGAACACACTCATACACACACACACAAGTGCTGAAAGGTATTAAAAACTTCCACTTCTTAATAATGTGTATCATTTCAGCATATGTGTTCCAACATAAAAATGACCACTATGTACAAGTGAATAGCAAATATTCATGGTAGTTTTATGAGATAAATATGCATATGAGAAAATTACATTGATTATAGATCCACATTATGAAATGGGGAATTACCACTAGAGAAATAAAAGGGAAAAATCCAACTCTCCAGAGCTGAATATTAGAAGGAATGTCCATTACTCTCTGAGTCTCACTGAAAAGGAACTAAGAGAACCAACAATGCTTGCAGTCTTTGGATTTGAACTTGATAAGGGACAAATATGGCACCCAGGAGAGTGCACCTATTTTGAATGCACTGGAGACGCACCTCTCAACTACAGACTGGAAGGAAGGCTGACCCTGCCACCACTAGCCAACCTAAAAGGCTCTGGTGGCCACAGAACTCATGGAGGAAATATGAGTCAAAGGATTTTTCTAAGAGGCGATATGAAACAGAAGAGTGAGAACTGGATGGAAGGCTTAGGAGCCCAAGTTTCCAGCTCTGATTCTGTCCCCAAGGGCGGTTTGATGCTGGGAAAGTTATCCAACTTCCCTGTGCATCTTCTTCCTTTTTTACAGATTTGTTTCTGTTTATTTATTTCCTTTTTGGCTGTGCTGAGTCTGTTATTGCTCTCTGGTTGTGAGGAGTGGGGGCTACTTTCTAGCTGTGGTGGTTCCTCTTGCTGCAGAGCACAGTCTCTAGGGCACTGGCTTCAGTAGTTGTGGCTTGGGGGCTCAGTAATTGTGGCACATGGGCTTAGTTGCCCCACAGGATGTGAGATCTTCCCGAACCAGGGATTGAACCGGTGTCTCTTGTGATGCAAAGTGGATGCTTAACTACTAGACCGCCAAAGAGGCCCACATCCTTTTCCTTGACTTTAAAATGAGAACGTCGAATAGGAACTGGAATAGTGAGTAGGCATTTCCTTATGTGCTGACCTCTTTTGCTTTAGCAAAGTCAGAAAGTGCTGGTGTGAGTGTCTTGCCTTTTCCATACCTATCGAGCTGATTTTTGAGTCATATTCCTGGTTTTCTGATGAAGTAGCCTGGTTGTAAAGTAGTCTCTTCATTGTTTTTAATATCACAACTACACAGGCACACTTTAAAGGCCGTAATTTCTCCTGGCCCTGAGAAGATCAAAGCCAGAGGAGGAGAATGCAAAGAAAGTATTTTCCTGTGCTGATGGATTGTACACTGAAAAGAAAGTCAAAGTAATCCATCTCCGTCAGCTTCTCTCTTTCCTCTGCTCTCACACACAGTTTGTTTACAAACTGTGCTGACCTACCGTGAAGAGCTTCTGTAAGAATCAGGAGCTACCAACCACCTGAGCTCCCTGGAGTCCAGGCCAGAAACTCAGTTTGCTTCTGTGCATTCCAACTCGAGCAGACTGTGTCTGTTTTACGAGCGATGAGTTGTGATGGAGCTGCCGCTTTGATATGGTCCTCCGTGGCCCTTGTGTCAAACGGTAGCCTTGAACCCCACTCTGGGGAGGAGAAGGAGCAGGGAGGTCAACGCGTGGTGGCGTCCAGGGAAATGTGTCAGCTCATAAGTCTTCAGAACCTCCTGCCATAACACCAGCTGTAGCTTGCAAATGTCTGAACCTGGAGATTTTTCTGCCTCCTTGTTTTGTCCTTGTGTGAAAAACTGTAAGTGGATCTATTGCTGTTTGGCCTCAAAGGCAACCCATTTAACAAGTCAGCCCTGGGCTTGCAGGTATTTGAGAAGCAATACACCACATCCCCAGCTCGTGGTACTTCGTCTTCCGGGAGCTCAGGCTGGCCTGTTTTCAGCCTCACTTGCCCTGCCTCTGGCATCGGGTGTACCACCGCCCTGTCCCCATTAGAGTGTCATTAGTGCCCTTAATGAAAATCCGGTTTTACACACTGAAAAGTGATCTGAAGCAGTCTCGAGGAAACGCTATAAAACCCGCCCCTGCTGTTAGCAGGAGCCTTTGCACACCTGCAGTTTTGACAGGTCTCTTAAAAAACCCTCTCCCCCTGGGTGGAAGGAGGGGCCACAAGTATAATAAACAGTGCAAACAGCTTCATTCCGGGGCTGGGAAAGCCCTCCCCTGCCCCACGTGCCCCATGATGAAGAAGTGAAACATTAAGTTTTTGTCTGAGGAAACTGGTCATTAACAGGAACAGGGATCATTTGCCAAACCCACCAGGCTTAAACAATCCTCTGTGGCGTTTTCTTCAGGCAGAAGTAAAGAGGTACCAGTCATTCATTTAAAATAATCATCTGTTTTGTAAAAAACTCAAGTATAAACTCCAGTGTTAGGGACTCTCTTTTTTATACTATATGATACTGTGGAAAAAACACAGTCAGTTGTCTTAATTCAAAGACACTATAGAATTGCTGTGTGGAATTAGAAAGTTGAAAGGAAAAAAGGTTATTTCGTTGAGAGAGATACACTCCTACACTGAAACACGGAAAGAAGGGGGAGACGGTCTTTGAATATTCATATACAAATAAGAACAATGCCGAGTTAGGCAATTCCTTCAGCAGGGACTCAGCAAAGGCACTTAAAACCCTGGCTGTGAGGATGGAGAGGAAGCAGGTCTGTGTCTCTGTGACCGAGACACAGGACCACCACACTGGCAGGAAGAGGACTGTTCCTTCATACTGTAGCTCCAGAGCAGAATCGAAATTTCAGCTCAGGGGCTTGCTGGATTGCTCAATAACTTTTTATTTTATAGATATATAGATGTGTGTGCATTTCAACAGTACATAAGCTCATGTATTAGGTATATACATTTTATATATATATATATATATATATATATAGTTGATTTTAGTCACTAGTTGTGGCAGACTCTTTGTGACCCCATGGACTATAGTCTGCCAGGCTTCTCAGTCCATGGAACTTCCCAGGCAAGAATACAGGAGTGGGTTGCCATTTCCTTCTCCATGGGGTCTTCCTGACCCAGGGAGCAAACCCACATTTCCTGCATTGACAGGCAACACTGAGTCACCTGGAAAGCCCTAATATATATATATATATATACACACACACATATACTCATTTACTTTTGAAAGGCATTTGAATATGGAAATAACCACAGCTTCAGAGCTGTATGGAGTGTTGAAAGTGAAAGTCACTCAGCCGTGTCCGACTCTCTGCAATCCCATGGACTCTACACTCCATGGAACTCTCTAGGCCAGAATAGTAGGGTGGTTAGCCTTTCCCTCCTCCAGGGGATCTTCCCAATCCAGGGATTGAACCCAGGTCTCCTGCATTGCAGGTGGATTCTTTACCAGCTGAACCACAAGGGAAGCCCAAGAATACTGGAGTGGGTAGCCTATCCCTTCTCCAGCGGATCTTCCCAACCCAGGAAGCAAACCAGGGTCTCCTGCATTGCAGGCGGATTCTTTACCAACTGAGTGATCAGGGAAGCCCAGTGAGTGTTGAAAAAGTGTTTAAAGTTAAGCAAAACTATAGAAAATACCTGTATTTTCTATGGCTCACAGTAATAGAGCCATAGGTATCCCTTGAAGAAAGAAAACCAGATAAATCACAAAGGAAACTTGGTTTTTCCACCCTTCATGAAGTAGCATTTTTGTTTCTAAGATTTTTTTTGTTTACATAGACCATTTCTTAAATCTTTATTGAGTTTGTTACAGTAATGCTTCTGTTTTATGTTTTGGATTTTTTGGCCCTGAGGCATGTGGGTAAACTTAGGTCCCTAACCAGCGATCGAACCTGTGACTCCTGCATTAGAAAGCTGAGTCTTCACCCCTGGACCACCAGGGAAGTCCTGAAGTGGTATTTTGAACTCCCTATTTGAAGACCCCTTCTGAGTACACATTTATCCAGTCAATACCTGGCTGCATATTTCTATTGACATGGAACTCATTACACCTCAAATCATCAGATTCTATTTCTCAGTAACTCTTATTTTAAAATAGGTTCATCTTATGTTCTCCCTGAATAAGCCTACCTCTCATTTTCACCCTTTCAACCCAGATTCATAGCTGTTAACAATCCTGAATGACTATCAGCTTTCTTTCACTGACAACACTTCACATATTTGAAGTGATAGGAGAAGCATTTTCCTCCCCTTGTAGGGAGTCATGACAGCTCATAAAACTGTGGAATGAGTAATGGCACACTCTCTCTCTCAGCTCCCTGTCCATGTGTAAACACCTCTAGAGGTTTCTGGGGAGGTCCCTCCCTCTCTGTTCTTGATATTGGAACTTGATGGGTATGAGGAAGGGATCCTATTTGAACTGATGAGCAAAGGTCAGCTCTGCATATTCCTTTCTGAGGCGGTCATTCTAAGGTCTAGATTTTAAGAAAAATGCTAGGAACTTGGACTATGACTACCAGAAGGACCATCTCTATAATCTGCAGGGCTCCCTTTTAAGAAAATGATTCATAATTTGAAAGTGTTGATGGCACAGCAGCAAGACCTTGTGCAGTTTCCATGCCCTAGAAGCTGGCTCTGGCTGCTCATTAAAGTGATTCTTTTTAATATAATTTTATAAGTTGTAAAGTTAATATTTCTATTTTCATTGGTCTTATATCCTTGTATTTTTCTTAACTGGCTAAAGATTCAAGTTTAGTAGAGAGAGGTGTGGTTTGTAAAATCCCTTGTAATCATAATAGAAGGCAGGGATTATCTCTCTAGAATCTACTTTTATGCAGGTTAAGAAAGTTTTGACAACTAAATGGAATATAATAAGCCTTTAAATGGTTATTAATGCTCTGTGACATGTAGAAAAATTTAGCATGTAATGAGAGGAAAGCAAAATACACCATTAAGTATAAAGTTATTTATATTATTTAGAAACTCTGCAGACAGATGTTCAACCAATAATGCTAACAGTTGATATATCTGCGTGGCAGAACTATGGAGGATTCCTTTCATAAATGTCTTTTAATGTTCTACAATTAATAATTAAACCTGAAACCACAAGAAAGTTAAACATATAATCTGAAATTCTCAAAGCAAAGAAAGAAAATGTCTCAGGATTAAGTAAACCATTACTCATCTGGATGAAAGTGTCAGTTGGGCAGGATGAATTGTAAAAGATGCATCCATTAACATATTGTGGTGAAATCTCAGAACAATGAAATGAGAAAAAAGATGATGGCTTCTAGTGTTTGGAAATTGGAACAGATTTGTGCAGGGAAAAGGTGGAGAAATAAGAAGATATAGGTTGCTATATCTCACAGTTCTATTATGAAAATGTGAAAATAAAGACGTGTCGATTCAGAAATCTTATCACAATTAGGCTTTCTCTAAAATATGCAGTACTGGTAGAGTCATTGAAGAATAGTCAGAGAATGAGACTGACAGGAAAAAAACTCAGTCTGACTTAAAATTGGGCATATTACTTAATCTCTCATACCTCAATTTTCTCAGCTGTAAAATAGAGGTAGGATTCCCCCCCATATTTTTCCTTGAGAATTAACTATATTAATGTAGATTAAGTAGATAAGAGAATGCCTAACATATAGTGAGCAATAAAAAATAATTATTATCACATAGGTGTTAATATGGATAGAAGGATATAGAGTTGAAAGCTTTTATCTCACAGGGAGAATGTGGAGATGGACTACCTCTAGGCATTTAAAAATTATCAGTTATATTTGACTAGGATAACATATCATGATGACACTGGATTTATTCCAGAAATTCAAGTTTTGCCTAACACTTAAAAATTCAACCAAGGCTATTCATCACAGCAACAGAAAGATTGAATAATTATCTCATTGTATAAAAAGTATTAGATAAAAATTTAATATCTGTTCATGATTGAAAAGAAACCATTAACAAACTAGTAATAGAAAGGAACCTTCCTCTCCAGTGTTACTGAGATATAGCTGACATATAACATTGTGTGGTTTGAAAGTGTACCTGATGATTAAATACGCATATATATTGTGAAATGATTGCCACAAGAAGATTAGCTAACACAGTAGCTCACGTAGTTACCACTGTGTGTGTGTGTGTGTGTGTAGTATTGTTAATTATAAGGCTTCCCTGGTGGCTACTCACCGTAACACACACTAGATTCCCAGAGCTTATTCATTTTATGATTTAAAGTTTTGTACTCTTTGACCAAAATCTTCCCATTTCCCCTGCCCTCCAAATTGTCATAATCACCAGACTGTTCTGTTTCTGTGAGCTCAACATTTAGATCCCACATATAACTGAGATTGCAGTATTTGATCTTCTCTGCCTGGTTTATTTCACTTAGCCTAATGCGCTCAGTGTTCATCCCTGTTGCCACAAACAATAAGATTTAGAAGGGACCTTGAACATCTAATAATGAATGGTATTTAACAAAACCTACAATAGGTGGCATACTTGACAATGAAATTATCAGTTGTACTCTTAAAAACGGAAACAGAACAAGGGAGCAGCCATGGACTAAAGGTCCTAGCCCACGCAATCAGACCAGAAGCACAAGTAAACTGTACAAGAATTAAAAAGGAAGGAAAAATGTATTGCTTGTAACTAACATAATTTTGTACATAGAAATACCAAAAGACTGACATGCTAGTTTAAAAGAATGGATCTAACAAACTCACTGAATAAAAGGTAAGTATAATAATCAAATTTGCTTTTGGATATCAGCAATAAATAACTGGAAAATTATATTACAATAAAATAGCATTAAAATACCTTCAAAACCAACAAGTGCTTTCAAGTATACCTAAGAGTAGGTATGGAAAACCTTTATACTGAAAAGTTTAAAATATTATTAATAAAAATTTTGAGACAAAAATAGACCATTTTCATAGAATAGAAGCCTCAATATTTTAAAATGATCACTTTCTCTTTAAAATACAGTCTGATTTTAAGCAAAATTTCGTTGGAGTTTTATGTGCAAGTTGATAAGCTGATTATAAAAAATGTTATGGAAACACAAAGGAATTGGATGAGCCACCTGATTTTGAACAACGAATTAGAGGACTTGTACTATTAGATACCAAGGCCAAATATAAAACTATAGTGATTAACATGTAGTGGTATGAGTACCAGGTAAATCAATCAATCAAATAAACGACTGAAATAGAATAGAGACCAGAAGTTGACCAATGTATACATTGTCACCTGACTCATGTAAAACATAACACTATAGTATAGGAGAGAAAGGATGGTGTTTTTAATATGGGATGTGTCTTTTATATATTCATATGGAAAATAAATATGTCTTAATTCCTTTCTCACACCATACATAAAACAATTCCCTGAAGTTTAAAAATCTATGTGAAAGGTAAAAGACAACTTTTAGGAAAAAGTAATGAGAGAACATTTCTGTAAAACTGTAGTAAGCAACAGTTCTGGTAAGGGAGGGGAAAAGTAATGCTTATGAAACGTGCTCAGAGCCTTCCCTTGTTCATAGCAAAAGCCTGTTCTCCAGAAGAAAGGCTTTGCCAGAGCCTTATCTCAGCTGGGGAAGAGTGTAATCTGCAGTCCTCAGCTCTCCTGTCTCACCTGGGACGATTAGCGGGGGGTGGTGGGAATACAGAGTCAACACGGACAAGGGCTTCAATGAGATAGATTGGGAATACTGCAGCTAAGGGGAGGAAAAAGGTTATACCACCATAAAGACACCTGTGAAGGTCACATTTCTGAGACACAGGTCCACAAAAAAGCCCGAGATTCAACTGTAAAATTGTAGAATGCCAGGTTACAGTATACCAGGGTAGTTTAGTTATTTTAAATTCCAAGTTTGATACATTTAAATCTCCATGATATCAGAATCTTCTTATCATGACTGCTTTGTCTCTTTAAAGTGTGTTTTCTCTTGCTTTTTTGCAAGCCTTCTAATTTTTGACGCAAGTGAGAAATTTTGTATTATCACTTTAGCTCCTATTGGAGCTAAAGTAAACAGGACATTAGTGAGAGGATGTATGTTAATCTGGCTAGAAGTATGCCTTTGTATATCACTTGTAGTTATAGGTGCCAGAGTTTTCACATTCCTCTGGAGTCCTTGTTTTTTAATCTTCTCTTGAGACTTCCTAATTACTCCTCCCAGAGAGTCTGTGTCTTGAAGTTTTTCCAGTTGTAACCCACAGTTACACTTGAAGCCCTGTTGATGTGGTGTGGGGGTGAGTGGGAGGGCATTCTATGTCCATTGACAGATGAATGGATAAAGAAACTGCAGTACATATATACCATGGAATAGTACTCAGTCATGAAAAGGAAAACATTTGACTCAGTTCTAATGAGGTGGACGAGCCTACAGCCTATTATATAGAGTGAAGTAAGTCAGAACGAGAAAGACAAATCTCATGTATTAACGCATATATATGAAGTCTAGAAAGGTGGTGCTGCAGAAGCTGTCTGCAGGGCAACAACGGAGATTCTGATAGAGAGAACAGATTTGTGGACAAAGGGGAGGAAGGACAGAGAGGGATGAATTGAAAGAGTAACACTGAAACACATTACCATATGCAAACAAGTGGGAACTTGCTGTATGATGCAGGGAGCTCAAACATGGTGCTCTGTGACAACCTAGAGGAATGGGATGAGGTGGGAGGTGGGAGGGAGATTCAAGGAGGGTACATATGTATACCTATGGCTGATTCATGCTGATGTATGGCAGAAATGACAGAATATTGTAAAGCAATGATAAACATTCTAAGGGGGAGAGAAGACATTACGTGAGAAGGGATGACTGATAGAAACAGACAGATGAAAACTCTAAAAAATAATCTAAAGGAAATGCTAGAAATCAGGAACACTGTAACAGAAATGAAGAATGACTTTGGTGTACCGATCAGTAAATTCAATATGTCTGAGGATAGGATTGGTGAGCTTGAAGGTAGTTCAACAGAAACTACCCAAACTAAAAAAAAAAAAAGAACAAACATGCGAGAATTAGGGGACAATTTCAAATGTGGTTCAGTTCAGTTCAGTCGCTCAGTTGTCTCTTTGTGACCTCATGAACCACAGCACGCCGGCCTCCCTGTCTATCACCAAGTCCCAGAATCCACCCAAACCCATGTCCATTGTGTCAGTGATGCCATCCAACCATCTCATCCTCTGTCGTCCCCTTCTCCTCCTGCCCCCAATCCCTCCCAGCATCATGGTCTTTTCAAATGAGTCAGCTCTCTGCATCAGGTGGCCAAAGTATTGGAGTTTCAGCTTCAACATCAGTCCCTCCAATGAACACCCAGGACTGATCTCCCTTAGGATGTAGCATCCACATAATTGGAATACCAGAAGGAAAAGAAAGAAAATGGAGCAGAAAAAATATTTGATTTCATAATGGTCAAGAACTGTCCAAAATTAATAACAGACCCCAAACCACATAGCAAGGAAACTCAGAGAACGCCAAGTAGAAAAATACCAAACATATACATCTCAAGCCTAAGTATATCGTATTTAAACTGCAGAAAACTAAAAACAAAGAGAAAATTTTGAAGTCATAAGGAAAATAAGAATCACCTTAACTATAGAAGAAAAAGAATAAGGGAAACATCAGACTTGTCATCAGAGATCAGGCAAGCAAGAAGAGAGGGGAGTGAATTATTTAAAATGTTGAAAGAAAAATCAAACTCTGATTTAGAATTCTGTACCAGTTAAATTTTGCTTAAAAAAGACAATTAAGGACAAGTAGATCTTTTTCAAACAAACCAAAATTGAGATTAATCACCTTCCCTAGAAAGAATGTTAAAGGAAGTTCTTTAGTCAGAGGGAAAAGTATAAATGATACATAGCCAAATGAGTCGTCTCAAGAGAAGTAAAAATATTTTGAACTAAATACAAATCCAACTTATCAAGGTCTTTAGGATGCAAAAAAAGTAGTGCTAAGAGGGAAACATTAAAAGAACTGTACATAGGAGAGAAAAAGGTGGCGGAGGAGGAGGTGGATGTGGAGTACAGCTCTCTCCACAGATACATCAGGAATACACCTTTAGACACAGAAGTGCACTCAGAACACCAGCTGAGAGCAGGTAGGAGGACCTATCCAGCAGAAAAGAATATATAGAACCATGCAAAACTTCATAGGATGAAGGAACTGGGTGGGGGGGCGGGGAACAGAAGTGTTAGAAGGACTGGACCTGCTCTTGGTGGGCGGGGGAACTAAGGCAGGGGTCTGATTCCCACATCAGGGCAATTGTCTGAGTCAGAGGAGAAACATTTAAGGCTGAGAGTGAAACAGCTGATCTGTGGCAGCCTAAACAGAAGGAGAATCATACAGTCCTTGCCACAGCCATACACACCCTGGACAGGGACGAAGGTCCCCTAGAAGGTGCAGCGGCTGGGAGCTGGAGTTTAGGGATTGTGGAGCAATCCCAGGGCGAGGGCTGCTGTTGACTGTGGAGAGACAGATCGAAAGCATTGACTCCAAGACCCTAGACTGCCAGAGAACTAACCCTAGGGAGTATCAAATAGTGAGAACTCACACAAAGGAACCCACTTGAATACAGACCTGGCATCACTCAACCACTAGTAGCACCCTGTGCAGGACAAACAAAACAAAAATATAAACCCAATCATCAGCATGCAGGATTACCACGACACTCAGGCTTGCCCATCAAGGGAAAAACAACGAAACAAACAAAAACTCAGCACAATTATCACCCTATACGCAGCATACACAATCACTGGACCAACCTTAGGAGAACAGAAACCAAAAGGAAGGAAGAATTCAACCTTGAAGCCTGTGAAAAGGAGACCTCAAACACAGTAAGTTAAAAAAAAAAAAAATAATGAAAAGGCAGAGAAATACTACACAAACGAAGGAACAAGCTAGAAACACAGAATCCCAAATTAAAGAGAGGAAACAGGTAAACTACCTGAAAAAGAATTCAGAATGATGATAGTAAAGATGATCAAAAATCTTGAAAACAGAATGGAGAAAATGCAAGAATCAATTAACAAAGACCTAGAATTAAAGAATAAACAAAGAGAGATGAACAACACAATTACTGAAATTAAAAATGTTCTAGAAGGAATCAATAGCAGAATATTTGAATCAGAAGGATGAATCAGTGAGCTGGAAGATAAAATGGTGGAAATAACTTCTGAAGGACAGAATAAAGTAAAATGAATTAAAAGAACTGAGGATAGTCTCAGAGACCTCTGGAACAATATCAAACACACCAACATTCAAATCACAGGGCTCCCAGAAGAAGAAGAGAAAAAGAAAGGATATTAGAAAATTTTTAGAGATTATAGTTGAAAATTTCCCCGACAAGGAAAAGGAAATAGTCAATCAAGTTCAAGAGACGCAAAGAGTCCCATGCAGGATAAACCAAGGAGAAACATACCAAGACACATACTAATGAAACTAACAAATACTAAACACAAATGAAGAATATTAAAAGCAGCAAGGGAAAAGCAACAAGTAGCATACAAGGGAAACTCTATATGTTTAACAGCTGATCTTTCAGCAGAAACTCAGCAGGCCAGAAGGGAATGGCAGGATATATTTAATGTATTGAAAGGGAAAAATCTACAGCCAAGATTACTGTAAACAGCAATGATCTCATTTAAAATTTATGGAGAAATAAAAAGCTTTTCAGACAAGCAAAAGTTTAAGAGAATTCAGTACCACCACACCAGCTTTACAACAAGTGTCAAAGGGACTTAAATAGTCAAGAAATACAAGGGAAGAAAAAGATCTACAAAATCAACCCCAAACAACTAAGAAAATGGCAATAGGAACATATATATGCATAATTGCTTTAAATGTCAATGGAGTAAATGCTCCAACCAAAAGACACAGGCTGGCTGAATGAATACAAAAACAAGACCCATATATATGCTGTCTGCAAGACACCAATGTCAGACTTAAAGACACATATAGACTGAAAGTGAGAGGATGGAAAAATGTATTCCATCAAATGGGAAGCAAAAGAAAGCTGGAATAGCAATCCTCATATCAGACAAAATAGACCTTAAAATAGAGAAGATTACAAGAGATAAGGAAGGACACTACATAACGATCAAGGGATCAATCCAAGAGGAAGACATGACAATTGTAATTATCTATGCACCCAAAATAGGAGCCCCTCAATACATAAGACAAACACTAACGGACATAAAAGAAAAATTTGACAGTAACACAATAATAGTAGGAGACTTTAACACCCCACTCACACCCATGGACAGATCATCAAATAGAAAATTAATAAGGAAACACAAGTCTTAAATGATGCATTAGATGAGATGGATCTCATTGATATCTTCAGGACATTCCATCCAAACGCAGAAGAATACACCTTCTTCTCAAGTGCACATGGAACATTCTCCAGGATAGACCACACCTTGGGTCACAAATCAAACCTCAGTAAATTTAAGAAAATTGAAATAGTATCAGGCATCTTCTCTGACTACAATGCTATGAGACTAGATATCAATTACCAAAAAAAAACACTGTATAAAACACAAACACATTGATATTAAGCAATATGTTTCTAAATAACCAACAGGTTACTTAAGAAATCAAATGGGAAATCCAAAAATTTCTGGAAAAAAATGACAATGAAAATCTGACAACTCAAAACCTATGGGATGCAGCAAAAGCAGTTCTCAGAAGGAAGTTTATAGCAATACAATCCTATCTCAAGAAAGAAGAAAAACATTGAATAGACAACCTTGCTGCTGCTAAGTCACCTCTGTCGTGTCCGACTCTGTGTGACCCCATAGACGACCTTACTTTACACCTAAAACAACTGGAAAAAGAACAACAACAACAAATCCCACAATTAGCAGAAGGAAAGAAATCATAAAAATCATAAATGAAAAAGAAATGAAAGAAACAACAGTAAATATTAATAAAGCTAAAAGCTGGTTCTTTGAGAAGATAAACAAAACTGACAAAACTTCAGCCAGACTCATCAAGAAAAAAAGAAGAATCAAATCACACAAAATTCTAAATGAAAAAGGAGAGGTTACAACAGACAATGCAGAAATACAATGGATTATAAAAGACTGTTATGAAAACTATATTGAAATACAATGGATAACCTGGAAGAAATGGACAGATTCTTAGAAAAAATTCAATCTTTGAAGAATGAACCAGGAAGAACTGGAAATTATGAACAACCCAATTACAAGCACTGAAATTGAAGCTGTCATCATAAATCTCCCAAAAAAACAAAAGGTTAGGACCAAATGGCTTCACAGGAGAATTCTATCAAACATTTAGAGTAGAGCTTATGCCTATCCTTCTAAAAGTCTTTCAAAAAATTGCAGAGTAAGGAACACTTCCAAACTCATTCTATGAGGCCGCCGTCACCCTGATACCAAAACCAGACGAAGACACACAGAAAAGAAAACTACAGGCCAGTATCACTGAGGAACATAGATGCAAAAATACTCAACAAAATTTTAGCAAGCAGAATTCAGCAACACATCAAATAGCTCATGCACCATGATCAAGTTGGGTTTATTACAGGGATGCAAGGATTCTTCAAAATATGCAAATCAATCAGTGTGATGTACTTCCATGAAATTAAAAGATGCTTACTCCTTGGAAGGAAAGTTATGACCAACCTAGATAGCATATTAAAAAGCAGAGTCATTACTTTACCAACCAAGGTTCATCTAGTCAAGGCTATGGTTTTGCCAGTGGTCATGTATGGATGTGAGAGTTGGACTGTGAAGAAAGCTGAGTGCCAAAGAATTGATTTTTGAACTGTGGTGCTGGAGAAGACTCTTGAGAGTCCCTTGGACTGCAAGGAGATCCATCCAGTCCATTCTAAAGGAGATTAATCCTGGGTGTTCATTGGAAGGACTGATGCTGAAGCTGAAACTCCAGTACTTTGGCCACCTCATGCGATGAGTTGACTCACTGGAAAAGACTCTGATAATCTCAATAGATGCAGGTAAAGCCTTTGACAAAATTCAGCACCTATTTATGATTAAAGCACTTCCAAAAATGGGCATGGAAGGAACCTATCTCAATATAGTAAAAGCAATATATGATAAGCCAACAGCAAACATTATTCTCAATGGTGAAAAACTGAAAGCATTGCCCCTAAGGTCAGGAATAAGACAAGGGTGTCCACTTTCACGACTATTATTCAACATAGTTCTGGAAGTCCTAGCTACAGCAATCAGAGAAGAAAGAGAAATAAAAAGAATCCAGATCAGAAAAGAAGTAAAGCTCTCACTGTTTGCAGATGACATGATACTGTACATAGAAAACCTACATAAAGGTATTATCAGAAAATTACTAGAGCTAATCAGTGAATTTAGCAATGTTGCAGGACACAAAATCAATACACAGAAATCACTAACAATGAAAAAATCAGAAAGGCAAATTAAGGAATCAATCTCATTCACCATTGCAACAAAAAGAATTAAATATTTAGGAATAAACTTACCTAAGGAGACAAACTGTGCACAGAAAATTGTAAGACACTGATGAAAGAAATCAAAGATGATGTAAACAGATGGAGAGATATTCCGTGTTCCTGGGGAGGAAGAATCAGTATTGTGAAAATGCCTATACTACCAAACTCTATCTACAGATTCAACGTGATCCTTATCAAATTGCCAATGGCATTTTTCACAGAACTAGAACAAAAAATTTCACAATTCATATGGAAACACAAAAGGCCCCAAATAGCCAAAGCAGTCTTGAGAAAGAAGAATGGACTTCGAGGAATTAACCTTCTTGACTTCAGATTGTAGTACAAAACTACAGTCATCAAGACAGTATGGCACTGGCACAAAAACAAAAATATAGACCAATTGAGCAAAATAGAAAGCCCAGAAATAAACCCATGCACCTATGGGTATTTTATTTTTCACAAAGTAAGCAAGAATATACAGTGGGATAAAGACAGTCTCTTCAATGAATCGTGCTGGGAAAATTGGGCAGCTACACATAAAATGATGAAACTAGAATACTTCCTATCACCATACACAAAGATAAAATCAAAATTGATTAAAGACCTAAATGTAAGACCAGAAACTATAAAACTTAGAGGAAAACATAGCCAGAACAGTCAATGATGTAAATCAAAGCAAGATCCTCTATGACCCACCTCCTAGAGTAATGCAAATAAAAGCAAAAATAAACAAATGGGACTTGATTAAACTCAAAAGCTTTTGCACAGCAAAGGAGACTATAAACAAGGTGAAAAGACAACCCTCAGAATGGGAGAAAATACTAGCAAATGAAACAAGTGACAAAGGATTAATTTCCAAAATATATAAACAGCTCATACAACTCAATACCAGAAAAACAAGCAACCCAATCAAAAAGTGGGGAAAAGACCTAAAGAGACATTTCTCCAAAGAAGACATACAGATGGCTAACAAACACATGAAAAGATGCTCAGCATTGCTAATTATTAGAGAAATGAACATCAAAACTACAATGAGATATTACCTCACACCAGTCAGAATGGCCATCATCAAAAAGTCTACAAACAATAAATGCTGGAGAGGGTGTGGAGAAAAAGTAATGCTCTTGCACTGTTGGTGGGAATGTAAATTGATACAGCCACTATGGAATATGGTATGGAGATTCATTAAACAACTAGGAATAAAACCACCATATGACCCAGCAATCCTATTCCTAGGCATATACCCTGAGGAAACCAAAATTGAAAAAGCACATGTATCCCTTTGTTCATTACAGCACTATGAACATGCTAGAACATAAAATCAACCTAGATGTACATCAAAAGATGAATGGAAAAAGAAGTTGTGATATGTGTACACAATGGAATATTACTCAGCCATAAAAAGGAACACATTTGAGTCAGTTCTAATGAAGTGGATGAACCGAAAACCTATTATAAAGACTGAAGCAAGTCAGAAAGAGAAAGATAAATATCATATTCTAACACATATATATGGAATCTAGAAAAATGGTTCTGAAGAATTTATTAACAGTATAGCAATGGAGAAACAGACATAGAGAATAGATTTATGGACATGGGGAGAGGGGGAGGAGAGGGTGAGATGTACAGAAAGAATAACATGGAAACTTAATGACCGTATGTAAACTAGATCAGTTCAGTTCAGTTCAGTCACTCAGTCGTGTCCGACTCTCCGTGACCCCATGAATCACAGCACGCCAGGCCTCCCTGTCCATCACCAACTCCCGGAGTTCACTCAAACTCATGTCCATCCAGTTGGTGATGCCATCTCATTCTCTGTCATCCCCTTCTCTTCCTGCCCCCAATTCCTCCCAGCATCAGAGTCTTTTCCAGTGAGTCAACTCGTCGCATGAGGTGGCCAAAGTATTGCAGTTTCAGCTTCAGCATCTGTCCTTCCAAAGAACACCCAGGACTGATCTCCTTTAGAATGGACTGGTTGGATCTCCTTGCAGTCCAAGAGACTCTCAAGAGTCTTCTCCAACACCACAGTTTAAAAGCATCAATTCTCTGGCGATCAGCTTTCTTCACAGTCCAACTCTCACATCCATACATAACCACGGGAAAAACCATAGCCTTGACTAGACGGACCTTTGTTGGCAAAGTAATGTCTCTGCTTTTTAATATGCTGTCTAGGTTGGTCATAACTTTCCTTCCAGGGAGTAAGTGTCTTTTAATTTCATGGCTGCAATCAGCATCTGCAGTGATTTTGGAGCCCAAAAAAATAAAGTCTGACACTGTTTCCACTGTTTCCCCATCTATTTCCCATGAAGTGATGGGACCAGATGCCATGATCTTCGTTTTCTGAATGTTGAGCTTCAAACCAACTTTTTCACTCTCCTCTTTCAATTTCATCAAGAGGCTTTTGAGTTCCTCTTCACTTTCTGCCATAAGGGTGGTGTCATCTGCATATCTGATGTTATTGATATTTCTCCCAGCAATCTTGATTCCAACTTGTGCTTCTTCCAGCCCAGCGTTCCTCATGATGTACTCTGTATATAAGTTAAATAAGCAGGGTGACAATGGCTAATTCATGTTGAGGTTTGACAGAAGACAATAAAATTCTGTAAAGCAATCATTCTTCAATTCAAAAATAAATTTTTAAAAATCATTTTAATCAAAGAAATGAGAAAACATAGAAACAAGGGAAAACAGTGAAAGGAGAGCAATTAATAATTGTTTAGTCATTAAGCAAAGTCAAGGACCTTTAGCTCACCCTCAAGGGCTACAGATAATATTGAGCCATGTCTTGTAAGCTGTGTTATACAGACTGAAACCCTACCAGGTTAAAGAAGTTAACTACATGATGACCAGACTGTGGACATGACATAAACGGCCACAATTCCAACTGGCCTCAAGGAATTGGACTGACCCTGGAGCTGAAGACTGTGTACATGTGTTCTCGGTCATTTCAGTCTTGTCTGACTCTCTGCAACCCTATGGACTGTAGCCTTCCAGGCTCCTCTGTCCATGGAATTCTCCGGACAGGAATACTCGAGTGGGTTGCCGTGCCATCTTCCAGGGGATCTTCCCAACCCAGGGATCGTACTGGCATCTTTTATGTCTCCTGCATTGGTAGGATGGTTCTTTACCACTAATGCCACCTGAGAAGGCCCCAGAACTGAAAATTAACTGTACTTAATCAAGATAATGTTGGTCAGATCACCACATGACCAATTTTAAGATGACTATCAGAGCTGACTGTGCTGTTTCTACATGTAGCCCCCAAGCTTGTGTCAATGAAAGCTCTTGCTTACTGATTGTCAGTGAAGAGAAGTCGACTTTTGGACAGGAGTCCACCCTGAACCACCCACTCACCCACCCCACCCCCAGTTGCCAGCAGGCATCGGAAATAAAGCAAGCTTTCTTTTTCACCAAATAAAGAAAGAATTGTATATAAGCACTGTACCCTAGTACAGAGGTATGTTTTAGCAATTCAGATATAACTACTTATATATGTGTACTGGAATTGGAAAATTAAGTAAATGGATGGCCAATAGTGAAGCCAGGATTTTCACTGTTGGATTCGGCAGTACTGATAAGCAAGGGGAGAGGTCTAGAATGAAACATGTGGAACTGTGCTAAAGTTGGAGACACTGGTTAAACTGCTGAGCTTACTATAAATACAGATGCTTCACATAGAAATACTTACAGATATTTATATGTACACAGGTTAGTATACACACATTTCAGGCTCTGTCACCTGAGTGGACTCCTGTACCCAAAACACAGTTTATTTTGTATTTTGTAGTTCCATAAAGTAAGAAAGTGTGAAATTTTTTTTTCTTTTTGAGAAAACATGGTGATGACACAAGAGCTAACTGAGAGAACTCCTAATGACCGAAGTTGTAATGAGTTGAACATGTAATACATAACCCTGTGTTGTATTATAATCCAAAATATAAAATAAATATGCATGAGTCTATTTTGATATAAATTAATAGTTTAACAAATAAATAAATTGAGAATAGATACATTTGTGCAAAAAATTACAATTTAATAGGCTTCAGCAATATGTGAATCGTGAACTTCCAGATGTTCAAGCAGGTTTTAGAAAAGGCAGAGGCACCAGAGATCAAATTGCCAACATCCGCTGGATCATGGAGAAAGCAAGAGAGTTCCAGAAAAACATCTATTTCTACTTCATTGACTATGCCAAAGCCTTTGACTGTGTGGATCACAATAAACTGTGGAACATTCTGAAAGAGATGGGAATCCCAGACCACCTGACCTGCCTCTTGAGAAACCTGTATGCAGGTCAGGAAACAACAGTTAGAACTGGACATGGAACAACAGACTGGTTCCAAATAGGAAAAGGCGTACGTCAAGGTTGTATATTGTCACCCTGCTTATTTAACTTATATGCAAAGTACATCATGAGGAACGCAGGGCTGGAAGAAGCACAAGCTGGAATCAAGATTGCTGGGAGAAATATCAATAACCTCAGATATGCAGATGACACCACCCTTATGGCAGAAAGTGAAGAGGAACTCAAAGGCCTCTTGATGAAAGTGAAAGAGGAGAGTGAAAAGGTTGGCTTGAAGCTCAACATTCAGAAAACGAAGATCATGGCATCTGGTCCCATCACTTCATGGGAAATAGATGGGGAAACAGTGGAAACAGTGTCAGACTTTATATTTTTGGGCTCCAAAATCACTTCGGATGCTGATTGCAGCCATGAAATTAACTTTCCTTGGAAGGAAAGTTATGACCAGCCTAGATAGCATATTAAAAAGCAGAGACATTGCTTGGCCAACAAAGGTCCGTCTAGTCAAGGCAATGGTTTTTCCCGTGGTCATGTATGGATGTGAGAGTTGGACTGTGAGGAAAGCTGATCGCCGAAGAATTGATGGTTTTGAACTGTGGTGCTGGAGAAGACTCTTGAGAGTCCCTTGGACTGCAAGGAAATCCAACCAGTCCATTCTAAAAGAGATCAATCCTGAGTGTTCATTGGAAGGACTGATGCTAAAGCTGAAACTCCAATACTTTGGCCACCTCATGCGACGAGTTGACTCACTCTAAAAGACTCTGATGCTAGGAGGGATTGAGGGTAGGAGGAGACGGGGACGGCAGAGAATGAGATGGCTGGATGGAATCACCGACTCGATGGACATGAGTTTGAGTGAACTCCGGGAGTTGGTGATGGACAGGGAGGCCTGGCGTGCTGTGGTTCATGGGGTCGCAAAGAGTCGGACACGACTGAGCGACTGAACTGAACTGAACTGAACTGATTTGCAATTTATTTATGTTGATACTTTAGGGAGGAGGAATATAACCACCCCACTCCAGTACTCTTGCCTGGAAAATCCCATGGACAGAGGAGCCTGGTAGGCTGCAGTCCATGGGGTCGCTAACAGTCGGACAAGACTGAGTGACTTCACTTTCAATTTTCACTTTCATGCATTGGAGAAGGAAATGGCAACCCACTCCAGTGTTCTTGCCTGGAGAATCCCAGGGACAGGGGAGCCTGGTGGGCTGTCATCTATGGGGTCACACAGAGTCGGACACGACTGAAGTGACTTAGTAGCAGCAGCAGCAGTCCTTAAATATGGGTTTTGCATAGAGACTGCTTTCCAGAGAGTATAGTTTAGTGACGAGGAATAAAGAGTAACTTTTCAGGGCACAAACACTGCCTCAGGTAAGTCGTCAGGGTTAACATCAGCAGCGGTAAGTCATGATGATAATATATACTTTTAACATGATGAGATAAGCATGACACTTGACCTCTGTGGCCTTCCTTCTCAAAACCCATAACCTCAGTCAATCCTGAGAAAAACATCACAGAAATTCCAACAAGAATACTACTCCCGAAAGCTTCAGCAATATTCCTCCAAATTGTCAAGGTCATCAAAAACAGGATCACTCTGACTGTCACAGTCAAAAGGAGCTTAAAGAGACACAACTACATGTAATTTGGTGTATTAGACGAGATTCTGGTACAGAAAAAGGACATTGGGTAAAAATTAAAGAGATCTGAATAAAGTATGGACTTTAAACATACTGTAAAATATTCATTACTTGTGACAAATGTCCCATTCCAGTATAAGATGTTCACAGTAGGGAAATCAGATGTAAAGTATATGAGAAACCTCTGTACTAGCTGTGCAGCACTTTTGTAAATCCAACACTGTTCTAAAATAAAAACGATAATAAACAGTGATAAAAGGGTAAAGATAGATTCAGGTGAGGAGAGAAAACGAGGGTAAAAAAACTGACAAGCCTTAATTATAGAACATATCTCTCTATTTTGGGTAGGAGATTGTTCTGATTTTGCTTGGTCTCACTCATACTAATATAAGATTTTAATAAGGGGAGACTGGATATATGGGAACTCTATAAATGTTTCTAGCATTACAATGTTTCTCTAAATGGAAAAAAAAATTTTTTTTTGGCCACATATTAGGGATCTTAGTTGCCTGACAAAGGATTGAACCTGTGCTCCCTGCAGTGGAAGAACAGAGTCCTAAGCACTGATTGTTGTTATTGTTTAGTTGCTAAGTCATGTCTGACTCTTTGTGACCCCATCAACTGCAGCATACCAATTCCCTGTCCTCACTATCTCCCAGAGTTTGTTCAAACACATGCCCATTGAGTCAGTGATGTTATCTAACCATCTCATCCTCTGTTGCCCCCTTCTCTTCTTGTCTTCAGTCTTTCCCAGCATCAGGGTCTTTTCCAATGAGTCAGCTCTTTGCATCAGGTGGCCAAAGTAATGGAGCTTCAGCTTCAGCATCAGTACTTCCAATGAATATTCAGGGTTAATATCCTTTAGGATTGACTGGTTTGATATCCTTGCAGTCCAAGGGACTCTCAAGAATTCTTCTCTAGCACCACAGTTTGAAAGCATCAATTCTTTGTAGCTCAGCCTTATTTAAGGTTCAACTCTCACATCCATACATGACTACTGGAAAACCAACCACTACTGGAAAACTAACCACTGGACCACCAGAGAATTCCCTGTGAAGCTATTTTAATATAGTTCATTAAAAATAAATAAATTGGAAAATAAACATGCCTTTTAAAAGGAGCACACATTTACACTGAAAAGTTTGGGGTTATTGTGTTAGGTTGTGGTTTAGGGGTCAGCTGGGGCAGTTTTGATTCAGCTGCTTTAGTCTGTTTGGAACCCTGGCTGTGAGACCCCATTTACCCTGGTGATACTCTTCTCCCGATATCAGGATTGCAAGAAGCCAACTAAACAAACATGTCTGAAGCCTTTGTTCATCTTACATCTGCCAATATCCTATCAATAAAATCAAGCCAGATAGCAAAGCCCAAAGTCAACAAATGCCAACCATGAGACCATGGCAAGAGTGTAGGTGTACAATCCTACCACAGGGGAGACAAAGAGAACCACAGTGATATGAACTGAACTGGCTGGATGGCATCACCGACTCGATGGACATGAGTTTGAGTGTACTCCGGGAGTTGGTGACGGACAGGGGGGCCTGGCGTGCTGTGATTCATGGGGTCGCGGAGAGTTGGACACGACTGAGCGACTGAACTGAACTGAACTGAACTGAAGTCGCTCAGTCATGTCCAACTCTTTGCGACCCCATGGATTGTAGCCCACCAGGCTCCTCCATCCATGGGATTTTCCAGGCAAGAGTACTGGAGCGGGTTGCCATTTCCTTCTCCAGGGAATCTTCCCAATCCAGGGATCGAACCCAGGTCTCCCATATTGCAGGCAGACCCTTTACCATCTGAGCCATCAGGAAAACTGGTGATACAGTTGACTACAAAATACATCAGACCAGAAATACCGATGCCAGTCTTCAACAAAAAGAACCAATCTGAAGGGTTAACATTATAAGATATCAAGATGTATTACAAAACATATCAAAATAGCCTCATGTTGGCATGAGGACAAATAAATATTCCACTTTGATATAAGGAAGAGTACAGAAACAGACTGGACTCTTTTATAGCAGAGGAAATATCAGAGGGCCTTGGTGCGAAGACTTACCACATAATGTTCATGATTACAGGTGGGTTATAGATCTAAATATAAACAGTAAATTAATAAGGCTTCCAGAAGATACCATATTCAAACATCTTTATAATTTTTGGTAAATAAAAGATTTATTAAATAAGACACCAGAAGCACAGAACATGAAGGTTGAGAGTTGTGAGAATGTGGTATCGTGGAGTCGCATTTGCATGTTTAAATACGATGACAAATTTTTAAAATAAAAATTTTAGTTGTATTGACTTATTTGTTCCAATTTTCTGTGTATAATATTTAAAAGTGTGAATCTTACTATCTGAGGTTCAGAGTATAAATATATGCTGTATGGCCATGAGTGTGGCATGTTAATTTGGCATAATTCTTAGTGAATTCAAGAAGGGTTTAATTCTGTCTTGAAAAATAAACTAATAAATGAAAAATTAGGGGAAGTTTCAGGTATATGATGTATGTTTAGTAAATGGTGGATAACTTTTAGTTGTTCAAGAATTAGCCTTTGCTGCTACCATGTAACAGAATTCTCAGCTAGAACGCCTACTGCTTTGAACCTATTTTGACATTTCCCATGTTCTGAGAAATGCTGATGTTAACAAATTTCTGTAATTTCTTCATTTCTTTAGATAATGCCGTTTTATTATTCCTTTAGAAACAACTTCCTATTTCACTTAAAAAACCACAATGAAATGTTTTATGAGTGTCATGAGGTCTCCATAGCAAAAGACTCACATTGCTAATGCTTCTTTGTTCAGAAGGAACCAGACTGCCAAATTTCAGAGAATTACAGTATTTGATTTCTAGATTAGCAAGGAATGAAACTGTTCTTTTATCCTCCTCCCTATTTGAACAACTCCAGCTTAGGAAGTTAAGTTTTGCTGTTATTATTGCTGATTTTGTGTTCATTCCCCATCTCACAAGAAGAACATGAATGTTAAAGAAAAGCAACAGAAGTTTATCTTATTATATTCCTCATCACCATTAGCAGCGCCATCTTCAAACTCGCTAAACATCTGATGTATCTCCTAGCACACTTTCCTAAACTAGGAAACTCTGATGAATTGTAGACATACTCACCATGGCAACCATGAAGGAGTAAAGACAGCATGACTGGTTAACAAATCATAGTCCTCCTTTTATCTGATTTTTCACTTGAAAACAGAAATTTTTATCTTTACAGCAGTCCAGACAAAACTTCTCTAGTTTGTCCCATGATTGAGATGCTTTGTCATAATGCAAGTTCTCAGTGAAGGTTATAGTCATCCACATAATGAAATCATAATATTTACTATGTGTTCACATGAGGTGCTAAGGTAGGGGATTAGTTACTTATTACTAAATAACAAAATGAACACAAACTTGGTGGCTTAAGACAACATACATTTATTATTTCAGAGTTTCTAAGGGTCAGAAGTCTGGATACTACCTAACTAAGGCTTCTGCTTCCAGGTTCCATAGGGTTGAAGTCAAAGTGTCAGCTCAATTGAGAAAAGATTGACCTCTAAGTTTACGCCTTTGTTGGCAGCATTCAGTTCCTCGCAAGCTGCCAGACTGAGCCTTAGTTTCTTGTTGACTGTGACCAGAAGTTACCTTCAGCTCCATGCTGTGTACTTGGTACTCTCCATATCAAAGCTTATCGCATGGCAGATTGCTTCTTCAAAGCCAACAAGGAAGAGAAAGTCTCCTACCAAGATGAGTTAAACACCTTATGAAATGAGATCACATTCAGGAAATGATACATTTAATACATTCCTTCACCTTTGCCATGCTCTAAGTTGGACAGTCTCTACAGTCCTATGCACCAAGGGAGAGGCTCACGCAAGGGTGCAAACAGTAGGCAAGGATCATGGAACCACTCTAGACACTGTCTACCAACTGAGTGATGCTCCAGCCTTCTCTTCTCTTTCCCTGGCAACCTGACCCTACAAGATGGCTCATAAAATGGAAGAAACAAAGGTGGATGCATAATAGATCTTCAGTTACCACTTGGAATAAAGTTGTCCTGAAGGGTCACCTCATCCACAGTGGATTTTGGCTAAGCAAGAAATTTGAGAACTTTTATAGTCTGACTTTAAAAAGAGAAGAAAACCTTAACCTGATCCATGAAGGAAAAGGAAAAAAAGAATGGTATGGGCTATTAAGATAAGTTTTTAGAAAAGAATAAAAAGATCAAATGTGTGAAGACAGACATGCACTGCATTAAAAGTAGTCAGTGTTCCATGGAGATTTCTGATGGAGGGGAAAATGAGTCTGACTGAATGCAGTGAGGAAGAATGAATATCAGTGTCAAATAGAAAAAAAACAAACCTTGATATAATAAAATTTCATATTAATAATATTAAATGATATAAAGAATCAAAAAATAACCAAAGAAATAGTTTAAAAGGAGTAACATTAATAATATGAAAAGAAGTAGCATCCACAATGAATTTTATACTTTTTTTTTGTCCATGCTCTGTGGTATACAGGATCTTATTTCCCTGTCCAGGGACAGAACCCATGCCCCCTGCTTTGGGAGCACAGAGTGTTAAACACTGAGTGGCAGAGTGTTAAACACTCTGAATTTTATACTTTAATGGAATATTAAAGTCAAGGCCTAATCTTTGTTTCTTCTTATCTAAAGCCATTGCATAATATCCAGAAGAAAATATATTTTATTCTGGAAAGAGAACAAATAAACCAAAAATATAATTTTCAGACTACAACAGAATGTGAATACATTTTTGATTGAAAAAATATAACTTTTATATAATTGTATCAAAGCCACTACTTCATTCCAACTATGATATAGAAACATTAAATTCCTTTTGTTCTTAATGGTGAAAAGTCTTGAAAAATTGGCCCCTGTATAAATCAGTGGTTCAAAAACTTTCACTTACCATCACCCAATATTACCTGAAAAACTAAGAAACAGGCAGATTCCTGGGTTCCACCACTAGGGATTCTGATTCAACAGGGCTGGTTCAGGGCCTGATATTTCACATTTCTAACAAGCTCCCAGGTCATGCTTTCTAATGATCGATGGCCCACCCTTTGTAGCTGGTGAGCTGACAAATATTCAAATGGTGCATGTGTCAGATGGTTAGTAACTAACTTTTTTTCTACAGCTATTTTTGAGGAAATACTAGTTAAAATTTATGCCAAAATTTATAGAAAAAAATTAATTAATTGTAACTGGCTCTCTAGCCATGTGGCTTCAAAAGTCCAGATTTCCAAAGAAAAAGAATCCAAAAATTTTACTTCTGATTATGGGATAAAATGGTAAGCTCCAGAAATGTAGATCAAGTGTCTACACTTAAGACACTCAAATAATTGTTAATATATGAATGCGTAAAAAGCGTTTCCATTTCATGGTTTGAAATGGAAGCATATCAAGGATTGTCCTAAAGGGGAGATAACCTGATCTATCGTGTGTTATCTCAAGACATAGTGTCTTAGCACAGTACCAAAAATATCTTTATTGCTTCATGTCCTTTGCACTGTGACTCTGAAATCCTTCCAACAGGAAACTGTTTTTCAAACCTTGTCTCTCTCCCCACACGGTGACCCTAGTCATGCCTTGGCTGTCCTTGTGACTTGTCTTGGCCAATAGAATGTGGAGGAAGTTATGTTTAATTTTGAGTCTAGACCTTGGAAAGCTTGTGTACTTCCACTTTCTCTCATAACCTTTCCACTACTGTGTGGACAAGTCCAGACCAACACCAGCAGACAATGACAGATGAGCAGAGTGGATGAGGCCAGGCATGCTGAAAACACTAGAGTCCAGCCAAAATAAACCTCCCCAACACACAGACAACCGCAAACACACGAATGGGGCCAGACAAGACTGGAGAATCTCCTACCTGAAACAAATACATATCATCTATAATGAATGCTTGTTGGTATTTCACCTCAGTTTTCTTTTTGCACCTAAATCCGTCTTTGCCACTTCAGCATTGTTCATGGGGACAGAAAAAGGAGTTGGCCTTGGTCACATTTCATTTGAGTTTTAAGCTTAATTGAGCTCTAGTTCTGAGAGTCAGGAGAATCCCAATCAATGTGCTTCAAGTGTAAAATGTAGCGGGGAAGCCTACCTGGTCAGCACGTAAATTAACTGAGGTATATTCACACAATGAAGTATCATGTACAATGAGAACAGACAAACTACAACTCCACACAGTAGTATGAATAGATTTCATGATAAAATGCTGAGTTAAAGAAACGAGACACAAAGGAGCACAAACTGTATGTTTCTGTGTATGTAAAGCCCTGAATCAGACCATACTAATCATTGGTTTTATTTTTTTAAAATTTATTTTATTGGAGGCAAATTACCTTACATTAATATATTGGTTGGTTTTGCCATACATTGACACGAATCTGCCCCAGGTGTACATGTGTTCCCTTTCTTGAACCCCCCTCCCACCTCCCTCTTCCCCATATCCTCCCTCCAGGTCATCCCCGTGCACCAGCCCCAAGCATCCTGTATCATGCGTCGAACCTGGACTGGTCACATATGATAATATACATGCTACAATGCCGTTCTCCCCAATCATTCCACCTTCACCTTCTCCCACAGAGTCCCAAAGACTGTTCTATATACCTATGTCTCTTTTGCAGTCTCGTGTATAGGGTTAAGGTTACCATGTTTCTAAATTCAATATATATGCGTTAGTATACTGTATTGATGTTTTTCTTTCTGGCTTACTTCACGCTGTATAATAGGCTCCAATTTCATCCACCTCATTAGAACTGATTCAAATGCATTCTTTTTGATGGCTGAAAAATACCCCATTGTGTATATGTACCAGAGCTTTCTTATCCATTCATCTGCAGATGGACATCGAGGTTGCTTCCATGTCGTGGCTATTATAAACAGTGCTGCAATGAACATTGGAGTACATGTGTCTCTTTCAATTCTGGTTTCCTCGGTGTGTATGCCCAGGAGTGCGATTGCTGGATCATGTGGCAGTTCTATTTTCAGTTTTTTGAGGAATCTCCACACTATTCTCCATAGTGGCTGTACTAGTTTGCATTCCCACCAACAGTGTAAGAGGATTCCCTTTTCTCCACACCCTCTCCAGCATTTATTGCATGTAGACTTTTGGATAGCAGCCATTCTGACTGGTGTGAAATGGTATCTCATTGTGGTTTTGATTTGCATTTCTCTGATTATGAGGGATGTTGAGCATTTTTTCATGTGTTTGTTAGCCATCTGTATGTCTTCTTTGGAGAAATGTCTGTTTAGTTCTTTGGCCCATTTTTTCTTGAAGAAGAAGAAGAATGGAACTGGAGGAATTAACCTGCCAGACTTCAGGCTCTACTACAAAGCCACAGTCATCAAGACAGTATGGTACTGGCATGAAGACAGAAATATAGATCAATGGAACAAAATAGAAAGCCCAGAGATAAATCCATGCACCTATATGGATGGAGGAGCCTGGTAGGCTGCAGTCCGTGGGGTCGCTAAGGGTCAGACACGACTGAGCGACTTCACTTTCACTTTACACTTTCATGCATTGGAGAAGGAAATGGCAACCCACTCCAGTATTCTTGCCTGGAGAATCCCAGGGACGGGGGAGCCTGGTGGGCTTCCGTCAATGGGGTCACACAGAGTCGGACACGACTGAAGTGACTTAGCAGCAGCAGCAGCAGCATGGACACCTTATCTTCGACAAAAGGGGCAAGAATATAAAATGGACAAAAGACAGTCTCTTTAACAAGTGGTGCTGGGAAAACTGGTCAGCCACTTATAAAAGAATGAAACTAGAACACTTCCTAACACCATACACCAAAATAAACTCAAAATGGATTAGAGAGCTAAATGTAAGACCAGATTCTATAAAACTCCTAGAGGAGAACGTAGGCAAAACACTCTCCAACATAAATCACAGCAGGATCCTCCAAGACCCACCTCCCAGAATATTGGAAATAAAAGCAAAAATAAACAAATGGGACCTAATTAAAATCAAAAGCTTCTGCACAGCAAAGGAAACTATAAGCAAGGTGAAAAGACAGCCTTCAGAATGGGAGAAAATAATAGCAAATGAAGCAACTGATAAAGGATTAATCTCCAAAATATACAAGCAGCTCCTGCAGCTCAATTCCAGAAAAATAAGTGACCTAATCATTGGTTTTAATATTCAAGGCAGGGTTTCCCTCTGGAGGCAGCCCAAGGGTACTTCCGGAAATGACTGACAGCTGAGTACACCAGGATGTAGCTAATGTGAAAATTCACTAAGTTTTATGCCTAGAGTATATAGTCTCTTTTCACTGTTTAATCTTCAGTTTAAAGCTTATAAAAACTACAGAGGAAAAACTGCTTCCTCATTGATGAGGTTAACATGTCAAACTCCTGTCTCTTTCTCCTGCCTCAGTCCCATGACTTTTCAATGTTCTGGAGGGAAAGGAAGGGAAGGTAACTTGGAGGAATAAAATAAATGTAGGCAGAAGAGTTCCTTAGAAAGAAACGACAGAATTATCACCTTCAAGGAAAAGAGTCAACACACACAATTAAATTATATTAAATATACTTATTGAACATTTACTAAGTGTCAGGCATTGTTCTAGGTAGGTGGGATAGATCAGGGAACAAAAATGACAAAGATCCTACTTTTATAGAGATTCTAATGGGGGGGGAATGGAGGGAGGAGAAGACTATTTTTAAAAAAGTATGAATTGTAAATTATGTTGTATTTAGAAGATAACCAATATTTTGACCCAAAAAAATGGTGATCAGGAGTGCTGAAAGAGAACTGGTTTTAAGAGGTGGTGAAATATAATGTTTAAACAAAGACTTGAGGGCAATACCAAAGGATTTCTATTCCTCCTGTCATTTGATTATTATGGAAACAAAATTATTTTCTGACCATTGGGCATCCCTGTTGCCCGTCATGCAGTCCCTGAATTGTCAATGCGCACAGCTGAGTCAGTCTGAGAATATCACCCAAGCATGTGAGAGCCAATCCCTGAAGTCCTGAGCAATTTTAATAAAATCAACTGAGATATAGATCCTTGTCATTTTACCTACTTTGGTATAGTTTGTTTCCCACTCTTGCATTTATCATTAGCTGCATCCTCTATTTTACAGATATAGCCAAACAGAGAACTTGGTTTATTTTTGCTATTATGGACAAGTTGCTTGATATTGTTGGGTTTTAAAAATAATATTTTAAGTAGACTTAACTTTTTCAAATCAGTTTTAGGTTCACAGCAAAATTGAGTGCAAAGTATAGAGAGTTTCTATATACTCCCTTTGTCTTCCACCCCACAAGCAGAGCCTCCCTAACTATCCACATCCCACATCAGAGTGGTACACTTGTTATAGTCAATGAATTTACATAATTTCAGCCCCCAAGTCCATGGATCACATTAGGGAGCACTCTTGGTGTCGCACATTCTATGGATTCTGACAAATGTGTGATAACAGGTATCCCCCATGTTGAATCATTGAGAATAGTTTCATTGCCCTAGAAATCTTTTGTGCTTGGCCTGTTCATCTCTCCCTCCCTTCTAACACTTGTAAATCACTAAAAATTTTACTGCTTCCATGGTTTTTGCCTTTTGCAGTATATATAAAGTTGACCCTTAAACAATAAGAGTTTGGACTGAGGTCCATTTATTGTTCAGTTGCATCCGACTCTGCAAACCCATGGACTGTAGCCTGCCAGGCTCCTCTGTCCATGTGATTTTTCATGTAAGAATACTGGAGTGGGTGGCCATTTTCTCCTCCAGAGGGATCTTCCTGACTCAGGGATTGAACCCAAATCTCCTGCATCTCCTTCATTGGCAGGTGGATTCTTTGCCACTGAGGCACCTGGAAAGCCCAGGTCCATTTAAATGTAGGTACTTTTCAATAGTAAATACTACAGTATTACCCTGTCCACAGTTTAAATCTGCAGATGCAGAAGAACCTGGATATGGAGGGCTGACTCTAAGTTACATGTGGACTAAACTCCAAGTTACTCAGGGGTTAACTTGAATCTTTCAGTATGTAGCATATTCATATTAGATTCTTTGACTTAATAGTAAACATTTAACCCTCTGTGTCTTTTCATGGCTTGATAGATCATTTTTTAGTGCTGAATAATATTTCATTTTCTGGATGTACCATAGTTTATCCATTCACCTACTGAAGGACAAATTGGTTGCTTCTAAATTTTTACAATTATAAATAAAGTGGCTATAAACATCTATGTGCATATTTTTTGTGTGGATATAAGTTTTAAACACATTTGAGTAAATACCAAGGAGTGTGATTTTTGGTAAGAATTTATTAGTTTTGTTAGAAATTTCCAACTGTCTTCCAAAGCGGCTTTACTATCTTGCATCCCCACGAGAAATGCATGAGAGCTCCTATTTTTCTACTCCTTATCAGCAATGGTGGTGATCAATAATTCTAACAGGTGTGGTGTGGTATCGCCTTGTTTTAATTTCATTTCTCTGATGACAAATGGTGTGGAACATTTTCTTATATGCTTATTTACCATCTGTATATCTTCTTTTGTAATGTGTCTGTTTAGGTCTTTCCCCCTTTTTAAAAATAAGATTGTTAGTTTTCTTATTGTTGAGTTTTAAGAGTCCTTTGTATACTTTGGATGATAGTTCTTTATTTGATTTTTTTTTTTTTGCAAATATTTTCTACCTGTCTGTGGCTTGTCTTCTCATTCTCCTGACAGCATCTTTCACAGAGCAGAAGTTCTTTAACTTTAAAGAAGTCAAGGTTACCAGTTATTTCTTTCATGGATCATGCCTCTGTTGTTATATCTAAAAAGTCATCGCCATACTCAAGGTCATGTATATTTTCTCTTATGTTAGCATACAGAAATTTTATAGTTTTGCCTTTTACCTTTAGATCTATGATCCATTTTGAGTTAATTTTAATGAAAGGTGTTATGTCTATGGCTAAATTCTTATTTATTTCTATTTTTGCATGTGCATGTTCAATTATTCCAGCACTATTTGCTAAAGAGATTTTATTTTCTCCATTGTATTCCCTTTACTCCTTTTCCAAAGAACAGTTGACTATTCTTATGTAGATATATCCAAGCTCAGGGGCTTCCCAGGTGGTTCAGCGGTAAAGAATTCACCTGCCAATGCAGGAGATGCAAGAGATGTGGGTTCTATCCCTGGGTCAGGAAGATCCCTTGGAGTAGGAAATGGCAACCTGCCGATTTTCTTGCCTGGAAAATGCCATGGACAAAGGAGTCTGGCAGACTACAGTCCATAGGGCCACAAAGAGTCAGAGAAAGTGAACACACACACATGCAAGCTTTCTATGCAGGTTCGTTCATTTATTTGTCTATTCTTTTACCAGTACCAAACTTGCTTGATTACTCTAGCTGTACAGAAAGTTTTGACGTCAAATAATTTCAGCCCACTGACTTTGTTCTCTATTTTGAGTCTTTTACCTCTCCAAATAAACTTTAGAATCAATTTATCAATATCCACAAACTATCAATAACATGCTGAATTGCATTGAATTTATAAATCAGTACAGTTCAGTTGAGTTCAGTCATTCAGTCCTGTCCGAATCTTTGCGACCCCATGAACTGCAGCACGCCAGGCCTCCCTGTCCATCACCAAGTCCCAGAGTCTACCCAAACCCATGTCCATTGTGTAGGTGATGCCATCCAAGCATCTCACCCTCTGCCGTCCCCTTCTCCTCCTGCCCTCAATCTTTCCCAGCATCAGGGTCTTTTCCAATGAGTCAGCTCTTCACATCAGGTGGCCAAAGTATTGGAGTTTCAGCTTCAACATCAGTCCTTCCAATGAACACCCAGGACTGATCTCCTTTAGGATGGACTGGCTGGATCTCCTTGCAGTCCAAGGGACTCTCAAGAGTCTTCTCAAGCACCACAGTTCAAACACATTAATTCTTCAGCATTCAGCCTTCTTTATGGTCCAACTCTAACATCCATACATGACCACGGGAAAAACCATAGCCTTGACTAGAAAGACCTTTGCTGACAAAGTAATGTCTCTGCTTTTTAACATGCTATCTAGGTTGGTCATAACTTTCCTTCCAAGAAGTAAGTGTCTTTTAATTTCATGGCAGCAATCACCATCTGCAGTGATTTTGGAGCCCAGAAAAATAAAGTCAGCCACTGTTTCCACTGTTTCCCCATTTATTTGACATCTTAATAATATTGAGCCTTTCTGTTCATGAACATAGGATATTTCTTATGTAATTCTTTTTAAAATGTCTTTTATTAGAGTTTTTGCTTTCCTCTGTAGATCTTGTATATATTATTGCTATACTAGCATTTATATTTTGGGGGGTGCTGATGCTGGGAGGGATTGGGGGCGGGAGGAGACGGGGACGACAGAGAATGAGATGGCTGGATGGCATCACCGACTCGATGGACATGAGTTTGAGTGAACTCCGGGAGTTGGTGATGGACAGGGAGGCCTGGTGTGCTGTGGTTCATGGGGTCGCAAAGAGTCAGACACAACTGGGCGACTGAACTGAACTGAACTGAATGTATATAATATTGATTAATTTCAAATTCACTTATTTATTGCTAGTATATAGGAGAACAATTGACTCTTGTTATGTTAACCTTGTATTCTGCAACCTTGCTATATCACTGATTAGTTCTGGGAGGCTTTTTTTTTTTTGGTCGATTTTTTCAGATTTTCTACAAAGACCATATTGCCATCTGTAAACAGAAAGTTTTATTTCTTCTTTCCCGTTCTGTGCACTTGCTTGTTTTTATCTAGTCAATCATACAATAAATAACAGAAAGGGATAATAAATTTTTAGACTTTCTAAAGTTTCAGAGATTATTTAAATCCTGAACTGAACTGAGTATATTAATCAGCTTCCTATAAAAATTTGTTGATAAATTGACTGAATTAATCACTATGTTTAGAGCTTATTTAACTTTGATCCAACTTTTTTTTTTGCCTAGAGATGTAAAATGTGTATTCTTCAGAGTGTAGTAAAATCTTGAATTGGAAGTTTCATCCAATATGTGATAGATATCAGCTTCCAAAGTAGGTGCCATACTATAGGCAAAACATTTAAAATAATTGATCAAGAACCTTTTCAATGGCTTTTGAATCTGTTATAAAAATAAAGGATAAAGAGCCCAGTGTTTCCAATTAGTTATAGAGTTTCTTTAGTGAGAGTTTTGTGCATTAAGGCATAGGTCCTTAATAGGAAGGAAGGGGATACTTTTTTCTGCCCCTCAAGTCAAAAAAGAGAGTGTTTTCATCAGGACCACTTGCAAGACATGGTAAGTCATGGTGCTCATGGTAAGAAAAATAAAATGTCTGGAGTTTGACCTCCCTCTGAGTATTCTAAGGTCAAGAGTCTATGTCTTTTAGGTCAAGAAGGCAGAGCAAGAATGAGGACCAAGCTTAGGAAATTACTATACTCCCAATGGAAATGGGGGCTTCCCTGGTAAAGAATCCTCCTGCAATGCAGGAGGCCCCGGTTCAATTCCTGGGTCAGGAAGATTGCTGGAGAAGGGATAGGCTACCCACTTCAGTATTCTTGGGCTTCCCCTATGGCTCAGCTGGTAAAGAATCTGCCTGCAATGTGAGAGAACTGGGTTTGATCCCTGGGTTGGGAAGATCCCCTGGAGAAGGGAAAGGCTACCCACTCCGGTATTCTGGCCTGGAGAATTCCATGGACTGTATAGTCCATGGGGTTGCAAAGAGTCAGACACGACTGAGTGATTTTTGCTTTCACTTTTCACTTTCAATGGAAATGAGACAGCGTGGGAAAAGGATGCACACATTTCTGATGACCCATATGAGGGTCAAACTGAAGGATATGAGCCTAAAGCTACTTTGACTCCTGTCCAAGGTGACTACTTTGCAGCTGTTGGGTATCTAAGAGTGTCTGTGTTGAATGAGTGTCCAGAAAACTAGTGACTGAGGGAAGAGAGGCATCTAGAAGAATAGGGTGTGTCATCCGCCTCGTGGGAGGTGAATTAGTCAAGTCAAGTAGGATAACCAACAGAAACCGATGAGTGTGTCCATGAGCACATGCTCTCCATCTCCACCAGCATTGAAGAAAGTGACTTTGTGATTTGCTCTCCATGAAGTAATAACTGTCTGCCCCCAGCGTTCTCCTTCTGGCCTCTGCTTGCTCATTCTAGATGATGTCAGTGGCATAGCTAGTGAGGGAGAGAAGGGAAAGGGAAAAAGAGGAAGACAGCTAAAGCTTCTCTCCAAAAGCACATGGCCAGCTTATAGCCACCTCCAGTCAAGGAGTTCAAACTAGTTCAGAGTTTGTATTATTTTCTAGAGGTGGATGTTTTTAAGTATTTGATTGTGACTAAGTGGTTTGAAATGAAACATAACTTTCTATTACTGTACTAACCATGATGGACACCTGGGTAGTCATTTGAAGGCAGAGGAAGTATCCGCCACTCTCAAACCCAAAACAGGCCTAAAGGGACAGTAGGAAAGAAAAATAAAACTCCCTTTATGACCTTGTCCTCTGAGTCATGCATGTTTAACATGCTGACCCATGAGTAAGGCTTTCGGGCCCACACATGAAGACCAATATGTGGTAGGTTTGGTAGACTGTACAAAATAAAAGTCTGTAGTGAGTTGTTTCTAACTCTCATCCATGTTTGAGTGTTAGAGCCGATAACCTAACTCACAACATTTTACCCTGTGATATTGGACCAGCTCCTTAGAGTGGGCTGAGCCACTCCACCAATTCTAAACCAACTCTAGGTCTAAGATTCTCAAACTGTAGCTCTTGTCATAAGAGTCAGTAGCTGATCTTGTTAAACATGAAGAGATTTCCACCCTTTGCCCTCCACCAGGAGATTTTGATTGGTAAAGTTTAGAGTAGGCCATTATTAATTAGCACTTTATGTTGTAGGTAGTCTGGAGGATCTCTTTGGGATACACTGTCTTAGGGCAGTGTGTGTGTCTCAAATTTTAATAGCCATGTGAATAACCTGGGGGTTGTGTTACAATGTGTTCTGATTCATGGACCTGGGACGTATGAGACTGTGTTTCCCTCCTCAGTGATGCTTTTGCTCCTGGTCCAAGTACCACTCAGGCTTCCATTGTAGCTCAGTCGGTAAAGAATCTGCCTGCAATACAGGAGATCTGGGTTCGATTCCTGGGTCGGGAAGACCCCCTGGAGAAGGAAATGGCAACCCACTCCAGTATTCTTGCCTGGAGAATCCCCTGGACAGAGGAGCCTGGTGGGTCACAGTTCATGGAGTCGCAAGAGTTGGACATGGCTTTTTTGACTAAACAACGCCCCCCACCACCACCAAGTACCACACTTGCAGAAACAATGGTTAGGCCATTGATTCTCAAACCTGCCTTGTCTTCAGAATCACAAATAGTGCCCATTCTGTTCAAGCCACAGATTTCAGATTCCCACCCTTATCCTCTTGACTCATAATCTTACGGTGAGGAATACAGGAAAAGGAGTGTCCTCAAATATTAGCTGGAGTCTGGAGCAGCCCCAACACCCAAAGGCTATGGCTGTGGGATTCATCAAGGACAGCCTAAGACAGCATGATCCTCTATTCTTCCTGATGATCAGACCCCAAGAGAGAGAAGGAAATTTCTGTTCCATAGTCCATAGTCCCAAACTGTTTTGAGTGTCTCCGTGGATGTCTTGATACATAAACTTGGCCTCACTGTCTGGGTTTCACCCAGACGGTCTCACTTTTGACTGCATACCAGATCCATTTGGGTCTTGAAAAAAAATAACATTTAATCACCACTCTCTAGAAATCCTGATTTAATAGGCATGAGAATTGGGATTATAATTTAACTGTCCCATTGTACTGGGATTCTTCGACGTTCCTTAGATAGTTCTAGTGGGCAGGGAAAATTGAGAAACAGAACCTTTGAAGATGTGGTCTGAAAGAGTCCTGTGTAAAGAAATCTTACCCATTAGTTTGTAACTATGGCTAAAATCTTATACTTGCAGTCTTTTGAGGTCAATGTAATGCTTTCAAAGTTTTCCTGTCAAAACTATATGGCCCAAGATACATCACATGGACAATTTAGCACCATAAAATGCTGGCAAAGGTTTACTCAATCAAACAAGCCAACAGTCACTGGCAGAAAGCTTGATGCTATTTTTTGTGCATTATAACAACTACTGTTATGAATTCTATTGCATCTTGAATCACTTTCCTACATATTTTCTATTCCTAAAATGTATAGAAATTTTCTATACATAATTTCTGTAAGTAATATTTTATTATTGCTACAAGAAGATGAAGATGCTATAGCCAAGATTGCTTAACTGATCTCTTTCAAGTTCTAGTCCTACAGAGCTAACTGGCTTGTTAAAACCAAGGGCATTAAAACTCAATATAATGTAAATAAATAAAGGTCTTCCTCAGCAAGACCTCTTCCAGTGACATGCCTCCATTAATGGCAGGGCTCTCCATCCAGTTTTATAACCCAGAATCTTATACTTATTCTTAGAACTGTCTTCTCCCTTATCTCCTACATTCAATTGTTCACCAAACCAAATTAATTTTACTTCCTCACACCTCCAGGCTATACTAATTTTCTCTGTATTCTCCATCACCACCACCACTTGAGTCCAAAGGATGATCATCTTTCCTCTTTTCATTTCAGTCCCTATAATTAAATTTTAAAATATATGCCAACACACCTATGTGTTTATGTATCATTATGGCTGCTTCCTGCTACAGGGCAGGGTTGAGCCTTTGTGACAGACACTGTATAGCCCACAGGTAACTGGAAATAGTTACTATTGGGCCTTTTACAGAAAAAAAGTCGCCAGAATTTGTGCTAGATTATCTTAGAGCAGTGTTCTCAAAAGTCGAGAAAAATATGAATCACCCAGGAATCTGGTTAACTTGCAGATCCTGATTCAGCCATTCTGGGACTGAATTTAGATTCTGTGATTCTAACAAACTCCCAGATGATGTGAGTGCTGCTCATCCGTGGTCCACACTTTGAGTAGCAAAGAAGTGAAGCATCCTTCTATCTCTGAACAAAGGAAGAGGACACAGCTGATAAACACTCCCTCAGCCAGATAGTCCAGATCAACATCAAGTGAATAAACCATGTGGGTAATGTGTACGCTCGCTATGATGTTATGAAAACAGTATTGTGCCTCTGTGGTCTTCCTCCCACAAACCCATAATCCTTGTCTACTTGTGAAAAAAAATCACACAACTTCCTATGAGAAACATTCTATACAACGCCTGAGCAGTATTCTCAAACTGTCAAGGTAAAAGGAAAGTCTGAGAAATGGTCACAACCAAGGAGACATGATGACTAAATATGGCATCCTGGATGGGATCTTGAAACAGACAGAGAGCATTAGGTAGAAGCTAAAATAATCTGAAAAAAGTATGGGCCTAAATTAACAATAAAGTATTAATATCAGTTCATTAGTTGCAACAAATGAGACATACAGGATATTAATAATACTAGGGGAAGCTTAGTGTGAAGCTTATAGCAACTCTATACTATTTTTTTAACTTAAAAAAACCCCCTGGTTTTAAAAGATAAAGTTCAATTATAAAACAACAAAAAAAAGTAGCAAGTTTTACCAAATACTAAAGGACAAATCCTACTGCAAATTTCATGAATAGATTACTTCAATCTTACAAAACTATTTCAGAATACAGACAAAGAGGAAACATCCAACTCATTTTTGAACATAATATACTCTTGATAACAGAATCAACTGAGGGTATTATAAAAAAGAAAATGTACACTCCAATATAATTCATAAACATAAATATAAAATATTAAATATTTTCAAATCAAATTCCACAATGTATTAAAAATTAAACCATTTTGATCAAATTGGATTTATACCAAGACTATAAAATTGATTTGACACTAGAAAATAAAATTACATTGCTTACATTATTAGCATATTATAGGAGAAAAGCTATATAGGATTATCTAAATGGATACAGGAAAGAGTATTAAATAAAATTCAACATCCATTTGTGGTTAAAAAAAAGGAACTTTAGCAACTAATAATAGGAAAAAGAGTCTCCTTAGCCAGATAAATGACATTTTTAAAAAAAACAGTAAATATTATAACTAATAGTTAAAAGAGGATCAATTTCTGGAAAAATACATTTTTGTCTTTGGTGAACTGCGTCTGTTCACTATTAACACTGCATGTTGCAGAGAGTGTAGTTATACAAGAAAAAGAAAAAAAGAATTATGGTTTGGAATAAAACAAAACAATTTCATTATGTGAAGCTGGTATAAATGCCTATCTAAAAAATTCAAAATCTTAAGGATGCATTTAAATAGAAGGGCTTGTCATTGCTGTTGGTTATTAAAAGAATGTCAGGAGCCAAATGCATTTTATAGCCAACAACAAACAATCAGTTAAAAATGTAATTTTAAAGGTTATACTGTATAAAGCAGTCCTAAATCTATGTGTGTGGTTTTTATGACTATTTCCATTTTTTAAAAAATAATAAATTCTACACTTCTGTAACCAAGCAGGACCCTACGGATCTTCCTAGAATAGACCCCACCCCCTCATGTCTTCCACTGCCTCTCACCTATAAAAACTTTAGCCTACCTAGGTCTTCCCTGAGTTCCAAAGAATACATTTAATAGAGAAGCAAAAAAAAAAAAAAAAAAATGCAGAACAAAAGAAAAAAAGGAAAGAGTCAAGCAAGACAAAATAGTAGAAATTAAACACAGTCGAAGGCTTTAGATAATATTCTACTCAAGGGCTATAGGTAATATTCTGAGCTGTGTCCTTTGGAGCTCTTTTACAAATACTGAACCCCCACCCCAAACCAGGTGGAAAAAGTTAGCTGTATGATACCCACAAGCATGTAGACTCCAGACCAACTGGAACCAGAATTGATGATGTTGACTCCTGATTCAACTTTACCACCAACCAGTCAGAAGTGTGTCCACAAGCCGATCATATACCTCACAGAATCCTCCTCACCCTGTCTTTAAAAACCTTTCCCTGAATGCCATCAGGGTGTTCAGGTCTTTCAAGCACCAGCTGCCTGGACTCCTTGCCTGGTGCCCTCTAGCAAACCTTGTGCTTTTCTTCACTGCGACCAAGTATCTTACTGGGCTCAGGGGAGTGGACCCAAATTTGGGCCTGTAACACTCATGTTTTTGCATTTTGCTGTACATATGTGTATATGTGTGCATGCTGAGTTGCTCAGTCACATCCAACTCTTTGTGACCCCATGGACTGCAGCCTGCCTGATTCGTCTGTCCGTGTGATTGTTTTCCAGGCAAGAACACTGGAGTTGGTTCCCATCCCTGTGATCTTCCCAACCCAGGGATCGAACTCAAGTCTCTTATGCCTGCTATAAATATATTTTACCTCAAAATGAAATTTAAACAAATGTTTAAAACAGAGAAATTTTTAAATAGAGAGCATGGCTTGTCTTTAAACATTTGGGACACTTGTATTTATAAACGTACATTAATTTGGGAATGCTGAACATCACATACATTTGTGTGTGAGTGTGTGTGGTGTTTTATTTGATACTGTTGTTTTGTGAGATTGTAAGCCCTCTTGCTTTATAAGGATATGAGTTCCAATCCTACTGGAAGTACACAACATCTTGATGAGTTTTTTTTTTTACCCCCATCCAGCCCTATCCATTGAATAACTGACATGGAGAAACTGGTCACCTGGGCAAGGAGGGCCAATAGGCATTGCTAGAGTAGGGTTAAACCTCAGACAAGACTGACTGCTATAGGAGATAGCATGTTTGTCCACAGTGATCACCTCTGAAAACCCAGGCTTTATTTGCTCACTTCAGTCTTATTTGCAAATGGCACAGAATGCCTGCCATCAAACCTATTAGACACCCTGGTATCTCCAGGGTGAAGGATGGACTTTAAAATGAAGGCATTTTAAAAGAGATGCTTTTAATCTGAGGATGAAAGCTTAGTTTCATTTCATGCAATATGTCAAAGATGATTTTTTTCTAAGTATGCTCCTAGCTGTTAAGAAACCATTATTAAAGTATATCATTATTATAATATATTACAGTATATTTTTATCAAGTTTAAGATAAAATTAAATATAATGCACTATATTCATTCAAGTGATATTATTTGTAATATTTTGACAAATGTGTGAATGCTGTAACCACCACCACAATCAAGATTCAGAAACTCCCATTATATCTAAAAGTTTCCTTTGTGCTTAGTAATCCCTCCATACTTTACTCTTGGCCCCAGGAAACCACTGATCTTGCTGTCAACATATATTAGTTTGTGTTTTCTAGAATGTCACATAGATGGAATCAAACACACACAACACAATTTTTTGTGTGTCCTTGGACGGAGGAGCCTGGTGGGCTGCAGTCCATGGGGTCACACAGAATTGGACAAAATCCCTTACGATTATACAGTGGAAGTGAGAAATAGATTTAAGGGACTAGATCTGATTGATAGAGTGCCTGATGAACTCTGGACGGAGGTTCGTGACATTGTACAGGAGACAGGGACCAAGACCATCCCCATGGAAAAGAAATGAAAAAGAGCAAAATGGCTGTATGAGGAGGCCTTACAAATAGCTGTGAAAAGAAGAGAGGTGAAAAGCAAAGGAGAAAAGGAAAGATATAAGCCTCTGAATGCAGAGTTCCAAAGAATAGCAAGGAGAGATAAGAAAGACTTCCTCAGTGATCAATGCAAAGAAATAGAGGAAAACAACAGAATAGGAAAAACAAGAGACCTCTTCAAGAAAATTAGAGATTCCAAGGGAACATTTCATGCAAAGATGGGCTTGATAAAGGACAGAAATGGTATGGACCTAACAGAAGCAGAAGATATTAAGAAAAGGTGGCAGGAATACACAGAAGAACTGTACAAAAAAGATCTTCATGAGCAAGATAGTCACGATAATGTGATCACTGACCTAGAGCCAGACATCTTGGAATATGAAGTCAAGTGGGCCTTAGAAAGCATCACTACAAACAAAGCTAGTGGAGGTGATGGAATTCCAGTTGAGCTATTTCAAGTCTTGAAAGATGATGCTGTGAAAGTGCTGCACTCAATATGCCAGGAGATTTGGAAAACTCAGCAGTGGCCACAGGACTGGAAGAGGTCAGTCTTCATTCCAATCCCAAAGAAAGGCAATGCCAAAGAATGCTCAAACTACCGCACAATTGCACTCATCTCACACGCTAGTAAAGTCATGCTCAAAATTCTCCAAGGCAGGCTTCAGCAGTATGTAAACCGTGAACTCCCAGATGTTCAAGCAGGTTTTAGAAAAGGCAGAGGAACAAGAGATCAAATTGCCAGCATCCGCTGGATCATGGAGAAAGCAAGAGAGTTTCAGAAAAACATCTATTTCTGCTTCATTGACTATGCCAAAGCCTTTGACTGTGTGGATCACAATAAACTGTGGAAAATTCTGAAAGAGATGGGAATCCCAGACCACCTGACCTGCCTCTTGAGAAACCTGTATGCAGGTCAGGAAGCAACAGTTAGAACTGTACATGGAACAACAGACTGGTTCCAAATAGGAAAAGGTGTACGTCAAGGTTGTATATTGTCACCTTGCTTATTTAACTTATATGCAGAGTACATCATGAGGAACGCTGGGCTGGAAGAAGCACAAGCTGGAATCAAGATTGCCGGGAGAAATATCAATAATCTTAGATATGCAGATGACACTACCCTTATGGCAGAAAGTGAAGAGGAACTCAAAAGCCTTTGATGAAAGTGAAAGAGGAGAGTGAAAAGGTTGGCTTGAAGCTCAACATTCAGAAAACAAAGATCATGGCATCTGGTCCCATCACTTCATGGGAAATAGATGGGGAAACAGTGGAAACAGTGTCAGACTTTATTTTTTTGGGCTCCAAAATCACTGCAGATACTGACTGCAGCCATGAAATTAAAAGACACTTGCTCCTTGGAAGGAAAGTTATGACCAACCTTGATAGTATATTGAAAAGCAGAGACATTACTTTGCCAACCAAGGTCCGTCTAGTCAAGGCAATGGTTTTTCCCATGGTCATGTATGGATGTGAGAGTTGGACTGTGAAGAAAGCTGATCGCTGAAGAATTGATGCTTTTGAACTGTGGTGCTGGAGAAGACTCTTGAGAGTCCCTTGGACTGCAAGGAGATCCAACCAGTCCATTCTAAAGGAGATCAGTCCTGGGTGTTCATTGGAGGGACTGATGCTAAAGCTGAAACTGCAATACTTTGACCACCTCATGCGACGAGTTGACTCACTGGAAAAGACTCTGATTCTGGGAAAGGTTGGGGGCGGGAGGAGAAGGGGAAGACCGAGAATGAGATGGCTGGATGGCATCACCGACTCGATGGACATGAGTTTGAGTGAACTCCGGGAGTTGGTGATGGACAGGGAAGCCTGGCGTGCTGTGATTCATGGGGTCGCGGAGAGTCAGACATGACTGAGCGACTGAACTGAACTGAGCTACTTCACTTTCACTTTCACTTTGATGCATTGGAGAAGGAAATGGCAACCCACTCTAGTGTTCTTGCCTGGAGAATCCCAGGGACAGGGGAGCCTCGTGGGCTGCCATCTATGGGGTCGCACAGAGTCGGACACGACTGAAGCGACTTAGCAGCAGCAGCAGCAGCTTATTAAATATGTTTGGTACATATTAAAATCACAGCTGCCACTCATACTAGTTAAATATCTACTGATCCAAATAAGCAAACCAATGAAGATTAATAAAAAGAAAAATGGCAGTCAATTTTAACCAGCAAACTGCAGATTTTTACAAATATATAGACATTTTATCCATAAAATAAGGCCATCATGTTTTGATGTTACTTGTAGGACCAGATATTTGGTGTTCATTTTCTTTTTTTTAGTTGTAGGTGATTTACAATATTGTATTAGTTTCAGGTGTATGGCAAAGTGAATTAGTTATATGTATACATGTATGCAGGATTTCCTGGTGGCTCAGACTGTAAAGCATCTGCCCACAATGAGGGAGACCCAGGTTCAATCCCCGGATCGGGAAGATCCCCTGGAGAAGTAAGTGACAGCCCATTCTAGTATTCTTGCCTAGAAATTCCATGGATGGAGGAACCTGGTGGGCTAGGGTTAGAGTCAGACACAACTGAGCGACTTCACTTTCTTTTGCTTTCTTTCATAAGTGTATGCACTGTTTTTTAGATTTGTTTCCCATATGGGCCATAACAGAGTACTGAGTAGAGTTCTCTGTGCGATTTTATAGTGTGTATATGTCAATTCTAACCTTCCTGTTTGGGGGAGGCTGCCATTAAGCAAATTTACAGGTTATGTTTAATCAAAATCTCATGCTAGTCAATGTCAATAATAACATGAACAGTTAGACTTTTCCTTTAGAGAACATATGCTCTCTCAGAGAATTTTGAAGTGCTGACTTCTGCAGAGGTGTTACAATAAAATATGTTAGAAAAAGTAACAGACAAAAGTCACAAGTAAAAATGAAAAATTTGCAAGGGAAAGGAGGAACATTAAAAAAAATGAAAACTGCACTGCCGCTGCTGCTGCTGCTAAGTCGCTTCAGTCATGTCCGACTCTGTGCGACCTCATAGACGGCAGCCACCAGGCTCCACTGTCCCTGGGATTCTCCAGGCAAGAACACTGGCTACTTTATGTAATTCGAGAAAACATACATCAGAGTTGAAAAGTTACACAATATTTTTAAGGAAATTATGCTGTATTGTTTTCACATGCACATCACGATTTCTGCTGGCAGACACAGAAAGGAGAGTACCCTTATTATCATTTTTAAATAATAGAAACATGCAGTTAATTTCTAAGCAAGCAATGCACATTTTCATTGTTTAGTATTCAACAGCACCTCCAATAATCGCAAGGAGCACATTTCCGAGAGAAATGTGCTTCACGCTGAATTTGCTTTGTGCTCTATGTACATTCACGTTATTTTGATGAGGAAATAACACCCCTGATGATAGGACGGCCTTGTGGTCTTTGGTTAGATAAAGTTAAATTTTCAATAAAATATAGATTCTGAATATGTTACTAAGCAAACACTGACTTTTCTAAGAAATGTTATCAATGCCTCTTTCACATAATCTTTTTATAAACTCTTCTAGTTTCAAAAGCTCCCCCTCCTCCTTATGAGGTCTATTCTTCTTCCCCTTCTGACCACACACCAGGCCTTGGAGAGGGTCTTGGCTGCACTTGGGTACAAAAGAAAGTAATTTCGTTGTGTGAAAGGATGGGGTTTGCGCGCGACCATCTGCCGCTGAGTGCTGCCGATCGCCTTAACCTCCCATGTTTCCTTTATCCTGTGGTGCGCGTCTCATGATGACCACGTCTCAAAAGTCTGCGGTCTGCTTTTTCTCCCACATTTAGATTCCAAGATGGTGTGGCTGTATTCTTGAAAACTGGAATTGGTGGTTTCCTTAATGTCATTTTTCATTTTGACTAAGTGAAGTGAGTGAACTCGCTCAGTCACGTCCGACTCTGCAACCCCATGGACTGCAGCCTACCAGGCTCCTCCGTCCATGGGATTCTCCAGGCAAGAGTACTGGAGTGGGGTGCCATTGCCTTCTCCAACTAATGAACACATCTTTTTTTAAATATCTTACTATAACTGAAATTGGAATGCATCTTAGAACTGATGGTATCTCTCTCTCTATCTACCTATCTGTCCATCTATTTGACAACCTGCAGATCCATATGGTAACTGCCTTCATTTTAAAGTCTGTCCTTCACCCTCAGTTCAGTTCAGTCACTCGGTTGTGTCTGACTCTTTGCGACTCCATGGACTGCAGCGTGGAGTCCTGTCTATCATAAACTATCAGTTACCTGGAGCTTGACCAAACTTATGTCCATCGAGTTGGTGATGCATCCAGCCATCTCAACAGCACCTGCAATAAGCATAAGGAGAGACTTCCTGTTTCAGAGAGGTCAGAGTCCATCACCCTGGAGATACCCTATTCAAGCAATTCCCACTGCCCTTCCTTGCCCAGGTGAGCAGTTTCTCCATGTCAGATAAGTCCTCTCATCCGTAATCTGCTTGAGCTCTTTGCATCATCAGATTACAAATGTTGTTGTCTGTAATTACTCTTTAAAATATCTTCAAAATGAAACTAGATTCAACATTGGAAATGTTATTATATCCTCCCATGGGAATAGAAGACCAGGATATAAAATTTGATAGTTAATATTCATTATTGGAGGAATTACCATCATTTCTTATATATTTGCAAAGCAATAACCAGGTTCATCTTAGAACGCAAGAGAGAAAGTTTAGTTTTATTACTGCAAAGGAATTACCTATTACATGCCAGGATCAAAGACAAGAAATCATCGTGTTGTAGATGAATTAGCAGCAGTTTTTCTTTCAGTTCAGTTCAGTTCATTTGCTCAGTCGTGTCCGACTCTTTGCGACCCCATGAATCACAACACGCCAGGCCTCCCTGTCCATCACCAACTCCCGGAGTTCACTCAAACTCATGTCCACAGAGTCGGTGATGCCATCCAGCCATCTCATTCTCTGTCGTCCCCTTCTCCTCCCGCCCCCAATCCCTCCCAGCATCAGAGTCTTTTCCAGTGAGTCAACTCGTCGCATGAGGTGGCCAAAGTATTGGAGTTTCAGCTTTAGCATCAGTCCTTGCTGCTGCTGCTGCTGCTAAGTCACTTCAGTCGTGTCCAAGTCTTTGCGACCCCATAGAGGGCAGCCCACCAGGCTCCCCCGTCCCTGGGATTCTCCTTCAGTTCAGTTCAGTTCAGTTCAGTCGCTCAGTCGTGTCCGACTCTTTGTGACCCCATGAACCACAGCACGGCAGGCCTCCCTGTCCATCACCAACTCCCGGAGTTCACTCAAACTCATGTCCATCGAGTCGGTGATGCCATCCAGCCATCTCATTCTCTGTCGTCCCCGTCTCCTCCTACCCCCCAATCCCTCCCAGCATCAGAGTCTTTTCCAGTGAGTCAACTTGTCTCATGAGGTGGCCAAAGTATTGCAGTTTCAGTTTTAGCATCAGTCCTTCCAATGAACACCCAGGATTGATCTCCTTTAGAATGGACTCCTTAGTAGTGCATAAAATAATAGTGATCTATTGTTTCTTTAATTGACGTATAGGTGGTGTACAATATTATATGTTACAGGTGTACAGTATAGTGATTCGCTATTTTTAAAGGATATATTCCATTTATAGTTAGAAAATATTAGTATGTTCTCTGTATAGATTATATATCCTTGTAGCTTATTTTATTCATAAGAGTTTATATCTCTTAATCTACTACCCCTAAAGACTCTTTTCCTTTTCCTCTTCCCACTGGTAACCATTACTTTGTTCTCTTACCTGCGAGTTGCTTCTTTTCTATTATATTCACTGATTTGTTGTAGTTTTAGATCCCACATATAAATGATACGATACAGGATTTGTCTTTCTCTGTTTTATTTCACTTAGCATAACACCCTCCAAGTTCATCCATCTTGTTGCAAATGGCAAAGTTTATTCTTTTTTATGATTGAGAAATATTTCATTGTATACCACATCTTCTTTACCCATTCACCCATTGATCGACACAGGTTGTGGCCATGTCTTTGCAACTGTAAATAATGCTACTAGAACACTGGGGTGCATAAGACTTTTATTATTAGAGGCATCTTGGATACTGTAAGTATTTACAACAACTGCACTAGAAGGAAAATACATCTTTGACAAAGCACCGAGAGACCTGGCTTACAGGTGGCATCTTCACTTTCTTCCCAAAGACAATACTGTTACAGCTCTTAGCTAGAGTGATCGTATAATTTATTGTCTAAATTGAGACCCTAAATTGAGTGAAAGGGGATGCTAGAACAAGGCATAAACTAGGACTGTCACAGAGAAATCAAGACCTATGATCTCATTGACATATGATCTCTTTGAGGGCAAGAGACCTCACAAGGAAAACGAAATCTGAGTTTGCCTCTATGTTTTTTCAGAAACAAGGTGAATCTTAAAATATTTTATAACAAATTAAATTGAAAACTATAGACCTGGTATCTTTAGGTTTCTGTTGTCGTTCAGTTGCACGGCAGGCCTCCCTGTCCATCACGATCTCCCAGAGCTTGCTTAAACTCATGTCTGTCGTATCAGTGATGCCATCCAACCATCTCATCCTCTGTCGTCCCCTTCTCCTCTGCCTTCCATCTTTCCCAGCATCAGGATCTTTTCCAGTGAGTCAGCTCTTCACATCAGGTGACCAAAGTATTGGAGCTTAAACTTCAGCATCAGTCCTTCCAATTCAGTGTTGACCTCCTTTAGGATGGACTGGCTGGATCTCCTTGCAGTCCAAGGGACTCTCAAGAGTCTTCTCCAGCACCACAGTTCAAAAGCATCAATTCTTCAGTGCTCAGCCTTCTTTACAGTCCAACTCTCACATCCATATATTACTACTAAAAAAAAAAAAACCTAGCTTTGAATATACAGACCTTTGTCAGCAAAATAATGTCTCTACTTTTTATTTAATATCTAGGTTTGTCATAGCTTTTCTTCCAAGGAGCATGCATCTTTTAATTTCATGGCTTTAGGGTACTGTACTAAATAAAATTATATGGTCTGGTATTGGGGAAAAACATTTCTGGGAATTTAAGCAGAGTAGGTCATAGAATGTTTACATCATGAACAAAGTTAAAAAAACTATTATATGAGCTTTTGTGGTGTAGGTCACCCGCATCAAAGGCTGAACTCTCCATAAGTGAAAGTCTCACCTTTAGGTCTAGGAATAAAACCCCAAAGATATACTTTCTTCTTATAATATTTGTGTGTGTGTTCCTGTATGTAATTGCTTCAAGTTATCAATGGTTAACGTCAGGTTTTACTGCCCTACAATTCTCAGCTACTGCCTTTCAACTTCTGGCTTGGATCAGAATCACAGAGATCCTCCCTCCCTCCCCTCATCCCACCTTCTGGGTCATCACAGAACACCAGGCTGAGCTCCCTGTGTTACAGAGCAGCTTCCCACTAGCTGTATATTTTACATATGATAGCGTGTATATGTCAATGCTATAAAAAGGAGGGTATATATATATATATATATATATATATATATGTTTGTGTGTGTGTGTGTGTGTATGGTTCAGCAGGCATGGAATCTGCCTGCAACACAGGAGAAGCAGGAGATACCATCCATCTCACGGTTCAGTCTCTGGGTTGAGAAGATCCCCTGAAGGAGGGCATAGCAACCTGCTCCAGTATCCTTGCCTAGAGAATGCCATGGACAGAGGAGCCTGGTGGGCTAAGGTCCATGGTGTCGCAAACAGTCTGACATGACTGACGCAACTGAGCACAATAGCACATATGCATATATATATATGTATGTGTTTTATATAATATATATATATAATTACAACTGATTTGCACTGTTGTATGGCAGAACACAACACAACATTGTAAAGCAATTATCCTCCAAGTAAAAAGAAAAAAGAATCACACAGAGAAGACTTGCCCGGTGGTCCACTGGTTAAGACCGCATTTCCAATGTAGGGGATGCAGGTTCAGTCCATAATGGGGGAACTAAGATCCCACACACTGCACTGCATGGCCAAAAAATTAAAAACAAATAAATAAAAGCACAGGGAGTTATAAAAGAGTCACACAGAGAATTTGCTAGAAGACAGGTATCTTCCCCCATGTCTCATCCTCAGATTCCAATTCAGCAGGTCAGGGGCAGGACCTGAGATTCTCATTTTTCATAAGCTCTTGGTGATGCTGACACTACTGGTCTACAGGCTGCTCTTTTCAGTAGTTAATTGAATTACTGCTCTGCAGAGCAGTAATTCACAATCCTCATATATAAGCACTGTGCACAGATTCCGATTTAATTAGTTTGTGATCAGACCCACTGTTGGTGATAATAGTTACATCTCTCCAGATAATTCTATTGTGTTGCAAAGATTGAAAAGAGATAATAGTTACATCTCTCCAGATAATTCTATTGTGTTGCAAAGATTGAAAACCACTGTTCTTTTCTTTTTCACTGTCCTTTCAATTTCAATAATTTGAAATGTCTGCCAATTTTAATATATTCCATGAACCTCAGGGACAGGCACCCTGTCTACTGGATTTCCTACTTAGTCCCCAGATCCTAGAATAAATGTCTGGCACCTCACTGGTTTCCATTACACATTTGGCCATTACTGACCAATGTTCCATTTGGTATCTTTATATACATAGTAAGGACGTTGATGTCTTCACTTCCTTGCCTCCACTGGTGTTACAGTGATGCTAAAAATATGTTTTTAAAAAACTTGTATCCATTAGTGTTAATGTATGACAAACCACCTTGGAACTCAGGGCCTCGAGCAATAAGCATCTTTTATTGTTCATGAGTTTATACGTAAAAGTTCTGGTTACCAATTTCAGTGTGGCTTTTTTCCCCCCATACCACCAAGCAATTTTTATACACCAAATAGGTGTCCTACAATTCAACATAATTCATGTTTTTTTACTACATTTGTTTTTGGCTGGGCTGGGTCTCCACTGCTGCTCTGGCCTTTCTCAGTTGTGGTGTGAGGGGGCTCTTCTCTAGTTGAGGTGTGCAGGCGTCTCCTTGTGGAGGCATCTCTATTTGCAGAGCATGGGTTCTGGGGTGTGTGGGCTTCCATAGTTCTGACACATGTGCTTAACACTTGTGGCTCCTGGGCACTAGAGCACAGGCTCAATAGGTGAGGGGCATGGGCTTAATTGCCCCATGGTGTGTGTGATCTTCCTGAACCAGGGTCGAACCTGGGTCTCCTGCATTGGCAGGCAGATTCTTTACCATTGAGCCACCAGGAAAGCCCCCAACTCAATTCTGACACCATCTATGTGGAGATACCATCAGATCCCACAGGTTAAGGGCTCAGTTCTAAAACCTTGCTCTCCCTTTCAGATTCTAATCACAAGTCCAGGTTGTTGTCTATGCTTCTAGCTGACTGGTTATAAATCAGAGACTCCTACAACCAATCACATGGCTGGTTCCCTTGGCAACCAGTCCCCATCTTTAGGTGAAGTCCAAAAGTAACTTCATTCCCATAACAAAAGACACTCTTTTATATTTTTGGTTTTTGCTTTCAACACTTAGGAATTCTAAATGTTTTAGCAGCTCTATTCATGGGAAATAGATGGAAAAACAATGGAAACAGTGTCAGACTTTGTTTTTTTGGGCTCCAAAATCACTGCAGATGCTGATTGCAGCCATGAAATTAAAAGACGCTTGCTCCTTGGCAGGAAAGTTATGACCAACCTTGATAGTATATTAAAAAGCAGAGACATTACTTTGCCGACCAAGGTCCGTCTAGTCAAGGCAATGTTTTTTCCCGTGGTCATGTATGGATGTGAGAGTTGGACTATGAAGAAAGCTGATCGCCGAAGAATCGATGCTTTTGAACTGTGGTGTTGGAGAAGACTCTTGAGAGTCCCTTATACTGCAAGGAGATCCAACCAGTCCATTCTAAAGGAGATCAATCCTGGATGTTCATTGGAGGGACTGATGCTAAAGCTGAAACTCCAATACTTTGGCCACCTCATGCGACGAGTTGACTCACTGGAAAAGACTCTGATGCTGGGAAAGGTTGGGGGCGGGAGGAGAAGGGGACGACGGAGAATGAGATGGCTGGATGGCATCACCGACTCTGTGGACATGAGTTTGAGTGTACTCCGGGAGTTGGTGATGGACAGGGAGGCCTGGCGTGCTGTGATTCATGGGGTCGCGGAGAGTCGGACACGACTGAGCGACTGAACTGAACTGAACTGAACTGAACTGATGCCAGAAAAGAAGACAAAGAAAAAATATGTATTTCTTAATTATTAATTATAAATTACAATATTACAACATGCCAGCAGGTGGTTCTGCTGGCCTAGGTAAGGTCATTCTTGCATCTGTGGTCAGTCAGAGGTTGGAGACAGCTCTGTTCATCTTGGCAGGGCTCTCTCTGATATTTGGGAATTGGCTGACTCTAGGCTGGTTTGTATTGAGAGACTACTGCCTCTCATTCTCCAAGAGGCTAGCCTGGGCTGGCTCACATAGGGGTTGCCAAAGTTTCTAGAGAGAGGTGGGGAGCAGGCAAGACCTCTCTGTGCCACGGTTCTGTTTCAAGAAACAAGTCACCAGAAGTCTAGAGTCAAGGGGAGAGAAAATAGATCTATCTCTTGGCAGGAAGCGCTTCAGTGTCAAAGTGCATGGATGTGGCAAAGTCATGGATTGGACCAGGAAAACCATCAATCCACCCCAGCATCTAAGGCAAAGACACCCCACTGATCTCCTTACATTCCAGCTTTAGAAGAATTCCCAATAAGTCTAATGACAAAATGAGCTGATTTGAGCTCATTCAGTTTGTTGGCTTAGCTATTTAGTAAATGAAAGCCTTATTGGATTTAATTCCAAAGGTTTAAAAGATAAAGAGTTGCAGATATCTATGAAAAGTATATTTTCAATTGATATTTATTTTTAATTAAGAATAGATATAAGAATTCTCAGTGGGAAACTTGGACCAACAAATGACAAATGGTTCACCACCAAACTTCACAAGGATTATAACATCCAAAAAGCTGAAATCTAGGAAACTGAAAGCAAATATGCTCTGAAAGTTACCTTTGGTTAAGTATGCTGACATGTAGTCCAGTTGGCTCTGATCTTTGTAAGTGTCTGTAAGAAAGAGAGGATTGCTTTAAAGGGGGTCTTAAAAAGGACCTCCAGGCTCCTGATTCTATGTAAACCTGAGGCCAGGCCCTGGATTTTTTTCTCAGCTGTCCTGACTGGCATGCTCTCTCTGGGAGGCAGACTGCCATCTTCCCTTGCTCAAACCTCTCTTGACGCCCAGAATATTTTTGACCACTCCAAGAGAACTCTGGGTAAGAAATTCGCCACCTACGTTCCTGAAGGACTGCATTTCTGGGATACAGGAAAGCAAACCACACGGGTTCACAGCTCTTCTTTATGCAGTAATAAACATTTGATCAACTGGTTTTACAAGACAAATCCCACACTGCCCTGAGGGCTTCTCATACCTAGGCTCTTTCTTCAAGGTAACCAGGCTCTTCTGTTTACCCTACTTGTCCTAATGACTTATATTTAAACTTGTTTTGAAATTGTTTCTAAACAATACTGTTGTTTTTTTAGTATTTTTCAAATCTTCCCTCTACATACTCCCATAGCCCCATAACCTACACTTGGCAATGCACACAGAAAGGCAGAGATGAACACAAGGTCGACTTCTAAAAGGCAGAGTGAGGGCTGGTGGTGGTAGTTTTCTTCATCGGAAGGGCCTGAGCCAGCCAGCTGGTGGTGGTAGTTTTCTTCATTGGAAGGGCCTGAGCCAGCCAGCTGGAGGGACCAAAATCCCTCTACCAAGGAAGCCAGTTCAGTTGTTTCCAAAGCCTTGTTTATGTAACTCTTTAATTATAGCATAACCAAATCACAGGTATTTTGCCATGGGAAAATGTAAAGTCATTAAGCAACTTAAATACCTCCCCGCCCTTTTCAAGCAGACAACATGGCCATTAGGCAATTAATGCATGTTAAGACACTTCCAATTTTTTGGCATTAATGCTGGTTCAATCATTTGGGGCTGGAGAGCATAGATGAAACCTATGAAGTACAATTCTTAATGAGAAGCCAAGTATCTCATATGTTTCTTTTTAAAATGGAATTCAACCTCTCCCCTCCCCCGCCTCCCCCAGGATGTACAGAACATTAACCTAGTTGCAAAACCAGATCGGATACTGTTTGACATTGTCTACCATTTCCAATGGGTGTGTGAGTCGCATGTGGACTTTAATCTCTGTTAATTGGGTGTCTTCCCAGGCTTGTGAATTTTAAGCCTTCCAAATCCTTGGGTTCTGGTGACACACTGGGCTGTGGTTTGTTGTGGGTCCTACAGAATGAAACTTCATCTGCTTCACGTTCCCCAGTAGAGAGAGTGACCTGCCTTATTTTCTTGTGAAAATGTGGCCAGCATTGCTGATAGGGAGACATGTTCCCTTAGTGTAATAGTAATATTGTGAATTATTTTCTCCTAATACTAATCAAGATTTGCTATGGGCTAAGCACTATTCTCATGGTAGCTGGTCCCATCACTTCATGGCAAATAGATGGGGAAACAATGGAAACAGTGACAGACTTTATTTTCTTAGGCTCCAAAATCACTGCAGATGGTGAAGTAAGCCATGAAATTAAAAGACACTTGCTCCTTGGAAGAAAAGCTATGACAAACCAAGACAGCATATTAAAAAGCAGAGACATTGCTTTGCTGACAAAAGGTCATATAGTCAAAGCTATGGTTTTTCCAGTAGTCATGTATGGATGTGAGAGTTGGACCATAAAGAAGACTGAGCGCCAAAGAATTAATGTTTTTGAATTATGATGGAGAAGACTCTTGAGAGTCCCTGGACTGCAAGGAGATCATGCCAATCAATCCTAAAGGAAATCAGTCCTGAGTATTCATTGGAAGGACTGATGCTGAAGCTCTAATACTTTGGCCATCTGATGTGAAGTGTTGACTCATTAGAAAAAAAAAACCCTGATGATGGAAAAGATTAAAGGCAGGAGGAGAAGGGGATGACAGAGGATGTGATGGTTGGATGACATCACCAACTCAATGGACATGAGTTTGAGTAAACTCCGGGAGTTGGCAATGGACAGGGAAACCTGGTGTGCGTCAGTCCATGGGTTCACAAAAAGTCGGACATGACTGAGTGACTGAACTGAACTAAGGTGCTATTCTAAGTGCTGGGAATACAGCACCGTATAAAAAGCATGAAGTTCCTCATCACTCATGGAGCATATTCCTCAGGGAGAAACAGACTACAAAGAAGCATATCCATTAAAATATATATATATATTTATATAATTACCCAAAAGAAAATAAAACACAATAATCTGAAAACTCTTAGGGGGCTATTGTAAACTGGCTCATAAAGTAGGACCTTTGATGAAGAGTTGACACTTAATTGAGACCTAAATATTCCGTAATATATCTAGCTGTTGGAACTTTTATTTTTTATTTAAAAAATATAAAAACCATTTTATTTTATATTGGAGTATAACCAATTGTGATAGCTTTAGATGCAAAGCAATGTGATCCAGCCATATGTATGCATGTATCCATTCTTCCCTAAAATCCCCTCCCATCCAGGCTGCACATAACATTGAGCAGACTTCCTTGTGCTATACAATAAGTCCATGTTGGTTACCCATTGTAAATATAAAAAAAAAATCCACAAACAATGGGCCTCCCTGGTAACTCAGTGGTAAAGAATCCACCTGCCAATCCCTGTTCGATCCCTGGGTAGGGAAGATCCTCTGGAAAAGGAAATGACTAACTCACTCCAGTATTCTTGCCTGGGAAACACAATGAACAGAGGAGCCTGGAGGGCTACAGTCCATGGGGTCGCAGAGTCACACTGGAGTTAGCAAGTAAACAACAACAAACCGTAAACAATAAATGGTGGAGAGAATGGGGAGAGAAGGGAACACTCCTACACTGTTGGTGGGAATGTAAATTGGTACAGCTAATATGGAGAAGAGTGTAGAGGTTCCTTAAAAAACTAAAAATAGAGACTTTTAGGCAGAGGGAATAGTTAGTAAAGGTGAAGATTTCTTTACTGGTTTGGCACAACCCAGAAAAACTAGGAAATAAGCATATATTCAGTTCAGTTCAGTTCAGTAGCTCAGTCATGTCCGACTCTTTGCAACCCCATGAACTGCAGCATGCCAGGCCTCCCTGTTCATCACCAACTCCCAGAGCTCACTCAAACCCATGTCCATTAAGTCGGTGATGCCATCCAACCATCTCATCCTCTGTTGTCCACTTCTCCTCCTGCCTCCAATCTTTCCCAGCATCAGAGTCTTCACAAACGAGTCAGCTCTTCACATCAAGGGGCCAAAGTATTGGAGCTTCAGTTTCAACATCAGTCCTTGCAATGAACTCCTTTAGGATGGACTGGTTGGACCTCCATGCAGTCTAACGGACTCTTAAGAATCTTCTCCAACACCACAGTTCAAAAGCATCAATGCTTCGGTGCTCAGCTTTCTTTATAGTCCAACTCTCACATCCATACATGACCACTAGAAAAACCATAGCCTTGACTAGATGGACCTTTGTTGGCAAAGTAATGTCTCTGCTTTTTAATATGTTGTCTATTGGTCATAGACATAGATTGGTTATAATTTTCCTTCCCAGGAGTAAGCATCTTTTAATTTTAAGGCTGCAATCACCTTCTGCAGTGATTTTGGAGTCCCCCAAAATAAAGTCAGCCACTCTTTCCCCATCTATTTGCCATGAAGTGATGGGACCAGCTGCCATGATCTTAGTTTACTGAATGTTGAGCTTTAAGCCAACATTTTCACTCTCCTCTTTCACTTTTATCAAGAGGCTCTTTAGTTCCTCTTCACTTTCTGCCATAAGGGTGGTGTCATCTGCATATCTGAGATTATTGATATTTCTGCCAGCAATCTTGATTCCAGCTTGTGCTTCCTCCAGTCCAGCGTTTCTCATGATTTACTCTGCATATAAGTTAAATAAGCAGGGTGACAATATATAGCCTTGACGTACTCCTTTTCCTATTTGGAACCAGTCGGTTGTTCCATGTCCAGTTCTAACTGTTGCTTCCTGACCTGCATACAGGTTTCTCAAGAGGCAGGTCAGGTGGTCTGGTATTCCCATCTCTTTCAGAATTTTCCACAGTTTTTTGTGATCCACACAGTCAAAGGCTTTGGCATAGTCAATAAAGAAGAAGTAGATTTTTCTTTTGGAACTCTCTTGCTTTTTGCATGATCCAGCGGATGTTGGCAATTTGACCTCTGGTTCCTTTGCCTTTTCTAAAAACAGCTTGAACATCTGGAAGTTCATCGTTCATGTATTTCTCAAGCCTGGCTTGGAGAATTTTGAGCATGACTTTACTAGCATGTGAGATGAGTGCAATTGTGTGGTACTTTGAGCACTCTTTGGCATTGCCTTTCTTTGGGATTGGAATGAAAACTGACCTTTTCCAGTCCTGTGGCCACTGCTGAGTTTTCCAAATTTGCTGGCATATTGAGTGTAGCACTTTCACAGCATCATCTTTTAGGATTTGAAAGAGCTCAACTGGAATTCCATCACCTCCACTAGCTTTGTTCGTAGTGACGCTTCCTGAGGCCCACTTGATTTCACATTCCAGGATGTTTGTCTCTGGTGAGTGATCACACCATCGTGATTGTCTGGGTTGTGAAGATCGTTTTTGTATAGTTCTTCTGTGTATTCTTGCCACCTCTTCTTAATATATTCTGCTTCTGTTAGGTCCATACCATTTCTGTTCTTTTATAAGCCCATCTTTGCATGAAATGTTCCCTTGGTATCTCTAATTTTCTTGAAGAAATCTTTAGTCTTTCCCATTCTTTTTTTTTTTTTTTTCTATTTCTTTGCATTGATCACTGAGGAAGGCTTTCTTATCTCTCCTTGCTATTTTTTGGAATTCTACATTCAAATGGGTATATCTTTCCTTTTCTCCTTTGTTTTTCGCTTGTCTTCTTTTCACAGCTATTTGTAAGGCCTCCTCAGACAACCATTTTCTTTTCTGCATTTCTTTTTCTTGGGGTCGGTCTTGATTCCTGTCTCCTGTACAATGTTACAAACCACCATCCACAGTTCATCAGGCACTCTGTCTATCAGATCTAGTCTTTTAAATCTATTTCTCACTTCCACTTGTAGTCATAAAGGATTTAATTTAGGTCATACCTGAATGGTTTAGTGGTTTTCCCCACTTTCTTCATTTTAAGGCTGAATTTGGTAATAAGGAGTTCATGATCTGAGCCAAAGTCCACTCCCAGTCTTGTTTTTGCTGACTGTATAGAGCTTTTCTTTTCCATCTTTGGCTGCAAAGAATATAATCAATCTGATTTTGGTGTTGACCATCTGGTGATGTCCATGTGTAGAGTCTTCTCTTGGGTTGTTGGAAGAGGGTGTTTGCTATGACCAGTGCATTCTCTTGGCAGAACTCTATTAGCCTTTGCCCTGCTTCATTCTGTACTCCAAGGCCAAACTTGCCTGTTACTCCAGGTGTTTGTTGACTTCTGACTTTTGCATTCCAGTCCCCTATAATGAAAAGGACATCTTTTTGGGGTGTTAGTTCTAAAAGGTCTTGTAGGTCTTCATCGAACTGCTCAACTTCAGCTTCTTCAGCATTACCGGTCAGAGCATAGACTTGGATTACTGTGATATTGAACGGTTTGCCTTGGAAACAAACAGAGATCATTCTGATGTATTTGAGATTGCATCCAAGTACTGCTTTTTGGACTCTTCTGTTGACTATGAGGGCTACTCCATTTCTTCTAAGGGATTCCTGCCCACAGTAGTAGGTATAATGGTCATCTGAGTTAAATTCACCCATTCCAGTCCAGTTTAGTTCACTGATTCCTAGACTGTCAATGGTCACTCTTGCCTTCTCCTGTTTGACCAATTCCAATTTGCCTCGATTCATGCATCTAACATTTCAGGTTCCTATGCAATATTGCTCTTTACAGCATCGGACCTTGCTTCTATCACCAGTCACATCCACAACCGGGTGTTGTTTTTGCTTTGGCTCCATCCCTTCATTCTTTTTGAAGTTATTTCTCCACTGACCTCCAGTAGCATTTTGGTCACCTACCGACCTGTGAGGTTCATCTTTCAGTGTCGTATCTGTTTTTCTTTTCATACTGTTTGTGGGGTTCTCAAGGCAAGAATACTGAAGTGGTTTGCCATTCCCTTCTCCAGTGGACCACATTCCATCAGACCTCTCCACCATGACCTGTCCGTCTTGGGTGGCCCCACACGTCGTGGCCTAGTTTCTTTAAAGAAGCTATCAGAATGTATTGATATGTGGGCCCCTTCAGATTTGTTATTCCTATTTAAATCCAAGTTGTTATTTTTATGTTTGTTTTCTTAGCTTTTTAAAAAACTTTAAAAAATTAAATTATTTATTTCAATTGCTAGTTCAGTTCAGTTCAGTCGCTCAGTCGTGTCCGACTCTCCGCGACCCCATCAATCACAGCACGCCAGGCCTCCCTGTCCATTACCAACTCCCGGAGTTCACTCAAACTCATGTCCACAGAGTCGGTGATGCCATCCAGCCATCTCATTCTCTGTTGTCCCCTTCTCCTCCCACCCCCAACCTTTCCCAGCATCAGAGTCTTTTCCAGTGAGTCAACTCGTCGCATGAGGTGGCCAAAGTATTGCAGTTTCAGCTTTAGCATCAGTCCTTCCAATGAACACCCAAGATCAATCTCCCTTAGAATGGACTGGTTGGATCTCCTTGTGGTACAAGGGATTCAAGAGTCTTCTCCAGCACCACAGTTCAAAAGCACCAATTCTTTGGCTCTCAGCTTTCTTCACAGTCCAACTCTCACATCCATACATGACCACGGGAAAAACCATAGCCTTGACTAGACGGACCTTTGTTGGCAAAGTAATGTCTCTGCTTTTTAATATATTATTAAGGTTGGTCATAACTTAGGCTAATTACTTTACAATATTGTCGTGTTTTTTGCCATCCATTGACATGAATCAGCCATGGATGTAGATGTGTCCCACCATCCTGAATCCCCCTCCTACCTCCTTTCCCACCCCATCCCTGTGGGTTGTTCCAGGGCACCAGCTTTGGGTGCCCTGCTTCATGCATCGAATTTGCACTGGTCAACTATTTCACATTTGGTCAAACATGTGTTGCAATGCTATTCTCTCATATTGTCCTACCCTCGCCCTCTCCCACATAGTCCAAAAGTCTATTCTTTCCATCTGTCTCTTTTGTTGTCTTGCATATAGGGTCATCATTACCATCTTTCTAAATTCCATATATACACATTAATGTACTCTGTTGGTGTCTCTCTTTCTGGCTTACTTCACTCTGTATAATAGATACTAGTTTTCTTAGCTTTTGGTGAAAGGATGTTTAATGTTTTTCTTGCTGTAGGTAGTTCCCTTCTCTTGTTTCAGACTTGGGTCTGTGGGTAAGATTGAGGTATTCTGACTTTGGAAACAGAGGAAAGAGAAGAAGTTCCTACCACATGAATTGTTGTGTAACAATCTACTCTAAAATGTGGTGGATTAAAACATCAAATATTTATCTAACCCATGAATCTGCAGATGAGCTATCTGTACTACATCTGGCTAGATACTTCTGGTTGTGATCAGGCACATTCTTACAACTGTGGTCAGCCACACTCAGCAGGACAACTGTGCTTCTTGAGGTTGGCTGAGCTGAGCCAGTTGGGTAACTGGACTCTGTGTCTCTCACCATCCAACAGGTTTATTCTCAGAGGAAGGATGGCAAGAGAGCAAAAGAAAATTTGCAAGGGCTTCTGAAGCCTAGACTCAGGATGGGTGCAGTATCACATTCTCAGAATTCAAAGCATTCAAAACACACCAGACCAGCCCAGTTTGTTTCAATGACTGGTAAAATGGGTTCCATTTTAGGTCACATTGGGAAGAATTTAGGGAGGGGTTAAGAACTGGCCATATTTTTAAAATCAATTTACAACAGCAGACGAACACTAACAATGCAGCCTAGAAATGTCCGTATTTACAGGACTGCAAACATCATTTATAAGGGACCACATAGTAGACATTTTTGGCTCTACAGGTCAGAAGCCTCTGTCACAATTTTGTTGTAGTGCCAAAGCAGCCCTAGACAATCAGTGAATAAATGGACATGGATACATGTCAATAAAACTTTATTAACAAAACAAGTGGCAGGCTGGATTTGATCCATGGTGCTATAGTTTGCTGATCCCTTATCTGTTATCGATGTGAGATCATTTTGCTAAAAAGGCCTTAGCTTTCAAACAAATAGTGTGACTTCCATCAGACACTAACAAACTCTGGGAGGACCAAAGTTGACTCAAATATCAGACCACAGGCCAACATATGGATGAGCTTTTGTTTTAATTGTCAAGGGAAGGGCATTCCTTGGGCTTTTATTTTTTAATTAATTAATTAATTTTAATTGAGGGCTAATTGCTTTACAATATTGTAGTGGTTTTTGCCATACATTGACATGAATCAGCCATGGGTGTACATGTGTCCCTCATCCTGAACACCCCTCCCACCTCCCTCCCCACCCATCCCTCAGGGTCATCCCAGTGCATCGGCCCCAAGCACCCTGTCTCATGCATCGAACCTGGACTGGTGATCTGTTTCACATATGATAATATACATGTTTCAGTGCTATTATCTCAAATCATCCCACCCTCCCCTTCTCCCATAGAGTCCAAAAGTCTGTTCGTTATTTCTGTGTCTTTTTTGCTGTCTTGCATATAAGGTCATTGTTACCATCTTTCTAAATTCCATAAAAATGCATTAATATACTGTATTGGTGTTTTTCTTTCTGACTGACTTCACTCTGCATGATAGGCTGCAGTTTCATCCACCTCATTAGAACTGATTCAAATGTATTCTTTTTAATGGCTGAGTAATATTCCATTGTGTATATGTACCACAGCTTTCTTATCCATTCATCTGCTGGTGAACATCTAGATTGCTTCCATGTCCTGGCTATCGTAAACAGTGCTGTGATGAACATTGGGGTACACGTGTCTCTTTCAATTCTGGTTTCCTCGATGTGTATGCCCAGGAGTGGGATTGCTGGGTCATATGGCCATTCTATTTCCAATTTTTTAAGGAACCTCCACACTGTTCTCCAAAGTGACTGTACTAATTTGCATTCCCACCAACAGTATAAGAGGGTTCCCTTTTCTCCACACCCTCTCCAGCATTTATTGCTTATAGACTTTTGGATAGCCGCCATTCTGACTGGGGTAAGATGGTACCTCATTGTGGTTTTGATTTGCATTTCTCTGATAATCAGTGATGTTGAGCATCTTTTCATGTGTTTGTTAGCCATCTGTATGTCTTCTTTGGAGAAATGTCTGTTTAGTTCTTTGGCCCATTTTTTGATTGGGTCGTTTATTTCTCTGGCGTTGAGCTGCATGAGCTGCTTCTATATTTTTGAGATTAGTTCCTTGTCAGTTGCTTCATTTGCTATTATTTTCCCCCATTTTGAAGGCTGTCCTTTCACCGTGCTTATAGTTTCCTTCGTTATGCAAAAGCTTTTAAATTTAATTAGGAAAATGTATTTATTTATTTAATTGGCTGTTCTGGGTGTTTGTTATAGCTTGAGGGATCTTTAGCTGTGGCATGTGGAATCTAGTTCCCTAACAAGGGATTGAACCTGGGCCCCCAGCATTGGGAGTATGGAGTCTTAACCACTGGCCCACCAGGGAATCCCCCCTTAGGCTTTTAATACAGTATTTGTTTATAGACCTACTTACATAAATTAAGATGTCTGCCATCGGTAGTTTTTATTTGCAGCCTGAATATGATAATTGCTTGTTTATTTTGTTTGTTGTAGTTAGTTCTTTTTCAAGGAAGAAAGACAAAAATTTCTAAGAGGAAGAAGATGGGAAATAGCGAAGCAATTAGAAGGTTCCTACAGGGTAGGGATGGGGCTCTGTTCAGGAAGCCAGATTCTCTAGCTGGAAGAGGTCCCAGGGATCCACAGACTTGTTCTCACACTTGGGTGCATGTTAGAGTCACCTGGAGAGCTTTGCAAAATTCTCATGTCCAGGCTACACCCCAGAGCAATTAAAACAGACCCACTGCAGGCAGAAGCCAAGCATCAGTACTTTTGAATCCTCCCAATGGAAGTCCAACATGTATCCAAGTTTGAGAATCAGGTTTTCCCTGCACCCTTTAGGGACTATCTGTGGTCTGGACGATCCCATGCTTGCTTGTCCCCCACTCACCAAGATGCCCCTTCTGAGACCCCATCAGCTCCAGGAGTATTCGTCTTGGGAACTCAATAATACATAATGACAGGGTTGCTGTTCAGTCACTCAGTCGTGTCCAACTCTTTGAGACCCCATGGACTACAGCACGCCAGGCTTCACTGTCCTTCACTTCCACTAATTTGCTCAAACTCATGTCCATTGCAGAGAAGGCAATGGCACCCCACTCCAGTACTCTTGCCTGGAAAATCCCATGGATGGAGGAGCCTGGTAGGCTGCAGTCCATGGGATCGCTAGACACAGCTGAGGTACTTCACTTTCACTTTTCACTTTCATGCATTGGAGAAGGAAATGGTAACCCACTCCAGTGTTCTTGCCTGGAGAATCCCAGGGATGGGGAAGCCTGGTGGGCTGCCGTCTATGGGGTCCCACAGAGTCGGACACGACTGAAGCGACTTAGCAGCAGCAGCATGTCCATTGAGTCGGTGATGCCATCCAACCAACTAATCTCTTTGAATTCTGATGCAGCCTCAGGGCCCAATATTTGTCAACTTGAAAGTTCATTTTGCTTTTCAAAATCTTACTTTTCTTTTCAACATTCATCTATAAGTTTATAATCTCAGACTACTCTATTTTGGAAGACCAATACTTTTTCAGCAGAAATATTCCTTTTGCTTAGGGTTAATGGCAACCCATTCCAGTATTCTTGCCTGGAAAGTCCCATGGATGGAGGAACCTGGTAGGCTACAGTCCATGGGGTCACAAATAGTCGGACACGACTGAGCGACTTCACTCACTCAAACATGAATAACCAGAATTATCTGAAGGCAGACTTCACAAAGAATATATTCAACTTTTAACTGTTAAAATAATCTTCTACTAAAGAGTCCTTTGAGCAAGCCACTAACTGAGGTCAATATTTTGTTAATTTTCCTGTAAATTGCTCAAAACAGCACAGCAACCAGCTCTAAGGACTCTATTGGGTCAGTTACTGTCCCATTACTTCATTCCGGTAATAGGTGGAAATTTAAGCTAAAAAGAAATTTGGAGATCATCTGATTCCCTGTCTTCTCCCATTTCATTAACAAAGTAACAGCTCAAACGTTAAGTTGTTTTTCCAACTTAGGAAAACACATGCAGGTGAGAATAGCAAGGGGCTTCTTTATATATGGAAGATTCTACAGTGCTTTCAGGAAACAGTTCGCAGGGAGCACTAGCCATGCTCTCTATTCTGTTCTCTCAGCCTCTTTCTGCTGCACTCACTGCAGGGACTGTGTTTCTGAACAGTAGCTCCTCTTCAGAAGTGGCTCACTTCAGTCATCTCCTCAAATCCATCCTCACGGGATTCTAGTTTGCCAGCATCATCCCACAACTGTCTCTCTGCCCATCTGATTCTTGTCCCTCACTGTCTTGCAATACAGCTGCTCCAGACCCTTCCCTTCTCCAGGGAGTCCTCACAGGGGTCAGCTGAACTAACCCAGAGGAAAGCGCATGACAGAGTTTCTTAGGGAGCAGGGAGCCCCCCTGCTGGACGAGGCCAGCTCTTTCTTAACGCCTGTCTGGTCAAGTCTTTCTCTCTCTCCTACGATATTCCTGTAAAGCCCTTCAAGTAAAGATGTCAGTAACTGGGGAACCAACTGAGAGATTGTCTGGCCAAACATCTCTCCCAAGACTGATTCTGCACCTGGGAAAAAAGTCCGCCCTCAGCTTTGACAGCCACCTGAAGTGTGGAGCCAGCCAGTCTGGACTGGAACCTCCCCATTCTTCCTGCTGTTGGAATCCTAGCTGCAAAGCATGCCTTTCACGAAGGAACTCTGAGAGTTTGTTGTTGCTTTTGCCATTTTCATCCTGTGAATGGATGCTGCCCATTCTAGACTTGGAGAAAAATTGGGTATAAGGCAAGCCCATCCACATTCCAATCAAAGATATAGACCACCACTGACGGGGAACAGCCGAATTCTGAAGTGTGAACCAAAATCACACTAGTCACTAATCTTATAACCTAAGATAAATAACTAATTTAACAGTTATTTTAATGAGTATTCCAAAAGATAGGACCAGATCACCAAATCCATGATTCAGTAGATGATGGCTTTTCTTGTTTACTATGTAAACTTCAAAGATTTAAACTATACAGAAAAGTAGAGAGGATAATGTAAACTCATATACTCAGCACCTTGATTTAATACTTTAAACATTTTATCACATTTGCTTGATCTCTTTTTTCACTTTGGTAAGAGAAATTTACCCATGCAACACCCAAACTCAGTATAAATCTCTAAAAAATAAGTATATTTTCCTATATGACCACAGCATTATTATATTGCTCAACAAAAGTATTAATTTCTTAGCATCATCTCACAATTCAGTTCAGCGTCTCCAGTTGTTACTATAATATTTGGGGGTCCGGACTTAATCAAGATGAGCACATCTTGCTTATGAAGGGGCAAGTATCTGTCCCTGGTTGGTCTGTGAGAGGAAGAGATTGTGCGGCATCCCACTAGTCAGGGAAGACTGTAGAAAATGGTGAGACCGGGGAGGGAAAGTTTTCAGGAGAGGTAGTGAGACAGGCTGGGATCCTTTGCTGCAATGCTTGTATCTGGACAAAGGTCTCCAGGAACAACAAGATACAAAGAAACTATAAGAGACTGAAATAACTGCATGAATGCAGCTGCTGGGGCCAAGTGGGAATAAGATACAAAAGACCAGAAACCCAACTGCCACTTCTGAGGTACCCAGAGCAAAAACAGGGTACTGTGCATGATCCCTGCACACAGCACCCACCAGGGTGTGGGCAGACCACCCTAGCCACCCCCTGGACCTGCCGTGACTCTCACCTATTTAAGGGCCCAGCTTTAAGGGAGCAAGCAAGGGATCAGTTACTTGTTTTGCTCCCTCGTGCTTCATCACAAGCCCCAGCAGAACCTTGCCTGCATTTCTCATCTGGCCTCTTATCAATTTCTACTGAGCAAAGAGTCCAAGGACCCCTACAATGGGGTAGAAAATTCCAGGTAGAGACAGCAAGAAGGGTAATGCAGAAGCAAGGAGAAGGTGGTCCATCCATGTCTGGAAATAGTGATATAAATGATTTACTTTGTGACAGTCACTTTCTGGGGAAAACGTAAAGGGTGAGATAGAGGAAGACAAACAAACTGGCAAACTTTATGATTTAAAAGGAATCAATGTTTATCAATGAGCACTTCATCATTTCAGAGGGCTTTAAGAAAAGGCATCTCCTTTTGTAGACAATGAAAAGGGACTGTTAGTTCAGATGGCATCACCTGAAAGCTCTCCATGCCCCCTGCTTTCCATTTTCTTTTTCTCCTCCTTGTTAGAAATCACAGCACCTCTGTGCAATTGCATTTGAAAAAGACCAGAGAAACTTTGACTAAAGGCCAAGGTTTGGAGAAGGAAATGGCAATCCACTCCAGTGTTCTTGCCTGGAGAATCCCATGGACAGAGGAGCCTGGTGGGCTTCTGTTCATGGGGTCGCACAGAGTCAGACACGACTGAGTGACTAAGCACCACATGCATGCCGTGTACAGAAAATGGTCATAAAGCCAATTCCTGGATGTTTCCTAGCTGGAAAGGAAAAGGTGTCAGAAATGAGGCTGAAAATGGCAACATAATAGTTCTAGAAAGCCAAGAGACAGCACAATGGCTGGATGTCTTGAAACTGTCTTGAATGCAACAGAGAAATGAGGACTGGAAGTGCTGCCACAGAGCTGCCTTAGGGCCGCCTGAATCATCACACTAATTAGGCATGCAGATGCTTGATAGACTAGACTGACTCGCTAGACTGACTAGCTAACTGGATTGACTCTGTCACATCTTGGGGCCTGGGAGTTTTAATCCATTCTCCCAGATGTTCTTGCACACTCAAATTTAAGAAACCCTGGTCTGCGATACAGCCTCCCAGGCTCTCTTCAGTGTGTGTACTGCTTCCACAATTAGCACCTTCGAACTTCAGCTTCACCCTTGCTTTCTGTCTGTAGCACAGAATTTCCCCTGTTCTCAACAACATAAGAAAGCAAGGAAGAAAAACATACATATCAACCAAATTGGAAAAAATAAATCCTTTTGTTTTCTCCCTTACAGTTCTTCCTTTTATCTTTAGTGTCTCGGGTTTTACACGTGACCTGTAACTGTACTCTCCAGGTCTCACAAAAGACCACTATTTAAGCGCCCGACCGCCACCCTCTGCAGAATGTCGCTCGAGAGATTACTAGTGTGACGGGACACCAGCGCGCTAGAACCTCCAGATGACCCGCGGGTCAGCGACTCGCATTCTCCACCTGTGCTGTTGACGGCGGCAGCGGCCTTGAAATTTAACTCTTTGGACTTCTTAATACAGCAATGTAACACCGTTTAACTTCTCATTTCCTACTTCTCAGGCCTTCTTCCTGCCCCCACTAAGCAAGTGCTTTTTCCCAGACTCAACCTTCAACATTTTCTCTTAATTTTTCCATTCTCCCTCCAACAGAGATAACATCCAATGTTTCCACTTCAGCAGTTACCCCCTCCAGGGAAGGGTCAGGATATCTAGGTGTATGACATGTCAACTCACCAAGAGGACAGTTTCCAGTTACACGTTCTCATGTCCCCTGATGTCCAAGCATTTTCTCCAGATCCTCAGTCTTTCCCAGCCAGGTCCCTCCTAATTTCCTTTTATCCATAAACAGGCTTCCACAACTCAAGCCTTAAACCTCATGTAACTTCGGCCACTTCTATCATATCTCATGATGTCCCAAGCCCTAGGTCTACTCTGCATGCGTATTTTTTCCTATCTTGCCTCTGTGGTTCTTGCCCAAGTTCCATTACACCCATCAAAATATTAAATATATAATAGTGAGAAAACTATTTTAGTAGACTTGAACAATGTATAAACAAAGTCCCAGGTTAGGATCTGGTGGATTGAGTTCTCTTCAGTCTACCTCTTAGAGGCTCAGTTTCTTTTCCTATAGAATGATAGTTTGAGAACAGCTTACTTTATAGGGCTGTTGGGGAGAATATAGATTTTACATAGCACTTTAAGGTTATAGTTGTTAAGAATAATTATATGTCATTATTATTATTAAATGACTCTTGATTCTCCTTTAGATCAGGATGTGACAAATCGGGCTTGAGGTCTAAGTAAAATTATGAAATAGATGAAGTCAGCTTCTTCAGCTCATCAAGTCTTTAGGGTGATTTTTCTTCCTGTCAAAGCTGTGGTTTCACGAAGGTCTAAACATTGGCTGGCTGACAACAACCTGTCTTAGCAGCATAGGATTTAAGCATGGATTTCATGCATGTGTACTTGTGTGTGTGTGTGAGTATCACTGTGGAAAATAGCTTTGGGGAGCAGCCAATTTTTCCTAGCATCTTTGAAATCTCCCCCAGGCTTCTTTTTCTCCTCCACTTTCTCAGGAGATACCCCCAGAAATTTTCCCATCAAAAGCAGAGAAAACTGGAGTCAGGATTTCCTCCTGGCCCAGCCATCCACACGTACTATTCCCCCTCTTCTGGAACAAACAGTGAGAAGCCCAGACAGGCTATTCATGCCTGATTCACCCATTTATACCTCAGGGTCATTTTTAAGCTGGAGACTGAAAACTGAATGGCTCTAAGTCCTTAGGTTGAATAAAGTTTTATACTATGTATTCATTACAGCAATAACTTCACTGCTATAAAATCCCCTGATTAACCCAATATTCTAAATGCTGTTAATAATTTAGATAGACTGCAGCAACAACCCACTCCAGTGTTCTTGCCTGGAGAATCCCATGGATGGAGGAGCCTGGCGGGCTATAGTCCATAGTGTTGCACAGAGTCAGACATGACAGAAGCGACTTAGCACTGCATGGCGTGTAGCAACAAAATGATCTGCAAAACCAAAGGGGAAAAGTAAGTATCATAAAAGGTGATAGAAGGACATATAAAGTATTAACCCATTGAATACATAACACTTAGAATATTCACACTCATAAGTAATGAAATGGGAAAAGTTCAGGCATGTCTCTTAACCCCTGCTGTCTTTCTTTTTTAGAAGCAAAACTGAGAATATGATTTTGTGTAATGGTATAATGAAAACATTGTACTTTGTGCATCTGGAACAGTCAATGCAATTTTAGCTATTTTCCACAGCAAGCAGGAAGAGGGATTAACATTTATTGGGCACAGATAGCTTTGTGAAAGTGAAAGTCTCTCAGTCATGTCCCACTCTTTGCAATGCCATGGACTGTAGCCTGCCAGGCTTCTCTGTCCTTGGAATTCTCCAGGTCTGAACACTGGAGTGGGTAGCCTTTCCCTTCCCCAGGGTATCTTCCCAACCCAGGCATCAAACCCAGGTCTCCTGCATTGCAGGAGGATTCTTTACCATCTGAGACACCAGGGAGGCCCACAGAGAGCTTCGCACACATCTTAAAATTTATCATCATAAAGACCATGATCATATTGAATACTAAGAAACTGGGGCTCAGAGAGTCAGAAATCTTGTTGAAGTCCAGACTCTAGAACTGGGTTTGAACTTAGATTTATCTCATTTCATATCTCTTCTCTAAAACCTTCTTATTAAAGTATAATATTCAAACAAAAATGCATGCTGGTCCTAAGTGGAAGGTGCTGAAATCTTTACTTCATAAACACTTCATGTAAGCAACCCCTGGATTAAGGAACTGAGAAACCCCAGGATTAAGGAAGCAGAACCCCAAATGCCTTCATGGAAAACCACTATACTTGATTCCAATACCAGAGATCAGTTTTGCCTATTTTTGAATGTGAATAAATAGACATGTAACAAGTCCTCTCTTGACTTCTTCGACCCGATTTTGTGAAATTCGTTATATCCTTATAAGCAGTTGCAAACCATTGCTTCTCATTGCTGTATAAATATTCCACTGTAAGAATACACAATGATACATTTACCCACTCTGTGGTGAATAAACAAGTGAAGTATTTTCTGTTTGGTGGTATTACAAATAATCCTGCTATGAACGGTCTTGGTTGACCGACCTTATTTAACATTTCTGCTGGATCTATATCTAGGGGTAGAATCACTGTGTCATGGAGTATGCATAGCACCAACTTTATTGAATAATGCCAACAAATTACTCAAAGTATCTGCCTTTCTATCTGTAGAATATGAGAGTTCTAATTATTCTACATCCTTGCCAACATGTGCAGTTTCCTATTTTCTTCGTTCAGCACATTTTAGGATTGGATTGCTATCTCACTGATATTTTAATTTCTATGAAAATTCTGGGCTCTCTTGACTTGCTTCTTCCTCCTGCTTCCTTTGTATTTGATGGCTTACAACCAAATTTAGGGCCAACCAGCACCCCTAAATGCCCACAGAGGTCTTCAAATGCATCGAGCCAGGTGGAGCAATAAGCCCATGAACAGCAAAGTGGAATCTTTAGGCAAGAACCAGTGTCCTAATAACTATTTCAAAAAAGGACAGATGAGAAGCAGTTAGTAGCAGCAGAGAAGATTACAGAATAAGCCCCAGTTCTCCACCCTGTGTCCATGCCCTTTCAGCAGTGTGACCTTGCAGCTCCTCCCATTAGGAGGGAGAGCCTTTATATATGAGCTGGCCTTTCATTTCCCCTTAGTCCATAGAATATAGCACAAGTAACAGTATGCCTGGTTGGTTTAGACTTCAAGATATCCTGAATGGTCCTACTCTTTGTTTGGAATCCCACTGAGCCACCAGGCTAGACTGTAGGAAAGCGAGAGACCCATGAACCAGAGTAGTGTTGTCACAGCTGAAACCAGGAGAGAGTTTTGTCCTCAGCCAAATCAGGACCAGGTCAGCAGAGCACTGGTCAGTTACGGATTTGTGAATTTCCAAATGACTGTTGTTTCAATCCACCAAAACCAAGGAGGATGGCAAACTCTCCTATTTCACACGTTTTCCCCAAAGTGGACCCCCTGCTACAGTCTGATACTGATTTTCTCTGCCCAGTATTGTCTCCTCTTCCCAGGAAAAATACTTCTCTCTCTCTCTCTTTTTTTTTTTTTTTTTTTTGTGGCCACACTGTGTGGCTTGTGGGATCTTAGTTCCCTGATAGTGATCAAACTTGCACCTCCTGCCTTGGGAACATGGAGTCTTAACCACTGGAAAATTGGGGAAGTCCCTGATATTACTCTTATCTCTGTGATGTCCCCTAAAAGCCAAATGAGATGGGGGGGTCTTCTTTTTCTTAGTCTCCACTCTTAAAGAACTTTGTATTAACTGAAGATTTGGGGAGCGCTTCATTAGCAGAAGCAAGTTCCACAAGGGAAAGCCCTGCTTTTAATAGACTCTAATTTGCTCCTGGATCACGGTTGCACATCCGTCCCCAAGTCCAGCCCCAAGAAGCCAGGAGTTGCCTGCGTCAGCACACGCAGCTCCCTGAACTCTGATGTGCTGCCAAGCAGTTCTCCTCCCAAAGCAATCAAACCATCCCTTTGCCAGGGATGAAAATGACTGTCTTTGATGTCTCACCGGATCTGGGCTAGAACATTTCCAATAAAGAAGATGAGTCTGCAAAAAGCTTTCCTTGGTAGAGAGGTGATGTAGCAGAGAGGGCCCAAGCACTTTCCTAAAATGCCCAGGAATCACTTGCAATTTGTTCAAATGAAGACTCTGGTCAAGTAGGGGTGGGGCCTGAGTTTCAGTATCTTCAGAACCTCCTGAGTGATGCTGATGCCTCTGGTGCATGGGCCACACTTTCAGTAGCAAAGGTCTAAAGTCCAGATTTTGGACAAACAGACCTGTGACTCAGTGGCTCACAGCTTCAGCTTTCTTGTCTGCTAGTTGGATTGGTATAAGATTTATGTGAGACTGTACATGTAGAAAAATAATCACCACCTCTAGCACATAGGACATGTGGATGATATAGTCATTGTATTAATATTATGCAGAGATGTAGAGTTGCTCAATGCTTAATGTATAGTCTCACTCTCCAGAAATAGGTCTTGATTCTTATCAGGATTTACATGGGCCCAGTGCCAGGCAGCTTTCGATGTTTTCTGACTCCCATGTTCTTGTCCTAGCAACCTTAGAAGCAGTCCTAAAGCTGAAGTAAAATACAAGTTGTGGAATTTAGGTAATTCTGAGGGAGTCTTATTTAGGATGACAAAGCTTAAAAACAGGGGTCCTAGAGAGGTTGTGGTGAGTCAGGGTCCCCTGATTTGAAACCTACGCTATTGAACCTTTCCCATGGTTTCCACTCACATCCAAAACCTGTGAAGCTTTTAGTGCTATGCATTTGCCCATAGCTTATAAGGTTAAGTTGAAAGAAGACTGCATCTGCCCCAAGCAAAACTACTCAGATGTTTCCCAAACCCACTTTCCCAGCAAATCAAATAATTAGACAGAAGGAAGAATCAGGTTTTGTGGGACTTTTCATTAGATATGTTCATTAAACCCTTACAACTCAACATGTGAACCAGGGACCAAAAGCATTGACATCATCTGAAAGTTTATTATAAATGCAGAATCTCAGGTTCCCCCCATTAGACCTACTCAGTCAATTTCTTAGGGATGGGACCTAGGGATCTGTATTTTAACAACCTCTCCAGGTGATTCTGAGGCATGTTAATGTTCGAGAAGTTTGACTTTACAGCCTCAAGCCAACAGTATCAATAGGGTCCTTCTCTTTTTAGGAATGTAGGTCCCCAGACCCTAACCAACAGTCTACCAAACTAGAATCTATTTTAACAAGATCCTCAGGGCATTAGTACGCTCACTATTGTTTTAAAAATAATGCTCAATGGTAGAACATACTTTGGGCCCAATCTACTCTCCAGGATACTGACTAGATGGATTATGGAACCAGGAAAAACTTCCTTAAATTAGTGGAATAAGAGAAGAATTCAGATAGAGCTGCCCTTACATTGTTATTGTTTAGTCGCTAAGTCATGTCTGACTCTTTTGCAATCCCATGGACAGTAGCCTACCATGCTCCTCTGTCCATGGGATTTCCCACATAAGAATACTGAACTGGGTTAGCCACTTCCTTCTCTGTGGGATCTTCTTGACCCAGGAATTGAACCTATGTCCCCTGCATTGCAAGCAGATCCTTTACCACTGCGCCACCAGGGAAGCCCATTTCATTGAAGCAAATAAGAAGGAATGAAAGCTTCAGGCATTACTATTCACACTTACAAATCTGCCCTAACCTACATTTGGGATGTGCTGGGCTTAAGTGGAGTGAGTTACAAACAGTGCTCTTACTGGATGACCATTAGAAGCAGTTTTCAATTTGACAGAACAGTGAGGGAGAAAATAGTTACGGTGTCTTTGTTCCCTCCCCGTTCAGTTTGAATCAGAGGCCAGCAGAAAGGGGGAGGAGACTTTGTTCTTTGGGTGCAGTTGAGGCATTCCTTCTCAAATTTTTACTCAGGGCCCTGGATTTAAAACTGACTGCTTCTGCCAGTTCTAACTTCTTTGAGGCTCTAGGTATAATAAAAGACTTCTGTGATTGGAAAGAAAAAAGCCTTCTGGACAAGGTGCTCCAGTGAACACATCCACCACTGCCTTATTGTGCCCACCACGTGTCCTGCATGGGGCTGACTTGTCCATCCAGGTCAACATCTGTGCTTTGGCTCGTCTTGGATTTTTTATGATCAGGGAATAAAAATGGGGAAACTGGACCTTTGTTGATATCTGACCAAGATATGGTATTGGAATCACCATCAGAGTATGTAATAATTTTAAAGTTTATTTTCAAAGTTATATACATACATGTACATATAGCAACTGCTGACTTAAGCATGTAAAACTCATCTCCAGGTACTTCAAGCATCAGATGTGAAGATGTGATTAACCATGCAAGGGGGTTATTAGGGGGAAATGCCTTAAGAGAAAATGGGGAGGGAGCCAGGGAAGACTGGGAGAACTGTGAAACCATAATGACGGCTGACTCCTATAAAGGACAGAGTACAGGAAGGAAGGTTCTAGGGGCACAGAGATCACTGTCTAGCCTGGGATGGTTTCAGCAAGGTTGTCAGGGAGCTCCTGAGCCAGGGTAGCCTGCCAGAGGAGTACTGTGACCCCCAGAAGTGGGCCAGTGTTAGTATTCCTAAATGCTCAGTCACTAAGTCAGCAGCGATGGTGTCTATAGCAACAAGGATCCTCCATCAACCTCTCTTCCTATAGTTAGAGAAGTGCAAGACACATTCTCAAAATCAAAACTTTCCTCCTCATCAAAAGCATTCAGTGTTGGCTAGTATTTAAAGAGCCATGTATCAGTCTGTTTGGCATTTCCTGGAAGGAAGATTTCATAGATAGGAGTGCATCCAATCTGTACACTCACCTTAGACCTTCCACTGCTATCTGAGCAAAGGGTCAGGCTCTATAAGTTTTCTTTGGAGAAACAGCAGTAAGAAGTTTGGGGTTGTCATGTCAAACTTGGACTATAAAGTATTGATGCTTAACTAAAGCATTGACCATTGTTGATCACCTTCAAGAAGCCAGGAAACCAGTGTGGTGTAGTGAGTATGAAGTGGTATGTATCCTGTCTTGAAACATTAACAGAAAATTGGCAGCAAGGATTTTCCCCCTTGTGAAATTGAGATAATGGCACTTGATTGAAATTGATTGGTTTTCCATGACGAATGACATCACACTGAAAAATTTGAAATGTTGTGCAAAAGAAAAGTGACGGTGTGAATTGGACTCATGTCCAGTTAAGCAGAATAGGGTTTATTTTAAGGACACAAATGGATTAGAACTGGAAACAGAAAGTCCTAAAGAAACAGAATAGAACCAGGGGTTGTCTATTATTTCTTTTCCGGGTTTACCTCTCAATTTCTTCAGATGCACAGATTCCTTTTTCCCCATAGTTTTGAGTTCAATCCTTGGTCCATCATGTAGCTAAGAAGAAAGGCCCTGAATCTGAGGTCAGCCATCATAGAAGCCCCTGCTGCCAAGAGGAACCCAGGGCTGCTTCCCTGGGAAGCAGTTTGGACCAGGATATTTCAGTAAGAAATGAGAAACTGGGCATGCCTGGCACCTAGACTTATCCAACAGGTATAGATTATAAATTGGCAAGGTGACATCATCCATAGAAACCAGACTATTGAATAAAAATCTAGAAGTATGACTTATTCTCCTTCCAGTCCACATGACCTGGAACAAATCATGTAACTGCTCTAAGCTTCCATTTTCTTGCTGGGAATAAAAATGGGTTATGGGGAAATTCAAATCATATAATTTGCATGAAAATGTGTTGTAAACTCTGAGATGCAAATAATGACCATCAGAGCTAAAGAAAGAATGGAAGCAAACAAGCTGAGCTACTAACTTGCCAGGGAAGTGAATACACACCAGTCAAGAAATTCACTCAATGGTGAGTAGAAAACATACTTTGTTTTTTATTATAACATGCACAATTTTTGACAGATAACCAACAGACACAATGGTTGATTAAGTAAGCAGTGCCATGGTGATGGCAAAGGCTACCCGTTCATCTTTTCATAAAAGATAAATGTCAAAGTTGGGATTTCTTTTAACAAAGAATTGAGAGGGTCTTTAGAAATCAAAGAATCAGATTGTAGAGTCGGAAGCACCGGTCTCTGTAAATGTAATCTCTTTTTTAAAGGCTGTGTTTTCAAAGGCTTGCTGGTTGGCAGATTAGCAAAACTCAGCATATTCGTGAAAGAACAAACTGAGGACTTGCAAAGACCTGGGAGACAGGAGACCTGTGTCCTGCGCTGCTCCTGACTGGTTGTTCGTTCCCAGGTTATTTATTTTGCTTCTCTAGGCCTCCATTTCCTCGGTGATAAAACGTCTATAATTGACGACTAATGCTTATGTCCCTACCATCTCTGATGGACTCTAATTCCAAGGAACTTCATCTGATTATGACCTAAAAAACTATTTTCTTTTTCCATCAGAGATGTTAGATGACATTAAAAAGTCAAATATGATTATGTTGGTATAGCCACAATATTGTAACAAATTACCTCCCCAAATTTCATTGCTTAAAGCAACCACCATTTATTTTTCACAAGTACAAATGGACAGGGCCCCTTGATTGCTATGGTTTGGGATTGGCTGATCTTGACTGGGCTCACTCACACATGGTGGTCAGTGGGTGAGTTCTTGTGGGTAGCTAGTCTGTGTTGACCTAAGCTGGGTGACACAGGGCCTCTGCCTCTACTGGATGGGTCTGTCATCTTCCAGGAGACTAGTCCAAGCTTATTGATGTGCCAGTGGAAGTTTCCATGAAAGAGAATGGAAGGATGCATTAACTGGCACTTAGTCATTTCCACTGCATTTTACTGACCAAAGAAAATCGTAAGGTCAGCTCAGGTTTACCATTAATGAAGCAGACGTCACCTCTTGATAGAAGGAGCTACAAAATCATATTGCAGAAGTGCATGGAAGGAGGCAGCAATGAAGAACTAGGGACATTTTGGGCACTAATCAACCAAATGGTAGCTAGACTGATCTATATGATTCTTTCTGAAACACTTAGAAATATTTTCCTAAGTCAGACAGGTTAAATCTCCACTCCTACGCAGCAAGGAGAATCACAAGGAGTAGCACTCTGTTCATCTTTTGCTGGAAAATCCTCAAAACAAACACAAGAACAAGGACATGGCATTTGCCTAAGGAACAGTAGATTAATGGCTGGTTTATGTCCTTTCAAAAGAATGGTTAGTGTCCCAGATGACCTCAAAGGCTCTTAGCCCTTCTTCCCAGTCCATAAGTACTGTCCAGAGATTTTTTTTTTTTCAGTGCAGTCTTCCTGAAAACTGCAACAGATACAAATTAGCAGAACAGACACTAAGAAACTGTCCCTATGCTAGCTACCCAAACAAAAGTCCCAAAGTTCCTCTTTCCTGTTGAAGTCAAGTGGTAAGTGTACCCTAGAAATGGAGACCTCACTGTTCTCCCATTGCCTCCCTCCAGCGCCCCAGGAGCAGTGAGCCCATTTCAAATGCTTGGTAGGCACATATGGGCTATTGGACAGTTCAGATACAGAACACCTTTGCCACTGGAGAAATTTCTGATGGAAGAGGTGATTTGGGGAGTGACTAAAGCTCTCTGGAGAAGGCTGGCCCATGCTGGGCCCTGGCCAACCCTGAGATATCCATGGAGGAACCAGGCACCTAGAAGCAAGGGTGGTGGCTGTCCAGACTGGACATCACAATTCATGTAATGGAGTCCTAGGTCTTTTAACTATAAATTCACTCGGTAACCTTGGGAAATGCATTAAATTTCTTCAATCATTAGTTTATTCTTCTGGAAAACAAGAGGTTAGAGTCAATCAGGGCTTCTCAAACTTGCATGTATCTGTACACATGAAGTATCTGGAGATCTTGTAAAAAATGTAAATTCAGAGGCGGTTGAGGGACTGACATGCTTCGTTTGAAATCAGCTTTCAAGTGGTGCCAGTGATACCAATGTTCTTGGTGCATGAACCACTCTTTGAGGAGCAAAGGGTTAAATCATAGAGCCATTGAACATTGCCTCGGAAAGGATGCTTATAGATCCCCTATTCCAATCCTGTCTCTATGGTCCTATCCATCCCTAGAGTCCTTGAGGTCTGAGAACCTGAAGGTGCCCTGGTGCCCATGGCTCCGTAAGAATTTAATGGTCATTTGAATTGTTCAATAAAGTGACAAAAATGACCTCAGAATAACACCATAGTTTCCTTGTACCTATGTAAGTAAGGAGAGACTTGATTTTTGTCTAATGGCTTATGTGAACTAAAGGGCTCTTATAGCTCATGCCTTCCACTTAGTAGAGACTGAATAATCTTTACATTTGCTTTAAATCATTACATTTGCTCTAGGATCTAATATCCGATGATATGAGGTGGAGCTGATATAATAATAATGGATACAAAGTTCGCAATAGACGTAATGTGCTTGAACCATCCTGAAATCAATCCTTCCACTGTCCATGGAAAAATTGTCTCCCACGAATCCGGTTTCTGGTGCTCAAAAGGTTGGACACCATGGCTTTAAGTGATCGACCCAAGGACACTCTTCTCAAGTGTTAATTGTATACAGTAAAATATGGCTATTCCTAATAGCATAGCTATTCTTACTTAAAATTGGCACATGAGACAGCAGGGAAGCAGCACAGATTCATACAGCAAGTGAGATTGCCCCAGAAGTAGTGATTGGCAAAATCTAGATTTCTCCATGTGAACAAGTATGATGGCTGGTAGAAAAATAACCTATATATTATACACACTTTATTCATATACTATATTATGCTATACTACTATACAGTTTGCTTCCACAATATGCTCTTGAGCTCCTAAGTCAGTCTTGAATCCAAAACCTGCTGCATTCTCATGAACCCAGCAATGGGTGCTTTAAGGGAGCAGCATCACTAGGTGAAGTGCTGTGGCCCCTTTAATGTGAGCCATTCAGTTTGTCTGAAATGGATGGGTACATTTTCTGCATTTGCAACTTGGATTCCGAGGCTGGGAATAGTAATGCTGAGGAAGCCAGAGTATAAAAGAAAAGGATAAAAGGGCAAAGGACTGAAACCCACAGGGAAAGGCAATTACAAGGTATATTCATGTACGCTATGCAGAGGGAGGGATTTATTACACTTTCAGGGTTTTCAATTTTGTTTGGGGGATTTTTTTTTTTTCTGCATAAAAGGTAGGGCGAAAGAACTGATATTTGTCAGTCTGAATTGGATAAGTGTAGTTGTAAAGAATAAAGGGAGCTTTCAGAAAGTGGCAGCTGCGGCAAAGCCCGAAGCCATGGTACTTGATACTGCAGTGTACTCTCTTAGTGTTTCTGGGCAGCTTTTGAGAACAGCAGGCAAGGCATTCAGGGCTGAAAACAATGGCAAATGTCAAGAAGAAAAGAAAGACTAGAGCTGAAAAGACTGTTGATTGACAAGTAGGACAGATCAAAGAGAGAAATTCATATCAAGTATTTACAATTATAATGCTAATAGAAATCAATAATCATAAAAAGAAACTATAGCAGAAAAATTTTAAAAACTAGCTTTCAATCATAAATAAAAATGAAAGAAGAAACTGGCCCAAGACTCAAACACTTACCATTTCGTGCATTCTGATTTTTTTTTTTTTGCTGTGTATCTTGCTACTAAACTAACCAATGAAAAGAAAGTTTCATAATTGTGTTTGAATTTTTTTGTCTTAAAAATTATCCAGTGGAAATATGTTTGGAGAAGCGCAAGATGGGGCTCATGTATAATCCACTGCAAATCAAGCCTCAAAAACAGCATCTAAGCATGCGCTTTTGTGATTCACAGGAATGTTTTATGAGAAGCAAGATTCTGCAAATGCATCACCTGGGCCCACTGGGCTTGTTTTCACTTCCTTCTCACTTCCACTCTATGCCCCACAAAGGTGGGATGTGCAAAGCTTCCTGGTGGCAGATTGGGGTGTCAGGCCTGAAGGAAAAACCCTGTTTTGGAAACTTGCTCAGGCTTGTTTGGGAGCAGGGTGGTTTAGAAACGCAGGGAGAAATGTTGAAATCAGTTATTACAAAATCGCTTTTGCAATAAGTAATGAATAAAAACTGAAGGAAAATCTCTTTCCTCCCCAAAGTAAAAAACTACCATTGGACTTGTCTAAACAGCTCTTCAGTAATAGAACTCTAAAGGCAACATAAACTAAAAGTGCTTCTAGCCAAGGCCAGAACCTCTGGCCATCTTTAATTGTAAATACCTGCCAGGACATGATAGGCATCAAGTGGAGCCCAGCACAGTGCTGACAAGGAAGAGTAATGCCTCTCATGGCTCTGAGACACCAACTCAGATGTCACCTCCTTCCTGGCTGACACTGTGTCACCTGGTTTCATCTCAGTTGTCCTTTATCTAAACATTGACCTTTCCATCGTAGGTTTTGGTACACCTGAATTCTGTTATTTTCTATACCAGAGCTCTATCTCCACCCACTACAATATTACTGTGAAGATCCATTTTAATTGTTCAGTGCTGTAGGCCCAGGATGTACAACAGTGTCTTTATATAATAGGTCTTAGAATATGTTTATTAAGAAAGCGAATGAAGATGGTGTAAGCCAGCCAACAACCTTTTTGTTCAGATGCATTATACACAGAGAGAAAACCATAAAGCAGTAAGTGGAAGATCCCAAAGAAAAATCAATTTCTATAGGAGTTAAACTTTTAAAAGTTCACTTCTGGAGGCCATCAGAGACAACACTCCCCAACTTTTAATGAACTTTCATCTGTTTATGGATTCAAATCAGTGTGAGCAAATTCAAATCACAGTGAAAGCAATAATTAATTATTTTTTCAAAATGACATTCTGGCAATAACATGTTCTGATCAATAGAAAATGATAGAGTCTAGAAATTATGCAAAATACACATGATATTTGAAAATGTATCAAAGGAGACATTTGAAAACATTAAAAAAAAGTGTCAGATTATTTAATAAAAATTTCTGGGAACACCAGTTTGTCTTTCTTAAAACAAAATTGGATTTCTTTTTCTCTTTATCCCAATATAAATTGCACCTTAAATGATTCTTTAATATAACTAAAAATAAAGTTCTGGAAGAGAATATTGGTAATATGTAATATAATTTACTTTTTTTCCTTTTCTTTTTTTTATTGGAGGCTAATTATTTTCCAATATTATATTGGTTGGTTTTGCCATACATTGACATGGATCCGCCCCGGGTGTAATTTATATAATTTTTCTAATCAAGATTTCACTATGTGAAGAGAAAAGTCAAAAGAGAGATCATAAGCAGGGGAAATATTTGCAATGCGTATTGTAGGAACCTGTGCCCTCAATATGTAAGGAGGTTTTATTAATCAACAAGAAAAATATCAAATAAATAGAAAAGGTGAAGTGAGGACATCAGCAGGATAAAAAACAAGGGCTTGAAATAAATGAAATAATATTCAATTTTATATGTAATTTAAAAATGCAAAATAAATTAACAACAAGATATGATTTCCTATCTTAAAAGCGGAAACACGACTCTTGAAATTTTAATTATACAGTGTTAGTGAGACCATGGGAAAAATACACATTCAAAAGTTGTGTAAAAATGAATTGCTATGATCTCTTTGAAAAGTAACTTAGCAACATCCGTGAAAGTTAAAACAGGTGTCCTTAGTCCCACCAAATTGCTCTAAATACTGTCTTAGGTATGCTTCCGTACCTACAGGAGCACAATGATGGTGAGAGAGAGTGAAGGAGTGAACCGGCTGAAACTACCGCGGTGAAGCCGCAAGAAGGAGGAGAGGAGGCGGGTGGTGGGGAGGGGGAAGAGGAGGGAAGGCCAGGGGGAGGCAACCAGAAGAGGGGAGGAGGGGGAAGGAGGGGAAAGGAGACCAAGGGGAAAGCCAAGAAAAGCTGCGGAGCGGTCATGTACTGAGACTGCTTATCTGCATGGTGGAATGATGCGCTGCAGTCCAAGAAAGGCAACACATTTGGATTTGCTGTTATAAACAGATCTCCAAAACAACAGAAAAAGGTGAAATAGGAACAGTTGTAAAAAAAGCATATTAAACAGTAAAAAAAAAAAAGAGCAAATACCCTCCTATTCTGGAAGACGGCATAAGAAAGTATGGCGATTATTAAAGGACTGTCATTCAGTGGCAAACCCATCCTTCCACTCTCCCTTGATGTCGGAGCTGGGACTATGAAACCTTTGCCAATTGAATCCCTGTTAAGTTCTGCTGATAGATCGCTTAGGGAAATAAGACTGGAGCCTGCGGTGGAAGGGACATGCTTCCTTCAAAACGTGTCACATCAGTGAAAGTTCAGAAAGGTGCAAACCCAGTAATCCTCCAGGGGAAACTCCAAACAGGTGTGTGTCCAACCTGTATTTCCAGCTCCTAGACCTGGTAAGTAGCCATCCTGTTTTAGGGCTATTCTTCAACTTCCCCTATATTTAATATCGGCACAGGTATACCAGCTAGACAGTGATAACTAGGCTGGACTGTAGATAAAACTTTCAATTTAAGAAAATGAATTAATTTGAGAATGCCAGTAAGACATTTTCTAGCCATTAGAAGACAAAGAGTAGGTAGTATGGGAATGTTTTTCTAATGTTTCTGACATACAAGGGAAGATGTGTATTTTGCATTATGAACTACTAACACACTCACAAACTGAAAGAAAAGTTTAATCAAATAATATGTTAACCTAATTACACATAACTCGATATTTTCTGTCCTTTTCTTATTCCATTCCATTCTGTGTCATTAGAAAGAAAATGCTAATCTTGACCAATTAACTTTATTTCGCAGTCTAATAGTTATATGAAACTACAATGTGAACAGACACTGCTGTGAAAGAGTCCATAAGGGCTCTCTGATCAGATTGATCTGGGTACTAAATCTAGGCTGCAACTTGTTGTTGTTTAGTAGTTCTCGAGTCTGACTCTTTTGTGACCACGTGGACTGCGGCCCAGCAGACTCCTCTGTACGTGGGATTTCCTAGGCAAGAATACTGGAGTGGGTTGCCATTTCCTTCTCTAGGAGATCTTTCCAACGCAGGGATTGAACCTGGGTCTGCTGCATTGGCAGCTGATTCTTTACCACTGAGCCACCAGGGAAGCCCCTGTAATTGTTATAGTAGTTATTTAATTTCTCTAAACTTGGCCTCACCTGTAAGAAGAGGCTTTTAATTCCTAAAATATAGATGGCTGGAGAATGAAATTGTGTAGAGAGTGTGATGGCCCCTGTTGGCACCAGTGTTCCACTTTTTAATTCGCTGAACAAAGAGTTCTTGAAGAAAATGGACTTGATTCCTGTTCTCAGGCAACTTGCCTTCTCACTGTGCAGTCAGTAAGCTGGAAGTTGCTGACATCAGCTCATAGTGAGGTAAATTCACCATGAAACTGTGAAAGTGTTAGTCGTTTGGTCATGTCTGACTCTTCACGACCCCAAGGACTGTGGCCTACCAGGCTACTCTGTCTGTGGGATTCTCCAGGCAAGAATACTGGAGTGGGTAACCATTCCCTTTTCCAGGGGATCTTCCTGACCCAGTGATCGAACCTGGCTGGGTCTCCCGCGTTGCAGGCAGATTCTTTACCATCTGAACCACCAGGGAAGCCCAAAATTCACTGTAGATTTTTATTTTTTTTTTTTTAAAGAAATTGAGGATTCAGTCTGGATTCAGTAGAGAGGAAGCTGTGTGGATAGCAAAACCCATTTGTCATGAATCCTGATTCTCAGGTGGCCCATGGTTCTCAAGCAGGAGCAATTTTGTCCTTCAGGGGGTATTTTTGGTTGTCACAACTGGGGACCACTACTGGCACCTAAGGATAGAGGCCTAGGAAGCTGCTAAACATCCTCCAATACTCAGGACAGGGCCCCACAATCAAGAATTATCTGGCCCCAAGTACCAATAATACCCAGCTTGAAAGAAGCTGTGTTACGAGAACTGAACCACTGTGGTTATTATGACTGGAAGTGCCTTTAGAGTCTTGGTGTGGGAGTCCTTCTTGCCAGCTTGGGCAAGTCTCCAAAGCTCTCAGTTTCAATTTCCTCATCTGTGAAATGGGTATAATAATATCTGTCCACCTCCATAATAGGTTGAGATGTGCAAATCAAAGATGAAAAGCTTTAAGACTGGGTGGCCAATTTCACATGGGTACCTTTTTATTACCATTATTGGCCTTTTCATAAAATAAAAAATTGCCATCAAACTTCAAAGGTTTTGTTAATTAAAAGAGAGGTATCAAAAGCACAACACTAGGTTAATTATGACACCAACACCCAATTTTCATTGTTAGGAATATGGCTAGTTTGAGAGGGGTCTGCACTATAACACCATAGGTTCAAAAGAGAATCAAAATTAAATTAGCTTTTATTAGTGCCAACATTCCAAACATCTGATGTAAAACTAACAGAGAATATATTATGGTTACTCATTATTCATTCTGTTTACAGATACTTCCCTTCTCAATACCGTCCCAGACCCAAGGAGCCAATAACACAAAATGTGCCAAGAATTACAAATTGTGTCTTGCTCAGTACTTGACTATCTTTCCACATTTATCAAGGTTCACTTAAAAACCAACTTGCCAGTAGCTGTTATGGAACATGAGAGGATGAGTCAGTAGTTTCCTTTCCCCTTGCATGCTCACACCTCCGTATCTGTCTCTTAGAGGACAATTTATCTTGTAGCTCTGTGTATGTTGCTGGTCTGTTCCTCTCCTTTGTAACCTCACACTGTCTGATTGTGAGTCCAGAGATGGGAAGATCTTGCCTTACCCATTTCTTTTCTTTTTTAAAAACTATTTATTTATTGATTTAGTTTGGGCTGCACCGGGTCCTTGTGGTGGCACGGGGGCTCTTTACTGCAGCGCTGAGGCTCAGTAGTTGCAGCACACGGGATCTCTAGTTGTGGCCCTCCAGCCCAGCTGCCTCACAGCACGTGGGCTCCCAGTTCCCCAACCAGGGATCAAGCCTATGTTGCATGTGCTGGAAGGTGGACTGTTGGCTACTGGACCACCGAGGAAGTCCCACCTTATTCATGTTACAGTTTGTAAAGAATAGGTGTGCAGTGTAATCAAGTGAATGGAGTTCTGTAAATATTTCTCAGAAGAGGTCTTCTTACTACCTTCAGTCTTTCTTTGCTCTCCTGCATCTGTGTAGAGATTCTTGGTGAAAACTTACAGGTGGAAATAAATATGGTCCCTGTTTTCATGTAGCTTCTACTCTCACTTTGCAGGTAGGAAATTACAAACTGCTACAGGATTGTGCTCTTGGGTCATAGGCATGGTCAACCTCACCAGAATTCTGCATATTTTGCTTAATGAGATCCTGTTAGTCTTCTCAGTGGAATATCACAGAATCAGCACAAACCCCAAAGTGCAGAGTGACTTGTTGGGTAAGTTGGAGTGATTTCCTAAATCCGTGTCCTGGATACATAGATACATGTTACAGAAATACGGGAACAGAGATACACGTTAGGGGTGTCTGGAGCTTCAACAGTCACACAGACTGGGTTGGTAGTAGTGGGGAAGCAAGAGTAGTGGGGACTTAAGAGCCAAAAGATTGGTGACTTTTGAGAAACCTGTATGCAGGTCAAGAAGCAACATTTAGCACCAGACATGGAATAAAGAACTGGTTCCAAATTGGGAAAGGAGTACGTCAAGACTGTATATTGTTACCCTGCTTATTTAACTTATATGCAGAGTACATCATGAGAAATGCCAGGCTGGATGAAGCACAAGCTGGAACCAAGATTGCTGGGAGAAATATCAACAACCTCAGATATGCAGATAGCGCCACCCTTATGGCAGAAAGTGAAGAAGAACTAAAGAGCCTCTTGATGAAAGTGAAAGAGGAGAGCGAAAAAGCTAGCTTAAAACTCAACATTCAAGAAATGAAGATCTTGGTATACAGTCCCATCACTTAATGGCATGGGGAAACAGTGGAAACAATGACAGACTTTATTTTGGGGGCTCCACAATCACTGCAGATGGTGACTGCAGCCATTAAATTAAAAGATGCATGCTCCTGGGAATAAAAGCTATGGCCAACCTAGACAGCATATTAAAAAGCAGAGACATTGCTTTGCTGACTAATGTCCATCTAGTCAAAGCTCTGGTTTTTCCAGTAGTCATGTATGGATGTGAGAGTTGGACTATAAAGAAAGCTGAGCACCAAAGAATTGACGCTTTTGAACTGTGGTGTTGAAGAAAACTCTTGAGAGTCCCTTGGACTGCAAGGCGTTCCAACCAGTCAACCCTAAAGGAAATCAGTCCTGAGTATTCATTTGAAGGACTGATGCTGAAACTGAAACTCCAATACTTTGGCCACTTGATGTGAAGAACTAACTCCTTTTAAAAAACCCTGATCCCTGATGCTGGGAAAGATTGAAGGCAGGAGGAGAACGGGATGACAGAAGATGAGATGGTTGGATGGCATCACCAACCCAATGGACATGAGTTTGAGCAAGCTCCATGAGTTGGTGAAGGACGGGGCAGCCTGGCGTGCTGCAGCCCATGGGATCGCAGTGTTGGACACAACTGAGTGACTGAGCTGAAGTTAACTTAAGTCAAAGGACAATATATTTAATATAATTAAGCCATTCTTTTAGACTCTTTCCAAAAATCTGGTTAAAGTATAAATGACGACTGTCTAGATCAACAGAACCAAGCTTTCCTTCAGTGCTTATGAAGTACTAAATCCTAATGGCTTCTGGTAGTACAGAGATGAAGGAAACATGGATAGTTCTGGGGTGTCTTCCAGCTGTCTCCCCAGTGATCCAGGAGGATAACATCTTTCAGGCTGCATAACAACAAGCTGTAAACAAATGGTCTGAAACTCTGCATCACTGCTTGGAAAAGTGATTTCTGGGAGTGCTGCTAGATCAGCAGTGAGCTCTGTATGAATAAGAGAACAACTTTCATGTTAAGCTTCTGAGAGAAGGGGGTTTGTTTGTTACTGGGCTTTAACAAGCCTCTCTGACTAATACACAATCATTTCATTAAAAATATACTTGCAAACTGGAAAGAAAGAATATCATCCCAGAATATGTCCAATTCTGAGAATTCAGTAGGTTTAATATAATAAAGACATCCCTATAGCTCATATTTTCTTCATTTGATTATGGATTCAAAAAACTAATTTAAGACCAACATTATTCATTAAAATTAAAATAGTTTATAGATAATTTTGCCGACAGGAAGGCACTGAAGGGCTTGAGGTGTGAGATGATTGTACCGTATTAGATTTATATTTAGAAAGTACTGCCCATTGAAGGTGAGCAGCAGATACCAATAAGAAAACATGATGTCAAAGATAAGATTTCTCAGAAAAACCACAGATGAGATGAACATTGAGGGTAGAAAGAGAAAATGTGGCTTACTGCTGGAAAGGATCACCTCTGTCAGTCCTGGCATCATGAGGATAATTTTAAGAAATATTATTTTCAAAAGGTGCTGGATTTTTAAAAATTGCTAGTTGGGGGCTACCTACCACATGTTCCCACTGGTCACCTTCCTGGGTCACTGCATTCATCAGGCCCTCTGTTATCTTAAGCTCCAACTTTCTCAAAGAACTACCTAATTTGCTGTATATTATGGATCATTCATTGGAGGGACTGATGCTAAAGCTGAAACTCCAATACTTTGGCCACCTCATGAGACGAGTTGACTCACTGGAAAAGACTCTGATGCTGGGAAAGGTTGGGGGCGGGAGGAGAAGGGGACGACGGAGAATGAGATGGCTGGATGGCATCACCGACTCTGTGGACATGAGTTTGAGTGTACTCCGGGAGTTGGTGTTGGACAGGGAGGCCTGGCGTGCTGTGATTCATGGGGTCGCGGAGAGTCGGACACGACTGAGCGACTGAACTGACTGACTGACTGATGGATCATTCTAAACCAAAAGCTTAATATGAAAGCACTCTAATAAAAATATACTTAGAGTCTATGTTTTATCAGTAGTTTATAAATTCTGGTTTTCATATGCAGGCAATCTAGTTTTAAAAAAATATTTTCAAGATATACACATGAATACATAGAGTTTTAACTGCAGAGGTTTTTTTTTTTAACAAATTAAAATGAATATTCTCCAAGTAGAAAAGGGCTTATTATTTTAATGTCTTAGGAGAGTAGCACTTTCTGTTTTCAAAGAACAAAGAACATATTGGATATCGACTCTGGGGTTTTAAACTCTAGATTTTAAAGCACACTGGGGTTTAAGTGAAAAAGTGTGAGTACCAGAGGGCATTAGAGATTCATATTTGAGTGGACATAACCAGATTTCCTTCCTTATTGATAGTATTTTACCTTTCCAGATGAGTCCAAGAGAGAAGCAGAGTGACTTCCAGTGAAGACATTTCCACTTGACAGTCAAAATTCCATACAGGATGGGGAAATGGACGGGAAATCCTGACTGCCTTATCTGTTCTAGCTTCATTATTCCATTTTAAGCAGGAACAACCAGAAATTTGCCACTTTGATGAGGAAATCTGTAATTCTTCGGAGAAGGCAATGGCAAGCCACTCCAGTACTCTTGCCTGGAAAATCCCATGGATGGAGGAGTCTGGTAGGCTGCAGTCCGTGGGGTCGCCAAGGGTCGGACATGACTGAGCGACTTCACTTTCACTTTTCACTTTCACACATTGGAGAAGGAAATGGCAGCCCACTCCAGTGTTCTTGCCTGGAGAATCCCAGGGACGGGGGAGCCTGGTGGGCTTCCGTCTGTGGGGTCACACAGAGTCGGACACGACTGAAGTGACTTAGCAGCAGCAGCAGCAGGGCAGTCTCACTGGTTGGAAAGGCGATTTTAATGCACTCTTATCAGCTAATTTCTCTTCCATCCTTTCAGGTATACTGTGCTCCTGCTAAACTGTTCTTCTCTTGGCTTAAAAGGTCTTCTCTATCTGTACCCGTTTGTGTGTGTGGACGTGCGCATGCACACACACACACACACACACTCATGCACGCAACACATAGAGTGTATGGCGTTCCCCCTCATTGCCTTTGCTATTTCATGCTCACTGGCTCCTCTTCCAACTGTTGGCACTTGCTTCTCTTTGCCTGAGGGCTCTCTGTGGTCATGAAGCCTGTCCCGACCTTGCACAGGCAGGCAGAAAGTGTCAGAGAATTAATACCTCCTCCTTCAGGAGCAGCCTCAACCTATGGGTGTCAGGAATGGTGCACAAAAACCACAGCTTCCTCATCCTTTGGAGAGAGTTAGTCCAAGACATGGCTTCCCAAGGCTTCCCATGGGATGTCAGCTGCCCACTGGGCCAATCATCTTATTATCTACTCTTTGTTGACTACCTCCCTTCCTGCCTCACTTCTCCACCTTCTTACTGGTGTCTCCCCCACCTTCCAAATAAGCTACTTGCATTTGACTCATCCATATCAGGCACTACTTTTGGGAAACCTCAAACTAACACACACACAGAACACACACACACATAGACTAATTACAATCTCAATGAGGAAGCTTCCTCTTGAATATTGACAAAGAAAAATTAGGTAATAATTTGATTTTGAAATATAAACTCTACCCATGCTTCCATTGAAACTTAGTCAACAAAGAATGGTCATTTCAAATTTATTATTTATAGAGAAGTCTTTAAAAGGCAGTGCATCTTGATGTCTTTAAAGACATTTGACAAGATTACACAATATGTGTGTTTGAGAGATTTAGCTCAACCTGGGCCAGGTGAGCTTTCAGCTGTTTGAATGCAGAGTTAGTTGAGGAATACACTGATGTGAGGCTCAGTGCTGACTGGAATGAAATGCTTGAGGGTGTTCCCGGGCTCTGACGTTGACCATTCTATCAGAATATTTTGTAGGAAAAACATTTATTTTCTATTCGATTGAAGTCTGCTGATATTGGCAAACTATGAACTATAGATGGAGGTTCATAGCACTGTACAGAAGGTGGTGATCAGGATCTTCCCCAAGAAAAAGAAATGAAAAAAGGCAAAATGGTTGTCTGAGGTGGCCTTACAAATAGCTAACAAAAGAAGAGACTCTAAAGGCAAAGGAGAAAAGGAAAGATCTATCCATCTGAATGCAGAGTTCAAAAAAATAAGAAGGAAAGACAAGGAAGCCTTCCTAAGTGAACATTGCAAAAAATGGAGGAAAGCAATAGAATGGGAAAAACTAGAAATCTCTTAGAGAAAATTAGAGATACCAAGGAAACATTTCATGCAAAAATGGGCTCAATAAAGGACAGAAATGTTGTGGACCTAGCAGAAGCAGAAGATATTGAGAAGAAGTGGCAAAAATACAAAGAAGAACTATAAAAAAAGATTTTAATGACCCAGATAACCAGGAAGGTGTGATCACTCACCTAGAGCCATACATCCTGGAGAGTGAAGACAAGTGGGCCTTAGGAAACATCACTATGAGCAATGCTAGTGGAGGTGACTGAATTCCAGCTGAGCTATTTCAAATCCTAAATACTGATGCTGTGAAATTGCTGCACTCAATATGTCAGCAAATTTGGAAAACTCAGCAGTGGCCACAGAACTGGAAAGCTCAGTTTTCATTCCAATCCCAAAGAAAGGCTGGGATTGACTGCATGTGGTTCTAAGCTGAGGCCTCTTACACTTTATATCAATAAATAATATGTAGATTTAAGAGACTTCCCTGGTGGTCCAGTGGTTAAAAATCCACTTTCCAATGCAGGGGACACAGGTTTGATCCCCAGGGGGGGAACTAAGATGCCACTTGCTATGGGGTAACTAAGCCCAAGTGCCACAACTGAGACCTGATGCAGCCATAAATAAATAAATAAAATTCAGATTTAGTAAGTACATTTATGAGATTTGTAAATTATAAAGACTTGGAGGGAGAGTTAGGCTGTTAGTAGGATTATGAGTCAAAATGTCTTTCATAGAATAGAATAACTGATTGAAACCAGCTAGATATGTTTAAGAGAAGTCAGCGTAAAGGTCTGTGTCTGGTATTGGTGTTGAGCAGTTATGCATCACTGACTGTTATTATTACAATAACTAGCATTAGGCATCCCTGGATTATGTTGCATATACACAGAAGGCTCCTGTTGACCTAAAAAAAGTAGCCACATCTAAGGAACCTATAAGAGGACATCTGTACCAAGCACCCAAGAGTCTTGCTGGCAGATGTTTAGGCCCCTTATGATATTTTGCAGTATTCAAAGCCAATGCCACAGAATCAGTGGGCAAATCTATTTAAACCACTGGAACTTAAAGTAGATGACAGCACTTAACTTGAAGGACATAGCCTCAGTACCATGTTAATTTAGTATGTTTCCCAAAGCAATCTTTATTTACTATGTAAGGAAAACAAAGTGGAAAAAGAACTCTAGCTACGGAGTTAGCAATGGAGTTATGGAGCATGCATATTAGAAGTAGTGTAGATAATGCCCTTAAGAAATTTGCAATCTTGCAGAGAAGTTGGTATGGGCAAAAATGCGTGAAAAATTCACTATGTTGAAATTAATTTATTCCTGAAGTTTAGTGACCAAACTAACTGAAAAGTTACAATAGTAAATTTGTGAAGCAATATTAAGTATAAAAATATTTTTGAATAAAGATTTTTTTAAACTTATAGTAATTTTATTAAACTTGCATTTCTTAGAGAAAATCACTCATGTTATTATTATTATGGAGATGACCATCACTCTATATTCTCTCTTGGTCTGTACAGACTCTCCCATATTCTCTGGAGTCATTTAAGAAGCCATGACAAGGGAGTGAGAGTCATTAAGACGGTGATATTGTAACATATATCCAAGCTGAAGGACCTGGGTTTTCTCAAACAGTCCAATTAGATGGACTGTTTTTATATAAGTAAGTGAACATGGGTGGACTCTTCATAGTTGCAGATGGCAGATTTCTGGATAGAAATGTAGAAATCACACAAAAAATTCTTAATAATTTAATTTGTCTAAAAGCACAAGACTACAATTAAAGTGCTTTAGGCTTCAAAGGGACCTTCCAGTTCATGCCCTTTTTTTTTGTAGATCAGGGCACAAATTCACGCAGGAAGGGAGCTCCAGTTCCTCTTAGGAACTGTAAGAGGCACAGCTAAGAATACAGATCCTGACTCATAGCCTACAATTTTTCTCCTCACAGTCTAAGCCGACTCCTTTGCCCAGTAATCATCCATCTGGCAAGGGTGTGAAATCAGCTCTACCAGGTTTTCTTAAGTCCTGTGGTAAAGGACAACATTTTCTCCCATACCTCTCATCGATTTTGAAATCATTTTTGGTCTAATTATTTTTATTTTAAATATATTTGTTCCAATATTTTTGTTCTATAACTACTTCATGAGTACTGTGTTGATGCATTTGGATGTTCAGTTCAGTTCAGTTGTTCAGTCGTGTCCAACATTTTGCAACCCCATGAATCACAGCATGCCAGGCCTCCCTGTCCATCACCAACTCCCGGAGTTCACTCAAACTCATGTCCATCGAGTCGGTGATGCCATCCAGCCATCTCATTCTCTGTTGTCCCCTTCTCCTCCTGCCCCCAATCCCTCCCAGCATCAGAGTCTTTTCCAGTGAGTCAGCTCTTCACATGAGGTGGCCAAAGTATTGGAGTTTCAGCTTTAGCATCGGTCCTTCCAGTGAACACCCAGGACTGATCTCCTTTAGAATGGACTGGTTGGATCTCCTTGCAGTCCAAGGGACTCTCAAGAGTCTTCTCCAACACCACAGTTCAAAAGCATCAATTGTTCAGCGATCAGCTTTCTTCACAGTCCAACTCTCACATCCATACATGACCACTGGAAAAACCATAGTCTTGACTAGACGGACCTTTGTTAAGCAATATCAAGTTTCTTAAGAGTTGTTTTCAATTTCCTTACTTATCTCATGCATCCAGTGGCACTTACGTGTGTGCATTTTTAAGTTACTGAATGTCTGTAAGTTGGATATCATTCTGATACAAGCCCAATGTGGTTTCTGTGGTGGTTTTTGCCTTTAAATTTCTATAGATATATCTGATTAATTGTGTTTGGAAATAGTCTGAAGGAATTCTCTTTGAAAATGTTTTTAATCCCATGTATGGTAGGCAGCACCTAAAATAGTTCCCGATGACCCTCACCTCCTGGCATTCAAGCCCTGCACAGATCTGTCCTGAAATGTGGGACAGATGCATTTTTGGGGATATCATTTACAGGACTAGACCATAAAAAGACTTGATCTTGGCTGTGGGTCCCCTCTATCTTTCCCTTTGTCTCTCTCACTTTCTCAATCCTTCTCTCTGTCTTTCTCTCTCTCTCCTTTTCCCTCTCTTCCTCAGATCTTTGCTCTCAGGACAGCACACTGCCAAGTTGCCAGTAGTCCTAGATACAGACCTATAGAAGAAACAGCTGATGAATCCAGCCAACAGCCAGCAAGGACATTTGACCTGCACATGTGTGAGTGAGCCTGGAAACAGACCCGCAGCCACCAAGCTCTGAGATGACAGCATCCCCTGCCAACACCTTGACAGTAGCTTCCTGAGAGACTCTGTGTCAAAATCACCCAGATCAAGTTACGCTTGGATTTCTGACTCAGCGAAACTATAATATATGTTTGTTGTTTTATGCCACCGTTTTCAGGTAATTTGTTGTACAGTGATGGATAAGTAATGCTGTGCTTAATCTCTCAGTCATGTCCAACTCTTTGCGACCCCATGGACTGTAGTCCATCAAGCTCCTCTGTCCATGGGGATTCTCGAAGGAAGGATCTCTCAAAAGTGGGTTGGAGTGGGTTGTCATACCCTCCTCCAGCGGATCTTCCCAACCCAGAGATAGAACCCAGGTCTCCCATATTGCAGTCGGATTCTTTACCATCTGAGCCACTGGGGAAGCCCAGGGTAACTAACAGCTATAAACACAGCCAGGTTAAGCTGTAGTCAGCATCAACAACTAGCATGAATCAATGTATTTTCTCTTTAGCTCCACAGTTGAAATGTAATGGAACAAATGTGATGGTCCATCAACAAGGAATAGGCATAGTGGTTACTCCCCAGAAGTGATGTACCCACCCCCTAGGCACTGGGAACAGTAGATGCTGATGGTTCATAGCTTTCCTCCTCATTGGAAATTCCTCCAGCTGTAGGGAATTGCCTCTCCAAAGATTATGACTGATTCACACAAGGACACAAGGGTCTGGTCTGCTGGCCTCTTTTGGGACAACTTAGAAGACCATTCCAGCGCAAGAGTTACCCGTTGGGTCAGCTGAGACCCCTGTTATAACTGTGCATGGGTCAAATTTTCTCCTTCCAAATCCTCCTTTCTCAATTCCTCACAGATCTATCTCCCATCATGGTTGAACTCATTGTCCAGGGAATTGTGTGATAAAATCTTCCTAAGTAAGTAGATATATTTCTAAAAGCTCCATGAGTTTATTATCTTTCTAGGATAAAACCCAATTCAACCTTCCTTATCACTATCTGTATGACCCTCACACCCATCCATGTGCTAGTCACTCTGGCTTGTCACTGGTTCTGGTTAACCTCACTCAGAGTTGGGGAAATAAGTGGATGAGTGCACTTGGCAGCTTTCCGTCTTGTAAGAACCCCTGAGCACTGGCTGCTCTTTCATTCTCCAGGGCTGTTCTCATAGCCCTAGTCCTATCTGGACAAGGAGACCAAGTGGTAACTGAGTCCATGTTTGTATTGGCTAAGCCAAATAATTCTCTACCAAAGTGAATATCACAGGCAGAACTACATTGGGCTAAGAAAGAGAAAAGTTGTGGACAAGTTGTTCTTTGCTTTCTGAGGCTCCTACTATTTCAGCCAGTTGTTCTCTGCCTCCAGCTTAAGCAAAGAGCTTTGTTTTGCCAAATAGACTTTGTAAGAGATAATGTGAGATCATCTCTCATTATTTCTACTGAGAATAAGAATAAAATAGAGGTTGGAAGGAATAAATATCTTTCGAACACTAACCTGCTTATTGCTTACAATAGCCCAAGGACTCCTGAAAATTATCTCCATTCAACAAAGGAGGAAATGAAAGTTGAGAAAATGAGTATTTTGGCTATGAACTAGACACTAAGGTCTAAGAAAAATTACCCAAACCTTGGACATAAAACAAAAGATCACTGCATATTCTTTCAAAATTCTATGGCAATATTGTCTAATAGGCCCACCCAGGATTATTTAATTCTCTAAAGGCAGATTGGCAAATTCTGCCTTACCAGCTAAACCTGACCCATAGCATGTTTGTGTAAATAAAGTTTTATTGGAACACAACCCTATTCATTCACTTACCTATTGTTTATGACTGTTTTCTTGCTACAATGGCAGAGTTGAATAGTTGCCACAGATATCCATTTGGCCCACAAGTCTCAAATATTTACTATCTGGCACTTTACAGAAAAAGTCTGTTGACCTCTGTTTTCATTACTATTCACTACTAATTAGGTACCAGACTTGAAGCTACTTGTTAATTCAGAGGGCTTTGTCTGTTAGAGATGCAAATGCTTTGTGTGTTGAAAAAAAAAAACTCCAAAGATTTTAGTCTTTTACCTGTGGGCCAGGAGCCAGTTTTGCATCTAAGCTAACAATTCTATTTCAGTGTTCCATCAATATCTATATTCTTCAGTCTCTCAAAGTCTCTCTGAACCATCTTTGCCACCTTGCTGGTTTCCTCATTAGTAAGTTAAAGAAAATTTTGACACCTGCTTACTATATATTTTATCAAATTAGTGTTCTTAAGTTTGTGAAAATTATGCTTTGACACAGGCAGACCTATGATTTAGAAAAGAAAGATGTCTGATTTTAAAATCCATTTTCATTCTGCTGCCTCCTCATCCATGGAAATTAAAAATTAGATGTGTTGATAACTCCTTTCACTGTGATGTTAAGATGGTAGAACAAGAGATCATCAAGATTGTTTCCCCTTCACTGCAGTCTGATTCTTTGGGCAAGAGCTCTTATGTAAGTCTAATAAACACATTTTAACAAACAGCTTCATTCAGTGGCATTGAAAAAAACTAAGTAGATAGCCTTTCAAGCCTCAGCAAGCAAAAATCAATTTGGAAGACAAAGTGAATGGCTCAGCTTTTTTTGCTGTTATTTAATTTACCATTACCAGGATCTACAATCCTTCCAGTCTGCAGGGTTCACCTGGATGAGATTACATAAAACTTTTGGAAAAAGCTTTTTGCCAGAAAGTGGCTCTTGTCATTGAACAATGGGAAGAGTTTGGGGAGCAACAGTTTGGGGTGAATATTCTCATAGCCAAAGGCTCTTCTTTCATCTACCTTTGACTGGCATTGGCATCAGTATCAGTTCAGTTGCTCAGTCGTGTCCGACTCTTTGTGATCCCACAGACTGCACCACACCAGGCCTCCCTGTCCATCACCAACTCCCAGGGTTTACTTAAACCCATGTCCATCGAGTCAGCGATGCAATCCAAACATCTCATCCTCTGCCATCCCCTTCTCCTCCCACCTTCAATCTTTCCCAGCATCAAGTGAGGGGTAATGGTCCAATTATGTAAAATCAGAGCTATATCCCTTACATGGTAGACTTGTGAGAAATTGAACAACATGTTCAAATTGCTCAGTAGGTGCTCAGTAAGTGAAACTGCCATAGACTCTTCCCTCCCGTTTAATTGGGCCCTAACATGTGTATAAGTTTGCACCATCTTGGTTTAGTCTAGTCGACTGGAAGAACAAAGAGAAGTTTAGTAAAAGGTCTAAAATACACTTAAACAGAGGACTTAGGTGCAGTCAGTAGTTTCTCCTACTGTAATTATAATTTTTAAATATTTATTTTTATTTATTTGGCTGCTTTGGGTCTTAGTTGCAGCACACGGGATCTTCGATCTTTGTTGCAGCATGCAGGATCTTTAGGGATCTAGTTCCCTTACCAGGGATTGAACCTGGGTCCACTGCATTGGGAGCATGGAGTCTTGGCCATTGAACCACCAGGGAAGTCCCAACAGTTTCTTCTGTTCTACCAGGAAGTTCTCTGAGGCTGTAGCATTCTCATTCTGTTGATTCTAAGTTATTATGCTTGACTTAATGTTCTGATGCTTAAAGTGATCATTTCTATACCTGTGTTCCTGGGGGAGTGAAGTATTATAATGGCTCATGAAGACGCTCCCTTTCTTGCCTTCCTTCCATGTATTGAATTCTTATGTTCTCCATTAACAAATGTACACTTATGAGATTTGTTTTTCCCAAGGGACCTGAAGAATAAAAATGCTTTTGGATAACCCACAAATCTTAGCACGTGCTCACTGGTATTCTTTTCTGACATGGGAAAGTCTCTTAGAAACCTCTTCTTCCTGTGCCATTTTCTTGTATATTTTGTTGATTTTTTTCAGTTTCTGAAAGGACTTCTGTCTGCTTTCTGTGTCACAGAAGCATGATGGTTGACCTTATAGGCCTCATATCTGTTTCCTGGGTCCATTTCAACACTTTTGTCAAATGCATCATCTAGTTTGTAACCCACTCTGGGGCGTGGTCTCTGCATTACTCAGTAGGAAACCAGCAGTCTCAGAGTTTCCTTCCTGGACTGTGCCTCAAAGCTCCTGAGAGGTGAAACTACCCAGAACACCTGGAATGCACATCCTGATTGGGTGGTTGGTTTCATCCTCCAAAGGCTCTCAACTCTTGTATCCCTAAGGTTTGTAAGATACATTCCAGGAAGAATATTTGTGAATTCCTTCTTGAGATTACTTCCCAGTCAGAAAGGAGGTATGCATAAATATGTATATATACATATATATTAATGTGCCAGTTGTTCAGCATATATTATCTCATTTTATCCCTATACAACTTTGTGAGATGTTATTATCTCCACGTTGTAGGTGAAGAAACAGAAACTCAGTGGAGTTAAGGAACTTACTCTGTATTCGGGATCATAGATGGTAAGCTGGTATTAAAATCAAGGCCAAAGCCCATAGCCCATGTTTTTACTACATTGTAGGGCATTGCTTAGCAAATTTTAGCATAACAGTCACCTGGAGGGACTTCCCTGGTGGTTTGCAACCTTCCAGGCTCAATGCAGGAGATGTGGGTTCGATCCCTGGATCAGGAAGATCCCCTGGAGGAGGACGTAGCAACCCCCTCCAGTATTCTTGCCTGGAGAATACCGTGCACAGAGGAGTCTGAAGGGCTGTGGCCCACAGGGTCGCAAAGAAGTGACTGAGCACACATGCACACATAGAACAAACGTCTGTTAAGAGGTAACGGATGTTGCCCAGTCTCTTGACATAATGATGACAACAGTATTTTAGAGCTAAAGGAAGCTTGAAGATTGTCTTATTTGACCTCTTCATCTTATGAACAGCAAGCATGACCTGCTCAAATTTATTAGAGAAATATAATTTCTGGTTCAGTAAAGTTTTCAGGACCAGAATTGATCGTTATTCAACTCATCCATTTCTGCCCAACTGAATTATTTCAAAACAAGAGCAGTTTGGGCAAGTATGCGATTAGAGGTCACTTTCCTACAGTTTCAGCAAATGGAAAATTTGTGAATACAGACTTTTTGTTCATAGACCAAGCAGGAAATATATATATCTTGGGATGGCAGTTTTTTTCAGAAACAGGTTATGGAATTTCTCTGGTTGCTATGTGTGGAAGAGGTAGGTGCATCCATATGGGACATTTTATTATGTTTTTTCTGAACCTGATCCAGAGATCCTGACTCCGTCAGAATATCACATCCCTGGTTGCTTTAAAATAATCCTGCCCTAGTGTTTCACTTGCCCCTAGTTCCTCTGTACTTTCTCTTACCTAGAACTTCTAAATTACATTCAAGCAGGTCAAGAAATATACTGTTTGCATCAGGCCAAATTGTGATGTGAGGAGCTGACTCATTGGAAAAGACTCTGATGCTGGAAAACATTGAGGGCAGGAGGAGAAGAGGGTGGCAGAAGATGAGATGTTTAGATAGCTTCATTGACTCAATGGACATGAGTTTGAGCAAACTCTGGGAAATAGTGAAGGACAGGGGAGCCTGGAGTGTTGCAGTCCAAAGGGCTGTAAAGAATTGGACACAACTTAGCAGTGAGTTGGTGATGGACAGGGAGGCCTGGCGTGCTGTGATTCATGGCGTTGCAAAGAGTCGGACACGACTGAGCGACTGAACTGAACTGAACTGAACCAGCAGTTGAGCAACAACAATAAGATCAAGAAAATCCTTCGTATTCTTTTATTTCTAAATACAGAGTTAGAAACTTTTTTCATGGATGAGTTCATTTTAATGGGATTTTCTCTCTTGTTAGTTGCACATTCTAGTGTCAGAAGTTCTCTACTAGGTGTTTGGGGAGTGGAGGCTATGGTAGGGCTGATCTAATTTATTAAACTGGGAGTGGAAGGAGATCAAGTCTAGTTGAAGAGTTAATGAGGCTCATAATCAAATGTCTATAACTGATCAGACTCATACTGTGCTGTATAGATGGGTTGTGTCTTTGAAGATAATTTTTAATTGCAGTGATCCTCATGGATGAGAAGGAGATTGTGTAGATGATATGGACAAATAGAGAAATGAAACATAATTTTACAGTGGAATGAAAGCTTTTCATCCAATATCAAACTATGATTGTAAGATAATCACTAAGAAATTTGTAACAGTGGAAGGAAGCCTTCAAGCAGAACAAAGGGTCAGGGCTTTGGGGTAACCAGAACACATTTTTACTGTATAAACTTTGTGAACTATTTGCATTTTCACTGAATAATTCCATTACTTTTTCTGAGTGAAAGGAAACTAAATATTTATTTCAAGAGCAGTGTAACCACATTGAAAACTGATCACTAACAAAATGTGGTCCACAAGAGAAGGGAATGGCAAACCACTTCAGCATCGTTGCCTTGAGAACACCATGAACAGTATGAAAAGATAAAAAGATAGGACACTGAAAGATGAACTCCCCAGGTCAATAGGTCCCCAATATGCTACTGGAGAAGAACAGAGAGCTCCAGAAGGAATGAAGAGGCTGAGCCAAAGTGGAAACAACACCCAGTTGTGGATGCGACTGGTGATGGAAGTAAAGCCCAATGCTGTAAAGAAAATATTGCATAGGAACTTGGAATATTAGGTCCATAAATCACAGTAAATTGGGAGTGGTCAAACAGGAGATGGCAAGACTGAACATTGACGTTTTAGGAATCAGTGAACTAAAATGGACTGGGATGGGTGAATTTAATTCAGATGACTATTATAGCTACTACTGTGGGCAAGAGTCCCTTAGAAGAAATGGAGTAGCCATCATAGTGAACAAAAGAGTCCAAAATGCAGTACTTGGCTGCAATCTCAAAAACGACAGAATGACCTCTGTTTGTTCCAAGGCAAAACATTCAATATCACAGTATCCAAGTCTATGCCCCAACCATTAGTGTTGAAGAAGCTGAAGTTGAATGGTTCTATAAAGACCTACAAGACCTTCTAGCTAGAACTAACAGCAGAAAAAGATGTCCTTCTCATCACAGGAGATTGAAGTGCAAAAGCAGAAAGTTAAGAGAGACCTGGAGTAACAGTCAAGTTTGGCCTTGGAGTATAAAATAAAGCAAGGCAAAGGCTAACAGAATTTTACCAACAGAACACACTGGGCATAGCAAACACCATCTTCCAACAACACAAAGGATGACTCTACAAATGGACATCACCAGATGATCAATACTGAAATCAGATTGATTATATTCTTTGCAGTGGAAGATGGAGACGCTCTATATGGTCAGCAAAAATAAGAAGGGGAGCTGACTGTAGCTAGATAATGAACTACTTATTTCCAAATTCTGATTTAAATTGAAGAAAGCAGGAAACACCACTAGACCATTCAGGTATGACCTAAATAAAATTCCTATGATTATACAGTGAAAGTGACAAGGGATTAGACCTGATATACAGAGTGCCTGAAGAACTGTGGATGGAGGTTCATAACATTGTACAGGAGTCAGCGATCAAAATCACCCCCAAGAAGAACAAATGCAAAAAGGGAAAATGGTTGTCTGAGGAGGTCTTACAAATAGCTGAGAAAAAAAGAGAAACAAAAGGCAAAGGGGAAAAGGAAAGATATATCCATCTGAATGCAGAGTTCCAAAGAATAGTAAAGAGAGATAAGAAAGCCTTCCTAAGTGATCAATGCAAATAAAAAAAAAAATAGAGGAAAGAAATAGAATGGGGAAGATTAAAGATCTGTTCAAGAAAATTAGAGATATCAAGGGAACTTTTCCTGCAAAGATGGGCACTATAAAGGACAGAAACGGTATGGACCTAATAGAAGCAGAGAGTATTAAGAAGAGGTAGCAAGAATATACAGAAGAACGATACAAAAAGATCTTCATGACCCAGATAACCAAGGTGGTGTGATCACTCACCAGACATCCTGGAATGTGAAGTCAAGTGGGCCTTAGGAAGCATCACTACGAACAAACTAGTGGAGGTGATGGAATTCCAGTTGAGCTATTTCAAATCCTAAAAGATGATGCTGTGAAAGTGCTACACTCAATATGCCAGCAAATTTAGAAAACTCAGCAGTGGCCATAGGACTGGAAAAGGTCAGTTTTCATTTCAATCCCAAAGAAAGGCAATGCCAAAGAATGTTCAAGCTACCTCACAATTGCAATCATTGCACACACTACCAAAATAATGCTCAAAATTCTCCAAGCCAGGTTTCAACTGTATGTGAACCATGAATTCCCAGATGTTCAAGTTGGATCTAGAAAAGGAAGAGGAACCAGAAATCAAATTGCCAACATCCATTGGATCATAGAAAAAGCAAGCGAATTCCAGAAAAGCATCAACTTCTGCTTCATTGACTACACCAAAGCCTTTGACTCTGTGGGTCACAACAAACTGGAAAATTCTTCAAGAGATGGAAATACCAGGCCAACTTACCTGCCTCCTGAGAAACCTGTACACAGGTCAAGAAGTAACATTTAACACCAGACATGGACCGATAGACTGGTTCCAAATTGGAAAAGGAGTACTTCAAGGCTGTATATTGTCACCCTGCTTATTTAACTTATATGCCGAGTACGTCATGTGAAATGCCAGGCTGGATGAAGCACAAGCTGGAATCAAGATTGCCAGGAGAAATGTCAATAACCTCAGATATACAGATGGCACCACACTTCTGGCAGAAAGCAAAGAGGAACTAAGGAGCCTCTTGATGAAAGTGAAAGAGGAGAGTGAAAAACCTGGCTTAAAACTCAACCCATCACTTCATATCAAGTAGATGGGGAAACAATGAAAACAGTGACAGACTTTATTTTCTGGGCTCCAAAATCACTGCAGATGGTGACTGCAGCCATTAAATTAAAAGATGCATGCTCCTGGGAATAAAAGCTATGGTCAACCTAGACAGCATATTAAAAAGCAGAGACATTGCTTTGCTGACTAATGTCCATCTAGTCAAAGCTCTGGTTTTTCCAGTAGTCATTATGGATGTGAGAGTTGACCATAAAGAGACCTGAGTGCTGAAGAATTTATGATTTTGAACTGTGATGTTGGGGAAGACTCTTGAGAGTCCCTTGGACCGCAAAGATCTCAAACCAGTCCATCCTAAAGGAAATCATCTTGAATATTCATTGGAAAGACTAATGCTGAAGCTGAAGCTCCAATAATTTGGCCACCTGATGTAAAGAACTGACTCACTGGAAAAGATTCTCATGTTGGGAAAGATTGAAGGCAGGAGGAGAAGGGGACCACAGAGAATATGATTGTATGGCATCACCAACTCAATGAGCATGAGTTTGAGCAAGCTCCGGGAGCTGGTGAAGGACAGAAATCTGGCATGCTGCGGCCCATGGGGTCGCAAAGAGTCGGACATGACTGAGTGACTGAACAGCAACAACTACATTGACAATGCTGTATGATTAGGAACTGAATACAGTTACCCACAAAGAGTGCTGTTGGTCACAAATGGGAAGTAATCTGCCCAGTAGTATTACTTCTAGCCCTAAAATCCTTCATAACTTCTTAAAATTTTTTCATGGGAGCAAGTTGCTTGCAGGAATACCAGCTACTATGGTTGAACTCCAAACGCGCATGAGGCCCCAGTTTTAGAAAATATGGCACATTCTCATCCAAAATGGTGGGTGGGATAATATCCTGAAATACATGATACTTCTGTAGGTCAGAGAAAAAGGAGCTGGAATCTAATAAAAAGAGTTATAATGACTGTGCCAACAACATGGAGGAGGCAGAGTTTAAACAAGTTCTTGAAATCCTATGTGTTGTCAGAACATGTGGGTGGAAGGAAGTGAGCCCTTGAGGGTATCAACCCCCTCTCAAGATGTGCAGTCGTACAGTGACGGCATGGATTCCTCTTTGGCTACATTTCAGTTGATAGATTTATTGGAGCTAAATTTGAAATTTGTTACCGGGACTTGAATGTAGGTGAAGAAATTTGCAAGGAACTGTGCACACAGCTTGGGTCAGGAGAGTACTATGATCATGGTAATATTTTTTCACTGATTATATTTTCTCTGTATGCAGAAGAGCTTGGAGGAAAAGCAAGTGGCATCTGGGAGGGGAATTCCTCTCTTCATAGGAGTGATTGAGGCTTGTTTATTTTGGGGGACATTAGAGAAGAGGACGGAGAAGGCAATGGCAAGCCACTCCAGTACTCTTGCCTGGAAAATCCCATGGATGGAGCAGCCTGGTAGGCTGCAGTCCACGGGGTCGCTAAGGGTCGGACACGACTGAGCGACTTCACTTTCACTTTTCACTTTCCACTTTCACACATTGGAGAAGGAAATGGCAACCCACTCCAGTGTTCTTGCTTGGAGAATCCCAGGGACGGGGGAGCCTGGTGGGCTTCCATCTATGGGGTCACACAGAGTCGGACACGACTGAAGTGACTTAGCAGCAGCAGCAGCAGAGAAGAGGAAAGGGAAGAGGTGGGGTTCCAGGCTCCTAAAGTCTGGCTTAATAGCTGCAGCAATGGTTCAGCTTGCTGAGTGTAGTGGGCTTCCACTTTACATGTCATTTGAGGAGAGCATTGTGTCCCCGAAGGAGGTTTTAAATTCATCATCTGAGTGCAAACCCACAGGGTCTGACCTGGGCTGGAAATCCAATGATGGGCAGAGAGATAGATGGAAGATAGGGAGGAAACATGAACACCTGGGAGGAATTTGTGACTGATTGGACATATCTACAGGGGGAGGAACTATAAAATATGGCTCCAAAGATTTGTGCCGTGGTCCTTTGGGGACTATCTTTTCTGTACAGAACTTCTGTGACTGTAGAACATCCAGCATAAATGATTCCAGGAACCTGAGAACCTCAAGTGAAACCTGGAAGAAGCTAGTGGGCGAAAGATGTAAGTTGGAAATCTTAAATAGGGAAGATTGTAAAGACACGGGAAATAGTTTTCAGATTTTATTTTCAGAGACTGTGAATGAGAAGAGATAATAATTACAGCAGTTGCAATATGTTGAGAGTATATATGCTCTGCGTTAGAAATGGCTTATTCTATTTGATCATCAGCACTTTAGAATTTGCATATTATTATCTTGATTTTATAGCTCAGAAACTGTGACACAGAAACGTACAAAATAACGCCCAGAATTATAGGCCCACTGAGTCCTTGTCTTAGGATTCAGAGCCACTAGTCTGCCTCCAGAGCATGTATTCTCTCAGAAGGTGGGGGCGAGATTTTAAGATGACACATGATAAATTGGCCAAAAAAAAAAAATCAAGAACTTGGGCAGTGAACCAGAAGGCTATGAAGGCATTTGGAAGCTTTCATAGCAGGGCTGTTGACTATGATAAGAAATTGAACACAACCTAAGTGTTTATCAATTAAGGGGTGGCAAAATAAAATATGGTTCATACCATCAATGGAGTACTATGCAGTAGTAATTAAAAGATGTGGTATGTCTGTATTGTTGAACTATGAGTGCAACAGCAAGTGACAAAACATTTACTTTTGTACGATCTGTATGTAAATTATATAAGAGACATGGTCTGTTTAACCTAAAAATGTACATCAAAAGATCTTCAAAATATTGAAAATGATCAACTCATTATTAGACTGATGGATAGAAGAATTTGGATGCTTTTTACTTTCTTTTTTCTTTTTTGCATGAATTTTCTAAAATCACTACAAAATAGCTGAGTAATAAAAGATAAACAATAGGTTATGCTCACTTTTAAGAAGAAATAAGAATGGTCACATTCATAGATTTTGCAGAGGACACTAAGGAACAAAAAGACTGAAAGGAAAAATTAAGTTTGGTTTCACTTCAAACTGTTTGGGACCAGACAGCCAGTCATTTCTCTAGCTCTATTTCTTTTTCTATGAAAAATAGCGATAAAATTGAAAACACAATCCTTTGCATAGGAAAACAAGAATACAAATTATCCTGGTTCTTGGAAAAGGACACTTGTGATAAAATTCATGAGTCAGAGACTATAACCTCCCCCATTCAGACAATTAAGTGTTCCCATTCAGATAATTCAGTTTTGCATGCTGAAACTTCTCTGTTTTTTTTCTCTCTCTCTTGTGTATGTGAATTTGTTCTGTTTTGGCCAGAGTTCATATAAACACAGGCTAGTCTTTCACCTTGTTATCATCAAATGTATCTTTCTGCCTCAAAATCAACTTTGCCAGCTCTGTTTATGAAAATAAACCCATGTACACAGAGACTTTACACATTTCTTTTCTGAATCAAATGCTATTTTGTTCTTAGATTCCTATGTGAAAAGAAGAGAAGCGAAAAGTAAAGGAGGAAAGGAAAGATATAAGCATCTGAATGCAGAGTTCCAAAGAATAGCAAGGAGAGATAAGAAAGCCTTCCTCAGCGATCAATGCAAAGAAATAGAGGAAAACAACAGAATAGGAAAAAAAAAAGAGATCTTTTCAAGAAAATTAGAGATATCAAGGGAACATTTCATGCAAAGACGGGCTCGATAAAGGACAGAAATGGTATGGACCTAACAGAAGCAGAAGATATTAAGAAGAGGTGGCAAGAATACACAGAAAAACTGTACAAAAAAGATCTTCACTACCAAGATAATCACGATGGCGTGATCACTCACCTGGAACCAGACATCTTGGAACGTGAATTCAAGTGGGCCTTAGAGAGCATCACGACGAACAAAGCTAGTGGAGGTGATGGAATTCCAGTTGAGCTATTTCAAATCCTGAAAGATGATGCTGTGAAAGTGCTGCACTCAATATGCCAGCAAATTTGGAAAACTCAGCAATGGCCACAGGACTGGAAAACGTCAGTCTTCATTCCAATCCCAAAGAAAGGCAATGCCAAAGAATGCTCAAACTACTGCACAATTGCACTCATCTCACACGCTAGTAAAGTCATGCTCAAAATTCTCCAAGCTAGGCTTCAGCAATATGTGAATCGTGAACTTCCAGATGTTCAAGCAGGTTTTAGAAAAGGCAAAGGCACCAGAGATCAAATTGCCAACATCTGCTGGATCATGGAGAAAGCAAGAGAGTTCCAGAAAAACATCTATTTCTGCTTCATTGACTATGCCAAGGCTTTGACTGTGTGGATCACAATAAACTGTGGAAAATTCTGAAAGAGATGGGAATACCAGACCACCTGACCTGCCTCTTGAGAAACCTGTATGCAGGTCAGGAAGCAACAGTTAGAACTGGACATGGAACAACAGACTGGTTCCAAATAGGAAAAGGAGTACGTCAAGGTTGTATATTGTCACTCTGCTTATTTAACTTATATGCAGAGTACATCATGAGGAACGCTGGGCTGGAAGAAGCACAAGCTGGAATCAAGATTGCCAGGAGAACTATCAATAACCTCAGATATGCAGATGACACCACCTTTATGGCAGAAAGTGAAGAGGAACTCAAAGGCCTCTTGATGAAAGTGAAAGAGGAGAGTGAAAATGTTGGCTTGAAGCTCAACATTCAGAAAACGAAGATCATGGCATCTGGTCCCATCACTTCTTGGGAAATAGATGGAGAAACAGTGGAAACTGTGTCAGACTTTATTTTTTTGGGCTCCAAAATCACTGCAGATGCTGATTGCAGCCATGAAATTAAAAGACGCTTACTCCTTGGAAGGAAAGTTATGACCAGCCTAGACAGCATATTAAAAAGCAGAGACATTACTTTGCCAACCAAGGTCCGTCTAGACAAGGCTATGGTTTTTCCCGTGGTCATGTATGGATGTGAGAGTTGGACTGTGAAGAAAGCTGATTGCCGAAGAATTGATCCTTTTGAACTGTGGTGCTGGAGAAGGCTCTTGAGAGTCCCTTGGACTGCAAGGAGATCCAACCAGTCCATTCTAGAGGAGATCAATCCTGGGTGTTCATTGGAAGGACTTATGCTAAAGCTGAAACTCCAATACTTTGGCCACCTCATGCGACGAGTTGACTCACTGGAAAAGACTCTGATGCTGGGAGCGATTGGGGGTAGGAGGAGACGGGGACAACAGAGAATGAGGTGGCTGGATGGCATCACTGACTCGATGGACATGAGTTTGAGTGAACTCCGGGAGTTGGTGATGGACAGGGAGGCCTGGCGTGCTGTGGTTCATGGGGTCGCAAAGTTTCGGACACGACTGAGCGACTGAACTGAACTTAGATCTCTGTAGAACTCAGGGTTCAACACTATCAGAGAAAAATCTCATTCAACTCTGTGTGAGTCAGATGATTTATAGAAAATAAAGTGTAAAACCAAATATCATATGATGTTGCTTATATGTGGAATCTGAAAAAAAAAAGATACAAGTGAAATCATTTACAAAGCAGAAATAGAGTCACAGGTGTAAAAAACAAACTTATGGTTACTAGAGAGAAAGGGGGAGAAGGAATAATTTGGGAGATTGACCTATATATATACCACTATGGACAAAACAGATAACTAACAAGGACCTACTTTATAGCGCAGGGACCTCTACTCAGTACTCCAGAATGACCTATATGGGAATAGAATTTAAAAAAGAGCAGATACATGTATATGTACAACTGAATCACTTTGCTATACACATGAAACTAACACATTTTAAATCAACTACAGCCCAATAATTTTTTTAAAAAATTTCCGGTATCAACCAAATTGAAAAAAATAGTGTGGGCTCCTTTTGCTATATATGCCTTCGACCTCTCTATACCAGCACTTCAAAAATTTTTTACTGCAATTGGAGATAATTAGATGAAAACCCTTAATATCTCAATAAAGTGTCATCATTGCAAGCTAAGACCAAATGACTTATTAACAGTACAGATAAGTCATTTTTAGAGACTGATGAATCCTCTCAATTTTACTTTTCTTGTTATTGTGTTTTTATCTTAAAAGCTATGTTATCAGCCCAACTGAATTAAATTCCTTCATGAGTAGCTTTTGCAGAAACATATTCAAAGGAAGCTGACTTAGTAACCAGCTTTCCAGATTCAGAAGGGGAGGTACTTTGTCCTCACCATCATTGAGAGAGGTAATTTGTCTCAGGAGGGAAAATATTTTTTGAGTTGATATTTTTTTAGGCCAAAAAAGTAGAAGGATTTTCAGTAGAGCTCAGGGTCATCATTTGTTTTAGACTACAGGAAAGAAGTTCATCTAACACGTCCATTGACCTACCTGATAACCTTCTGCTATATTTAATCCATATTTTACATCATATAACTTTGCCATTGTTCATCAATGGACTGTGTTGTAGCTACCTGGAGAGCACACTCTCTTGTTCTTTTATATAACTTCATTCCCAGTGTTTTTTCTCTTCTATTAATCTGGATGAGATTTCAGGACTTATTAACAGAACTTGTAGGAATGGCAGGTAGGATGACAAGCTTGACTAAGTCATTCAACAATTTGCTAGCGTCACTGACACAGTGAAGAAAGTGAAGTCGCTCAGTCGTGTCCGACTCTTTGTGACCCCACGGACTGTAGCCTACGAGGCTCCTCTGTCCATGGGATTTTCCATGCAAGAATACTGGAGTGGGTTGCCATTTCCTTCTCCAGGAGATCTTCCTGACCCGGGGATTGAACCCAGGTCTCTCGCATTGTAGGCAGACACTTTACCATCTAAGCCACCAGGGAAGTCCACATCACTGACACCATGTAGAAAGGTCCCCATTTATACTTATACATTTTTCTTTCATATTTTTGGTGCTCATTTATGTTAAAGTTGGCTATTCTTGAGCATATTTGGAATACCACAGAAAAAGAGCATGGTATTCCTATGTCTGACTCTTGTTTAAGCCAGGCAGGAAAGGAAAGAGAGACTAATCCAGCCTTTGAACATGCTATCCTTTTGAAAAGACTTCCATAGTTTGGCCTTGGGATTGAACTTGCAGAACCAAATGGCCATACTGAACATAATCTCTGCATGAGGTTACCCTGCTAACCTTTGATCTGTGCTTGCTGGATATGATGTTTCAGGTAAGAGGCTTCACGGTCCAGGGCTCCTTCGTCTAACATGGTGACCTTGCCTTTCTTGGCTTCTGTAATCAAACTCTTTCCCATTGAGGTGATGGTGGTCAGAGACTACTCTCCTTCTCGGCCAGAGGTCGCACCGCTGCGTCCTCCTTGTTCTGCTGACTGCCGGTCCGTGCTGAACCTTTCCATTACTTTCCTGGCATGCGGCCTCAGACAAGAAACACTTTCCCCAGTTCTGTTATGTCATCTACCCTTTTTGTTCCTTTCTACCTGGACAAATACACACTCGCATACATACACTTATAGTCACATATCCCATCAACATTTGATGAAATTTTTTTTATCACATTATGATGTTTATTAGCTAATTTTAGGGTCTACAACATTTTAAGTCATGTCTAATACTTTCTGAGTTGTTGTCCAGCAATCACATTAAGGAGAACATTATCATTTTTTGACAGATGTTATGAACCACTCCTGGATATAAATGCTTCATATACACTATCTTATTTAATTCCTATGTTGGCCCTGAACATTAAATGTCACTGACTCTATTTTGTACAGGAATTTCAGAAAGGCCTTTGTCCCAGAGTCACAGGTAAGACTGGTAGGCTAAGACTGCTTCCAAAGCCTTGATCGTTTGCATTTGATAGCAATATAGCCTATCTCCACATCTTTTTTTAAACTTTGAAGAAAGAATTCTTTAAGGGAGCAGATGTTGTCAAGAAGGAATGTATAGCTAGTAACCTCTGCCACGCTCTCCTTCTGATCCATCACTCCCTAGCCTTTCCTCTGTCAGCCTCTACTTTCACATCTCCCAATCTTTCTCCTTTCTTTCCTCCCTCCCCCCAAACATCCTTCCCTTCCTTCATCCAACTACCTTCCTTCCCTCACTCCCTTTTCTCCTTCCTTCCTTTCCATCTTCTCTCCTTCCCTCCTCCACTACTCCATCTCTCCACTTCTTCATCCAATAACATTTAATTTACAGAGGAATTAAAATATTCCAGGAAGTGTGCTCTTTCTGTCACATGATTAACTTAATTATCACAACAGCTTTTGCTGTGATATGTGTTTGGAAATTGACCTTCAAAGAGATTAGGTAACAAGCACAAAGCCATTTAGTGAATAAATGTTGAAGCCAGATTTGAATCTCAGCAATCTGTCTCTTGATCCTCAATCTGAACACTATGCTATACTTTAACAAAAGGTTTCATTTCACTAAGTATAAATAATTAAATTATTTATAAATAAATTAATTAAAACCATCAGGTATTATTTAAAGTACAGTATTTAATACTGGCCGGAGAAGGCAATGGCAAGCCACTCCAGTACTGTTGCCTAGAAAATCCCATGGATGGAGGAGCTCTGGTGGGCTGCAGTCCGTGGGGTCGCTGAGGGTCGGACACGACTGAGCGACTTCACTTTCACTTTTCACTTTCACACATTGGAGAAGGAAATGGCAACCCACTCCAGTGTTCTTGCCTGGAGAATCCCAGGGACGGGGGAGCCTGGTGGGCTTCCGTCTATGGGGTCACACAGAGTCGGACACGACTGAAGTGACTTAGCAGCAGCAGCAGCATTTAATACTGGCAATCATGCAGTGACTCAGAAATTCTTAAATTATGGAGGATGCAGCTTGCACATTTTTGCAAAATTTTGCAGCTTGCATATTTTCGGAAAAATTTTGTATTATTTCAATAACATATAAAACTCCATATGGCTTGGCCCAGTCTTTCTTTGAGGAATTTATTCTGACAAACCAATAAAAAAGAAAAAATAGTAGCCATAAGATCTGTCTGCTGAAACACTATTTTGATCAGGAAAAACAAGGGAAGGTAATGTAAATGTTTAACAATGAGGTAAATCATTAAACAAAATATTGTAAATCCAAATCTTGAAATGCATTATGCTCATTAAAATAATATAGTTTTAAACTTTGGGCTGAATATTCATTGGAAGGATTGATGCTGAAGCTTCAATACTTTGGCCACCTGATAAGAAGAGCCAACTCCTTGGAAAAGATCCTGATCCTGGGAACGGTTGAATGCAAAAGGAGAAGAGGGCAGCAGAGGATGAGATGTTTAGATAGCATCATTGACTCAATGGACATGAATTTGAGCAAACTCCAGGAGATAACGGAGGACAGAGGAGCCTGGCGTGTATGAAGTAGCAAAGAATCGGAAATGACTTAGTGACTGAACAAAAACCAAACTTTGGCTGTCACATATAGCATACTTACTGAAAAGTCCACGAAACTGTTCGATTTAATAAATTACTGTTAGGAAAATGACTATGTATACTTCATATGCAGGTTATGAAATGGTCAGTAATATGAAGGTCCCCACTTTCCTGATCACTGCTTCTTCTGAGCTTCCCCTTGCAGTCCAAGGATGCAACCCTAAGCAATGTAGGTTAAGTGTACTTGTTGCTGCTGCTGCTGCTAAGTCACTTCAATCATGTACGACTCTGTGTGACCCTATAGACGGAAGCCCACCAGGCTCCCCCATCCCTGGGATTCTCCAGGCAAGAACACTGGAGTGGGTTGCCATTTCCTTCTCCAATGCATGAAAGTGAAAGTGAAAGTGAAGTCGTTCAGTTGTGTCCGACTCTTAGCGACCCCATGGACTGCAGCCCACCAGGCTCCTCCATCCATGGGATTTTCCAGGCAAGGGTACTGGAGTGGGGTGCCATTGCCTTCTCCAGTGTACTTGTTACTGAGCCCTAAGAAATGGATTCCAGTCTGTAGGTGTTCTATTGTGTCTGGCTTTTTTTCACTCACTATGTTTATTTTACTGATGATGCAATATGGATTAATTCCAAGTTTCAAGTTGTTGAAAACAAAACAATGGTACCCTGAATATTCATATATTCATGAACTTCTATCCTGGTGCACATAAGCACACAGTTTTCTATCTGAACTGCTACTTATATTTATGGCATTATTCACTCATAGGGCCTATATATCTTCAGCTACACTTTCTACTGACAATCTATTTTCCAAAATGAGGGCAACAATTTATTCTCTTAACAGCGGCATTTGAGAGCTTCTGTTGCTTCATTCTCTCACCAATCTGCATACTGTTATTGCAGATCTATTTAAATCTTTTGGCTTCTTGGATTGCCTTTCTTTTTCTTATTAGTTTATACATGTTCTTTATATATTCTCTTGACAAGTTGTTTTGGCTCTGTATGTTGAAACATTTTCTCCCACATGTGACTTGCCTTTTCACTCTCTTAATAGAGAATTTGAATTAACTACAGTTGTTCATGTTAACATAGAACAATTTATCAATTTTTTTCTTATCTTAAAAAATTTTCCCTTCCTCATTGTCAATATATAATTTCTTGTTTTCTAAAAACTATTTTTGTTTTGTTTTCGCTTTGCTTTATCATTTAGGACTATGCTCCAAATTAAGTTGATTTTTAAGAATAATGTGAGGTAGGGGTTCCAAATAATTTTTCCTATGTTGTCCCATGACATCCATTAAAAGATACTTCTTTACTACCCTATAGTGTGTTTTATAAATCAAGTGTGTTTGCAATTTTGTATCATTGTTCTATTAATCTGTACCAACCTTAAACCAAATACTACCTTAACTCTACTACAAACCCCAGCCTAAGCCAAATATTAAACCTAGTCCTAACTTTGACTCTAATCCAAATCTCAACACTACTCCTTACCATTAACCTAATATTAGTTCTAGTCCTAACTCCAACACTAAAACTAGTGATAACTCTAAGACTATCAAAATAATAACCCTAAACTTAAAATCTGACACTAATCCAAATTAGACCTAATCCAAATAGAAATCCTATATCTGAAGGCTAACCCTGAACTTAAAGATGAGCATAGAGCTATTACTAATTTCTGGCCTAAACCTAACACTTCAGTTCAGTCGCTCAGTCGTGTCCGACTCTCTGCGACCCCATGAATCACAGCACGCCAGGCCTCCCTGTCCATCACCAACTCGCAGAGTTCACTCAAACTCATGTCCATCGAGTCGGTGATGCCATCCAGCCACCTCATTCTCTGTCGTCCCCTTCTCCTCCCACCCCTAACCTTTCCCAGCATCAGAGTCTTTTCCAGTGAGTCAACTCGTCTCATGAGGTGGCCAAAGTATTGGAGTTTCAGCTTTAGCATCAGTCCTTCCAATGAACACCCAGGATTGATCTCCTTTAGAATGGACTGGTTGGATCTCCTTGCGGTACAAGGGACTCTCAAGAGTCTTCTCCAGCACCACAGTTCAAAAGCATCAATTCTTCGGCGATCAGCTTTCTTCACAGTCCAACTCTCACATCCATACATGACCACGGGAAAAACCATAGCCTTGACTAGACGGACCTTTGTTGGCAAAGTAATGTCTCTGCTTTTTAATATACTATCTAGGTTGGTCATAACTTTCCTTCCAAGGAAAAGCGTCTTTTACCCTAACTCTAGCCACAAACTTGACCTCACCATTCTAAATTACTGAAATTTTCCTTGTGGTATGGAATAAGGTCAATTTTTGTACATGCTCCTTGTATATTAAGAGGAATATGGACTTGGCAGTTTTTGCGTGCTGTGTTCAAGTCCATTAAACAAACTTTTCAAGTCTTCCCTGTTAATTGTATTGATATTTGTCTGCTTTATCTGTCTGAGAAAGATGTGTTAAAATTGCCTATGCATGACTTTTAATTATGCAGTATTCATCTGTCCTATTTTTGGTAAAAATTTACATACTCTACTCTCTATAATTTTCAGCCAGTGTTTATGTGTTTCTGTATATGCATGTCTGTATGTGAGTGTATGTGTATTTGTGTCTATGTTTGGACATAGAGAAGTATAGTAGTGGAAGGAAGAATGTTTCATTTTTTTGAAATTATTACCCACCATGTGAAGAAGCATGACTTAGCTAAATGAATGATGCAATCACATGGAACAAAGCTCAGGTTATCCATCTTAAAGGTTCATCAACAGACAAATGGATAAATATGTGGTATATATATATATTATATATACAATGTGTATTATATGCATTATCTATGCATGCATACTATATATATATCTATATATATACACAATGGAATATTACTCATACATAAAAAACAATGACACAATGCCATTTGCAGCCACATGGGTAGACCTAGAGACTATCGTACTAAGTGAAGGAAGTCAGAAAGAGAAGGACATGTTATCAGTTATACGTAGAATGTAAAATGTGACACAAATGAATGTAAAATGTGACATCAATGAAACAGAAACACACTCACAGACATAGAGAATAGACTCAAGGTTGCCAAGGCGGGGGGAGGTGGAGGAGGGAAGGATGGAGAATTTGAGATTAACAGATGCAAATTAGTATATACACGATGGGTAAACAGCAAGGTCCTACTATATAGCACAGGGAACTATACTAAATATTCTGTGATAAACCATAACTGGAAAAGAACATGCAAAAGTCACTTTGCTGTACAGCAGAAATTAACACAATATAGTAAATCAGATATGCTTCAATAAAAAATTTTTTCAAAGCTGGTTATCTATGACCACCCATCCACAAAGCAAATGCCATATAGTAAGAGAACTCAACAAATATGAGCCAAATTGTCTTCCTGGCTCATGGCTGAGTGTACATGCATGAGGAAGCACAAGTGACATCAGCCCAAAGTTATAATCAACCCATTTATGAGCAATAAATGTGGCTGTTTTTAGTCTCAGAATTTGGGGATGGTTTGTGATGCAGCATTAGCTAACTCACACAATGTTCATATCGTAACGAGACTTCTTGGTATTTTAAAATAGAATTCACATATTTCACAGATGCTTTGTTGTTGTTGTTCTGTCACTAAGTCAGGTCCAACTCTTTGTGACCACATGGACTGCAAGATGCCAGGCTTCCCTGTCCTTCACAATTTCAAAGACAATTGCGTTTTGAACACAATTTCAAATCTCAGCTTTCACTGGTGTCCAATTCTGTACATATGTTTTCTGGAGATGAATTTCTCCCTTTTAGACTCAGCAAATACTCCCACAAATCAGGATACATGTGCCTTATTTCATAGTAGTAATATTTTAAAGAATGTATTCATAAAAATACTAAGAAAAAGAAACTCAGTTGAATATTTAATGTCACTTCTAACAGTTGTTTCCATTTCTTGGAAAAACTCCTAGCATAATAAATTAAGCAAACATTTCCATCATAAGTACGTTTATTATTTCCACATGGTGTGTGTATAAGTAGTATGTGCAATTAGGTTTGCTTTCAAATTAAAAATATTTTAAATCTTGCACAAAGAGTCATTTCTGTTTCATCAGGGGGTCCTGCCAGCCAGGAGTTTCTCATGGTAACTGGGAGACTCAAAGTAATTCTACCACTGTGCTCCTTGGAGAATAAAGGTCATATTTTTGGTCTTTCACAGCTTCTTGTATTTTTTTAAAGCCAGGAAGGAATGTGTTTGTGTCAGATTCAGTGGGTTTCTTTGCCCATCCATCTTCCTTTCTATTTGCTAAAGTGCCTTAGTACTTGCAGGGCTTCTCCTGTCCCTGGAGTGTTTACCCACCTAGAACTGACTTGTGCAAGGTGCATCGGTGGGCCACCACATGATAAATGATATTGTCTCATTTATGAGAGCAGGCACACCTAAGGATCATCACTCTGTAGCTACACTCTCAAGTTCAGGAACACTAGCTTCAAATTGCACAAGCAGTCATTCAAGCACTTGCCTTGTGACCATGGAGTTACTCAACGTAATTTTTTAAATATTTGTCAAAGAAGGTAATAATGCCTGCATTTAAAGCTATTCTGAAAAGTTTTAAAAAATATTTTCTAAACCTAATAAAAAGTCATTGTTTTTATTAGCAATGGTGTTAGTATGTTGACTCTTTGTGACCCCACCAGGCTCCTCTGTCCATGGAATTCTCTAGGCAAGAATACTGAAGTGAGTAGCTATTCCATTCTCCAAGGGATCTTCCTGACCCAGGGATCAAACTCAGGTCTCCTGCATGGCAGGCAGATTCTTTACCATCTGAGCAACATGGGAAACCCAGTGTTAATATAAGGAGATTATTTTTTAACAGCAAAATATGAAAAAGTTATAAATTGCCTAAGCCACCCTTTGAAATCTGTTACTTTGAAAGTTGGCTAACTCTGCAGCTAAAGAAAGAAAGTTCATTGTAGAAGTAACAATACACCCGAGTTTCTGGAATATATTTACCATGGAGAAACTGTCTTTTAACATCTTTGCCAAATTCTCACTAGAGACGCCCATTCTCCTCATTTCTTTTCACCTTCTATTTATTCTGCGGATATATGCTTCCATTGCTCCACTTAAACTGCAAACATTATGTCATCTAAATTGCCAACCCTAAACAGATGTGTTCTATTTTTGTACCTGAACTCTCTATACTGGACAGTTGACCACTACTATTTTTTCACATTTTTAACCACTGGACCACCAGGGGAATACCAATTTTAACTATTCTTAAGTGTTCAGTTTAGTGATATTACATTGCATTGTTGTGCAACCATCACCACTATTTATCTCTGGAATTTTTCATCTTGTAAAGCTGAAACTCTGTATTAGTAAATAATAACCTCTCTTTTGCCTCTCCATAAAGTGGCTGGCAATTACCATTCTACTTTATGTCTCTATGAATTTGGCTATTCTTGGTACCTCACATAACTGGAATCATGCAGTATCTGTGATTAGATCATTTTACTTAGCGTAATGTCTTCAACGGAGAAGGCAATGGCAAGCCACTCCAGTACTCTTGCCTGGAAAATCCCATGGACAGAGGAGCCTGGTAGGCAGCAGTCCGTGAGGTCGCTAGGGGTCGGATGCGGCTGAGCGACTTCACTTTCACTTTTCACTTTCACACATTGGAGAAGGAAATGGCAACCCACTCCAGTGTTCTTGCCTGGAGAATCCCAGGGATGGGGGAGCCTGGTGGGCTTCCGTCTATGGGGTCACACAGAGTCGGACACGACTGAAGTGACTTAGCAGCAGCAGCAATGTCTTCAAGGTTCAGCCATGTTGCAACATATGTCAGAATCTCATTCTTTTTAAGACTAAATAGCTTTCCATTGTATGCATGTATCACATTTGATTTATCCATTTATCTGTTGAAGAGACACGTTCCTTATACATTTTGGCTAGAATGAACATGGCTACTATAAACATGGGGGTCTGCTAACATCTGTTTGTTGTTCAGTTGATCAGTTGTATCCAACTCTGCGACCCCATGGACTGCAGCATGCCATGCTGCCCTGTCATTCACCATCTCCTCAGTTTACTTCAGTTCAGTCTCTTAGTCATGCCCAACTCTTTGAGACCCTATGACTGAAGCACGGTAGGCTTTCCTTTCGATCACCAATTCCCGGAGCTTGCTCAAACTCATGTCCGTCAAGTCTGTGATGCCATCCCACCATCTTGTCCTCTGTTGCCCCTTTCTCCTCCTGCCTTCAGTCTTTCCCAACATCAGGGTCCTTTGAATGAGTTGGCTCTTTGCATCAGGTGGCCAAAGTATTGGAGCTTCAGCTTAAGCATCAGTCCTTCTGATGAGTATTCAGGACTGATTTCCTTTAGGATTGACTGGTTTGAACTCCTTGCTGTCCAGGGGACTCTCAAGAGTCTCCTCCAACACCACAGTTCAAAAGCATCAGTTCTTCAGTGCTTGGCCTTCTTTATGATACAACTGTCACATCCACATAGGACTACTGGAAAAACCATAGCTTTGACTATATGGACCTTTGTTGGCAGAGTGGTATCTCTGTTTTTTAATATACTGTCTGGGTTTGTCATAGCTTTTCTTCCAAGGAGAAAACATCTTGCAATTTCATGGCTGCAGTCACCATCCACAGTGATTTTTGGAGCCCAGGAAACTAAAACCTGTACATGTTTCCATTGTTTTCCCATCTATTTGCCAGGAGGTGATGGGACCAGATGCCATGATCTCGGTTTTTTAAATGCCAGCTTTTTCAGTCTCCTCTTTCACGTTCATCAAGAGGCTCTTTAGATCCTCTTTGCTTTCTGCCATAAGGGTGATGGCATCTGCATATCTGAGGTTACTGATATTTCCCCTGGCAATCTTGATCCCAGCTTGTGCTTCATCCAGCCTGGCATTTCAAATGATGTACTCTGCATGTAAGTTAAATAAGCAGGGTGACAATATAAAGCCTCAGTGTACTCCTTTCTCAATTTGGAACCAGCCTGTTGTTCCATGTTCAGTTCTAACTGTTGCTTCTTGACCTCCATACAGATTTCTCAGGATGCAGGTAAGGTGGTCTGGTATTTCCAACTCTAAGAATTTTCCACAGTGGTTTTGTGATCCACACAGTCAAAGGCTTTAGCATAGTAAATGAAACAGGAGTTTCTGGAATTCTCTTGCTTTTTTTCTGATCCAGTAGATGTTGGCAGTTTGATCTCTGATTCCTCTGCCTTTTCTAAATCTAGCTTGAACTTCTCTAAGTTCTTGACTCACATACTGTTGAGGCCTGGAGAACTTTGAGCATTACTTTGGTAGTGTGCGAGATGAGTGCAATTGTGCCGTAGTTTGAACATTCTTTGGCATTGCCTTTTTTGGGGATTTAAATGAAAACTGCTCTTTTCCAGTTCTGTGGCCACTGCTGTGTTTTCCAAATTTGCTAACATATTGAGTGCAGCACTTTAACAACATCAATGTCTTTTAATTGCATGACTGCATTCACCAACTGCAGTGATTTTGGAAACCAAGAAAATAAAGTCTCTTGTTGTTTCCATTGTTTCCCCGTCTATTTGCCATGAAGTGATGTGACTGGATGCCGTAATCTTTGTTTTTCAAATGCTGAGTCTTATTCCAGCTTTTTTACTCTCCTCTTTCACCCTCATCAAGAGGTTCTGTTTCACTTCCTGATTATAATTCCTCCAAGTACATACTTAGTAGTGGAATTGCAGGATCATATGATAATTCTATTTTCAATTATTTGAGGAACTGCAATACAGTTTTTAATAGTAGCTACATCCTCGTACACTCCCATCAGAAGTATTCAAGTATTTAAATTTATCTACATCCTTTCCAACTCTTGTTATTTTTTTTTAATGATAGTCATCCTAATGGGTGTGAAGTATTATCTCATTGTGGTTTTTCATTTCCCCAGTGATTAGTGATATTATGCATATTTTCATGCAACTGTTTGACATCTGTGTGTTTTCTTTGGAGAAATGTCTATTCTTCCCTTTTTAGAGTGAGTTATTTATTTTGTTGTTGTTGCTGTTGAGTGGTTCGAGTTCTTTATGTATTTTTGAATATTAAACCCTTATAAGATATATGATTTGTAAATAGTTTCTTCCATGCTGTTGGGTTGTCTTTTTACTCTGTTGATAATTTCTTTGGCTGCACAAAACTTTAAGTTTGGTACAGTCTAACGTATCTATTTTTATTTGGGTGTAATACCAAGAGTGTGAGTGTGTTAGTCACTCAGTCGTGTCCCACTCTTTAAGACCCCATGCCTGCCAGACTCTTCTGTCCTTAGAATTTTCCTGGGAAGAATACTGGAGTAGGTAGTCATTCCCTTCTCTAGGGGATTTTCCCAGTCCACAGATCAAACCCCTGTTTCCTGCAATGCAGGCAGATTCTTTACTATGTGAGCCAGCAGGGAAATCATTGTCAAATCCAGTGTCATCAAGCTATCCCTCTATGTTTCTTTCAAAGTGTCTTACATTTTAGTTGTTATATTTAAATCTTTGATCCTTTTTGTGTTATTTTTTTGTATCCGTCCGTTCCGTTCCGTCGCTCAGTCGTGTCCGACTCTTTGCGACCCCATGGACTGTAGCCTACCAGGCTTCTCCGTCCATGGGATTCTCCAGGCAAGAATACCGGAGTGGGTTACCGTTTCCTTCTCCAGGGGATCTTCCCGACCCAGGGATCAAACCCGGGTCTCCCGCATTGGAGGCAGACGCTTTAACCTCTGAGCCACCAGGGAAGCCCATATTTTATTTATTTATTTATTTTTTTGTATATGGATCCAGAATGTTTTGTTGAAAAGACTGTTTTCGTTGAATAATCCTGACATATTTGGTGAAAAACATCTACTTCTGCTTGAAAGCCTTTGACTGTGGGGTTCACAAAAAATTTGGAAACTTCTTAAAGAGATGGAAATACCAGACCACCTGACCTGCATCTGAGAAATCTGTATTCAGGTCAAGAAGCAACAGTTAGAACCAGACATGGAACAATGGACTGGTTCCAAATTGAGAAAAGAATACGTCGAGTCACCCTGCTTATTTAGCTTATATGCAGAGTATGTCATTAAACCATGTATGTGAGGGATTCTTTCTGGAATTTTCATTCTATAGTATATCATTGATTCTATCTGTTTAAGCCAATACCACACTCTTTTGATTACTAGAGCTTTGAAATAAGTTTTGAAATAAAAAGTTTTGAGATTTCTAGGTTTGTTGCTTATTTTCAAAAGTTGTGGCTAGTCTTGGTCCCATGAGATTCCATATGAATTTTAGGATAGACTTTTCTATTTCTGCAAAAAATCATTGAGATTTTGATAGAGATTCCACCGAATCTATAGATTGTTTCACATAGTATTGTTGTCTAAACAATATTGTTTTCCATGCCATGTACATGTGATGTCTTTCCACTTACTGGCATCTTTAAAAATTTTTTAAACTAATGTTTTATAATATTTAGCGTATAAGTCTCTGCCTCATTTGTTAAATTTATTCCTAAGAACTTTAATTTTTATCAAATTGCTAGTGGAGTTGTCTCCTAAAATTCCTTTTTGGATTGCTTACTGTTAGTGAAAAATGAACATTTTTTAAACAGTCACATACAGATTCGCATGTGTGCTCAGTCTTGTCCAACTCTTTGCAACCCCATGGACTGTAGCCTGGCAAGTTTCTTTGTTAGGCAAAGCTTTTCCAGGCAAGAATACTAGAGTGGGTTGCCATTTCCTTCTCCAGGGGATCTTCCCGATCGAATCCATATCTCCTGCATTGGAAGGCAGTTTTGTTTTTGTTTTTGTTTACAACAGAGCCACCTGGGAAGCCCATAAACACTTAAATAAGGAAACTTTTATTTGAGGTTTAACATGAAGTCATACAAGTAAAATGTGTATAAATACAAACACACATTAAATCATAATGCAGATAGCCTAAGATAAAATAAAGACAAAGAAAATTAATTGGTGGCTATATACAGTTGGACACAGTTTTGTCTTATACAGTAGGACGTATTTTACAAAATAATCATCATAGCAACAGAAGACCAGTCTTTAATTTCCTACAAGATGCATTACTTTAACAATCTCCACCTGTTTTCTCCAACATCTTCCTTTAGTGGGGCTGGTAATTATGTGGAAATGTAATTGATTGTTGTGTGTTGATTATGTGTCTTGCAAGTTTGCTAAATTCACTTTTTAATTCTAACTGTTGTTTTTTGTAGAATCTTTAGGATTTTCTACATATAAGACCATGTCACCTGTAAGGAAAAATAACTAATTTTTCCTTTTCAATTTGTATGCCTCTTATTTATTTTTTTCTTGCATAATTCCTCTGGCTAGGATTTTTAGTAATATGCTATATATGAGGGATCAGAGCAAGTATTCTTGTCTTGTTCTTAATCTTAAAGGAAAAGAAGCCTTTCACAATTCACTATGTGTTTGCTGTGGACTTTTCATATATGGACTTTATTACATTGAGATAGTTTCCTTCTGCTTCTAGTTGAGTGGTTTTTTTTTTTTTATTATGAACACGTAGAATTTTGTCAAATGCTTTTTTTGTACTGAAATGATTTTGTGGTATTTCTTCCCCTTTACTTTGTTCATATGGTATATTATATTGATTGAAGTCCATCCTTTTATTCCAAGAATAAATCTCACTTGGTCATGATTCTGTTTGCTGATATTTTGCTAATTTTGCATCAGTTACCTTAAGATATATTGGTCTGTAATTACTTCTTCATGTAGGATCCTTGTCTGTCTTTGGTGTTGTGGTAATGCTGGCCTCATAGAATGAGTTATAAATAAAATGTTCCCTCGTCAATTTTTCAGAAGAATTTGAGAAAGACACGCTGTTCTTTAGTAGCTAAGTTGTGTCTGACTCTTTTGCGACTCCATGGACTGGAGCCCGCCTGGTTCCTCTGTCCATGGAATCTCCCAGGCAAGAATACTTTAGTGGGTTGCCATTTTCATCTGCAGGGGATCTTCCTGACCCAGGGATTGAACCTGCATCTCCTATACTGGCAGGGGGATTCTTTACCACTGAAACCCCTACCAGGGAAACCCCTTGAGGAGGATTAGCTTAATTCTTTTTTAAAATAATTAACCAGTGAATTAATTTGTTCCTTGACTTTTTATTGTTGCTTGGTTTTTTATTTTGATTCATTCTTCTTACTAGTTATAAGGCTGTTAAGATTTTCTGTTTCTTTTCTTTCATGATTTCATTTTGGTAGGCTATGTATTTCTAGGAATTTTTCTATTTAAGATAAGTTATCCATTTTGCCTGCATACAATTGTTCATTGTACTGTCTTATAACCTTTGTCTTTATTTCTATAAAATAGATAATTTCCCCTTTCATTTCTCTTTTTTTCTTATTCAATCTAGCTACAGTTTTATTAACTTTGTTGATCTTTTTGAATAACCAGCACTTGGCTGTATTGATTTCCTTTATTGTTTTTGTGTTCTGTATTGTTCTGTATTGTATTGTTTTGTTTATCTCTGCTTTAATCTTTATTTCCTACCTTCTAGATTTAGTCTGTTCTTTTTTCTGATTTTTTAATGTGTAATTTTAGGCTGATGATTTAAGATCTTTAAGTATTTGAAATGATAAATTTGCTTCTTAACACTGCTTTTGTTACATTCCATAGTGTATATTATTTTTCATTCGTCTTAAGATGTTTAAAAATATTCTTGTGATTTTATTTTTTAACTCTATTTGCTGTTTAAGAGTATGTTATTTAATTTTCCACATATTAATGGATATTCCAGGGTTTCTTCTGCTATTGATTTCTAGTTTTATTCCATTGTGAATGGAGAAGATATTTTGTGCAATTTAAATCTTTTAAAAAATTATAAAAATTTTTTGTGGCTTAACATATAATGTAACTTGATGAAAGTTATGACACTTGAGAAAAATATATATTCTTCTATTTTGGGGAAGAATGTTCTATAGATGTCTGTTTGGTCCAGCTAGTTCATAGTCTCATACAAGTTCTCCATTTACTTATTTATTTTTTGTCTTGTTATATCCATTTTTGAAGGTGGGATATTGAAGACTTCTGTTATTACTTTGTAGCTGTCTATTTTTCCCTTCAGTTCTATCACTGTTAGCTTCATGTAATTTGGAACAATGATGTTTCCTGCATATATGTTTTCAATCTTCTTAAATTTGTTAAGATTTTTTGTGTGTCCTAACTTATGATCTCCTTGCAGTATAAGGGACTCTCAAGCTGAGTGACTGAACTGAACTGAACTGAACTTATGATCTACCTTGGAGAATGCTCCATGTGTATTTGAGAAGAATGTATATTCTGCTACTGTTGAATGGAATGCTCTGTATATGTCTGTTAGATCAATTTGGTTTAAAGTATACTTCAATTTTAATGTTTCTTTACTGATTTTCTGTCTGTATGACCTATCCATTGTTGAAACTGGGATAATAAATCCCCCCTACTGTTATTGTATTATTGTCTATTTTTTCCTTCAGATATGTTAGCATTTGCTTAGTATATTTAGGTGCTCTCATGCTGGGTACAATTGTTACATTCTCTTGATAAATTACTCCTTTATCATTATTTAATAACTTAGTCTCTTGTAACAGTTTTTTACTTAAACTCTATTTTGTCTGATATAACTATAGCCTACTGCTCCTTTTGGCATGCATGAAATATCATTTTCAATCCCTTCACTTTTAGCCTATATGTAACTGAGTAAATCTCTTGTAGGCAACAAATAGTTGGGTCTCGTTGTTTTACTCATTTACCCATTCTATGTCTCTGGCTTTGAGAATTTAATCATTCACATTTAAAGTAATTATGGGAGATAAAGACTTGCTAATGTCATCTTATATTCCCTAGCTATTTTGTAGTTTCTTTCCTTTTTTTCATCTTTTCTTACTGTCTTCCTTTATGAATTGATAATTTTCTATAATAGTATGCCTTGATTCTCTTCTCTTTATCTTTCAAATATATATTGCAGGTTTCTGTTTTGTGGTTACCATGTGGATTACACGAAACATATTTTATAGCAGATCATTTTTAGCTGATAACAACCCAACTTATATCAAATACCAAAACTATGTTCTTATACTACCTCTCCCCGTGTTTCAATACCAGTTCACTTCAGTCACTCAGCCATGTTCAACTCTTTGTGACCCCAAGACTGCAGCATGCCAGGCTTTTCTGTCCATCACCAACTCACGGAATTTGCTCAAACTCATGTCCATTGAGTCAGTGATGCCATCCAACCATCTCATCTTCTAATGTCCTCTTCTCCTGCTGCCTTCAGTCTTCCCCAGAAACAGGGTCTTTTCCAGTGAGTCAATTCTTCACATCAGGTGGAGAAGGTATTGGAGCTTCAGTTCCAGCATCAGTCCTTCCAATGATATTCAAGACTGATTTCCTTCAGGATGGACTGGGTTGATCTCCTTGCAGTCCAAGGGACTCTCAAGAGTCTTCTCCAACATCACAGTTCAAAAGCATGAATGCTTTGTAGCTCAGCTTTCTTTATGGTCCAACTCTCACATCCATACCTTACTACTGGAAAAACCATAGCCTTGACTAGACGGACATTTGTTGGCAAAGTAATGTCTCTGCTTTTTAATGTTCTGTTTAGGTTTGTCCTAGTTTTTCTTCCAAGGAGCAAGTGTCTTTTAATTTTATGGCTGCAGTCACCATCTGCAGTGATTTTGGAGCCCAGAAAATAAAGTCTATCACTGTTTCTGTTTTTTTTCCCATTGATTTGCCATGAAATGATGGGACCGGATGCCAGGATCTTCTTTTTTTGAATGCTGGATTTTAATCCGGCTTTTTCACCTCCTCTTTCACTTCCATCATGAATATTTCTCCTGGTAAGCTTGATTCCAGCTTGTGCTTCATCCAGCATGGAATTTTGCATGATGTACTCTGCATATAATTTAAATAAGCAAGGTGAGAATATACAATCTTGAGATACTCCTTTCCCAATTTGGAAGCAGTCCATTGTTTCATGTCTCATTCTAACTGTTGCTTTCCTGACCTGCATACAGATTTCTCAGGAGGCAGGTGAGGTGGTCTGGTTTTCTCATCTCTTTAAGAATTTTCCACATTGTGTTGTTATCCACACAGTCAAAGGCTTTGGCATAGTGAATAAACCAGAAGTAGATGTTTTTCCTGAGAAGGCAATGGCAAGCCACTCCAGTACTCTTGCCTAGAAAATCCCATGGATGGAGGAGCCTGGTAGGCTGCAGTCCATGGGATCGCTATGAGTTAGACATGACTGAGCGACTTCACTTTCACTTTTCACTTTCACACATTGGAGAAGGAAATGGCAACCCACTCCAGTGTTCTTGCCTGGAGAATCCCAGGGATGGGGGAGCCTGGTGGGCTACCATCTATGGGGTCGCACAGAGTCGGACACGACTGAAGTGACTTAGCAGCAGCAGCAGATGTTTTTCTGGAACTCTCTTGCTTTTTCTCTGATCCAGTGGATGTTGGCAGTTTTATCTCTGGTTCCTATGCCTTTTCGAAGTCCAGCTTGAACATCTGGAAGTTCTCAGTTTATGTACTATTGAGGCCTAACTTGGATAATTTTGAGCATTACTTTACTAGCATGTGCGATGACTGCAATTGTGCAGTAGACTGAACATTCTTTGGCATTGCCTTTCTTTGAGATTGAATGAAAACTGACCTTTGCCAGTCCGGTGGCCACTGCTGAGTTTTCTAAATTTGCTGACATATTGAGTTCAGTACTTTAACAGCATCAGCTTTTAGGGTTTGAAATAGTTCACCTGGAATTCCATCATTTCCACTAGTTTTATTCAGTGATGCTTCCTAAGGCCCACTTGACTTTGCACTTCAGGATGTCTGGCTCTAGCTGAGTGATCACACTATCATAGTTATCTGGGTCATGAAGATTTTTTTGTGTGTAGTTCTGTACATTCTTGCCACTTTTTCTTAATATCTTTTGCTTCTGTTAGATTCATACTGTTTTTGCCCTTTATTATGCCCAAGGAAATGGCAACCCACTCCAGTGTTCTTGCCTGGAGAATCCCAGGGATAGGGGAGCCTGGTGGGCTGCCGTCTATGGGGTTGCACAGAGTCGGACACAACTGACGTGGCCCATATTTGCATGAAATGTTCCCTCGGTATCTTTAATTTTCTTGAAGAGATCTCTAGTCTTTCCCATTCTATTGTTTTCCTCTATTTTTTTGCATTGATCACTTAGGAAGACTTTCTTATCTCTCCTTGCTTTTTTTTGGAATTCTGTATCCGGATGGATATATCTTTCCTTTTCTCATTTGCCTTTTGCTTCCTTACTTTTCTCAGCTCTTTGTAAGGCCTCCTCAGACAACCATTTTGCCTTTTTGCATTTCTTTTTCTTGGGGATGGTCTTGATTATGGTCTCCTGTACAATGTCACGAATGTCCATCCATAGCTCTTCAGGCACTCTGTTTATCAAATCTAGTCCCTTGAATCTATTTGTTACTTCCACTCTATAATTAATTATAAGAGATTTAATTTAGGTCATACCTGAATGACCTAGCAGTTTTCTCTACCTTCTTCAATTTAATTCTGAATTTTGCACTAAGGAATTCATGATCTGAGTCACAGTCAGCTCCTGATCTTGTTTTTCCTGACAATATGGAACCTCTCCATCTTCAGCTACAGAGTATAATCAATCTGATTTTGGTATTGACCATCTGGTGATGTCCATGTGTAGAGTTGTCTCTTGTGTTGTTGGAAGATGGTGTTTGCTATGACCAGTGCATTCTCTTAACAAAACTGTTAGCCTTTGCCCTGATTCATTTTGTACTCCAAAGCCAAATTTCTCTTTTACTCCAGGTATTTCTTGACTTCCTACTTTTGCATTCCAGTCCCCAATGATGAAAAGGACATCATTTTTTGGTGTTAGTTCTAGAAGGTCTTGTAGGTCTACATGGAATCGTTGAACTTCAACTTCTTTGGCATTCGTGATTGGGGCATAGACTTGGAATACTATGATATTTAATGGTCTGCCTTGGAAACTAACAGATCATTCTGTCTTATGAAATTTCTGAATTTGGATTTCCAAATCTTTCCCCAGATTTGAGGAGTTATCAGTCATCATTTCTTGAAATAAGCTTTCTGCCCCTTTCTCCTTCTCTTCTGTTTCTGAGACTCCATTGATCATAGATTGCTTCTCTTTATATCTCATAATGCTCCTAGGCTTTCTTCACTCTGTTTCATTTTTTGTCTGTACTGACAGGCCAAATTAAAAGAGCTTTTTATGACAAATATCCGTCTAGTCAATGATCAGCTTCATCATATTGACAGATACTACTGAGGTATGAAGTTCTTCAGCCAGTCTTGACCCCTCTATCTCTCTCATACTGAACATCCAGTCAATCATGGACCCCTACTGTTTTTATTTAAAAAACATTTTCAAAATGAAGTCACTATTTCCCACTGCCATTTCTAACACTTTGATCCAAGCCACAGTCATCTCTCATCTAGGTTATTCAGAAAATTCTTAGGTAATTGATATGTTCTCATTCTTGTCTATTCTCAGCACAGTGGCCAGAGTGGGTTTTTTAAAAAACATTCAGGTAATGTCACTCTATTCGAAACCCTCTGGTGGCTTCATGCTTTCCATGGAGCAAAAGTTGAAAGGCACTGTTCTGCCCAATCTTTTCCTTTAATAATTATCTCCTCTGATCACATGTCCTGCTGTACTTGCTCTCACTCTTTCTACCTTTGTCACTTTGGGCTCCTTTTTTTTTTTCTTGAATAAATGAACATGTCCCCTGCCTTAGGGCCTTGGTACAGACTGGTCATTCAGATAAAAATGCTTTCCCCTAGATATCTTTACAACTAACTCCCTCTCTTTCTTCTTTGGCCCCAAATTAGCTGCTCAATGAGACCTGCTATTTAAAATTGCACACTGCACCTCCCCAGACTTCTTTCGCATTACACCCTAGTCATGGTTTTCCTTTATTCATAGCACTGCATTGTAACATCCTATGCCAGAACTACACAATGTGTGGTCCTCAGACCAGCAATGTCAGCATCACCTGGGAACTTGTTAGAAACAGAAATTCTCAGGGTCCACCCTAGACCTGCTGAATCAGAATTACCAGGGTGGAGCACAGGGATCTGTGTTTTCATAAGCCTTCTAGACTCTTGTGTATGGTAAAGTCTGAGAAGCATTGTTTTATGTTCCTTGCTTACTGGTCACATTTATTATTCACTGACTCTCCTGATAGAATGTAGGCCCCATAAAGGCAGTTTCCTGTGTATTTCATTCACTATTTTTCTGTGCATTTGGAACAGATGTGGCACGTAGTAGGCACTCAATACATAGTTGTTAAATGAACAAATTCTCCTGTACTTCACTTGAAAGCAAATAATTAACTGATAATGTTTTTAAAGTCAGACTTTGAGTATAATTTACATAGAGTAAAATTTAGTCTTTCTAAGGAATATTTCTATGAGTTTTAAAAAATGCTTGTATTGGTTTAACCACCACCACAGTTAGGACATTGAGCAGTCCATTGCCCCCAGATATTCCATAGTGCCACTTTATAAACACAAACCACTCCCTTACACATGTATACTTCCTGGAAATCATTGATTTTTTTTTCAGTTTCTACAGTTTTCCCTTTCCAAAATGTCGTATACATAGAAGCTTATAGTACACAGCTTTTGGATCTAGCTTTCTCACTTATCTCCCAGCATCTGTGATTCTCCACCTTGTTGTGTGTATTAATAATGTCTTCCTTTTTATTTTTGTGTAGTCTTCCATTGCAAGGATATAATACAATTTGTTTAAATATTCACAAGTTGGATAACATTTGGGTTGTTCCAGTTTTTGGTGATTATGAATAAAGCACTATATACATTCATATACAGGTGTTTGTGTGAACAGAAACTTATTTCTCTTGGTTAAATACCTAGCAGTCAGATTGTTGTATGAAAAAACTATGAAACTGCTTTACATTTTGCATTCCCACCAGCAATGTGTGAGAATTCCAATTGCTATAGATTCTTACCAGCATCTGACATTGTCAGTCTGATGATGATGGTGATGATAACAGTAACTATTCTAACAGGTATTTAGTAGTATCTTTTTGTGGCTTTAATTTACATTTCTCTAGTGGCTAATATTGCTGAGCAATTTTTAAGTGGATTAAGATACATCCTTTTATTAAACTGTATGCTCAGATATTTTAGCCATTTAAAAAATTGGGTGCTTTTATCTAAATTTCTCACATTTGAGATCTTGCTGTTGTTGTTTTTAGCTGTAATTGTTTTATCGGATATGTTCTGTGCAAATATTTCCTCCTAGTCTGTGGCCTATTTTTCCATTTCCTTAAGAATGTTTTTTTGAAGAGCAGAAGTTTTTAATTTTAGTTAAATCCAATTTATTATTTACTCTTTTCTGCATTGTACTTTTGTGCAGTAGCTAAAAAATTTTTTGCCTAACTCAAAGTGACAGAAAATTTTTTCTATGTTTTCCTCTAGAATTTCATCATTTTAGATTCTAAATTTAGATCAAGCTCAATTTTAGGTTAATTTCTGAATACAATGGATGTTATGGGTTGAGGTCTTTTATTTTGTTGTCTGTTTTGCATATAGAGGGATATCCAGTTATTCTAGCATAATTTCCTGAAAATGCTGTTAATATTTTGAAACAGATGCTTTGTATAATTTCTAAGGGTTTAAATAGACTTCTTTAACAGTCCTATAAAGTACAATTCTTTCTTTGATTGGCATGCCAATAAAATATAATCATGATTCTATGTCTTAGTTTTAAGTAGAAGACCTGATAAAACTTCCAGAGATGAGTAGAAAGCTTTTAGGAAAAAAGCAAATTCTGGGGAACAGTTCATGAAGAATTAAAATTTTCAGAAGTTAAACCTGAGAATTTTAGAAAGAAAGCATTTCAATAGTAAAGGTATTTGGTGACAAGCAAGGAGATCCAACCAGTCCATTCTAAAGGAGATCAACCCTGGATGTTCATTGGAGGGACTGATGCTAAAGCTGAAACTGCAATACTTTGGCCACCTCATGCGACGAGTTGACTCACTGGAAAAGACTCTGATGCTGGGAAAGGTTGGGGGCGGGAGGAGAAGGGGACGACGGAGAATGAGATGGCTGGATGGCATCACCGACTCTGTGGACATGAATTTGAGTGTACTCCGGGGGTTGGTGATGGACAGGGAGGCCTGGCGTGCTGTGATTCATGGGGTCGCGGAGAGTCGGACACGACTGAGCGACTGAACTGAACTGAACTGAACTGAAAAGAATGTGAGTCTTTTTAACTCAAGTGGGAAGAATATATACCATAATGTATTCTCAGAAAAGTCAGGAACTTTGCCAAGTAGACTCATTAAGGAATCAAGGAAAGTAAGTCTAGCCAAGGCCCAGCTCCAGGAAAGGCCACCTGCACCATCACCTCTGGATAGCACCTTGTGCTACTATCCCTCTGCCCCAGTCTCTGCTGCCCTGCTTACTTGCCTCAGTGCTGCTAAGCCCGCCAGCCTCAGACACTTCTTGCCACATCACTAGACTCGCCACATCACATCCATTCTGCCCTGCTGCTGTGATGGCTTGCTGAGCCTGTACTTTCTCCCCACAGTCTCAAGATCCACAGTCCCAACTGGAAGTCAATTTCTGATTGACAATGTCGGTACAGTCTCCAGCAGATATAGGTGATGGAAAGGACTATCCATATACCATTAGTATTCATAGCCACGGTATTCCCCTTGAACATAAAAATGTGTGGATGATGCAAAATCAAAGCCAGAAATACTGTCATGATAATTTGGGCAAATGCCTTAATTTTACAAGTAAGGAAATTGTGTTTAAAAATCCTTTGTGATGCTACAAAAGGAGAAATCTTCCTTAAAATAACCTTAAATGGCTAACGTGTTATCAGTGGGTCCAGTTCCCATCAAGTATACCTCTGGGGAGAGACTAGTCTGGTGCTTTAACCAAAGTATTTCCAACTGATCAAACTGGCATCCAGACAGCTCTGTTTTGTGGCAGTTAGTGAGGTACTGAGGGTTAGAGACAAACTTTTGGAGAAGAGGTATATGGAAACATTCCTCGAGATGCAGTACTCATTCTCTGTCCATAAAAATGTGTGGGTTTGGTCTGCTAGAAACATGAACACATCTCTACTACTGAGCACAACAACCCCGCATCCTACATCCAATTGGTGCTGAAAGCTTCTCTGCTTCTTCAGGCAAGATTAGCATTAAAGTGTCTTAGGTAGTGGTTCTGTTATGCTAAAGAATGAATGAATATCTTTGCCTGGAGATGATTTTTTTTTCCTGGGAGGAATCTTAAACCATAGAAGCATCCAAATTCAAGAGAGCCAGAATGCTACCTTCAGGAAAGTAGATTTTATTCCCATTTTGCATATGAGGTAACTGAGATCCAGAGAAGTTAAATATCTTGGCCAGTATCTCCAATAAAATAAGTTATGTAACAGGGTTCTTTCCACAGTTTGTTGTGACCCACACAGTCAAAGGCTTTGGCACAGTCAATGAAGCAGAAATAGATGTTTTTCTGGAACTCTCTTGCTTTCTCCATGATCCAGCGGATGTTGGCAATTTGATCTCTGGTGCCTCTGCCTTTTCTAAAACCAGCTTGAACATCTGGAAGTTCATGGTTCACATATTGCTGAAGCCTGGCTTGGAGAATTTTGAGCATGACTTCACTAGCGTGTGAGATGAGTGCAACTGTGTGGTAGTTTGAGCATTCTTTGGCATTTCCTTTCTTTGGGATTGGGATGAAATCTGGCCTTTTCCAGTCCTGTGGCACTGCTGAGTTTTCAAAATTGGTTGGCATATTGAGTGTAGCACTTTCACAGCATCATCTTTCAGGATTTGAAATGGCTCAACTGGAATTCCATCACCTCCACTAGCTTAGTTAGTAGTGATGCTTTCTAAGGCCCACTTGACTTCACATTCCAAGATGTCTGGCTCTAGGTCAGTGATTACACCATCGTGATTATCTTGGTCTTAAAGATCTTTTTTGTACAGTTCTTCTGTGTATTCTTGCCACCTCTTCTTAATATCTTCTGCTTCTGTTAGGTCCATACCATTTCTGTCCTTTATCAAGCCCATCTTTGCATGAAATGTTCCCTTGGTATCTCTAATTTTCTTGAAGAGATCTCTTGTCTTTCCTATTCTGTTGTCTTCCTCTATTTCTTTGCACTGATTGCTCAGGAAGGCTTTATCTCTCCTTGCTATTCTATGGAACTCTGCATTCAGATGCTTATATCTTTCCTTTTCTCCTTTGCTTTGCGCTTCTCTTCTTTTCACAGCTATTTGTAAGGCCTCCTCAGACAGCCATTTTGCTTTTTTGCACTTCTTTTCTATGGGGATGGTCTTGGTCCCTGTCTCATGTACAATGTCATGAACCTCCATCCATAGTTCATCAGGCACTCTATCTATCAGATCTAGTCCCTTAAATCTATTTCTCACTTCCACTGTATAATCATAAGGGATTTGCTTTAGGTCATACCTGAATGGTCTAGTGGTTTTCCCTACTTTCTTCAATTTAAGTCTGAATTTGGCAATAAGGAGTTCATGATCTGAGCCATAGTCATCTCCTGGTCTCGTTTTTGCTAACTATATAGAGCTTCTCCATCTTTGGCTGCAAAGAATATAATCAATCTGATTTCATTGTTGACCATCTGGTGACATCCATGTGTAGAATCTTCTCTTGTGTTGTTGAAAGAGGGTGTTTGCTATGTTAGAACTGGACATGGAACAACAGACTGGTTCCAAATAGGAAAAGGAGTCTGTCAAGGCTGTATATTGTCACCCTGCTTATTTAACTTATATGCAGAGTACATCATGAGGAACCCTGGGCTGGAAGAAGCACAAGCTGGAATCAAGATTTCCGGGAGAAATATCAATAACCTCAGATATGCAGATAACACAACCTTTATGGCAGAAAGTTAAGAGGAACTAAAGAGCCTCTTGATGAAAATGAAAGAGGAGAGTAAAAAAGTTGGCTTGAAGCTCAACATTCAGAAAACTAAGATCATGGCATCTGGACCCATCACTTCATGGGAAATAGATGGGGAAACAGTGGAAACTGTGTCAGACTTTATTTTTTTGAGCTCCAAAATCACAGCAGATGCTGATTGCAGCCATGAAATTAAAAGATGCTTACTCCTTGGAAGGATAGTTATGACCAACCTAGATAGCATATTAAAAAGCAGAGACATTACTTTACCAACCAAGGTCCGTCTAGTTAAGGCTATGGTTCTTCCAGTGGTTACGTATGGATGTGAGAGTTGGACTGTGAAGAAAGCTGATCGCCGAAGAATTGATGCTTTTGAACTGTGGTGTTGGAGAAGACTCTTGAGAGTCCCTTGGACTGCAGGGAGATCCAACCAGTCCATTCTAAAGGAAATCAGCTAAAGCTGAAGCTCCAATACTTTGGCCACCCCATGCAAAGAGTTGACTCACTGGAAAAGACTCTGATGCTGGGAGGGATTGGGGGCAGGAGGAGAAGGGGATGACAGAGAATGAGATGGCTGCATGGCATCACCGACTCGATGGACATGAGTTTGTGTGAACTCCGGGAGTTGGTGATGGAGAGGGAGGCCTGGCGTGCTGTGATTCATGGGGTCACAAAGAGTCAGACATGACTGAGCGACTGAACTGAACTGAACTGAACTGAACAGGATTCTTTAACCCAGTACAATATATGTATACAATACAACATGGCTTACATCAGTCAGAATGTGCTAGGTCATACTGCACAACAACCTCAGGTCTCAGAGTTTTGTATCAATGAACACAGCTTTGATATTCACTAAATAGTGACCCTGACTAATCCTATCATGTTTTTATTCCCAATTTCATATCATGTATCATGTAGAGATAATAGTGCATAACTTATAAGGAGTACTAACTTTACTGTATGCATTAACTATCAGCTTTCTAGATAAAGACCTTGATATTTCCAGGTAGAAGATCGCAGTTTTATACTTGACTGCTCATATTCACTGGTTGTGAGAACCTGGTCAAATGTGTTAATTCTAGTATGATAAGTTCAATTGTTATATATACACACACACATATATTTTTCTATAACTTAGCTATATATGTATAAAACACACACACATATATATGAAAGATGATAATGCCACTTTTCTATGAATGTAATGAAAAAATTTTGGAAAACATATTATCAGTGTCTAGTTTGCATTAGTCACCCATGGATAACTTGTACAGAAGGAAGAAGTGGTTTCAATTAGTTTCAGAAACAATGCAACCAAGCTTTGAAATTCGCACCACTGGTAGATTGTTACAGTAGTAACCCCAATGTCCCTCTATATCCATGCCCTTGTATGGGCCCTTCCTATTTTGACTCTGGGATGGGCTGTGTCTTGTTCTGACCCATGCAGCTGCAGTGAGCATGATGCAGTAGCAGGCTTACTCCTTAGGCTTGTAGTCTTAGGGTGCTGCTGCTGCTGTGTACAGAAGCCCAGATTGCCGACTAGTCTAGCCAGCTACCTGCATCAGCCACCCACCAGACCGTGAGTGGGGCCTTCTTAGACCACAGCCCAGGTGACCTGCCATGCAACTGCTGCTGCAAGACTGATTCCAGGTGAGACCAGCAGAACTGTCCTGATTTCCAACCTACAAAATCTGAATAAAATGGGTTTTCTTTTAACTCACTAAGAGTTGATAGGATCTATTATGCAGCAATTGATAATTAATATGCAGGCAGAAAAAACAAACAACAAAAAAACACATTCACCTACATAGTCTTCAACCTTCTGAGCATGGTTAAGCTTGCGACTGAGTTGCCTAGGGGTTTTCGCCTGTTTTCAATGGGTATGCATCTAAGTCAAGTTAAAGCATCTCTATGTCTACAAAGTTGGCATCAATACAAAGTTCAGTGCTTCTCACTCCTCTTTCCTTATTCTTAAAATGGGCTTCATGTTTGTAAATTGTTTACATGCATTGTTTTATTTGATACCAACAATATTGCTGCAAAATCATCTCTCTACTTTCTTCTTTTACAGTGAAAACAAAATTAAGTCATAAGGAACTTTTATGGCTTCCCCAAGATAGCAAGGTTGATAAAGTTGAGAGAAATTCAAATTTTTAAAGTTATTTTCCTCAATGCACTATTTATTGCATGCCTGTCCAATTAACCTATTTGGTGAGTCTTTACTGAGGTTGTAAAAGAAGAGAACAGAAATAAGTTGATCTACTGATGGGCCACAGGTATGAAGGTCGACCCCAAACCATCATAAGAAGACCTTAAGTCTTGTTAAATACTTCATTCAACTTTTAATCATATGCATTCAAATTTTCCAGTGAATATCTACAAATTGATTCCTTTCTTTTCTCCATAAAGTAAATAATTTGTTGAGAATGGGATGTAGAATTTATATTACTGTGTCCTCTATTATTTGAAGATCTCAGCATTGAAATCCACTTTTATAGATGAGAGACCAGTTGGAAAATAAGGTAAGGTCCTTACTTCCAGAGAGGTTGAAAGTACTTTTGTGAGGGCTCTAAAATATGATGGGCTTCAAATTCTGAGCAAACAAACTGGTGTACAAATATCTTTAAAAATATGCATATGAAATGCTTTCAACATTTTCAGTGTAAAATATTAAATAGGTGTCATAAGACGTAGGGTAACTTTGACTGTGACCCTTAATCATCACTTACTCTCTGAGTCTTAGTTTCTCCATGTATAAACTGTATATGACTACCATGGGTCATGGAGTAAGGTATGTATAATGTATCCAGTAGGGGACTTGTCTCATAGAAATCTCCCAATAGACAGAAACTACTTGTATTATTACTACCCACCTTGTAATATAGATGCAGCAGATATTAAATTTCTCATCTGACCAGAATGGGCAATACTGTTGAGCAGAAGGAAGTGATTGATTCATTTTAGCACAGGAAACTAACATCCTAGTTAAGACTGGAGTGCTAGTCTCTCATCTTCTATCTCCAACCATACTCTTGCCAAATCACTTGGTAGCAGTTATGTCATAGTAAAAGACAGAAATAAGACTCAATTAATATAATATTTAAATATTTAATATTTATGGAGCACTCAGTCTGTGCAAAGCATTATGCTAGGAGATGCGGAGTCTATACAGATAATTTAGTTTTGCAAGCACGTGGCCTCTAGAGACAATAAGATTTGACTTCTGATCTTTCTTCCTCTCACAGATACCTGAATTTGAAAAAGTGAGTTAACTTCTCAAGCCTTGATATCCTCATGTTTAAAATGGGAATAATTGTATATAAATATGTCAGACTCTATAAAATCATAGCAAGTCTCATAAAGCACACTTGTTAATTTTATGCTTGCTCTATATTCTGATCTCAAAGAGCTTATAGTCTGATAGAGAATACAAGACATTAACATTAAATATATAAAGAAAAATTAAATGAATGCCTATGGACAGAACAAATGAAGTCCTGTTTTGAACGGGAGGACTTTACTGTGGGTCTGGAGGGAAAATATAATTTAAGCTGGGCTCTATCATGCAGATGGCTTTGATGGATTTAAGGCATATGGGGACTTCAATAGACATTTTTGGCACAGAATTATGTTTCATATTGGGCATCGGTTAGGTTTTCAAGAGTTCTTTACAGTAATATTTGCAAGTAAAGCAAATGAGGGCAGGAGACGAAGGGGGCAACAGAGGATGAGACAGTTGGATGGCATCACCAACATAATGAACACGAGTTTGAGCAAACTCCGAGAGAGAGTAAAAGACAGGGAAGCCTGGTGAGCTGCAGTTCATGGGGTTGTAAAGAGTTGGACCTGACTTGGCGACTGAATTACTTGCAAGTAAAAGAATGCTCTGTAATTGGGTGAATGGAGATATTAGGAAGCCAATAAATTGTTCATGTTTTTCTTAAGAAAAAAAGAAGAGCATAAAAATTAGAAAAAAAATCTCAGTTGTCCTCTCATATTCTGTTTTCTGACCCAACTTTTTCACTGAGTGTTGACTCCAAAGCAGTATTTGTTGGCACAAAGAATAATTAGATTCTACTTTTGCCTATTAAAGTATTGTAGGATCTTAAAAGGTCATAAAATCTTCATGAATACACATGCTCAGAATTAGGCTCCACCATCTATCACTGTGGAATCAGACATGCTCTTAGTACAGGGTGAGATTTTCCTGACTTTGGCCAATATAATTACTTTTGTTCCAGGAACCAACAGGGTGAGGCTTGGATCGCTGTTCACTCTCCAGCACAGCCCCTGCTAACAAGTGAAACTAAATTGCTTTTCTCCCCTCTATGCATCTGGGTCCATCTGTGCAGGCCAAATAGATTAGCTTCTAATATCTCAAAACAGATGTTTGCTCTTGGAATTGTTGTGTGTGTGCAACATGTTCCATAAGTTGGTGGGAATATTCTGGGCTCCAGGGTGTGTAGAGACATCATTCTGGGTGGGGTGCTCCGAATAATCAGTGTGGGTGAGAGAGGGATGCTGGCAAGGGTTTGTTCTCCCTTGCGCTTCCCTCAGTAGGAGAGCTCTGTGGAGGAAAGTGTGCCAGGTGGCTCCATGAGTCAAGGTCTGGTCAGGAAAAACCAAAGCCATGCCAGCTATTTTAACATAAAGTATTTAACATAGGAAATTGAGTGGGCAGGAAAAAGGAAAATAGGAAAAGCCATGTGACAGAGTAACTGCAGGAAGAGCTTGCAGCCCTCTCCCTAAGGCTGGGGGAAGGAAGGCAAGAAATGGACCTTATTAAGATGGAGACGACTTGCAAAAAAAAAAAAAAAATGTCTGTCAAATTCTTGAAAACCTAATCCATGTCCAGTGCGAAATATCTCAGACCCTTACAATGGGAATGCTTTCTCCTGAGGCTGACACCTCAGAAACATAGGAAGTGACCCAGTAGAGCTGATGCTCAGAACAGCGACTGGCTGGTGCTGAAAACTGGAAGGGGCTGTGGTGAGCTGTTTCTGTGAGTCAAGGAAAATGAAAACTGGAGTCAACTAGCTGTCTTGAATTTGCATGCCTTGGCCCCACGCCAGACCCATGGACTCAAAATCTTAGAAGTGGACAGCCCACACATATGTATTTTTTAACAATCTTTTCAACCACTGATTGATGTTGTCAGCAAAGATGGGACTACTGTGCCCTCATCCGCTTTCCCAAAGCATTTAAAGATGTTCTAAACTGATTTACTATGTCTATGGATTGTCTTTAGCTGTCCTGACCTTTCCAGTAATGGGTGGTGTAGATATTTGAGCTTTCACCAGCCATAACTTTTCTCAGTGGATATCAGTCAGTTTCTAGTTCTGTCTGGATCACCTTGCCAACACTTTATTTCCAGTACTTGCATCAGCCTGGTGAATTAGCCAGGGGGTAACTAATTATTCATCCACTCAGTGCCTATTATATGCCAAAAAATATACTAGGACCAGTCTTCCAACTGAGATAGAAACCTACATACTCTTGGCCTCCTTGAAATTTGCATCTGTTGAGTCAGTCATTTACAATTAAACACAGTCATCAATATGTAATTGCAAATCTAGGTAAATCTTATGAAGAAGAATAAAATGTTATAAAAGAGAGTTAGGTGGATTGGCTGCAAAAATGGCTCTAGTGATTCTACTCCCTCTAAGCACACAACTTGCAGCATGACTCTGCAGTTCCTGTCAATAAGAGATGAAGTCAGCTTAGTCCTTCAGGCGTCGATGCTCTGTGGGGTTGGAACCTTGTTACTGTTGGCCTGTGTGTGGATATGATCTCAAATGACTATACTCAACCAGCAACCCAAAGCTATTGGGTCTACCCCACCCGACGTGGGCAGAGTTTTCCCAGCATAGCCATCAGCCCTGCAGACAGCAGAGTTACAGAAGTTTTGGCTAGTCCACAGACACAGAAGGCCATGCAGCTACAGTGGTTCTTATGGATAGACTCAGAGCACAACCAACTCCCCAGAGATATGGCTAGACCGGTGGCTACGGCAGTAACCAAGGTTCTCGATCGTCTCACAGGCAGTAGCTCTCATAACCTGGAGATGGGTAGCAGGCAGCTCCTAGCAGCACCTTGGGAAGTTATGGTAGCAGTTCTTCCAGCAGTGGCTATGGGCAGCGCCAGAGTGGGATTGCTAGAACAGAGGTTAAATGCATGTCTGGCATGTAAAGGAACTGCCAAAATATTCTCTGGTGTACCAGCACCATTTGACATTCCCACAGCAACGAATGGGGGTTCCAATTTTCCATACCTATGTCAACACTTTCAATTGTCTATTTCTTTTTTATTGTAGCCAACTTAGTGAGCAAGTATCTTGCTGTGATTTTGATTTGCTTCTTACTAATGACTACAGTCAGTCCTCTGCAGCTGTGGGTTCTGCCTGTTCCCATGGATTCACTCAACTTTGGATTGAAAAATCATTGTTTTTTCCATGCAGAACTTGAATTTGTCTCATGCCAGCAACTATTTATATAGTATTTTCAATGATGTTTATAGCTATTTATGTAGCATTTAGGTTGTATTAAGTACTGTAAGTGATCTAGAGATGATTTAAAGTATACAGGAGGATGTGCATAGCTTATATAAAAATATTACACCATTTTCTCTAAGGGACTTGAACATCCTTGGATTTTGGTATCTACAAGTGTCCTGGAACCAATCCCTTCTGGATTCCAACTGACATCTGTAATGGTACTGAATATCCTTTGATGAGCTTATTTGTATATCTTTATCGATAAAGTGTCTATTCAAATTCTTTGCTCATTTTGTATATGGAGTGTTCATCTTTATTATATAAAGTCCCCTACCTACAAATGAGTTCTATTTCATTCCCAGAGCATGTTGTAAGTCTAGTTTGTTCATAAGTCCAACAAAGTTAGCCTAGGTACCCAACTAAGACAATTGATGATATAGTATCATACCCTAATAGGTTAATAAGTTCACATCTTTGAAAGTTTACAACTTGAAGGTCCGTATGAAGGAAACTTACACTATTTAGTTATGATGTATGTATGTTTTCTGAATACAAGTCCCAAATAATTTAATTTAAATGATTTAAAATATGTTCTTTCAGACTTCGGTTCAGTTCAGTTCAGTCACACAGTCGTGTCCAACTCTTTGTGACCCCATGAACTACAGCATCCCAGGCCTCCCTGTCCATCACCAACTCTCGGAGTCCACCCAGACCCATGTCCATTGTGTCAGTGATGCCATCCAACCATCTCATCCCCTGTCCTCCCCTTCTGCTCCTGCCCTCAATCCTTCCCAGCATCAGGGTCTTTTAAAATGAGTCAGCTCTCCGCATCAGATGGCCAAAGTATTGGAGTTTCAGCTTAAACATCAGTCCCTCCAATGAACACCCAGGACTGATCTTCTTTAGGATGGACTGGTTGGATCTCCTTGCAGTCCAACGGACTCTCAAGAGTCTTCTCCAACACTGCAGTTCAGAAGCATCCATTCTTCAGCACTCAGCTTTCTTTATGGTCCAACTCTCACATCCATACATGACTACTGGAAAAATCATAGCCTTGACTAGACGGACCTTTGTTGACAAAGTAATGTCTCTGCTTTTTAATATGCTATCTAGGTTGGTCATAACTTTCTTTCCTAGGAGTGTCTTTTAATTTCATGGCTGCAATCACCATCTGCAGTGATTCTGGAGCCCAGGAAAATAAAGTCAGGCTTTCAGACTATAGATCATCTTTTCACTTTGCTGACTCCGTAGTTGGAAAGACAAAAGTTTTTAATTTTGATGAAATCCACTTTATCTTATTTTTGTCAGTTGTGTTTTAAGTGTTACATATAAGAAACCATTGCCTAACCTGAACTCACCAAGTTGTATCGTTCTAACAATTTTATAGTTTAGTTCAGTTAACTATATGATCCACCTGAGGTATTTTTGTGTATGATGTGAGCGAAGAGTTCAAATGCCTTCTTTTACAGGTAGATATCTGGTTGTCTCAACACCATTTGTTGAGAAGATGATTCTTTTCTCATCAAACTTCTCACTTTGCCAAAAAATTGACTACAAATGCTAAGGTTTACCTTGGAATTCTCAACTCTACTCCATTGATCTATAGTTGACAGTGGCCTGCTGTGGGGTCAGGGGCACTGAGTATATAAGTCCTGGCATAAATCCTTTTGAAGGAGGTTGCCATTACCCCTACCATAGTTAGGCCATAGGGCAAACTACAGAGAGGGAACATAGCCCCACCCATCAGCAGAAATTGGATTAAAGATTCACTGAGCCCCACACATCAGAGCAAGAACCAGAATCCCCCACAACCAGTCCCTCCCATCAGGAAGATTTCACAAGCCTCTTATCCTTATGCATCAGATGGCAGACAGACTATGATACACAACTACAGAAAATTAACCAAACTGATCACCTGGACCACAGCCTTATCTAACTCAATGAAAATATGAGCCATGGCATTTAGGGCACCCAAGACGGATGGGTCATGGTGGAGAGTTCTGAAAAAACGTGGTCCACTGGAGAAGGGAATGTTAAACCACTTCAGTATTCTTGCCTTGAGAACCCCATGAACAGTATGAAAAGGCAAACAGATATAACACTGAAAGAAGAACTCCTCAGGTCAGTTGGTGCCCAATATGCTACTGGAGAAGAGCAGAGAAGAGTTCCAGAAAGAATGAAGAGGCTGAACCAAAGCAAAAATAACACCCAGTTGTGGATGTGACTAGTGATGGAAGTAAAGTCTGATGCTGTAAAGAAAATATTGCATAGAAACCTGGAATGTTAGGTCCATGAATCAAGGTAAATAGGAAGTGGTCCAACAGGAGATGGCAAGAGTGAACGTAGATATTTTAGGAATCAGTGAACTAAAATGGAACAAAATGGGTGAATTTAATTCACCCATTGTACCTACTGTCCATTGTACCTACTACTGTGGGCAAAAGTCCCTTGGAAGAAATGGAGTAACCTTCATAGTCAACAAAAGAGTTCAAAATGCAGTACATGGGTGCAATCTCAAAAATGACAGAATGATCTCTGTTTGTTACCAAGGCAAACTATTCAATATCACAGTATCCAAGTCTATGCCCCAACCAATAATGTCAAAGAAGCTGAAGTTCAATGATTCTATAAAGACCTACAAGACCTTCTAGAATGAACACCAAAAAAGGTATCCTTTTCATCATAGGGGACTGGAAGGCAAAAGTAGGAAGTCAAGAGATACCTGGAGTATCAAGCAAGTTTGTCTTTGGAGTACAAAATGAAGCAAGGCAAAGGTTAGCAGAGTTTGCCAAGAGAACATACTGGTCAGAGCAAACACCCTCTTCCAATAATACAAGAGACGACTACACATGGACATCACCAGATGGTCAACACTGAAATCAGATTGATTATATTCTATGCAGCTGAAGATGGAGAAACTCTACACAGTCAGCAAAAAAAAAAAAAAAGATCAGGAGCTGACTGTGGCTTGGATCATGAACTCCTTATTGCCAAATTCAAACTTAAATTGAAGAAAGTAGGGAACATCGCTAGACCATTCAGGTATGACCTAAATAAAATCCCTTACGATTATACAGTGGAAGTGACAAATAGATTCAAGGGACTAGATCTGATAGACAGAGTGCCTGATGAACTATGAATGGAGGTTCCTGACATTGCACAGGAGGCAGGGATCAAGACCATCCACAAGAGGAAATGCAAAAAGGAGGCCTTACAAATAGCTAAGAGGAGAAGCAAAGGCAAAGGAGAAAAGGAAAGGTATATCCATCTTGACGCAGAGTTTCAAAGAATAGCAAGGAGAGATAAGAAAGACTTCCTCAATGATCAATGCAAAGAAATAGAGGAAAACAATAGAATAGGAAAAAAAAAAGAGATATCTTCAAGAAAATTAGAGATACCAAGCGAACATTTCATGCAAAGATGGGAACAATAAAGGACAGAAATTATAGGGACCTAAAAGAAGTAGAAGATATTAAGAAGAGGTGGCAAGAACATAGAGAAGAATTATAAGAAAAAGATCTTAATGACCCAAATGAGCACAATGGTGTGATCACTCACCTAGAGCAGACATCCTGAAGTGTACAGTCAAGTGAGCCTTAGGAAGAATCACTAGGAACAAAGCTAGTGTAGGTGATGAAATTCCAGTTGAGCTATTTCAAATCTTAAAAGATCATGTTGTGAAAGTGCTGCACTCAATATGTCAGCAAATTTGGAAAACTCAACAATGGCCACAGGACTGGAAAAGATCAGTTTTCATTCCAATCCCAAAGAAAGGCAATGCCAAAGAATGCTCAAACTACCACACATGAGTGCAACTACAATTGTACTCATCTCACATGCTACCAAAATCATGCTCAAAATTCTCCAAGCTAGGTTTCCAGAGTATGTGAACCAAGAACTCCCAGATGTTCAAGCTGGTTTAGAAAAGGCAGAGGAACAGGAGATCAAATTGCTGACATCTGTTGGATCATTGAAAAAGCAAGAGAATTCCAGAAAAATATCTGCATTTGCTTCATTGACTACACTAGAGCCTTTGACTATGTGGGTCACAAGAAACTGTGGAAAATTCTTAAAGAGATGGGAATATTAGACCACTTTATCTGCCTCTTGAGAAACCTGTATGCAGGTCAAGAAGCAACAGTTAGAACTGGACATGGAACAACAGACTAGTTTCAAATTGGGAAAGCAGTGTATCAAGGCTGTATATCATCAACTTGTGTATTTAACTTATATGCAGAGTACATCATGAGAAACGCCAGACTGGATGAAGCACCAGCTGGAATTAAGATTGCAGGGAGAAATACCAGTCACTCAGTTATGCAGATGACACTATCCTTATGATAGAAAGTGAAGTGGAAATAAAGAGCCTCTTGATGAAAGTGAAAGAGCAGAATGAAAAAAGCTGGCTTAAAACAACATTCTGAAAACAAAGATCATAGCATCTGGCCCCATCACTTCGTGGCAAATAGATGGAGAAACAATGGAAACAATGACAGAGTTTGTTTTCTTGGGCTCCAAAATCACTGCAGGTGGTGACTGCAGCCATGAAATTAAAAGTCACTTGCTCCTTAGAAAAAAAGCATGACAAAAGTAGACAACATATTAAATATCTGACACTTTAGTTTACCAACAAAGGCCCGTATAGTCAAGGCTATTTTTTTTCTAGTAGTCATATATTAGATAGAGAAGAGTTGGACCATAAAGAAAGCTGAGTGCTGAAGAACTGTGGTGTTGGAGAAGACTCTTGAGAGTTCCTTGGACTCCAAGGAGATCCAACCTGTCAATCCTAAAGGAAATCAGTCCTGAACATTCATTGGAAGGACTGATGCTGAAGCTGAAACTCCAATACTTTGGTCACCTGATGTGAAAAACCATACTCAATAAGGCCCTGATCCTGGGAAGGACTGAAGGCGGGAGGAGAAGGGGATGACAGAGGAAAGAGATGGTTGGATGGCATCACTGACTCTATAGACATGAGTTTGAGTAAGCTCCAGGAGTTGGTGATGAACAGGGAAGCCTGGTGTGCTGCAGTCCATAGTTTCATAAAGAGTTGGACAGGACCAAGAGACTGAACTGAACCAATATTCAGGAGTACTGTAGTAAAATTGGAAGTTGGAAAGTTTGTGTCTTCCAACTTTCTTTTTTATTTTTTTAAGATTGTTTTGACTATTTAAGGTTCCTTACATTTTCATATGAATTTTAGGATTGGTTTGTCTATTTTAGCAAAAAAAAAAAAAAACCTACTGAAATATTTACAGTGATTATATTAAACCTGTCGATCAATATAAGGATTGAACCAAGTTGTGCAATTTGCCTGTTTTTATCATCAAAATGAGTTAGGTAAGTCTTTTAATGAGTACTCATTTTATATATTTATACAAGCTATAATTTTGTGTTGTTTAAAATTATTTTAACAACAGATATGAAATTAGGACTGCCATGAGGCTCAGCCCTAGCCTCTCAGCATTACTTACTCTATGCTTTTTCCTAGGCAATGCCATTCACGCCTACAGCTTCAGTTTGCCTCAATTTATAGATCAGTGCCTCCCAGATTGTTTTTCTCTAACTAAAACCTCATTGTGTAAGCTCCAGACAGAGTCTTAATTTTACCTGCCTACTCGTCTTCTCCACTTACATGTCTCAAACACACTTCTAACTCAACAGGATTGAGCTTGAATCCATTCCTTCAGCTCCCTGGCCTAGGTCCTATTCTACTATTGATCTCTAAGCCATTAAAATAGATCATTTTCTATTAGATTGCACAAATCAAATACCTAAGAACCACAGATTACCTCCCTTCCTCTCTGCTTTCCTCTCCTACCAAATTCACCTTAGAAATCAGTCTAGCTACTGATAAACTTTGCTGTATAAGCTACCATTATGTCTTCCCCTCAGTTCAGTTCAGTCAGTCAGTTCAGTCGCTCAGTTGTGTCCGACTCTTTGTGACCCCATGGACTGTAGCACATCAGGCTTCCCTGTCCATCACCAACTCCCAGAGCCTATTCAAGCTCATGTCCATTGCGTCAGTGATGCCATCCAAACATCTCATCCTCTGTCATCCCCTTCTCCCACCTTCAATCTATCCCAGTATTATGGTCTTTTCCAGTGAGTCGGTTCTTCACATAAGGAGGTCAAAGTATTGGAGTTTCAGCTTCAGCATCAGTTCTTCCAATGAATGTTCAGGACTGATCTCCTTTAGGATGGACTGGTTGGATCTCCTTGCAGTCTAAAGGACTCTCAAGAGTCTTCTCCAACACCACAGTTCAAAAGCATCAATTCTTTGGTGCTCAGCTTTCTTTATAGTCCAGTTCTCACATCCATACATGACTACTGGAAAAACCAGAGCTTTGACTATGTGGACATTTGTTGGTAAAGTAATGTCTCTGCTTTTAAAAAGCTGTCTAGGTTGGTCCTAGCTTTTTTTCAAAGAAGCAAGCATCTTTTAATTTCATGTCTGCAATCACCATCTGCAGTATTCTGTTCCATCTTTTAGGATGGCATTCCATCACCTCCACTAGCTTTGTTCGTAGTGATGCTTCCTAAGGCCCACTTGACTTCACATTACTGGATGTCTGGCTCTAGGTGAGTGATCATACCATCGTGCTCATTTAGGTCATTAAGATCTTTTTGTATAGTTCTTCTGTATATTCTTGACACCTCTTCTTAATATCTTCTGCATCTGTTAGGCCCATACCTAACAGAATACCCTTTCTGTCCTCTATTGGGCCATCTTTGCATGAAATGTTCCCTTGGTATCTCTATTTTTCTTGAAGAGCTCTCTAGTCTTTCCCATTCTGTCGTTTTCCTCTATGTCTTTGCATTGATTGCTAAGGAAGGATAGACCACTGCAATAGTCTTCTGACTGATTTTCTTACATCTATTGTGGCCACCTTTTTTCTATTCTCTCCAATATAGGTGGATTTCAAACATCAAGTCTGATCATGTCAGCATGCTTAAAAACCTATAATGACTTCTTCTTTCTCTTGCATCTTGAATCTCTTGGATAAAAATCCAACTTCCTCCTATAATAGCATAGGCCATGTACAGTTTTGTTCATGCTTACCTTTATACCCTCTTTTGCACCACTCTTTTATTCTTTGACTTTTATTTTCTTAGATATACAATTATACCTTTTGCAACTTTTTTCCTTCTGTATGAGCCATATATTACCCAGGTTTCCACCTAATTAAGTCCTTTGTACCGTTTCGATATCTGGTAAGTTTTTCAGCAAAGGATTTTCTGATTCCCCCTAGCCAGGCACAGTTTTATTATGTGCTTTTATAGGACAATGTCTCTTTCCTTGGGGTACCTATTAATCTTTATACCACTTATTTCAATGAGTATTTGATTGTTACCTATCTCCTCACTAGGATAAAATCTTCATTAACTCAGAGACCTGGTCTGTGTTGGTTAACCTGAGCAGTGGCCAGAGATCTTTCTCTTGCAAATAAGACATGAACCAAGTTACAATTTTTAAAAAGGGGAAGAAATGAAATAAATAAAACATTGGACTAATGTAACTGAAATTTAGGAGATCAAATCTCAGATTCAGGTAAGTCAGGGTTCAGGTACACAAATGGTGTTTTCTTCTCATTTCTTGGCTCAGTTTTCTTCTACATGGTGCTTCATTTTCAAGAAATCTCTTGCCATGTTTCAGAAAGATGTCTAGCGACAGTCCAGACTTAAGTTCTACCACCTTAGCTATCTCGACAGAAAAATTTTCTCTTTCTTCACAGTTCCAGGGAAAGTTCCCAGTCTGATTCTCAGCGGATGGACTGGATCACACCCACTTCTGAGCCAGTTACTATGGCCAGGAACATTTGGTTCCTTCCAGAGTGCAGGTTGGGATCAGGCTTACTGAGATCCTGTGAGCAAGTGGTTAACAGAGGAAGAAGAGAAGAAGAGAGGGGTTGAATGCTGGATAGAAGAGGCAGCAGTAGCTTGCCTGGACCTTGTATATAATCTGCCATATAATTTTGCCCAATAAAGCTTGCCAAATATATAAATAAAATAGGTGCCACTGATGTCAGGAAAACAAGTAATGAAAAGAAAGACGATGTTGGAGTAATTTTGTTGAATCAATAAACTTGGTCTTGTATCTCACTTTCATTATTTATTACCTGGGTAATGCAGAGTACATCATGAGGAACGCTGGGCTGGAAGAAGCACAAGCTGGAATCAAGATTGCCAGGAGAACTATCAATAACCTCAGATATGCAGATGACACTACCCTTATGGCAGAAAGTGAAGAGGAACTCAAAAGCCTCTTGATGAAAGTGAAAGAGCAGAGTGAAAAGGTTGGCTTGAAGCTCAACATTCAGAAAACAAAGATCATGGCATCTGGTCCCATCACTTCATGGGAAATAGATGGAAAAACAGTGGAAACAGTGTCAGACTTTATTTTTTTGGGCTCCAAAATCACTGCAGATGGTGATTGCAGCCATGAAATTAAAAGACGCTTACTCCTTGGAAGGAAAGTTATGACCAACCTTGATAATATATTAAAAAGCAGAGACATTACTTTGCCAACCAAGGTCTGTCTAGTCAAGGCTATGGTTTTTCCTGTGGTCATGTATGGATGTGAGAGTTGGACTGTGAAGAAAGATGATTGCCGAAGAATTGATGCTTTTGAACTGTGGTGTTGGAGAAGACTCTTGAGAGTCCCTTGGACTGCAAGGAGATCCAACCAGTCCATTCTAAGGGAGATCGATCCTGGGTGTTCATTGGAAGGACTGATGCTAAAGCTGAAACTGCAATACTTTGGCCACCTCATGCGACGAGTTGACTCACTGGAAAAGACTCTGATGCTGGGAAGGATTGGGGGCAGGAGGAGAAGGGGGCGACGGAGAATGAGATGGCTGGATGGCATCACCGACTCGGTGGACATGAGTTTGAGTGAACTCCGGGAGTTGGTGATGGACAGGGAGGCCTGGCGTGCTGTGGTTCATGGGGTCGCGGAGAGTCGGACACGACTGAGCGACTGAACTGAACTGAACTGAATGATAGGTAAGTTACTTAAACACCTTGATCTTGAGGTTTTTCATTGTTGAATTGGAATAATAATCCTTAACAAAGATTTCATAAGACAAATGCACTGATGAACACAAAGTGCCTATATTTGGGCTGGCACAGAAAAAGCCACAAAACTTTCTTATCCCTTCCTGTCCCCTTCTACTTTCAGACTTTAGTACTGCCTGTGTGTCAATTCTTTCATCTCCATTCTTTGAAGTGGGGGCCACAGTTGTCTGGATCTGGGGCACTATTTCCCCAGTTTTGTCTACTGATATCTCAGCATCTGCCAATCAGGTAGGAGACAGAAGAGAGAAATGACTGAGTTTAAGAAAAAATGGGGGAAATGACAGGTATGAGTCAGATGAGGTTGACAGGTATACCACAGGCCCTGCTTTCTACACCACCCAGTGGAACCTTGAGCCGATAATATCCCTTTCTATTCAATTTGCACCTGGTTCTCAGGGAGCTGTAGCTCCGAGTTAGCACAATGAACTTGGCTGTATTGTTCTGTGTGATTTCCTCCTGCTCTCGCCTGAAACCACATTTCAATCAATTGCTAATGTCAGCGTGGGAGTCATAATCCTGGTTTAGTGATGCTGCAAGTTCCCACATCTCCATGGGCCAGGGAAAGTAGCTTGACTGTCTAAGGGAGTAGACCTGAAAGTCAGACAAAGCTTTCTGTTTTCTCCCAGGCGGTGAGCTCCACTGAGATCCAACCCAATCAATCTCATAAATACCTTTCTCTGTGCCAGAGAAGGAGTTAACTCTGCAGCTAGAACCCCAGGCCAGGTTGTGAAGGTCTTTGAAAATTTCTGTTCCAGTTCTGTGTACCTTATCTTTACAGACCACAGGGATCTTGCCTAACAGCCAAATTCCACAATAGACTTATGCCTAAATTTTAAATGACTGTTTTTTGGTGTGTGAATTTTCAGGCTGTGTTAGAAGACATGTTTCTAGCCCATGCGATCAAATGTGTCACCATGAAAATAGTTGCCAGTATTATAAAGAGCCCAGAAGACAGACATCAACAATGCTTGTAGACAGGACAAATGAAGATCTAATTCCAAAGTGACATGGGATTACTATTCCTATGAGATGGGTCAGAATGTGTTCTGTGAGATGTGTACAGTTAATGGAGCATCATGTGCTTCTTAGTTAGTTTTAGCTTTAATTCTAATGATAGTGAATCAGCTTCATCAAAATGGCATAATCCAGGGGTGACCAGTGGTATTAATCAGAGTGCACTCTTCCAGAGAGGCAGCTGCTATAAATCTCTCATCCCATTTTGATCACAGCTTTTCTAGTTAGTATACTGATTGTGAGAAACATTGGTGAAAATGAGCAGCTTGTTGAAAAGCATGCTGCTGCTGCTGCTGCTGCTGCTGCTAAGTCACTTCAGTCGTGTCCGACTCTGTGTGACCCCATAGACAGAAGCCCACCAGGCTCTTCCATCCATGGGATTTTCTAGGCAATAGTGCTGGAATGGCTTGCCATTGCCTTCCCCCTGAAAAGCATGAGGAAGTCCTATAAAGAGCAGAATTAAAGGCAACATGTATTTTAGAGATGTTTCTAGTCATGCATAAATAGGGAGTTCGAATACAACAAGTAAAAATGCCTTACAGTCATAGAGGGTTCAGTTCCTGAGTGATTCTATGCCTAGCTATTGGTTATGGAGGATAACCAATAAACAACAAAAGAACAGAATCTCTGGAATTTTGTGTTGACTTTAAATGAACTATCAAGCAATGAATGGCCAGAACACGCAGAAAGAGAGCTGTAACATCATCACACTTTTAGAAAGGCTATAGGAAGTGTTTCTGCTAAATTAATGTCCATATGTGTGGTAGACTTTGATTTGAGACTTGATTTCATTATAACTCGGCAGTGAAGTCCTGGGTAACTAACTCTCCCTTAAACTCTTTTTAGTGGCTGCCATGAGCGACTTCACTTTCACTTTTCACTTTCACACATTGGAGAAGGAAATGGCAACCCACTCCAGTGTTCTTGCCTGGAGAATCCCAGGGACGGGGGAGCCTGGTGGGCTGCCGTCTATGGAGTCACACAGAGTTGGACATGACTGAAGTGACTTAGCAGCAGCATGATCTACTCGGGCTTCCCAGGTGGCTCAGATGGTAAAGAATCTGCCTGCAATGCAAGAGATCTGGGTTTGATCACTAGCTTCGGAAGATTCCCTGGAGGAGGGCATGGCAACCCACTCCAGTATTCTTGCCCAGAGAATCCCCATGGACAGAGGAGCCTGACAGGTCCAAGGGCTCAAAAGAGTCAGACATGACTGAGTAACTAAGAACAGCACAGCACATGATCGACCCAAAAGTACCTAAAGTAGGACATATTTCATTTAGTGTGGTTAATTACCACTGGCTTTTAAAGAAATTCACATGTTTCTTCTTTGTCTGTCTCCATCAGACTGCACCATTCATTTTTGTCTTAGAGTCTTAATTCAACAGTATAGAGGAACATTTCCCTGGTGGCCCAGTGGTTCAGAGTCTGCCTGCCAATGAAGTGGATATGGGTTCAATCCCATGGAGCAAGACCATGGGTCATAGCTACTGAGACTGCACTCTAGGGTCCGTGAGTCGCAGCTACTGAACCAGTGAGCTCTGGAGCCTGGGCTCCACAGCAAGAGAAGCCATCACTTTGAGAAGCCGCACACTACACCTAGAGGGTGGACCCCGCTCGCCACAGCTAAAGAAAGCCCTCAGGCACCAATGAAGATCCAGTACAGCCATGAGTAAATAAATAAAGTGTAAAAAATAGCATGGAGGTCCCAGACATGATAATTATTAGGATGATAATTATAATTTGGTGATAAATTGATATTTTTACAAAGTTGTATAGATTGCAAAGCACTTAGTTTTCATACAGGTTATCACACACCAGAAAGAAAGCTGAGATCAATTAAAGATGGCTTTGGTTATTCTCTCTACTGCCCACAGTGTTCTAGCATTAAAAAGGCAGGGCATAGGTATCAGATAGCAGAGGGCAAGGATAAGCAAGGACAAGCATACAGTGCTTTCCAGACATCTGCTGGTGTCATGTTTGCTAACATCTCATTTTCAAAAGCAAGTCACATGGTTGGGTCAAGAGTCAGAGTGACAGGGACCTAGGAAATTCTACCTGCTGACTGGGGGCTGCCAAGGTAACCTACAGCCTTGGGAAGGTATGGCCCCAAGATGGAAACCAGGGGCAGGGGGAAACCCAGGAATGCTGCCCAAATCAGATCATAAGAATGAGCAGAAAGTAACCCTCCTGCTGGGGAAGGTTACTGGGGACACACTTTTTAAAGGCATGAGCTCACTGTGTCTCCTTTGCCTGGTTAAAGCCATGAACTTATTCTTTCCTGCTTTTTTTAAAAAAAGTAACCTCTTACTGTACTAAGTCTCTGAGATCTCATTTTTTACTATTGGTTGTTTGTGGTATATTTGTTTATAATCACAGCATAATCAGGCCAACGCTAACATTTACAGAAACCATAACATTTCTCTTTTGAATTTTTCTTCCAGGTGGCTTCATGGTATGTTTTCTGGCCTCTAATTGTGTGTGTTTGTTTAGAGTTATACGTTTTTTCAGTAAATCCACATCTTGTAGGAGAAAAATCTTAAGATTCATAACCTGAAAATGTGTCCTTGAATCTACTACTTAATAAACTATGTGATGTAAATTATTGAGATTTTCTAGGAGATTTCTTCTAGAAAGTTGAGAAACCACCCCTACTTCATGTGGTTACTCTGAGGTCTTGGAAAGCATATGTGACAATAGCTATGAATTTTTCTCTTAGTTTATAAGATATGCAGATACTCATTGTTACTAGTATCCATTTGGAGCTTGCAAAATCAAGTGAGAAATAAACTGTTCGTTACTATTATTCTGGAGACACATTCATTATATTTTCCCAATTCAGGCTTACCGGACTTGAATAACAATTTTCTAGCCAGGATTGTGGATTCTTCAGGTTCGCAGACAGAGGGGAAATTCCTGCATTAGGTGCTCATACCCTGCAGGCAAAGTCCACAGGTCCTTCATGAAGTTCATAGGTTCTTTCATAATAAGGCTACTTCTCTACATTACCCCAGTCACCCCATCACCAGCTTGTCCGTATCCCTGCCATATGGAACCTCCAGGCCTGGGTCTCCACACCGTTTCCCCGAGGACTGGAATCTTCCCACTTCTTTGTCAGACCACCTGCACCTCCCTATACCAGGGAGGCCAGCTTCTCCTCATCACCCAAGTCTGGCTTCCACCCTTGCATTTTTGGGAAAACCTCTGCTGTCTCTCCTCCCAACCTCCAGGCAGAGTTAGTCATTCCCTTCCTGGGCTGGAATAGGCCCTTATACATTCTTCTTAAAAGACTTCATTTGTTTTGTTTACATGTCTGTCTCCCCAGTAAGATGCTGAACTCTTGGGAGCATGTCTGTGTTGTTCATCTCCACACTTAGCACCTAGTGTGGTGCCTGGAATGCTAGCAGAGGCATTTAGGTCTACAGGGAAATTGTTGTTGCTTTTGAACTTTCTATCCTGTATTCAGAAAATTGGCAGAGGAGATTTACTGAAAATAACTTTTTGCTTCTTTGAGGGTTTTTGATGAAGATGTGAAATTATGATACCTAGTATATTCCATCTCCAATGGCAACCCACTCCAGTGTTCTTGCCTGGAGAATCCCAGGGACGGGGGAGCCTGGTGGGCTGCCGTCTATGGGGTCACACAGAGTCGGCCACGACTGAAGTGACTTAGCAGCAGCAGCAGCATATAATAGGTCTCTTATAAGATACCTTATAATAGGTATTGGTCCCAATTACCTATTATAAGATACCTTATAGGAGGTTCGGGCTTCCCCAGCCCTGCCTCCAGAACTGTTGCCTGTCTTCAGGTCACGCCCGGGAGTGTCTTGGGCCACGCTGTGGTCTCTGGCCCCGCCACAGTCTCTGACCCGGTCCCCTGGTCTGGGCAGAGGGCTCCGTCTTGGTTATGCCCCTGGCCACGCCCCTGCCCGCTGGGCCCGGACCCGCAGCCCCCAGCCCGCCTTCTGGGGCAGGGAGGATGCCAGAATTTGAAGGGCCTCTGAGTCGACCTGTTTGGGGTGGTTTTCTGCCCGCAGTTTCTGTTGACGAAGGCCTGGCTGGGCCTGGCGCCTATGAGGACTTGGCAGATGGAGCTCAGACTGATGGGCTAGGCTTTAACCTGCGCATTGAGAGGCCTAAAGGACCCCGAGATCCACCTGCTGAACGGACCCGGGTGTGAGCGCTGCTCCCCTGCCTGTCTGTTGCTCCACATGGGTGCCTGGACTGCTGAGGGTCATGCTGTGCTTTATGAAGTGTTGGGAATTGTAGTGCGGGTCTGAATCAAACGTTTCTTAGCGTGGAAAAAAAAAAGTTACCTTATAATAGGTATCTTATATATGTGTGTATATATATATATGTATATGTACATATATATGTCGCTTTTTCATGTTCAACTCTCTGTGACCCTATGGTCCGTAGCCCACCAGGCTCCTCTCCATGGGACTCTCCAGGCGAGAATACTGGAGTGGGCTGCCTTGCCCTACTCCAGGGGATCTTCCTGACCCAGAGATCGAAGCCACTCCTTTTATGTCTCCAGCATTGGCAGGCAGGTTCTTTATTAGTAGTGCCACCTGGGATATGTATTATATACAAGATACCTATAATATTTTCCCCTCTGGATTGGTGGTAAGTCTGAGCATAAAGTCAGTTTTCCTTTACAAGCATCTAAACCACTTAGGAGAACTTGAAAAAAAAAAATACAGAGCTGAGATCCCCACCTTAGACATTAAGACTGACTTTGTTTAGGGGAGAAGCCAAGGTATCTGAGGTTTCCAGAAACTTCTCCCAGTGATTCTAAGGCATATCAATTTTGAGAAGCATTTTGTTAGGCCAATCTGACCTATAAATTGCTGGTTCCAATTGCTTCAAGTGCTGCTTGCTGTCAAAAGGAGCAGAAACAAAAGTGCCCATTCAGAGGCGGGCGTCCTGAATGGGCACAGGTGCCCTGGCTCTCCCTGGAGAGTTACCTTATTGCTCGCAGCCTTTGATCAGGAGCTTCTTCACTGTGGCTGCATTCCCACTTCAAAGCTGGGAAATCTGATCAGCTCCTCTCTTTTCCTTGCACCCAGGGCCCAGTCGGGGCAGACAGCCTCAGCATTCAACTGTGGGCCAGAGGCCGAGCTTTTGTGCCGTGCTCCTGACTCTCCCCTTGCACAACTGGTGCCAAATTGGTGCCAAAGAGAAACCAGAAGGGGAAATAGAACCTTGTTCTAAGCTCACCGCCATGGGTGTGAAATAACCACATTTAGGGTGCAGTGTTAGGAACACTTTTGCAGCACTACATCTCCTAATCCCTATGGCAAATCAACCTGAGTTAAACAGCAAAGGTTCTTTATGGAAAAGAGTCACTTGGAACTTCTATATAAACTGCCTTTTCCCTGAGCTCCTGAAATTAGCTCCAAGGTAAAACTTTGCATAAGGGAAGATGAAAGATGGTCTAGACGTGGAAACACAGCAACAGTGTTAAGTATCCTTAGTAAATTACCTAATATCAGGAGAGTGGCAGGTGCAAGTTTAACTGCTTCAAACGCAGATTTAAGTCACCATCCCCCAAACTGGCCTTGCAAACTAGCCTAGAGATGAATCAGACTTTCAGTTCAGTTCAGTTCAGTCACTCAGTCGTGTCCAACTCTCCTCGACCCCATGAACCACAGCACGCCAGGCCTCCCTGTCCATCACCAACTCCCGGAGTTCACTCAAACTCATGTCCATCGAGTTGGTGATGCCATCCAGCCATCTCATTCTCTGTCGTCCCCATCTCCTCCTACCCCCAATCACTCCCAGAATCAGAGTCTTTTCCAGTGAGTCAACTCATTGCATGAGGTGGCCAAAGTATTGGAGTTTCAGCTTTAGCATAAGTCCTTCCAATGAACACCCAGGATTGATCTCCTCTAGAATGGACTGGTTGGATCTCCTTGCAGTCCAAGGGACTCTCAAGAGTCTTCTCCAACACCACAGTTCAAAAGCATCAATTCTTCGGCGCTCAACTTTCTTCACAGTCCAACTCTCACATCCATACATGACCACGGGAAAAACCATAGCCTTGACTAGACAGACCTTGGTTGGCAAAGTAATGTCTCTGCTTTTTAATATGCTATCTAGGTATACTAAAAAGCAGAGACATTACTTTGCCAACCAAGGTCCGTCTAGTCAAGGCTATGGTTTTTCCCGTGGTCATGTATGGATGTGAGAGTTGGACTGTGAAGAAGGCTGATCGCTGAAGAATCGATGCTTTTGAACTGTGGTGTTGGAGAAGACTCTTGAGAGTCCCTTATACTGCAAGGAGATCCAACCAGTCCATTCTAGAGGAGATCAATCCTGGATGTTCATTGGAGGGACTGATGCTAAAGCTGAAACTCCAATACTTTGGCCACCTCACGCGACGAGTTGCCTCACTGGAAAAGACTCTGATGCTGGGAAAGGTTGGGGGCGGGAGGAGAAGGGGACGACGGAGAATGAGATGGCTGGATGGCATCGCTGACTCTGTGGACTTGAGTTTGAGTGTACTCCGGGAGTTGGTGATGGACAGGGAGGCCTGGCGTGCTGTGATTCATGGGGTCGCGGAGAGTCGGACACGACTGAGCGACTGAACTGAACTGAACTGAACTGAGGCTGGTCATAACTTTCCTTCCAAGGAGTAAGCGTCTTTTAATTTCATGGCTGCAATCAGCATCTGCAGTGATTTTGGAGCCCAAAAAAATAAAAAGTCTGACACTGTTTCCACTGTTTCCCCATCTATTTCCCAAGAAGTGATGGGACCAGATGCCATGATCTTCGTTTTCTGAATGTTGAGCTTCAAGCCAACCTTTTCACTCTCCTTTTTTACTTTCATCAAGAGGCCTTTGAGTTCCTCTTCACTTTCTGCCATAAGGGTCGTGTCATCTGCATATATGAGGTTATTGATGTTTCTCCTGGCAATGTTGATTCCAGCTTGTGCTTCTTCCAGCCCAGCGTTCCTCATGATGTACTCTGCTTATGTCACAAGGTCATTAAAAGAACATGTAACTCACACTTCTTAAAATTTACCCATTTAAAGGATACAAGCCAGTGATTTTTATTATAATCACAGAGTTACGCATTGATCTCCATAATCTAAGTTTAGAACATTCTTACCACCCAAAAGGAAATCCTATACCCATCAGCTGCTATTTCTCATCTTTTTCCCTCTGCACTAGCACTGGACAACTCTACCGTGATTTTTGCCTCTATAGATGTGCCTATTTTGGACAAGAGAAGTGGAAATTTTTTATAGAAGTGGAATTATAAAATCTGTGGTGTTTTGTGAACATTTTTCACTCTGGATGTTTTCAAGGTTCATCTGTGTTGTGGCATCTATTAATATTTCATTTCTTTCAGTAATACCTGAATTCCATGTACGGATATGCCACATTTGTGTACCTATTCCTTCACTGATGGACATTTACATTGTTTCTATATTTTGTCTACTGTGAATAATGGTACTATTACTATTCATATACAAAATTTTCTGTTTATATGTTTTAATTTCATTCCTAGAAATGGAATTTCTGGGTCATAGAGTAACTCTATAATTAATGTTTTAAGCAACTGGCCAATTGTTTGGCTGCACCATTTTATATTTTCATCAGTAACATGTGATTTCTCTGTATCCACATGTGAACTTGTAATTGTCGACCATTTTTAAATTATAGCCATTCCAGTGGGTATACATGGATAACTTGTGGTAGTTTTGATTTTTATTCCTCTAATAATTAATAATGTTGAACATCTTTTTATTTAATTTTCGTTGTCTGTTTTTATATATTCTTTGAGGGAAATGTCTATTCAAATTTTTTGTCTGTTTTTAAATTTTCTTCTTTGTCTTTTCATTATCAGGTTGTAAGTGTTTTTATACATTTTGTATACAAGTCTCCTATCAAATATGTCATTTGCAAATGTTTTCACCAAGACTAAAGATTGTTGTTTCACTTCCCTAATGAAAGCATTTGAAGCACAAAAATTTTTCATTTTGATAGAGTCTAGTTTATTTTTTCCGTTATGCTTTGGTATTGTATTTAAGAAAATATTGCCTAATCCAATGTCACAAAGATTTACTTCTATAAGTTTATAAATTTTAAAACTTAAATCTGTGACCAATTTTAATTTTTTAACATATTATGTAAGATAGGGTCCAAATTCATTATTTTGCACGTTGTCCCAACTGGATTTATTTGAAAAATTCTTCTTTCCTTACAGAATTTCCTTGACAACTTTTTCAAAAATAAATTGATCATACATATTAGAGTGCATTTTTAGACTCTTAATTCTGTTTATCTATATGTCTATGCTTATGTAAGCACTATTTTATTTTTATTACTGCAGTTGTATATATTAAGATTTGAAATTTATATGTGTGAGTCTTCCAACCTTGTTCTTTTACTTTCAAAATTGTTTTTGCTATTCCAGATACTTTGCATTTTCATATGAGTTTTAAGTCCAGCTTGTCAAAATCTTTTTCTAAGAAAAGAGCTAGCTGGAATTCTGATAGAATTCGCACAGGATGTGTAGGGCAATTTGGTTAGCACTGTCAACTTAATATTAAATTTTCCAATCCTTAACTATGGAATAACTTTCATTTTATTTAGAAATTATTTAATGTTTTGTAATTTTCAGTGTTGGATCATTTAATTTTTTAGATTAATTCCTAAGTAATTTTATGTCATTTTAAATGGAATTGCTTATTTTTATGATTTAATTTTTGAATTCTTCATTGATTACACAGTTACGATTAATTTTTTGTCCTAATCTTATATAACACAACCCTGCAGAACTCATTTATCAGTGATAATAATGTTGTGGTGGATTATTTAAGATTTTCCACATACAGGATCATGTTATATGACAATGAGATCATTTTACTTCCTTTCCAATCTGGATGTGTTTTCTTTCTTTTTTTTCCCCTAATTGCCTGGGCTGGATATTCAGTACATCTCCTCCCTTGAATGATCACCCTCAGATTTTAAATTTCTCCCATTGTCTGGGAACTCCGTTGGTCTAACCTGACTCATAATAATGTATCTTCTTAGATTTTGTCACTTACCAAAACCAACTGCCATTACATCACGGCTCTCTGTTCACAGTCCTTCACACTCTATCGAGGACTTGGCAGCTGCTCTGCACATATTCATCCATATCCTTCAGGGGTGCCCCTGTCTGATCCTGGGGCTTTCTCCCCTAACTGTGACTCTTCACTACGATATAGTCACACATGATCTTGATTATTGGGTTCAGTTCTGAGTGCCACCTTTTTCAAGAGACATTCAGTGCAGTAAAATTTATTGGGTTGTCCTAGAACTAGAAACCATGTAACCTGAGAAACTGGCTTCATGAGAAAACATGAGGTCTTTCAAGGAATTCACACAGTAGACACTGTAGGCTCTCCACACCAGTCTCTCTCAGAGATCTTTATTGCCTCCGTTCGTCTCCCTGTTGCTGTGCTGGTTGTTAACGCCTGGCCACTTCTCCCCACACAGGAACTTTCCATCTGCTGAGGGGAACCAGCCACTTCTCCAAGAAAGTTTTATTGCTCCTAAGGACAGCCTCAGCAAATGTCCACCAGTTCCTTTGCCTCAAGGTGAGAAAGTTCTAGTTGCTATTCATGGTGCAGACCTCCCAGGAGGATCAGGCTGAAGGTCCACCACAGCAGAGGCCACATTCTCACTCAGTTCAATTTCTATTCGGATTCTTTTTTGAAAATTAATTTCTTTTAATTGGGAGATAATTACTTTACAATATTGTGATGGTTTTTGCCATTCATCAACATGAATCAACCATGGGTAGACATGTGTCCTGCCATCATGGGCCCCCACCCATCTCCCCCACCCCATCCCTCAGGGTTGTCCCAGAACACTGGCTTTGGGTGCCTTGCTTCATGCATCAAACTTGCACTAGTCATCTATTTCACATATGGTAATATACATGTTTCAATGCTATTCTTTCAAATCATCCCACCCTCTCCTTATCCCACAGAGTCCAAAAGTCTGTTCTTTACATCTGTGTCTCCTTTGCTGCCTTGCATGTAAGATCATCATTACTGTCTTTATAAATTCCATATATATGCGTTAGTATACTGTATTGGTGTTTTTCTTTCTGATTTACTTCACTTTGTATGATAGTCTCCAGTTTCATTCACCTCATTAGATCTGACTCAAATGCATTCCTTTTTATAGCTGAGTAGTATTCCATTTTGAATATGCACCACAACTTCCTTATCCATTCATCTGCCAATGGACATCTAGGTTGCTTCCATGTCCTAGCTATTGTGAACAGTGCTGAACAGACAATGAACATATGTCTCTTGCAATTCTGGTGTCTTTGGTATGTATGCCCAGAAGTGGGATTCCTAGGTCATATGGCAGTTCTATTCTCAGTTTTCTAAGGAATCTCCACACTGTTCTCCATATTGGCTGTTCCAGTTTACATTGCCACTAACATAAAATTAATACACAGAAAACCCTTGCCTTCCTATACACTAACAAAGAAAAAACAGAAAGAAATTAGGGAAATAATCCCATTCACCATTGCAACAAAAAGAATAAAATACTTAGGAATAAATTTACCTAAAGAAACACAAGAACTATATATCAGTTCAGTTCAGTTCAGTCGCTCAGTCATGTCCGACTCTTTGAGACCCCATGAATCACAGCACGCCAGGCCTCCCTGTCCATCACCAACTACCGGAGTTCACTCAAACTCATGTCCATCGAGTCGGTGATGCCATCCAGCCATCTCATTCTCTGTCATCCCCGTCTTCTCCCGCCCCCAATCCCTCCCAGCATCAGAGTCTTTCAGAGTGAGTCAACTCGTCGCATGAGGTGGCCAAAGTATTGGAGTTTAGGCTTTAGCATCAGTCCTTCCAGTGAACACCCAGGACTGATCTCCTTTAGAATGGACTGGTTGGATCTCCTTGCAGTCCAAGGGACTCTCAAGAGTCTTCTCCAGCACCACAGTTCAAAAGCATCAATTCTTCGGCGCTCAACTTTCTTCACAGTCCAACTCTCACATCCATACATGACCACGGGAAAAACCATTGCCTTGACTAGACGGACCTTGGTTGACAAAGTAATATCTCTGCTTTTTAATATGCTATCTAGGTTGGTCATAACTTTCCTTTCAAGGAGTAAGCGTCTTTTAATTTCATGGCTGCAATCAGCATCTGCAGTGATTTTGGAGCCCCGAAATATAAAGTCTGACACTGTTTCCACTGTTTCCCCATCTATTTCCCATGAAAAGATGGGACCAGATGCCATAATCTTCGTTTTCTGAATGTTGAGCTTCAAGCCAACCTTTTCACTCTCCTCTTTCACTTTCATCAAGAGGCTTTTGAGTTCCTCTTCACTTTCTGACATAAGGGTAGTGACATCTGCATATCTGAGGTTATTGATATTTCTCCCGGCAATCTTGATTCCAGCCTGTGCTTCTTCCAGCCCAGCGTTCCTCATGATGTACTCTGCATACAAGTTAAATAAGCAGGGTGACAATATACAACCTTGACGTACTCCTTTTCCTATTTGGAACCAGTCTGTTGTTCCATGTCCAGTTCTAACTGTTGCTTCCTGACCTGCATACAGGTTTCTCAAGAGGCAGGTCAGGTGGTCTGGTATTCCCATCTCTTTCAGAATTTTCCACAGTTTATTGTGATCCACACAGTCAAAGGCTTTGGCATAGTCAATGAAGCAGAAATAGATGTTTTTCTGGAACTCTCTTGCTTTCTCCATGATCCAGCGGATGTTGGCAATTTGATCTCTGATGCCTCTATTTAAAATGGCTCAACTGGAATTCCATTACCTCCACTAGCTTTGTTCATAGTGATGCTCTCTAAAGCCCACTTGACTTCACATTCCAATATGTCTAGCTCTAGGTCAGTGATCACACCATCGTGATTATCTTGGTCGTGAAGATCTTTTTTATGCAATTCTTCTGTGTATTCTTGCCACCTCTTCTTAATATATTCTGCTTCTGTTAGGTCCATACCATTTCCATCCTTTATTGAGCCCATTTTTGCATGAAATGTTCCCTTGGTATCTCTAATTTTCTTGAAGAGATCTCTTGTTTTTCCTATTCTGTTGTTTTCCTCTATTTCTTTGCATTGATCGCTGAGGAAGGCTTTCTTATCTCTCCTAGCTATTCTTTGGAACTCTGAATTCAGATGCTTATATCTTTCCTTTTCTCCTTTGCTTTTCGCTTCTCTTCCTTTCACAGCTATTTGTAAGGCCTCCTCAGACAGCCATTTTGCTTTTTTGCATTTCTTTTCCATGGGGATGGTCTTGGTCCCTGCCTCCTGCACAATGCCATGAAACTCCATCCGTAGTTCATCAGGCACTCTATCAGATCTAGTCCCTTAAATCTATTTTTCACTTCCACTGAGACCTATATATAGAAAACTATAAAACCCTGATGAAAGAAATCAAAGATGAACCAAATAATGAAGAAATTTACCATGTATGTGGATCAGAAGAATCAATATAGTGAAAATGAGTATACTACCCAAAGCATTCTATAGATTCAATGCAATCTCTATCAAACTACCATGGTATTTTTCACAGAAATAGAACAAATAATCTCACGATTTGTATGAAAACACAAAAAGCCTCTAATAGCCAAAGCAATCTTGTTGAAGAAGAGTAGAACTGGGGGGAATCAATTTTCTTGACTTCAGACTATACTGCAAAGCTACAGTTATCAAGACAGTTTGCTACTGGCACAAAGAGAAATATAGATCAGTGGAACAAAATAGGAAATTCAGAGATAAATCCACACACCTATGGGTACCTTATCTTTGACAAATGAGGCAAAAATATACAATGGAGAAAAGACAGTCTCTTTAACAAGTTGTGCTGGGAAAACTGGTCAACCACCTGTAAAAGAATGAAACTGGAACACTTTCTAACACCATATACAAAAATAAACTCAAAATGGGTTAACACCAAAATGTAAGACCAGAAACTATAAAACCCTTATAGGAAAACATAGTCAGAACACTCTCTGACATTAATCACAGCAAGATCCTCTATGACCCACCTCCAAGGTAATGGAAATAAAAACAATAATATACAAATGGGGCCTAATTAAACTCAAAAGTTTTGCACAATGAAGGAAACTATAAGCAAAGTAAAAAGGCAGCCTTCAGGATGGGAGAAAATAATAGTAAGCAAAACAACTGACAAAAAGTTAATCTCCAAAATATACAAGTAGCTCATGCAGCTCAATACCAGAAAAATGAACAACCCAATCAAAAAGTGGGCAAAAGAACTAAACAGATATTTCTCCAAAGAAAACATACATATGACTAACAAACACATAAACAGATGCTCAACATCACTCATTATTAGAGAAATGCACATCAAAACCACAATGAGGTATCATCTCGTGCTGTCAGAACAGCCCTCATCAAAAAATCTACGGACAATAAATGCTGGAGAGGGTGTGGAGAAAAGGGAACTCTCTTACACTGTTGGTAGGAATGCAAACTGGCACAGCTATTCTGATTCTTCACTCTCTTTCTCCTTAGTCTTCCCTCAAAAAGTCACTTGCACTGTAATCGCTCTCTCAGGATCTGCTTTTAGAGAACCCAAAATAGGGCAACCTAACACTTCCTACTCAAAGAAATCAGATGGAGTTATCTGTGATCATTGTTTTCTAGAAAGCAATGCCAGTCTTTGGGCCCCTTCACATCAAGAATCCTCCCATATAAAATATTTGCTAATCAGCTGCAAAAATTTCCTCTTTGAAGATCAACTTTGTTGACTTTTAAAATTTTTATCATAAAAGAAAGGAAAACCTATCACTCGATGTCTTAAATAAAGAAATACACTTTTGACTGGATGTCTCCATGAGCCAACAAAGTAACAGCATTAAATGAGATGTCACCAGGAGCCTATAATTTCTTCATGAAAAAAGTAATAAAAGGGATCAGAAGAGCTCAACCACCTTTCATTTGGTGCCCAGGTCCTCCTAATGGCTTAGGGACACCTCTCATGGAAAAGGATTTTGTCAGGGAGTCATATCGCTACATGAGCCTCACCAATTCGAATCTAAATCTGCTCAGATAATTGTGAAATGCCACTTGCAGTCAGAAGGCAAGGTCACTGAGGGTTGTAGCTGAACATTGCCTAGCATTCCACTTTCTATGGAGAACTCTTCCTTTTATATGGTGTAATTTTCATCTTACTGAGATGAGAAAGAATCAAAGTGTGGTCTTGACCAAGAAAAGGAAGCATTCATAATTGTGTGAGCCTTAGATTGCTGGGATCCTGGAAAGGAATTGAGTGAGGACAGTCAGAACATTATCTTGAAATATCTGAAGGTTAGCCATATCAAACATGTAAATAATTTCAGTGGTGTTTTCAGGATGATAGAATTTAAAATAATGGTTGGAAGAAGCAGAGTTGTGCCTTAGTTGCCCTGTGAGAACTACACAAAATTGGAGTATTTAAATCACCAGGACTATCAGAAGTGGAAGAGGAAGTGGCACAGACTATGTTGAAGGATGAGTAGGATTTCACCAAGGGAAGAAGAGATGATGACATTCCAGACAGAGACCTGTGTGAAGGTGCCAGGATATCAAACCAGTCAATCCTAAAGGAAATCAACTCTGAATATTCATTAGAAGGACCGATGCTGAAGCTGAACTTTCAAATATTTAGCCACATCATGCGAACAGCCAACTGTTTGGAAAAGACCCTGAAGCTGGGAAAGATTGAGGGGAAGGAGGCAACAGAAGATGAGATGGTTGGATGGTATCACCGACTCAACTGTCATGAATTTGAGCAAACTCCAGGAGATGATGAAGGACGGGAAAGCCAGGTGTGCTGCAATCCATGGGGTTGCAAAGAGCTGGACACAACTTAGAAACTGAACAGCAATAGGCAATTCACATTGTTGTACAGCAGAAACTAGCCCAGCATTGTAAAGCAATTATCCTCCAATTAAAAATAAGTTTAAAAAGAAGTTCAGTCAGTGTGGCTGCACACAGGATACATGATGGGGTAGAACAGAAGACAAAGCCTGGGAAGACAGCAAAGGCAGAGCATTCGGGGTCTTTTGTATTGAACTGGAATTTGGATTTGACCCAGAAAGTATGTGTGAATCCATTGAATGATGTTAATAAAAGGGAATAAAATAATTTGGTGTTTATTTTCTCTCACTCAAGTGAAGAGGTTAGATAGGTGAAGAGACAAGTAGGTGAGGGGATTAGGTGTGAGACGGCAGCGCAGTGAGGAAACTAATAAAAAAATCCAGGAGCAAGACAAGGAGGACCTGAATGCAGGTACTGAAGGTGAGTGTGGGGCAGAGACCCGAGATGGAACACCTCACATCTGAGCGCTGACCGAGGCAGTCGATGAAGGACAAAAGGGAGCCTGGGGTGATACACAGTCACTGAGTAATAAATAAACAAATATAAATGAATATTATATATGTGTCTGTGTGTGTGTGGAGAGGGGAGAGAAAGACAACAGGAAGATAGAGACGGTATGGGAAGAAAAGGAAAAAAGGAAAAGGGCAAGAACAGAGATACATATTTGAGGTCTGATTCTGCAGTATTTAGAGACCTAACTATTGATAATTCAGCTGTGCTGGAATTAAGGGCTGCAGGGCCGCACCCTAGACATGCGTTGTCCAAAAGATATAATATGAGATATATACGTATAGATGAACATTGAAGTTTTCAGTAGCTGCAATTTTATTTATTTTTTTAATATTTTTTTATTTTTTAAATTTATTTTATATTATTTTTTTATTTTATTGGAGGCAAATTACCTTACATTAATATATTGGTTGGTTTTGCCATACATTGACATGAATACACCCAGGGTGTACATGTATTCCCTTTCTTGAACCCCTCTCCCACCTCCCTCTTCCCCATATCCTCCCTCCAGGCCATCCCCGTGCACCAGCCCCAAGCATCCTGTATCATGCGTCAAACCTGGACTGGTGATTCATTTCACATATGATAATATACATGCTACAATGCCATTCTCCCAAATCATCCAACCTTCACCCTCTCCCATAGAGTCCCAAAGATTGTTCTATACACCTATGTCTCTTTTGCAGTCTCGTATACAGGGTTAAAGTTACCATGTTTCTAAATTCCATATATATGCGTTAGTATACTGTATTGATGTTTTTCTTTCCGGCTTACTTCACTCTGTATAATAGGCTCCAATTTCATCCACCTCATTAGAACTGATTCAAATGCATTCTTTTTGATGGCTGAAAAATACTCCATTGTGTATATGTACCAAAGCATTCTTATCCATTCATCTGCAGATGGACATCTAAGTTGCTTCCATGTCCCAGCTATTATAAACAGTGCTGCAATGAACATTGGGGTACATGCGTCTCTTTCAATTCTGGTTTCCTCGGTGTGTATGCCCAGGAGTGCGATTGCTGGATCATATGGCAGTTCTATTTCCAGTTTTTTGAGGAATCTCCACACTGTTCTCCATAGTGGCTGTACTAGTTTGCATTCCCACCAACAGTGTAAGAGGGTTCCCTTTTCACCAGCATTTATTGCATGTAGACTTTTGGATAGCAGCCATTCTGACTAGTGAGAAATGGTATCTCATTGTGGTTTTGATTTGCATTTCTCTGATTATGAGGGATGTTGAGCATTTTTTCATGTGTTTGTTAGCCATCTTTATGCCTTCTTTGGAGAAATGTCTGTTTAGTTCTTTGGCCCATTTTTTGATTGGGTCATTTATTTTTCTGGAATTGAGCTGCAGGAGCTGCTTGTATATTTTGGAGATTAATCCTTTATCAGTTGCTTCATTTGCTATTATTTTCTCCCATTCTGAAGGCTGTCTTTTCACCTTGCTTATAGTTGCCTTTGCTGTGCAGAAGCTTTTGATTTTAATTAGGTCCCATTTTTTTATTTTTGCTTTTATTTCCAATATTCTGGAAGGTGGGCCTTGGAGGATCCTGCTGTGATTTATGTCAGAGAGTGTTTTGCCTACGTTCTCCTCTAGGAGTATAGAATCTGGTCTTACATTTAGCTCTCTAATCCATTTTGAGTTTATTTTGGTGTATGGTGTTAGGAAGTGTTCTAGTTTCATTCTTTTACAAGTGGCATCTATTTCTGCTTCATTGACTATGCCAAAGCCTTTGACTGTGTGGATCACAATAAACTGTGGAACATTCTGAAGGAGATGGGAATACCAGACCACCTGACCTGCCTCTTGAGAAACCTGTATGCAGGTCAGGAAGCAACAGTTAGAACTGGACATGGAACAACAGACTGGTTCCAAATAGGAAAAGGAGTACGTCAAGGTTGTATATTGTCACCCTGCTTATTTAACTTATATGCAGAGTACATCATGAGGAACGCTGGGCTGGAAGAAGCACAAGCTGGTATCAAGATTGCTGGGAGAAATATCAATAGCCTCAGATATGCAGATGACACCACCCTTATGGCAGAAAGAGGAACTCAAAGGCCTCTTGATGAAAGTGAAAGAGGAGAGTGAAAAGGTTGGCTTGAAGCTCAACATTCAGAAAACAAAGATCATGGCATCTGGTCCCATCCCTTCATGGGAAATAGATGGAAAAACAGTGGAAACAGTGTCAGACTTTATTTTTTGGGGCTCCAAAATCACTGCGGATTCTGATTGCAGCCATGAAATTAAAAGACGTTTACTCCTTGGAAGGAAAGTTATGACCAGCCTAGACAGCATATTAAAAAGCAGAGACATTACTTTGCCAACCAAGGACCGTCTAGTCAAGGCTATGGTTTTTCCTGTGGTCATGTATGGATGTGAGAGTTGGACTGTGAAGAAAGCTGATCGCCGAAGAATTGATGCTTTTGAACTGTGGTGTTGGAGAAGACTCTTGAGAGTCCCTTGGACTGCAAGGAAATCCAGCCAGTCCATTCTAAAGGAGATCAATCCTGGGTGTTCATTGGAAGGACTGATGCTAAAGCCTAAACTCCAGTACTTTGGCCACCTCATGCGACGAGTTGACTCACTGGAAAAGAGTCTGATGCTAGGAGGGATTGGGGGTAGGAGGAGACGGGGACGACAGAGAATGAGATGACTGGATGGCATCACCGACTCGATGGACATGAGTTTGAGTGAACTCCGGGAGTTGGTGATGGACAGGGAGGCCTGGCGTGCTGTGGTTCATAGGGTCGCAAAGAGTCGGACACGACTAAGTGACTGAACTGAACTGAACTGACCAGTTTTTCCAGCACCACGTGTTAAAGAGACTGTCTTTTCTCCATTTTATATTCTTGCCTCCTTTGTCAAAGATAAGGTGTCCATAGGTGCATGGATTTATGTCTGGGCTTTCTATTTTGTTCCATTGATCTATATTTCTGTCTTTATGCCAGTACCATACTGTCTTGATGACTGTGGCTTTGTAGTAGAGCCTGAAGTCTGGCAGTTTAATTCTTCCAGTTCCATTTTTCATCTTCAAAATTGCTTTGGCTATTCGAGGTTTTTTGTATTTCCATACAAATTGTGAGATTATTTGTTCTAGTTCTGTGAAAAATATTGTTGGTAACTTATAGGGATTGCATTGAATATATAAATTACCTTGGGTAGTATACTCATTTTCACAATATTGATTCTTCCAGTCCACGAACACGGTATATTTCTCCATCTATTAGTGTCCTCTTTGATTACTTTCACTAGTGTTTTATAGTTTTCTATGTACAAGTCTTTTGTTTCCTTAGGTAGATATATTCCTAAGTATTAAATTCTTTTCATTGCAACAATGAATGGAATAGTTTCCTTAATTTCTCTTTCTATTTTCTCATTATTACTGTATAGGAATGCAAGGGATTTCTGTGTGTTGATTTTATATCCTGCAACTTTACTGTATTCATTGATTAGCTCTAGTAGTTTTCTGGTAGAGTCTTTAGGGTTTTCTGTGTAGAGGATCATGTCATCAGTGAATAGTTGAAGTTTTACTTCTTCTTTTCCTATTTGTATTCCTTTTATGTCTTTTTCTGCTCTGATTGCTATAGCCAAAACTTTCAGAACTATGTTGAATAGTAGTGGTGAGAGTGGGCGCCCTTGTCTTGTTCCTGACTTTAGGGGAAATGCTTTCAGTTTTTCACCATGGAGGATAATGTTTGCTGTGAGTTTGTCATATATAACATTTATTATGTTGGGATATGTCCCTTCTGTTCCCACTTTCTGGAGGGTTTTTTATCATAAATGGATGTCGTATTTTGTCGAAGGCTTTCTCTGCATCTATTGAGATAATCATATGATTTTTATTTATCAGTTTGTTAATGCAGTGTATTACGTTGATTGATTTGCGGATATTGAAGAATCCTTGCATTCCTGGGATAAAGCCCACTTGGTCATGATGTATGATCTTCTTAATGTGTTGTTGGATTCTGATTGCTAGAATTTTGTTAAGGATTTTTGCGTCTGTGTTCATCAGTGATATTGGCCTGTAGTTTTCTTTTTTTGTGGGATCTTTACCAGGTTTTGGGATTAGGGTGATGGTGGCCTCATAGAATGAGTTTGGAAGTTTCCCTTCCTCAGCAATTTTCTGGAAGAGTTTGAGTAGAATAGGTGTTAGCTCTTCTCTAAATTTTTGGTAGAACTCAGCTGTGAAGCCATCTGGACCTGGGCTTTTGTTTGCTGGAAGATTTCTGATTACAGCCTCTAGTTCTGTGCTTGTGATGGGTCTGTTCAGATTTTCTATTTCTTCCTGGTTCAGTTTTGGAAAGTTGTACTTTTCTAGGAATTTGTCCATTTCTTCCAAGTTATTTATTTTATAGCCATATAATTGCTGATAGTATTCTCTAATAATCTTTTGTATTTCTGTGTTGTCGCTTGTGATCTCTCCATTTTAATTTCTAATTTTATTGATTTGGTTCTTCTCCCTTTGTTTCTTGATGAGTGTGGCTAGTGGTTTGTCAATTTTATTTACCTTCTCAAAGAACCAGCTTTTGGCTTTGTTGATTTTTGCTATGGTCTCGTTTCTTTTGCATTTATCTCTTCCCTCATTTTTACGATTTCTTTCCTTCTACTAACCCTGGGGTTCTTCATTTCTTCCTTTTCTAGTTTCTTTAGATGTAGGGTTAGGTTATTCAGTTGACTTTTTTCTTGTTTCTTGAGGTGTGCCTGTATTGCTATGAACTTCCCCCTTAGCACTGCTTTACAGTGTCCCAGAGGTTTTGGGTTGTTGTGTTTTCATTTTCATTCATTTCTATGCATATTTTGATTTCTCTTTTGATTTCTTCTATGATTTGTTCATTATACAGCAGCGTGTTGTTCAGCTTCCATATGTTGGCATTTTATTAGCTTTTCTCCCGTAATTGAGATCTAATCTTACTGCATTGTGGTCAGAAAAGATGCTTGGAATGATTTCAGTTTTTTTGAATTTACCAAGGCTAGATTTATGGCCCAGGATGTGATCTATCCTGGAAAAGGTTCCGTGTGCACTTGAGAAAAAGGTGAAATTCACTGTTTTGGGGTGAAATGTCCTATAGAGATCTATTAGGTCTAACTAGTCTATTGTATCATTTAAAGTTTGTGTATCCTTGTTAATTTTCTGTTTAGTTGATCTGTACATAGGTGTGAGTGGGGTATTAAAGTCTCCCACTATTATTGTGTTATTGTTAATTTCCCCTTTCATACTTGTTAGTAATTGTCTTACATATTGCAGTACTCCTATGTTGGGTGCATAAATATTTATAATTTTTATATCTTCTTCTTGGATTGATCCTTTGATCATTATGTAGTTTCCTTCTTTGTCTCTTTTCACAGCTTTTGTTTTAAAATCTATTTTATCTGATATGAGTATTGCTACTCCTGCTTTCTTTTGGTCTCTATTTGCATGGAATATCTTTTTCCAGCCCTTCACTTTCAGTCTGTATGTGTCCCTCGTTTTGAGGTGGGTCTCTTGTAGACAACATATATGGGGGGTCTTGTTTTTGTATCCATTCAGCCAGCCTTTGTCTTTTGGTTGGGACATTCAACCCATTCACGTTTAAGGTGATTATTGATAAGTATGATCCCGTTGCCATTTTCTTTATTGTTTTGGGTTCGAGTTTATATACCCTTTCTGTGTTTCCTGTCTATAGAAGATCCTTTAGTATTTGTTGGAGAGCTGGTTTGGTGATGCTGAATTCTCTCAGCTTTTGCTTGTCGGTAAAGCTTTTCATTTCTCCTTCATATTTGAATGAGATCCTTGCTGGGTACAGTAATCTGGGCTGTAGGTTACTTTCTTTCATCAGTTTAAGTATGTCTTGCCATTCCTTCCTGGCCTGAAGAGTTTCTGCTGAAAGATCAGCTGTTATCCTTATGGGGATCCCCTTGTGTGTTATTTGCTTTTTTTCCCTTGCTGCTTTTAGTATTTGTTCTTTGTGTTTGAAATTTGTTAATTTGATTAATATGTGCCTTGAAGTATTTCGCCTTGGGTTTATCCTGTTAGGGACTCTCTGTGTTTCTTGGACTTGGGTGATTATTTCCTTCCCCATTTTAGGGAAATTTTCAACTATTATCTCCTCAAGTATTCTCTCATGGTCTTTCTTTTTGTCTTCTTCTTCTGGGACTCCTATGATTCGAATGTTGGGGCGTTTAATATTGTCCCATATGTCTCTAATATTGTCCTCATTTCTTTTAATTCTTTTTTCTTTTTCCGTCTGTGTTTCATTTATTTCTACAATTCTATCTTCTAGCTCGCTTATCGTGTCTTCTGCCTCCGTTATTCTACTGTTTTTTCCCTCGAGAGTGTTTCTGATCTCATCTATTGCATTGTTCGTTATATATTGACTCTTTTTAATTTCCTCTAATTCCTTATTAAACATTTCTTGCATCTTCTCAATCCTTTTCTCCAGGTTATTTATCTGTAATTCCGTTTTGCTTTCCAGATTTTGAATCATTTTCACAATTAAAATTTGAAATTCTTTATCAGGTAGGTTCCCTATATCTTCCTCTTTTGTTTGTGTTGGTGGACATTTATCCTGTTCCTTTACTTGCTGGGTATTTCTCTGCCTCTTCATCTTGCTTATATTGCTGTGTTCGGGGTGGCCTTTCCATCTTCTGGCAGTTTGTGGAGTTCTCTTTATTATGTAGTTACCTCATTGTGTGTGGGGTTGGATGGGTGACTTGTCAAGGTTCCCTGGTTAGGGAAGCTTGTGTCGATGTTCTGGTGGGTGGAGCTGGATTTCTTCTCTCTGGAGTGCAATGAAGTGTCCAGTTATGAGTTTGAGGTGACAATGGGTTTGGAGTGGCTTTGGACAGCCTGTATATTGAAGCTCAGTGCTATTCTCCTGTGTTGCTGGATAGTTTGTGTAGTATGTCTTTCACTGAAACTTGTTGACCCTTGGGTGGTGCCTGGTTTCAGTGTATGTATGGAGGCATTTGATGAGTACCTATCAATTAATGTTCTCTGGAACAGGAGATCTCTGGTGTTCTCAGGGTTTGGACTTAAGCCTCTGCCTTTGGTTTTCAGTCTTATTCTTGCAGTAGGCTCAAGGCTTTTCCCTCTGTTACTTCCAAGGCAGTTCCTTCTGTTGAAAAAGCTCTTCTGTTTTCTGGTCACTTCAGTGTCTAATTCCTGTCCTGACACCAGGATGCGGTGGTGGACACTTTTTTATTTTTCCCCCGGCTCACCTGTTCAGTCCTGCTATGGGGAAGGAGGAACAGCTAACAAATATCCCTGGCGTCTGTGGGGAGTGCTTGCAGTGTCTCGGCTACATTGGGAATGCTCCCACTCGAGGCGTATGTGCTTTCCATTTTTATGCTGCTTAGGCTCTAGGTTGCTCTGCTGGGAGCTGTCCGCGGCTGGCGCTGGGTTGCATGCACTTCCCAGGTCTGAGCGGCTCAGGTTCAGGTCCTCGGGTACTCCACAAAGGTGCAGACTTGGCTGGGCCTGCATTTTGTGCCTTCCCCTGTCTGAGCAGCTCAGGTGACCAGGCGTTTGACGAGCATGGTCACTGCGACTTATCGTCTTCCCGGTCCCTGCCACTCGGTTTTCTGGGTGTGCAACTGGCGCACTTTCTCAGGCGAATATTGACCGGCCCGAACCCAAGAAGTCTCAGTTAGCAAGGAAGCCTGCCTGCACCTTGGTATGGGAAGCCTCTCTGGGGCCGCAGCTGCCCCTTCCGGCGCTGGCCGCCCTCCCTGCCTGTGTTGGTGGGGGCTGGGGGATGGGCCACCCGCAGCCGGCTCACTCTGCTCAGTCCTTTGTTCTGTGAGCAGGGCTAGCGGAGTCTTGGGTTCCGGCTTCTCGCAGGCTTTTCGCCTTTGTGCTTTGCTATCTTAAGTTCACGCCCTCAGTTTGCCCTGGGGTGTTCAAGCCTGGTTCTCCCTCTAAGCGCTGCTGCCCGCGCCTCCCTGCCCAGCCCCCGCCTGCTAGTAAGGGGTGCGGGCGTCTGCGCCGCTTCTCCGCTGAGAGTTTCCTCTGGGCACTTAGTCTGTGAGTTTTAATTCCCTCTGAGGTTCCACTCGCCAGTGTTTCCAGGTGTTTGGAAACTTCTCTTTTTTTTTTTTTTAAGCCTCCCTTCCCAGGACGGAGCTCCGTCCCTCCCTCTTTTGTCTCTCTTTTTATCTTTTATACTATTTTCTACCTCCTTTTGAGGATTATGGGCTTCCCTGGTGGCTCAGATGTTACAGCGTCTGCCTCCAATGCTGGAGACCCGGGTTTGATCCCTGGGTCGGGAAGATCCCCTGGAGAAGGAAATGGTAACCCACTCCAGTATTCTTGCCTGGAGAATCCCGTGGACAGAGAAACCTGGTAGGCTACAGTCCACAGGGTTGCATAGAGTCGGACACGACTGAGCGACGGAACGGAACGGAACGGAGGACTATGGGCTGCTTTTCTGAGTGCCTGATGTCCTCTGCCGGTATTCAGAAGTTGTTTTGTGGGATTTACTCAGCGTTCAAATGTTCTTTGGCTGATTTTGTGGGGGAGAAAGTGGTCGCCCCGTCCTATTCCTCTGCCATCTTCCAGTGTTCCCCTCTGCATTTTTAAAGTATAAAAAGAAACAGAAGAAATGAATGTTAAGAATATATTATAAATTCAGTATGTTCAAAGTATTACTTTAATTAATAATCAAGATAAAATATTAATGACATAGTTCATTCTGTACTGCCTTCCAAATCTGGTACTTTTTTTTTTTTTTACAATGACACTGTATCTCAATTTGGACATAAAATTTTATCAGAACTACTTGATCTGTATTTAGATTTCATAAAATATGTCGCTGAAAAAAGGTAGATTCACATATCCAAATTGTTTTATATGTCATTTTTTCCAATAACTGAATTGAATATTACTTTTTAAAATTTATTTTTTATTCCCACCAACAGTGTAAGAAGGTTAGGGTTAGGGCCTCTTACACTGTTAGTGGGAATGCAAACTAGCACAGCCACTAAGGAGAACAGTGTGGAGATTCCTTAAAAAACTGGAAATAGAACTGCCATATGATCCAGCAATCGCACTCCTGGGCATACACACCGAGGAAACCAGAATTGAAAGAGACACGTGTACTCCAATGTTCATCGCAGCACTGTTTATAATAGCCAGGACATAGAAGCAACATAGATGTCCATCTGTAGATGAATGGATAAGAAAGCTTTGGTACATATACACAATGGAGTATTACTCAGCCACTAAAAAGAATGCATTTGAACCAGTTCTAATGAGGTGGATGAAACTAGAGCCTATTGTACAGAGTGAAGTAAGCCAGAAAGAAAAACACCAATACAGTATACTAACGCATATATATGGAATTTAGAAAGATAGAAATGACAACCCTGTATACAAGACAGCAAAAGAGACACAGATGTATAGAACAGTCTTTGGGACTCTGTGGGAGAGGGTGAGGGTGGGATGATTTGGGAGCATGGAATTAAAACATGTATATTATCATATGTGAAACGAATCGCCAGTCAGGGTCGATGCATGTTACAGGATGCTTGGGGCTGGTGTGCCGGGATGACCCAGAGGGAGGATAAAGGGAGGAGGGAGGTGGGAGGGGTGTTCAGGAAGGGGAACTCATGTACACCTGGGGCAGATTCATGTCAATGTATGGCAAAACCAACCAATATAATATTATAAAATAATTAGCCTCCAATAAAAATAAAAAAGAAAGAAAAAGAAAAAAATAAAATTTATATTTTATTGATGGACAATTGCTTTATAGAATTTTGTTGTTTTCTGTCAAACCTCAACATGAATCAGCCATAGGTATACATTTTTAAAAGTTGAATTAAAATGGAACAGAATTAAAAATTTAATTCCTCCATCTCTCTAGCCATGTTTCTAGTCACATGTGGCTGCCATTCTGGACAGCATAATTCTAAAATCTAGCTACTTTAAATGTGACCTTAGTGCCATGCTACTACCTTGGTAGCTTGTTAATAAATTCAGAATCTCAGACCTAGCACCATACTTACTGAATCAGAATCTGCATTATAGCAAGACTCCCGGTGATACATGTACACATTAAAGTTCAAGAAATACTGCCCCAGATGATATGGATTATTTCGTTCCTTTATATTACTAGGTAATATTCCATGTGTGTACGTGTGTATGCATACATATATATATGTGGATGGGCTAAGTCACTCAGTCGTGTCCGACTCTTTACACCCTTTGGACTGTAGTCCGCCAGGCTCCACTGTCCATGGGATTCTCCAGGCAAGAGTACTGGAGTGGGTTGCCATGCTTTCTTCCAGGGGATCTTCCAATCCCAGGGACAGAACCTGTGTCTCCTGTCTCCTATACTGGCAGGTGGATTCTTTACCACCTGCACCGGCTGGGCAGCCCAAGATATATACATATAATGCACACATATATACTAATATATATCTCACATCTTTATCCCTTCACCTGTTGATGAACGTTTAGATTGCTTCCTTGTCTCAGCTATTGTAATTAGTGCTGCTATAAAATAATGCCATTTGCAGCAACCGACATGGATGGACCTAGGGATTATCAAAACTAAATGAAGTAAGTCAGGAAGAGAATGACAAGTAACATATGATAGCACTTATACTTGGAATGAAAAATGATACAAATCAACTTATTTACAAAACAGAAGTAGACTCAAGAAACAGAAAACAAAGTTAAGGTTACCAAAGGGGACAATTTTATGTACATACTACTACATATAAAATAAACAACAAGGACCTACTGGATAGTACAGGGAACTACTTCAACATCTTATAATAATATGACATATATATATTATATATGCATATATGTATAACTGAATCACTGCTGAAAATCTGAAACATTGTAAATCAACTATATTTCAGTAAATCAAATGATTAAAAGTTTGAAAAATTGTCATGTGTGGACACGGAGGTGTGATACAATCAGATGACTTAGCCAATACTTCACAGGGAGGGGACTGGAGGAATATATGTAGAATCTAGAAATTTAGAGTTTGTTTCTTATCTGACCACTTACATGGTATTGGTTTGCCTAATCCAACTTTTTCTCATTTTGGCCTTCCCACTTATAAATCCGCCATCACACAGGAGAACCCATTAGTTTATGAATATAAAATATTTATACAGGTATTCTAGGGAAAACATAGTGAAGGACCCCTCAGTATATTATTTCAGAACTCCATTTAATGAAAACCACACTTGGTTCTATGGGACAAAACCAGAATTTATGAAGGGGCCGCTAACACACTGAAGATTTCATTACTCTTATGATGAGCCTGGTTTAACTTACCCTATTTTCTAAATCCTCTGTCTTCTAATTGCTGGTCAGGGCAAAGAGGCATCTTTTCCACCATAAGGAGAAATAAAATGGGCTGGACAATAATGGAAGGTGGCTTTATATCGAGCTTGCTTGTGCCTGTGAAATGTGATGAGTGATGGATGCAATTTCATGCCGAAAACTGGGTTGAATGTGCCAAGCTCAGGTACCTGTCTGAAAACATATAATTATAAAACTTTAGGGGAGGTGGTAGGTTTTCAAAACCTAATATGGGCACATTTAAAGATAGTTTAATAGTTTTAAGAAATGGTTTCAAAATTGCTCAAAAGAATTCACAATTTCATGTTTCATGTTGGAATAATAGATTCCTAATTTTTCAATTTAAATAAAAAAAAAATAGTCGTGAAATTTGCAATGCCCAGGGATCCAAAATGCCTGGGAGGCAGTGCTGTCTGCATCAGCTTAGGTTTTTACCACCCACAGTATCCAACTTCCAGCTGCTCAGTAAATCCGAACATTGCAAAATTTTCTAACACACCAGTTTTACTTTCAAACAAACAGAAACTTTCAAAGTTTAATTTTATTTGATTCCAAGATTGTTTTCTGGCTGTTTGGCTGTTATAATTAACAAATTTATTTGTATAATCATTATAGTCACAAAATTGCAGAAATACTGTGAAATTGAAATATGAGATTTACATAGTTTTGAAAGTCTAGGGCAAAGTCAAGGTAGAATTAGAGTGAGTCATTGGAAAGTTAAATTGAGTATTGCTCCATCAGGGGCTTCCTGGGTGGCACTAGTGGTAAAGAATCCACTGCCAATGCAGGTGACGCAGGAGATGTGTGTTCAGTCTTTGAGTTGGGAAGATCCCCTGGAGGAGGAAATGGCAACCCGCTCCAGTATTCTTGCTGGAATAATTCCATGGACAGAGGACCCTGGGGGGGCTACAGTCCACAGGTCCCAAAGAGTCAGATGCAACTGAGCAAGTGAGCATGCATGCACGCCATGTAGCATAATTCCAAGTTCTGAGGCTAGAAACTCCTGGCATCATCTGTTGAAGTTTAACTAAGCTATATTTCAGCTGAAGATGCTTTGGTGAAGGCATTGTTGTCCCTCTATCCCTTCTGAAATCAAAATAATAGTAACAACAACAACAATAATAGTGATGACAATGATAAAAACTATAGTTACTAAGAATTTAGAAGGCACAAATGCTAGACCACAGTCAATGACAGAAAGGTTGAGCATGTAATGAAAAGGAAACTGAGTTGAGGAAGAAAGCCAAGAATTGACCAGTAGCTCTGACAAACATGGTTCCCCCAAAAATAGTACCTACAAAAAAAGCCCACACCAGGGACACCGCTACTGTAAGGAGTTGCAAATTCTGGGGGCATCCAAGCTACATCTAGGAGTATGCAGTGGCAGAGAAGGTGTGTAGAAGTGAAGAGACACACTATACATATACAGTCAACCACCACCACCAACAAAGGCATTTACACGGCAAGATAGAGGAGGAAAAGTAGGTGAACAAGAGCCCTTAAAATGATGTTGAAAAGAATATTTTCTAAGGTACACGACACCACAAACACAGACACATACATGAAGAACTGCAATTTGAAGTGCTTACTGGAGAAGTAAATGCAAGTATTTTCTCAAGGTATTTCCCATTATTATTAGCTCACTGTGCGCTCTCTCTCTCTCTCTCTCACAGACACGCACGCCACAAACATCATAAAGCACCCACAGAAACAAGATCCGTGAGAACGAAGTATGAAAAACAAATGCAAATGTCAGATTTGCCAAATGGAAAACATAGAACACACCGTATTTGTGTGTGAGTTCCAAAGTAACATTTTACCAAGGTCAGATGATAATATTAGAGAAGCAGCAGGACTTTCCAGGAGCCTTGGGCCTGTTAATTCACTCATTGGGTTGCTGGCCAAATGGTGGTTAGGGTCACCCACTGTCTCACTTTGTGGAAATGAGGGATTTCTAGGACACAAGCTTTCCAGTTCTAAAACACAGCAGTGCAGAGGAAAATCGAACAGCCAGTCAGCCCAGAAAAGCTCTGCTCTTCAGTATGCAATCAGTGAAGCGAGAATTTTTCTGGATTTCCGTAGTCACTAGTTCATTGGTATTCATCTAATTTGCCGAGAATCGTCTTGTTTTCTTTTGTAAGCTGTCACTCTAAACTCTCAGAAGGCAGATCCCTGGTTTTCTGTGTTTCTCAAAATGTGCTTCTCAAACTTCAGTGTGCGTTAGAATCATCTGGAAGATTTGTTAAAACAGACTCTAGGGATCCCCTCCCAGGGATTCTGAATCAGTAGGTTGGAGGTGGAGCCAAGACTCTACATTTCTAAAACTTGGCTCTAAAACTTGGCTCATCAGCAGATACTGGCGATTCAAAGAATCATAATTTTTGGAATATTTATTGATGATCATACAAACCAATAAACTAACAGGAAAGGAAGGTCACTCATCAGTGTGACTCTATCTCAATGACTTTTGACCCCTGATTCATACCTAGTAAGCTTATTTTTTACATTTGGAAACTGATAGTTTCTGCCAGATGATTCATTGCAATAACTGTTCTCACTAGGGCATCTAAAACTTTGGTTTTTCAGCTCTGAAAGAAAGACATCAACAATAAATTTTGCTATTTCATGTATTTAAAATCTTGGTTTCTCAGCTCTGAAATGACAAACAACTCCCATCAATAACACATTTTGCCCTTACGTGCTAAAACAGTGAGAAGGATTGTTACATTGGTAACAAACATTCAGTTGACTCCCTCCTAGTGCTCATCCCATAGCAATGCCTTTTGTGACGAATAAAAGAAACACATTTGTTTTTACTCATCTCAGATATGCAGATGACACCACCCTTATGGCAGAAAGTGAGGAAGAACTAAAGAGGCTCTTGATGAAAGTGAAAGAGGAGAGTGAAAAAGTTGGCTTAAAGCTCAACATTCAGAAAAGTAAGATCATAGCATCCAGTCCCATCACTTCATGGCGAATAGATGGAAAGACAGTGGAAACAGTGGATGACTTTATTTTTGGGGGCTCCAAAATCACTGCAGATCGTGACTGCAGCCACGAAATTAAAAGATGCTTACTACTTGAAAGGAAAGTTATGACCAACCTAGCTTTTTAATATGACAGCAAATTAAAAAGCAGAGACATTACTTTGCCAACAAAGGTCCGTCTCGTGAAGGCTATGGTTTTCCTGGTAGTCAGGTATGGATGTGAGAGTTGGACTATAAAGAAAGCTGAGCTTTGAAGAATTGATGCTTTTGAACTGTGGTGTTGGTGAAGACTCTTGACAGTCCCTTGGACTGTAGGGAGCTACAACCAGTCCATCCTAAAGGAGATCAGTCCTGGGTGTTCATTGGAAGGACTGACGCTGAAGATGAAACTCCAATACTTTGGCCACCTGATGTGAAGAACTGACTCAATGGAAAAGACCCTGATGCTGGGAAAGATTGAAGGCAGGCGGAAAAGGGGATGACAGGGTGAGATGGTTGAATGACATCACTGACTCAATGAACCTGAGTTTGAGTGAACTCCGGGAGTTGGTGATGGACAGGGAGGCCTGGAGTGCTGCAGCCCATGGGGTCACAAACAGTCAGACATGACTGAGTGACTGAACTAAACTGAAAGATATTAAAATATAAAAGTTGAATAAAGTGCTAGAATCCCCCAAGATTTATGATGAATGTTTCAGTGTATGACACGGCCACAGGAAAAACCTCTTAGAATACCAGATATAAAGGGGAAAATCTTCACATGCATATGTCTGTTGGTGTAACTAATCTTGTTACTGTACTATTACAATTGCATTGTGTTAAACATTAGAGATGCAAGTAAGGCTATTATGAGTTTTGAATTAATTTAATACGGAAAAGCTTATTCAAGGAAGTGAGTTTTGAACTTTTAAGGAAATTGTTAGAAGTGATTTAAAATGCTATTAAAATCCTATGTCTACTAGTTTGTACTTGCTAATCTCAAGCTCCCAACCCTTCCCTCCCACACCTCTACCCCTAGGAAACCACAGGTCTGTTCTCCATGTCTGTGCTTGTTTTGTAGATCTGTTCATTTATGTTGTATTTTGGATTTCACATATACTTGTATATGGTATCTTATGGTATTTGTCTTTCTCTTTTTGACTTACTTTATCTAGTACGATAATGTCTAGAGTCATCCATTTTGCTTCAAATGGTGTTATTTCATTATTTTTAATAGCTGAGTAATATTCCATGGTATATATATCACATCTTCTTCATTCATCTATTGATGGACATTGAGGTTGTTTCCATATCTTGGCCATTGTTAACAGTGCTGCTGTGAACATAAGGGTGCATGTATCTTTTGGAATTATAGTTTTGTCTGGGTATATGCCCAGAAGTAGGATTGCTGGATCATTGTCATTCTTTTATTTTAAAACAGAATTGTAAGTACACCTGTAGAGCCCAGGGAACTTTGCTCAATGCTATATGGCAGCCTGGATGGGAGGGGAGTTTGCAGGAAATTGAATACATGTATGTGTATGGATGGGTATCTGAAATTATCACAACATTGTTAATCAGCTATACTCCAATATAAAATAAACAGTTAAAAAAGAAAGAAATGTAGGTACAAGTGTTTCAATCTCTGCCTCCACTTGTGTAGTATTTCCTCCCCATCTTCATATATGGCAACATTAACATAGTGAGACGTCTTTACTCACTACTTCCTAATATTCAGTATAATTCTACATCAGTAAGATATGTAAATATAAATAACTCTGGCTGTGGTGGTTTAGTCACTCAGTCATGTTGAATTCTTGTGACCCAATGGACTGTACCCTGCCAGGCTCCTCTGTCCATGGGATTTCCTAGAGAAGAATACTGAAGTGGGTTGCCATTTCCTTCTCCAAGGGGTCTTCCCGAACCAGGGATTAAATCCTGGTCTCTTGGATTGTAGGTGGTCTCCTGCATTGCAGGTGGTTTCTTTACAGACTGAATCGCCAGGGAAGCATAAACAACCCTATGGGTGTAGTAATAAGGGACAAAGTGGCAAGCGTGTTTCTCTGTGTACACGTATGCTTTCTGCTAAGCATAGACATTCTCTTCTCAAGGGCATGATCAAAATCACTCAGGCAGTTCAAGAAGCCAAGCCCTTCTGAGGGGCTGTTAAGAGTCGACATTTCTGAACCAGTCTAAGCACCAGTCAGCTATCTGTTGAGATTATAGAGGACAGTACCCGCTGCTCCACCCCCTACTCTCTATGTCATACCCTTTCACAAATTCTTATATCCTCCTGTTCACCTTACCTACTTTTACTTCAATAATGGGACAAGAGCAATGATCAGTATTATCCATCTTCTACCTTCATTTATTTCCAAGAAAACCTGGAAGTAATCATTTGGCCTGGATTCCTATTGGGATGACAATATACAGGATTTTTTTTAAAGCAATCATTTTATTTTGAGTTTTAAAAAAGCAGCTAAGCATCCCTAACCATTTGATTGTGCTTTCCAGATCATATTTAATCAGGTAGCAAGCATCTACCATATAAACATGAAAATGCTTTTCTCAGCAATTAATTATTAACAACATTTTTTGAAATTACCTTTCATAGTTTCCACTTAGCTTCTTTTTCCACATGCTTTTTTTTTTTTTATTATGAGAGGAATAGTTGTATTACCCTCATTTCATCTGATGGTTGATAAAGGACCGGACCAAATTTACTCAGGCTAAGCACAGTCAAATAAAATTAAAATCACAATTGTTTGGGGACAGAAAGTGAAAAATATTTTTCTTTTAATTTTTTTCTGTTTTATTTACGTATAATTGATAAATAAAAGTATAGGATACTTGAAGTGCTCTTCATAGTGATTAATATACATATTGTTGCTCAGTTGCTCAGTCATGTCCAACTTTTGCGACCCCGTGGACTGAAGCATGCCAGGCTTCCCTGTCCTTCATCATCACCAGGATTTTGTTCAAACAGATGTCCATTGAGTCAGTGATGCCATCCAACCATCTTGATTTCTGCTGTCCCCTTTTCCTCCTGCCTTCAATCTTTCCCAGAATCAGGGTCTTGCCTAATGAGTTGACTCTTCGCATCAGGTGACCAAAGTATTAGAGCTTCAATATCAAAATCAGTCCTTCCAAGGAATATTCAAGATTGATTTCCTTTAGGATTGACTGGTTGGATCTTCTTGCAGTCCAAGGGACTCTCAAGAGTCTTCTCCAACACTACAGTTCAAAAGCATCAATTCTTTGGTGTTCAACCTTCTTTATTGTCCAGCCCTCATATCCATACATGACTACTGGAAAAACCATAGCTTTGCCTATTCGGAACTTTGTCACAAAGTAATGTCTTTGCTTTGCAATATGCTGTCTACATTTTTCACAAATTTTCTTCCAAGGAGTAAGCGTCTTTTAATTTCATGACTGCAGTCACTATTTGCAGTGATTTTGGAGCCCCCCAAAATAGTCTGTCACTGTTTTCATTGTTTCCCCACCTATTTGTTATGAAGTGATGGGACCAGATGCCAAGATCTTTGTTTTTTGAATATTGAGTTTAAGCCAACTTTCTCACTGTCTTCTTTCACCTTCATCAAGATGTTCTTTAGTTCCTCTTTGCTTTCTGCCAAAAGGGTGGTGTCATCTGCATGTCTGAGGTTATTGATATTTCTCTTGGCAATCTTGATTCCAGCTTGTGATTCATCCAGCTGGCATTTCTCATGATGTACTCTGCATATAAGTTAAATAAGCAGGGTGACAACATATAGCCTTGACATACTCCTTTCTCAATTGTGAAACAGACCATTGTTCTGTGTTCAGTTCTAACTGTTGCTTCTTGACCTGCATACATATTTCTCAGGAGGTAGGTAAGGTGGTCTAGTATTCCCATCTCTTTCAGAATTTTCCATGTCTGTTCTGACCCACACAGTCAAAGGCTTTAGCGTAGTCCATGAAACTGAAGCTGATGTCTTTCTGGAAGTCTCTTGTTTTTCTGTGATCCAACGGATGTTGGCAATTTGATTTCTGGTTCTTCTACCTTGTCTAAACTCAGCTTGAACATCTGGAAGTTCTCGGTTCATATACTGTTGAAGCTTGGCTTGCAGAATTTTGAGCATTACTTTGCTAGCATGTGAAATTAACACACTTGTGCAGTAGTTTGAACATTCTTTGGCACTGCCTTTCTTTAGAATTGGAATGAAAACTAACTTTTCCAGTCCTGGGGCCACTATTGAGTTTTCCAAATTTACTGACATATTGAGTGCAGCACTTTCACAGCATCATCTTTTAGGATTTGAAAAAGCTCAACTGGATTCTATCACCTCCACTAGCTTTGTTCATAGTGATGCTTCCTAAGGCCCACTTGACTTCGCATTCCAGGATATCTGGCTCTAGGTGAGTGATCACACCATCATGGTTATCTGGGTCACTGTGGTTATCTGGATCTTTCTGTATAGTTCTTCTCTGTATTCTTACCACCTCTTCTTAATATCTTCTGTTAGGTCATACGTTTCTGTCCTTTAATGGGCTCATCTTTGTATGAAATGTTGTCTTAGCATCTCTAATTTTCTTGAAGAGATCTCTAGTCTTTCCCATTCTATTGCTTTTCTCTATTTCTTTGCATTGATCACTGATCACTTAGGAAGGCTTTCTTATCTCTTCTTGCTATTCTTTGGAACTCTGCATTCAGATGGATATATCTTTCCTTTTCCCTTTGCCTTTCACTTCTCTTTTCTCAGCAATTTGTAAGGCCACCTCAGACAGCCATTTCGCCTTTTTTAATTTCTTTTTTTGGGAGGATGGTTTTGGTTACTGCCTCCTGTACAGTGTCATGAGTCTCTATCCATAGTTCTTCAGGCACTCTATCAGATCTAATCCCTTGAATCTATTTGTCACTTCCACTGTATAATCATAAGGGATTTGATTTAAGTCATACCTGAATGGTCTAGTGGTTTTCCCTATTTTCTTCAATTTAAGTCTGAATTTGTCAATAAGGAGTTCATGATCTGAGCTACAGTCAGCTCCTGGTCTTGTTTTTGCTGACTGTATAGAGCTTTTCCATCCTCGACTGCAAAGAATATAATCAATCTCATTTCAGTATTGACCATCTAGTGATGTCCATGTGTAGAGTCATCTCTTGTGTTGTTGGAAGAGGGTGTTTGCTATGACCAGTGCATTCTCTTGGCAAAACTCTGTTAGCCTTTGCCCTGTGATATACATATACATTGTTAAATTATTTCCACCATGTAGTTTATTAACACATCCATCACCTCATATATTAATCCTTTTCTTTTTTGATGAGATCTTTTTTTTAATTGAAGTATAGTTAATTTACAATGTTATATTAGTTTCAGGTATGCAGCATAGAGATTCACTATTTTAAGCACTGAATTCCATTTAAAGTTAATATTCAATATTGGTTATATTCCCTGTATAAGGTACACCCTTGTATCTTATTTTATAGGAAGTCATTTATACCACTTAATTCTTCCCACCAGTCTTGCCTTTCCCCTGATCCCTCTTCCCACTGGTTTGTTCTCTGTCTTTAAGTCTGTTTCTGTTTTGTTTTATCCATTCATCTGTTTTATTTTTTAGAGTCCATGTATAAATGCCAAATGCAGTATTTGTCTTTCTCTGTCTGACTTACTTCACTGAGCATAACACCCTCCAGGTCCATCCATGTTGTTGAAAATAGCAAAGTTTCATTCTTTGTGTGGCTAAGAAAACTCCATTGTGTATATATTCTACATCTTTATCCACTCATCTGTTGAGGGACTCTTAGGTTGTTTCTATATCTTAGCTTCTGTAAGCAATACATATGTTTTTGAATTAGTGTTTTCATTTTCTTTAGATAAATATCCAGGAGTGAAACTGCTGGATCATTAAAATGTTTTTCTTCTAACGCATTAGGTTGAAAAATGTTCAATGGAAGCAAATATTCTAGCAATTCTATTAAATAAGCTGTTTCTGAATGTGTCCCTTTCAATAGGATGGCTTAGGAAAAAGTAATAGTTGTGTGTATGGTACATAGGAAATGTATCAGTAACCCACATTGCCACAGACCAAGAATATATTTTTAAACATTGATTAAGTTATTCAGAGTAACACCAATAAGCACCATATGCCGTGTGCACTGTAAGAAAGTAAAGACTCTAAACTCCCGGAGTAGTCTGAGCGTTGAGATGATCATTCAGTCAGGGACTGACGCACGTAGCTATTGCGATATATTAACAGTTTTCTAGTTTCAAAGTTAATCCACAGATATTTTTGTCCTTCAAAAGAATGGTAGTATCAGGTGATAAGAAACCAAAGAGAAATGATTAATGAAACATTCATTGTATGGTTAAATAATTTTAATGATATTTTATTATTTTAATTATTAAAACCTATTTAGAATTTTTTCCAAATATATCTGTTGATAGAGGCATGTACATTTGTATTCCTACTTAACTTTAGCTATTATGAACATTTTTAGCAATAGAAATAAAAATTTTGTATATATATATATATATATATACACTATATTATTTATATTTATATATTTTACTTAAATATTATATATACATATACAAAAATGTATTGAAGCACATTACTATGTTTGTGTATATAAACAAAGATATGTTCTTGGAGAAATTCTAAAACACATTTTTATAATTAAAATAAATATGTGTAAAATTAATTAATTAATGATTAATGATTTAGTGATTTCTCTTTGGTTTCTTATTTGTCATAACATTAGACTGAAATAATCTAACGAACTAGGTAATAATCATATCAATGAGTTATAAATTATTATTATATATAAATTATACCATAATCCTCCCAAATCACTGCAGATGCTGATTGAAGCCATGAAATTAAAAGATGCTTACTCATTGGAAGGAAAGTTATGACCGACCTGGATAGCATATTAAAAGGCAGAGACATTACGTTACCAACAAAGGTCCGTTTAGTCAAGGCTATGGTTTTTCCCATGGTCATGTATGGATGTGAGAGTTGGACTGTGAAGAAAGCTGATCGCCGAAGAATTGATGCTTTTGAACTGTGGTGTTGGAGAAGACTCTTGAGAGTCCCTTGGACTGCAAGGAGATCCAACCAGTCCATTCTAAAGGAGATCAATCTTGGGTGTTCATTGGAAGGACTGATGCTGAAGCTGAAACTCCAGTACTTTGGCCACCTCATGCGATGAGTTGACTCACTGGAAAAGACTCTGATGCTGGGAGGGATTGGGGGCAGGAGTAGAAGGGGACGACAGAGAATGAGATGGCTGGATGGCATCACCAACTCGATGGACATGAGTTTGAGTGAACTCCGGGAGCTGGCGATGGACAGGGAGGCCTGGCATGCTGTGATTCATGGGGTCGCAAAGAGTCGGACACGACTGAGCGATTGAACTGAACCAATACCATAATCTTGCTTTAGTCTTCCCTTTTGTAAGGAGTTCTAGTGTTTCAGACTCTCTCCCCCATAAATATTGAATGCAACTGGAAAAAGGGCCTTGATAAGCTAGAAAGGACCACTCCCTATTTCCTGATGTTTCTGTAATGGAGATCTAGCTTCTGACTCTCTACCTAGTTTATTCACATATTTCATGTGTTAGAGAACTTGATATATCATCTCATTCTTTTTTATTTCACTCCCTTTTCTTTCTTGGTTCTGCCCAGTACAGTTGAGCCCCAAGATTCAGATGAGTTCAGGGTAAACACCCAAAGATTCCCCTCGGTTCTTCTAAAAGCCTCTGAAAGATAAAATAGTCAACAGAATGCAGAATATCAGGTTCCTCCATTGTTTTCAAATGGAATATCATGAAATGCACACCTGGTCTATATAAACATCAGATGCAAATGGAGGCATGCATTCCAAGGAGGGATGTGCTTGTGGCAAAACAAAGTCCTGATTGCAATCTTACCTTCCTCTGGCCTCTTAACAAGGAAGGATATCATCAAGTATTTAAATAAAGGCTTCACCTTCTCCCCCAACCCCAATGATCATGGCATCCATCCATGCTTTAAGTGAGAACTTAAGCCCCTTTCTGAAGAGTCCATGTTTACCATTTGAGGAATGGGAACTTATGAAGTGTTAGGAGTGACCAATCAGGGCAGAAGATATTTACCATTTCTCCTCCTTTAAAAATTGTGAAAAAAAGTATTAAAAGTGCACAGGTAATTTGAGGTTTATCACTTTTATTGAATTAAAGACACAAGAAGTGTTATAATGCTCTCAAAATTTTTGTATGAAACAGCTTCTGTTGTCATATTCAAGATACAAAAGATATTAAAGAAAAGCTTTCCTGTTATGTAAAAAATCAATGAGAATGTCAAACATGTCAATTCAAGATAATATCCCTGTCTGCTCATGGACTTGTCACTTGTTATTGGTTTTGTGTGGCTTTCTACCAACTTCAGGATCAGTTTTGCATGTGGGCAATTTAATAGAGGCTGGTACCTCAACTTGTATGATTCTTGGAGTGCACTTTTGAGCTTCTAAATATATCCTCTGTGGTGCTAGTTACATTAACTTTAGCTATAATTGTTGTCATAAAGGCATCACAGCCAAAGCAGAAAATTCTCATGTCCAGATTCACAGATGTCTGTGGACCCAAGTCCCCAAGTCTTTCTCCTATCCTGTCAATCTGTAGAATATTCAGTTATCTCTCTCTTGAGTAGACAATATGCTTTTGAGAGCACTAATTCAATCTTATTCAATATATTCTATAGAAAGTGAGCCAGTGAAAGTCACTCAGTCGGGTCTGACTCTTTGCGATACCATGGACTATACCGTCCATGGAATTCTCCAGGCCAGAATACTGGAATGGGGAGCCTTTCCCTTCTCCAGGGGATCTTCCCAACCCAGGGATCAAACTCAGGTCTCTTGCATTGCAGGCGGATTCTTTACCAGCTAAGCCACAGAAAGTTGTTCAATTAATATGCTTGTACAAACAAATGGAATGGAGTGAAGCATTAAGCCAAGAATTATATATTGTTTTGAAGTTTTTAAATATACATCCTCTTTTAAAACTTGAAGCAACCCCTAGAAGAAAAAATCTTTATCCTGTTACACTGATGAAGGAAATGAAACTTAAGGAATTTAAGTTATACACTGAAAGTAAAAAGCTGTGATAGCAAAATGGCTAAGAGCCAGGGCTATGAAAGCACAGTCCAGGTTTGAATCCTAACGCCACCACTGTTAGTTATGCACAATGGGAAGTTACTTATCTTCTCTGCAGTTTCCTCGTCTATAAAATGGGTGTGGTCACAGTAGCATCCTCATTGTATTACACGTAAGGGACTAAATTATAATATATTTTATCATTAAATTAATCAATGTAAGGACTTTCCTGGTGGTCCAGTGGTTAAGACTCCACACTATCCACACAGCAGGCATCAGTTCGATCCTTGGTTCTGGAACAGAGATCCCATATACCACATGCCACACTCCAAAATTTTTGATTTCATATAGATTAAGTAATATCTGAAAACCTTAAAACAGCATCTGGCACATAGAAATTACTATACAGATTTGTGGGTGTTACTCTCTGAATATAAAGTCAGTGCACTCTATGTTGAACTATAACTGAATCTTAACCATTATTTCAAAAATTATTCCTAGAGAATATTGTATTCTGAGTTTCAAACAAACAGTTCAGGTAGACCTTTTGAAACAGATTTGGCCTCCAACATTGATTTAAAATGACTGACTCAATTTCTTGCAAACCTTAGCATCTACAAAGAACTATATTAATATTATCAGCAATATTGATATGGCATCTTAAGTCTTGCAATGTTGTGAGAGGGGCTGAGGGGAATGATGACTCTGATATGAGGAGCATTGATGCCACAAGCAGGCAGACCTACATTTCAGTACTCGCACCCTGGGGGGTCCTCTTTCTTTTAATGTGGGATAACTTGTGACTGACCTTAGTTTTCTTTTTACTGTTGTGAAATTCACATAATATATAATTAACTACTTAAAAGTGAATAGTATAGTGCATTTGCAATATTGTACAGCCATCACCTCTATTTCCCAAACATGTCTCCTCCCCAAAGGAAACTCCCTGCAAAACTAAGCAGTTCCCCCTCCTTTGCCTGTCTCCTCTCCTGCTTAGTCCCTGTCACTCACCAATCTTCTCTGCCACAAGATGGGGACCAAGTAAGAAGGCCAAATGCCCTGGGACTTCTTCACTGTTAGGAAATCCAACCAGCTGCATGGAGAAGAAACCCAGGGAGAGGGACCCCAGCCAGAGCCCCGCGGTTCAGCCTGGCCAGCTGACAGGTCAGGGATGTGAACGAGGCAGCCTTCTGGGATATTCAGAAGGTACCACACATGGAGAAGAAAGGAGAACTCTGTCGACAGTCAGAGCTAAGGCTCAAGACGTGGCCTCAGGGACGCTATCCCAGCATTCATGGTTATTCAAGACACCGCAGCTCAGCTTCCAGCAATAATAAGTAAGTGGATGGATGGATGGACAGACAGATAACAGTATATTACAAAATGATAATGTGATGTGAAACCAAACAAAAGCAGAATAAGAAGGGTCAGGAGTGCTGTGCCATGTGTGGGGCAAGGAGAAGAGCTAGCTAGGTTGATCTGAGCAAGCATCACATTTTTGACCGAGGACCAATCAAAGTTTTTCAGGAGGGAAATTGCATGATTTAAAAAAAAAAAAAAAACCACTTCCCAGTCACAGCAATAAGTATGAGGAGAGGGGTGAATGGCCTGCTAGCATCTAAGCACTTATCTTTAAAATGAAAATAAATAAATAAACAAAAGTACCAGAAGCATGGGGAAACGCACAGAATGGGGACATGGAGGTGTGCCGGTTGCATACAGGATATTTCCAGGCTCAGGTACTCCAGTCTCTACACACAGTTTCTGAATTTTCAGATCACAGGGACCTGTGAAATCTTGACAATTACTTGGTTCTGGGACAAAATTAAATCAATGAGTTAATGAAGGAAAAAGCAGCAGAGGGAGGAAGGGAAAAAAACATTTTTCAAGGAAATCACTAAACTAATATTTTGCAAACTTGCCTGAAGTGAAAGAAATTTTTTTCTCATAAAAATCATAAATAAAACCTGAGGCTATGCTTAAGGGGGCTCTTTGAGAATCAGTCCCTCATTGCCTCTGATCCACCTGAATTTAGAGATTTCCCTGAAATCCCTAAAGCAGATCCAAGGCCCTAAAACTCTGCAGATCCAAGTTCAAACAGACAACCAGGAGAAAATCAATATCAAAATGCTTATCCTGGGTAGTAGAATCATGCCAAAAAAAAAAAAAAAATCACTTGGGAACGTTAGTGCATTTTCAGGACTTCAAAGGAAAGACAGTTAAAAACCAACACAAACAAGGAAAAAAATCTTTAAAAAAATCTTAATCTTAACAATAGCAGTAAACACTAGAATCTACATTGTAAGTGTATAAATGAAAGTTTAAACCCAACAGAAACATTTGATTTTATCATAAATGCCCACGTGATATGCCAACTTTAAATAAACCTTATATGTATATATATATATTCCACTTCATCACGAAATAATTAGTTTATCATTATCTTTGTAAAATGTGACTATAGGATTTACTATGGGGAGCCATTAAGTAGCAAGGTCCTTTGCTATATCAAAGATTATTCTCTTTATAAGCATTTAATTCATAATCAGCAGTTCAGAGGAACTGAGAATACCCTTCTCAGGCACTGGCCATGCTGTATAGCTAGCATTTCAAAAAATATAACTGCAAGCCTGATTTACTTAAAAATTGTATTTACTTATTTTTCCATAAGGGCAAGGAAAGAGAACCCCAAAGATAGAAATGGCACTGACAAAAATAACAAAAGAAAGAAAAGGAAAAAAGCCAGTTATTTTTTCAGCCATTTTGCAATTCACTTGAGAATAATTCTGGCAAGTGTACAATTATTTTTGTAAATGTTGTAGCGGAAAGTGGATGGTCTGATTCATGATGCTGAATTTTATGAACTCAATCCCAGGCAATTTATGTGACTTTAAGTTATCTTTACAAAGTTTGAACCCACTCCAGGCCTCCCGTGGAGTATTCCCTTTTTCACTGACGCATATAGACTAGAGTATGAAAATCATCTGGGTGTCTGTTGAAAATTTAGATCCCAGAGCCCCACTGCAGATCCCGGGAAGCTGTAAAGTAACAAGGCCTCTGGTGTATGGGATGGTAGGATAAACCATAACTGCCTCCTGTAAGGTTGGCTGCCAGCAGCTTATAGACCTTGATTCTGGTCAAGACAGAATTTACTAGCAATGGTGTGGCTGAGGGAAGGCAGTGAACAGCTCTGGTCTTACTTTCTTCTAGTTCAGCATGAGGTGATCTGTGGACTGGCAAGGAAGCCAGCAAAGCTTCCCCAGCCATCCCCACTGCTCGCATTGCCCCCCGAAAAACCCCCTCCCCATCCATGGAAAAAATTTTTCCCAGAATCTGGTCCCTGGTGTTAAAATGGATGGGGACCATTGATCTCGAATGAGCTTCACTGAGATTAAGATTAGTTTGAAATCTGGTTAAATCTTCATCTTGTCTGTGTCACTCATTTATATATACTGAACATTCTAATACGAATATTAGATGACATGTCCTATTCATCATAATTCCCAGGTGGTTCAGTGGTGAAGAATCCTCCTGCCTATGCAGGAGACATCAGAGCCGAGGGTTTGATCCCTAGGTGAGGAAGATCCCCTGGAGGAGGGCACGGCAACCCCCTCCAGTATTCTTGCCTGGATCATCCCAAGGACAGAGGAGCCAGGCAGACTATAGTCCATGGGGTTGCAAAGAGTCGGACAGGACTGAGCAGGCACACACATTAATCCTTTCCTTGGAAGATGCCAATAGTCTGTCAGAACCTTCCATACTAACTGGGCGTCTGCAATGTGAATGCCAGTTTTCACTGAGTGGGCAGGCAGGAAGAAACGCGTTTCAAATGCCAGCTGGGATGGCAGTGCCAGGACGGTTTGCTGGGACTGGTGGATCTTTTTTTGAATATATGTGGTGCAGCAACTGGTGAATCTGTTTTGTGAAATAATCCACAGTGCACGAATCTGTGGTGATGAGGACAGGGTCTTTTTGTGGAGACACTCAGGAGAGGAGTGGCCTCGGGCTGGCATTACTCTCTTTGTCACTAGATGTCACTGCATACACAAGTGTGCTCTGTGACCAAGAGCTAGGAAAGAGGCAAAACAGATTCTGGGAGCCTGTCCTGTGATCCTGCTTGGGAGATATCTGCACTTTGGATCTCTCAGAGGCATTCTCATGATCCCATTTAATTTGGCTAATCCCCCTTAATACTCTGTCGTTTGACAGATTGTGTGGAATCTAATTTAAATGTGTGCAAATCTTTTGCCATTCATCGGAAACTTTTGGAGGGTCATATGTGGTAAATGTGTCTTATTCAATGTTTCTTTTGACTTAGAAGTTTGGACAGGATGCAGACTGGCTACTTATATGCTACCTTTTAATAAAAAACTGAAATGTAGTTAATTTACAATGTTATGTTAGTTTCTGGTATATAGCAAAGTGATTCAGTAAATATATATATTTATGTAAATATATATATGTATACATATATATATTTCCATTATGTTTTACTACAAGATATTAAATTTTGTTCTCTGTACTATACAATAGGATCTTGTTCTTTGTTTATTTTATTATGTGCTTCTCATTCAGGGATATATCCAGGTAAAACACCAATTTGTTATCAATCAGAATGAAACATTGAATAGATATTCAAAACTGACTTCAAATGTAGACTGTTTGCTAGCTAGTGACATTATATGCTTGCTTCAAAGCTAAGAAACATTAATTAAGCTTTCCAGTCCTATCCATCCTTTCAAATTCCAGGTTTATATTTGCATCCTTTGGTGTCAAAGGTATGCTCAGTGAAGCACTTGTCCAAATCTCCTCACCAAGTTTACTGTATTTGCAATCTGTGCTTGAGAGAGGGATTCAAGTTGATACTACAGCCTTCTAAAGGGACAGTAATTTACATCTTCCCATCTTATTCCCAGACACCAAAGAAATCTGTGACAATCTTGTTAAGAAGATCCTGTAGGATCATAAGTGAAATTACATCCTCATATTTTTATTTACCAAGATCTTCTGGCTGGCAGGCATTTTACCCAAGGCTACTAGCCTTTAGATTCTGTCTCCTTAGTTGCTGAACCAAATGTGAATAGATGTCTTACTTGAATTCGGATAAGCGGGTCCCTAAGTTAAGGTCCTCCATGCCTGCCTTTGATCTGCTCTCATGAAATGAGCACAAATAAGAAGGTGAAGACCCAAGTTAGCTTGTGAATTTTTCATGTGGCTATGGAAAATCTGTGTGACCCCACAGACGGAAGCCCACCAGGCTCCCCCAATCTGGGCGTTGGTTTCCTCATCTATAAGAGGGAACTAACCAAATCTACCTGTATCTACCTCACAAGGTAGGGAATCAAAAACACATGTACACCCGGGGCAGATTCGTGTCAATGTATGGCAAAACTAACCAGTATATTAATGTAAAGTAATTTGCCTCCAATAAAAAAAAAGAAAAAAATAAGATAAGAGTTGGGAAAAAGGCAAAAGTGTTATAAATATTCATGACCTTACCTTCGTCTCCCTCATAATTTAATTGGAGCATGTGTACTTTTAAATAAGTTTAAAACACATATGGATTCATATCACTTTCAAAAGCTATCTATGACCTCTTTCTTAAAGTTTATGTGATCATGCAGCCAGGAACCAAAGTTGACTACCCTTTTGGGACCAGATATGCATTTTCTTGAACTTGGCCAGCAGGCTGTGTGTGACAAACTAAAACACAAGGTGACATCACAGAACATGGTGATGGTAGCTATTCCTGGGCACCCTCATGGGTTAAATTCTGGCAACAAGGGCACAGATCACCTTTACTGTAGTGCAGACCTGGAGGTGCTTGGGATGCACTGGGAAGTGTGGAAAGCAGAGAAAAGCACACTTGCACAGCTGAAGCCATGACAAGTCTCAGATGAGGCAAAACTGTTCATTTAGGACCCAAGCATCACTTTTTATTTCTTAGAAATATAGCCCAAGAGAAAGTTATGTAAATCTTGTTGGATGTGAAATGGTTCTTACTAAACAGCATTTTGATGAGTCTAACGTAAACAAATCAGACCCACACAGATTAAATTTCCATTAAAGTGCACAGGATTTTAAGAATGGGTTGGGGGGAAGAGCTGAGAAAACTAAGGCAAGTTTAATTAAATCTTAAATGCGGTCTGGTTTTGCCCCAAAGCTACTCTTCAGATAGCCTTCTGACTTTCTTTTTAAAACATCGAGTCCCACAAAATGAGCGAATTATGCTGAAGACAGCACATTTAGTCAGTGGGCTACAGACCTCAGAGGGTTCCTCTCTGCCTTAGTTCAGATTTCGACGGGTACCACGGGGCTGAAAGGGATCCTCTAATTATGGGCGGGATTAGCACTCAGCAGCCAATGTGTTGTTCTTCGTGGCTTTCAGCCCTCGTGGTTTCTCAGTTCCTGATGGTCACTGTGGCCACCTAGAAATTCTTTTCAGGAGCATAATAACCAGATCAGCTGCTGCAGACTGGAGCCGGGGCTGAACAAAGGCAGGCGGAGGGCCCTCCCGCAGTCCAGGTCTGTTCACAGATCCCAGAGGGCACCCCAGGGTCACAGCAGACAAAACCATCCTCTGGCCTCTTTTGATAAGGCTCTGTCCCGCACGACCCACTGCCTCCACTGAAGGTCATGGGGGTGCACTCCAACAGCGTGCTCTCTGCCAACAGAAACACTAGCATTGGAAAAAGCGACCCACGCAGGCCCTGCAACAGCAGGAAGCCTCCCCTAGTTAATTCCCCTTCGCAGATGTCTCCGTGGAAAGTTTGAAGGTCGATACCAGGCCTTTATTTCTCAGTCTGTTTTTAATACTCGTCTTGAGCTGGGGTCATTTTAACATATGCATAGCAGCAAATAGAGGGAGAGATCAGTGGGCATTTATTTTATTCTAAGGAGAGTTAGGGCAGCTTGTCCTTCTTTGCTTTGTTCACCCATCACCTGATGCTGCGGCGCGAACAGGTTCCTAAGCAGCATCTGGTACCTCTCAGAGAAGGTTTCCACAGGCATTTTATCTCTTTCAGGGTTTCAATAGTGGCCTCTGGGGCAGGCGACCATCTGGCGGGGCGTCACCTGGCTGGATGGGCCGCCTGCCCACATGCTGCTCTGCATTCCCCAGCATCGCTTCCCCTCCGCCCAGCGCCACAGGGACCTGGCCGAGGGCTAGACAGTGGGCTCAACGTTGAGCCAGAACCCCGGCATCAGTAATGACGCTTGTTATTAACAATAACGTTGCATTATGTTGCTTCAGAACATGGCTCCTTGTCAGCAGCACTGGCCTGCAGAGTTGCTCGCTTCCAGCCTGGCCCTAGGAAGCCAGGACCACTCACCTGTCAGGCCCTTAAACCTACCAAAGAAGAAACATAGTGGGAATAGCAGAGTTGCTGGGAAGTGCTAATGAGACGAGACTCCAGATGTAAAAGGACATCCGCACGATCCGGCATAAGATGGAGAGCTGGTGAGAAGTTGCTGTGGAGCAGGGGGAGCCAGTCTGGCCCTCTGTGATGACCTGGAGGCAGGGAAGAGGGCTGCATGTTTAATTCTGGCTGGTTTGCTTGGTTGTATGGCAGAAACTGGAAGGAGATCCAACCAGTCCATCCTAAAGGAGATCAGTCCTGGGTGTTCATTGGAAGGACTGATGCTAAAGCTGAAACTCCAATACTTTGGCCACCTCATGCGAAGGGTTGACTCACTGGAAAAGACTCAGATGATTGGAGGGATTGGGGACGGGAGGAGAAGGGGACGACAGAGAATGAGATGGCTGGATGGCATCACCGACTCTGTGGACGTGAGTTTGAGGGAACTCTGGGAGTTGGTGATGGACAGGGAGGCCTGGCGTGCTGTGATTCATGGGGTCGCGGAGAGTCGGACACGACTGAGCGACTGAACTGAACTGAACTGATGGCAGAAACTAGCACACCATTGTAATCATTTTAAAAATACTTAAATAAATAAAAGTCTGTATCTTATGTCAGATGCCAAAAGGTATCTTTTAAAGTATTAGCAGAGAGCTGTTTGGGTTTCCCAGGTGGCGCTAGTGGTGGAGATGCTGCCTGCCAGTGCTGGAGACATAAGAGACACAGGCTCAACCCCTGGGTCGGGGAGATCCCCTGGAGGAGGGCATGGCAAGCCACTCCAGTATTCTTGCCTGGAGAACCCCGTGGACAGAGGATTCTGGTGGACCTCAGTCCACAGGGTGGCAAAGAGTCAGACACAGCCGAAGCGACGCAGCAGCAGTGGAGAGCTGTCTAACCACAGACTTTTACACAGTTGCAAGCACGATCTGCAAAAAGCAAGAAGGGGCCTGAGACATCTCAGACTTGTTACTTTGCCAGGGCAAAGCCAGGGAGCAGGTTCTGGAAACCAGAGGAATTCTAGGGAGAGGAGAACCCTGACTTTGTTAGGGGGTGCAGCCACAGCAGGACAAGAGGAAGGGGGTGGGGGAGGGTGAGAACTCAGGGCAGCGTCCTTGTACCGTGCCCCCCACCAGGACTGCCTGCCTCTTCCACCTGCTTCCCAAGCTAACCAGCAGCTCTGACCACAGCCCCTTGGCACTCAAGTATGTGTGGAGGGCTTTTTACATTTAAGAAATTTGGCCTGAGGGTGCTTTTGGGCAGGGGAGCATGCATGGTCCACATGCACAGCAAACACACTGGAAAGTCGATGTTACCGCACGTGGGTGCTGAGTTGCTTCAGTCGTGTCCAACTCTTTGCAACACTATGGGCTGTAGCCCACCAGGCTCCTCTGTCCATAGCTCTCTCCAGGCAAGAATACTGGAGTGGCATCCCATTTTCTTCTCCAGGGGATCTTCCCTGACCCAGGAATTGAACCCAAGTCTTTTACGTTTCCTGGCTTGGCAGGCAAGTTCTTTACCACTAGTGCCACCTGAATGCTCCCACAGTTCAGTTCAATTCAGTTGCTCAGTTGTGTCCAACTCTTTGCGACCCCAGACCTCCCTGTCCATTGCCAACTCCTGGAGTTTACTCAAACTCATGTCCATTGAGACGGTGATGCCATCCAGCCATCTCATCCTCTGTCATCCCCTTCTCCTCCTGCCCTCAATCTTTCCCAGCATCAGGGTCTTTTCAAACAAATCAGTTCTTCACATCAAGTGGCCAAAGTATTGGAGTGTCAGCTTCAGCATCAGTCCTTTCAATGAATGCTCAGGACTGACTTCCTTCAGGATTGACCGGTCTGATCTCCTTGCTGTCCAAAGGACTCTCAGTATTCCCATAAGTAGCCCTAAACCAGTGACGGGCAGAAATCAGTCAATGGTTACCCAGCTTCCTGACCCTGCACCATCTTCCAGAGTTCCCCCAGGACTCAGTGCCAGTTGCCCACAGTGAAACTTGCTCAACAGCATACCCACCGGTAGACTCATTCCCTCCCCTGTACCTCTTCCCTACATCCTGGGATCACCACCCAGGTCAGTTACCTACAGGACAATCCCTATCTCAGCATCTGCTTCTGAGGAAGCCCAAATGAAGACAAAACCCACAGGTATCCCCGTTGTGGGTCAGCCCCGGGGTACAGAGCAAGCGGGAGTGGATTTGGGCAGGAAGCAGGAGCCCCCCCACAGGCGCTTCGTAGGAGGCCTGGTAGAAGCTGCAGCACTTTCTCTGGCTGTTTCAGCTTGGCGACTGCAGCAACAATGGTGCACTGTTTCCTCATTTCGTGCCTCTGACACAATACCCCTCGGAACTCTGTTCCCTAGGTTCCCCGCATATACTTGACATCTGACTCAGTAGGAGTGTTTGTGGAGTCCTAGCTCAGCAATATTATATAAAATTTGTGTAAGAGATGGACATGAGCCATTCTAGGTGGGACAAGGGGTTAGCTGGGGGATGGGAGATAGTCAGGGGATGAGAGATGGTCATAAAAAATTAAGTACAAATGAAAACTCAGAAAGCCTTAAAACTTGAATGAACGTATATGTATGTCATGCCATCAACTAGCAATTAAAAGAGGGCTGAGTGGGTGGGCACAGCAGAAATAGGAAGCTACCAGGGATCCTTTAATTTGAGGCATGCAGTCACTAAATCCTAGCATCAGCACCAGATGGTAAATCTGGGCATTTAATGTAATGTAAAAGGAGAAACAAGTACCCACTATGAATTGCGGTAAAACCAAATTTCTTACAGCACGTCAGAGTAGTTCAGATTCCAATCAAATCCCAACAGATTGTGTTACAGTTAAAATGATTACGTAAAAAATAAGAAAGACTTCAATCAAATCACTTATTGGAGTATAATTAACCCCAGGGCCCATAATGGAGACTGGCACATAGTTGGTACTTGGTAAAAAATCGATGGGTGGATGGAAAGATGGATGATTGTATGGGCTAGCCCAGTAGTATAAAACTAAAGAAACCCAATGGGAATCAAAATACTAATATTCATCCACAATCTTCCTTGTCCAATATATACATAGGGCTTCCCAGGTGGCACTTGTGGTAAAGAATCCACCTGCCAATGCAGGAGACAGAAGAGACATGGGCTTGATCCCTGAGTCAGGGAGATTCTCTGGAGGAGGAAATGGCAACCCACTCCAGTATTCTTGCCTGGAGAATTCCATGGACAGAGGAGCCTGGCAGCTACAGTCCATGGGGTCACGCACACACCCCTCCTCCCCATACACACACACACATAATTTTTGAGGGGAATTGGGGGAAATTGCTGTTTTGCATGAGTAGAAACAAAGTTCACATTTCAATCATGTTTATGATCTCTGTGGCATATTGCATAAGACTTGAGGGAAATGTTTGTTGTTTTGAGTTGAATTTTTTACTGAATTAAAAATATTTGACTCCCTTAAATTACCTAGAGTGTAGGACACCTCATTTAAAACTCCAAACTTTGTTATTTAGTTAAATATTCTGAGCACAGTAAGGGAATCTTAGGAAATGGACTGATGTCACAGTCCAGTATGGCCAAGTCCCTGGGATTTCCCTTGGCAATTTCAAGGCCTGCCCCAACTGTGAAGAGAAGTGGGTTGAAATTTTTTTCCACATCTGACCTGGAATGAATTGGTTCAGACATGCTGCTGCTGCTGCTCCTGCTGTTAAGTCACTTCAGTCGTGTCTGACTCTGTGTGACCCCATAGATGGAAGCCCACCAGGCTCCTCTGCCCCTGGGATTCTCCAGGCAAGAACACTGGAGTGGGTTGCCATTTCCTTCTCCAATGTGTGAAGATGAAAAGTGAAAGTGAAGTCACTCAGTCGTGTCCGACCCTTAGCGACCCCACGGACTGCAGCCTACCAGGCTCCTCCATCCATGGGATTTTCATTGGGTAGTATTTTAAGGTATAAAAACATAAGCAAAAATAACAACAAAGAAAACATCATAGCCTCCACTGAGGGTGACTTTTTGTTTTCAGTGGTTTTTGAAGCTAAAAACTATAAAGGTCCTCTCTTCTGATATGAAATTTGCATTTCTTCATTATAACATATCATTAACTTTTATTTAAAAATTAAAGATAGCATATTTTGTGAGAAAGACCCTAAATGTACATAATATCCAAGTCATAAAATCAACAATAAAAATTGCTTGTTTATTTTTAAAGCAGATGTATGATTCAATTAAAAAAATTATTTTTAAACTATGAATCAGATGGATTCTACTTTATTGTTGAAACATAGGGTACGATGTATTAAAGGTTCAGCATCAAATGTAAAATGAATCATATTACATAAATGCCACTGAGTTTGAAAAATTACAGTATGTAGGGAACACACATATTTTTAAACACTCTTTACCTAACATTGTTTAAATATGGGATATTTAATCTAGGAGTACTTTATGGTGCTAAAGCCGAAGATCTAAACAAACCATGTATATATAAGAATTTATCATCCAAACTCAGGCCACCTTTGACAGAAAAGGGATGCTATTTATAGGTAAACTAGAATGATAGGTATGAGCTGGGACTGACTTTAAAAAATTGGGTGCATGGTCACTTTACCTGCATACTTTATTCCTAGAAGTATAAATTCTTCATGTATTTTGTATAGTTTTGTACTATGCTGGCTATTTTGTGACTTAAGAGAAATGACTCTTTCAAAAGAAAAAAATATGAACTTTCAGGAGATAAAATAATCAGAAATAAATTTCAAATAGAAAGTAACTGCAACATCAAACAAGTTGTTTATTAGATGAATGGGTGGAGGAAAAATAGTAAGTATTCACTGAGGGCTTCCTGCATGCCAAATGCTGCATTGAGTGTTTACCTCATTTCATCTTCTTATGTAGGTGAAAAAATAAGTTCTAGAGAAAGAGAGATATCCATATGACATAAGTGTTGAAGTCAAGAACTGAACTCAAGTAACTGGGCTTAATGGTGGAGTTCTTAACTCCTCAACTTTCAGGAGAGGAATTGACTTTCATCTGACTTCTAATATTTTAAGTCTTAATGACATAATGTTGAGAGTGAAAGTCACTGAAGGGTGGGAAGTGGTGATGATGAATTGTTTTGATGTGAAACCAAAGCAGTAGAGGTAGAAGGAAAATGAGTTAGAAACAAATTGTCCCCAAAGTCCTCTCTGACAGGAGCATCTAGGTCCCAGCTTTATATGTGGAAGCCCTTATCCCCCGGATCTCAGAGTGTGACTGTATTTGGAGCTTTAGTTTTTAAGGAGGTAATTAAGTTAAAGTGAGGTCATTCAGGTGGGCCCTGATCCAACATGGCTGGTGCCTTTGCGAGAAGAGGAAATCAGGAACAGACACACACAGGGAGGACTACACGAGGACTAAGGGAGGGATTTCAGAAGTCTCCTTGGTCTCAAATTTTCAACCTCCAGAATTGTTAACAATGAATTTCTGCTGCTTAAGGCACCAAATCTGTGAAACTCTGTATCTCATAGCTCATAATACAATGGATCTGGCACTGATTTCATCTTGGTTTGATAACCTATGCACAGTAGAATAGAGGTAAATTTTCTTCTCAAGAAATTCGTGTGACATGTTCTAAGAGCTTAACTTTCTCCAACTTTGTAGGGCCTTTAGCAACAGCAGTTTTGATCACTGAGAGGAGTCAAATTCAGAAGTTTGGGCTTCTGATATACATATGGCATGAGTTCTTTTAATCTAAAAATGTCAGTCCATATAGTTAAAACACACAAAAGTAGCTCAGTTATCTACTGCCAAAGTAACAAACTACCACAAATCTTAGTGGCTTCAAATAGCAATTTTGTGTTTTGTTTTTGCTCTTCTCATGAAGCTTCAGGTATGGTAGAAAGTGATCAAAGTGGAAAAGGGAGAGTGAAAAATCTGGCTTAAAACTCAACATTAAAAAAATGAACATCATGGCATCCGGTCCCATCAATGGAAAATAGATGGGGAAACAATGGAAACAGTGGGAGATTTTATTTTCTTGGGCTCCTAAATCACTGCAGATGACGACTATGAAAATAAAAGACACTTGCTCCTTGGAAGAAAAGCTATGCTAAACCTAGACAGCATATTAAAAGCAGTGACATTACTTTGCAAACAAAGGTCCATATAGTCAAAGCTATAGTTTTTCCAATAGTCATGTATGGATCTGAGAATTGGACCATAAAGAAGGGTGAGCACTGAAGAACTGATGCTTCTGAACTATAGTGTTAGAGAAGGTTCTTGAGAATCCCTTGGACTGCAAGGAGGTCAAACCAGTCATTCCTAAGGGAAATCAAGCCTGAATATTTATCGGAAGGACTGATGCTAAAACTGAAGCTCCAATACTTTGGCCACCTGAGGCGAAAAGCTGACTCATTAGAAAAGACCCTGATGCTGGGAAAAGTTGAAGGCAGGAGGAAAAGGGGATGACAGATGATGAGATGGTTGGATGGCATCACTGACTTAATGGGCATCGGTTTGAGGAAGTTCTGGGAGACATGAAGGACAGGGAGGCCTGGCGCTCTGCAGTCCATGGGGTCGCATAGGGTCGGACGTGACTGAGCAAATGAACAACAACAACAGGTGTGTGGGCTGGGGTCTGGCTGGTGTAGGACGGTCTTGGCCAAAATCTGACTCTGATGCGTGCGATCATCACCCCCTACCAGGCTAGCCTGGGTCTGTTCTCATAGAAAAGCAGAGGAGTCAGGCAGACAGACAGAGAATTTATGGGCTCTTGAGGCTATGGTTTTTCCCATGGTCATGTATGGATGTGAGAGTTGGACGGTGAAGAAAGCTGATCGCCGAAGAATTGATGCTTTTAAACTGTGGTGCTAGAGAAGACTCTTGAGAGTCCCTTGGACTGCAAGGAGATCCAACTAGTCCATTCTAAAGGAGATCAGTCCTGGGTGTTCATTGGAAGGACTGATGCTAAAGCTGAAACTCCAATACTTTGGCCACCTCATGCGACGAGTTGACTCACTGGAAAAGACTCTGATGCTGGGAGGGCTTGGGGGTGGGAGGAGAAGGGGACAACAGAGAATGAGATGGCTGGATGGCATCACCGACTCTATGGATATGAGTTTGAGTGAACTCCGGGAGTTGGTGATGGACAGGGAGGCCTGGCGTGCTGTGATTCATGGGGTCGCAAAGAATCAGACACGACTGATCGACTGAACTGAACTGAGGCCTATATTCTAATCTGGCACATCATCACTTCTGCAGCTTCCTATTGGACAAAGTAAGTCACATGTGCAAATCCAAACTCAAGAAGTGGGTAAAGGAGACTCCACCCTTTAAAGGAAGTAGCTTTAAAGTTCCATTGCCAAGGGCAAGGATGAAGGGCGCAGTGGAAAAAAAAAAAAGTAGGGACATTTGCACAATCAGTCAAATGTAGGTGATTGCCAAATGTGGAAGCTTGAACCACAGTATCACTGAGTTACCTTAAAAGGGATTACCCAGCCGGATCCCCCATCCAATGAAGGAATTCCCCTAAATTAAACACACAAAGACAAAACAAAAACCCTCAAAGAAGAGTCCCGCCACCTGACCATTTGACCTAACTTTTCTCATTAGGAAAAAAAAAAGAAAAAGTGGGGGTGAGGGAACACTGCAGCTCGCCTACCCCTCTGTTCCATGTTCAGTTTATCTGGCTCCTGCTGTGAGTCACAGCTGACGGAGGGGTGGGGGTGGGTCATGAGTCATGGCCTGAAACAAAGATAGAATTTGCTGGGGGTGGACCAGAAGGCGGGACAGAAGACACTGCAAGTTCAGGCATTATCTCAGCATTTCGGGTGATTTCTTCTTTCCTGCAGCTGGGAAAATTGGGCAGCGTGCCCACTTCTGAAACCCAAAGAAGGCTATCCCACACAGGCCCTGTGCAGCTGGGTGGAGGGGACTCAAACCTTTGTGTCTCCCAGGGAGTCCAGTGGCTGATTTCACATGTGTTGGCATCACTGCCCTCAAGATGCTACAAAGACACTTCATCCCCATGTGCCTGGTCAACAGACCATTTCACCTGCCATCTCCACGAGCAAGTTACCTGCTTGGTTTGAGAAGTTAATATTTAGAAAGACTAATAGTTGCCTATGGTTTTCTGCAAGAAAGAAAAAAATAAGCCCAGGTTATCTTTTGACCCACTCCCACATATATTTGCAGTTGACAACTTCAAAAAAAATTCTTGGCTCAATGACAGTGCAGCTTCACTATGGCAGGAATTTGTTTAGCTATTACTCTCTATTTTCATGTGGCTGCATGGGAGCCTGTACACAAATATTTGTGCATCCACCTTCCAGCAATGAACACATCTCCTACTGAGGTAAAAATTAACTTAAAATTCTGTCACCCCCAAATAACTGTGGAAACAGAATTCCCGAGTGTTTGCCAAATAAGGTAACTCCCAGCCCTAAAATGGTGAACTTCAGAATGACTGTCATAGAAACAAAGGCAAGGCAAGGTTGGCTCCCATTCAACCTGGTCAACAATATCCTTCATTACAGGACGTGGCATCATTTTGATTCACAGCAGAATAAAAGGAATCTATTTGTATATTTGGAAGTTTGAGTGAGGATTTCCTGAGTTCCCGATGAAGTCATTCCTGCCTTACAACAGCCTTGCTTGTCCCACTAGAGTTAGAACCGGGTCACCATTTCCACCAAGTCTCCTCTTGTGCGCACACACACACTTATACATGCATTCTTTTCATTTCAGCATCTAACTAAAACTCAGTCATACATCATCTTCCTGATTAATGCTGGCCTCAAACCAAACTTTCAGCTCAAAAGGAAAATGCTTTAAGCTAATCTTATATGTACACTGCCTGCCAATGAGAAAGTGTCTTCTATTAAGTCACTTGGAACTTATGGGCCCTAGACTAAGTATATTATAGGGTCAGACACAGAAAAATCTTGGCTACTGCTATCCAGGAAAGATGTCCCTGGCCTCATAAGTTTCTTCCCACACAGAAATAGTCACAAACAAAAGATAACCTGACTTTGAACTATAAAACTCTTGCTTTTCCATGATCTAGTTCTTCAAAGAACATCTTAGGGAGTTATCACTGATTTGTGATGGGCTTGCTGCAAGTTCTCACGGCTATTAATACTATGTGCTCTTCAGAGACTATGAATTCCACCAAAGGAATGGTCTGCAGCCTTAGACCCTGAGGAGCACCTCCTCCTCCCCTGTGCCGTCCACGTCATAGAGTCTGGGACTGGACAAGCCTAGGAATGAGAGGCTGGTTGCAAAACCCCAGGGAGCAGGTATGCAGCCTACGTGAGCAACAATCGCCCTGAGGAGTGGTTGCAGCAGATACTGTGGGAACCCTAACCATGCCCTTTTCCCCTACTCATTCAGGGCACAGCAGCCCAGCTTTCTCTTTGTCTAAGGGTTTTCTCTGGCCCCTACATCCAGCAGCTCAGCCACTCATATGATGGGCAAGAAGTGAAGGGGAATTAACCTCCACTTGGAGTAACTTTTGGGTGTCCCAGGTGGTGCTAGTGATAAAAAACCTGCCTGCCAATGCAGGAGACACAAGAGACACTGGTTCAGTCCCTGGGTTGGGAAGATTCCCCTGGAGAAGGGCATGGCAACCCACTCCAGTATTCTTGCCTGGAGAATCCCACGGACTTTTTAATCCGTGTCAGACAGTACTTGGTGTATACCTACCCCAGTACCGTTGCTGGAACTAACCACAATTTACCCAGCAGAACCAAGTTCTAGTTGCTCACAGCAATAGCTGATTCAACAAAATGCTCTGTGCAGGATGCCTTTCTTTCTTTCCAGGCCTCACTTTTCCTCTCCCACATCTGTATTACTTGCCTCCCAAACTGTTTGCCATTGGATTGATGCCAGAGGGACTGCTTTGAGGAAACCTACTGTAGGAGAGGAACAAACTCAGTTAGGATCCTCTCTTTTATATAACTTTGGGGAGCCAGTGAAGTATCCTGTCTTTCCACCCTGAACAGGAGTCATGGCATTTTTGGATGCTGCCTTTGAGGAAATGGAACTCACCACAGCACAGTTCCTGATTTTCTTGTCTGCTCCTCTGGATACATGCCAACATGCCCATTATACAGGGAAGCTCTCAGGCTGAGGGCAAAGCTCTAAGAGGTCTGAGATTTCCAAGACAATGGAGACTCAACTCAGCTCTCCTTCCCTGTGGCCTACCGCTGCCTTCCAAACAGAGTCCAGCCCCAGATTTCCCTCTGGTTTTCATAGAGCCTGACTCCTTTTGCTTTTACTTATTCTCAGATCAGATTCCATCACTCAGTGGAGAAGAAATCATGTCGGTTCAACCTGGCAGAGGCCCTCCTGGTCCTAGAAAGACAGCCACTGAGTCCTGAGCACGGTCTGCGAAGCCCTCTGGTGACTTGATTCCGGGAGACTACTCCAGCATCATTTCCTAGATTTCTCCTCATCACTGCGTTTCTTCTAACACACCTATAGTTTCCAGGGGCGAGTTTTTGTATCAGCTGTGTGCTCTGTCTGGGGCACTCGTCCTACTGATGTGCATGGGTCTCCTCACTTTACTCCAGTCTGTGCCAATGTCGGCATCTCAAACAGACCTTTCCTGACCACTCCAGCACCCCTTCGGTCTTTATCTCTAACCCCTCTGGCTTCTCTTAGAGTTGTCAGTACCCACTGGCGTTGTTTGTATTGAATACTTGTTTAGGTGTTTTTGTTGTTCTTCCACTGCAATGTAAGTTCCAGCCACCATTACATCACTGCTACCATGTGCCCGGCACACCAAAGATACTTAATGTTTGTTTGATTGACTGAATCCATATATGTTGTCAACTTGAAGAAGACCTCAAAGTGATCTATCAAATATTATTACCAGAATAAAAACTAACATGTAGTCAAGATTTTTATACTGTGTATTTCTCTTTATAGATTAATTTCATTTTACAGAACTGACTCGTTACCAAAGATGCATTTTGAACGTTTGGTTTGTTTGGTCTGGTATTTAATCCCAAGTTTAGAAGAATGTCTAAAGCTAGAGACGGGCTGGTTAATAAATTAACAAAGCACAGACAGCATACTAACGCTGGACTACTCGCCTCCGTGTCTGTTCCTTCATTTAACAGGCGTCAACTGAACATCAGTGATATGCCAGCAATGTGGTGCATGCTCAGGGATGTATCACGGAATACTGCCGCCAAATATCCCTGACCTCATAAAACTTATATTATAAAAGAGGAGGCACACAGGGAAATGTAAGCATAATGAGTAAGTAAGCTATTTAATGTGTTTGAAGGATACACCAGTGGTCAGGGGAGGCCCCAGGGGCAAGCTGATTCCTGGGTGAAACTTGAATTAGCAGAGAGTGAAGCCATGCTCGTGGATATGGGAGAAGCGTTCCAGGCCGAGAGAACAGCTAGGGCAGAGGTTGGGGGGAGAGCAGTGTGCCAAGCAAGTGCAGAGAGTAAGCCAGAGGCCACCGAGCCAGGAGGAGGAGCGGGGGGAGACGATGCATAGAAGGAACAGAAAACAGGTCAGGTAGGTCTCTGCAGGCAGTACAAGGACTTTGGTTTTTGTATATGCTGACAATCTTTAAAAGGTAATCAATAGTAACTGTTGCCAACCTAAATAGTGCTTCCTCATTAATCTATATAAAAAAGTATCCAATTAAAAAATAGCATGTTATCCCTGTTAATGATGTTATCATATAATTGCTTCTTAGAAAGACAATTGCTATTTTTTTTCTGAGTCACTCAGAGGCAAAATATTTTATTGATGACAAATACATAATGGAAAAGATAATTTATGAAATAAAAATAAGAGACTTGATTTCCCCTTCTTGAATTTTTATCATAATAGCTTTATTGAGATATGGTTCATATACCATTCATTTTATCCAATTAAGGTGCACAATTCAATGGTCTTCAGTATATTCACAGAGTTGGGCCACCATCATCATCAATTTTAGAACCTTTCTATCACTCCCCAAAGAAACTCCATACCCATTTGTAGTAAAGTCTTCATTCCCTTCAATCCCTCCCCCCATTGCAGCCCCTAGGGCAACCATTAGTCTACCTCTGGTCTCTATGGATTTCTGTATTCTGGACACTTCATGAAAATGGAATAGGTGTCCTTTGGGCCTGCCTTCTATGTCTGATTAATATATCCAAGGTTCACCCATGCTGTTGCATGGATCAGTACCCCATTCATTTTTATGGCTGAATAATATTCCTCTTTATGAATAGACCCCATTTTAGTTACCTATTTATCAATTGATAGAGACCTGGGGTTTTTTGCTTTTCTGCTACCATGAGTAATGCTGCCATGAACATTTAGGTGCAAGTTTTTGTGTTTTCTCATCCCACTTCCTAGATGTGCAATGCTTTGACTCTTAAATCCCCTGGTTCAATTCAGTCGCTCAGTCGTGTCCGACTCTCTGCGACCCCATGAATCACAGCACGCCAGGCCTCCCTGTCCATCACCAAGGTTAGGGACTACTAATACTGATAAGATTAACTGATAATAATTTTTAAATCTGGGTTGATGGATCATTTTAAAAGAACTATTAAAACAAATTCAAGAATGATTTAGCGGGGGGAAAGTCTTAGATTAGGAGAGCAGCAGTTCAAAATTGATCCACATGTTAAAGCCAATATGTTAGCTAATGAAATCTTTCAGAACCAGATGGGTTTAGTGCAAAACTGTGGAAAAGGTTGAAAAAAATCATATGTTGAAAAGAAAGAGAGCCTACGGTAGAATGAAAGCAAACCTAGAGGAAGGGTTATCTTGGCCACTGAGGCTTTCTATGGTGTCAGGAGCGTTTACAGAAGAGCACAACTCGTCCATGGTGGCAGACTGAGCTGTCCTCTTGCCAGGCAGGCAACGTCCATCTCTGTGGGCTCAAGAGTTGGAACAGCAAAGCCCCATAGGGAAACACTGATCGAATCATAAATGCCTGCCGGTGACCCTTTGTAACTGACTCTGGAAGAAGTACAAACCAAGGAGGCCTCAGGGACCTGCAATCCAGTTGGAGACAAAATTATAAGAGATCAAAGCCAAGAGATGTTCGAAACAGTTGGCAAAGTAGGAAACAATTTTCATCTGAGGGCGTGGTGCCAACTGGCTCTTAATTCATTTTGGGCTAAACCCCTCCTTTCTCCAGAAATCCTCCTGGGGTTCTGGGGTTTCCCACCCCCAGCAGCGCTCAGGGGATGAGTCGATGGACACCCTGACGGTTTGGGAATTGAGGAGGTGAGAGGACATTGGCCACAAAAGTCTGACTGTCCTGCTTTTGTGGGTTTGAGTCAGAGTCCAGTGAGAACATGGTGAAGGCCCTGTGGTCTAATAGGTCATCCCCACCAGCTTGTCTGACTCAGGGTGATGAGTGTCCCCAGCGATGCTCAGCAGCGGTGGGAGCCCAGCCCCGGCTCAGCCAAGTGGAGGCAGAAACAGAGGCGACTGCTGGCCTAGAGGCAGAGAGGCGGGTGGGGGACAGGGCCCACGACTAGCTGGGGCAGCCAGCACTGCCAGGCTCTGAAGGAGCTGAGACCCAGGCTCCCATCTGTGCATCTCTGCGCCCCTCCACCATCCCCTCCTGGGCTGTATTTCCAGAGACCAGCAGCCTCTAGACATGGACAAAGCAGCTTTTTCCTCATTATCTCCCACCACACAACTTGTCCACTCTTTTAAAATCATCTCGGGAGGAGAAGGGCTGAAGTTTGCTCTTCACATGACCTGTAACAAAACAAGAAGCTCTGAGGCAGGGGTCACAATCTATCTATGTAAAATCTCTCTCCTTGCTTTAAATTCTCTTCTTTGCAAGATGTGAGTCCAGCTGGTCACATCTCTCTAAAACTGTCTTTGTCACCAAAGACTTATAAAGGAGGAGAAGAAGTGGACCGTCTTTCAGAGATGCTTCCTTTTAACCCCCCTGCATGACCTGAATATCGTGAACTCTGAGAGCTACATAAGCTCTTATTGCTGTTGTTCAGTCACTCAGTTGTGTCCAACTTCTTGTGACCCCATGGACTGGAGCCCAGCAAGTTCCTCTGTTCATGAGATTTCCTAGGCAAGAAGACTGGAGTAGATTACCCTTTCCTTCTCCTGGGGATCTTCCCAACTCAGAGACTGAAGCCACGTCTCCTGCATTGGCAGGAGGATTCTTTACCTCTAAGCCACCAGGGAAGCCCAAATAAGCTCTTACTCATTATCTAATACATGCCCTCATTTTCTGAATGACTAAAACTGAAGCCCCATAAGAGTGAAAGTGATGGGAAGAGGCCACAGATTGAGCAGCAACTCAGCAGGACTTGGAACGCTTATCTCTTACTCTTTCCACATACTGCAATCAGCCAAGAAATCAGATTAACAAAAGAATCCTCAGAAAATATTTGCCCCAGGTTTCCAAGGTTGCCTCATCTTTGCTATACTTCTCTCACTCTACCCCTTGCCAGACCATAAGGCAGCTGAGAATAGCAATGGCCACATTCTGGAGTTAATTCTGATGGCTTCTTCTCAAGTTTGCTTGACCCATTAGTGTATTACTGGAAAGGAAAAGTGTTCCTTGCAGGAGTAACGACAGGTATAGGCAATTTCTCAATATCATAGCATGACAGAAGTAGGCAAGGGAAAATGTCCTTCTAAATAAGTACAGAACCAATAATGCTGCTTAGCTGTGGCTGACCACGCAGATGTGTGCTTGTGTCTATTGCTCATGGCTTCACTGGTGGCTCAGGGGTAAAGAATCTGCCTGCCAGTGTAGGAGACATGGGTTTGATCTCTGGGTCCGGAAAATCCCCTGGAAAAGGAAATGGCAATTGACTCCAGTACTCTTGCCTGGAAAATTCCATGGACAGAGGACCTGTGTAGGTTATAGTCCAAGGAGTTGCCAAGAGTCAGACATGACAGTGACTAAACAACAACATAAATTGGTCAACTGACTTGCCAGGACAAAAGCCCTGGTCTGCAGAATGTTCTGATTCCTAGGTGTGTATATTCCCACCATGGGCAGTTTCAATGGATCAATGTGGTGTCACAAACTCAGAGCTGGGAACAGATGTATTGTACCACACCACTGTATGATATTCCACTGCCTAGATGCAATTGACGTAAACAACCTCAACAGCATACATGACAGTAAAATGTGGCAAAACAACTAGGAAGCTATGAGTTTCAAGTATTTGCTACCTTTGTTTTTCATGTAACTTATTTCACTATAAATTGATTAATTTAATTTTTAATAGCAAATATATAGAACACCAGCTAAAGAAAAATCCTGAAAATTTAACAACGGACTCACCAACAGGTTCAGGCTGGCTTCAGCACACCTCTAGAATCCCCTGCTCCAAATTTTGTTGACTTAGTTCAGTAACCTGCAATACTGTCCTCCTGGAAATATGTAAATATTCTGGAGACGGGAATCGCTATCCATAAAGGAGTCTTGGCCTCTTCGCTTTTATTCACAAAGTTACTGGTTCTTATTCTTCCCTGAAAAAGATACAGCAAACAATAGGCAGAAATGAAAATTTGGATTGCAGATATGGTTCATCTCATCCCTTCCATCCAGCTTGGTAACTTACATGCTGTACTTCATCTCCAAGTGTGATTAATAACAAGTAGATATAATCTTTTCTCTTGTGACTGACTTATCTGTGAAGGAAAACAAAGGCATCATGCTAAAAACTTCAGGCATTTTCTCATTTAGTTCTCACAACTGTTTCTTCCCATTTTACAGAAGATGAGTTTGAAGCTTAGCAAGTTTAATTAATCTTCTTAAGATTATAATTGTCAAAAAGCAGAGCCAAAACTTTAATACTGATTGACTTAGAGTCTGGATTTACTTAAAGCTAAAACATGATTAAAGGAAAAGAGTATGAATAAGGGCCTAAAACAATTCTTAGAGGGAATTTAAAAGAAAAAGATATTGTGAAAATGACTGCTCATGAAAATTAGACCTAAAACCATTATGCAGTCAAAACTGTCAATAAAGTAGAATAATAGCCTTATGAAGGGATAATTTAATATATCTGGAAAAGAATAAGAGACTGTATATTACCTATTGTCACAGTAACACTGTGATAAGCAACCACAAAATTTTGGTAGCATGCAAAAATAGCTATTCATGATAACACGTCTTGATCAACTGCAGGTAGGTTAATCTGTAATGATCTTGCCTGGGACCATTCCCATGTGTAGGGTTCAGCTAGTATTGCCTAATGTATGATGACTTTGGCTGGAGTGACTTGGCTCTGCTTCAGATATTCTTATCTTCCAGTAGGTTAACCAGGGCATGTTCTCATGGAGATAGTAGAGGCACAAGAGCAGAAGCAGACATACAGGACCTCTTCAGCCTCAGCTTGGAACTGGTATATTACCACTTGCGCCTCTTTCTGTTGGTTAACTCAAATCTGAAGGAGAGGATGTCACCAAGCAGTTGTAAAACAGACTCCATCTCATTAGTGAAAGGAACTGCTAAGTCACATCGTATAGGGCATGGGTATAGAGAGGAGTAAAGAATTGGCACAATTAATGCAATGAGTCTACCATGAAGTGAGCAGGGTGGTCAGTGGAGAATGTGGAGGGATTACCAGAGGCTCAAACACTGTCATATTTCATGAACTCTGCTCCAACAAGGCTATGACTTTAGTCCTGGGTCAGCAGCCGGATAACTTGGAAGGAGCCGTGAACTTTGGTCCTGGCCCAGATCAACTCCTTACTGAGTGTATAGCTCACTGATCGAGTGCTGAAGCTTGGAACTCTTCCCATCGGCAACATGCATCAGGAGGTCTTCACCGCTCACAGCATGCAAGTTTATTCCTCCCTGAAAACTCTACAGCGTGAAAGTGTGGATAAATTCTCCATTCTGGTCACTCAGTAACCCTCTTTCCTTCTTTCCCATTCCTCGTGTCATCTGTCAGCCCTTCCACATCTGTTCTCCTTCATCACTTAGCTCTCTGCTCATACGCTAACATATATGGACCACATCAAAAAGCTTCAATGCCAGTGCCTTCCAACTAGGATTACTAAAGAGGAAGCCCCAGGAGACCTAGGAGGAGGAGAAGGAGAATGAAGTCAGGGTATTTATGCCCCTAATTCTCTCCCTGTGAAGTCACCTTGGCTTTCTGACCTAAATGACTCACTGTTGCTCCTTCCAGAGGCTGGAAGCCATTCACTCTTATTTTTCCAGGTCCATGGACAACAACGGCCCCGGGTTTCCATACCATCCCTCATTGTTCCCTCAATACTCCACCTACATCTTTATAACTGAACTCTTCATCAGTAAACCTCCCTATTCTAACTCAAGAGCACCTTCTGTTTCCTATAGGATTTCCACCCGGCGCACTTTTGTATACAGAGAACACTCAATGGTTCCCCAAAAGAAATGATCTAAAATTTTATCTTACCATTGAATCCTGCTCATACGCAGAACATCCATATGATGTTCTGCAACATTTTGTACAATCATGTCAAAGTATGACTCTTCTCAGTCCAGAAATGGATGAACTCGACATATTTTCTGCTCACTCCTCATTATAGAATGGTGGAAGGGAGATAAGATGAACATTAATAAACAGGAACAATGGAAGACAGAGAGCATTCATCTGTCTACTCTGTCTGGGAAGACTTCTAAGGATCTGGAGTATGCAGACTGTTACTTGATTAGACATGGATTCTGTCCTCTGGGGGGAGTACTCCTTACCCATTGTTCTCCAAGGTCCTTGGATCCCTTTCCAGCATATTCTTATATGTCCTTTATATCCCTTGACCATATTTAATGGGCTCTGGGGAATATGCTGTCCTTTAAGAGTGTACTTCTTTTTAGCGTCCTCCTTGGTTGAACAGTCATTTTAAACTTCAATAGTCACAGATGTTTTTAGACAGGATTTATAGCTCCTTTGGCAGTAAAAATTTCTCGACAACTCAGTAAACCTTTGATTCACTTGCTTATAGTAAGTTCTGTGTATTGGTGATCATACAGTTCTTTTCAATACACTCTAAAATGCTTATTTTCTCACCTTCTTGACATATGCATCTAGCTTTTAATTTATTAAAGCTATAGGCTTTAAGTCAGCTCACACTTTAAAAAAAAAAAAAAAGAAAGAAAAAAACCCTTTACTCTGAAAGCTCTTATTGGTAAAACTGATGTTCAAAGCCCCTTGAAGTCCCAACCCCTATGGTTTGGGAGTCTCAAAGCCAACTTTCACCTCAGTGCAAAGCCCCATATAGCTATACTATTTTTTAAGCAACTTTACTTCTCCCAGGCAATTTGCTCTGAAATCTCCTTTGTTGAATCCTTGACCCCTTATCAAATCTAGCTACCAAAAAGCAAGAGAAAAACTAAATTTCTGTTTTTCAGGGTCTTTCCCAAGAGTTTCTGGCTTAGAACTCACATTGCCTGGTACCCAGTAAACTTCCTCAGACCATAGTTTTAGAAATATTTTGTTCCTGCAAAACCAGGGGCACCATAGGATGTATATTATCATAAGTGACCAGTCCAGGTTCGACGCATGATACAGGATGCTCGGGGCTGGTGCACGGGGATGACATGGAGGGAGGATATGGGGAAGAGGGAGGTGGGAGGGGGGTTCAAGAAAGAGAACACATGTACACTCGGGGCGGATTCATGTCAATGTATGGCAAAACCAACCAATATATTAATGTAAGGTAATTTGCCTCCAATAAAATAAATTAAAAAAAAAAAAACAGGGGCACCATGTTTTTAGCCTCCAGTGGAGAAGGAAATGGCAACCCACTCCATTGTTCTTGCCTGGAGAATCCCAGGGACGGGGGAGCCTGGTGGGCTTCCATCTGTGGGGTCGCACAGAGTCGGACACGACTGAAGCGACTTAGCAGCAGCAGCAGCAGCATGCAGTTTTCACCACTGCATATTACCAGTCACTAAACAACAGCAACACCCATTCGATGGGCATGAGTTTCGGAAAGCTCTGGGAGTTCCTGATGGACAGGGAATCCTGGCATGCTATAGTCCATGGGGTCGCAAAGAGTCGGACATGACTGAGCGACTGAACTGAACTGAAACAAAAGCTACATGTTTTAGGATTTTGATGCGTGTCTTAGTCAGTCGGGCTGGTATTACAAAATACTGGCCTGGTTGGCTTGAAAATGACAGAAGCTTTCTCTCGCAGTGTTGGAGGATTGAAGTTTAAGATCAATATGCCAGGGTGGTCGGGTTCTGCCTGGTGAGGCCCCTGCAGGTACAGACTTCTGACTCATTATGTCCTCACATGGCAGAGAAGGGAACGGGCACTCTCATCACACTTATAAGGGCACCAATCCCATTCAGGAGGGCTCCACTCTCATGACCCCATCTCAGCCTAATTGTGTTCCCAAAGTCCCGCCTCCGAAAGTATGACATTGGAGAGTAAAGTTCCCTTTCTTTCTTTTTGGGGGTGGGGTAGTTTTAACATACGAATTTTGGAGGCAAGCACGCGCATTTAGCCCACAGCAACGTATGATATTCCACTCCTGGTAACAGTTGTGACGCCAGTCAGGGTGATGACTATGTTATGGTTAAAAACTACCTCTGCAAAGCCAGCTTGTTGTCGTAACAAAACTTTCTACCTTCTGTAATTTTTTTCTATCATTCATTCAACACATCCAACAAATGTGTCCATCACACATCTCTCCATGGCAGCATAACCACAGGAGAAAATACACAGAGAATACATATCAGCCCTTCATACTTGACCAAACATGAGCTCATCACTTCTGCTCACAGGTCTTCAGTCAGAACAAATCAGCGTGGGCTGGGAAACAGAGAGAGTATATGGAAATTCCATCAGTGTCTCCACTGGCATCACACATATATAAGACACAGCCACATCTTCAAACGACATGGGGCGCAGTTCAGACACTTATAGGGACTGTCAGCTTTATATTTTTTTTTTCAGTAAAAATTGTTTGTCCACTGTCAATTAAACAATTCTGAAAATGTTATACACGAAGATCACCAATAATAAGGAAGAGCAAAAACTGTAGCAGCTGTCTGTCTCTATGCAGAGGCTGTCTGCTTTTCAGGAGGTAGTTAACTTAACCATCAGGGTTTCTTATTCCTGATTCTTTACCCACGTTTACAAAGCCTGTACTGCCGTTTCCCACATCACCTCCCACACAATTTTTTAGAGATGATATTCAAAACAACAACCAGTTCAGCGTACATACCAGCCAATGGGAACAGATGTGGCCCTGTCAGAATGAATGTTAGTTGTAAACAACTGCTGGGTTTATGTAATGTGTACCAGTAGATCTCATTGATCCTGGCTGTCCCTCCAAGAGTGATCAGCGTTTTTCCACCTGCCACACATTAATCTCACCACCTTGCACTTGCACAAGCTGTCGCTACCTGGAATTATGTTCTTTATCTGGAGAAACTCATTTGGTCACCTTTTAAACCTAAATTCTAATATGATTTCTTTGGGGAAGATTCATAAATGCCTTCTCCAAACTCTTAGCTTTCTCCTCCTGTGTTTTCCTGAGTGCTTTATCCACGTTATATTAATCATTATACCACAGTTACCATTTATAATATTAACATGTTGTCACCTTCACTGGACTTTGAGTTCCTCAAAAAGTAATAATAGGGAGAGCTTTTATTTATTGAGTATGTGCTATGTACCAGGTACTATCCTAAACACTTTATATACATTCATAGATTTAGTCCTGAGCGGAACTCTATGGTCATCTCCATTTGCAGGTGAGGCAATTAAACTATGGTGCAGTAAGCTTGCTTGCCCAAGGTTGGCTCTGCCCTCCCGAGCATTCAGCACAGCCCTGCGCGCATGGGGCTCTTGAATTAATGGGCGGGTTCTCCTGCCTTCACCCTTGTGCTGCCTTCCCCATCTGTCATGCGAGCCCTTCACTCCATTATCATGTCTCTCTCTTTAAACCTCGCCTCACAGTTCTGACCCACCCAAGGAAACCTTGCTACAAATCATAGCCCTAATATTCAGTTTGCTTCCATTACTCTTGCTTTCAATTTTATATTCTGGATTTCCCAGTGAAACTTCTTAGTTCAGATACCTTGTCTTCTGTATATTTGAAAGATTGATTGGCGCAGAACTCAGTAGAAACCAGGGGTCTCACACGGTGCTTGTTACTGGAGAAACTGGAATTTCTGCCATCTTTGTTTGGGGTAGAACCAATAGTAAATATCTGATTTTCCTGGTGGCTCAGATGGTAAAGAATCTGCCTGCGATACAGCAGATCTGGGTTTGATCCCTGAGTTGGGAAAGTACCCTGGAGAAGGGAATGGCTACCCGCTCCAGTATACTTGCCTGGATAATTCCATGGATAGAGGAACCTGGTGGGCTACAGTCCATGGGGTCACGAAGAGTCAGATGTGACTGAGTGACTAAAACTTTCACTTTTTTTCCTCGTGCAGAACTCATGGTCATAGTGGACTTTGTATAAACTGAGTAATTTATGGCAATGGGCTTCGTGCCTTCCTTGTTCCTCCCCCATCTCACTGAAAGTAATATTGGGGGTGGGTGCCTGAACCTCCTACTGAGGGGCACCGAATATACCCTCATAATCACTGCTTGATATGCTTTCAGGAAAACTCTGGAAAGCCTCAAATCCTTTGAATTTCAAAACAGAATGCTGAGTATGGTTACATAAATCAATATTAGGTGCAATCTGTAAGAAAAACAAATCTACTAACTGTGGCCTAAAAAATAGAAATATATGGTTTTCTTGACATTTACACATTTTGAACATGAATCAGTCCTGAAATTATAGTATGATCCTCCATGGTATCGTGGACTCAAGATTCTTCGGTTTTGTTGTATATGGATGCTATTCACAAGGGAACTATGGGAGTTCCCATTTTTCCTGTCATGTTCCAGCTAGCAGGCAAGAAGACAAGTCAAAAGACACTCTGGGCATGGACGTATGTTGCTTCCAATTACATCTCAAGGGCAGAATTTAGTTACATGGTTATCTAGCCACCAGGGAGGCTGGGAAATATAGTCTTTATCCAGGAAGTGATTTCTAGCTAAGTTAAAAATTCTATTACCAAAGAAGGTGAAAACAGATAGCAGAGGGAAACCAGTAGGTTTTTTTCTTTCTTTTTCTTTTTTTAAATTTTAGTGTTTTTTGCAATGGCTTCTCTTGTTGCAGAGCACAGGCTCAGTAGTTGGGGCACGTGGGCTTAGTTGCCCCAAGGCATGTGGGCTTCCCAGGTGGCACAGTAGTAAAAACTCCATCTGCTAATGTAGGAGATGCAGGTTCAATCCCTGGGTTGGGAAGACACCCTGGGGAAGAAATGGCAGCTCACTCCAGCATTCTGGCCTGGATAATCCCATGGACAGAGGAGTCTGCAAGCTACAGTCTAAGGGGTCCCAAAGAGTCGGACATGGCTGCACATGCACTAACGAACCTGTGGGATCTTCCCAATCCAGGGATCTAACCCATGTCCCCTGCACTGGCAGATGAATGCGTAACCACTGGATCACAGGGAAGTCCCCCGTAGGGTTTTGATACAGGAGGAAAAGCACCACTTTTTGCTCATGGCTAGTTGTCTCATTTGCCATCTGAGTATGTGGACGTCTCATACAAATGTGATTGAAGGTAATAGAGCTTCAGCTCAGTTCAGTTCAGGTCAGTCACTCAGTCGTGTCCAACTCTTTGTGACCCCATGGACTGCACCATGCCAGGCTTCCCCGTCCTTCACCAACTCCAGGAGCTTGTTCAAATTCATGTCCATCAAGTCAGTGATGCCATCCAACCATCTCATCCTCTGTCTTCCCCTTCTCTTCCTGCCTTCAATCTTACCCAGCATCAGGGTCTTCTCCAATGAGTCAGTTCTTCACATCAGGTGGCCAAGTATTGGAGTTTCAGCTTCAGCATCAGTCCATCTAATGAATATTCAGGAGTGATTTCCTTTAGGATTGACTGGTCTGATTTCCTTGCAGTTCAAGGGACTCTGAACTTAATGGCTCAGCTGGTAAAGAATCTGCCTGCAGTACGGGAGACCTGGGTTCAATTGCTAGGTTGGGAAGACCCCCTGAAGAAGGGAAAGGCTACCCACTCCAGTACTCTGGCCTGGAGAATTCTCACAAAGAGTTGGACACGACTGAGCAACTTTCAGCTCAGGCTTCCTTCTTATAAGCTTTGCCACTCAAGCTATTTTAAATTCTTCATTGATCTTTGCTTCACTTCAAAAGAAGACATGGGCAAATATGCTATTTTAGTGAACAGCTAAAAAAATCAAATTTCTAAGTAGATTGGGGATTTCTTGCATACGTGATAAAAAAATCAACTTGAATTAACACCCTAGTTTTTTAACCATTAGAAAGTATTCTGTTATGCCATACTTTCCAATGACTGGAATCATCTTTTATTTATTTTAGTGGAACCAGTAAATATGTCTAATGTCTTGAGTTCCACAGTGAGACTTGTTTTATTATATTGAACTGTGAGTATGATTATTTATTTACCATATGTTACAGCCTCAGTCTGTGATTTTAATAATGTCTCCAAGGCAAATATTCTTTTCTTCCAAAGCAAAAATTAGCACTTAAATGCCACTACACATGTCCTCTCAGATGCCTCTATGGACAGCACATTCGGAATCAAGCAGACCCCAGTCATTGACTTGTGAGGAACATGTGCACAAAACTTTATCAATCACTTCTCCATCCTAGCAGGACAGATGGCTTTTGCCACCACTCTCCCCATGGCCCAGGAAGCAGTGCTGAGGGCAGGTCCCTGGGTTTCATACAGAGGAGAGGCAAATATATCCTCACAATGGAAACTGGTCAGCTGGTCTCCTCCTAAGCTTATGCGAAAGATTTAGACTACACTCACACACTACTAGAGGTATGAGAATCCATCACAAAGACACATTCCAGAAGATTTCACAAGCATCTTTATTACGCTTCTGCTCTGGCAGAAACCCTTCCTTGTTTGTCAGGCACTGTGCTAAATGGCTAAAATACATTATCCTAAATCATTACAAAATGTTAAAATAGAGGCATTGTTACTTATCTTCTACAGATTAAGAAATGATGCCTCAGAAGTGCCTCAGGGAGTGGGTTACCATGCCCTCCTCCAGGGGATCTTTCTGACCCAGGGATCGAACCAGAGTCTCCTATATCTCCTGCATTGGCAGGTGGGTTCTTTATCACCAGTACAACCTGGGAAAAGCCCAAGTGATTATATAACTGAGTCCTTTCCTGTTAAATTAATTCTCAACTTCTTTTGCACACAAATCTGTCACTACATGTGAAATCATGATTGTTCTTCTTTTATGGGACTTAGGTCTTTATTACTAGTTATGTAAATAGTATTTAGGATCATTGTATATACTATTTAGTATTTGTTATTTATTTATTTATTTTTAAAAATCTGTTTTTCACTTTTTATTTTTTTATTTTTATTTTTTTTACTAATCCAGTTATATTATAAATAAGCATTATCATATTGTTTTTCACTTTAAAAAAAATTTTATTTGGCTGCACCGGGTCTTAGATGTGGGTCTTAGTTGCATAATGACAATCTTCCATCTTCATTATGACACATGGATCTTTAGTTGCAACATGCAAACTCTTCGTTGCAACATGTGGGATCTAGTTCCCAGACCAGGGATTGAACTCATGCCCCCTGCATTGGAATGTAGGAGTCTTAGTCACTGGACCGTCATGGAAGTCCCTAGTATTTGTTTTTAAAAAGCTACATATGTCAGTGGAAAGAAATATGTTGGTCTGAAACTTACAGTAAAAACATAACATTAATGTATTTGAAAGAGCAAAGAGACATGCCACAGAGTATGTTAGTGATGATCAACTGATGAACTAGAGATGGTGAGGAGTAAAATGCTGTTGTTACTGCTGTTTAGTCTCTCAGTCATGACCAACTCTTTGTGACCCCATGGCCTGTAGCCCACTCGGCTCCTCTGTGCATGGAATTTTCCAGGCAAGAATGCTGGAGTGGGTTGCTATTACCTTCTCCAGGAGATCTTCCCAAATCCAGGGATTGAACTGAGTGTATTGCATTGGCAGATGGATTCTTTACCACTGTGTCACCTGGGAAGCAAAATTCACTTTTATAATTTCCATATGTTCTATGGTGAGCATGTGTGAATTAATAATTGGATAAATTAAATGCATCATTTAAAAAAGACGAGGACTTAGAAGTAAATTTATTACAGACATACAAGCATTTCCGAAAGCTTTTGGAATTTCAGTTCACAAAATAAATTTGGAGGGGCTCTCAACGATTGTCAAGCAGGCTCTTTGCTCATCAGCTTCATAGTTTTTCTGACCACTTTGTTGACTTCTAGTAGATCGAGGTCTTTCCCATTCCACTGGGCAGAACACAAAGAATAGGGGAGTCTAAGAAGTTAGGACGCGTGACTGTATCTACATAGCTGCTTAACCAGTCAAAAGGAGAATCATCCGTCCTGCTATGACAGAACTAGGGAGAACGAATCCTGTATCCAGAAATCGGGGTGGAGGAAGGCAGAGGTCTGGGAATTACTGATGATCCTTGCCAGGGGTCCCAGCAAAAAAAAAAAAAAAAAAAACAGTGAGTTAGGTCATCTCAGATAAGTGGACTGGGAGCCCTTGCCTAGGGAGGCAGACACAGTAGAATGCACCAGATAGGTGTTTTTCTGAGAGCTCATGGTGCTCGTATTTGTTCCTTTCCAGACCTCTGGGTAAGGTTATTGGGGTTAGCTTCCAGACTTGTGTGACTTAGCACAAGTCACTTCACCTTCTGGGGCGCTTCCCTTTATTTTGAAAATGATCACTCAGATCCACCTGTAAGGTCCTTTCCAAACATACGAATTCGACCACTGTTTCGTCTCTAGAAGCTTCTTTCCCACCCACCTCATTGAGGAATGTTTTCTCCGATGGGAAAGCACTCTCCTCTGGAGAAACCCTCTGTGTCACATCCCTTATTCTGACCAAGCTACATCCCCTCCAAGTTCAATTCAAAACTGTGAGCCCCATCTACTGAAATCAATTTTTTTCTTTTTAAATAAATTTATTTATTTTTAATCGAAGGGTAACTGCTTTACAGTACTGTGTCGGCTTCTGCCAAACATCAGCATGAATCAGCCACGGGTGCCCCCATGTCCCCTCTCTCCTGACCCTCCCTCCCACCTCCTTGAGCACACACCCTCAAAATGCTGAATTTCCCAAGAATGTTGAATTCCTGAATTGCTATAACGTACCGAAACATCATCCACAACTCGATGGTGGACGCAATGGAAGTTCTGTCTGGTGACAGCGGTGGAGTGTTTCAACAGAAGGTGTCCTGGTTCTCTAATGCCAGAGAGGGTATCTGAGCGGCGGGTGGGCGGGTGCAGGGGCCCACTGCTCCTGGGACAATGCTTCAGGGCTTTTCTCAGTGGCTTGCACACTGAAAAGAAACCTCTAGCATTTCATAGGATAAGACAGGAAGATAATTACGGTGACTAAAATAGCACAAGGCTGAGCTGACGATTGGGAAGATGGTGCCTATTCACAGTGAAAGAGAGGTAAAAGACACTAGTGAGAAAGAGAAAACGGGGGGAGGCAGTTTCCTTGAAAGACCTGAAAATGAGCAGGAGGGAAGATAAAAGGCCAGGGGCCGCGCACAATAGCCTCCGAGCCCCCTAATTCCCTGCTCTGTATTCATCGCGGTCAATTCTGGGAGCCCTCAATGGGGCTTTATGCTGAGCCTCATTATCTGCTCAGAGATGGAGGGCGGCCCATGCAAATGAGCCCACAGATAGGCTGTGAAAACGCTGCAATTTGTCAGCACTGAGATAAACAAATGAAGGGCATGCTGCCTGTGGGAGGCCAACCCCGGGAGCTTTCAGGGTATTTTGACACTTGTTGTGAGAAATATCTTCAAGGTCCCCACACTGGCTCCCTCCTTATCCTCTGAAGGGAGGAAAGGGGTCGCTAATTTACCTATGACTGAGATAGCTAGGGGGCCGGGGCACCTCTGCTTTCATCCACTGGTACATCGGTCCTGGATTAATGTCCTTCTCATTAGGCTCAGCTTTCGTTTCTGTCTGCTGCTTGCTCAGCCTCTAGGAGGAGGGAACTTTTAAGCCTCTGGGAGTGGTTTAGGGGAGAAAACACACACAAACACATACATAAACAGCATAAAAACTTTAGTAAAGTGATGCTTGTGGCCAACCATTGGAATGTGGAATCATTCTCACGCCAAGACGCGGGTGAAGGAAAGAACTCCTGTTTTCCAGAGAGTGTGGCTTTGATTCTTCTAGTAGCATTGTCTTGTTGATTAAAGGAAAATAAAATGGTCCCATGTTAATTGTTGGGAGCTTACAGGCTGTGCCCCTTCTGTCAGCTGGAAGGGCTATCCGGTCAAAGCCAGGCGGAGAGTCGGAACAAAGCTGCCTTTGGTGATCTAGTCTATTCTCCAGTTTCTTAAAGGACTTTTAATGATGCTCTGGTGACAGCACCTTAGAAATCAGATCAAATCAATTGTAGCACATTTTCAAAAGCAAGATTATGCCACAAAGGGGTCGCCAGCCCTCCCTGAGCACGCCCGGCCACGAGGCCGCAGCCGAAGCTTATCCGCAGCTGTCGCCCGGCCTAAAGCTGTCCGGCCCATCCCCGCCGGCCCACCGGAAGCCTGGCCCGGTGGCAGGAGCGCCGCATCCCTCTCAGTCCCTCCCACAGAACAAGAGTCACTAAAACCTCATTTGTGCCTCTTGGCCACTGAGGCCCCCACACAAACCTTTCTGTTCTTTGAAGCAGAGTGATGTGGACTTAATTAAGTGTGGTAACTTATGTGTGGGGCTGTATTGACGGCGGAAATGGGGTACAGATGTGGTGTGAAATGTTGGTGAATTACTCTTGTGAAGAATACAGATCAGGGTGAGTGCCCATTATCTGGGGCCAAAAGGAGTTCCTGGGCACTCAATTACCGCCTCGTTTGTTACCCCAGCACACCAGATGGTTCCAACACTGAAGAGCTTTCTATTATCATAACATTTTTCTAGAGCGCCTTTTCTTCTCCGCCAATGCACCATAAGATGATTACCTTCTCAGGGAGAGCTGATTGTTGGCGAGGGGCTGGGGGTCAGGCCCCGAGTCTGAGAGGAGGAGCAGAGACGGGGCAGAGGGCAGCATGCTCAGCCCCGGGTGGACGGCTGTGCTCCGGCCGGCCCACAATAGCTCGGGCCCCTCCTCCGCGGGCCGCCACTCCCCTTCTGCTCCCAAAGCCAGAAGACGCACTGCTGTGTGTGACCGGCTGCTCTGCCTTCTGTCAAAGCATTTCCAGCCAAGTGAGCAGTTTTTCTTTTAAGGGACGCAGTGGCCCTCAATTGGATTCATTCCTGCTCACTGGCACCGGGGGCGGGGCGGGGGGGGGGCGTCAGGTGAGGACAAAAGTAAACGAGCTTGTGAATATAAGGGCTAGTCATTAACTCGGGGCACCCAACTCTATCATCCGCCCACCCCACCCCAGGTCCGGAGAAGGGGGGAAAAGAAACAACTCTGTGGTAAATAAATAAAGCTCCACACTGTGACGAGCTCTGAATAAGCAAGGCCAGACCTGAGACTCACAGAACTTGACATATTTGGAAGGATCCCAGGGCCTGAAGGATTTTCCTGATGAAAGAAAGACAAAATGGAGACTCGGTAAAATCCCCCAGCGGTGGAGGCTGCTGTTTTGTCCTGGCTGGATCACCGCTGGAAAACAGGGAATTTCAGGTGATGCTTCTAGACACGGATTCTAAATCACTGGACTCCAAAACTCACATGGGGAACAGGAGATGAGCTGAGCACTTCTTTTCTCACCAGGCTGTGCCCAAGACTCCCACTGTCTCTCTACCATTCCTTGCAAAATGCCCCTTCACTGTGCAGAGCTCTAATCTCGAGAGGTTTCATATTTATGCTGAAAGGGCAAAGGACCCTCCAGACCTTTCTCTGAAGTGAGCTGTTGTTATGGTTGCATCTGTTTGCTAAACATCATGATGGTGTTATGAGGAGTAATGCCTTTATGACTTTCCTTTCTCAAGACAAAAGCACAGCCCTAGTGGTATCTGCTTGCAACCCGATCATACGGTTTCCAAGCCTGGCACCCACATCCTACTTTGGGGTTAACCAAGTAAAACTGTATTTTGGTTTGGTGCTGCTAGCATGAAGGAACAATCTCTAGTTCAGAGTTTATGTTTATTTAAACTGCGGTCACCGTGAGACACACGTCCATTTTCTGCAACTGAACAAAAGCCTCCCTTTCCTCCCCTCTTCCTTCCAAAAGGAACATTGCTCCCTCTCATCCGTAAAAGTGTTCTCCTATCTACAGCTAAGAGCTCCAAGATGGCATTGGCTCATCAAAGGATAAATCAAAATGACGTAGAGTTGTAGCCTAGAAAGTCAACACTGAGCACCGAAGGCTACTTATTATTCACAAACACACAAAGCCACTGACATGTACTGTGTAGATCCAGTTTCAACCCTGTCTTTACTTTAATAAACGAAACAAGTTGTTCCAGCAAATGAATAATCAAGGGGTGATAACGTCTGGTTTCCTAAGCATGAGGCAGAAATTTCCATTTTTCTGTAACAACCACCACCATCAATCAAAAAGGACCCAGCAGAAATCTCTAAACCTGATTTTGGCTGCAACTAGAAAATAATGTATATACATGATCTTAGGTCCAATTACTATACTTTCATAATCGAGCACTTCTTTCACTTAATTCATAAGAGGTGTCTAAATAGCTCTGAATATCTTTTTGTGACACATATCCAATCACCCCATGTGATCTACCAAAATTGGGAGAAGTTAGCCCAAAAGAGAAAAAAATGAAAGAGAATTAAAGATTATGGATACTTATTCAAAGTAATTTATAATCTTCTATGTCAATATAAAAATACATTATAGCCTTCTCAAACAGCTGAAGCAATGTATTGTATATTGCCATATCATCTGGTGAAGGGTTAAATTACTTCACCTCTTGCACTTTTAGATGCAGATCAGTTTTTCATTTCTGTAATGGAAAATTGTTCATGTATTTTTAAATCATTCCTTTTTCTTGACTAGTATTTAAAATAAAAATGGTATTCTGAAAAATGGCCAATGTTATTTTAGAAATAACATCCCAAGCAGCATGCCTAAACATTACATTGCATATGGAGATTTTAAAAAATAAAAAAAAAAAAAGATTGTTAGGACTTCCCTGGTGGTCCAATGCAGGGGGTGTGGGTTCAATTCCTGGCTGGGGAGCTAAGACACCGCATGCCTTGCTTCCAAAACACCGAACCATAAAACAGCAGTGTTGTAACAAATTCTGTAAAAAAAAAAAAGATTATACTGGCCACCATTGTGAGATGAATTCTTGAGATTGCAGCTTGAGATACAAGCAATTCTGTTCTCTATCATCACTATAATCTTTACTGCACATAAAGTAAAACATTTTCAGAACATAGTGAGAGAAGAATGCTCTGAACTCCTGGACAAGTCTATGACTTACACTTTTCAACAAGTGATTCCTACCTTAGGTACCATCCCTTTTTATTTTCTAAATTTAGTAATAGGTAGAACAAGAGAACTGTTTGCTGCTAACACATGCTTAGAGCAGAGATCCTGGACTTAGAATTGTAACAAAGACATGATGTGGCAATAGGCCAGAGAAGACTTCAGCAGGGGCTGCAAGGCTGGAAAGACCACGATGACGCCAACGGAGAATTCCCCAGCACACTGCCCACATCTGAAATGTTTGAGCTACTTATAATTCAAGGAAGAAATGTATCTCCATACCTTCAGTGAGAAATCATGTTGTTTTCCAGTAATATCCACTCTGCTTCTCTCACTTTCAGGAGAACAATGCAGCTCCTTGCTCTGCTTTTTGTTGTTGCTGTTATTTATTTATTTGACTGAATCAGGTCTTAATTGGGTCACGTGGGATCTTTTGGTGCAGCGCAAGGACTATCCATGGGGTCACAGAGGGTCAGACACAACTGAGCAACTAAGCACAGCACACACAAGGACACTCTAGTTCTGGTGCATGGGCTCAGTAGTTTCGACCCTCGGGCTTAGTTGCTGCAGGGCATTTGGGAATCTTAGTTCCCCAACCGGTGATGAACCCACATCCCTTGTATCGCAAGGCAGATTCTTTACCAGGAAAGTCTCTTCCTTGCTCCACTGATGGTGGTTTTGCCCTGTGCTTTATTTTGTGACTTCCCTGGTAGCTCAGACAGTAAAACGTCTGCCTACAATGCGGGGGGCCCGGGTTCGATCCCTGGGTCAGGAATATCCCCTGGAGAAGGAAATGGCAACCCACTCTAGTATTCTTGCCTGGAGAATCCCATGGACGGAGGAGCCTGGTAGGCTACAGTCCATGGGGCTGCAGAGTCAGACACAACTGAGTGACTTCACTTTCACTTACTTTGTGACTTACTTTGGGCCATGATATTACCACATGAGTCATAACAAAGGCTTTGAAACATACATACATATTTCCCCTTGTTTACTTATGCCTCTCCCAACATCACAAGAAGTACATGCCCAGCTTGCTTGCTGGACCCTGAAAGAGAAGGAACAGAGCTGGGTTGCACTTGCCAAATCCAGCCTCAATCAGTCAACTTCCAGCCCATCCAAGTTGTGTGAACAAGCCAAACCATTATCAGTAGAGCTGCCCTGCTGAGCTCAGCCAACCTGCAGACATACGAGCAACAGTGCTTATTTTTGTAGGGTCCTAAGATTTTGTGGCTATTTGTCACACAGCTTATGCCAGCAATAAGATGTGTCTTCTTGGAAGTGATCTTATTATTACACTGAATACTTTAGTGCTGTCGTTGTCAATCGCAGCTTAAGAGATTCTGATTTCATTCAGCTGATTGATCTATTTAGAACCCAAATACCAGTATTTTTTAAAAATCCTCAAGTTGTTCTAATGCACAGCCAGAGTTGGGAGTCACTGACACGCATGAAGACATGATTATCTATCTATCTATCTATGTCGATGTGTATGTGAATGTGTGTGCATGTAAAAGGGGGCCTCACTGGCAGTGGGCTGGTCCTGAGAACAAAGGCAGAACCTATGACTCTGACAGATTTATGGGAAGAAGAAGGTAATCCATATTACTTCACGGAGTGGATTTCAAACTTGGAACATTGTACATTATATCAGTGGTCCCCAATCTTTTCAACACCAGGGATGGTTTCATAGAATACAAATTTTTCTCAGATGGGGTGGGCTGGATGGTTTCAGAATGATTCAAGCACATTACACATACTGTGCACTTTATTATTATTATATCAGCTCCACCTCAGGTCATCAGGCATTAGATCCTGGAGGCTGGGGACACTTGCATTATGTGGAGAACTTTAAAAAATGAATTTTAGGGTCTTCTTGCAGAGATTCTTATTTAACTGGTCTTCACTGTAACATCCATAGAAGGCAATGGCACCCCACTCCAGTACTCTTGCCTGGAAAATCCCATGGACGGAGGAGCCTGATGGGCTGCAGTCCATGGGATCGCTAAGAGTTGGACACAAGTGAGCGACTTCACTTTCACTTTTCACTTTCACACATTGGAGAAGGAAATGGCAACCCACTCCATCATTCTTGCCTGGAGAATCCCAGGGACGGGGGAGCCTGGTGGGCTGCCGTCTATGGGGTCGCACAGAGTTGGACACAACTGAAGCAACTTAGCAGCAGCAGCAGCATTGTAACATCAAAATTTTTTAAAAGTTCCCCAAGTGATTGTAATGTGAATCCAGGAGTGAGAGCTATTGGTGGAGCAAATAGCTTTCAGGGTCAGTAAGAAGTGAGACCCATTCCCAAGGGCTGTGATTTCAAAGCGAGACTCGGGTGCTCGAGCAGGCCAAACACAGAGGAGTTTCCACAGTCCAAAAGATGTGGCATTCATATTGGTGAAGAGGGCTAGACAACTCATCTTTTGTTCTTGGGGCATGAATTGAGATGTGATAGCAGGAAAGTACAGCACTTAGTGAGAACGGAAGCATAAAGTCAGGCTCAGTAAAGAAACAAAATGTACTTGAGGCTCTGAGTTACTGACCCGAGGCATTTTTTGGGGTAACTCTGCTGAAAAGGGGACTGCTCTAAGCGTTTGAGTCTGGGTTGAAATGACTAAGACAAGGGTTAGGCCAAGAATGGTAATCGCCCATCTACAGAGGCCGATTTGGTGGTACCCATGAGTCAATGCAGGAGATGTGACTGAAGAGCTCCCTGGGGACACACACAGAGTGAAATATACAACCCAGCCTAGACAGTTCTGTCAGCAGGACAGTTTTTTGTTTTTAAAACCTGGGAATCTAGAACTTTGTGTACTATCTCTTGGTATTTTAAAAAATACTGGCAACAACAAAAAAATCTCAAATATTGCACAAGTTGGGAGACAGGGAGGTTGAAGTTGATGCTGACACATACACACGGCTGATACTATATATAAAATGGACAGCTAATGACAGCATACACTATAGCACAGGGAACTCTACTTAAAGCATGGTGGGTACTTGAACGGGAAGGAAGTCCAAAAGCTATGGGATATATGTATATATATGATTGATTCATTTTCCTGTACAGCAGAAAGCAACAACATTGTAAAGCAACTATATGCCAATAAAAATTAATTTTAAGAAATGAACAAAAAAGATGCTCTAGAAATAAATTTGGACTTCCAGATCGTCAGTTATGATCTCCAGGTTCCACGTTTCCAGCTGTGCAGTGTAAGTTTGATTTCAGCCGTGCCCTCTCATCATGGTGGCACAGCGGGTCAGAAGCAAAACACTGCATGAAGGGGCTTTGAGAGAGGCCGTGTCACGGCCTGAACTAGCCTGTGTCCTGCCTGAATCTGTGCAGCATTAGGGCAGACTTCTAGGGAAATCCTTTGAGACATGTGGTCCTAAAGGAGAGAAAGGTTGTAGTCTGAGTTTAGTCCTGACACAGAGCTTCGCTGCCTCCCTCCATTTGAAAACATCTTCTGGTTACTGACACACTCTTATTTAACACACCGGGCTGTTTTTTTCTTCAAAACAAACAGTTTTGACATATTGATTCAGAATGTGTTCGTTTCAGGTGTACAGCAAAGTGATATAAACATATATGTTCTTCTTCAGATTCTTCTCCATTACAGATTATGAAAATATAGTGTGTGTACATGCTTGCTCAGTTGCTTCAGTCGTGTCTGACTCTTTAAGACCTGCCAGACTCCTTTGCCCATGGGATTTTTCTGGCAAGAACCCTGGAGTGAGTTGCCCTGCCCTCCTCCAGGGGATATTTCTTACCCAGGGATTGACTCCGCACGACCCTGTATTTTGTGCCTCAAATCAGAACAAATGGTCCATCAGTTTCTTGTATCATTTTTGAATGTAAGAAATAATTCAGGAGAGCTCGTCTGGAGGCCAACAATTGGGGATTCTGTGCTGGTTTTACAGGAAAGGCAAAGATTGTTTGAAACCAGGGTGATGCAGCTATTTGTTTAGGGAGTATACATATTTGATACTAAGACTTTGTAGAAGTCACGTTCTACATTTTCCTTTGTGAAATGCTTTTCCCCTTCAGGTTTCAGTTATCAACACTGATTTTCCCTAAGTCCATGCTCCTTCCTCTTTCGCTATCCTTTCCTTTTTCCCACCCATACCACTAACCTGTAGGTTTCCTGCTTTATAATTATTGCTTTTGAAGGAACAGAACCTTTTGAAAGAGAACATATTTTACCCAAGCAGATAAAGGATTTGTTGTTCCTGATAAAGAAAAGGATGGAAAAAGTTGGGGAAATCTTCTTTCAGTTCCCACGCACTCTGATACTTCATTCCTTATTCATACAGACACAACTGATTTGAGCCCCAGAGCAAATCTGGAGATTGGAGCCACTAATTCCAGGCTGCAACCATTGCTCAGGATTTTATTTTCTATTAAGGACCTGAAGGTAGGCACACATTGAAAATCTGACCTTTGACAAGAAGTTCAAAGGTAAATGGAGAAGGAAATGACAACCCACTCCACTATTCTTGCTTGGAGAATTCCATGGACAGGGAGCCTGGCAAGCTACAGTCCATGGGGTGGCAAAAGAGTCAGACACGACTAAGCGACTATCACTCACTCAGAGGTAAATACCATATTGCAATTCCATTTATTCCTTCAATCAACAATATTAGTGATATTCCTATTACATGGCAGGCACTGTGCCAGACAATAAACATATAATGGTGGGCAAACTAGATATGCACATTACTTTCTTTATGGAATGTGCAGCCTATGAAGACAACAAACATCCAAGTGTATCCCCAAAGGGGATACATATATCCCCTTTACCTTGGATTTCCTTCCCATGTAGGTCACCACAGAGCCCTAAGTGTTCCCTGTGCTAAAAGGAAGGTTCTCATTATTTATGTATTTTATACATAGTAGTGCATATATATGGGGCTTCCCTGGTGGCTTAGTGGTAAAGAATCCGCCTGCAATGCAGGAGACCTGGGTTTGATCCCTGGGTTCGGAAGATCCCCTGGAGAAGGGAAAGGCTACCCACTCCATTACACTTGCCTAGAAAACTCCATGGGCAGAGCAGCCTGATGGGCTATATGGTCCATAGGGTCAGCTAGGGTTGGACACGACGGAAGCAGCTAAGCCGCAGCAACAGCAGCAGTGTGTAATCTCCTAGCCCATCGCACCCCACTCCCCCTTATCTCCTTGGGACCCATGCATCTGTGCTCTATGTCTGTGTCTCTGTTTCTGCTTTGAAAGTAAGTTCATCTGTACCACTTTTCTAGATTCTACATATATGTATTAATTCTCTTTTAAGAAACTAAAACAATATTGTAAAGCGAGTATACTCCAAAAGAGACTGCAGATATTAAGAAATAATTAATAAATAAGAAATAATACAGAACTAATAATAAATAATAGCAAGAAAAATATAAAGTTGCATTTGAGTTAAGTGCTAAAAGGAGAAGTGCTAAGAGATTTTATCTGGTCAGGCAAGAGAGGGAAAGTTTTATTGGGGATGGAACCGTTGAACTGAGATCTGAGGGGTAAGTAAGAGTTAACCAGGTCAGGAGGAGAAAGCACTTCCTGAAGGCTGGAATGCCACGTGGAAGACTCTGTGATGAGAAGCAGCGCTAGGGAAGAGACTGAAAGCGCTGCCGGGATGGCCGGCCAGTAAGGAGAGAGAATTCAGGATGCATTACGGGGCCTGAGTGATGAGTGGAGGCCCGGAAAAGAAAGGCCCTGCGGGCTGCTGACGTGCTGTTTGCCCAAAGTATGAAGCCAGTGCTGGTGGGTCTGTTCTCTACTACCCTGAGGAGTCAGGGGGTGAGTTAGAAGGCATGTGGATAGGCCCATTTGAAGGGGTTCTCAGTTTAACAGAGAAAATAAAAGGCTAGCCTAGAGTAATGGTCATAGTTCTGAAAAGAAATGAACATATTGAAATTTATTAGTAAATAAAATTGGGTTTGGTTTGGAGACAGGATAAAGGAAAGAGAGGGCTCAAGGGTGATTTGCATAATGGGATGAAAGTTGGTGTCTTGATCGGGGATGTAAAGCCCAGAGAAAGATTAGATTATGGGATCATGAGCTTAGTTTGGGACTGGTTGGATTTAGAAGTTAACAAGTGGGTGGTTATGTTAACATTTAAGTGTACAGACTGGAGATTAGATGCCAGTTCAAATAGTGGATAACTGAAGGAAGACATGTAGCTCAGACTCTCTAAAAATACTATGGAATAGAGGAGAGACATGGGACTGCATTTTGAAACAACCAACATGTAGTGACTAAATAAGAGATTTCCATACTGAAAGGGCAGAAAAAGTTCCATGAAGGTAGGAGGAAAACTGCATCATGGGACAGTTTAGGAAGGTCGTGTGCCAAGAAGGCAAGACCGGTCATTAGTGTCAAACGTTGCCGAGAAGAGATGGAAGATCATTTGGTAATAGCATTGGGTTTAGCAAGGAGGTCTTTGTGTTGCACTAAAAAGAGCTATTTCAGAGGCATACTGGGGCCAAACACAAACTGGAATGGACTGGTAGTTATCTCTGTATGTTTCCCAGTCCTTCTTCTTCTCATGCAAACACCGGGGGAATCATTTAAAGCAAATATGTCTAATTTGGTTCTTCAGTAAATGGAGATTGGAACCAAAGATTGGTATCATCTGACACATGGTGGCCACAAGCCAGCCTTCAAATGTTTGCTGAATTCCAACTAAACTCTGATTCCCCACTCCTACCACCACTTCTCTGCACTGTGTTAGGTTGCAATATTCACTTTAAAAAAATATTTCCATGTGGGAAATAAAGCGAAGGGGATAATATACTTGATTTTCTTTTCTCAAAGCCTAATTGTCTTAAAGTAACATTAAAACTTGGAATGCCAGCATTAGCAAATGGCTACAGACAAGTACGTCTTCTTGGTTTGTTTATGTGCTTTTAAAAATATCTCACTTATTAACGAGAAAGAGAGATAATTTGAATTTGTATTGAAGACAGTCTAGGAAGTAGGTAAAATAAAAAATACAAAAATTTGAAATGTCAGTAACAGAAACTGGTGAGTTATACAGGTAGGAAGCAGATCCAATTCCCAACATTATTATTTTCCAAATAATAGCCAAAGCCTACAAATGTCTGCCTTTTTATAGATCTATTCATCTGTGAAAGGAAATGTTATTCAATATATGTACACGTAAACAATCAAAGTAATTTAAAGAAAGTCTTTTGATATTTTGAGCACTTTTGTTTGTTTCTTTTATATATTTTTATTAATAATTAGAGGATAATTGCTTTACAATGTTATGCTGATTTCTGCCATATATCAACATGAAACATGTCCCCTGTCTCTTGAAACTCCCTCCCACCTCCCACCCCCATTCTACCCCTCTAGGTTGTCACAGGGCACCAGATTTGAGCTCCCTGTGTCAAAAAGCAAATTCAAACTGGCTGTCTTTACATATGGTAATGTATATGTCTCAATGCTGGCCTCTCAATTTGTACCCCCCGTCCTTCCCCCACTGGGTCCACAAGTCTTTTTACTATGTTTGTGTCTCTATTGCTGCCCTGCAAATAAGTTCATCAGTACCATTTTTTCTAGGCTCCTTGTATATGCATTAATATATGACACTTGTTCTTCTCTTTCTGACTTGTTTCACTCTGTATAACAGACGCTAGTTCATCCACCTCATTAGAGAAGACTCAGATGTTCCTTTTTATGGCTGAGTAGTATTCCATTGTGTACACGTACCACAGCTTCTTTATCCATTCGTCTGTCAGTGGACATCTAGGTTGCTTCTATATCCTAGCTATTGTAAACAGTGCTGCAATGAACATTGGAATATATGTGTCTTTTTCAGTTATGGTTTTTTCATGGTAAATGCCCAGTAGTGGAATTTCTGGGTCATATGGTAGTTTTCTTCCTAATTTTTAAAGGAAACTCCATACTATTATCCATAGAGGTTGTATCAATTTACATTCCCATCAACAGTGCAAGAGGGTCCCCTTTTCTCCACACTCCCTCCAGCATTTATTGTTGTAGATTTTTTGATGATGCATTCTGACTGGTGTGATGTGATAACTCATTGTAATTTTGCTTTGCATGTCTCTAATAATGAGCAGTGTTGAGCATCTTTTCATTTGTTTATTAGCCATCTGTGTGTCTTTGGAGAAATGTCTGTTTGGGTTTTCTGCCCGCTTTTTGGTTGGGTTATTTTGAGCATTTTTTTTAGAGAAAAATATTTTGTCTTTCTTTTTATATCTGAGAAGCATTATTTTGCCAAAAGAGTTGAATCAAAATGACGAAATTAGATGTTTTGAAAAATGGTATAGCTACAAGATTTCCAGTGGAATACAGATTTAGGAAAGAGCATGTGCTCATCATTGACATCTAATGTGATGCCAAAATAAAGGATGCTTGGAGAGACCCAGCCAGGATCTGTTCAACTCACAGAATATCTCACTTTAGTGCATAAATCATAGGTCATTAATTATATTCAGCTAGCACATATTCTGAGCATTCATATTCTACATACTCTTCTAGGGATTTGACAGCAGTGAGACTATGGACAAACTCCTGTCTTCAGTGAGTTTATATTCTCGTAGAGAAGACAAATAGTAAATAAATGTATAGGACTAATGAAGGGTAGGGAGAAATTTTACAAAGGAAACTAGAGTCCATGGAATAAAGAAGAAAAGTGTTATTGTGCTTGAAGATAAGTTAGTAAAAGGAGCACTCTGTGTGGAAATTATGCAGAGATCTGAAAAACGTGATGGCACAAGTTTTTATAATTATGAGAGCAAAGAGCATTTTATATGTAAAGTACAAAGCTCTGGAGCAGCCATGGTGAGTGCCCCATGGGCAGAGCCCTGCCAGCTCCACATTCTCCCGGACCTTGAGGACACAGAGAATGGGTTTACTCCAGTGCCTTCCTGAAGATGCACTCATTAGCCATGACATCCAAAAGCAGAAAAATCTGCTTTCTATTAATGTGTCGTCTTGGTGAGTTTAGCTTGCAAATTTTCTGTGGTTTCATTAAACTGAACCAGAAGGAATCTCTGAATAGATCTATTGCTTTGGGAAACTGCATTAAAAGCCAACTTGCAAGCCTGGTTCCTTGGGGTATAGCCAACCTCCCCAGCTCACGTCTGGGGAGACTGACTCTATTTGCTTTCCGTACTGAAGGCTGACCCAGGAACGTGCTATTTCCAGAGGCACTCTGGTGTCGGGTGTGGTTCAACCCCGGGGCACAAGCAGTCCACCCAGGTGGACCGCTGTGCATGGATTACCTCATCAAACCCAAAGGGTCAATTAAAGTCATTATACACAAGGCAAGGGCAAAACAAGATATTTGGGTTTTGAACCTCTGCACCTCAGGGGTGGTTTGCCTGTTCCTACATGGATTCGTTACGCCTGGTGGTAAAGCTATGCGAGGAAAGGGTAGTCTTTTGGGATTTAAACTTTGGAGGAGGAACCTTACGGGTCACATTGGACTAAAACTGCCTGCATCCTCACTGCAGGGCAAGATGAAGAAGCATCCTCTCAATACAACTTCATTTCTCTTGTTCCAAAGACCCACCTGCTTGCCCAAATACACTTTGTGCCCAGTGTCATGTTGTGTGTGATCCACACATTACTTAAAAGGAAAAAAAAATGACTCCTCATGATTATAAAATTGAGGGAACTCACATGAAATCTGCATTTCTGTACGCTCTTGAAAAAGCTCCGGCTGTAACAGACCACAATCCCTTATGGCAACAATTGGCTAGAACTTAAGGGCCAATTTCATCACATGGGGCACATGCTCTCTATCGCACCCCAATTCTCGCCACTCCCTATTGTTTACCTCACCTGGTCACACATATCACTTAGTTTTGCTTCCTGCTTCTGGCCTCTGTGGGCATTGGTTCTTATGAGTCCTCCCTTCATCCTTGATCTCGTTCTTGTCTTCCAGCTCCTTTCCCCCGACACTGCAAATGGCAGAGGGGATGACAACATTGTGTCACATACATCCTGTGGCCACCGCAATCTGGTACCTTACATGAAAGTGAGGCAAAGGCTTCCCTTGTTCCTCATCCTAACACTGTAGTCATTGGATGGAATGATGATACCATAAAAATAAAACGATGACTGTGTGAAAGCAATGAGCCACTCGTGGGAGAAAATGTAAGACTGTGCGGGTCTTAGATAAGAAAACAAACTATTCTAGAGGACAGCACATGTGGGGCTTTCTCAATATCGGAGCATCTAAAATAAGGAGCTGGGGGCCTTCCCTGGTGGTCCAGTGGTTAAGAATCCTCCTTCCAATGTAGGGGACAAGCTTGATGGTTGGTTGGGGAAGTAGGATCCCATATGCTGGGGGCCACTAAGCCTATTCACCACAACTAGAGAGAAGCCCGCATGCCCAACCAAAAAATAAATAAGAAAGTAAAAGAATGCAGAAAAAAAGAGAAGGAGCTGGGTTTCTTGATAGTGGATTTTCGATCTATTTTGCCAAAGAAAATTTCAAACACAGCTTCAGCCACCTATGACCCCCACAGATTGTAAGCTCTTGAGGGCAAACCCAAAGCCTTCAATTAAAGTCATTATATGCAAGGTAAGGGCAAGACAAGATTTTTGGCTTTTGGACTTCTGCACCTCAGGGATGGTTTACCTTTCCTGCCACAGATTCACTGGGACTGTTGATAAAGCAATGGTTTGCCCAGTGGTATGTCCACGGCCCCTGGGAGACCTTCGGTAGACAGGTCTGTGAGGGAATGGAAGTCCCAGGGGCATCGTGTGTGAGCTCGCCCAGCAGAGCAGGTTCCCACCCAGGGCAGCTTCGAGGGCCCCCGAGCAACTAGTCACAACCACCCCTTACTACTTCCTGAGTGGCTACAGAAATTCCACCGGGTTGAAGTTGTTTGAAATGATTATGGCCACAGAGGAAGAAAGATTTTATAAAGGAGGCCAACAATTCATGCATCAAAACACCATTCCCCCCTTGTCTGGCCTTGAAACATATTCCTTTAATTAGTTACTCCTGCATTTGTTTCCTAAGGCTGATGAACAGCTGGGTTGTACTTGAAGTTACACAAAGAGCTGGGCTTAGGAATACATTTTAGTATCCGCTACTTCATCTAAGAGCTCTGGGGCACATTTCAAACATCTTGTTAGAGGAGTGCCTGTGTTGTGACTGCCTGTGACCTTCCCTTTGGAAACAGCCAGCACCGATTGGAACTCATCTGCTCCTTTCTGAACAGGACTGAGGCCAGGAGGAGGCCAGGGAGATGTGAACAAGATCGCAATGTGGAGCACACTTTGAAGAATACCCGAAGTTTCTTTGAAAAATCGAAGCCTTGGCAGGGTAATTTGGGACAGAAAGTTTTCTTCCTGTATTTCTTCCTTTCCACAGTTTAAGCAAGTAGCTACACTGTATAGTTAGTTGCCTGGAAAGGTTTTGGCAGGCTGAAAGCAGAATCTACAGGTTGATCATGGTTCTTCCTGTCTTTGAGCTTGCTGTCCTGGGTGAAGGGGCAGCTGGGAATTCCGGCCTGTGAAGACAAGGCTCAGAACTGGCACAGTGTGTCACGCTGACTGCATTTTTTTTGTTAAAATGAATCACAAAGCCAGCCCAGCTTCAACAGGTACTGAAATACACCCTGTCTCGTGATGGGAGCAGCTACAAAGCCACATTGCAAATGGCAGGCTTCCCAACAGCGGTTTGGAGGTTTGAGCCATTATTGTAACCAGTCTACTGCATCCTGTCTGTGATTTTGTTGAGGCCACACTCCTGTATCAGATTGACTACAGATACTCCTCACTTTGAGCTACATCCTAAATAATCACTACTAAGAAGAGTACTGTATGGGGCTTCCCCAATGACTCAGCAGTAGAGAATCTGCCTGAAATGCATGAGATGTGGGTTCAATCCCTGGATCGAGAAAATCCCCCAGAGAAGGAAATGGCTAACCGCTGTACTATTCTTGCCTAAGAAAACCTATGGACAGAGGAGCATACTGAGTTACAGTCCATGGGGTCACAAAAGAGTCGGACGAGACTTAGCCACTAAACAAGAGTATCGTATCTCCAAGTTAAACACCAACAGATGGAAGTTAAGAGCTTTTTTCTTTTTTAACTCCTACACCTTTTGCAAAACTTAACATCATACTAGCCATTTTCTTGTAATTGTTTTTTGTTTGATTAGAGGTGGAAAAGTGACACCCATAAACCTAGAACATTATGCACTTAGAGACACTATTTATCTAGAATTACCCTCATTATTACTATTATTCTTTGCTGCCTGGTAATTGGGCTTAAGAAACATGCTACCTGGATCCTTGGACTTAAGAAACCATGAAATTAAAAAGACATTTTGGTGTCTGGTTAAACTCAATAATGCTTCTCTTTATAATTTTAAAAAACAATCTCTACTCTGCTGACCTGTTGAAATTCATTATTAAAGCCATTATTGGGATTCTGGTCACCTCTTGTGGGAAATTCACATATCAATGGAAGCTAGAAGAAAGGTCTCTGGGCTCTGTTTTGTCATCATTCAAGTCCAGGGGGTCCCTCGGAGTTGAGCAGAGCTCAGTTTCTGAATCAGATACACGGAGAGGATATCTTCAAGAGGCCCTGTCCACCTGCGCTCTCACTCTTGAAACTACACCACGACTTTGAGAACAAGCCCAAGCTAGACCCGTGGAGGATAAGCGCGTGCGGAGGAGCAGAACTGGCCCTTCTCTGTTCAGCCGTCCCAGACCAGCCAGCACCCAGGCTGTCTGCTGCCCATCATCATTTGTGGAAGCCCTGATGTAATCATCAAAGCCATGGCCTAAATCAGCAGAACTTCCCAGGCCACCACAGGCTTGGGGGAAAATATAAATGGTGCTTTGCAAAAGCCCTGCATTCTGTGGCAATTTGTTACACAGGATCTCTGTATCAATACATAATTTATATTCTGGAATAGATGACAGTTATGTTCCTGAGGGAGGAGGAGCTTCAAAGATTTAGTCAAGAAGGGAGGAGCGGGTAGTCATTCCAGAGCTCTCCTTGACTTGGTTTGAGCCTTTCCAAAGTGCAAATCAGAATCTCAGCTCTCTTAGACAAGTCTCTCTTTCCTCCTAGGCTTTGCCCAGCCTCCCTCTGGAGGTCAGAGCATCTGTGAGGACACACAGGTTCCCGGCCTCCAAGAAAACCTATTCTTCCCATTTGATTTCTGCACCAGCCCTGCCAGGCCAACCTTGGGAGCTTTCTTTTCCTTCACCTAAATTCTGGAGATGAGAACACTTGGGGCCTTTTGGCAGACTTATATAGAGCACACCAGGCCCAGGAATCTCCTTGAGTGCCCAATAAAACAAGGTATTTTTTGCTGTTATTTTATTCCCAGGCCCCAGACTTTCATTACAAAATAAAATTTAGAATAAAAATAAAGCTCTCCATCACTCCTGGGGCTTCCATTCTCTCTGTCGACGAGCTGGCCTGCCCTCCTGGTTCTCAGGCTCTCGGGCTGTAACTCTCAGGATTTCTAACTTCCTGCCTTTTTCCAAAACCCATGCCACTTTCCCAGGCACTGGGAGTCGAGTTTGAAAGGGTCAGTCTCTGGAATGCCTTGTGGTAACAGTGGGGAGACACCGCTCCTGTCTGTTAATTGGCACAGGAAATGAGCAAAGTTGACTGTGGTTCTCCTGTGATTAGAAACCTTTTAAAACAACAAGCATGGCTGAATCTTTCCTTAAAAGAGGGATGGGAGTTGGTCGAGAAACCAGAGAGCTCTCTAGGTGACTTAATGAAAAAAAAAAAAAAATCAGATTGGAGTCCATTGGTTTGTAGAATAAAAAAGTAAAACAAAACAGGGCAAAACATTCCTAAATGTTGGCGCCTCATGGGTCTCCCTCATTTTTTTTCTCTGGTGTTGCTAAAATAAATCCTACAGAATTGCTCCCATTCCGTTTCCTTTCCCATTCTCCTTTTTTTCCCCCTCTTATGTCTTCAGAGCTGTCCTTTTAAGGATCTGAGAGTCTTTTAAAGTCTTGCCTCCTCCCATTTGCTCTCTGACAGATGTTGACTTTTAATGATTCCTTCTTCTTAGGTTTCGAAACCATCAGGGTGTTTGTTTCTAAAACTAAAATTTGAAACAATGAATCTGGAATCAAACCTTTTTTGGTTTTTCTGTTTGTTTTCTTTAAGAGCAAGCTAGACAGGAGCCAAGAAGACCCACCTGCAGTGTATTTAAAATAGGAAGAGAATAATATATGCATAGAGCCAGCCACCTCACTTTTGCCCTCTTTCCCTGGAATCCACTCGCGCTTTTGATTAGATGGCCATGTACTTACATTTTCTTTTTGTTCCCCAAAGTGCTTAACTCAGTCCTGAGCACAGAGTAAGCACTTAATACATATTTGCTGATGTGAATCGAAGGCCTGGGGTATTTCCTACAGATTAAGCAATTTTGACAGTATAATCCCTCAATAATTCCCAGGAAGTGCCTTGCACAATAGTTTCTATTGCAGGCACATTAGATTCCTGTCTTTTGCTCTTTGTTTCTGGTTCATGGGTCAAGCCATTCACTCACTGCTCCTGGTCAGTTCTTTATACAGCCAGGGGAAACAAGAGATAATGCCAGGGCAGGGTGTTTGTATTCTCCATGTCTTAGATACTGGACTCCAAAGCAGAGAAATGATTTCTCTACCTTGCTGAGTAATATAATGTTTATGACCCGCAAACAATTGGAGAGGAGTGGTCAAGCGTAGCCAAGAGAGATGAAGATGCTCTCAAAAGAACTGAAACAGCTCTAGTTCTGAGGCCTGCTCTGAGCACTGGGAAATGTGGGTGAAATATTATATCAGCAACAGGAATGGTTATTGAACTGTGAAAAGCATTTGCTACATAAAGAGGGCCTTAATTCCTTTGATGTTATCAGGGAGGGATGTATTAGGTTCTGCAAAGCAAGTGGCAGTGATCAGCAAATGCATTTTTAAAATGTTCTTCCTCTTTAATATCAGATGACTATAACTTAATCTCCAGTTTGTGGGGTATTCTTCTTACCCTTCCACACCATAAGAGGGTGTGGTCAGGGCAATTAAGGAGACTAAGAGGGCCATTTTAATTTTTGGAATGAGATGCTTCCTCACTCCCATTTTTCTTTTGTTTTTGTATTTATCAAAAACATAAATTAACACCTTGGGATTTCTAAGCTAACAAAAATAATGTATACATTTTTACTCTATTAATTAAAATAGAAGACTATGATAAGCCCTGAAATATTTTATAATCATATACAAAAATTTCTATGTCAATTTGTATTAGCTTTCTAAACTAACAGTTCTATAGAACCAAGTTAGAAATCTTTCAAGAAATTGTGTTATTAAATAAAGACATAGACAATCACCCCTATGTGATTCTGAAACAGCAAAAAAAAATTTTTTAAGTAAAAACTTTATCTCAAACTAAAGCACAAAATGTGGAATAAAATTTTACTTAAAAAATAGTCAGTAAAAAAATAAACATCTTATTTTTTCAATTGGTAAAATTCAAAACAATGCTTAGCATGGAAGCTAAAATGAGAATAGATTTAATAAGTTAAGATTTTAAATTGGAGTAAGAACTTGCAACATGAGCAAGCTAGAAAGCTCATGACAATACAGAGGGAGCTAATTTCAGACTATAGATTTGTCCTCAAAAAGAGCATGTGACTCCTACTTACCCCTTGGTAGGTGGACACCAGGTGGTGCCAGGAAGGTGCTATGTTGGGTGCATTGAGAGAAGGAAGTGGTTCCTAGTTCTGTTCCCTTCTATTGCAACTGTTTCCAAATAGCATGGAGCTGTGATGTTTGTGGGTCTTTATTGACATGGCTGATGGCCCAGACTGTTCATAAATCCAGGCCTGCCCTCAGAAACCTTTTCCTTTAGGTTAGAGCCTGTTTCCAGGCCATTCAACACAACTGCTCACTGGCAACTGACACAGGAAAATGGCCCAGATATAGGCATTTTTCTGGAATCACCTTGCCATGTAAATTGTATCTGCCTACACTCTGGCTTAGCATCATCCCCAGTTTCTGCTGGAAGTTTCAACACTTCCCTAATTCTGACTTACCCATGCTAGGGCAGGATCCTTCTTCCCCAAAGTCTGGGAGAATGAGGAAAGTCGTGCATTTGATAAAAAGCCCATTACCATTTAGGAGAGGGGGAAAAGGGGAGAGGAGAGAGCTGGAGCCAGCCCATACCATGACCAGCAGTTGCTGGGTTTAAAATTTCACTGGCCTCTTTCTTAGCAGACAGCCCAAGCTGGCATCGAGAGGCTATCGACTGTCCAAACAGCAGCCGGAGAAACAATCGACAAAGCCGTCCCTTGAGAACGCTGAGTAAACTGGCGAAAATACCGTCAAAGGAGTTAATGTGCGAGCTGGCACCCAACGCCAGACTCAGCGTGAGAACCACTTAGGCGGGAATTGTCCCTCCCCGGGTCCGGGCTCTGTCAAACACTGCCCCAGGTTGCCTTTCAGCACAGGAACTGATCTCTTTCTGACAAACTGAAATACACACCCACCCCAAAGCCCCACCAGCCGCGGGAGGGGAATTCAGGTGGGAAAGCGGGCAATCCTCTAGCAGCCTGCAGGCTGATTCGGTTTCGCCAGACTCCCCCAGAGTGGGGCCGGCAAGGCGGACTGATTCTTGGGAACCTGAGTGCTATTTATGCGCGGATCTGACCTAGACGAGAAGATAAAGCCAGACACCAGCTTGAGTCTCACAAACCTCTTTCACCCTTTCCATCCGCAGAGGGGCTCCTTAGGCCCAGAGTCCCACACTGTCCTTTGTGACCGGGAGAATAAGCATCCGTAAACGGAGAGATTGTGGCTGCACCTAGCACAAACGCAAGGTCAGGGCGGTAACAGGAGGTGCGCGTGCATCTCAGCATCACGGCGCTCCCCAAATCCGTGTGAAATGCTCTCCCTAAGTAATAGCAACAAAGGATACCGTCTTCATAATTGCACTAGTGGGAAACATGCAATTTGAAATAAAAGAACTGAATAGGAAACTAGTGACTCCAAAGTAGGGTTTTGTTTATTTGTTTGAGATGGAGAAACATCTGTCGCAGGCTGGCGCTGAGGGCTAGGCTGCAGAACCCTTCAACTTGCTGGAAATCCCACCAGTGCACAAATCTGCCGGATTCTCCAGTCACTCAAAGGAATGAGCAGGCAGGCTGTCTCCTATAAGCAAATAAAATGATTGTGAAGAAAAGCCTGAGAATATTTTTTAACAGAGAGCATCTGAATGAAAGTAAAGAGCTTAACTAAGACTCCTAAAACAAAAACAAGAGCAGGTTATAGGGGCAGAGGAGCTCAGCAAGCTCCAGGCCACAGGATCGCATAGGTGGATCAGACAGGTGGATCGCACAAGTCAGACAGGACTGAAGTGATTTAACGCAGCACAGCACATAAATAGGTCAATTTAAAAAAGCAAAAAACTTATATATAAATGCCCAATCAACTTGGATAATTAAATTCATTACTAATTTTAAAAGATTAGATAAATTAATAATGCCATATTTTCCCCTAATTGGCAAATTTAAAGAATGATAATACTTTATAAAACACGACGAATGGAAAGAATATTGGTGCAAGCCACTAGGAAACAGTTTGACAGTAGGAATCTAAAGCGTGAAAAAAAAAAAAACTATTTGTATACTTTCACCCAGCAACTCTGCTATGAGGAAGGCTTTTCCCTCCTGGCCCTGGGCCCACTGCCTCTGGGCAATGTGGAGCCAAGTGTTCGGGGAAGCCCCTGAGGATGGACCACACAGAACCTTGGTCTTGAATCTTCTGGTCAAGAGACACCCAATTCAGGACCCTCTCACTTGCTTCTGTAGAAATACAGGCTTGCTGTGTATCTCTGTGGGGTGGAGCACCTACTGGTGTCATTTTTTATTATTAATTTTGATTGGAGTATAGTTGGCCTTACAATGTGTGTGAGTTTCCGCCGTACAGCAAAGTGAACCAGCTATATGTTTACGTGTGTCTCCTTGTTTTCTGGATTTCCTTCCCATTTAGATAGCCGGAGCACTGAGTAGAGTTCCTTGTGCTATGTAGTCGCTTCTCATTGGTGATCTATTCCATGTATGCTCAGCTGCTCAGTCATGTCTGACTCTTTGAGGCCCCAAGGACTGTAGCCCGCCAGGTTCCTCTGCCCATGGAATTTCCCAGGCAAGAATACTGAGTGGGGTGCCATTTCCTCCTCCAGCGGATCTTCCTGACCCCGGGATCGAACCCGGGTCTCTTATGTCTCCTGCATTGGCAGGCAGGTTCTTTACCATCAGCACAAGCTGGGAAACCCATGAACCATACAAAGTTATTATAACCTTTTGACTCTATTTCCTGTACTGTAGGTTGCATCCCCGTGACTGACTGACTCTGTAACTGCTGGATTTTACCTCTTTGTTCCTCTTACTTATTTTGCCCTCCACCTATTTCTTCTTCCTCGAGCAACTGCTAGAGTGTTCTCTTGCAACTGTGAGTCTGTTTCTGTTTTGTTATATTTGTTTGTTTCATTTTTTTTTAAGAGTCCACATATAATTTTCACACAACTGAAAACAGAGTTAGCTGTGGGTTTTTTTTTCCATTTTTCCTCATTTCACATTATTGAGAACTCCTGATATCATTGGCAATGCAGATACCTTTTTTCATTTGTTCCTTTTCATTTTTTTTTGGTGATAACCAATTACCACATAGTGGGGAAACGCCTTTATTCTATCAAAAATGTTTTCACATTGTTGTTCGTGTTTATATTTTCTAAATCTTCAACACAGATTTTTATTTTTGCCAGTAGGGAAAAAAATGCAACTTTATTTCATAATATGGATACATCAAGAATTTATATTTAGGGAAAAAATTAAGGTAGTAGTTATATACACTTTTCAAGTCTTTCCCAAATAACAGTCATAAAAGATACTAACTTTAACAAGACATGGGCTATTTCTTTCAACTGCTCTGTTCATTAAGATTATTTTAAAAGTTCAACAGCAATGCTTTTTGTTGGAGCTTGTTTGGTGGGGCTCACATTGCTGTTTTCATATTCAGCAACCTTATACAGAACCTGTATAAGTGTTCTAAATAAAGTTTATCTTTTTTAAAAAAAAAGATGTCATAGATAAGAAAAATCAACTGGAACTGATTGTCTTCTATAAAACACAGCCTCATGCAGTGTTTCCATCCAGAGATGTTTTTCACCTCCTGTGAGTAGATAAAATCCCTTGGTGACCTTAGGGGAAATTTACTAGAAATGAAATCACTACAGCATTGTTCCTTTTTGCTTTGGTACAAACTAACAATGATAATCTCCAGTATATATTATGAGAGTGTTTTCCGGTTTGAAGACTAAAAGTTTTGCACCCCAGGGGACCCCTCGGTCCTGGTCACCCAGTATCACCCAGTACCTCCCATGTACAAATTTTTCTTAATTACCCTAGAGCTGAGTGGTTCAAGACAGGCAGTGTTCCTTGGGCTAATTTCCCTGTTCCATGTGATGTACTTGGGGTCACTCTTGGCATTTAGCAGGTGGTGGGGCTGCTCTGAGGGTCCAGGATGGCTTCACTCGCGTGCATGGCTGTCAGTGGGACCACCTCAAAGGTGATGGGTCATCTCTGGGTCCTCTCCATCTGTCATCTGCAGCAGGGCAGTCAGACTCCTTACCTACTAGCTCAGGGCTCTGAGGGTGAGAATTCCAACAGGAACTGGAACAGAAAGCCAACGGACAGGAAGTGGAAATTGCCAACCTCTTAACATCTGAGCCTGAAAACTGGTACAGCTTCATTCCCACCATATTCCATTGGTCAAAGCAGTCACAGACCTTGGCCAGAGTCTAGGGAACGGAACGTAGACTATACTTCCTAAAGGGAAGAGTGTAAAAATACTTGAGATTAACTTTATATTACCACACAATTACTACTGTAGTTTCATGCAGTAAACCCAAGCTGCAGTTGAATTTGAAACATGTAGATATAGATAGCATTCTTAATTGGAAGTTGAATAAAGTGAGCCTTAGCAGACGTTGAATCATTTTCTCAGATCACGTAACTAATCAATAACATCAGAGCCCAAGAAAAACCTAAGTTGACCTGGTTCTAAAAACTATGCCAGCTTGGTCACAGAGACACATTTCATGTGGTGGTCACAGATGAGAAGCATTTGTGCGTCGAACACATAGATGTTTTATACGTGGGAAACGAGGACGATGGGTAGAAACTCCCTTTCTTATGCTTATGACGGCTTTGACAGAATTTTCTAGCAAATATTTCAATTCCCATCTGTTAAGGCACATGGGGTGCAGCAGAGTTAGACTATTGAGTTGGATTATCTGTATTTCATGAGGTGTCAGGGTATCCTTGAAGCCTACACGAGAGAATGCAGAGGATTGCAGCCATCAGTTCTGTCACTCAGGTTCTCTTGTCTAAGAAAACACCCTATAACTAGAACACCCTTCTAGTCTCAGCAGTCTAGGCTCATCTTGACCGTGTTCCCTCTTGTGTCCGTGTTGAACTGTTGGTTTGACCAGTCTGAAATGGCCTCAGTCATATGTCAAATGGCTGGCGGGCCATTTGCCAGGGGCTGGCTGACTGTTGACTGGTAAGCCTTGCTTCTCCTCCACATAACTTATTCTCCAGCAAGTGAAATCAGGTTTGTTCTCGTGGAAGCTGCAGCATTCCAAGAGCAATAGTGGAAAAGGCTTCTCGGGTCTGGGCTCAGAACTCACACATCATGTGTTCCATTACATCTTATTGGACAAAACAAGTCACAAGGCCAGCTTAGACTCAAGGAGTGGGGAAATGGATGATGCCTCTCTTGATAAGCTGAATTGCAAAATCACATTGCAAGTGTCTGGATATACAGAGTTGAATAATTGCAGACAAGTTTGCATTCTGAAACAAAATCGATTGCTTGATATCTTCTACACCATTCAGAACACAGCCAAATGTAGCCACCCATTGCTCTGATAAATTCACTTAAATGAAAATAAGAGTTTTGTGACTTCAACCAAAAACCCTATTCAGATAATTAATCTATAACAAAATTAATAAATCCAAAGGATATTCTGAAGTACTTTTAACCACTATAATCCAGAGACAGTGTTTTTTTAAAACTTATTGTGGTCTATTTTGATGTCTACATATGTAGACTTTTCTTTTTTTGCTCCTGGGCTTTTTAAAGCTACCCCCAATCTCCAATCCCTAATCCCCTGGAAATCAAGTACCATTCTTTAAACTCATACATCAATATTCTGCAATAAACCCAGTAAAATAAAGAAAGAAGCCACATGAGCTAAAACTTTACTGTGAGAATTCATTGACAATTTAGATTCCCTGAAAGGTCAAAGAATGTACTTTACATTTTAATAACTACTGCAGGATTCATATTTGAACTTAGTGAATAATATCTATTGATTGCATTTTTGGTGCCAAATATTGAACTGGCCACATGATGTATGTCATATTATTTGATCTTACCTGCAAATTTATAATTCAGAAATGAACACTAGCATCCCTGTTATTCATGCAAGGAAACTGAAACTTAGTAGGTAGGGTATGTTGCTCAAGATTCCTCCCTGTCTTTTAAGAAGTGAAGTCTATTTCATCATCCCTTAAATCTCGGCTCTGCCATGTGATGTGCTTTGGTCCAGGGACGTTAGTAACTATGATGTAGGCAGAGAATTGAAACACACTTGTGTATTAGGGCTTGCTTTCCTGCCACACTTGCGATCCTAGGACTACCATATGAATGAAACCAAGGTGTTTTGCTGGAAGACAGGAGGTTACATGGCAGAGAACCAAGGGGGACCAGCTGAGAGTCAGCCAGCCTTTGGCCAATCACCTGTCCATTTTCAGACATCTGAGTGAGGTCATCCTAGATTATGAATCCTCCAGCCAACCCTCCAGCTGTTCCCAAGCTAGTGGAAGCAGAGTTGGGAGCCAAACCCATGTTATCGCATTCCAAAGCTTATGTTCTTAATAGTAGCACTGTACTGACTTCTCTAAAATGTGAACTGCTCCTCAGAATATTGATGACACTAACAGCTGTTAAAGTATCCATGATAACTGCTTGGCATACAGAGAAGTGGAGGCAGAAATTTGTCTTGCTTATGAATCCCAAATGCCTTTACACATACCAAGGAGTAACCCTCAGGACAATAGAAACCCATGAAGATTATTAACAAAACCTGAACTTGTAAACAAAGCTTTAGAAAGATAAAATTGCAAGTAGCAGGCACACAAATTGCGGAAAAGGGAAGAACAGAAGCAGAGACTCCAGAGGCAGAAGTCTAGGGGTGAATTCATGAAGTTGTGAGCCAAGATAACAACAGTGCAATTGAGAGGAGGTGAGGGGCTATGTGGGAGGCGTGAGAAGGAAGGTCTACCAAGTGGGACTGTTTAATCCTGTGCCAATCTCTGTGGTCGTCCATGTCATTCAAATACACTTCACCTGGACTTCCATGGGGCTGACTTACATAGATGCTGAGATACAATTTATTTGAAAGTTTGGAGAGAGAGACAGAGACCAAAAGAAACTGAAATATACCTAGAAACTGTCATACAGACTGAAGTGAATCAGAAAGAGAAAAGCAAATATTGTTTGTTAAAGCATATAAGTGGGATCTAGAAAACTGCTATAGCTGATTTTATTTACAAAGCAGATAGAGACACACACATAGAAGACAAATGTATGGACAAGAGGGGCAAGGGGGCAGGCATGGGACGAACTTGACATACAAGCACCACTAACTAGTGAGAACTTACTACACAGTTCAAGGAACTCGACTCAGCGCCCTATGGTGACACAAATGGTAAGCAAATCCAAAAACGAGGGGACATATGTATACATAGAGCTGAGTCCCTGGTGGCTCAGACTGCAAAGCATCTGGCAGCAATGCAGGAGATCTGGGTTCGATCCCCGGGATGGAAAGAGCCCCTGGAGAAGGGAATGTTTCCGACTCCAGTATTCCCACCTGGGGAATCCCGTGGACATAGGAGCCTGGCAGACTACAGTCCATGGGGTTGCAAAGAGTCTGATATGACTGGGCGACTAACATTTTCACTTTCTTTTTTCACTCATAGCTGATTCACTGTGCTCTACAGTAGAAACTGGCAAAACATTGTGAAACAACTACACTCTAGTAAAAACTAATTTTAAAAAGAATTACACTGTGAAATATAGGATTCATGTGGTCTCATTTGAAAATCTTTGGTCTTCAGTCAGGGAACTGGGGTTTTGATCCTTCTCTGACATCATTTACTTTGGAGCTTGAATAAGTCACTTTTCTTCAACCCTCTGGCCTCAGTCTTCATCTCTGTCCAAAGGGAATCCTTTGAAGGATGGTGCTTATTAAGGTTAAAAGCAGTAATGAATATGGTGTATGCTGCTGCTGCTGCTAAGTCGCTTCAGTCGTGTCCGACTCTGTGCAACCCCATAGACAGCAGCCCACCAGGCTCCCCCGTCCCCGGGATTCTCCAGGCAAGAACACTGGAGTGAGTTGCCATTTCCTTCTCCAATGTGTGAAAGTGAAAAGTGAAAGTGAAGTCGCTCAGTCGTATCCAACTAGTAGCGACCCCATGGACTGCAGCCCACCAGGCTCCTCTGCCCATGAGATTTTCTAGGCAAGAGTACTAGAGTGGCTTGCCATTAACTATTTGTAAAAACTATTTACTCTATGAACACTTCCCATGCCGAGATATTTACAAGTTCAGAAGAAGTTAGATGGAATTTACCAGAAACCTTTTCATTAATTTCCCACTAGTGCCAACCCTTAGATTAATTAGAAAGCCAAATTTTCTCTAATGTCTCTGGGGAATTTAGTCTGAAGGCTCAATAGACTGATCTTAAGGGAACTGACATCCAGGAGAAATTTCTCTGGTTTCATTCTATATTTAGCAAGAGATTCAGTACTGAATGATCCCCATGTGTCTCATGCCCACTGAATCAAGACATGGGTACTTGATTTCGGATCCTAGGCCCATTTCTTAATAACTGCATAATCATGGGCAAGCTGCTCAACTAGTCTGCATCCAAGTTACCTTATCTATAAAATAGGATATAATAATACCTATTCTATAGGGTTGCTGTGAAAGTTGAATGAGTTCCTTCTAAGTCGTTTGCTTGGAACAGTGTCTGACATGTTGAAGTGCTATAGAAACAGGCTGCGAGTTAGGATTACTGCTTGTCAGTGTGAACTGAACCTTCTCCTTCCCTACAAGCTTGTAAAACCAAGAGCCTTGGCCTCAGTTTTTGGCTAGTGAGGCTGGTTCTCTATCACCCCTGTGCTTACGCCATCTGATGCCATCATAACAGTGTACCAAGAGGTACGGGTCAGCCTGGTCATGGCAGGAATGGAGTCTCTGATGTCCCAGAAATCACGTGTCCAAAGTCAACTTCAGTCAAAACAGCAAAACGACTTGGATCACATAAGGGTTTGTCACAGATTCTCAAGATCATTGGTCTTCAAGTATTCTTCTTTACCAAATAGCAGAATCTATTTGAAACAACATATATCCTAGACTGAAGGAATCTTGGGTCTCTTCATCACATTAGTCCAACACCCTCACCTATAGATGAGGTCCAAATACAGTAAGTGTTTTACAGCTGTTCAGTGGCAAAACCATGAAGGTGTTCAGCTACCAGTCAGTTAGAAGCCAAACCAGCCTATGCATAGTTTTGATGAAGTGGATATGGGCCCCCATTCCCCATCCCAGGGAACACTCAGTTAGATGAGAGATTTGAGGAGCATCCAAAAAAAGATGTGATCAGAGAATTCTTTTTTTAATTTATTTTAATTGGAGCCTAATTACTTTACATTATTGTATTGGTTTTGCCATACATTGACATGAATCTGCCCCGGGTGCACATGTGTTCCCCATCTTGAACCCCCCTCCCAACTCCCTCCCCATCCCATCCCTCTGGTTCATCCCAGTACATCAGCCCCAAACATCCTATATCATGCATCAAACTTGGACTGGCGATTCGTTTCACATATGATAATACACATGTTTCAATGCCATTCTCCCAAATCATCCCACCCTTGCCCTCTCCCACAGAGTCTAAAAGACTGTTCTATACATCTGTGTCTCTTTTGCTGTCTCGTATACAGGGTTATCATTATCATCTTTCTAAATTCCATATATATGCCTTAGTATGAGAAGAGAATTCTGAGTGGAGAACCGTTGGGTTTCTTCCTTTGCATGTCACTTTCTCCTTCTCAGGCTTTGTTCTCATCGAAAATGCATCATTCACTCTGGACCTGTGTTTTTGCTCAGAATCATACTATGTTCTGGGTCTGTTCCCAGAACAGATTTTTTAAAAATCAGTTTTTTAAAAAACTAATTTTTTAAAAAATCAGAAAACTTGTAGCTATATTTGGAACATTTGTGGTATGTGAATCTACTTTTTCTTTATTAAATTTTTAATTTTGCATTGAACTCAACATTCAAAAAACGAAGATCATGGCATCCAATCCCATCATTTAATAGCAAATAGAGGGGGAAACAATGGTAATAGTGACAGACTTTATTTTCTTGGGCTCCAAAATCACTGCAGATGGTAACTAAAGCCATGAAATTCAAAGATGTTTGCTCCTTGGAAGAAAAACTATGACCAACCTAGACAATATATTAAAAAACAGAGACATCTGTCGACAAAGGTCCGTCTAGTCAAAGCTATGGTTTTTCCAGTAGTCATGTATGGATGTGAGAGTTGGACCATAAAGAAGGCTGAATGCTGATGCTTTTGAACTGTGGTGTTGGAGAAGACTTTTGAGAGTCCCTTGGACTGCAAGGAGATCCAACCAGTCAATTGTAAAGGAAATCAACCCTGAATATTCATTGGAAGGACTGATGCTGAAGCTGAAACTCTAGTACTTTTGCTACCTGATACAAAGAACTGATTCATTGGAAAAGACACTGATGCTGGGAAAGATTGAAGGCAGAAGGAGAAGCGGACAACAGAGGATGAAATGGTTGGATAGCATCAAGAGTTTGAGTAAACTCTGGGAGCTGGTGATGGACAGGAAGCCTGGCATGCTGCAGTCGATAGGGTCCCAAAGAATTGGACACAACTGAGTGACTGAACTAATTATAGCTGATTAATAGTTATAATAGTATATTAATAGTTTCAGGTGGACAGCAAAGGGACTCAGCCATACATTCACATGTATCCATTCTCCCCTTGGAGACAGAAATGGCAACCCACTCCAGTATTCTTGCCTAGAGAATCCTGTAGACGGAGGAGCCTGGTGGGCTGCTGTCCATAGGGTCGCACAGAGTCGGACACAACTGCAGTGACTTAGCATGCATGCATGCATCCTCCCCCATCTGGGTTCTCTTCTGAACTGTGGGTGAATAATTGCAAAGTTGTCTACTATTCAGCTTCTCTTCCTTTTTTGTAATGAGTGCACTTTCTCTCCACAAAGTCTGACTAGCAGAGCTTCTTCTGAATTTACTAACTAACTTCACTATTTTTTTAAACCCCTACCGGTCAAATATGATACCTTTTCTTTGATCCAACACAATAAGTGTCCACTCTAAATTTCCTTTCTGATTAATACTTCCCACTCAATTCTTTCCACATACAAAATCTCTTCCATGACAACCTCTCCTGTAGGCCTTAAATGCTTTTGAGCATTATTTTTTTTTAATGCAAATCCCTGTCAGATTGTGGCTATAGGCACTCTTCACAGAATCAGGGACTCAGATTCTTTCTAAGTAATTGCTGAAAGGTGGATCTTATTGGGGACAGTGTGGGGATATCTGAGTATGTGTCATGATGGTGAGCATGATGGATGACAAAAAAAAAAAAATAATGAACCCATTATTTGGTGATTACCTGTGAATCTTAGGGAGAAAACTCAGAATCCAGGGGGAAGGTAAGTATCTTAGATTTCCAGGGCAGGGCGGAGAGAGAGGAGGGATCTGAAAGAAGCATAGGATTCCTGAGTGGTGAAACAAATTCTTTCATAAAGACCAGCACTTACATCCTGACCGTGCCTGGTCTTTCAAAGCCTTTCCAAGCACTGCCCATTGAGCACCACTGGAACCTCCTCCCATCACTGACTTTGGGTGCAGGCAAGAACACCCTTCTTCCAGTATGGGGGAAAGAAAGTAAGCCATTACTCCTAACCAATAATGTGGAAGAGAACAGACAAAATAAACGAGGAAGAAAGCCAACGTGGGTGTCCTTGAAAGTTAAATCAAATCTGTCTTCCAGGAGTAAGTGCTATGATCGATGGAGGGCTGGGCTTTGATTGTATTTTAGATTAACTGGATCCCAGCAGAGAAGGAAGCCTCAGAGCCAGCTGTCTCCAAATGCGGGTGCATGTAGAAGTTCATTCTCTCTGGAGGTTAACACGGTGTTGTATGATGTGACTGGAAATCACTGTCTCCATCAATATTTAATCTGACCAGCTCAGACATACAGCAATCTAGGGAATCAAACAAATTCATCAACAAGGCTTTAAAGAAGAGCCTCTTTCTCAGATCTTGGGTCTTGTGGGATGTGTGTGAGCAGTTACATGATGCAGCTAGTGGAGGAGGTGAGTTTTATAAAGAATGGAAGATTTCTAGGAAACATGGCCTCCCAAAGCCCCTCTCTTCTCTCTCCTCTATTTTTTAAAAATTCTTTTGGCTTTGCCACCCAGCAAGTGGAATCTTAATTCCGGGGGACCAGGATCAAACCTGCACCCTCTGCAGTGAAAGTGCACAGTCTTACCCACTGGACTGCCAAGAGGTCTCCTTTCTCCTTTTTTTTTAAAGAAGTTCCCTGTGTGCCCATTATCCTGGGACATGATCCTCTTTTCTCTGCCCATGTTGCATCTACTTTTCATTATGAAATTAGCCTTTCAACACCTTTCATGGAAAGGAAAGGAAAGTTCAAACTGTAACACAGAGAGCATGGCTCGGAAACAGCCTCTCTGTCTCCCAGGGCATGTTCACAGCTGCGTTAGAAAGGCTATTCCTTTCATTCCCTGTTTACACACTTCTTGTCTTGCTGGCTGTGGTGCCTCTCTCTTGCTAAGAGTGCTCTAGTTGGGCTCGGGGTTATGCAATTTTTATTATGTACAACATTACTTGTGAAACGATCAAGCAGGACATCAAAAAGACCTGTGTTGCCATAGCAGCAAAGCTGTATCAGCCACCCGTGACTCAGAGTGATAATGGACCTCACAACCACAGCACACACTCTGGGTCAGAAACCACCCGCTGTAATGGGGGACTCCTTCTTGTTCTCCATGACCCAGAGGTCACCATCTTTTTCAGTGAAGTCTGGGGATGTTAGTTTCCACCACAGAGCCACTCAATAAGAACAGCAGCGATTGCTTTCCTTGTGCCAGATTCTGTACTTATCACTTGCCACGGACCATAGTAATATTCACAACTACACAGAGATAAGGCACCATCATTATCCCTATTATCAGTTCAGTTCAGTTCAGTCACTAAGTCGGATCTGACTCTTTGCAGCCTCATGGACTGCAGCATGACAGACCTCCCTGTCCTTCACCAACTCCCAGAGTTTATTCAAACTCATGTCCATTGAGTCAGTGATGCCATCCAACTGCCTCATCCTCTGTCGTCCCCTTCTCCTCCCGCCTTCAGTCTTTCCCAGCATCAGGGTCTTTTCAGTTCTTCACATCACATGGCCAAAGTATTGGAGTTTCAGCTTCAGCATCAGTCCTTCCAATGAACATTCAGGACTGATTTCCTTTAGGATGGATTGATTGGATCTCCTTGCAGTCCAAGGGACTCTATCTTCTCCAACACCACAGTTCAAAAGCATCAATTCTCCTGCGCTCAGCTTTCTTTATAGTCCAACTCTAACATCCATACATGACTGCTGGAAAAACCATAGCCTCAACTAGATGGACCTTTGTTGACAAAGTAATGTCTCTGCTTTTTAATATGCTATCTAGTTTGGTCATAACTTTTCTTCCAAGGAGGAAGTGTCTTTTAATTTCATGGCTGCAGTCACCATCTGCAGTGATTTTGGAGCCCAAGAAAGTAAAATTTGTCACAGTTTCCACTGTTTCCAACCTATTATACAGATGAGGAATTGAGGCTTAGTGTGGTCAAATGATTTGCCCTTGGCTACAAAGCTGAAAGTGGTAGATCTCAATGCTGACAGTGAAATGCTAGACCCCACTTGTATATTTTGCCCATCATCAGCCACTCACCGAAGCCTGCTCAGTGGTTTCTACTTTGCCCCCTCACCTTAGGCTTCAGTGGTTTCAAACGGCATGGTCTCTTCCTTTTGTGATGTTCCTTTATTCCTCAAGCTTTTCCTTCCTCCTCCTTCTCGTCTTCTCCCTTCTCCACCCCCGGTTCTTCTCCTCCACACTCCCAAATCCTCCTGAGAGGGGCGCTAGTCAAAATAGTCAATAGAAGATCATGCTCAGGAAAAGGCCAGTTAGACTTCAGGCACCAGCATGCTCCTGAAGGACCTCTTCAGCGCCAGTGAGGAAGCCCTTTCTAGCTGGCTTGTGGGAGCAGTTCCACAGGATGGCCTGGAGCAGGGTGCAGGTATAGAAGGCGGTGTGAGGCATGAGGCAGTGCCTGTCACCAGCTGGCATGGAAGTGTCCGTGTGGTAGAAATTGACTCTGAATTTCAGCCCTCACTCCTGTAAGTTCTTGCTGTAAGCTTCTATTCAGGTCTCACTTGAGCGGGTCCAACACCCTGGGTTCAGTCGTCACTCTGCCTTGTTCGCTTGCTTTCATCTCACTGACTTGTAATTACGTGTCCATGTCCATGTTTTACACCAGACCCTGCACTACATTAAGTAATGGTAGAATCCACCTATGCATTCCCCTCACCTAATGCACTGTTGAGTGAATACATGAGTCTCTGCATCTGTTAATGTTACCTTTTCTGCATATTTTGGATTCACAGCTGGATTTATAGAGCTTTGAATGTTAGAGTGAAAGTTCACTTCTCCACTTTTGGGTGCCCACATTTCTCTAATACAGACTTCATCCTCAATATGGAGAAGCCATAATAATAAATCAATGCTAACTTTCATTTTATTGTGCCCTAAGTGCCACAACACACAGGAGTTGAAATTCAGATATCATGCATACAAGCATTCTGTATTATTATTATCATACGTAAAATTGCTATGCATATTTAGACAGTATATCCTATATATGCTGATCATATGTGTATACACACACACTCACACTCATAATCTTTAAAAAACAAAACTCTGAGGGCAGACATTTTTCTCTCCACTCTGTAGGAAAACTTGGAACCAAAGAGCAGGGATTTACATTTCTAAATTCATTTTCACAGTTATATGCAAGCCTTCAATGTGCTGCTCTTTGCCACTGGCACTGTGTGCTAGGTATCCAGGGGTGAGCAATTCAGTGTTTTATGTTCTTTTGGAGTTTCCAGTATGTGGCACATAAATGATTACAAATTGTGATGATGTTATGAAGTGAAAGGGGATGCTATGAGGGAATGTACCACTATAATTTAACTTCAGAGGTCTCGAGGTCATACTTGTATGAAATGACACCCTACCTAGTATGGAGCAAGGCTGGAATTAGGATCTAAATCTGTTGGGCTGATTGTGGACAAAATGGCATTCGTATGCTCATTTTGTAGAAGAAATATACTCTTAACATTATTTTTTAAATAAAAATAATTCTATTTTAATTTGGTTTTTTCTACTATTCACAAAACATGAGAGTAGGGAAAAACACAGGAATTACCCAGGTAGGGATCACTTGATTAGCAGTCATTATATGCATTATCCAAAAATTATTTGAATGCCTTCAGTGGTCAGGAGCTCATTACCTCCAAATATAGCCTATTCTGGTAGTTGGTGATAGACAGGGAAGCCTGGCATGCTGCAGTCCATGGGGTTGCAAAGAGCCTGACACGACTGAGTGACTGAACTGAACTGATAGCCTATTCTACTCTCATAACACAGGACTTGTTGCACTCTGCTCAAGTGCTCAATGCTGATTCCTCTTTATTTTCATCCAGTCAACTTAGACGAACACTAGAGAAAGAACTGACTTCTTCCCCATGATGCTCTCCATAATATTCTGTTGATTTGCTCACCTGAGAATCTCCAGGATCTCTTCCTCATATTTCCCTGGCCAAGTATCACCAGGGACCCTCATCTTACATTCCCTGAGGGTCCCTCTTAAAAACAGCACAACCAGAACTGGACCGGTGGCATCCGACCAGCCCACAGAGCATTCGCATTGTCTCCTGTGGTCTGGCCACTCCCTTCTCCAGGGCCAGAGTCTGGTAACGAAGGGGCCGCAGCACCTGTGTTGGGCTCTGTCATGGTGTTTCGCATTTCTATTATTTGTTCACGTGCTCTGCTTTTGACTCATTCCACTAGAAACTCCTCTAGCGGAGCTCCTACAATAGGCTTTGGCACAGAGCAATCAGATCATAAATATTTTTCGAAAGACATTTTTGAAATGGAGAGAGTCTCTCTCTTCACATCAGGAGATCTGTCTGAATTCACTCCTTAAAAATCAGACGTGAAAATCAGGAAATTCTATCATGACTATCCAAATTATCTAATGTCACTCTGAGGATTGGGACCATCTAGAACATTCATCTGATGGGAGAATCTTGGTGTTTCCTACTGAGGGTGTCTAACAATCATGATTTCACGATGCCCCAGCTTTTTCAATTCAAGGACAACTTTTAAATCCCCTTCATTTTTGACTCAGTTAAAATCTCTCTGTCCATCTTTGCATCTCTTTCACTATGCTTCCTGACTTCAGCCAGTTATTCCAAGTCTGTTACGCTCTCAAGTTCTTTCTCAAACAAACACTGTTTGGGGTTCATGTCAATATTCACCTTTTCCTTAAAGAAACAATCCGTTTAGATTTTGTTATGCAAGCAAGCTGGAAATTTTCTGTCTACTAGGCTCCTCTACCAATATGTGGAGAAGAATATGACCCTGTGCACTGCAGAAAAGCTACTTATTTTCTAAAACCAAGAGGAATAGCTGTGAACTGAGGCTGGAAGAAGAAAGGGAACTGTGTGACGGGTGGGCAGGCTAGTGTCAGTCGCATCCTGCATTTCTGCAGTGCTGCCCATGTGCCAGGCACCCTGCTGACTGCCTTTTGTTTACTCATATACTCAATGAGAGAAACCTGAATTATATCCCCATTTTATAGATGAGGAAACAAGTTCAATGAGGTTAAATAGTGTGCCTAAGATCACACAGACAGAAAGGGGTAGAGCTGGAAAGCAGAATCCAGCAACTCTGGCACCAGAGCCCACACTTCCTCTTGTCATAGCTATTTTGATGCTGCCTACCAGGATTGCTCCCCAAGTTTTCAGAAGTCATCCAGTCCTATAACCATATACAATCTCACCCTGACTAGACCCATCAACCCAGAAAAAGAATTCAACGTGTGCCATAGTTAGATTGGCAGGAGCACCAGAGAGAATACTGCTAGGAGTTGTGAGTGCTGGGTCACGTGTCTGAACCTTTGCTCTGAAATCTTGGATTAGAAGCTCACTAAAGTTTTTCATCTCTCAATGCTATTCCTAAATAAGAAAAGCAAGAATGTTAGAGCATCAGAAGGTGTTAGCCATCATCTCTAGCCCTTCCACCATGTGCTTTCCAACGGCTGATTAGATACATGTTTCAGAGACATGGTGGAAGAGCTGTCCTGTTAAAAACATCACAGTCACTACCGAGCTGGCTCCTCACCTTTCATTCTTGGTAGGTCACACTGCTAATGTCATGATGAGAGTCTCAGTGTGGGGCTAGAATGTCTTCAGCACTTCTCTAATGCTTGCTAACCTCCCTTTGTAACTGAGAGAGCAGGTTCCAGACTGAGAGCCTTTGGCAGACAACAGTATTCATTATAATGGTTTTATATGATATGCCAGAAGAAGCCTCTTCCAGTTCCAGTTCTGTTGCTCAGTTGTGTCCAATTCTTTGTGACCCCATGGACAGCAGCATGCCAGGCCTTCCTGTCCATTATGAACTCCTGGAGTTTACTAAAACTCATGTCCATTGAGTCGGTGATGCCATCCAACCATCTCATCCTCTGTCGCCCCCTTCTCCTCCCACCTTCAATCTTTCCCAGCATCAGGGTCTTTTCAAATGAGTCAGTTCTTTGCATCAGGTAGCCAAAGCTGAGTTTCAGCTTCAGCATCAGTCCTTCCAATGAATCTTCAGGACTGATTTCCTTTAGGATGGACTGGTTGGATCTCCTTGCAGTCCAAGGGATTCTCAAGAGTTTTCTCCAACACCACAGCTCAAAACCATCAATTCTTTGGTGCTCAGCTTTCTTTATAGGCCAACTCTCACGTTCATACATAACTACTGGGAAAAAAACAAACCTAAAACCTAGGCTTAATAAGAGCATGGTGGTCCAACAGGGAAAAGAACCTTGGTTTTAGCTAGTGTCCCAGAAGGCAAACATTTTCAATGACATGAATCTGAAAGCCAGGAAGTGTGCCTTCTCTGAAAATCTTAGCCTACTCAACTGAAGGCTTCACCAGTATTGAAGAAAACATTGTCCTGTTGTGCCAACTTTGTTATGTTATCTTGGTTTTATGGGAAGTAATCCCATTTCCCATTTAAGACGTGTGTGTGTGTGCTCAGTCATGTCCCAGTCTTTGCGACCCCATGGACTGTAGCCCACCGGGCTCCTCTGTCCATGGGATTTTCCAGGCAAGAGTATTGGAATGGGTTGCCACTTCCTACTCTAGGGGATCTTCCTGACCCAGGGATTGAACACAAGTCTCTTGTGTCTCCTATATTGGCAGGTGGATTCTTTACTACTGAGCCACCTGGGAAGTCTCATTTATAGATAAGGCATAAAGTTTTTTTTATAAAATTAATTGAGTAAAATAAAGACATGATCTTACTTTTATTTTAGTCACAGTATAGTGGAGATGTTAATTTTCATCCAGTAGAAGATCATTGGAACAGGTTTTCCGTGATCCTGGTCCCTTTATAACGGAGTTGAAATCTTATTGCAGATGAGCCATGATCTACATTTTTGAAAAGCAAACCAAATAATTAGTCTTTGACAACACTGAACAAGTAAAATTCAGCAATTATTCCTTGATCATGTCCAGGAGACCAGGCACACAAATAAACATAATTAAAAACCATGGTAAGTGCTCTGAAGGAGAAACGTAAGTGTGGGATCAGTTTAGGTTTTATTTCAGAGCCAGAGAAGTGAAAGAAAGGGGAAAAATGTTTAATTGATTAGACATGTGGCTCAGAGACAGCAAAAGTGTGACAGTAACATGTGACTGGTTGAAATTCTGAGGTGTCTGGGAGTCTCCCCTATAGATAGATTCCTAGACATTCAAGGAGGAGTGTCTTTCCTAAGCTCACAGCTCCTGAATCCTTGCAGCCTGCCGGCTGATCCTCCACACAACTGCTTCATCATCCTGCTGCCCTCCCTGGTTATATGGTGGCACGTGTGTGGTGGGAGATGCGGACAGGCGGACTGCAAAGAGGGGAAGTGGCCTGTGAGACAGGTTGGGACCTGGGATCCTTTGCTGTAGTGCTTGCACCTGAACACACGTCTTCTTGAGCAACAAAATACAATGAAACTGCTGCTGCTGCTGCTAAGTCGCTTCAGTCGTGTCCAACTCTGTGCGACCCCATAGATGGCAGCCTACCAGGCTCCGCCATCCCTGGGATTCTCCAGGCAAGAACACTGGAGTTGGTTGCCATTTCCTTCTCCAATGCGTGAAAGTGAAGTTGCCCAGTTGTGTCCTACTCTTAGCGACCCCATGGACTATAACCCACCAGGCTCCTCCATCCATGGGATTTTTCCAGGCAAGAGTACTGGAGTGCGGTGCCATTGCCTTCTCTGACAATGCAACTATAAGGGACTAAAACCAACTGAGTACTTGCACAATTGGAGCAAATAATAGACAAAAAAGACACAAAAAGACTAAAAAGCCTGACTGTCACTTCTGAAGAGCCAGGGGCAAAAACAGGGTGTTGGGACTGAAAGCTGGGTACTGCTCATGCCCCTGCACTCAATACCACTTAAGTGGGGGGCAAACCACCTAAGCCACCTTTCTGGCCAGACCCCTGGAACTGGCCCTACTCTCACCCTATATAAGGAACAAGGTTGCCCCCCCACCCCATCTTTCACCCCCTACCCCCAACGTGGGACGTGAACAAGAAATTGAACTTTTTACTTGTTCTTGTTCCCCATTGCTATAGCAAGGGCCCCAACAAAGCCTTGCCTGAATTTCTTGCTGGGCCTCTTATCAATTTCTACTGATTAAGGAGGCCAAGAAGTCTTCCCTGGTAACTCAACTGGTAAAGAATCTGCCTGGAAATTAGGAGCCCCCAGGTCGATTCCTGGGTTGGGAAGATCCCCTGGAGGAGGGCATAATAACCCACTCTAGTATTCTTGCCTGGAGAATCCCCATGGACAGAGGAATCTAGAAGGCTACAGTCCATGGGGTCGCAAAGAGTCAGACACAACTGAGCAACTAAGCACAGCACAGCACAGGGAGGCCAAGAACCCTGGTCAGTAACACATGGAAGAGATCGAGGTCACCCCTAAAGATGACTCCTACGTATCCCTTTCTTTCCTTCCAGAGGTGCAGAGCTGGGGAACACTTTGCCAACTCTGGGGAAGCAGTGTTCTTTTGGAGTTCAAAATATTTTAATGACTGGCAAATGGATAGGCTTGAATGGCAATTCTCAAACATTCTTCCATCTCTGTCTTGCTTATATGCCCAGGACAATTTCATCAGGAACATCTTTCAAGTAAACAGGGTTTGACTTCAGAGATGCTAGGATGAAGAGGAAGCTTAGAGAGTTGGAAAAGCTGCCACACCGCACCAGTTTCATGCCCAAATGTCTATTCTGAGACTCTCGTGCAGATGTTTAACTGCACAGGTTCACAGTCTAAAACAGACCCCTCAGCATGTTAAGAGGATGTTGACTCTCGTCTTTAACACCTTCCAACGCTCACTGTCAGAACTTCCCACCACTATCTTGACACCCTTCCCTCTTGGAAATCAGTGGCTTCAGGAGAAAAACACACCCCAGTTAGTTATCACATTTGATGAGACACCTCACCCTGAAGTGTAAATATTTCAGGGGCCCCTCCTTTTGCAGAGATATTTGTACCACGTGGCTTTATTACAGCCTCTTAAACAGTGGAATTTCTGATATCAGGAAGAACCAGATAAAGGGGATATTTTGGGAAGGAGGATTTCCCAAAAAAGTCTAGTCCTCAAAAACAAACTGCTTTAGGACAATTATGACAGTGATTTATTGAAGCAAAAAGGCTATTACTTTGTTCTTGACACATAAAACGTCTATGTTTGCTTAGCTTAGCTGATTTCCTGGTATATGTGAAATACTTTGACTGAACCCCATAGAAGAATGTTTATCTTTTTTTTTCCTACTTTTTCAATATTACATATACCCTGCTTCTTCCCCTTGGGTAGAAGTTTTAAAAATATTTCACAGCTGCTTTGAAAACAGCTGTATAAATGCAAGACATTAATAGAGAAAAATCAAAATATGCACCAGGGCAAAATAAGACCAAAGTTATTAAACCATAACCTAAAGATAGTCAAAGGAATAGGCATACATGTTGAGTTCAAAACATATGTGATTTAATTAAAATTGAACTTGGGTTTTCAAAGAATGGCTAAGCAAAACAGCATGTCTGACACTTAAAAAATCTTAAATCATTCACACGCACGCACATACATAATGTGGGCGCACACAGTCACTTCCCGAACCCTAAAAACAAGGACTATGCACGAAAACAAAATGAGGTCTTCAGGGCACATGTCTAGTGAATTGCATAGTATATTTTAGGACAGTCCTGCCTACCTGCCTTGTAAGTATCACATGCTGTTTATTCATGGTGATATCAATTAGTCATCCTGTTCCAATCCTGCCTAGGAGATTATCTACTTTATCACCCTAAGCAGTGGGCAGATAACACAGCAAAGGTTCCCAATGGCCGACTATATCCATTTGTTTTCTGTTCATTCCTGGGAGAGGGGAGTTATAAAGCTGTGTGTAGGAAATGCAGCATTTGTCCTGCACAAATTTCTTTATCTTTATTTGCCCCATTGTTGGCTACATTTTTTAGTCTACTGGCAGCCAAGGGTCACATTTTCAAGAAGATATATTTCATATTGGACCCGTTGGGAGCTGATGTCAGTGCAAATTTGTGCCAGGACAGATTCACAATGATGGCAAAGAGGAAGTTCCTGTATTTTATTTCTGTATTATATTGTCCTGTTTTCCTGATAATGGAGCCAGGGAAGACATGGAACCAAGGTCTATTTTTCTGCCTTTTTCATCTCCCAACAAAGGATAAAAACACAGGGCCCTCCCTGTTGGCCAAACTTCAGTCAGATGATCTGTGGGCTATCCTGAGATCCTCAAGCACCATGGGCCTGCATCCTTACCTGCAGGCCAGGCTTTACTTGCTCCCTGGGAGACTGTTTCAGAGCAGATGCATTGCATCCAGGGTTTTACTGCCAGCAAAGGTCAATCTCACTGTGTTGACAGAGGTACTTCCTGTGCTTTATCAGCCTGCCTGACATTTGATGTGTGTCCATTTCGTGTGTTCACTGGAAGCCAAATGTCATAGCTCCAGATAACATTTTGCCCTAGTTTCCTCCCATTTCAGAATGAATTCAGGTTTTCTGGATGGGGAAGCTCAGTTCAGAGTCTGGGGGGAATTCCAAAGTCAAGACTGCTCTGTTTATGAAGTAATCCTAGTAACGTGTGGAATTTTCATCGCAATTTTTTTTTCAAAGGCTAAATGTTTAAGAAAAATGCAGGAAACTGGCAATTAGAATCAATTCCCTTCATAACAAGAGCAGGATATCAGCTGAAAAATATGTCCTTTAGCTGATTGCAGTGAGAGAAATCTGGGGAGTGTCCGTGGAATACCCAGCTTGACCTGGGGGTGACTCGAGGTACAGCTCTAACATATTAAGTCATATTTCAAAGGCTACTTTGCACCCTGGTGTTTAGAATTCAGAACGTGAGTTCTGATTAAATCCATGGTACAAACAAGGATCCCGGGTCAGGCTCCAAAATTCATAACATTCAAAATGTATTCTACCTGCAATTTACAAAATAAACAGTAGAAAATATTAGGGATAAGGTAAAACAGATTTTTTAGCCACAGACCATTTGTAAGCAATGAATCTATTATGCCAAAGACCGCCTTTGTAATACCGATTCCTACTCCCACCTGTCCCCTTTCAGGGATTCAGAGTGCCTACTATGTGCCAGGCACTGTTTTAGGAGCAGTGAACAAAACTGACACAAATCCCTGCTTCTGTGCAGCTGACGTCCCAGTGGGGAAGAGAGAAAGAGAATCAAATAAAATGTAACTTATAAGTGCCGAGATCAAAGGCGCTTCTCCGGTGGCTCAGTGGCGGACACTTGTGGAACCACCCCCAAGGTTAAGGAACAGACATGCCAGTTCCCTGCACCCTCTCTGAGCTTGCCCCCTCCTGCCTCTGGAAAGGTAAACCAGTCTTCTGACTTGACCACCTCCTTGCCTTTTTGTTTTAAAGAAAGAATGGTCAAAGGACCCCTATGAACTCACCATCATTCAGTTCTAACAATTATCAATGGCAGGCAAAGTGTGTCTTCTCTAACCCCTAATCCCTGCCCTCCAAACCCAGCTAAGCTACTTAATTAATGTATGTGCTTGTATTGAGATAGAATCTACATGAGGTGAGATGCACAGATCTAAGGTATACCACTCCAGGAGCTTTTGACAGTGGCTTATACATGTGCAAACTGATTTAAAGGTTGAGCATGACCAGTTTGTTTTGCATCTGGGCAAACTTTCTTTAATAACTAGAAGCTCAGAAGTGTGAGTCTTGCTTTCAGTCCGCCGCTCGGCACACGTGGCAGTGCCCATGCAGCAGCCTGGCAGCCCTGAAGCCTGCTTATATTGATCTTTCTAAACGTTTTCTAAATGCAGACGGCTCTCAGCTACCCACTCCTCTCCCCTACCCCCCCAACTTTTTCTTCTGTCGACAGAACAGTTTGTTATGGATTGGTGATAAAAATCAGTGTCCACTGAAAGACATGTCAAGACCACCGCCATGTGAGGCCTTCAAAGCATACCAGGCCACATTAGGCCACCGTGTGAGGGATGCGCCTGTCAGGGGGGTCGCAGGCCAGGTCCGCCAGCTCCCGTCTCCCATTGCCCATGAGTGCAAGGTTTCTGCCTGCCACGCACCGGAACGCCCTACTCTTTACCCTTCCCCAGGTGACAGATCAGGGAGGGTTTGTAGAGAGCTGGCTCAGGAAAGCAAGGACACGTCGAACAATAGGCTGAGCTGTTGGTTAATAGCTCTTCGATACTACCTGCAGGGGTGAGGTGTTTTCCGATGACTCCGATCCGTCTCTCCGCCTCTGCGTCTCTCCCTTTACCCGGTGCCACTCACATAGGGTTGCCTCTCTTGGGTCCCGGGTCATGATGAACAATAAACACCTTCATCCCCACCAGTTACAGGAAACTCGTGACAGCAAGATGTCTTCATTTTGTATTCCTCCTGAGCCCTTGTAACATAACTTGCACATGGCTAAAACTCAACATCTATTTGCTAATAAATTATGCTTGCAAATGAGTCAGAATTCCATTACTGGGTGATAAAATTACACCTCATGATATAATTATTCTTAGACATTAAGCGCCTATTTTGCACACTCGACACTATTTTATTAATTCCCATCCTTGTCTCAGTTTAAAAAACAGCAACATGAGAAAACAAATTTCAACAAGAACTTCAAAGTTTTCTGAAGTAACCCTAACACTTATGCTTACATTTCATTTGTTGTTGTTTTTTCTTTTTTTACCCTTAGATTTTCTTGATAGACTTTAGGTCGGCCTAACAGTATTTTCTTTACCCAGAGGCCTCCACAACATCACTGCTGCAGGAAAAAAAAGGATGGTTTTCAAGACTGGCCTGTGCTACTCACCAGTGAGAATGATACAATTTGCACTAGACAACGATATTTTAAAGCTAAAAATGCTACTGCATGTACAGGCAGGTTTCCGAGTGGACCTGATGATAGCAGATCTATGATAAATTATGCACAGTTCTAAAATTCTTTGAGTCTAAATTTCCCACGTGGAGGGTTTGGTGTTATGGCCTTCCTTTATGCTTAAGATTTTTTACAGCAGGAAAATAGCTATTAAAGACTTACAGCAAATAGGGCTTTGATCAGCATTTCCACAGGTCAGAAACACAGCTTTGTGTGCCCTGACCACATGGTTGCCAAATAAAGTCCTGTTCCTCAATCTTGGGGAACATGAGATCTTTGAATGTGGAGACTCTGATCAGTATGTCTGGGGTAGAGAGCAAGATGCATTTTAAAAAACTTCTTCTTTTGTATTGGCATATAGGTGATTAACAATACTGTGACCATTTCAGGTAGACAGCAAAGGGACTCAGCCATATGTATACATCCATCCTCCAAAGTCCCCTCCCATCAGGCTGCCACGTAACATTGAGCAGAGCTCCATGGGCTATATTGTAGGCTGTCCTTGTTGGTTATCCATTTTGAATATAGCAATGTGTACATAACACACTGCATTTTTAACTAGCTCCTAGGTAAGGCCACAGCTACTGCCCATGGTCTACACTTTGAGTAACAGAGTCAAAGAAAACTCCCTCCCAGGGCTAGAATTTTCACGTAGTGAACAGCAATGGGAGAAGCAGTGTTGGGGAGGGGTGTTTACGGTAGAGGTAAATTGCTTTTTGTTTCCTGCAGTAACTTCTACAGCCTTTTATGGGAAAGTGAATTCAAGATATGGGGTTTCTGCCTTTCAAGCATGGTATCTAGGACAGAAAGTGTCCCACGTGAATATTCAAAGACTGGCCCAGAGTTTTGCTCTTCTGACTCTCATGGAAATTACCTAAGATCTTTCCAGTTTATGCTTTGAAATAAAAAATTAAAAAAAGCATCTCTCTTATTTTTGTGGGAACCTGCATCCCATAACAACAATGATTCTCAGTGGGCACAACATGAAAGCAAATTAACCCTTTAAATTACAGGGAGCAGAGAGCAGTAAACCCATCCTGACGTGAAGCTGCCTCTCTTCCTCCTTTCACACAGCTCAGAGCTCCTTTTAAGGCAATGAAATAAATGTCTGCTGGCAGGTGAAGGCTGGTGGGTCTCACTTCTAAGAGACTTGAATCTCTCCACCTGGCTGTTACTGACATAAGGTCAGATGGAGGGATATTGACTAGGGGATAAGAGACTCATCATGTAAAGAAGAAAGGAATTAACTTTTGTTGAGTCCCTAGTCTATCCTAGGCCCTTTACATACAGCATATCATTCAAGGCTGAGTCTCGCCCTGTGAGGAACTATTTGCCTTATTTTCTTAGTGAGGAAGTTGAGCTCTCTTGAAGTTCAGTCATCACTTACGGTTTCATGGCAGAGCCTGGGAATGTGAACACAGTGCTCTGGATTCCAGAAATATTGGAATTGTTTCCCAGATTCCTAGACTGATCTGCTAATTTGTAGGCAGAGCCACTCCTTGTATGCTATGCCTGGCACCCAGGTCCTCATGCATTAATTGTTGCAGAAATGAACGAACACATTCATTTCACTTAAGTTCACAGATCCCAGCAAGAAGCCAAATAATTTTTAATGGCCATTTCCCATGTCACGCAGGGACATATATTACAAATAACATATGCATGGGGATTTATGATCAAAGCAGATAGTGACACATGTGGATTAGCCCCTCCTGTTCTCTTTAAAGGTTTACTCAATGGTATTCCCATATCTCTTTTGAAAGTTCACAGGGGCTCACTCCTCCCTGGCCTCCAAATCAGGGCCACAATAAAAGGAACTGGACAGGAGTTGCCTGGAGGTCCAGAGATAGAGACTCCATGCTTCCACTGCAGGGTTCGAGCTCCATTCCCGGTCAGGGAACTAAGATCCCGTATGACACACTGTGTGGCACCTGCCCCCCAATTTTTTTTAATTGTAAATTGATTAGTTAAAAAGGAGTTGGTGTTGTAATCATTTATAAGAGCAGCTTACATGGGTTTCCTTGCAGCAAAAGAGAGAAAGAAAAGTTGCACATGAGTCCAGGTCAGTGACATGGATTTTAGTTATTGTTATGTATACTTCAGGAGGATCACTGCTCAACCTGGACCGGACAGGAAAAACAATTAAATAAAAAAAAACAAGTCACGGTTCTGTGACCCAGAAGCATTAGAAAATGGCATGGAATTTGCCTTCTGCAATAAGAAATGAGGTCAATGTCTCTGCTTTGTTGATTCTGGTATGGATTTGTCTCATTGGAATCTCTAACAATGCCCCTGCCCTGGACGATAAATGGAAATAAAACTCATAGATGAATAAGTTAGGAAAACACAGACACAAACACAGAGAAGCAACAGAAAACTAGTGCTACCAGTCCCACGTGCTTAGTCTCTCAGTTATGTCTGACTCTGCAATGCCATGGACTGTAGCCCACCAGGCTCCTCTGTCTATGGAACTCTCCAGGCAGGAATACAGAAATGGGTTGCCATACCCTCCTCCAGGGGATCTTCCCAACCCAGGGATCGAACCCAGGTCTCCTGCATTGCAGGCGGAATCTTACTGTCTGAGCCAGCAGGGAAGCCCCATAGGGAGTAATGAATTAGAATTTCAAGCAGAATTTTGGCGGTAATGCTACAAACAGATATAAAACTGTCCTTGTGTATTCCGCTACATTTTTAACTTCTACCAAAGAAAATGACTTTAAATGTCTGAGAGAAAGGAGAGATCTTAAAATCTTTTACCTTATTTTCTTAAACAAGGAATGTGGATGTCCTTAAAAACAAAGAGCTGAGGTGTTTGAATCATTCACATGTGGCAGAAAGATATGTCCCGTGAGTTTATCTTCACCTATTTCATTGCTTGGCACTTAGTGGCTGCCTCCACCCCTGATTTATATGGGGTATAACATGAGGTATAACACAAGAGATCACCTGGCCCAATAGTTCCTGAAGCTTTCTGTTCATTGAAATACCCTGGAAAACTTCAAAAAATACAGTGTCTCTGCCCTGCCCCAGAGTTGGAATTTATTGGTCTGGATGTGGCATAGGCTTTGAGATTTTTAAAAGATTCCTAAGTCATTCTAATGTACAGACAAATTTAGGAGCCGTCAGCCTAGACTCCTTGGATCTCATTTTCTTCACCAGTAAAGTGGATGTGTGGGTTTTGAAAGGCTTGAGGGTGTGGAGTAATAATCAGAGCACTTCCTGATGTAGGTTCTCAGGAATGTCTGTCTTCTCTGCTCTTTGTGAAAAACCAAAAACGGTTCTCTGATAAAATCACTTTGAGAAACCATATGTAAAGTACATTGGTTGAATAGTAATTGTATTAATAAATGAACCCATCAATCTGTCAACCCAGAACTGTGAGTGCTGGTTTAGGTTTTCCCTTCCCCACCCACTAACTGTGAATCACTGGACACCACTCACCTTACCAGGACTCAGTTCTCCAGTGAGATGTCCTATTCCATGACCCCATGACCAGAAGATCTCTGGGATCTCTTTTGTTTTAGGATTCCATGAGTCAAAGGGAACCAATGATCTTATCTAACTCTCTCAAGACTACAGAATTGGGGGAGGGTGCTTAATTGGTCTAATTTTACAATGAATCATCATTAGGCCCCAAGGCAATGTAGCTGCAGACTGTGATTCTTCTCTCTAGTGGTTAAGGCTCATTTTATTCCTAAAAGCTTTTTAAAATATTATCTTCCTTACTGTTGCAAATAAAGACAGCAGAGCCTCAGACAAGCTGATTCATAGCTACAATTTCTCAGACTCATAACTGGAGATGACAATCGACACAAGCTTTCCTTTGCTTTCAGCTTTCTTTCTGCCAGCAGACTGTCTGGACCTTCCCCAGGCTGTCTCTGGGCATTCATGAATGCAGCATTCACTCAGTAGAAAATCCAAAGTGACTAACGGGTGGACAATTTGGGCTGCCTGCAGTTGCATGTAATGTCCTCTTATGCCATTTATCCCCTTTCCCCTATTTAGCCCGGAAATGGGAACAGCACATAAAATGCAGCAGGCTAGTAGGAATTTGGTGACAGTTGGGACATAAAGTACAGAAGTCTGGCTAGTCCTGTGCACCATCTGTGTATTGATGGCTTACCAGTACACATTTTGAGAAGTACTGGCTCTGAGCTGACATTTTCATGCAATCTTATGAATCATTAAAATACCTGTAAGTTAATCAGTTATTCTGAGAATAAAAGATCTCCCTGAATGCTTTAGATCAGCCTTTGGCAAACTATGACTCATTGGCAGGTTTCTGCCCACAGACTGTTTTTGTAAATAAAGTTTTATTGGAACACAGACACACTCATTTGTTTACACATTGTCTATGTTAGTTTTGCACAAAAGTGGCAGGTGAATAATTGCAACAGAAGCTATGATATTGCAGGGCCTAAAATATTTACTGTCTGATGCATTCTTGTTGTAGATTTCATACATGTTATTGGATATAAACATGTTTTTTCATTCACTTATTCATTTCTTTCTTCCTTCATTCAATCATTTCATAGATATTTAATAGTCAAAGCAATGAAATAAATACTATATGGACTATAAAAAAGCATAAAATAATATCTTCTCCTTTCAAAACATAACTGGACATCAACATTCAGAAGCTTTTGATTTTAATTAGGTCCCATTTGTTTATTTTTGCTTTTATTTCCAACATTCTGGGAGGTGGGTCATGGATGATCCTGCTGTGATTTATGTAGGAGAGTGTTTTGCCTATGTTCTCCTCTAGGAGTTTTATAGTTTCTGGTCTTACATTTGTATCTTTAATCCATTTTGAGTTTATTTTTGTGTATGGTGTTAGGAAGTGTTCTAGTTTCATTCTTTTACAAGTGGCTGACCAGTCTTCCCAGCACCACTTGTTAAAGAGACTGTCTTTTCTCCATTTTATATTCTTGCCTCCTTTGTCGAAGATAAGGTGTCCATAGGTGCGTGGATTTATCTCTGGGCTTTCTATTTTGTTCCATTGATCTATATTTCTGTCTTTATGCCAGTACCATACTGTCTTAATGACTGTGGCTTTGTAGTAGAGCCTGAAGTCCGGCAGGTTGATTCCCCCAGTTCCATTCTTCTTCCTCAAGATTGTTTGGTTGCCATTACTTACCTACAGGGCTTCCCTGGTGGCTCAGACAGAGCCTTTTACTTTCACTTTCCTTCACTTACCTACAAAATCTTTAAATCTCACACCTGGCCCTTCAGGAGGAAAAGAAAAGCATGCACATGACCTGCCTATATTTTCTACCTTATTAAGCTGGTCATAATATGTACAAATTATAGTAAAATATAAGTATATATAAATTATACAATCTAAAGTTAAAGGGAACCATTCCTTCTAGTCTGTCCTCTCTAGACAATGTCATGAAACTAGAGTTGATGATAAATCTAAGTTGTATAATATGAAGATGAAGGAATCTTGGCTCTTGTGCTGTCATTATAAGATATATATATATATATGTACATGTAAATGCGTGTATGTATATGCACATGTAAACAACCCATAAATACATAATTATTCATAGTATGTTTCTAAATGTTTCAACATGCTAGCTTATTTCTCCCTTTCAGGACAACCATTGCCAGAATACGATTTCTCCTTTTGTAGTTCTGGCAGGGACAAAGCAAGGAAATACAAGAGAAGTTTTGTCTCGGGTTTCCTCACTTGAGGGGGAGGAGAAGATTCCAATAGGAACTTAGTTTTAAAGAAGTGATAAAACATACCCTTGTTCAGCTAACACAGTCCTGTGTAGTTGTACCCTGAAGCTGTAAGGTGCATTGGAAATAATGATGGGGTTGGTTTAATTGTGAGGTAAACATTTTTCCCCCTAGACAACAGCAGATCTGACACCTGAAAGTGTGAAAATCAAAAGCTGAAACTAATTCAGAATTAAATATAAATTGCTCATTGTTACAGACCTGTTCAAGCAATACTGTTTCTACAAATCACTCCCAAGGAATAATTTTTTAACTTTTTTTTTTTAATTGGGGTATAGCTGATTAACAAAGTTGTGATAGTTTCAGGTGAGCAGGGAAGGGACTCAGAAATACATATACATGTATCCATTCTCCTCCAAGGTCCCCTCCCATTCAGGTTGCCACATAACATTGAGCAGATTTCGCTGTGCTATAGTGTAGATTTGTGTTGGTTGTCCATTTTAAATAAGCAGTGTGTACATGTCTATCCCAAACTACCTAACTATTCCTTCCCCCTATCTTTCCCCTCAGCAACTGTAAATTTCTTCTATAAGTTTGTGAGTCTCTTTCCAAGGAATCTTTAAATGTGTTTCTGGAGAGTGTAATTCTACAATGGATGGATTCTTAGCCTCAATGCAACAACAAATCAAATAATAGTAATAATTATATCCCTCAGATATTGTTTCTCTACTGTTGAGATCTAATACTCTCCAAGCTGATGTCTTGTTACCAGTTTGCTGAGTACCAATTTCTTTCATTATTCTAAGTCATTCCATATTAGGATTTTTTATGAACTACTAGATCAGATTACTACTGCTTATAGAAGATTGCTGTAAAGTGCCAAGTAAAGTGCTGGAATTTTCATACCATGTTTTAGTGGAGTGAGTACATGGCAGAGGAAGATAAATTTGATTTAAGATAGGAGAGGCAAATTTAATTTTGCCCTAATACTTGCCATGCGTAGAAATTATCCTCAGTGTGTGGGATTCTTCCCCCTGGGGGAATAACCCCAGAACCACCTCCCCACCTTGTTGAGAACTGGGAATCAGGAGATGAATACAGTCCTCCCTTTGCTCATCTTGCTCTGTGCCCTCAGGGGCCTGCCTGTGTCAGAACCGCTCTGCAAGTCAGTGGGAGTTCTGTTCTGGCACAAGTTTTGTAAGAGGAGAAATGGGTCTCTATGGTTAAGAAACGTTGGCATGAAGCTCCAGCTATGATGGAAAAGTCTCAGAGAGGCTTAAGCTCCAATTCTGCGTCAGGAGGGAAAAAGCAGAGAGAAAGCATATGGTCGCGTTTTTAACTGTTTGCAAGTAGATACTTTCCTTTGCAGATAAAGCCTGGATTAACCAAATAAGGACTTCCAACTCATTAGTCCTTCCCTAGTCCTTTTCAATCTTGATCCTTTACAGTTTTTAAAGCATACAATGTTTTCCACAGAACTTGGCAGTGACACTCCACAACTTCCCACCTTCCAACTTACAGACTTGGAAAGATAAAAGTAAAACTGTAGCAAGACAGAAATATATGCCCTCTGCCTACCACCAACAGAGGGCGTAAGCAGCTGAAGAAGTGGTTTTGTGAACAAACCACTTTGTACCTGGGGGACAATATTCTCAGGGTACACCCCTAATCTCAGCCTGTTTCTCATACTAGAGCACAAGCTTTTAAGAACCAGAAGTTGTCCTTGTTCAATATCTTGATTTTGTTATGATCTGTCATTTCAGTTCTGGTATCTTTTTCCTTTCAAAGTCCCTAAATTCTCACAGCTAACTCTAATACCTGGTCTCACCCACAAGCCCAGTTCTGGAGAACCCTGGAAACACCAATATTTCCCTAAATCTAAGATGTCATAAATTTTAAGACAGACCATCAATTTAGTAATAATGGAAAAGAATACTCCATTAAGTGTACTCACTGGTGATAAAATGCATTACAGCTTCCAAAATATTGTGGGTTAAAAATTAATGGCCACTGCATAACTGATAAATAAGGTTTGCCAGCAGTATCAACCCTAAATCCAGTGAAACTTGTAACTGAGTTGCATTGATCACAGATGGACTTGTGCTTCTGAGTCCCCAGAGTGGTGATAATTCTGTTCATAAAGTAGGAAGCTCTGGCTTAAGTATTACAACAGATAACTCTTGGTTTTGCTGTTACTAACACTGCTTCCCTGTAAGGCTGAGTTTCTCTCTGCACTCTGACCTAATGTTCTAGGACATTGAGCTTTGTCAGCTTATCCTGATCTGGTCTTTTTTTCCTCTCATACAATCAAGAGAACTTATGCCCAAGGGTAAAGCTCCCCAAAATAATCGCCTGCTTCCTAAGAGTATTCAAGGATATCCTCGTCAATGCTGAGGTTGGTCTCCTCTCTAGGACATTCAGGTTTTCAAAATTGCCTAAATCAGTAATTCTCCACCCTGGGTTGTACATGAGAGTCATTGAAAGAGCCTTTAGAAAATATCAGTCTAAGCCTCACTCCTCCAAATCTGATTTTTTTGTTTTAGTGTGGAGCCATAATGGTGGGATCTATTTGCTATATCAGAATTTCAATCCCCTTGAATAGTTTCCAAGAGCAACTTTACAGTCTGCTAAAATATATCCTTGAGTGTAGAAAAGAGGCCTCAATCCGCCACGGCCTTGTTGATCTACACTCATGATGATTTTTTAAAGTACCCAGACAATTCTATATATTAACTATTATTCTCTTTCTGGATAATATTTGTGTATAAAGCAAAATGCATAGAAAACATATGTCCTTGACCCACAAGCTGATGCAAGGATGTAAGAGACAGTACAATTTATAAATATCAAACAGACAAAATAACATTTCTCTCTTCTGTGAAATAATCTGGTTCCATAAGACAACAAATTCTATATCTCTAATTTCAAAGATTTATATCCATTTCTTTTACTGCTGATTCAGGAATTCAAATCCCTTTTCTTTCTTCTATATAATATTTTTTTTATTCAACAGTTAATTTTTAAAATTTATTTATTTTAATTGGAGGATAATTACTTTACAATATTGCAGTGGTTTTTGCCAGACATTGAGATGAATCAGCCATGGGTGTACATGTGTCCCCCATCCTGAATCCCTTCCCGCATCCCTCCCCATCCCATCTCTCAGGGTTATCCCAGTGTACCAACCCTGAGCACCATGTCTCATGCATCGAACCTGGACTGGTGATCTATTTCACATATGGTAATATACATGTTTCAATGCTATTCTTTCAAATTTTTTTTTTTAGAAGTTATGTTTGTTTATTTTTACCAAAAGTAAATCCTCTTTCAAATGTTTTAAAAAGAAAATCTAGATAAATTTTAGAGCTTTGTTTAAAGTTATTTATCAGTTTTAGCTCATATTCTTTAATTGCCAAATGTCAAGGACTTTTCACATATCTGTATTTAAGTTTGCATTGTTGACAGCTCATTACATTTAGAATTTCCTTTTAAAAATCAGTAATAAAGGAATATGTGTCAGGAGGTTAGGGCTTCCCTGGTAGCTCAGCTGGTAAAGAATCTGCCTGCAATGCAGGAGACCCCGGTTGGATTCCTGGATAGGGAAGTTCCCCTGGAGAAGGGATAGGCTACCCACTCCAGTATTCTAGGGCTTCTCTGGTGGCTCAGACAGTAAAAAATCTGCCTGCAATGTGGGAGACCTGGATTCAATCCCTAGGTTGGGAAGATACCCTGGCAGAAGGTATGACAACCCACCCCAGTAATCTTGACTGGAGAGTCCCCATGGACAGAAGAGCCTGGTGGGCTACAGTCCATGGGGTCACAAAGAGTTGGACACAACTGAATGACTAAGCACAGCACAGCACAGCACAGCACATCGAGAGTTTATACAGTGCTACAGAGTGGTATGATATAAATCATATTAATTTGAAAAAGCAGTGTTTGAAATGCGTGCCAAAGAGTTGACAGACTTGGAGTAATGACTAGAAATGAAGGGCTAGGACAACTAATGTTCTATTTAAAATTATCTTGTTGAGGGACTCACACAATTTTAATAATTTAAAAAGTTATTTTTCAACATGTTGATCATCTTAAGAGTTTCATTAGAAGCCAGATCTAGGGTTTATGGTTTGACATCTCTCAATGATAAGACAGCTCAATGGTGGGATCTATTTGCTATATCAGAATTTCAATCCCCTTGAATAGTTTCCAAGAACAACTTTACAGTCTGCTAAAGTGTGTTCCTGAGTGTAGAAAAGAGGCCTCAATCCGCCACTGCCTTATCGATCTACACTCTTTCCTTCCGCCCAAAGACGAAATCGAGTCCCTTACCCCGTTAGTCTAGGTTGGGCTTGCTTTGGGCCAAAAGAGGAAAGAAGAAGTTAACCTTTGATCCCACCACCCAGAAATATCCTTTTTCTGGTCTGTCTACTTAGATTTCATTCTTTATTTATAGAAATGTGTCTCTCTCCACATAGACATAGGTTATATATATTTTTCCCAAATGGCAGTACACTGTGCATAGTGTTTTATAGGTTCTTTTTCTTAAAACATGTAACAAAGTAGTTTAAAGTGAAAGTGAAAGTCACTCAGTCATGTCTGACTCTTTGCAACCACATGGATTCTACAGTCCAAGGAATTCTCCAGGCCAGAATACTGGATTGGGCAGCCTTTCCCTTCTCTAGGGGATCTTCCCAACCCAGGGATCGAACCCAAGTCTCCTGCACTGCAGGCTGATTCTTTACCAGCTGAGCCACAAGAGAAGCCCAAGAATGCTGAAGTGGGTAACCTATCTCTTCTCCAGCGGATCTTCCTGACCCACGAATCGAACCAGGGTCTCCTGCCTTGCAGGTGGATTCTTTACCAGCTGAGCTACCAGGGAAGCCCATATCATTATACTTACCACAAAATGATCATCTCTAAAAATGTTATTGTATTTCATATTATCACACCATGATTCACTGAACAAACGCCTCTGTTGCTGGACATTTATCGTGCGTGCTCACATGAAACACAAAGGGCGTGCGTGCCCAGTTGTCTCAGTCGTGTGCGACTCTGTGACCCTATGGACTGTAGCCCGCCAGGCTCCCGAGTCTCTCCAGGCAAGAATACTGGAGTGGGTGCCATGCCCACTTCCAAGCGATCTTCCCAACCCAACAATCAAACCTGCATCTCCTGTGTCTCCTGCATTAAAGGCAGGCTCTTCACTGCTGAGCCACCAGGGAGCCTGAAACACAAAGAGAACTCCCATATTTCCAATGAGAAGACTGGAATGGAAGCAAGTGTTTTTGGCTCTTTTGACTCTATTTCCTTAGATGTTCAGCAAAAAGGTTTCACATGAGACTTGGTTCAATTTTCTTTTTTTGTGTAAATAACTCTGTGAAATATGTTTGTGCCACAAGATTGTGCATTTAAGTGCAATTTCTTATGAAAGTTTCCAAGAATTGACATTGTTGGGTAAAAGTGCATGAAGATTTTGAAGACATTGCACAATCGCTTCTAAAATTTAAGTCATTCTACATTTCCTTTAAGGGGATATAAAAGTTTCAAAATGAACCAGGTTTTCTGTTTATTCTTGAAAGATTTATAAATTATACTCTTCTAAGATTTTGTGAATTTTATCTAAAAATTTTCATTTCGTTCCATTGATGAGAGTGCTCATAATATTTCCCTATCAATGTTTCTGGGTTATGGGTGTGACGACGCATTCTTTAATGACATTGATTATTTGGGCCTTCTTTCCTTTTTTCTATTACTTTTTTCATTAATTTTCCACATGTTTTAAAATTTTGTCTTTTCAAAGAATCAAGTTTCCACAATATTAGTCTCCTCTATCCCGTTCTTCCATTTTTATTGCTTTCTTCTATTCTATGAAAGTTTATTAACTTCTTGTAATGAATATCTAGTTTATTAATTTTCAGCCTCTGTTCTTTGCTTTATTGATTTCTTTTTCTTAGTCCTATCAATGATTGAGAGAGATCTGATAAAACAAGAAGCACGTGGGATCTTAGTTCCCCTTTTGCTGTTATTGAGTCACTAAGTTGTGTCTGACTCTTTGTGGCCCCATCGACTGCAGCATGCCAGGCTTCCCTGTCCTTCACTATCTTCTGGGGTTTGCTCAAATTCATGTCCCTTGAGTTGGTGATGTTACCTCACAAACTCATTCTCTGCCACTCCCTTTTTCTTTGCCTTCAATCTTCCCCAGCATCAGGGAGAGTCTTTTCCAATGAGTCGTCTCTTTGCATCAGGTGGCCAAAGTATTGGAGCTTCAGCTTCAGCGTGAGTCCTTCCAAGGAATATTCAAGGTTAATTTCATTTAGGATTGACTGATTTGATCTCCTTGCTCCAAGGGACTCTCTAGAATCTTCTCCAGCACCACAGTTTTAAAGTATCAGTTCTTCAGTGCTCAGCCTTCTTTATTGTCCAACTCTCACATCCATACATGACTAGTGGAAATACCATAGCTTTGACTAGATGGACCTTTGTCGGCAAAGTGATGCCTGTGCTTTTTAATATGCTGTCTAGGTTTGTCATAACATACCTTCCAAGGAGCAAGTGTCTTTTAATTTCATGGCTGCAGTCAATGTCTGCAGTGATTTTGAAGCCCAAGAAAATAAAATCTGTCACTGTTTCCACCTTTTCCTCTTTTATTTTCCATGAAGTGATGGGCCTGGATGCCGTGATAGTTTTTTTGAATATTGAGGTTTAAGCCAGCTTTTTCACTCTCTTCTTTCTCCTTCATCAAGAGGCTCTTTAGTTCCTTTTCACTTTCCCACTAGGGATCACCACCCTTATGGCAGAAAGCGAAGAGGAACTAAAAAGCCTCTTGATGAAAGTGAAAGAGGAGAGTGAAAAGGCTGGCTTGAAGCTCAACATTCAGAAAACGAAGATCATGGCATCTGGTCCCATCACTTCATGGAAAATAGATGGGGAAACAGTGGAAACAGTGTCAGACTTTATTTTTTTGGGCTTCAACATCACTGCGGATGCTGATTGCAGCCATGAAATTAAAAGACGCTTACTCCTTGGAAGGAAAGTTATAACCAACCTAGATAGCATATTAAAAAGCAGAGACATTACTTTGCCAACAAAGGTCCGGCTAGTCAAGGCTATGGTTTTTCCCCTGGTCATGTATGGATGTGAGAGTTGGACTGTGAAGAAAGCTGATCGCTGAACAATTGATGCTTTTGAACTGTGGTGCAGGAGAAGACTCCTGAGAGTCCGTTGGACTGCAAGGAGATCCAACCAGTCCATTCTAGAGGAGATCAATACTTTGATTGATGTGTTCATTGGAAGGACTGATGCTAAAGCTGAAACTCCAATACTTTGGTCACCTCATGCGACGAGTTGACTCACTGGAAAAGAGTCTGATGCTGGGAAGTATTGGGGGCAAGAGGAGAAGGGGACGACAAAGAATGAGATGGCTGGATGGCATCACCGACTCGATGGACATGAGTTTGAGTGAACTCCGGGAGTTGGTGATGGACAAGGAGGCCTGGCGTGCTGTGATTCATGGGGTCACAAAGAGTCGGACACGACTGAGTGACTGAACTGAACTGAAGTGAACTGAACCAGGGATCAAAACTGCACATCCTGCATTGGGTGGTGAAGTGTTGACCACTGGACTGCTAGGGAAGTCCCTATGAGCGTCATTTTTCTTGTATCTTTTTTGGTTCTCTTATTGACTATGCCTTCTTGTGCCTCCATCAATTTCTGATTTACATATTTTGAATCTCTACCATTAGATGTATGGATGTTTAACATAATTATATCTTCCTATGAGTAGAATTTGTTATCATTATACAGTGATTCTCCATGTCTTCTGCCTTAGGTCTGCTGTGTTTGATACTGTACAGCTACACCAGCTATCCATTGTTTAGTGCTCATATGACACTTTTTCTTCTATCCTGTTGTTTTCACCTTCTCTACAATTGAATCCAGAACTACATAGGGTCTGCACTGCACAGCTTCAGAGGATACCTTCTTCATAAAATATTGTATGATTGCCCCTCCTCTAGGAATTATGCTATGCACCAGTTTTCCTTAAAATTTTCTTTAATTTTAGTGTATATTCTTTTCTTTTAACTGTCCAGACTATGTACTTACATTTAAGCAATTACTTTTGTACTTGTGTTTAAAATATAACATCTTATTACTTTTATTTTCTTCTTCATAAAATATTGTATGATTGCCCCTCTTCTAGGAATTATGCTATGCACCAGTTTTCCTTAAAATTTTCTTTAATTCTAGTATATATTCTTTTCTTTTAACTATCCAGACTATGTACTTACATTTAAGCAATTACTTTTGTACTTGTGTTTAAAATATAACATCTTATTACTTTTATTTTCTTTCCTACCTGTTCTGCTTCATTTTCCTCTCTGCTTCTTTTCATTTTTTAATTCTAATTTTTCCTTATACTGTCTTGGAAACTATGCTGTCCATTTAAAAGAATGCACAATATGAGAGTTGTGAGAGTTAAGTTTTCAGTTCAGTTCAGTTCAGTCGCTCAGTCGTGTCCGACTCTCCGCGACCCCATGAATCACAGCACGCCAGGCCTCCCTGTCCATCACCAACTCCCAGAGTACACTCAAACTCATGTCCACAGAGTCGGTGATGCCATCCAGCCATCTCATTCTCCGTCTTCCCCTTCTCCTCCCGCCCCCAACCTTTCCCAGCATCAGAGTCTTTTCCAGTGAGTCAACTCGTCGCATGAGGCAGCCAAAGTATTGCAGTTTCAGCTTTAGCATCAGTCCCTCCAATGAACATCCAGGATCGATTTCCTTTAGAATGGACTGGTTGGATCTCCTTGCAGTCCAAGGGACTCTCAAGAGTCTTCTCCAACACCACAGTTCAAAAGCATCAATTCTTCGGCGATCAGCCTTCTTCACAGTCCAACTCTCACATCCATACATGACCACAGGAAAAACCATTGCCTTGACTAGACGGACCTTGGTTGGCAAAGTAATGTCTCTGCTTTTTAATATACTATCAAGGTTGGCCATAACTTTCCTTCGAAGGAGCAAGCGTCTTTTAATTTCATGGCTGCAATCAGCATCTGCAGTGATTTTGGAGCCCAAAAAAATAAAGTCTGACACTGTTTCCACTGTTTTTCCATCTATTTCCCATGAAGTGATAGGACCAGATGCCATGATCTTTGTTTTCTGAATGTTGAGCTTCAAGCCAACCTTTTCACTCTCCTCTTTCACTTTCATCAAGAGGCTTTTGAGTTCCTCTTCACTTTCTGCCATAAGGGTAGTGTCATCTGCATATCTGAGGTTATTGATATTTCTCCCAGCAATCTTGATTCCAGCTTGTGCTTCTTCCAGCCCAGCGTTCCTCATGATGTACTCTGCATAGAAGTTAAATAAGCAAGGTGACAATATACAACCTTGACGTACACCTTTTCCTATTTGGAACCAATCTGTTGTTCCATGTCCAGTTCTAACAGTTGCTTCCTGACCGAGTTAAGTTTTATTGGGGGCAAAATGAGGACTGCAACCAGGGCTCTGATAAACCTTGGTTTTTACTTTTTAAATCTAGCAAACATAATTTTTATGATCTGTGTCTAATAGTTCCAATGTGTATTTGCTTTTCTTTGTCCCTTTCTTTCTTAAATTTTAATTTTTTTCTTGCTTTCTTGTTCATGGTTCCTTATTTCTTTGGATGATTGGAAATCTTTGTGTTCCTCGTTAATTCTTACAGAAGCATTTTAATGTCTGTGAGAGCAGCATCTTTCTCCAATGAGAATTTGCACTACTTCTTCCATCTGCTTAATATTGTTACCAAGGCTATTGCTACTCTCACCTGACTGTGTTCATTTACCTGTGTTTACTCTTAAAGGGCACCGAGAATTGCTAATTGGTTGGCAAGTCCATTCAAATGCCATCTCATTTTTGCTTACCCTTTTCCTAAGCTTTTCTCTTTGGGTCGCTAATTAAGTTGATGATGCCACAGCCCAAGAAGGCTCTGGGCTTGGTTTCTTTCCTTGATATTCTTGCAAGACTAAAGTTCTCAAAAACAAAGTTCACATGTGTCCATTTTGACAAAATCAAGCTATTCTTTGCCTGTATCTTCCCCAACAATTTTGCCCTGGCAAATCTTTATTATTTTATCACTTCCTTGACTTTATAAGAATTCTCTTAAACTATTTTATTCAGAATTTTCTCATTATTTTCAACAGAAAAAAAAATGATACAAATAACTCAATCTGCTATTGTTAGAAATAGAAGTAACTTTTTACTCCTTTGTCCTTTTTGCCATAAATATTTCCCCAGGTAGTTTTTGCTCATCTTTCCTGTTAGAACTGTTCGCAAATGGAACAGATTGCTTCATGAGGGAGTGAATGATGAGCCGCATGAAAGAATCACTCAGTGACTGAAAAGCTGTCGGAGAGGTTGCAAAAATGATTCCTGTAATAAGCAAAAGCACAAACTAAATGACATGTGAAGTGTTGTCTAAATCAAAGAATGTGGGATGCCTTTTTCTCCTTTAAGACTAATTTTCATTAAACTTGGCTTCCTGTTTATATATTCTGAAGAAGGTTCTATCTATGATCCATCTCTTTAGTCAAAATCTCTATTTGATTGTATTTATTCTCTGTTTTGTCTTGAATATGTGTCTTATTCAGTTTTTTTTTACATGTGAATAGCTCCCTCCTTATTTTTTAAATAAAGGATGGCTTCTTCGTGTATGCCTTCTTAAAACTCTCATAACCTCCACCCATTTTTCTTGCATGTTATTGGATCTCCAGAAACTGCTACATTTTTATTTGAGTAGAAAACTTTATACTAAATAAGGTGGATTTTCTATTTGCTTCTCATGCATTATCTTATATAATCCTCATAACAATTTTATGAGGTGTAAGTTGTTATTATTTCTATTTTATAGATGACAAAACTAAGAAATATGGCAATAGAGTATCCAGACCACAGTCTAGAAGTGCTGGGTCCTCGGGTTTTATCTCAAGATGTCTGGCTCCAGAACTTCCCTATGTACTTAATGCTGTGTATGAAATTGTCAAAAGTGGTTAGCCACTTACAAATATTTGGGGGTGGTGGTAATCGAAAAAGAACCGGCGAAAAGACAGCAGTCAATAATTGGAGAGAGCTAGGTCTTTTTGGCAATTGAATGAAAACAAAATCATTTATTCTTTGCAATTGCAATCAACATTCCTTTCTGTGTGTTTGTGTGTGTGTGTATGCTTGTGTATGGACAAGATAGTTATGTTTGCCTCTTTTCTTTCAACAGTTTTTCTTAGCGAAATTATATTTCCTCATTCCCTTGTCCTCACCATGCTGTGAAAATAGACCTGCAGGAAGACCTGCCCCTCCCTGACTGCTCCAGGCCCACTTCCTCCCCCACCCTGTCTTGCATATGACGTCTTCCCTGCAGTCCCACCCTTTCAGCACGCTCTAAACTTGACAGCGCTGAGCTCGAGTATTGAGGGAGTATGCTGAGCCAGACCCAAGCAGGTGGGTTTTGGCTACCAGCACTTCCTCAAGAAGCCAGACTCTTTTTGGCTTTAGCATTCTTCTCCATCCTGGCCTCCTTTCCCCTTGCCAGCCAGCCCTCCCTCGATTCACACGTCATGTGAATCTTCATTAAACTTGTGATGCTCTTGTCATCCGTGTAGTCGTCATCAAGGTCGAACCCTCTGCCACCCTGGGAAGGCTATGAGGCTGCAGTCTCGCCCTTCCCTATAGCCATCAGAGGGCAGGTATGCAAACCAATGCTTGCTGTGCTTTTTCTTCACTGTAAACACCTTCCACTGAGACTGTAACAGGAGAGAAGAGCAGGGCACAACTTATTAAAGAGTAACAGAGCCCAAGGACACAACATAAGCGATTATGGGTCCAAAATGGTAGACAAGTCAGTTTCAACTAGACCTTGATGCCTGACCAGCCAGATAAATGACATACCCAGAGGCGCCCTGACAGTTCCAGGGCACTGTCAAAAGTGGGCAGTGGCCCAACCCCTGGAAATCTCCATCTCTTCCCCCAAATAGTTGGACTAATCCTCCCAGTCACTAGCATATGAAATTACCCAGCCCATAAAAACGAACCGCACCACATTTCACAGTCGGCCGCACTCACCCTCTGCACTGGCCCACACGCTGTGTGTGGGGTGCACTTCTCTCTAAGTCCATGTCTTCCCTATTGTTTTGTCTCGCATTGAATTGTTTCTGCAATGAGACATCAAGAACCTGAGTGTCATTAGGTCCTAAATCCAGGTACCATGGATTTTGGCTGAGTTCGAGTCCCAGTCACACAGATTCAAGTCCCAAACTGGGTTTTGGCTGGGTCTGAGTCCCTGTACATGGTCTCAAGTCTCAATTTGAGGTAAACAGTTTCAAGACCCTGGTTGAGCAGAGGATGAACAGAAGGTCACTTTGGGTATCCCCGTATCCAGAATTACTGCTAGCAATGACCGTATCACCCAGGGTCATGCCCAAGCCCACACTTCAGTGCAGTCTAGAAACTCTAATGATCAGCTTTTACATAATCGTTTGAAGTTGGAATCTGATACACCAAAGAATCAAAGCTCTACAGACAGGATAACTCATGAAAAGGCAGACTAGCTACTTCTGAATTTGGAAGAACAGAAGGCCTTGAAATGGCTCTGTTCAGATTCCTATAGCGTGCATGGTTTTCTACCACCTTACATTATTATTTCTGTCTCTATCTTTTTTATGAGGAATTGAAGATGATTATAAATAAATGTGGGCAAAGTGATATTATTACCATATTTCTCCTTTTTTTTTTTTTTTCTGCAAAGCCCAATGCAGCACGTGGGAGCACCTGCATTTCAGGCACAACCTCTTGAAAGCATAGATGGTCAGATCTGATAGTTTCCTCACAGTGCATCTAATTCAACCCCCTAGTTGACAAATGAGAAAAATCCAGCCAAGGTCACGTGATTTCCTTAGGGCAGCACAGATGCGAGAATCTGGCTCTCTAGATGCTTGGACCAACAGGTGCTTTTTATAGATCTGATACCAGGAGCATTAAGCATGTGAAGGACTGCAGGCCCTGTTGGGCTGTCACCTCCGCACAGTGACTGGACGAAGGGCACTTTCCTGGGGGAGCCGGGGTGAGTCTCACATATCCATCGCAGTCCTTGAAGTGGCTGATCAGTAAAGCAATGCATCTGAGTCTCTCTTCCCACTTCAGTGTAGTCTAGAAAAACTGAATTCATCCAGGAATTGTTCAGAAGTCTCCTCAGAGAAGCCTTGTCTCACAATCCATGGTGTGCGCCTTCCCTGCCGCCCTCTTCCTCTCAACACTTAATAATTGACTTCTTCTGCTGACTTTCTCTCCACAGCACTAAGTATCATCTGATATGTCACAGGTTTATATTTTCTTTCTCTTTCTCTTGAACATCAGAAAGAATCCAAAGTAAAGAAGATGCTTGTAAAGAATTGAGAAACCCTCCCTGCTAATACTAAGGTTGTCTGGTGTTGATTTACAACACTGTAGAAAAACAAGAAGAGTTCTGGTGGGAAGTGGTAGGTGTGGAGAAAGAAAGAGAGAACTAAAGTAAAGCAAAATACAGTAATAAAACATCATGTAAAAGAAATCACAGACTGGCTCACTAATAAGAATGTGACTGGATGAGACCTGGAAACACAGCATTAGAGAGGGAGCGACTGTATCAGCTATTTATTGTTGTAGTAATGCTGGGTAACAACCCACTCCCAAACTCAGGCTCAAAGCAGTAAGTTTCATGGAGGCTGGGCTCAGATGGGCCCATTCACATTTCCGGGGATCAGTTAGCTGTTGATTGATTGAAGGTAGCCTGGCTAGGACAATGGGATGGTGCGGCTCTGTCCATCCCGCCTCACCCTCTGGCAGGCATTCAGGAGAGGGTGTCATGGTGACAGAGAGGCAGTGAGTGAGCCGTGGGAAGCGCAGAGGGCGTCTCAAGCCTTAGAGTAAGCTTGTCTCACCTCCACCATGGCCCAGGCAGGTCACAGAGACAGATTCAAAGGGCAGGGAAACAGAGCCCACCTCCTGACGCAATGGCTTTCAAAGGGGTCAGGCTACAGTGAGGGGTAAAGAATCCAAGTCATAACTGCAATTTGCCGCAGCAGCTCTGGAGGTCTTTGGCAGAGGGTGGGAGTAGCTCTGGCTCATGGCAGTGGCTCTTTTGGAAGGTGTGAACACTCCTCATGGAACCTGGAGCTTTGGAAACTTTCCACATACAGAGATGCCGTGATGTACAGTATTATATAGATAGACAGATAGACACACACACACACACACACACACACACACACACATAGGGCTTCCCAGGTGGTTCGGTGGTAAAGAATCTGCCTGTCAAGCCGGAGATACTTATTTGATCTCTGGATTGGGAAGATTCCCTGGAGAAGGAAATGGCAACCCACTTACCTGGGAAATCCCATGGACAGGGGAGCCTGGTGGGCTACAGTCCCTGGGGTCCCAAAGAGTTAGACACAACTTAGTGAGTAAACAACAACTATGTATAAATATATATGTATACAATATATAAACTATATATATATATACAATCAATTGCTTCTTTCAACACTGTCTTGTCAGCCGCTCATTTGAGTGCACTCTTCAAAGATAATGAGTGAGGTGAGTTTCAAGCTCAGTGAAAAGGCGCTGTAAGGAACATGTAACTTGGGTCTGTTTTGGCACCATCACAGGATGACACAAGGGACCAATATACACACAGGTAAAGGGCGCTTCAACATCTTGCCTTTGTTTTCCTCTCTAACTTCTCCCTCCTCAACCTTCAACCACTGAAACAAATCTATTTATTCATTAAAGGGACTGTGACTGCATTGTCTCAGAATCTCAGACATCCTTTCAAATCTTTGGGGAGCAGCCCCAATCACTCTCCCCCACACACGCCAGTCAAGTGACTGGCACCAGGGCACACCCTGGGGCCCTTGGGTGTCCCTTGACCTCCTATAATCAGGCCCAGATCCAATTAGTTCCCATCTCCAAGCCACCAGCATCCCTTCGAAGTACTCCACTTAGTATAGACCTCATCATTATTTAAAGATGAAAACCCTCCTGTGGGCACCTCTGCTTCCTCTCTGCAAGCATATCAATTTAGGCAAAAAAATAAATAAAATATAAAAATAAAAGCCAAAGTCTTGCTCATCCCCTCCGGAGGGGAATTCCAGCCTCTCAGAGAACACCCTGACCCTTCCTCCCCCCTTCTCCACCCAGCAGAGGAGGCGGAACCAGCCTTGGAGAGGAAACCGTTTTCCTGTTCCACTGTCTGTAAGCACATTTTCCAAATCAGCCCTGACTTTTCAGTTTCAGAAAGCCTCCGCGTCCAAATGAGGCCCCGTGTTGGACCAGCCTTACGACGTACTTCCTACCGCTTGCTGGTGAAATGTTTATCAGCCTGAAGGGAAATGGCAGAGGTACAGGGCGGCGAGAGAGCAGGCACATGGTTGGCTGATGCACAGGCTTGGCTCAAGGCAGCCTGAGGGGCGGGCGGTGATTTTCCATGGGCTGTTATCAACAGGAAATCTAAGTGCATCCCATGCAGCGGGAGATTTTGGCGAATCTCTTGAAACAAACTTTTGAGAGCCCTCAGGATGTCACTCACCTTTCAGACTGATTAATCATTGACAAGCTGATGCTATCCAGTTAGGATCAAGTGAAGAGGGGCCGTCAAAGACACGTCGAGTTGTTGGAGCTGGCACCAAACTCCAGAAACTCCAGTGAGATACACAATGTAAACTCATGCGCCAGATTAACTCCCCGCACCGTGACTGTATGTCTGTGTGAGAGAGAGAGAGAAGACTCAGGAAGTCACACGGCTCTGAGATCAAACACTTGAAACGTTAACTCTCCAGTCTCTTCCTTCTACTCCCATCTCCAGTGAGAATATATAACCCTGTCTGGGGGAAATTGAGTGAGAAGGTGGGGGAGACATGGAAAGAGATAACGCTACAGGGTCCTGTGTTCCCGACTTCCTCAGAGACCAAGGTGGACCTTGAAAGACTTGATTGTTTTCCCCATTAACGTTTATGAAGCCTGACGTGGCTGTAATGCTTCTCAAATGCCAGCTGGGTTCCAGTCAGAATTTTCCAAGTGCACCTAATTGCCACTTTATCACAGGCACTATCAGGTGAATGGCGCTCCACCTCCGCCCAGCCTGCCTGAGGTCGACACCAGGACTTGTCAGGCAATGGATCCCAGAGCCACAGTGGGGGCCCCTGGCCCTGCATTCCTGTGCGAGTGTGGCGGTAAACCCTGCCATCTACCAGGAAGATCAGAGCAGGGCCAGGCTCCTGGATGCGCCTGAGCGACACCACTGGGAAGGCTTTAAGATGTGACTGGAGATGTGACTGAAAGCTCTTAAAGAGACAAGGAGCCTCTTTCCCCAGCAACAGGGGAACTGAGATGAACACTGAACATTTGCTTTTCTCTTTGATGGTGAGTGATGACCTATTTTTATACTTTGGTGAATAATGCTACTTGACAATTAGAAAGTGCTCCAGAGTTTAAATTGTGCTTAAATCCAACCTCTCAAGAGTCTCAAAGCTGCCCAAAGGAATGATTATCTCCAGTCCCATAGTTGAGAAAGAACCCAAGATGGAGCCTGGCTAGGTGATTTGGCTCAGGCCGCAAAACTTGGTCTTCAGACTCCTCTAAACATGCATCCTTGACTTTACCCAGATCTTCTCACATTCTTCTTCTCCAGAAGTGCTTTTGTTAATCGTAGCTTTGGGAGTATGTGTTATCATTTTGTACATGTATACCTTTTAGTGTAAATCTTTATAGAACAGACCCTGAAACTTGATACCCTAAGCAAGGCAAAACACGATAAAACACCAAAACCAAAAAGGAATAATAATCCTCTTACTTCAGTTCAGTTCAGTTCAATTCAGTCGCTTAGTTGTGTCTGACTCTTTGCGACCCCATGAATCACAGCACGCCAGGCCTCCCTGTCCATAACCAACTCCCGGAGTTCACTCAAACTCATGTCCATCGAGTCGGTGATGCCATCCAGCCATCTCATTCTGTCGTCCCCTTCTCCTCCCGCCCCCAATCCTTCCCAGCATCAGAGTCTTTTCCAGTGAGTCAATTGGTTTTTAAAGGAACTAATGGGAAGCATAAATAAAAGAAGGGTAAGTTCCTGACAGCATGAATTTATCACCATAAGTAATCATTTATTGAAGTTCTTAATGGAGTAAGTTGAAATTTCAGACCAACTCCACACAAGATGGGAAGGGTGAACGTGTGACTTGAAATATTTTGGGGGCTTGGGAAATTCTTTGAGTTTGATGGCCTAAGGTTTAAGCAGGCAGCAAAGCCAAGGATCCAAACCTGAGATCATATGACACGCAATGTTTGGGATGTTTATCGCTTAGTGACTTTTCACAAGGAAAATACTGTTTTTAAGCTGAGAAAGAGAAAAGGAAGCAGTTTTGTAGGTATAGATGGTGACAGTACAAATTGTCCATTAAGTGCCTGAGGGTCAACATTCAAGAGAGTTCCCCCAGAAGGCACCACCCCTCTCTGCCCCATTTGTAACTGAGAGAGAAGATTCTGTGTCATTCATGCTGCACAGAAAATGGAGGGTGCAAAGAGATCAAGATTTGATACAATGCCCAGTGGGTTGAATTACTTTTTTGATGATTCTCACCTAGTCACTTAATGTGCATAATTTTATCATCTTAAAATGTCATTAAGAATACTTAGTTTGTGGGGCTATCTTAAGGATTAAATGAGAAACTGGATATGAAAGTACTTTGTAAAGTACAAAATGCTATTCTTTTTGTCTGAAAGCAACTTAGTATTTATTGGAATACTATAAATATTCAGGTCCTCAGGGACTGAAAAAGAAAATGGCTGTTATGATTTTATTCTCCATTCAACCACTATTTATTGGTACTTAGTATATGCAAGGGGCTCTGCTAACACCACTGATGTCCTCTAAACAGAGTAAGACATGTTCATGACCATTGGAAAGTTAAGTCAATCAAGGTCAAAATCATCATATATGTTTGAGTGTGTCTGTATTCCTTTCTTCCAACAGTTATTGAAGAGAAATTTACAGAATGGCTTGTATGTGTGTATGTGTCTGTACATATACACACAAATAAGTAGATTATATTGCATTGTGATACATATTATGGTAAAATAATTTTACAAGCCTATTTAATAATAACATATTCCTAGAAATTTTAATATGTATACTTGGTTCTCCACCTGGAACTATTTATGCATAAATGTCAAATATTTTATAATAATAGTTCAGCATATAATGGTTTGGATAATGTTTTTCCTAAGTGTACTTTTTGGCAATATTGGAGGTGAGTGAATAGATGGATGTACTTAAGTGACGAGGAAATGGAAAAGCTGACAAGTCATTGCAAGCAACCATGACTGGTGGAATGAGGTTGGTTCACCACAATTAAAAACAGTAAGGATTCTAGAAAAATATATGAATGGATGTGGCATCTTCTAGCCTTCATTGCATCACAGTCAATATTTCAAAACACTAGTAAAATACCACCTATGCTCAAATGTTTGGTGGATAAATTGAAATAAAGAAGGGTTTCCTTTTTTAAGACTCAGTGCTTTCCCTGTTAAGTTGTGATCTTCAGATGAATAACATAAATGTCTTTTCTCTCTTCTGTTAGCCAAAACTTTCCCCAAAGAGTTATTATCATTGCTTTTGAGATACACAGAAACTATGTGATCTATAGCAATACTTTGTGTAGAACCAGTAAAAGATAAGTGTATTTAAGAAGTTATATGTTTATTTTCTATTATAGACATTCATTTATTTGAAATTTAACCAGTGTATTACTTTCCTGGGGCAAGGGGTGGGGAGAGGAAAAACTAAGAATTTGGGATCAATAGATACACACTGCTATATATAAAATAGAGCTTCCCAGATGGCTCAGCAGTAGAGAATCTGCTTGCAAATTCGGGAGATGCGGGGTTTGATCGTGGGTTGGGAAGATCCCCCAGAGAAGGAAATGGCAACCCACTCCAGGATCCTTCTATGGAAATCCCGTGGATAAAGGAGCTTGGTGGGCCATGGGGTTGCAAAGAGTCAAACATGACTTAACAACTAAACAACAATGACATACATACAATAAATAAGCAACAAGGACTTACTATATGACATAAGGAACTACATTCAATATCTTACAATAATCTATAATGGAAAAGAATTTGCAAAGTTATAGATATCTATATATATAAGGATAGATACGTGTATTTATAAGATTATTTATATACATAACTGAGTCAGTTTGCTGTATACCTGAAACTAACACAACATTGTAAATTAACTGTACTTCACTACAAAAAAAAAAAACAACTTGCCTGGGTTATTAGTTAAGATACATCACAGGCATTGCTTTCATGCTAGAGCACAGGCCTCCCTGAAAGAATCTGTGAATCCTGTCATTTCCAAGCCTGGAATTTCACAGAAAACATTCCACCCCAGTCCGCAACTGCTGGGGTCCTTCATTACAGTTGTTAACACATCACGAAAAACACAATAACATGACCAGAATGGACTCTTCAGTTTTTCAAGTGGTTTGAAAAACATTGTCCTTTGATTCTTTTATGAGGGTTCCATAATTTCTTGGGGTTTTCCAGCTGCTTTTTGATCCCTGGCCCTGCCAGTCTCTCTTCCCAGACAGAAACTGGGACCCTTGAAGGTGGTTGTGGTAAATTAATAAGGAGAAAAAATAAACAGAAAGCCCTTTTCCCATGTGTTTTTTTTTTAAACTTTGCAAATCTGTTCACTGTACACTTAATTTGGAGCTTGCCATGCAGGAATGCTGTCTGGCTCTTCCAATTCATCATGTCTTGTGATGTTATTCCTTCCTTAGAGAGTCCACAAGTGGAGCTCACAGCAGGCAAGGGAATGGATGGTCCTCTCTCCATGTTCCCACATCCTTCCAGGACATCTGGGCAGCTGTGCAGCAGCAAAGCAAAACTTTCCAGGGTTTCCACTGTCTGATCCCATAGTTTTAATACCATCTAACTTAGTGGTAGCAAACATTCTGTAAATAGCCAGATAGTAAACGTTTCTGGCTTTGCAGGCCATATGGTCTCTGTCACAGTGACTCAACTCTGCCTTTGTGGCATGAACGTAGCCATAGATAATACAGAAATGAATGAATGTGGCTGGGTGCCAATAAAGCTTTATTTATGGATAAATTTGAGTTTCCTGTAATTTTCATGTCTCATAAAATATTCAAGTTGTTTTGAATTTTTTCCAACAATGTAGACATGAAAAAGAATTCATATTTTGTGAGGCCTATGCAAACAGACAGTGGCTGGTTCAGCCCACATGCAGTAAATGCCCTAACCCCTGGTCCTAAAGCTTCTAACTCCAGCTAATACTTACCTTTCGGATTCCACAATTGGTGACTGATAGCTCCAGTTGTTTGTCCGTCAAATACTTTCAGTGTCTCAGATGGAAGTTGTGATTCTCTACTCCTGTTGCTCTTGTGTCAGGTCTCCTCCATCTGAGGAAAACACATTCACATTTCCATATGCGTAGTTACTACAGCTAGAGTTGCTGACTATTCTTGGGTATTCTTTTATTACACCCCGTATCCAACCCATCATTTTATTCTAGAAACTGTACTTCCAAAACATATCCCAAATCTGCTTAGTTCTCTCCATCTAGTCCAAGCTACTCTCATCCGTTAACTGAATTCCTATAATGACTTCTGCATTGATCTCCCTTTTTCACTTGCTAAGTCTTTGCAGACTGAGATATTGGCATTTCTTCTGAGGTATGGGTATGCAGGAACTGTGGGACTATATCGACAATAGTCGTAGATAAAGTGGATGTTTCCATTTCTACCTTCTTAGAGCATTTTGCATACAGCATCAGAAGTGACCTTGCTAAGACATTCATCATAAAACCACTTGATGGCTTTCTTTTGCCCTGAAAAAATAATCCAAGACCTTTATTAAGTACTTCAAGGTTCTACCAGAGATTAGATGAAGGGCACGTTCATTTCCATCTCTTCACCACTTCTGCCAGCTCTCATTATTGTTCATTACACTTCAGACCAACTGACCTCCCTTCTATTCCTGCTGCATAGATCATCCTTCCCCAGCTTCATCCTTTTCTTCATTTTCCTCTCTGGACTTTGGTTGTATTTTCCCAATTCCATGCAAGGCTGACTCATTCTCATCATTTAACCTTCAATTTAATTATTCCTTCCCCAACTGATCACTTTATCCAAAGTCAGTCAATCAGTTAGTCTTGATCTCCTTTCCTTGATGAGTTCCTTTAAAAGTAATATCCCAATATTTAACAATTTCATTTGCCATTTTTAAGCCTGTTCATTATCTGTCCTTCATGGAAAATATAAATGATGTAAGGGTAGACACTTATCTTTAAGAGTCACCATATCAGAAGGCCCAGTCTAACATACAACAGCTACAGAATTATTGAATAAAGGATCTAATAAATAAATCTATCAGTTTAAAGTGTAGACCAATCCTGTGACATAGTTTTTTAAGTGTATGAAAAATTTTCATGGAAATATTATAAACTGCTCTCAGAAAAATGACATGGCACAGTCCCTATCTTATTTTTAAAGCCTTAATGTATTTTTCAAATAATCTACCACACACACACACACACCAAACTCACAAGTCACTTTTGTTATCTAGCAGTAAGACAAATGCAAGTAGGGAGGGGCAATACAAGGCAGAGGAGTAGAAGTCCAAGCTATTAGGCGTAAAAGAAGCTGCAAGGATATTTTGTACAGCATGGGGGAAATAGCCAATATTTTATTACAACTATAGAATAGAGCTTCCCATGTGGTTCAGCGGTAAAAAGAAGTCCACCTTACAATGCAAGAGATGCAGAAGATGTGGGTTTGATCCCTAGGTCAGGAATACCCTGCAGAGAAGGGAATAGCAACCCACTGCAGTATTCTTGCCTGGAAAATCCCGTGGAAAAGGAGCCTGGCGGGCTACAATCCACGGGGTCTCAAAGAGTTGGACACCATTGAGCATAAACACACATAAATAGAGTATAGCCTTTAAAGTTGTGAATCATTCTGAGGACAAGTAATTTATATAAGTATTGTGTTGCAACTATACTTCAATAAAAACACACATAAAATAAAGTTTTTTTTTTCCATAAGAAAAGAAAAAGAAATCTTATCCTGCTAAAAAATTTTTGGCTACAGTTTTTTAAATTGTTCTTGAAATCTGCACAGTTACATGGAAATGCTTAAATGTCTAAGGTAAAGAGAGGAAAGCTGGATGATGGAATTGAGAAGATCAATTTATTCCTCAAGTTATGCTCTGAGGAAGGCATGTGGGGTTTTGGTTGAATAACTATTTCTTCTCTGTTGGTCACATATTTCTCTATTTACACTTTCTGCTCTTTTGAAACAACCACTTAATTTGAAGTATTGTTAAGCAACAGAGGTGATAAAAAATGGCATGAATGAAGGCTGCAGCATGAGTTGAAATCCTGATGGTCTCGTTGCGACCTATGTACTGTTGACCTCTCACCTCCAATTTCCTTCTCTGTAACATAGCATCCCAGAGTAATATCTCACTAGACCATTCTGAAGACTTGGAGAGTATTTATAAGGCTTTGGCATAATATATGACACAGATTGGATATCTATAAAAATAAAGCATTAGTTTATGTATCACAAATATTTCTAAAGAGTAAGTTTCACAAGGTGGAAATAACTTGTGTTTGTAATGAAAGAGAAAGAAATCTGGCTGGAGCAAGGTTTTGGCTATCATAAGTTTCTAAGATAACTTTTTCTCACTGGGTTCATAATCCTCTCTAAATGTGTAAGCCAGTATTTTATACATTATATTATACTACAATGACCAACAGCTTCTGAAAACTAGCAACTCATGGCTACAAAGGTTTACAAAAGGTTGTTTCTCATTTGGATTATATTTGGGCTATGGCAGCTTCACATTGACTTTGAATCTGCTCTGTATAGATTCTCATTACCAGAATCCAAGAAGAAAAGGCGATTTCCTTTGGGACATACATTTCTCATACCAGAAGAAAAACAGAGATGGTTGAATCAAACTAGTCTCTTTACACTTCAGACAAGGCATGTGTTGCTTTACTCATATTCCTTTGGTGAAGGCAAGTCCCACAAGACAGGCAGAGTGGTGTCATTGATCTACAGAAGTCACAATCCAAGGAAGTCACTGCAATTCACATGGCAGCAGGTAGAGATTTATAATTCTTACATAAAAAAGGACAGAGTCTTGGCTATAATAAAAAATAAACCACAATAACCTGAATCATTTTTTCTAAATTAAAAACAATGTGTTCTCCAAACTTATGTGAACTAATTCTTCCACCTGAGATAAACCAGCGTTTAACAGCAAAACATTGGTTTGTGGAACCAGTGGGATAAGACGTTTAGTGTAATGGGAAATGCTGACTTTTAGGTAACAATTTAAACAGCACAGTTTGAGCATCTAGTTTCCAGTGATTTATATGGTTTTCATAGGTCTGGTCAAATAGTTCGATTTTGGTCTGGGAAATACAGATCATTATTCTCCTTAGAGAGCAGACAAGCTCTCAGAACTGTGCTGCTCATGATTACATGGGCTAAAGGGCTTACACTCTCCTTTAGTCAATCAACAATGCATTGATTAAATGTTTGCCCAGAGTTTATTTGATTCAGGTTACTTGGAATTGTCTGTATTAATAGCCATCAGATTGAATATGCCACTCATGCACTGAATAATCAGTAAGCCATGGAAAAGATCCTTTTCTCCTTGTGTTACTTGTTTTGCCAGAATAAAACTTAAACAATGTTTATTGTTTCTCTAAAGTGGGGTCTGTTTCATTCATTGATCAATATCTGAGTTCAATTTTATCCCATTTAGAAAGAAATGCAATAGGCTCTCCAGTTTTCATTTTTAAGTTGAGAAACTGACATTCAGGAGTGGGTCTCATCCTCTGAGCTTGAACTGGTAAGAGCAAGACAACAAAGGCACCTTGGCTTCTTCAAGAAAATCCATGTGCCAGCATAGACTGGGAGTGCGGTTTGCATGGAATTCCATAGTAATGGAAACTTAAACAATTTCATTATGAAAAGTTAATGGATTTTAGTACTGAGAAGAATTGATTAAAATAATCTCCCCTGGAGAATCTACCTTTAGAAATTCTCTTGTTATTAATATTGATAGTTTATTGTTTCTGGTTTGTTTAAAATACCTCCACTAGGCCCGCCCCCACTGCCATCTTCAACCGCTGCACCTGCACATGGCCCTCGTAGCCACAGTGTTGGCTAAAGTCTGTCCATTTGCAATAGAAACTCTGGAGTCAAGAGCAGGATACAAGACCTCAGCACGTGGTCCCGGGGCAAGCACAGATAGACTAAGCACAAAGGAAAGAAAAAAGATTCTGCACATTTTCCCAACTCATCACTCTGCTTTGGTCTGTCTTTGAGTTTCATGGAAGTTTACTGCACCTTTAGCTTGGACAACAAAAAGAGAGATCAAGCCCTGAGCTTTTGGAGTGGGAGCACTGATTCCAAGACCTTAGACTACCAGAGAAATAACCCTAGGGAGTATCAAATAGTGAGAACTCATTCAAAGGAAACTACTTGAATACAAGACCCGGCATCACCCAACCACCAGTAGCACCCTGTGCAGTATGTCTCATCTAAACAACAAACAAAACAAAAATACAAACCCAATCATCAGCAGACAGAATTACCACATCACTCAGCCTTGCCCACCAGAGGAAAACAAACAAACAAAAACTCAGCACAAATCTCACCCTATACGAAGTTTACACAAACCACTGGACCAACCTTAGAAGGGCAGACACCAAAAGGAAGAAAGAATTCAACTGTGAAGCTTGGGAAAAGGAGACCTCAAATGCAATAAGTTAAAAAAAATAATAATGAAAAGGCAGATAAAGTAAAATGAATGAAAAGAAATGAGGATAGTCTCAGAGACTTCTGGAACAATATCAAACACACCAACATTCAAATTATAGGGGTCCCAGAAGAAGAGAAAAAGAAAGGATATTAGAAAAATTTTCAAAAGATTATAGTTGAAAATTTCCCCAACAAGGAAAAGGAAATAGTCAATCAAGTTCAAGAGACGCAAAGAGTCCCATGCAGGATAAACCCAAGGAAAAACATGCCAAGACACATACTAATCAAAACTAACAAAGGAAGAATATTAAAGCAGCAAGGGAAAAGCAACAAGTAGCATACAAGGGAAACCCCATATGTTAACAGTTGATCTTTTTAGCAGAAACTCAGCAGGCCAGAAGGGAATGGCAGGATATATTTAAAGTACTGAAAGGGAAAAATCTACAACCAAGATTACTGTAAACAGCAAGGATCTCATTCAAAATTGATGGAGAAATAAAGAGCTTTTCAGACAAGTAAAAGTCAAGAGAATTCAGTACCAACACACAAGCTTTAAAACAAATGTTAAAGGAACTTAAATAGCCAAGAAATACAAGAAAAGAAAAAGATCTACAACAAACCCCAAACAATTAAGAAATTGGCAATAGGAACATATATATCAATAATTACATTAAATGTAAATGGATTAAATGCTCCAACCAAAAGACACAGGCTGGCTGAATGGATACAGAAACAACACCCATGTATATGCTGTCTACAAGAAACCCACTTCAGACCACAAGACACATATAGACAGAAAGTGAGAGGATGGAAAAATATATTCCATGCAAATGGGAAGCAAAAGAAAGCTGGAGTAACAGTCCTCATATCAGACAAAAAAGACCTTAAAATAACGTTACAAGAGATAAGGAAGGACACTACATAATGATCAAAGGATCAGTCCAAGAGGAAGACACAACAATTGTCAATATCTATTCTCCTAACATAAGATCACCTCAATGCATAAGACAAACACTAACAGACAAAAGGAGAAATTGACAGTAACACAATAATAGTAGGAGACTTCAACACCCCAGTCACATCAATGAGCAGATCATCAAAACAGGAAATTAATAAGGAAACACAAGTCTTAAATTACACATTAGATGAGATGGATCTCATTGATAACTTTAGGACATTCCATCCAAATGCAGAAGAACACACTTTGTTCTCAAGTGTGCATTGAATTCTCCAGGATAGACCACATCTTGGGTCACAAATCAAACTTCAGTAAATTTAACAAAATTGAAATCATATCAAGCATCTTCTCCAACCACAACACTATGAGACTAGATATCAATTACAAGAATAAAAACTGTAAAAATCATAAACATGTTGAGATTAAACAATACGTTTCTAAATAACCAACAGGTTACTGAAGAAATCAAAAGGGAAATAAAAAAATTTCTAGAAACAAATGACAATGAGAACATGACAACTCAAAACCTACGGGATGCAGCAAAAACAGTCCTAAGAGGGAAGTTTGTAGCAATGCAATCCTACCCCAAGAAACAAGAAAATCATTGAATAGACAACCTAACTTTACACCTTCAGTTCAGTTCAGTTCAGTTCAGTTCAGTTCAGTCTCTCAGTCGTGTCCAACTCTTTGCGACCCCATGAATCACAGCATGCCAGGCCTCCCTGTCCATCACCAACTCCCGGAGGTCACTCAAACTCATGTCCATTGAGTCGGTGATGCCATCCAGCCATCTCATTCTCTGTCGTCCCCTTCTCCTCCCGCCACAATCCCTTCTAGCATCAGACTCTTTTTCAGTGAGTCAACTTGTCGCATGAGGTGGCCAAAGTATTGGAGTTTCAGCTTTAGCATCAGTCCTTAAACAACTGGAAAAAGAAGAGCAAAAAGCCCCAAAATCTGTAGAAGGAAAGAAATCATAAAGATCTGAGCAGCAATAAATGAAAAAGAAGTGAAGGAAACATTGGTGAAGATTAATAAAACTAAAAGCTGGTTCCCTGAGAGGATAAACAAAATTGACAAACCTTTAGTCAGACTCATCAAGAAAAAAAGAGAGAAGAATCAAATCAACAAAATTAGAAATGAAAAAGGAGAAGCTACAACAGACAAGGCAGAAATACAAAGGATATGAGAGACTATTATGAACAACTATTATGGCAATAAAATGTATAACCTGGAAGAAATGGGCAAAGTCTTAGAAAAGTTCAATCTTCCAAGACTGAAGCAGGAAGAAATAGAAATTATGGACAACCCAATTACAGGCACTGAAATTGAAGCTGTGATCAAAAATTTCCCAAAAATAAAGCTCAGGACCAGATGGCTTCACAGGAGAATTTTATCAAACATTTAGAGAAGAGCTAATGCCTATCCTTCTAAAATTCTTTCAAAAAACTGCAGAGGAAGGAACACTTTCAAACTCATTCTATGAGGCTACCATCACCCTAATACCAAAACCACAAAGACAACACCAAAAAAAGAAAACTACAAGCCAATATCACTGATGAACATAGATGCAAAAATCCTCAACAAAATTTTAGCAAACAGAATTCAACAACACATCAAAAAGCTGATACATCATGATCAAGTTGGGTTTATTCCAGGAATGCAAGGATTTTTAAATATATGCAAATCAATCAATGTGATACACTATATTAACAAATAAAGATAAAAAACGTCTGATATGCTCAATAGATTCAGAAAAAAATTTTGACAAAATTCAGCACCTATTTATGATAAAAAAAATTCTTCAGAAAATGGGCATAGAAGGAAGCTCCCTCAAAATAGTAAAGGCTGTATATGATAGTTCAGTTCAGTTCAGTAGCTCAGTCGTGTCCGACTCTTTGTGACCCCATGAATGACAGCACGCCAGGCATCCCTGTCCATCACCAACTCCCAGAGTTCACTCAAACTCATGTCCATTGAGTCGATGACACAATCCAGCCATCTCATTCTCTGTCGTCCCCTTCTCCTCCTGCCCCCAATCCTTCCCAGCATCAGAGTCTTTTCCAGTGAGTCAACTCATCCCATGAGGTGGCCAAAGTATTGGAGTTTCAGCTTTAGCCTCAGTCCTTCCAATAAACACCCAGGACTGATCTCCTTTAGAATGGACTGGTTGGATCTCCCTGCAGTCCAAGGGATGCTCAAGAATCTTCTCCAGCACCACAGTTCAAAAGCATCAATTCTTCGGCAATCAGCTTTCTTCACAGTCCAACTCTCACATCCATACATGACCACGGGAAAAACAATAGCCTTGACTAGACGGACCTTGGTTGGCCAAGTAATGTCTTTGCTCTTTAATATGCTATCTAGGTTGGTCATAACTTTCCTTCCAAGGAGTAAGCGTCTTTTAATTTCATGGCTGCAATCAGCATCTGCAGTGATTTTGGAGCCCCAAAAAATAAAGTCTGACACTGTTTCCACTGTTTTTCCATCTATTTCCCATGAAGTGATGGGACCAGATGCCATGATCTTTGTTTTCTGAATGTTGAGCTTCAAGCCAACCTTTTCACTCTCCTCTTTCACTTTCATCAAGAGGCTTTTTAGTTCCTCTTCACTTTCTGCCATAAGGGTGGTGTCATCTGCATATCTGAGGCTATTGATAGTTCTCCCGGCAATCTTGATTCCAGCTTGTGCTTCTTCCAGCCCAGTGTTCCTCATGATGTACTCTGCATGTAAGTTAAATAAGCAGGGTGACAATATACAACCCTGACGTACTCCTTTTCCTATTTGGAACCAGTCTGTTGTTCCATGTCTATTCTAACTGTTGCTTCCTGACCTGCATACAGGTTTCTCAAGAGGCAGGTCAGGTGGTCTGGGATTCCCATCTCTTTCAGAATGTTCCACAGTTTATTGTGATCCACACATTCAAAGGCTTTGGCATAGTCAATGAAGCAGAAATAGATGTTTTTCTAGAACTCTCTTGCTTTCTCCATGATCCAGTGGATGTTGGCAATTTGATCTCTGGTTCCTCTGCCTTTTTTCAAACCTGCTTCAACATCTGGAAGTTCACGGTTCACATATTGCTGAAGCCTGTCTTGGAGAATTTTGAGCATGACTTTACTAGCGTGTGAGATGAGTGCAATTGTGCGGTAGTTTGAGCATTCTTTAGCCTACAGCAAACATTATTCTCAATGGTGAAAAACTGAAAACATTCCCCCTAAGATCAGGAACAGACAAGGGCATCCACTTTCACCACTATTATTCCACATAGTTCTGGAAGTCCTAGCTACAGCAATCAGCGAAGAAATAAAAGGGATCCAGATCAGAAAAGAAGAAGTAAAACTCTCACTGTTTGCAGATGACATGATACTGTACACAGAAAAGCCTAAAGACAGTATCAGAAAATTACATAGAGCTAATTAGGGAATTTAGCAAAGTTGCAGGATACAAAATCAATACACAGAAATCACTTGGATTTCTATATACTAACACTGAAAGATCAGAAAGAGAAATTAAGAAATCAATCCCATTCACCATTGGAACAAAAAGAATAAAATATCTAGAAATAAACTTCCCTAAGGAGACAAAAGAACTGTACACAGAAAATTATAAGATATTGATGAAAGAAATCAAAAATGACATAAACAGATTGAGAGATATTCCATGTTCCTGGGAAGGAAGAATCAATATTGTGAAAATGCCTATACTATCAAACACAATCTACAGATTCAATGTGATCCCTATCAAATTACCAATGGTATTTTTCACAGAACTAGAACAAAAAAAATTAACATTTCATATGGAAACACAAAAGGCCCCAAATAGCCAAAGCAGTCTTGAGAAAGAAGAATGGAGCTGGAAGAATCAACCTTCCTGACTTCAGATTGTACTACAAAGCTAGAGTCATCAAGACAGTATGGTACTGGCACAAAATCAGAAATATAGACCAATGGAACAAGATAGAAAGCCCAGAAATAAACCCATGCATCTATGGATACCTTATTTTTCACAAAGGAGGCAAGAATATACAATGGGGCAAAGACAGCCTTTTCAATAAATGGTGCTGAGAAAACTGGACAGCTACATGTAAAAGAATGAAATTAGAACACTTCCTAACACCATACACAAAGATAAGCTCAAATGGATTCAAGGCCTAAATGTAAGACCAGAAACTATAAAACTCTTGGAGAAAAACATAGGCAGAACACTCAATGACATAAATCAAAGCAAGATCCTCTATGACCCACCTCCAAGAGTAATGAAAATAAAAACAAAAGTAAACAAATGGGACCTGACTAAACCTAAAAGCTTCTGCACAGCAAAGGAGACTATAATCAAGGTGAAAAGACAGCCCTCAGAATGGGAGAAAATAATATCAAATGAAACAACTGACAAAGGGTTAGTTTCCAAAATATACAAGCAGCTCATACAACTCAATACTACAAAAATAAGCAACCCAATCAAAAAGTGGGGAAAAGACCTAAAGAGACATATCTCCAAAAAAGACATACAGGTGGCTAACAAACACATGAAAAGTTGCTCGATATTGCTAATTATCAGAGAAATGCAAATCAAAACGACAATGAGATATCACCTCACATCAGTCAGAATGGCCATCATCAAAAAGTCTGCAAACAATAATTGCTGGAGAGGGTGTGGAGAAAAGGCAATGCTCTTGCACTGTTGGTGGGAATGTAAATTGAAACAGCCACTATGGAAGACGGTATGGAGATTCTTTAAAAAACTAGGAATAAAACCACCATATGACCCAGCAATCCCCCGGCTAGTCATATACCCTGAGGAAACCAAAACTGAAAAAGACACATGTATCCCTTTGTTCACTGCAGCACTATTTACAACAGCTAGAACATGGAAGCAACCTAGATGTCCATTGACAGATGAAAGGATTACGAAGGTGTGGTACATATACACAATGGAATATTACTCAGTCATAAAAAGAAACACTTTTGAGTCAGTTCTAAGGAGGTGGATGAACCTAGAATCTATTCTACAGAATGAAGTAAGTCAGAAAGAGAAAGGTAAATATCATTTTCTCATGCATATATATGGAATCTAGAAAAATGGTACTGAAAAATTTATTTGCAGGGCAGCAAAGGGGAAACAGAACATAGAGAACAGACTTATGGACATGGGGAGACGGGAGGAGAGGGTGAGATGTATGGGAAGAGTAACGTGGAAACTTACATTACCATGTAAAATAGCCAACGGGAATTTGCTGTATGGCTCAGGAAACTCAAAGAGGGGCTCTGTATCAACCTAGAGGGGTGGGATGGGCAGGGAGATAGGAGGGAGGTTCAAGAGGGAGGGGATATATGTATATCTATGGCTGATTCATGCTGAGGTTTTACAGAAAACAGCAATATTCTGCAAAGCAATTACCCTTCAATAAAAAATAAATAATTGAAAAAATACCTCTACTTGTACTTGAACTGACTCATTGGAAAAGACCCTGATGCTGGGAAAGATTGAAGGTGGGAGAAGGTGATGACAGAGGATGAGATGGTTGGATGGCATCACTGACTCAATGGACATGATTTTGAGTTAACTCCAGGAGTTGGTGATGGACAAGGAGGCCTGGCATACTGCAGTACATGGGGTTGCAAAGAGTCGGACACGACTGAGCGACTGATTTATTTTATTATCTTTACCTCTACTTGTGTGGACAATGCAATTAAACTAGGCCCAGTTGGTTCAAACTCTTAGTAAAAAATGGGCAATTGTTGAAATAGATGACTGAGAATGATTGATTTCTTAATCAACTTTAATAGTGATTTATGGGGCAGATGAATGATTCACTTCAATAAAAGCATTCAAGACAGTTCTGCATGTGGATACAATGGTGAAATGAACTTAACACAAAAGTATGTATTTTCAGGTTTGAACAATGAAAAGCATGAAAATACATGTGAGATATTTGCATTATTAAGCTTACAGGAAAAAAAACACCAAAGATTATACCTGAAGACTAATAATTTTTCTAGACGTCTAGTTCCATTCTGTAGAATGTCTAATTTCCCATGTAGACTTCCAAAAATCAATTTATATACTAATGTAAGTTATTACTGTTATATCAGCTAAGAGGAGCTAAGAGGACCTGAAAGTGAAAGTGTTATGTCATGTCCAACTCCTTGCAACCCCACTGACTGCAGCTGCCAGATTCCTCCATCCATGGGATTTTCCAGATAAGAAAACTGGAGTGGGTTGTCATTTCCTTCCCCAGGGGATCTTCCCAACCCAAGGATCAAACCCTGGTCTCCTGCATTGCAAACAGACTCTTTACCATCTGAGTTACCTATGGATTAAGTAAACACTTAATCGTACTTTTCAATTTTTTCAAGTGTTGCCATCAAGGACTGGGAAGTGGGGGGGGAAGAAGGAATAAGAGGGAAAACCCTAAGTACCAGATCTGTGTTCCCAAGCATTTCGATGCTGATTTGGGTCTTGGCACAATAATTAGTATTTTAATATTTAAATATATTTTTTTGTAGAATATTAGAATAGAGGTAGAATTAAAAAAAGAAAACCGAACAGGCTCCAAGTAGATAACAAGGAAGAGGTAAGACTATCTTTCCACTGAAAATACAGAATAACAGAAAAAAGCTACTACTAATCTCAGAGGATTTGTCTCTGAGATGAATAGGGATATATTTAAGCTTGTCTGAGTTTGAGCAAACTCTGAGTGATAGTGAAGGACAGGGGAAGCCTGGCATGCTGCACTGCATGGGCTCGCAGAGAGTAGAACATGACTGAGTGACTGAAAAACAACAACAAATTTATTCCTAGAAGAAATATTTATTGAGCACCTAAAGTGTATCAGGGGCTGAAGATATGGAAAATAAACAACATAAATATGACTCCTGAGGCTTTAGATGTTGCTCCAATTTAATTAGTCAGCAGCCACATCATGAAAATTTTATTTTCTGAAACTGTTGAAAAACTATCATGTGGAAAGACCATTTGTTCAATTTATATATTCATCAACAATTACTTTTCACTAATGATTGCTATGTAGGATGTGGTAGGTTGATTCTAAAAATGACAAATAGGAAAATACAAATAACAGTGAGAAGCTGCTATATATGTATTTGGATGGCTAAAAAAACCAAAAACCTGAATATCAATCACTGGCAAGACTGTGGAGTAACTGGAACTCTCATTCATTGGTGATGAGGATGCAAAGTGGCATAACCATGTTGGAAGACAGTCTGACATTTTCTTACAAGGCTAAATCTCCTTTCCTGCCCCTTGATTTTGGACTAAGTCAAGTGACTTGCTTTATTCAAGAGCATGTAAACTGCTGCCATGTTTAAACAGAAGCATCAGGAGCCACTGCATGCTTGGTTTTCATTCTCTGTCCTCTTTCGTAAGGATGGCATGGCCCAAAGAGGATGTCCTCTCTGGCCTTGGTCCCACACTGAGAAGACACATGGAAGAATACCAAATCCAGTTGACGTGAAATGTGAACAATGCATAGTTTGTTTGTTGTTGAGACAATTTTTTCATGATATATTTGAAGGTAAAAAATATATATATATATATATATATATATATCATGGCCCTTTACTCCTATATCCCTAGATAATTCAGTGTGTATGTCCTTGGAATGGGGATATTTATTTGCAAAACCAGAGTACCATTAGCAACTTCAGTAAATTTAGCACTGATACAATAATTTTATCCAATTCATCATCCACATTTCTACTTTGTCACTGATCCAATAACGTAATTTTTTCCTCTCTTTTACACAGCATCCAAATTGGATAAGATATTGATTTATTTGTCATTTATTTAACCTCCTTTGTTTGGAACATCATACATATATGATTTTATACACACACACACATATAGCACTCCCCAGGTGGCACTAGTAGTAACGAACCTGCCTGCCAAAGCAGCTTAGATATAACAGACGTAGGTTTGATCCCTGGGTCAGGAAGATCCCCTGGGGGAGGGCATGGCAACCCATTCCAGTATTCCTACCTGGAGAATCCCATAGACAGAGGAGTCTGGCAGGCTTCAGTCCATAGGGTCACACAGAGTCGGACATGACTGAAGTGACTTAGCATGCATGCATATATATACATATAAGTATGATGTCTTTAATACTGTTCTTGGTAACTGCAAATATTAAATTCCTCCAACAAACCATTTTGGAGTCATCTCTGCTTTGCTGATGCAATGAACATGGTCCTTGTCCACCTGTGTGATCTTCTAGCAGTGAGACTCAGTAATCCTGGCCACTTGTAACATTTGCTATATCACTGAGTTTATGTTTCCTAAACTGTAGAATGAGCCTAAATCTTCCCAATGATTTTAGAAGTTTTTAGAGGGAGATTGTAAGAAGGAGACTGTGGTGCATAAAAGATGCTTAGCTTGTTTTTATAACATCCTGAATGAATGTCTAAACCAGAGAGGAACAGCAAGGTGACGGGTTACCTGAGAGAAAGAGGCAGTCAAGACGAAGTCACAATGGCTTCGAGATGGGAATGAGCTCAGGCCAATCACATAATACTCGCTATTGTGCTCTCAGGCTTAGTCAGAGCCAAACTCAGGAAGCACATTCCATTAGACTAAATAAAGCTTCGATCATGTGTAAAATTTCCAGCTTGACTAGGCAGCCATCCTATCACTCATCAGCCTGGATGCATTTAATGGGTGTAATTTCTTCCTCATATTTCTATGCATTTATTGTTTCATTTTTATTATAGGAATTTGGGCATCTTATGCAGTTTATTATTTTCTGCTAAGCCCAGGCTACAGGGTGTACATGCAAATATGTTTCCTTTAGATTGTCAAAAGAATGGGCAATATCTGATAAAACTTAACCATGAGATTAGAAGAAAGGAAAAGTGGGAAAAATATCTATCCAGCACAGAGCCAATGTAACTTGAGAGTGTATAGAAATTACTAGGGGTGGGGAGGAGTGTGGAGTATGAATTCCTCAATTCCAGAAGTTCTGTTCTGTACACTAAAGATGGAATTTAGAAAAATGTATTTTAAGAAATGGCAACCCACTCCAGTATTCTTGCCTGGAAAACTCCATGGATAGAAGAGCCTGGAGGGCTACAGTCCAAGGGGTCGCATAGAGTCAGACATGACTGAGTGACTCACACACACACAGAAGGGATTTTGAAATAGATGATATTTTCTTCCACCCCTGTGGTCACAAAGAGTCGGACACGACTGAGCGACTGAACTGAACTGAAAGTGCATTAAACTAGATCTTAAATTGCTTAGAGGAAAAGGAAAGAAGATGGAAGACATCTTCCATCTTTTTATTCTATTCTATTCAGATCAATTATCAGAAAAACTGAATATCAGAAATTGTCTCCGCAGCATTTCCATTTCAAGATTGAATTTCATTGAGAAATTCAATGAAATTGAATCAGAGCTGCTGATCCTGTCAGTTCTTAAGGATTGTATTGATGTGATCCAGTCTCAACTGGTTGTTGATCAGCTTCCTGTATGAAAAATGTGCTCATTAATCAGGATGGAAGTGAATGGAGTGTAAATTATACCTAAACTCAGCAGAAATTATATATATATATATATATAGATATATGGAGGATAAAATAAATATTTGTTTATTTAATTATTTTATTGGCTGGGAGGCTAGTCAGGCTGCAGGTATTTCTATTAAGTATTTTCCCAGATGTAGAACCAGAAGCAGATCCTGAGACAAAGACTTAAAAGTAGGTTGTTTGGGAGGTAATTTTAAGAAACACTAGTGGAGGAGTAGGAAGGGTGGTGAGACTGATGATGAAAGGCAGCCAATCAGAATGCTTCATCAGGCAAGTCACTCTTGCATGGACTGAGGGGGGCTCAGGCCCAGTTGGAGAACTCTAGCAGAGTGTGTAGAACATATGTTCAGGGCAGCGGGAGCTCGAGGAATTGAACATTGACTGCCATCAGTCAATGGTTGAAGGCTGCTCCAGGGACATTCACTCCCTGGCACTTTCAGCTTGTCTCCTGCAAGGTCCAATCAGGCTTCTGGGGACAGAAGAAGTCCTCGGGCAGAGGTGCAGGCTCTGGCAGATGGGATTCAGGCAAACGTGTGCTGAAAGCATTGGAGAGAGGAATTTGGAAAAATTATGTCTTTGAAGTCAGCTCCTCATTCTAGATTAAAGATGATGAAAGAAAGAATTTGCCAGGCAAGCACCAAGACTTGTTATATTTAATGTGTTTCTTCTGTGAAAACACTGAGCCAGATTCAAGGGCAGGGAATGGGACAGTTGCCCTGATTACCAACCCAAGAGTGATCTTAAGTTATCACAGTGATGAATTGGATGTCTGGTATGAGTTCACTTGGATTTCAACTTGAGAATCCTTCTGTAACTGATAAAATGTAATTTTTCCTTATCCTGCAAAAGTTGAGAATGCCCTCAGTGGACATTTTAGAAGTACCTGTGGCTTGTATGCTCCAACTCTGTAGAAGGTTTTTCTCCTCATCTTAAGTGCAGATTTCCTGGTGCAAACTCAGGTAGCCAAGTGTTATCAGTGATAGATTGAAAGTTCAGTTCAGTTCAGTCACTCAGTCATGTCCAACTCTTTGCAACCCCATGAATCACAGCATGCCAGGCCTCCCTGTCCATCACCAACTCCTGGAGTTTACTCAAACGCATGTCCACTGAGTCGGTGATGCCATCCAGCCATCTCATTCTCTGTCTTCCCTGTCTCCTCCCGCCCCCAATCCCTCCCAGCATCAGAGTCTTTTCCAGTGAGTCACCTCGTCACATGAGGCGTCCAAAGTATTGGCGTTTCAGTTTTAGCATCAGTCCTTCCAATGAACACCCAGGATTGATCTCCTTTAGAACTGACTGGTTGGATCTCCCTGCAGTCCAAGGGACTCTCAAGAGTCTTCTCCAACACCACAGTTCAAAAGCATCAATTCTTCAGCGATCAGCTTTCTTCACAGTCCAACTCTCACATCCATACATGACCACGGGAAAAACAATAGCCTTGACTAGACGGACCTTTGTTGACAAAGTAATGTCTCTGCTTTTTAATATGCTATCTAGTTTGGTTATAACTTTCCTTCCAAGAAGTAAGCATCTTTTAATTTCATGGCTGCAATCGGCATCTGCAGTGATTTTGGAGCCCCAAAAAATAAAGTCTGACACTGTTTTTCCATCTATTTCCCATGAAGTGATGGGACCGGATGCCATGATCTTTGTTTTCTGAATGTTGAGCTTCAAGCCAACCTTTTCACTCTCCTCTTTCACTTTCATCAAGAGGCTTTTGAGTTCCTCTTCACTTTCTGCCATAAGGGTAAGAGATTCTAAAGCTGAACAACACATGGAAAAGTACTGTTCACTTGGAATTAGAAATTTGTTTCTGTATGTAAATGTTTTCATGTTTCCTATTAAGTTGTTCAGTTCAAAAAGTGAATGTAAAATTATGAACTTATTTTAAACATAAAGAAGAAGGAAAATTATTTTCTGTTAATTGAAAAGTTTTCCCTCTGCATCCACTAAGTACATAATGATTGAATGGGTAAAGAATGTCATATAGAAGGAACAGCAGTTTTTAGCTGGTCAGGAGAAATCTCACATGATGTCCTTTTAGCCCTTTAGAAAATCATCAAATTTGGTTGACAAAGAAAGTGAATATGAACCTGGTGTTATTTTAAATATGCTCAATACCTTTTCCCCAAATGCTGGAGCATCCACAGCTGCACAAACTACAACTTTGTAAAGAATTAAAAATACCCCCTTGTTCATGAAGGTCAAACAATTATAGTGCAGATGGACATGATGCCCTAAAGCTATATGAATGAATCATGGAGGGATTTTTTTCCCTCACTGGAGGTTTGTAAACACATCAGATGGAGATACTGCAGAAAGAAACATACCAGATTTAGATTTCATTCTGCCTCTGGTCAGTTCTGAAATCCAGAAGTCTTCCTCTTATGTGCTCTACATTTAAGACTGACACACATTGACTCACACACAAGGTACAATTGTTGAATTTTGTCTTTAGATTCAATTTATTCCCACTTCCACTTTTTGCCCTCCAGCAATATTTACACATTATGGGAGGATTTCCTGGCTACCTCTGTGCCTGGGAATACTTTCCAAGTAAACTTGCTTAGAGCTACCAGCTTGGCAATGGGACAATTAATATCAAAGTAAAGAAAGTGAAGTCGCTCATTCATGTCCAACTTTTTGCGACCCCATGGACTGTAGCTTACCAGGCTTCTCAGTCCATGGGATTTTCCAGGCAAGAATACTGGAGTGGGTTGCCATTTCCTTCTCCAGAGGATCTTCCTGACCCAGGGATTGAACCTGGGTCTCCTGCATTGTAGGCAGATGGTTTACCATCTGAGCCACTAGGGAAACTTAAATGGAGTGTCAATTTCTATTTTCTTGTGTTTTGGTCTGTGTTACACACAAGGAACTCTTTGCTGCCATCGCAAACTATCACCAAAAACATCTTTTCTAAGAGAGAAAGGATCCAACTAATAATGCCAATTTTGTAACTTGAACATGGGTATAACTTTCAACTTTGAGATGAAAAGTGGAGATAAAATGAGTTGAAAAGATGCTTGATTAAGAAACATGATGGAAGAAAATATATAATGACAGTACACGCTCTGTGCTGAAGTTACCCTTTTTCTAACCTGTGTCCCTTTGGCTACAGAATTGGAGAATGATGAGAGGCATACAGAGAGGAACAAGAATGGAAAAAAGAATCGGAAGGTAAAATAAGAAAGACGGGCATCATTGGCAAGTTCATAGTCATAGAGATACAACTTTCCTGGTCTTAGTTCCCTCGTCTATGAAATGATGGTGCTGATGACGATGGCCTCTAAGGATTCAAGTAATTCTCAAATGCTTCAACTCTTTGTTTTAAAATGAGAATCTGATTTTAGCCACCAGATAACTAAGCATCTCAGAATGACTTTCCCTCATACTTTTGGAGAAAACAGTTCCTTATAAAATAGTTTGTGACAGCAAATTGTCTTCCAAATTTATTTGTTTACTTTTGCATTCTTTACACACAAAGATCAAATTATCAGGAAATTCAAACTTCTGAAAGGACTGAAGCAAAACTACCAACTGGCAGAAATAGGTTCCAAGTTAACCTGGTTAATTGAGAGCTCTTCATATGAGGAGCTGCATGTACCTTGATGCCAGCTGACCTGGTTACTAAGCTCAGAAGAACAAGCATCACTTGCATGTGGGCAATCAGTCTTCAGGTTGAGTGATGGAGCACCACGCGGAGTTGAACAGATGAGGACTGTCTTGTGGAGCAGTCGTCCCCTCGGGGAAAGAGCGAACTCTGGCCACAAGTCAGGGACTCCAGCTCCAGAGCTGCTGTCATCAGTCGTAGGGCCATCTCTGCCTTCTGATCCCCATCCCCGAGTCACACTGCAGCACTGGTGAACCACACTCTGCTCTGAACTCTGGAGGGGGCAGAGTCCATTTTGGAGCAATAAAGACATCTCGGGATTTTCATTTTGCATGTTCCCGGAAGATTTGGCCCAGAGGCTGCCTACCTCTCAGCTCCTCATCCCAACATAAGAACCTGAGCAAGAATCTTCTCGACTTCAATACCTAGAGCACTTGACCATCACAGGATCACAAGAGGCCTGGCATATCCAGAGAGCTGGTCTTGAATCAGCTCACCTAGTTACATCAGCTACTTGGCCTAACTGAAGTTTGGATGTAGCCTCACCACTTGTCTAGAGGCTTCTTACTCCAGTTAGTCCCAAAGACAAGTAGACTAAGCATAGAGTAGTCCTTTTGGCAATGAGTCACTTCAACTCCAATCTAATGTTAAAAGCCAAAGAAGTAATTTTTTTTTAAGTTCAAAACATTATATCAAGCTAGTTAACTATTCAGAACCATCCTTCAACTATGGAGATCAGGGTCCAGGGCGAGCTATGTATCCTAAGTACACAGCTTGGCAAACTTTCACATACTAAGTTCATCCTTATATTTGTTGTTCAGTCACACAGTCATGTCTGACTCTTCACAAGCCCATGGACAGCAGCATGCCAGGCCTCCCTGTCCCTCGCCACCTCCCAAAGTTGGCTCAAGTTCATGTCCATTGCATTAGTGATTCCATCAGCCATCTCATCCTCTGACACTCTCTTCTCCTTTTTGCCCTCAATCTTTCCCAGCATCAGGGACTTTTCCAATGAGTCAGCTGTTCTCATAAGGTGGCCAAAATACTGAGTATTCAGGGTTGATTTCACTTAAGATTGACTGATTTGATCTCTTCACTGTCCAGGGGATTTTCAGGAGTCTTCTCTAGCACCATAGTTCGAAGGCATCAATTCTTTGGTGTTCTGCCTTCTTTACAGTCCAGTTCTCATCCTCTTAAGTGACACCCAAATCAAAACATGGAGCATCACTAGCCAGCACTTTAAAATCTGTGCTTGTGATGGTTCCTGGTCATTACCACAGCCCATACCTCCTGGAGTAACAACTGTCCTGACTTCTAACACCATGGATTTATTTTTCTTATTTTCAAAATTTCTTGCAAATGGGATTGATTATATGTTATGTATGTTTGTGAGTGGGTGTTTGCTGTCAACATAATGTTTGTGTAATTCACTGCTATTGTTGTGCATAGTTAGAATTCATTGTTTCATTGCTATGTGGTTTTCCATTGTATGAAGATATCAGAATGTATTTATCCATGAACCTATTAAAGGGCATCGGGGTAGTCTCAGGTTTTTAGATGTTGTGAATAAAGCTTTATGAGCATTCTTATATGGTATACATACACATGCACTTCAGAGGGGACATTTATTTCTAGTGATAGAATGTGTAGTTCCCAGGGAATGTATATGTTTACCAAAGTAGACATTCCCCAAACAATTTTCATAGTATTTGTATAAATTTACATTTCATGAGCAATGTCTAAGAGTTTTGATTGCTCAACATCTTCATTAATACTTGACATTATTTGTCTTTTTGATTTTATCTATTGGATGTGTCATCTAGCCATGTATTTTATATAGATAAGATGTATGCAAGTTCCATAAACACAGGCAAAACACTGATCGAAATAATGGAGTAAAAGCACTGAAGCAGCATGTAGAACTCATTCATTCACTTGTTCACTCATTTAATAAGTCCAAATATTCAAGGGGTGTTTACAAAAGATAACTAGGAAATGAAAATTTCAAGAAAAAGATTTAAAGAGAGAGATATTCATACAGATGTAATTATGTTTTTCCTAAATATTCTGTTACCATGTCTTCCTCAGATGGATTCCACGTGTTTCCCTAATCTCCAGGGCCAGGATGATTTCACTATTTTATTTCTCAGCAATAATAATATGATGATGATGGCAATAACAGCAACCATGGTTTAAGTCATTGAGCTCACTGACCTTCACAGCATGCTTTCATTCTTTTTTTTTCACTTGATTCTAACAACTGTAAGATAAAAGTAGAGTTTCGTCTCTTCAGTGCATAATCAAGGAGATGGAAGTTGTGAGAAACAATGAGCTTGCTCAGGTGTTCAGGATCAACCACAAGAAATGCAATGAATTTGGGATTTGAACCAAGGACACTAGATTTCTCAGTCTAATGATGCTTTTCTTTACCCTCAACATACCTCTGTTAATAAAGACACTTGACACTGTAGAGATTATTTGTAAAATAATGTTTTAGTTTTCTTTTTATTTAGTCATTGTTTTAGAGACCAGATCAAGTGATATTGTTCCCATTTCATAGATGAAGAAAGATAAGTCTAGGAGGAATTTAAGATATTCCATTGTTTTATGATGAGTTGGTCAGTAGGAGAAACTCAGGGGAATATGAATTAATTTCTTAAATTCTGTCTACTAAATTAGAAGTGTTCAGGAAGCAGAGAGCAGAGGCTGCCTTATACATCAGGATGGAATAATAATCATTGCCATAATCTTAGAAGTTCACATTTCCCTACCTTTCTTGGGACTCATAATTTCTTCAATGTGAAAGAAAAGATGCTTCTATAATGACAGTGTTCTATAATGATAGTTTCTATAATGAAAGCTTCTGTAATCTTGGAGATGCCGATATGGAACAATTCTATATTCAGAATTCTAGGAGCTTCTCTGATTTAAATTAAGCAAATAAATTCTTATTGTTGTCTCAGGTTCTTTTCTAGTCTACATTGTATAGTAAATATAAATGTATAACATTAACCAATTGATGAGACCAGGCTTTGAGAACACAGAGACAAAAAATCAGATCACCAATTTTTATATAACAAAAATGTCAATGATTCGTGTTCTCTCGGAATTCTGCTGCTTCAGGGAAGGGTGGATAACAGAAAGAGTGCTTATGGAACGCAACCAGTGAGTCTTTCTCTAAAGCGAAAAAGGACACAAAACCTCCCAGTGTGTTCTGCTATCCAGGCCAAATATCATCAACAAAAAAAGCTTTATTGTTTTTGTTGTTGTTGTTGTTAATCCTTCCAACTGTTCTGGAATTCCCAAGGTGAGAATCAGTCCAAACAAATTATGCTGGTTTATTTAATATTTCAGAGTCCAAGATGGAGTCAGCATCCTGCCAAGAGAACATGTCTAGTTAGAGGTGTTTGCATTAATGTACATTCTTCTTGTGGTTTGAGTCACCTCAGTGGCAAGGCCAGATGACAATATCCACTGAACAATTAAAGGATAAAGACCATATGAAGAAAATATGTCATAGCTGTACATTTTGGTTAATTCATTGTGCAAGTTAAATATATTGCTCATGACTATGTCAAAAATGGAATAAATGTTTACTGTTGGTCTCATCTGAATCCAAGGCTACCTGACTGAAGAAAATAATTTTTAAAACTTTCCCAAATTGAAATTGAAAATTAATTTGTAAATTGTTTATAGACAGGATATATTTCCTAGCCTTTGAACCAATCTGGTACATTTCACATAGGCCCACCTAATGATGGATAACAGTGGTTGGATAAATCGTGGAACAGTTCTGAGATGTGCACTGCAAATTTCCCCAGAGGTCCTCAGTGGGATTTCACCTCTGTTGCTGATGGTGGTCACTTTGGTAGCGTGCTTTTAATGCATCCCATTCTCTTTCTCAACTTCCCACTTCCTCTGTCTGTGCTCCCTGGAATCCCACCTTACAGTCAAATCCTCGTCTCCGGGTCTGCCTCTGGGGAATGTCAGCCTAAGACAAACTTATCAGGCATTCATGAAGATGAGACAATGTATCTCCAAAGCAAACACCACCAGCATTTAAATGTTAGACTGAGTGACAGGAGTTTAAGTATAAAGGACAAGAGGGAAAATGAGGCTGAAATGACAGATATACTTTGGAGAGGAAGTGGGATATTTTGTCAGACTCTGAGGGATACAATGGCTTTTCAGTCCGATGTGAGAGGTGAGAGATGTTAGCATTACTGATCTGGGTTCTTGGACACTTTAATCAACAGAAATTGACAAGAGGCCAAATGAGAAATTCGGGCAAGAATTTTTAGGGACTCGTGCTGCAGCATGAAGGAGCGAGGACAAGTTACCAATGCCCTTGCTTTGTCCCTGAGAGGGGGGGCAAGTTGGTCCCTTACATGGGGTGAGGACAGGGCAGATTTGTGGGTTGGGCCAGAGGGGTGGTTTCAGTGACCCGTCTACCCCCTTGGTGGTGGTGTGTGCAGGGATCATGTGGAGCACCCTGCTTTTGCTCTCAGAATTTGGGAAGTTGCAGTTGGGTTTTGGTCTTACTGTATCTTATTGTTCATACTTTCCTCCAACTGCACATTCATGCAGCTATTTTTAGCCCCTTATGGTTACTTTGTATCTGTTGCTTGAAGAGACGTTTGTCCAGGTGCAAGCACTGCAGCAACAGGTCCCACGTCCCAAGTTCCAGCCTATCTTGTCGAGTCTGGAAAAGAGCATGGAGTGTTTATGGAATTGAAGGGAGAACAGTTGTTTCAGGAACAAGTCTGATGAGAGTTGGCTAGATACCTATTGGCAAGCAGAAAATGCCACCATAAAGCATCTTCTGCTACCTCTGCAGGACCAATCAAAGGTTTAGTATTCTCTAGAGTAAACCTGCAGGAATCCCGGTGTGTAGTAGGTGCTGTTGGTGTCCTCTCCTGGGTGCCTGTTACTGAGTGTTGGATCCAACTCTTGTAGGCCACTGATGGCTCCCTGTGGCCACCTTCCCTGAAGACAAACCCTTGGCTGAACAAGAGCCTCCTGCCTGGGAGTTTGTTCACTGCTCGTCTCAGGCAGCCTGACCAGGATGAACGACAAAGAGATACAAAATGCTGGGCTCCCATAGGATCAGGCAGGATTTCTCTCACCAACCCCCACTTCTCATGAAAGCACACCCTCAATAAGTCGCCTTCACCCAAAGTCCCAGGCTCTGCTTCCGGAGAACTTGACCCAAGAACCTGCACGTATGGCAGGAGTAAGCCTTCCTCAGGGGAAGGCATTACAGCTCACTTAGTTCTTCCCAGACCTCTAATGATTCTCTGGGGAAGATGAAGAAGGACTTTCCACCTTCCTGAAACACTTAGTAGCCTCTTGCAGACTATCTTACAATCTGCTACTGATCTAAGTATAACGTGCTGCCTGAACTGGCCCCATCCACTTAAGAGCCAGGAGGCCACTGGCTGTTAAGGTGGACGTGACCTCTAGCAGAAACAAATCTCCAATAATAGTAGCACAAAGACATTGGAATTGTCCTTTGGGCCAAAATGCTCCACCCATACACAGAGGAAATAATGAGCAGGTGACGTTCTGAGGGGCCTAAAAATGGATCTGCGGGAAGGCTTGGAAAGAAAAGAACCATAAAATTTTTTATATACCAAATCTCAGGATCAATGGAAGGGACTGATGTGTGGGAAACCCTTGTTCCAGGTCCTAAGTGCCTTGCCTGAACCCTCTGTTAAACTAAAAACAAAGCAAAACAAAGCATGGTCCTTCCATGCCTAATACTCCCCAGATGACTTTAAATGAATACACAGAGACTCTTTTATTTTATTTTTTTTTTTGTTTCTTTCCTGTTTTTGTGTTTTCTTTTAAAGGAGCATTCTTCAAACTCATTGTGACATTGTAGTGCCTGTAGATACTTTGTAGGGTCTCTCTTTTTCTGCTATTATGTGGTTTTTCTTCAATGAAGGAAAACATTAGTCTGAGGAGGCTTAAGTAGAAAGTTTGTCTGTAACTCAGGTATACATGATCCCCTGGAGGAAGGTATGGAAACCCACTCCAGTACTCTTGCCTGAAAAATCCCATGAACAGAGGAGCCTGGTGGGCTACAGTCCATGTGGTCACAAAGAGTCAGACATAACTAAAGCAGAGCAGTTAAACATGTAGGGTTCCTGAATGCAATTCTAATTCAAGAAGCAGTGGTGTGGCCCCGTAAGAGCCTAGATATATTTAGGACTCCAGCACCAAGCAATTGACCAGTTACATATGAAGCCCTCAGAAAGTATCCTCAGGAACTGTGCTGTATAATATAATCCAACAATTCCACTCTTAGATATACACCCGATAGAAATGTAAGTATATGCTATCAAAAGACATATGTCAGAGCATTCCTAGCAGCATTTTTGGTAAAAGCCCCAAACTGGAAACTACCCAGATGTTAGACAACACTAAACTGTGATATTTACATATAATGGTTTACTGGACAGAGTTAAGAATGAATGATCTCCACATTTATATTACCATTTGAATGAATTTTAAAACAAAATGTTGATTGAATGAAGACAGATACAAATAAGCATACAAATAGGCAAAAACTAATCTGTAGTGTCACATGCCAGGACAATGGTCCAACCTTCAGGGGATGGGGCCTATGATGGGCAGGGAGCACGGTGGGGCTGCACCTGGACACCACTGATGCTCTGCTGATTAATTTGGGTGCTGGTTACATAATTGTGTTTACTTTGGGTTAATTCATCAAATTGTATAGGTATAATTTTTGTACCTCTTTGCATGTTATTCTCCAAAAAAAAAAAAATTAAGGAATAAATTTCCTCAGTTGAACTAAATGCTCCATTATTTGGGTTCATTCAGATTTATCTTTCTTCTACAAATGTCAATAATCAAATGTCCAGTGGCTAACCTAAATGTGGAATAAGGCTCTTGTTTAGGTGTATGTTGTGAAGCACTGGAGAAACAATACAAATTATCTGGTTTCAAAAGATTCAGGGGAAATATAAGAGTTTTTTGTCTCTGTTTCAGAGAGAGTATTAACTTGTTAGGTATTTTAGAGTTATAAAGAAATTCTAAAAATAAATGATAGAATTTTAAGTTGGGAGGGACTTGGGGAATAACTAACCCAGCCTACACATTTTGCAGATAAGAAAACTGACCTCCAGAGGTTAAATTAGGAGCCCAAGGTCACATATGCGGTTAGCAGCAGCCCTGGGAGGAGGTCCAAGGTCCAGAGTCTTTTTTCTCTAGACCACACAGACTCCTTGTTTCCCAGACCTTCTGAGAAAGTTCATGAATACATTTAAAATGTCTGTTCACAATTTTTAAAACTCATTTACCCCCTAATGGTACAATACATAGGATGTGAATTACTCAACTTCCTCCACTCCAATCTGTCAACAATCAACAAGTCAGTAGACTGCTGGCATTTCTGCTTCAGCCTAATGGTTGATTTTAATTAACACATGGTTTCTGTGCTCACTAAAACCCTTTAATTTAGCTCACATGAACAGGGCTAAAATCAAGAAATATTCTCAACAACTAAGACATGGCCCTTAGGGTCATTTTTCCAAAAGCAATAACATATGCACATCTCTTAAGGGAATCACAAAGTCCTCAGGATAAATATCTCCTAATTCTCTAAAGTTTACAATAGAGATACCCAGTGCTGACTTCTTTAGAAGGGTTTTAAGCTCTGTGATGCCATGGCTCCACCCCAGACTTTCCAAGTCAGATTCTCTAGGAACAGGGTCTGGGCATCTGGAGGCTTTAAGATCCCTGGTGATTCTGGTGCAGTTGTAGTTGTGAGAGAGCTCTCCTCTATGGCAGAGCTCTTACCATTCTCTCCAGGATCACTCAGATATGTGAATATTTAACAAATAAAGCAGTAACTGATCAATGGTTGTCTCAGCTACATTATACACCACAGGTTGGTATATTGCCTTTCTGATTGGCTAGGCTACATCCAGACAATAGACCAATTTGTTTTTTAATGGACTGGTGCTATAAATTTCTTGAAGATCCACTAAACTATTTTTGGGGGGCAGGGGAGCCACAAAAGTCTTGGTAAAGATCATATACAAGTTAAAAGGAAAGAAAAATCAAGGTAGGATATGAGAGATTCAAATAAGAAAGTCACCTAAGACTGAGTCCAAAGTCAGAAGGCTGCATGGATGAAATAAAATTGAATTGTGAAACCGAAACGTATCGTGTTTATGCTTTTGTTACAAAGCAGAGATAGTTTTACTGCAAAAATTTACCTTATATAACTAAATGAATGTTACTGATCACATAGATCATATAGGATAATTTGAACTCTGGTAACAAGGACATGCTCAAAATTCTCCAAGCCAGGCTTCAGCAATATGTGAACTATGAACTCCCAGATGTTCAAGCAGGTTTTAGAAAAGGCAGAGGCACGAGAGATCAAGTTGCCAACATCTGCTGGATCATGGAGAAAGCAAGAGAGTTCCAGAAAAATATCTATTTCTGCTTCATTGACTATGCCAAAGCCTTTGAATGTGTGGATCACAATAAACTGTGGAACATTCTGAAAGACATGGGAATACCAGACCACCTGACCTGCCTCTTGAGAAACCTGTATGCAGGTCAGGAAGCAACAGTTAGAACTGGACATGGAACAACAGACTGGTTCCAAATAGGAAAAGGAGTATGTCAAGGCTGCATATTATCACCTTGCTTATTTAAGTTATATGCAGAGTACATCATGAGGAACGCTGGGCTGGAAGAAGCACAAGCTGGAATCAAGATTGCTGGGAGAAATATCAATAATCTCAGATACGCAGATGACACTACCCTTATGGCAGAAAGTGAAGAGGAACTCAAAAGCCTCTTGATGAAAGTGAAAGAGGAGAGTGAAAAAGTTGTCTTGAAGCTCAACCTTCAGAAAACAAAGATCATGGCATCTGGTCCCATCACTTCATGGGAAATAGATGGAAAAACAGTGGAAACAGTGTCAGACTTTATTTTTTGGGGCTCCAAAATCACTGCAGATGCTGATTGCAGCCATGAAATTAAAAGACGCTTGCTCCTTGGAAGGAAAGTTATAACCAACCTTGATCGTATATTAAAAAACAGAGACATTACTTTGCAAACAAAGGTCCATCTAGTCAAGGCTATTGTTTTTCCCGTGGTCATGTATGGATGTGAGAGTTGGACTGTGAAGAAAGCTGATCACTGAAGAATTGATGCTTTTGAACTGTGGTGCTGGAGAAGACTCTTGAGAGTCCCTTTGGACTGCAAGGAGATCCAACCAGTCCATTCTAAAGGAGATCAATCCTGGGTGTTCACTGGAAGGACTGATGATAAAACTGAAACTCCAATACTTTGGCCACCTCATGCGATGAGTTGACTCACTGGAAAAAACTGATGCTGGGAGGGATTGGGGGCAGGAGGAGACGGGGACGACAGAGAATGAGATGGCTGGATGGCACCACCGACTCTGTGGACATGAGTCTGAGTAAACTCCGGGAGTTGGTGATGGACAGGGAGGCCTGGCGTGCTGTGATTCATGGGGTCGTGGAGAGTCGGACAGGACTGAGCGACTGAACTGAACTGAACTGAACAAGGACATGAGATATATATATATAGTACCACATCGCCAATAATTATTTATTGACCTTAATTAGGTAGCCCATTAACTAATTAATTTGTATGCAATGTATGTTCTATGCAGTGGTTTTACCTATAACAGACTTTATGCTATCCTAGGGACATCCCATGAACTTGGGCAAATTCCAGGAGATGGTGAGGGATAGGGAAGCCTGGCATGATGCAATCCATGGAATTGCAAAGAGTCGAACATGACTTGGCGACTGAACAACAACAACAAAAAATAACAAAGGACTTCCCTGGTGGTCCAATGGCTAAGACTTCGTGCTCGCAGTGTAGGTGACCCAGGTTTGATCCCTGGTCAGAGAACTAGATCCCACATGCCACAACTAAAAATGTCCATCATGACATAACTAAGACCTGGCACAGACAAATAAATAAAAACAAATAAAAGTTTTTTAAAATGATTGTATCGTAACAGTTTATATGTAGTGGAGCAGGAAATAACTAAATGGACACTATAATGTGAGACTAAGTCAAGTTTCAAGGACAAGGGTTATGGATATGCAGGGGAGAACTTCTGCGCCAGTCAGATCTAGTTATGGGAAATAATTCTTGAGGCAAGGCTCAAAAGATAAGCAAGAAAAAGAGAAACAAGGAGAATAGTGCAAAGGTGGACACCGTAAAGCAGAGGATGAGAAAAACAGTGCTGAGCTGACACAGTGTCAGAAAGTTCTGTATGATTAGGATCACGGAGTTCATGAATCTAATTCTACTTCTTTAGCTCACAAGTTCCCATCTTGCGCCTGTCATCTGCCTGAGTCACAACTGTCTTACGAGTTCCTTGAAGAGGGGAGCCATGTGCACCTCGTTTGCAAATGTAGCCCACAGCCTACTGCTATGTAGTAGGTTCTCTATTCAGACTTCTGAATGAAAGATTTTTATTTTTTTCTTTCTTCCCAGCTCTATCCTATTGTAACTGAGGAAACTGAGGTCCAGGGAGATACAGTGGCCAGTCTAAAAACATGGATTATTTAGTGGCAGACTCAGATATTAAAACAAAACATTGGGAACCACCGCCATGTCTAACTCTGCCACAACAGCTTCCATTCAAATCTTGAATTACAGGAGTCTCTCCAAATTTTTTCAAGGACAGTGCTTTGGAATTGTCAGAGATGATGGAGTAGAAGGACGTGTGCTTATCTTCTCCTGTGAGAACTCCAAAATTTCAACTCACTGCTGAACACCCATTGATAAGAGAATGTTGAATCCCACCTAAAAAAGTACGCCACATCCAACAGCAAAGGAGAAGCCACAACAAGATGGTTCAGTTCAGTTCACTTCACTTCAGTCACTCAGTCATGTCCGACTATTTGTGACCCCACGAATCACAGCACACCAGGCCTCCCTGTCCATCACCAACTCCTAGACTTCACTCAAACTCATGTCAATCAAGTTGGTGATGCCATCCAGCCATCTCATTATCTTTTGTCCCCTTCTTCTCCTGCCCCCAATCCCTCCCAGCATCAGAGTCTTTTCCAGTGAGTCAACTCTTCGCATGAGGTGGCCAAAGTATTGGAGTTTCAGCTTTAGCATCAGTCCTTCCAATGAACACCCAGGATTGATCTCCTTTAGAATGGACTGGTTGGATCTCCTTGCAGTCCAAAGGACTCTCAAGAGTCTTCTCCAGCACCACAGTTCAAAAGCATCAATTCTTCAGCGATCAGTTTTCTTCACAGTCCAACTCTCACATCCATACATGACCACGGGAAAAACCATAGCCTTGACTAGACGGACCTTGGTTGGCAAAGTAATGTCTCTGCTTTTTAATATGCTGTCTATGTTGGTTATAACTTTTCTTCTGAGGAGTAAGTGTCTTTTAATTTCATGGCTGCAATCAGCATCCACAGTGATTTTGGAGCCCTAAAAAATAAAGTCTGACACTGTTTCCACTGTTTCTCCATCTATTTCCCATGAAGTGATAGAACCAGATGCCATGATCTTAGTTTTCTGAATGTTGAGCTTCAAGTAGGAGCGGTCAAATAATGCTTAGAATCAAACCCCATACCCACCAGAGATGTGCCGAGGGCTCAGACAAAACCTTGTGTGCACCAGGACTCAGAGGCTCCAAAGAGACTAAGCCAGACCTGCCTTTGAGTATTGAAGTGTCTCCTGTGGAGGCACAGGTCAGCAGTGACTGCAGCAGACCAGGATCACACAGCATGTGGCATAAACCCTCTTAGAAGAGGTCACCAGTAGCCACACCATAGAGCCGTTGAACAGACATCCCACAAACTGAAGAACAATTATACTGAAGAAATTCACATGCTGCTAAGAAAGTTCTAGGACCCACAGTAGATTTCCCAACCTGGGGATCTAGAAAAGGGACTGAGAGCCCCCAGGGAATTTGACTTTGGAGGCTAGTGGGATTTGATTACAGAACTTCCACAGGACTAGGAAACCAGACACTTGGAGGGCACAAATGAAATCTTGTGTGCACCAGGAGACAGGGGAAAGGAGCCATGTCCTCACAAGAGACTGAGTCACACTTGCCTGTGAGTGTCCAGGAGTCTCCAGTGGATTCCTTGGCCTCAGACCAAACAAAAGGGAGGGAATACAGACCCTTCCATCAACAGAAAATTGGATTAAAGATTTACTAAGCATGGCTCCGTCCATCAGCCATCAGAACAAGACCCCATTGACCCCACAATCAGTCTCTTTCACCAGAAAGCTTCCATCAGCCTATTATTCTTATTCGTAAGAGACCAGACAAAATAAAAACCCCAATCACAGAAAACTAACTTAACTGATCACATGGACTACAGCCTTGTCTAACTCAATGAAACTATGACCCATGCCATTTAGGGCCACCCAAGACAGATGGGTCATTGTGGAGAGTTTTGACAAAACATGGTCCACTGGAGAAGGGAATGGCAAACCACTTCAGTATTCTCACCTTGAGAACCCCATGAACAGTATGAAAAGGCAAACAGATACGACACTGAAAGATGAACTCCCCAGGTCAGTAAGTGCCCAATATGCTACTGGAGAAGAGTGGAGAAATAACTCCAGAAAGAATGAAGGGACAGAGCAAAAGCAAAAACAACACCCAGTTGTGGATGTGACTGGTGATGGAAGTAAAGTCCAATGCTATAAAGAACAATACTGCATAGGAACATGGAAAGTTAGATCCATGAATCAAGATAAATTGGAAGTAGTCACCCAGGAGATGGCAAGAGTGAATGTTGACCTTTACGGAATCAGTGAACTACAATGGACTGGAATGGGTGAATTTAATTCAGATGACCATTATCTCTACTACTATAGGCAAGAATCCCTTAGAAGAAATGGAGTAGCTCTCATAGTCAACAAAAGAGTCTGAAATGCAGTACTTGGCTGCAATCTCAAAAATGAAAGAATGATCTCTGTTGGTTTCTAAGGCAAAACAGTCAATATACAGAAATCCAAGTCTATGTCCCAAACACTAATGCCAAAGAAGCTGAAGTTAACTGGTTCTATGATGACCTACAAGACCGTCTAGAACTAACACCTAAAAATGATGTCATTTTCATCATAGGGGACTGGAATGCAAAAGTAGTAAGTCAAGAGACACCTGGAGTTAAAAAAAAAAGTCAGGCTTTGGAATACAAAATGAGGCAGGACAAAAGTTAACAGAGTTTTGCCAAGAGAACACACTGGTCATTGCAAACAGCCTCTTCCAACAACACAAGAGGCGACTCTACACATGGGCATCATCAGATGGGTCAATAGTGAAATCAGATTGATTATATTCTTTGTGGCTGAAGATAGAGAAGCTCTGAGCAGTCAGCAAAACAAGACCAGGAGCTGACTGTGGCTCAGATCGTGAACTCCTTATGACAAATTCAGACTTAAATTGAACAAATTAAGGAAAACCACTAGACCATTCAGGCATGACTTAAATCAAATCCTTTAAGACTATACAGTGGAAGTGACAAATAAATTCAAGGAGTTAGATCTGATAGACAGAGTGCCTGAAGAACTATGGATGGAGGTTTATAACATTGTATAGAAGGTTGTAATCAAAACCATCCCCAATAAAAAGGAATGCAAAAAGGCAAAATGGTTGTCTGAGGAGGTCTTACAAACAGCTGAGAAAAGAAGAGCAGCAAAAGACAAAGGAGAAAAGGAAAGGTATACCCAACTGAATGCAGAGTTCCAAAGAAGAGCAAGGAGAGATAAGAAAGCCATCCTAAGTGATCAATGCAAGGAAATAGATGAAAACAATAGAATGGGAAAGACTAGAGATCTCGTCAAGAAAATTAGACACACAAAGGGAAAACAAACCCCTTGAAACATAATGGCCGCATGAAAGATAGGCACAATAAAAGAAGAAATGCTATGGACCCAACAGAAGCAGAAGATATTAAGGGGAGGTGGCAACAATACACAGAAGAACTATACAAAATAGATCTTAATGACCCAGATAATGATGGCAGTGAGCTCATTCACCATGAGCCAGACATCCTGGAATAAGAAGTCAAGGGGGGCTTAGGAAGCATCACTATGAACAAAGCTAATGGAGGTGAAGGGATTCCAGATGAACTATTAAAGTCCTAAAAGATGATGCTGGTAAAGTGCTGCATTCAGTATGCCAGTCAATTTGGAAAGCTCTGCATGGCCACAGGACTGGAAAAGGTCAATTTTCATTCCAATCCCAAAGAAAGGCAATGCCAAAGAATGTTCAAAATACTGCACAATTGCACTCATCTCACATGCTACCAAAGTAATGCTCAAAATTCTCCAAGCCAGTCTTCAACAGTACGTGAACCAAGAACTTCCAGATTTTCAAGCTGGATTTAGAAAAGGCAGAGGAACCAGAGATCAAATTGCCAACATCCATTCAATTCAGTTCAGTGGCTCAGTCATGTCCAACTCTTTGCGACCTCATAGACTGCAACAAGCAAGAACTCCCTGTCCATCACCAGCCCCCAGAGTTCATTCAAATTCATGTCCATTAAGTCAGTGATGCCATCCAACCATCTCATCCTCTGTCATCCCCTTCTCCCCACACCTTCAATCTTTCGCAGCATTAGGATCTTTTCCAAGGAGTCAGTTCTTTACATCAGGTAGCCAAAGTATTGGAGTTTCAGCTTCAACATCAGTCCTTCCAATGAATATTCAGGACTGATTTCCATTAGGATGGACTGGTTGGATTTCCTTGCAGTCCATGGGACTCTCAACAGTTCAAGAGTCCAAGATCGCCAAGAGTCCAAGACTCTTTCCTCCAACACCACAGTTCAAAAGCATCAATTCTTCAGTGCTCGGCTTTCTTTATACTCCAACTCTCACATTCATACATGACTTCTGGAAAAAACATATCTTTGTCTATACTAGACCACTTTGTTGGCAAAGTAATGTCTCTACTTTTTAATATGCTGACTATGCTGGTCATAACTTTTCTTCCAAGGAGTAAGCGTCTTTTAATTTCATGGCTGCAGTCACCATCTGCAGTGATTTTGGAGCACCCCCAAAATAAATTCTGTCACTTTTTCTATTCTTTCCCCATCTATTTGCCATGAGGTGATGGGACTGGATGTCATGATCTTAGTTTTATGAATGTTGAGTTTTAAGCCAATATTTTCACTCTCCTCTTTCACTTTCATCAAGAGGCTCTTTAGTTGTTTGTTTTCTGCCATAACGGTGGTATCTTCTGCATATCTGAGGTTATTGATATTTCCCCCAGCAGTCCTAATTCCACCTTAGGTTTCATCCAGTCCAGAGTTTCTCATGATGTACTTGGCATATAAGTTTAATAAGCAGGGTGACCATATATAACCTTGTACTCCTTTCCCAATTTGGAACCAGTCTGTTGCTCCAAGTCCAGTTCTAACTGCTGCTTTCTGACCTGCATACAGATTTCTCAAGAGGCAGGTCAGATGGTGTGATATTCCCATCTCTTGAAGAATTTTTCACAGTTTATTGTGATCCACACAGTCAAAGGCTTTGGCATAATCAATAAAGCAGAAATAGATGGTTTTCTGGAATTCTCTTGCTTTTTCCATGATCCAGCAGATGCTGGAAATTTGATCTCTGGTTCCTCTGCCTTTCTAAATCTAGCTTGAACATCTGGAAGTTCATGGTTCATGTATTATTGAAGCCTGGCTTAGAGATTTTTGAACATGACTTTACTAGCGTGTGGGATGAGTGCAATTGTGTGGTAGTTTGAGCTTTCTTTGGCATTGCCTTTCTTTGGGATTGGAATGAAAACTGACCTTTTCCAGAGTTGTGGCCACTGCTGAGTTTTTCAAATTTGCTGGCATATTGAGTGCAGCACTTTCACAGCGTCATCTTTTAGGATTTGTTAATAGTCTAACTGGAATTTCATCACCTCCATTAGCTTTGTTCATACGATGTTTCCTAAGGTCCACTTGACTTCACATTCCAAGATGTCTGGCTCTAGGTGAGTGATCATACCATGGTGACTATATGGGTCATGAAGATCTTTTTTGCATAGTAGTTCTGTGTATTCTTGCCACCTCCTCTTAATATCTTCTGCTTCTGTTACCATTTCTGTCCTTTATTGTGCCCATCTTTGCATGAAATGTTCCCTTGCTATCTCTAATTTTCTTGAAGCAATCTCTAGACTTTCCCATTCTATTGTCTTCCTATATTTCTTTCCACTGATCACTGAGGAAGGCTCTCTTATCTCTCCTTGCTATTCTTTGGAACTCTGCATTCAAATGGGCTTATCTGTTCTTTTCTCCTTTGGTTTTCGCTTCTCTTCTTTTCACAGCTGTTTGTAAGGCCTTTTCACAGCCATTTTGCTTTTTTGCATTTCTTTTTCTCGGGGATGATCTTGATACCTCTCTCCTATACAGTGTCACGAACCTCCATCCATAGATCTTCAGGCACTCTGTTTATCAGATCTAATCTTTTGAACCTGTTTGTCACTTTCACTGTATAAACGTGAGGGATTTGATTTAGGTTATACCTGAATGGTCTAGTGGTTTTCCCTACTTTTTTTCAATTTAAGTCTGAATTTGGCAATAAGGAGTTCATGATCTGAGCCACAGTCAGCTCCTGGTCTTATTTTTGCTGCCTGTTTAGAGCTCCTCTATAAAAGATCTTCATGACCAAGATAATCACGATGGCGTGATCACTCACCTAGAGCCAGACATCTTGGAATGTGAAGTCAAGTGGGCCTTAGAAAGCATCACTACGAACAAAGCTAATGGAGGTGATGTAATTCCAGTTGAGCTATTTCAAATCCTGAAAGACGATGCTATAAAAGTGCTGCACTCAATATGCCAACAAATTTGGAAAACTCAGCAGTGGCCACAGGACTGGAAAAGGTCAGTCTTCATTCCAATCCCAAAGAAAGGCAATGCCAAAGAATGCTCAAACTACCGCACAACTGCACTCATCTCACACGCTAATAAAACCATGCTCAAAATTCTCCAAGCCAGGCTTCAGCAATATGTGAACCATGAACTTTGAGATGTTCAAGCTGGTTTTAGAAAAAGCAGAGGAACCAGAGATCAAACTGCCAACATCTGCTGGATCATGGAAAAAGCAAGAGAGTTCCAGAAAAACATCTATATCTGCTTTATTGACTATGCCAAAGCCTTTGACTGTGTGGATCACAATAAACTGTGGAACATTCTGAAAGAGATGGGAATCCCAGACCACCTGACCTCCCTCTTGAGAAACCTGTATACAGGTCAGGAAGCAACAGTTAGAACGGGACATGGAACAACAGACTGGTTCCAAATAGGAAAAGGAGTGCGTCAAGGTTGTGTCTTGTTGCCCTGCTTATTTAACTTATATGCAGAGTACATCATGAGGAACGCTGGGCTGGAAGAAGCACAAGCTGGAATCAAGATTGCCGGGAGAACTATCAATAGCCTCAGATATGCAGATGACACCACCCTTATGGCAGAAAGTGAAGAGGAACTAAAAAGCCTCTTGATGAAAGTGAAAGAGGAGAGTGAAATAGTTGGCTTGAAGCTCAACATTCAGAAAACTAAGATCATGGCATCTGGTCCCATCACTTCATGGGAAATAAATGGGGAAACAGTGGAAGCAGTGACAGACTTTATTCTTGGGGGCTCCAAAATCACTGCAGATGCTGACTGCAGCCATGAAATTAAAAGACGCTTACTCCTGGGAAGGAAAGTTATGACCAACCTAGATAGCATATTAAAAATCAGAGACATTACTTTGCCAACAAAGGCTATCTAGTCAAGGCTATGGTTTTTCCCGTGGTCATGTATGGATGTGAGAGTTGAACTATAAAAAAGCTGAGCACCAAAGAATTGATGCTTTTGAACTGTGGTGTTGGAGAAGACTCTTGAGAGTCCCTTTGGACTGCAAGGAGATCCAACCAGTCCATTCTAAAGGAGATCAGTCCTGGGTGTTCATTGGAAGGACTGATTCTAAAGCTGAAACTCCAATACTTTGGCCACCTCATGCGATGAGTTGACTCACTGGAAAAGACTCTGATGCTGGGAGGGATTGGGGCAGGAGGAGAAGGGGATGACAGAGAATGAGATGGCTGGATGGCATCACTGACTCGATGGACATGAGTTTGAGTGAATTCCAGGAGTTGGTGATGGACAGGGAGGCCTGCAGTGCTGTGATTCATTGGGTTGCAAAGAATCAAACATGACTGAGTGACTCAACTGAACTGAACTGAAACTATGGTGGAGTTAATGAAGATAATGGTGACCTCCTTCAAAGGTCCCATGCATGAACTGCTACACTTAGTAGACCCCAACCCTGCAGCAGGCCACCACCAACCCACCCCTCCACTGGAGACTCCCGGACGGTCATGGGCAAGTCTGGGTGAGTCTCTTATGATCATAGAAAAAGCAAGTGAGTTCCAGAAAAACATCAACTTTTGCTTTATTGACTCTGCCTTTGGCTGTGTGAATCACAGCACTTTGGAGAATTCTTCAAGAGATGAGAATACCAGACCACCTGACCTGCTTCCTGAGACACCTGTATGCACGTCAGGAAGCAACACTTAGAACTGGGCATGGAACAATGAACTGGTTCCAAATTGGGAAAGGAGTATGTCAAGGCTGTATATTGTCACCCTGCTTATTTAACTTATATGCAGAGTACATCATGCAAAATACCAGTCTGGATGAATCACAAGCCAGAATCAACACCACCAGAAATATCAATAACCTCAGATATGCAGATGACACCACCCTTATGGCAGAAAGCAAAAAGAAACGAAAGAACCTATTGATGAAAGCGAAAGAGGAGAGTGAAAAAAGCTGACTTAAAACTCAACATTGAAAAAACAAAGATCACAGCATCCAGTCCCATCACTTCATGTCAAATAGATGGGGAAACAATGGAAACAGAGACAGGCTTTATTTTCTTGAACTCCAAAATCACTGCAGATGTTGATTTTGGTCATGAAATTAAAAGACACTTGCTCCTTTAAAGAAAAGCTATGACCAATCTAGACAGCATATTAAAAAGTAGAGACATTACTTTGCCAACCAAGATTCATCTAGTCAAAGCTATGGTTTTTCCAGTAGTCATGTATGGATGTGAGAATTGGACCATAGAGAAAGCTGAGCACCAAAGAATTGATGCTTTTGAAATGTGGTGTTGGAGAAGACTCTTGAAAATCCCTTGGACTGCAAGGATATCATGCCAATCAATCCTAAAGGAAATCAATCCTGAATATTCATTGGAAGAACTGATGCTGAAACTCCAATACTTTGGCCACCTTATGCAAAGAGCTGACTCATTAGAAAAGACCATGATGCTGGGAACGATTGAAGGCAGCCTCCTGCATCCCCATTGAAGACATCCCCTTTCAAGAGGATGACAGATAATGAGATGGTTGGATGGCATCACTGACTCGATGGACATGAGTTTGAGCGTGCTCCAGGAACTAGTGCTAGACAGGAAAGCCTGGCATGCTGCAGTCCATGGGGTCACAAAGAGTAGGACACAACTGAGTGACGGAACTGAATTCCAATTTTCTATGACCATATCCAAAGGATATTAAGAATGGATAACTTATTTGAATCCTGAGTTCTTAAAAGAGGTGCTGGCTGCTGGCATTAACATTCATTGGTTTAGACACATTCAGAGAAGATGTCTGAACCAATGCCTCTGTGATTCAGGAATATTATAGTAACTAAATCCATCTTTAAAAGTTGGCTATTGACATTAATATGCAAATAAATGATGGTTTACTAAAATTTTCACCTTAAGCTTTTATAAACGTAAGTAAGCAATTTAGTCAGATTGTAATGAGAAAAAAGTGGTTCCTGTTACACCCATAAAGTGGTGAATCACTTCACATTGAGTTTAAGGACTGTATTAAAGAGAGAAAATGAAAGGAATTCAAAATCATATGTAAGCATCATCATAGAACTATGAAGATAGAACCAGTAAGATTCTATCAATCTTCAAACACTAACACTCAGACATTCACAGAATATTTCCCTCAGATTTATGAAGTCATAGAAATAGTTTTTAAAAGCAGCAGTTGTCTGCAAGAGAGGAAAGCCGATAGCAATCTTTAATTGGTGTTTGAAAGTCTCAGTGTTGAAGCTTAGGTCCTTTTCCCCTTGGTTTGGAATCTGGTATAGCTCTGTTATTTACAATTGCCCATCCCCCAAATTTTTTTTAAAGTGAATTACAACAAACTCATCCATCACCATCTTTCAGCTGTGGCCACACCCTAATTACTCAGAGTCCAGCACAATACACTGAGCAGGCATTGGCAAGCCCTGGCCACCTCCCCAGCTCTGAGTTTGGATCCGGACAGCCCAATGGACTCTCAAAGAGCTCTGCAGAGCTGAGGCAGGAACAAATCCCAACTATCCACGAGTGGAAAGGACTTAGCAGAAGGGCTTACTAGAAATCTCTGTGCAAGGGGTGATTAAGGCTGGACCAGCAGTGGAGAAGATTAAGGGAGGAAGAATTATTATTTAGTGACTCATTGATGATTTAATAGCCTTTCAAATAGAGAGACTTGAATGCTCTGGAAACTCATTTGGACTCTTTTTTTCTGTAAACAGAAGGGAGCTATTAAAGATAAATAAACAAGATTGTTTGAAGAAACAGCTCTAGCAGAAGGAACGATGCGAGAAGCCCATATGAAAAACCGAGTGAAAAGTTATGTGGTCCTTTAGGAAATCTACAGCCTTGTTACTCAGAGCAGTGCCTCTATTGCCCAGCAATCTGTTAGAAATAAGAGTTTCTGGCTCCATCTCAGATCCAATAATCTCGAATCTGATGTTTTAGTAAGATCCCCAGTGTGAAATAGGGGTTTCCTGGTGGATCAGCTGTAAAGAATCTGCCTGCAACGCAGGAGATGCAGGTTCGATCCCTGGGTGGGTAAGATCCTCTGGAGAAGGAAATGGCAACCCGCTCCAGTATTCTTTTCTGGGAAATCCCATGGACAGAGGAGCCTGGTGGGCTATAGCCCATGGGGTTGCAAGAATCAGACTCAACGTAGCAACTAAACCACCACCTCCATATGTGTGTGCGTGTGTGTGTGTGTGCGTGTGTGTGTGTGTATGTGTGTGTGTGTGTATACACTCCCATGTGTAAAACAGAGAGCTAGTGGGAAGCTGCTGTATAGCACAGGCAGCTCAGCTTGGTGCTCTGTAATGACCTAGAGGGGTGGGATGAGGAGGCTTGGGGTGGGAGGTAGGTCCATGAGGGAAGGGATATAGGTATGGATATATCTGATTCACTTCATTGTAGAGCAGAAACCAAAACATCATTGCAAAGCAATTATAAGTCCATAAAAATAATTTTTAGAAAGAGTAGGTTATAGCTGGAGTTCTGATATCTGGAGAGATTCCAAAGGCAACTGGTCAGGAAAGGACCCTCCTGTGCATGGGAAGCTGTGAGTAAGGGGTGGGTTCATGGGGGATTGCGGGGAATTGTATGCACAGGGTACCAAGTAGTTCTAATTTGGAGGGAAAAAAGACAATTTCAGAGTCCTAATAGAAGGATGATCTATAAGACTGAGTGACAAATTTTAGGTATCAAGTGAGCCAGAGTTACTAAAGATGGCACTTCTGTTTTCAACCTGCTAGATTTCAGGAAGGTGACATGAAATGCCTGAAATTTCTACAGTCTTACATCACTGATAAATCAACCTCCAGAATGTCTTTTTGGAAAGTGCACAGCATTTGCACCAGGTAACTTTATGTGGGTGGAGAAGGCAATGGCAACCCACTCCAGTGTTCTTGCCTGGAAAATCCCAGGGACGGCAGAGCCTGGTGGGCTGCCGTCTATGGGGTCGCACAGAGTTGGACACGACTGAACCGACTTAGCAGCAGCAGCAGCAGCAGCAGCAACTTTATGTGGGAGCCCTTAAGAATGAGTGAAAATATCTATTGATCACTTTCTGATACAAAATGTGATCTTCAGTGCTTTAAATGCCCATGATGAACCTCATAACAACCCCATGAATTGGGTTCTATTGTTATTTCCATGTTACAGATGAGAAAACTGAGGCATGTAATGGTATTTAACTTGCCCAAGGCAAAAAGTCCGTGTCAGTGCCAAGATTTGTACCTGGTTTGTGACGTCACAGCTTAAAATCATCATCAGTTCTGGGCTACACTCCCTTTCCCCACAGACCTTTATCTTATGTTCTAATCTACAGGACATGTCCAAGTTCAAACAGGCATCCAGTTTTTACTTACCATCCTCTCCAAAAAGTGATAGACAAGATTTTTCATTTCTTCTAAGTTCCAGGAATTATTTTTATGAATTGAAAAACATTAAAATGAAATATTTCTTATAAATAAGACAGCTGCACAAATTGAGAGAGAATCAATTCCTGATGATGTGTTTTAATTAGGAGAGTGCTCTCAGGGGCAAGGAAATCCTCCCAAGTCCCACAAACTTTACTCTGATAAGACAGGTCCATGATTGATCATTTATGACCCTCTGTTATAGATCCCAGATATTTTCAAAGATAGTCTGTATGCAAAAGGGAAAACAAAGTGCGGAGGGGAAATAAAGGCCAGGATAATAAAAATACTGGGCAATTCCAAGGCATGGGGCCAACCTTCCTGAGTTCAGATCCATCTTCTTTCTCCCTACTGCCTAGCCATACCATGAGCAAATTACTGTCTTTGCATCAGTTTCTCCATTTGCAAATTGGGGACAATGATCATACTTACTTCAAAGTATGACTTGAAGGAACAAAATGACAATTCATGAGGAGCACATAGTAAACACAGATAATATGACAATCATCAGACCGGTAGTCAAATCAATACACAGACTTTAAAGATGACTTTTTTCCTTTCCCAACTGTCCACCAGACTCCAAAGTATCTGTCTCTGTCTCCATCCCTCTCAGTTGTGGGTTGAAAGATGAAGCTCAGGTTGGCAGGAGAAATCTCCTTTTAGTTTTCTTTAAATGAGTTCCAGAGGGCTTTATTTCCCTGGCCACTATTATTTACTCTGGCACTCATAGTGAGCGGCAAGAACTATTAGCAAAAACCCCCAAATCACATGGATATCAATAGAGGAAAATCCTTCCAAGATTCCATATCCTGCCTGTGCCTCCAATCCAGAAACATCCACTGACCCCCTTTTAGCACCGGCTGATGACGATGCAGATATTTCAGGCTGCAGTTCCCTACTCACTGCAGTCTGTTTGAGGTTGTTTTGCCCCTGGACTATTTTTGCTCACATGGTTGCTCTCAGCCGCAGACATTCAAATGGAAACCAGAGAGATCCAAATACTTGGGAGGAATCCATAAACAAATGTAGGAAGAAGCATCCAGTCTGACCATGGCGCCCACAGAAGTTTCTGTAGACAGAATATAAAGGGCCAGATTCCCAACACCTATGACTTGAAAACTTGCCTAAATCTTTCTGAGTGACTTAGCTACTTCCCAGGAATGGAAGGATGGAAATTCAGAAGAGATGCTTGGGAACAGCTTATTCAGTGTGTATGTGAGTGTGTGTATGTGTGATTTCAAAGATTTCCCTTTAGGGGGCCATGAATGCTGAGGATAACTGGATGCCTGCCATGTTGTGCTTACAGAGAAAATATAATTTGGGCTATATTTATTTATTTTTTAAATAAAAGTAAGTCAAACAAAAAGAGGTCCCTATTTTTAGAAACTTACAGAAAAGTATCAGGCCAAGTTAAGGTGTGTTTTCATTAAGAAAAGAAAATGATTAAAATAGATTCTAAGAATTACATGAACAAAACCTTTTTGACTATCAATAACTAACCCCAAACCTAGCCTGCAAATATCTAAATGCCATTCATGACAACAAAACTCTGACTCTATAAAATTCAAAAATGCTGTACTAGATGTAATACAGGGCCTTCAAAATTTCTTTTTCCCCAAATCATCAGAGCTTTTCCCTTTCCTCTCCAATTCATCCTAATTGGACCACCATTACCTAAGAAATTGATGCAAACTAAGGATCACTGAAGAATCGATGCTTTTGAACTGTGGTGTTGGAGAAGACTCTTGAGAGTCCCTTGGACTGCAGGGAGATCCAACCAGTCCATTCTAAAGGAGATCAGTCCTGGGTGTTCATTGGAAGGACTGATGCTAAAGCTGAAACTCCAATACTTTGGCCACCTCATACAAAGAGTTGACTCACTGGAAAAGACTCTGATGCTGGGAGGGATTGGAGTCAGGAGGAGATGGGGACGACAGAGAATGAGATGGCTGGATGGTATCACTGACTCGATGGACATGAGTTTGAGTGAACTCCGGGAGTTGGTGATGGACAGGGAGGCCTGGTGTGCTGTGATTCATGGGTTCACAAAGAGTTGGACACGACTGAGTGACTGAGCTGAGATGAACTGAACTGAAGGAAAAGAGGGAACCCCCAAATCATGAGGCTACCTTGGAAAAATCCTGTAATTGGAGCATAAACTGAACTTACCAGCAGTTTTGGGCTTCCCTGGTACCTCAGCTGGTAAAGAATCTGCCTGCAATGCAGGAGAACTGGGTTGAATCCCTGGGTTGGAAAGATCCCCTTGAGGAGGGCATGGCAACCCACTCCATTATTCTTGCCTGGAGAATCCCCATGGACAGAGGAGCCTGGTGGGTTATGGTCTATGGGGTCGCAAAGAGTCAGACATGACAGAGTAACTAAACACACAGCCCACCAGCAGTTTTGCTCATCACAGTCTGGAAACATACTAACTCATTACTTTTGAAGGATTCCCAGGCACAAACTCCCACAACTTGCATGCAAGAGAGAAACAGAACAATGTGATCTGGGACCTTACAGTATCTAAATACATAAAAACAAAAAGAACCCTTTCCCCCTAAAGCAGTAAGGAAACTGTAAGAAATCGTTCCTTTCACCAGTGGGTGGACAAGTCTTCAGTTCAGTTCAGTTCAGTCGCTCAGTTGTGTCCGACTCTTTGCGACCCCATGAATCACAGCACGCCAGGCCTCCCTGTCCATCACCAACCCCAAACACTCATCAATTTCACACATCTTTTAAGACTACCTGGAAAATGACATGCAGCCTCCCAGATGGAACCAGCTTAGAGAATATTTTCACCTTTTTGTCTTTCAACAAATTGCTTGTTTTCCCATCAGAACAATATCCTATTGCTTGCTCCAAAGTAGAGTATATGACTAGTCAAGTTAGGAAGTAAATGAATTGTGCTGCCAACAAGATTTTTCCCCCCACGTACCTTTATATATTGGAATTTCAAAGTTAGAAACTGATGAAAATGCCCACTGCTTTCATTTACTTTCATTTTTCTGTATTCTACTAGGGTTGCTTTGCAATGTGAAATTACTAGGAGAAGGAAGAGTAACTGTGATATTCATACAAGTTTGTGAGTGGACCCTGGGATGCCCTTGTCACAGTCCGGTGAGAATCTTGACCCATGGTATTTTCTGTATTTTATTTAAGCCCAGTTTCCCAGGTGGCTCAGTGGTAAAGAATCTGCCTAAATATCTGCCTGCCAACACAGGAGATATAGGTTCAATTCTTGGGTGGGGAAAATCCCCTGGAGAAGGCAATGGCAACCCACCCCAGTATTCTTGTCTGGGAAATCCCATGGACTGAGGAGCCTGGCGGTCTACAGTTCATGGGGTCACAAAGAGTCAGACACGACTTAATGAATAAACAACAACAGCAAACACAGGCAACCCTCCTTAAGAATTCAATTTGCTTAGTAAGAAAGGAGTATATGGAAACGTGATAAAGGCTGAGTTCTGGACTAAGTCACAGAGCTTTCTGATATGCAAAAGCCTACTATCGGATAAAGGAAATTTGTATATATTGGAACTTTCAAAAGAGAGGCTGCTCCTGCAGCGTGGCCCATGTCACAAACCTCAACCTAAGTCAACCCAAACTTACAGGAAATGCCTCACTGTCTAGGAAACCCAACAAAAACCAGTGGCAACCCTCTACCTCAGCTTTGGCTAGGTCACCTAGAAAACAGGACCTGCTATCCCTACCAGGATGAGGACTAGATGGTTGGATGGCATCACCAACTCAATGGACGTGAGTTTGAGCAAAACTCTGGGAGACAGTGAAAGAAAGGGAAGCCTGACATGCTGCAGTCCATAGGGCCTCAAAGAGTCAGACACAACCGAGTGACTGAACAGCAGTCCCTTTCAGGAACTCCCTGACCTCCTAGCCAATCATGCCTTGTTTTCGAGTTTCTGCTTCTAATGCTCTCCCCCAAAATCCTTGGTGAAGAGAGCCCCATGTTTTGTGAAGCACTGTTGTCCCACGATCCATAGATTGTTTTCCCTTAAGTAAAGAGCATCAAATCATTATGAAATTATAATACTTTGTCATTTGAGACCGTGAAGCTATCAGACAGTCAGCTCTGCCTGATCTGGATGATCCTTCCTTCTTCATTGTTTAAAAATTGAAAGCAAATTTTAAAAGTTCAAAAAAAGTTTAGTTCAATAACACACGGAAATGAGACAATTCGACACTGTGCCAAGCAAGGCACACACAGAAAAGCGCTTGCATCTCCCTTCATCCAGCAACAGCCACAAAGAACAAGTCAGGGGATTTCTCTGGTGGCCCAGTGGATACTATTCCACACTCCTAATGCAAGGGACAAGGGTTTGATCTCTGGTCAGGGAACTAAGATTCTACATGCTGAGTGGCCAAAATACAGTAAACAAAAAAATAATATATAAGAACAAACAAATCATGAAGTCAAAGAAACTCATGCAAGCAAGTGGATGAATTCAGTCCCATGCAGTATCCACTTGCAGCCTTCCCCACAGCTATGTCCACACAAATGAGCACCCAAAATTTACCTTGGCATGTTCAACTTAAGTTGCCCAGGAAACTTACCACGTGGACCAACCAGCCTTCAGTACTCACATTTCATTTTTATTTTTATATAGAGAACCTGGGTCTCTAGACTTATGATTTGCTCCTCTTTTTATGGCACCTGCTGCCTTTAAGAGCAAATGACATGGCTGATAAAGATATTCCATAATAGTTTCAGTATTATCAGTTACAATCCATACTCCTTAAAATAGTGTCTAATACCCTATCTATAAAACATATGTGAACAGCTTTGACCCAAACATGGAAAACTATTCCCCATGTGATCTTTCAGCAGTTAAGGTTATATGTTGTTAGAGAGCATGATGCAGGTCAGTATTAGAGGAGAAGCCGAAGTTGTGAAGGCAGGAGACACTTACAACTGATTAGATTGGAAGATTTACCAAATACAAATATAAGATGCCAGGTTAAATCAGAATTTCATACACAATGACTAATATTTCCGTGTGTCTTGCACATGTTTTGGAATACACTTATACTAAAAACTATTCATGATTTACATGAAATTCACATTTAACTGAGTTTCCTCTATTTTATCTGGCAAGCTCAAATATAGTAGGAGATTTAAGATATATACAAATCATAACTAACAATATGTGATATACTTGCCTATATGTAATATTCATAATTCATTTCTAAATATTTTTTCAGAGGAGAATTACTATAAGTATTCAAAATAAATTTTTTTTAATGAGAAGTATTGTCATACTGGCAGATAATTAGCATTGTCTAAAACAAGCTTTTCATAAAATGAAATAATAAGTATTATAGGATTTCATATGCATATATGGCAATTAATTCCATAATAGGGTTTGAGTACATAGCAACTGAACTAAATAACTACATAAAGAAGTTGAAGTTGAATGGTTCTATGAACACCTACAAGACCTTTTAGAACTAACACCCAAAAAAGATGTCCTTTTCATTATAGGGGACTGGAATGCAAAAGAAGGAAGTCAAGAAACACCTGGAGTAACAGGCAAATTTGGCCTTCTAGCACAGAATGAAGCAGGGCAAAGGCTAATATAGTTCTGCCAAGAAAAGGCACTGGTCATAGCAAACACCCTCTTCCAACAACACAAGAGAAGACTCTACACATGGACATCACCAGATGGTCAACACCAAATTCAGACTGACTATATTATTTGTAGCCAAAGATGGAGAAGCTCTATACAGTCTGAAAAAGCAAGACCAGGAGCTGACTGTGGCTCAGATCACTATCTCTCCTTATTGCCATATTCAGACTTAAATTGAAGAAAGTAGGGAAAACCACTAGACCATTCAGGTATGACCTAAATCAAATCCCTTATGACTATACTGTGGAAATGAGAAATAGATTTAAGGGACTAGATCTGATAGACAGAGTTCCTGATGAACTATGGACAGAGGTTAGTGACATTGTAAAGGAGACAGGGATCAAGACCATCCCCAAGAAAAAGAAAGGTAAAAAGGCAAAATGGCTGTCTGAAGAGGCCTTACAAATAGCTGTAAAAATAAGAGAAGCGAAAAACAAAGGAGAACAGGAAAGATATACCCATTTGAATGCAGAGTTCCAAAGAAAAAGCAAGGAGAGATAAGAAAACCTTCCTCAGTGATCAATGCAAAGAAATAGAGGAAAACAACAGAATAGGAAAGACTAGAGATCTCTTCAAGAAAATTAGAGATCCCAAGGGAACATTTCATGCTAAGATGGGCTTAATAAAGGACAGAAATGGTATGGACCTAACAGAAGCAGAAGATATTAAGAAGAGGTGTCAAGAATACGCAGAAGAACGGTACCAGAAAGATCTTCACGACCAAGATAATCACGATGGTGTGATCACTCACCTAGAGCCAGACATCCTGGAATGTGAAGTCAAGTGGTCCTTAGGAAGCATCACTACAAAGCTAGTGGGGGTGATGGAATTCCAGTTGAGCTATTTCAAATCCTAAAAGATGATGCTGTGAAAGTGCTGCACTCAATATGTCAGCATATTTGGAAAACTCAGCAGTGCCCACAAGACTGGAAAAGGTCAGTTTTCATTTCGATCCAAAGAAAGGCAATTCTAAAGAATGCTCAAACTACTGCATAATTTCACTCATCTAAAGGAGTCATACACGACTGAGCGACTGAACTGAACGGAACTGAAAAGCTGGTAAAGTAATGCTCAAAATTCTCCAAGCCAGGCTTGAACAATACATGAACCGTGAACTTCAAGCTGGTTTTAGAAAAGGCAGAGGAAGCAGAGATTAAATTGCCAACATCAGCTGGATCATCAAAAAAGCAAGAGAATTCCAGAAAAATATCCATTTTTGCTCTGTTGACTATGTCAAAACCTTTGACTATGTGGATCACAATAAACTGTGGAAAATTGTTCAAGAGATGGAAATACCAGACCACCTGACCTGCCTCATGATATATCTGTATACAGGTCAGGAAGCAACAGTTGAAACTGGACATGGAACAATAGACTGGTTCCAAACAGGAAAAGGAGTGTGTCAAGGCTGTATAGGCTGTATATTGTCACCCTGCTTATTTAACTTATATGCAGAGTACATCATGAGAAATGCAGGGCTGGATGAAGCACAAACTGGAATCAAGATTTCTGAGAGAAATATCAATAATCTCAGGTAGGCAGAGGACACCACCCTTATGGCAGAAAGAGAAGAAGAACAAAAGAAACTCTTGATGAAAGAGGAGAGTGAAAATGTTGGCTTAAAGCTCAACATTCAGAAAATTAAGATCATGGCATCTGGTCCCATCACTTCATGGCAAATAGATGGGGAAACAATGGAAACAGTGGCTGATTTTATTTTTCTGGGCTCCAAAATCACTGCAGATGGTGACTGCAGTCATGAAATTAAAAGACGTTTGCTCTTTGGAAGGAAAGTTATGACCAACCTAGACAGTATATTAAAAAGCAGAGACATTACTTTGCCAACAAAGGTCCACCTAGTCAAGGCTATGGTTTTTCCAGTAGTCATGTGTGGATGTGAGAGTTGGACTATAAAGAAAGTTGAGTGCTGAAGAAGTGATGCTTTTGAAATGTGGTGTTGGAGAAGACTCTTGAGTATCCCTTGTACTGCAAGGAGATCCAACCAGTCCATCCTAAAGGAAATCAATCCTGAATATTCATTGGAAGGACTGATGTTGAAGCTGAAACTCCAATACTTTGGCCACCTGATGCGAAGAACTGACTTATTTGAAAAAACCCTGATGGTGGGCAAGAATGAAGGTGGGAGGAAAAGGGGACAACAGAGAATGAGACAGCTGGACGGCATCACTGACTCAATGGACATGAGTCTGAGTAAACTCCGAGAGTTGGTGATGGACAGGGAGGCCTGACTTGCTGCAGTCCACGGGGTCGCAAAGAGTCAGACACGACTGAGCGACTGAAGTGAACTGTACTGAATGAATTCATTAAGGTTCTAGAATCTTTAATGTACCTTTGATGGGCTAAAAAAGTGAAAAGAAAAAAAAAGAGTAAGAACTCCTTGGATTCCAGAAATCAGCATGGAGAAAACCTCCCCACAGAGTGGATGTGATAAAAGGATATGGAGTGATTTCTTCTCAGAAATTTCAGTGCTCTCTTGGCAAGGAGACAACCCCAGTGGACTTATTCTGGGCACCCTGTCTCCAGGGACTCCAGACCCAATGGTGTGACTCCATAACAGAGCCTGATGTTTGAATGGAAGAAGTAACTAAGCAGCTGGGGGAATTCAAAACTTTTTTTAAGTAAAAAATTAACATAAAAGAGATGTAAAAATTTTGTGTCAATATAAACTGATAGACAAGATGAAGCATTAGTAACAGTCTGGTTCAATCAACAGCTGTCAGTGGGAAGGAAGTGAAAAAAAAAAAAGAACAAAAAATGTTCTCCTGATTAAATCTGGCCAAGTTATTTGTTAAAGATGGTTCCCATTAAATGTTTGTTAATTTAATTTATAAAAATCAAAAGCTGATGGTGGCTATCTGCTGCTAACAATAGGCATTATATATGTACAGGCTGGCTCTCTGCCAGAATATAGTGTCATACAGACTGGTATCTTGTATGTAAACATTGTTTGAATCTCTAATAATCAAAAAAAAATTTTTAAACCCTCCATGGTTTCAATATCCTTATAATACAAAATAAATACTGAGCTTCCTGTGTCTAGTTTCTGTATTTACTCTCCAGACCTTCTTGTTGACAAGTCAATGTGAGCAGAGTTTGTTTCACCACATTCATTAGGCCAAAGTTTTCCCTTCCGCTGGGTGAGAGGAAGTTGTCACTAAGGAGAATCAATCCTGTTATACGCTTTATGGTTATAGGACTGGATGTTACATCCATGAAAATTTCTGTTACAGGATGCTTGTTTCTAAGTTAAATATTAAGTATGGACAACTTATAGAAACACTGTGTCTTATAGATATGTGTTGGATGTTACTTGTAATGTGTGTCATGATTATATACAAGGTAAATATAAAAATAGTGGTAAATAGAACCAGTAGTATAAGTTAAACATATTCTATTACAAATATTGTCATAATTAATAATATATGCTAAATAAAAATGTTGAAGGGAAATGTAAGCAAGAGAATATTCATTCTCTTTTCCTAACTTCTATTCAGTCTGTAAATATCTACCATACAGCATCTCTCCCAAGGAGAGAAGCAGATGTTTTTCTTCACTCCACCAACCAGAAAATCTTTCCTGGATATCTTCTAGGTGTTGTGCACGTGCTAGAGACTGTGAAGGACAGAGAGCCAATGTCGGAAATGTTCCTAGTCTCCAGCAGCTTATGGTCCATTTATAATATCCCCACAATGGCTCTGCCCTGGGTTTTGCTGTTTTTTTTTTTTTGCCATTTGTATAAAAACTTTCTTCTACAGGCCATCCAGTGGCCAATAGTAATGTGGAATCCATCTGGTGACTATGGTGAGAACCACTCAGATACAGGGCAACCCCATCCATCTATTTTCAAGAATAATTTATCAGGTATCCACCATGTCCCATCAGTACTTGTTTGAACTTGAGCTGTTGTTGTTGTTTAGTCACTCAGTCTGTCCAGCTCTTTGTGAGCCCATGGAATGCAGCACGCCAGTCTTCCCTCTCCTTCATCTCGTGACGCTTCCTCAAACTCATGTCCTTCAAGTCAGTGATGCCATCCAGCAATCTCCTCCTCTGTCATCCCCTTCTCCTCCTGCCTTTAGTCTTTCCCAGGATCAGGGTCTTTTCTAAAGAATTGACTCCTTGCATCAGGAGGCCCAAATATTGGAGCTTCAGCTTCAGCATCAGTCCTTCCAATGAACATTCAGGACTGATCTTCTTTAGGATGGACTGGGTGGATCTCCTTGCAGTCCAAGGGACTCTCAAGAGTCTTATTTTCCAAACCACTGTTCCAAAGCATCAATTATTTGGCATTCAGCCTTCTTCATGGTCCAACTCTCACATCCATACATGACTACTGGAAAACCATAGATTTCACTATATGAACCTTTGTTGGCACAGTAATATCTCTGCTTTTTAATATGCTGTCTAGGTTTGTCATAATGTTCCTTCCAAGGAGTAAGAAGCTTTTAATTTCAAGGCTGCAGTCACCATCTGCAGTGATTTTGGTGGTTTAGTCAGCTTAGTGGTGTCCGATTCTTGCAACCCTATGGACTGTAGCCTTCTGGGTGCCTCTCTCACTGTTTCCATTGTTCCCCCATCAATTTGCCATGAAGTGATGGGACCAGATGCCATGATCTTTGTTTTGTGAATGTTGTTTTAAGCCAGCTTTTTCACTCTCCTTTTTCACCTTCATCAAGAGGCTCTTTAGTACCTCTTCACTTTCTGCCATAAGGGTGGTGTCATTTATCTGGGGTTATTGATATTTCTCCCAGTGATCTTGATTCCAGCTTCTGCTTCATCCAGCCTGGCATTTCATATGATCTATTCTGCATATAAGTTAAATAAGCAGGGTGACAATATACAGCCTTGACGTACTCCTTTCCCAGTTTGGAACAAGTCCATTGTTCCATGCCCAGTTCTAACTGTTGTTTCTTGAATTGAATAAAGGTTTTGCAGAGGGAGGTAATGTGGTCTGGTATTCCCATCTCTTTAAGAATTTTCCACAGTTTGTTGTGATCCACACAGTTAAAGGCTTTGGCGTAGTCAGTGAAGCAGATGTTTTTCTGGAATTCTCTTGCTGTTTCTATGATCCAGCAGATGTTGGCAATTTGATCTCTGGTTTCTCTGCCTTTTCGTAATCCAGCTTGAATATCTGAAAGTTCTTGGTTCATGTACTGTTGAAGGCTGGCTTGGAGAATTTTGAGCATTACTATGATAGCATGTGAGATGAGTGCAATTGTGTGGTAGTTTGAGCATTCTTTGGCATTGCCTTTCTTTGGGATTGGAATGGAAACTGACCTTTTCCAGTCCTGTGGCCACTGCTGAGTTTTCCAAATTTGCTAGCATATTGAGTGCAGCACTTTCACAGCATCATCTTTCAGGATTTGAAATAGCTCAACTGGAATTCCATCACCTTCACTCGCTTTGTTCAGAGTGATGCTTTCTAAGGCCCACTTGACTTCACATTCCAGGATGTCTGGCTCTAGGTGAGTGATCACACCATTGTCGTCATTTGGGTCAGGAAGATCTTTTTTGTATAGTTCTTCTGTGTATTCTTGCTACCTCTTCTTAATATCTTCTGCTTCTGTTAGGTCTGAACTTGAGCGTGTTCTGAACTTGAGTATGTGTGTGAGAAAGAGGGAGAATTTTAAGTTAAGTATCTTCAGCATGAACCTTAATAATAGTAACTGGAAAGGGTCGATTCAGCACCCACGTGATCCACCACTGGGGTTCTAATTCTACCAAAGGAAGGAGTCAATAAAAGCATACAAGATCGTAGTGGATGCTTGATACAATAGGTTAATTGACTGTTGTTGTTATTTGTTTTGCTCCATTTTATTTTTGAGTGTTAACTGGTTGCCATGATATTCTGTGGATGTCATTTAATTCCCCATTCAGGATGTCACTTAGACATGGGGAAAATGTGGTTTACTGATGAAAAATTTATCTGTGTGCAATAGTCACTTCTATTAAAATAATAGGCTTTTTTTAGCCAATGAGTTGGAATTTTTAAAAAATTCCTTTGTGCTAAAGCCACTTTAAAATCAACTTAAATATCTTAGATACAAAGAGAATCATTCAATCAACACTTTCATCAAACTGTAGAACATTAACTTGTTAAAACAGATGTGTTTCCTTTTGTTTTCTTAAACATACCTTTAACTTAGTTATTATCTAGTTCAGTACTTTTCTATTTGGACAGATGGTAGAACCAAGAGGCTGTGACAAATGAGACTATTCACACCTATTATATGGCATCAAATGAGCAAAAGTTGGCAGCTGAAGTCCATGAGGAACAACTGTGGTTTTGGTATCTGAAGATCAAGTTCCAATAGCAGTTCTGCTTCTAGTTTGATTGACATTGGGTAGGTCCTTCAGTGGCTTCTGGGCCTCAATCCTCAGTCTTGAAGATAAAGATGATACAAGGCTGGGAGTGTTATGAAGATGGTTAAGTGAGAGAAGGGATACAAAAATGCTTTACAGTGATATCACTCAGTAAGGTTAGAGGAATGCTCTCATATGACTTCTCCAGCTTCATAAAAAGGGGAAGAACTACCTAGAAGTCTTCAAACAGCATGATCTTTGTTCTATTGTGACCTCCAGATCTCTGTCTTCCACTTTGGCTTGTAGTGCCCTAATAACAGAACCATTCCAATTTATCATTGTTGAGCCCTCAAGAAGAATCTGAATAAGGCATGAAAAAATTGAAGAGTATTTCTGATTGAAAAAAAGAGTCCGAAATGCAGTACTTGGATGCAATCTTAAAAATGACAGGATGATTTCTGTTCGTTTCCAAGGCAAACCATTCAATATTACAGTAATCCAGGCCTATGCCCCAACCAGTAATGCTGAAGAAGCTGAAGTTAATCGGTTCTATGAAGACCTACAAGACCTTTTAGAACTAACACCCAAAAAAGATGTCCTTTTCATTCTAGGGGACTGGAATGCAAAAGTAGGAAGTCAAGAAACACCTGGAGTAACTGGCAAATTTGGCCTTGGAGCACGGAATGAAGCAGGGCAAAGGCTAATAGAGTTTTGTCAAGAGAATTCACTGGTCATAGCAAACACCCTCTTCCAGCAACACAAGAGAAGACTCTACACATGGACATCACCAGATGGTCAACACCGAAATCAGATTGATTATATTCTTTGTAGCCAAAGATGGAGAAGCTGTATACAGTTAGCAAAAACAAGACCAGGAGCTGACTGTGGCTCAGATCATGAACTCCTTATTGCGAAGTTCAGACTTAAATTGAAGAAAGTAGGGAAAACCACTAGACCATTCAGATATGACCTCAATCAAATCCCTTATGATTATACAGTGGAAGTGAGAAATAGATTTAAGGGACTAGATCTGATAGATAGAGTGCCTGATGAACTCTGGATGGAGGTTCGTGACATTGTACAGGAGACAGGGAACAAGACCATCCCCATGGAAAAGAAATGCAAAAGAGCGAAATGGCTGTCTGAGGAGGCCTTACAAATAGCTGTGAAAAGAAGAGAAGTGAAAAGCAAAGGAGAAAAGGAAAGATATAAGCATCTGAATGCAGAGTTCCAAAGAATAGCAAGGAGAGATAAGAAAGACTTCCTCAGTGATCAATGCAAAGAAATAGAGGAAAACAACAAAATAGGAAAAACAAGAGACCTCTTCAAGAAAATTAGAGATTCCAAGGGAACATTTCATGCAAAGATGGGCTCGATAAAGGACAGAAATGGTATGGACCTAACAGAAGCAGAAGATATTAAGAAGAGGTGGCAAGAATACACAGAAGAACTATACAAAAAAGATCTTCCCGACCAAGATAGTCACGATAACGTGATCACTGACCTAGAGCCAGACATCTTGGAATGTGAAGTCAAGTGGGCCTTAGAAAGCATCACTACTAACAAAGCTAGTGGAGGTGATGGAATTCCAGTTGAGCTATTACAAGTCTTGAAAGATGATGCTGTGAAAGTGCTGCACTCAATATGCCAGCAGATTTGGAAAACTCAGCAGTGGCCACAGGACTGGAAGAGGTCAGTCTTCATTCCAATCCCAAAGAAAGGCAATGCCAAAGAATGCTCAAACTACCGGACAATTGCCCTCATCTCACACGCTAGCAAAGTCATGCTCAAAATTCTCCAAGCCAGGCTTCAGCAATATGTAAACCGTGAACTCCCAGATGTTCAAGCAGGTTTTAGAAAAGGCAGAGGCACCAGAGATCAAATTGCCAACATCCGCTGGATCATGGAGAAAGCAAGAGAGTTTCAGAAAAACATCTATTTCTGCTTCATTGACTATGCCAAAGCCTTTGACTGTGTGGATCACAATAAACTGTGGAACATTCTGAAAGAGATGGGAATCCCAGACCACCTGACCTGCCTCTTGAGAAACCTGTATGCAGGTCAGGAAGCAACAGTTAGAACTGGACATGGAACAACAGACTGGTTCCAAATAGGAAAAGGTGTACATCAAGGTTGTATATTGTCACCTTGCTTATTTAACTTATATGCAGAGTACATCATGAGGAACGCTGGGCTGGAAGAAGCACAAGCTGGAGTCAAGATTGCTGGGAGAAATATCAATAACCTCAGATATGCAGATGACACTACCCTTATGGCAGAAAGTGAAGAGGAACTCAAAAGCCTCTTGATGAAAGTGAAAGAGGAGAGTGAAAAGGTTGGTTTGAAGCTCAACATTCAGAAAACAAAGATCATGGCATCTGGTCCCATCACTTCATGGGAAATAGATGGAAAAACAGTGGAAACAGTGTCAGACTTTACTTTTTTGGGCTCCAAAATCACTGCAGATGCTGATTGCAGCCATGAAATTAAAAGACGCTTGCTCCTTGGCAGGAAAGTTATGACCAACCTTGATAGTATATTAAAAAGCAGAGACATTACTTTGCCAACCAAGGTCCGTCTAGTCAAGGCAATGGTTTTTCCCGTGGTCATGTATGGTTGTGAGAGTTGGACTGTGAAGAAGGCTGATCGCCGAAGAATCGATGCTTTTGAACTGTGGTGTTGGAGAAGACTCTTGAGAGTCCCTTATACTGCAAGGAGATCCAACCAGTCCATTCTAAAGGAGATCAATCCTCGATGTTCATTGGAGGGACTGATGCTAAAGCTGAAACTGCAATACTTTGGCCACCTCATGCGACGAGTTGACTCACTGGAAAAGACTCTGATGCTGGGAAAGGTTGGGGGCGGGAGGAGAAGGGGACGACGGAGAATGAGATGGCTGGATAGCATCACCGACTCTGTGGACATGAGTTTGAGTGTACTCCGGGAGTTGGTGATGGACAGGGAGGCCTGGCGTGCTGTGATTCATGGGGTCGCGGAGAGTCGGACACGACTGAGCGACTGAACTGAACTGAACTGAACTGAAGAAGACATCAATGATTGAGAGAAGTTGACAATAATAAAAATTCATTAATAATTTATTCTTTATCAACTTAAAATCTGAAGTGCCTTATATTTAAAATAACTTGTAAAACAAGATAATTAACATGAAAAGCTGAAATTAAATAGGAAAGTTGGAAATGTTTAGCAAATATACTCAACAACTAGGGTAATAAAAATTACTGTAATTATTTAATTCTACTCTGAACATCCTACTAATCAAGTTGAAATTTTGAGAGAAAATAATGTGATTCTCATCATAAAAGACTAATATTCTCATAATAAAGTATTTATTTCTATAAACAAATTATAAAGGAGATATAGCTCTTCCTTTTTATTGAGATATAATTGATATATAACATTGTATTAGTTTTAGTTGTACAACAAAATGATCTGATACATGTATCTTTTATAAGACCATTGGAGCTTCCTTGGTGGCTCACTGGTAAAGAATCTGCCTGCAATGCAGGAGATGCAGGAGACATGGGTTAGTTCCCTGAGTCAGGGAGTTCCCCTGAAGAAGGCTATGGCAATCGACTCCAGTATTCTTGTTGGGAAAATCCCATGGACAGAGGAACCTGGCAGGTACAGTCTATGGGGTCACAAGTCAGACATGACTGAAGCACTGAGCACACAGCACATAAGATCATTGCCACATTTAGTTTAATCATACTGTCATCACACAGTTACACATTTTTTTCTTGTGATGAGACTTTAGGAACTACTCTGCTAGCAATTCCTGAATATATAATATAGCACTGTGAAGTATTATCAGCGTGCAATGTATTTATTACATTCCCAGGACTGATTGACCTCATAATTGGAAATAGTACCTTTTGACAATCTTCACCATTTAATCATTTTTTTTCTGTTTCTCTACAACCCTAATCAACTTATAATGCTATAATTCTCAAGCCGTGGAATAAGTTGCCATTGTTCAATCACTCAGTCATGTCTGACTCTTTGTGACCACATGGACTGCAGCACGCCAGGCTTCCTGGTCCATCACGAACTCCCAGAGTTTGCTCAAACTCATGTCCATCGAGACAGTGATGACATCCAACAATCTCATCCTCTGTTGTCCCCTTCTCCTGCCTTCAATCTTTCCCAGCATCAGGGTCATTTCCAATGAGTCAGTTCTTACAACAGGTGCCAAAGTATTGAAGCTTCAGCATCGGTCCTTTCAAAGAATATTCAGGACTGCTTTCCTTTAGGATGGACTGGTTGGATCTCCCTGTAGTCCAAGGGACTCTCAAGAGTCTTCTCCAACACCACAGTTAAAAACGATCAATTCTTCAGTGCTCAGTTTTCTTTATGGTCCAACACTCACATCCATACATGACTACTGGAAAAACCATAGCTTTGACTATACAGACCTTGGTCAACAAAGTAATGTCTCTGCTTTTTAATATTAGGTCAAGGTTTGTCATAGCTTTTCTTCCAAGGAGAAGGCAGACATCTTTTAACTTGATGGCTGCAGTCAAAATCTGCACTCATTTTGGAGCCCAAGAAAATAAAGTCTGTCACCCTTTCCATTGTTTCCCCATCTATTTGCCATGAAGTGATGGGACCAGATGCCATGATCTTAGTTTTATGAACACTGAATTTTAAGTCAGCTTTTTCACTCTCCTCTTTTACCTTCATCAAGAGCTTTTTAGTTCCTCTTCACTTTCTGCCATAAGGGTGGTGTTTGCATATTTGAGGTTATTGATATTTCTCCAGTGATATTGATTCCAGCTTGTGCTTCATCCAGCCTGGCATTTCATATGATCTACTCTTCATATAAGTTAAATAAGCAGGGTGACAATATACAGCCTTGACGTACTCCTTTCCCAATTTGGAACCAGTACATTATTCTATGTCCGGTTCTAACTGTTGCTTCTACCTGCATACAGGTTTTGCAGAAGGAGGTAATGTTGTCTATTATTCCCATCTCTTGAAGAATTTTCCATAGTTTGTTGTGATCCACACAGTCAAAAGCTTTAGCATAGTCAGTGAAGCAGAAGTAAGTAGATGTTTTTCTGGAATTCTCTTGCTGTTTCTATGATCCAGCAGATGTTAGCAATTTGATCTCTGGTTCCTCTGCCTTTTCTAAATCCAGCTTCAATATCTGGAAGTTCTTGGTTCAAGTACTCTTGAAGCCTGGCTTGGAGAATTTTGAGCATTACTTTGGTAGCATGTGAGATGAGTGCAATTGTGCAGTAGTTTGAACATTCTTTGGCATTGACTTTCTTTGGAATTGGAATGAAAACTGACCTTTTCCAGTCCTGTGGCCACTGCTGAGTTTCCAAATTTGCTGCCATATTAAGTGCATTATTTTCAAAGCATCATATTTTAGGATTTGAAACAGCTCAGCTGAAATTCCATCACCCCCACTAGGTTTGCTCATAATGATGCTTCCTTGTGAGGCCCACTTGACTTTGCACTCCAGGATCTGGCTCTAAGTGAGTGGTCATACCATTGTGGTTATCTGGGTTATTAAGATCTATTTTGTATAGTTCTTCTGTGTATTGTTGCCACCTCCTCTTAATATCTTCTGCTTCTGTTGGGTCCATAGCATTTCTTCTTTTATTGTGCATATCTTTCATGTGGCCATTATGTTTCAAGGGGTTTGTTTTCCCTTTGTATGTCTAATCATCTTGACGAGATCTCTAGTCTTTCCCATTCTATTGTTTTCCTCTATTTCCTTGCATTGATCACTTAGGATGGCTTTCTTATCTCTCCTTGCTCTTCTTTGGAACTCTGCATTCAGTTGGGTATACCTTTCCTTTTCTCCTTTGTCTTTTGCTGCTCTTCTTTTCTCAGCTGTTTGTAAGACCTCCTCAGACAACCATTTTGCCTTTTTGCATTCCTTTTTATTGGGGATGGTTTTGATCACAGCCTTCTGTACAATGTTATGAACCTCCATCCATAGTTCTTCAGGCACTCTGTCTATCAGATTTAACTCCTTGAATCTATTTGTCACTTCCACTGTACAGTCTTAAGGGATTTTATTTAGGTCATACTGAAATGGTCTAGTGGTTTCCCCTATTTTCTTCAATTTACGTCTGAATTTTGCAATAAGGAGTTCATGATCTGAGCCACAGTCAGCTCCTGGTCTTGTTTTGCTGACTGCTCAGAGCTTCTCTATCTTCAGCTGCAAAGAATATAATCAATCTGATTTTGGTGTTGACCATCTGATGATGCCCAGGTGTAGAGTCAACTCTTGTGTTGTTGGAAGAGGGTGTTTGCTATGACCAGTGCGTTCTCTTGGCAAAACTCTGTTTACTTTTGTCTTGCTTCATGTTGTATTCCAAGGCCAAACTTTTTTTTTTACTCCAGGTGTCTCTTGACTTCCTAATTTTGCATTCCAGTTCCCTATGATGAAAAGGGCATCTTTTTTTGGTGTTAGTTCTAGAAGGTTCTTGTAGGTCATCATAGAACCATTCAGCTTCAGCTTCTTTGGCATTAGTGCTTGGGACATAGACTTGTATTACTGTGATACTGAGTGTTTTGCCTTAGAAACCAACAGAGATTGTTCTGTCATTTTTGAGATTGCAGCCAAGTACCGCAGATGACACCACCCTTATGTCAGAAAGTGAAGAGGAACTAAAAAGCGTCTTGATGAAAGTGAAAGAGAAGAGTGAAAGAAGCACAAACTGGAATCAAGATTGCTGGGAGAAATATCAATAACCTCAGATATTCAGATGACACCACCCTTATGGCAGAAAGTGAACAGGAACTGAAAAGCCTCTTGATGAAAGTGAAAGAGGAGAGTGAAAAAGTTGGCTTGAGGCTCAACATTCAGAAAACTAAGATCATAGCATCCAGTCCCATCACTTCATGGGAAATAGATGGAGAAACAGTGGAAACAGTGTCAGACTTTATTTTTTTGGACTCCAAAACCACTGCAGATGCTGACTGCAGCCATGAAATTAAAAGACGCTTACTCCTTGGAAAGAAAGTTACGACCAACCTAGATAGCATATTAAAAAGCAGAGACATTACTTTGCCAACAAAGGTCCGTCTAGTCAAGGCTATGGTTTTTCCCGTAGTCATGTATGGATGTGAGAGTTGGACTGTGAAGAAAGCTGGTCGCCAAAGAACTGATGCTTTTGAACTGTGGTGTTTGAGAAGACTCTTGAGAGTCCCTTGGACTGCAAGGAAATCCAACCAGTCCATTCTAAAGGAGATCAGTCCTGGGTGTTCATTGGAAGGACTGATGTTAAAGCTGAAACTCCAATACTCTGGCCACCTCATGCGACGAGTTGACTCACTGGAAAAGACTCTGGTGCTGGGAGGGATTGAGAGCAGGAGGAGAAGGGGATGACAGAGAATGAGATGGCTGGATGGCATCACCGACTCGATGGACATGAGTTTGAGTGAACTCCGGGAGTTGGTGATGGACAGGGAGGCCTGGAATGCTGTGATTCATGGGGTTGCAGAGAGTCGGACATGACTGAGCGACTGAACTGAACAGAACTGAATTTTCTCTTGATGGGTGGGGCTGTGTTCCTTCCCTGTAGTTTGGCCTGACTTAGGCCAGCACACCCTGCTGTTCCCAGGACTGTATGTTTAGTGCCCCTGAATTCACATCAGGCCACTGTTGACCCACACCCCGGAGGGAGACTCCTGGACACTCACAGGCAAGTCTGGGTCAGTCTCTTGTGGGGTCACTGCTCCTTTCTCCTGGGTCTTGGTGAGCACAAGGTTTTGTTTGAGCCCTCCAAGGGTCTCCAGCCAGTAGGAGGTGTGATTCTAAACTTGATTTTGCCTCTCTCATTGTCTCATGGGGCTTATCCTTTGCCCTTGGATGTTAGGTATCTTTTTCTGATGGGCTCCAACATTCTCCTGTTGACGGTTGTTCATCAGTGAGTTGCAATTTTGGTGTTCTCACAGGAGAAGAGTTCACTTCCTTCTACAATGCCATAGTTGGCTGTAGATACTGGAGTGGGTTGCCAGTGCCTGGTTGGTTGCTTTGGGGTAATTCCCAGGCTCTGGGATATCATGAGCCTGGGAAGGAAATATGAGTCACTCTTCCCCTCCCACCGCTCTAGAGAAACATGACTCCTGGAAAACCCATAGCTTTGACTAGACGGACATTTGTCACAAAGTAATGTCTCTGCTTTTTTAATACACTGTTTAGGTTTGTCATAGCTTTTCTTCCAAGGAGCAAGTTGCTTTCAATTTCATGGCTTCAATCACCATCTGTAGTGATTTTGGAGCCCAAGAAAATAAAACCTGTCTCTGTTTCCATTGTTTCCCTGTCTATTTGCCATGAAGTGATGGGACCAGATGCCATGATCTTCTTTTTTTGAATGTTAAAATTTAAGCCAGCTTTTTCACTCTCCTCTTTCACCTTCATCAAGAGGCTCTTTAGTTCCTCTTCACCTTGTGCCACAAGGGTGGTATCATCTGCATACATGAAGTTATTGATATTTTTCCCGGCAATCTTATTTCCAGCTTGTGCTTCATCCAGCGTGGCATTTTGCATGATATACTCCACATATAAGTTAAATAAGCAGATTGACTATATACAGCCTTGACGTAATCCTTTCCCAATGTTAAATAAGTCTGTTGTTCCATGTCTGGTTCTAACTGTTGCTTCTTGACCTGCATACTGGTTTCTCATGAGGCAGGTAGGTGGTGTAGTATTCCCATATCTTTAAGAATTTTCCACAGTGTAATAAATATTCCAGGATAATAGTGACATGTCAAGGGTAAACAGAAAGGCATAGATTACTTAGGACACCAGCTTAAATATTTGGGGTAAAATTCTCATGTTTACACGTTTTATATTAATGCAAATACATGTCATACCTAGAAGCAAATTTTCACTTGCTTTTACAATGAAACACATCTAAAAATGTGCTGTTCTGGTGAGCTTATACCACAAACTGTAGAAGCAAGTTTGAACTTCTCTGCCACTAGAGACTTTTTGCAGAATTGTCTGATGTTCTGACATAATGTCAATATCTTCAAAAACAGTTCTAGAGAAAAATACTAATGCTTTCCCATGCAGTTATACATATCCTCCACAAAAATCCAGGGCAGTGCATTAAAACATGACTACGAAGATTCATGTTCAGAAAGCCAAAAGACGGAAGTTTGTTTTGGGCCAGTTTCCTTGTGCTCTACCTCTAAGGAAACAGAACTTAATCTAAAATGAGGTCCTGACAGCAACTGCATCAGAAAACTCTGGGAATACTTACATACCTATACCCCAAAGGATGATCATTCTTGGAGCAAAAGTGCAGGAATCTTCCTAGAAACTTATTTGTTGTCATTGTTCAGCCGCTAAGTTGTGTCTGACTCTTTGTGACCCCATGAACTCCAGGCTTCCCTGCCCTTCTCTCCCTCCCAGAGTTTGCTCAAACTCATACCCATTGAATCAGTGATGCTGTCCAACAACTTTATCCTCTGCCACCCTCTTTTCCTCTTGCCTTCAATCTTTCCCAGCATCAGGGTCATTTTTTGGTTCTTCGTATCAGGTGGCCAAAGTATTGATATATAGACATGTGGAAGCTTGCAAACAAATTAAGATGCTTGAAAGGATTTAAATTCCCTTTGTTTAGTTTTTCTGTACATCACTTTTCTTGGTTAGTCTTTTGACAAGAGCATGGTGGCAGCTAAATCCCTATTTTTTGAGCTAGTTGAAGGAAGCATAATACACTTCAAATACCAAAACTCTAGGTGGGAAGATGGCTGTTCTGCTGTGGATATCATGAGCCTCACTTGTGGCCTCACTCATCTGGAGAACCGATGGCACTCAACTGAGAAGTGTAACTAGGGTTACTACAAAGAAAGTCAAACATTCTCTAAATCCCCTTTCAATCTGTTTAAGTGCCTGGACAAATATTTGAATGGAGACCACACATCAGACAGTTCTGTCCTTTCACAAAAAAATCAAGTTTCCCTGGGTTCAAAAGAGATAGCATAGCATATAAAAATATGGTTCTTTGGTCTGTTAGTTCATAGACTAACAGACTTCTGTTATCAGACTTCTCAGGACGGATCTTCTCAGTCTTTAGCATATTCATTTGCGGAGTTTTGAAGAGGAATGTAAAAATGCAGCTTATTTTTTTCTTGATCTTATCAGACCAGAGAATCTTTGTGTTGCATCTTGCAAGACCCAGTTTTTCTGTATCTCCCCTACTTCTTGGAGAAGGATTCTGAAATCAACATGGATCCATATCGGCCTCCTCTGGGAGCTTGTCAGAAATGCACAAGTTCAAGCCTCCACCCCAGAACTACTGAAATGGAATGTAAGGTTTAACAAAGTCTCCAGGAGATTTGTACGCATGTCAAGTCTGAGCAGCAAGACTATAGAACACATTTTGAGAACCAGTGCCAAGGACAATGACAGAAATGGTTTTAACCTAGAAAACTTCAAGAATCAATCTTATAGTTCATTCCCTTTGGCTCCTGAAAGATTCTGGTATTGCTTCCAGGAACATCTGCTTTGGCACACAGATTTTTCACTGGGAAAATGACATCTGAAGACTACATGTAAAACAACTCCTTCTGCAATTGAGAAAAGTACAGGGCTGTGTTGTGGTTTGTAGGTTTCTTGACCTGGGGACAATTTTGATTTGCACCAAAGCTGCCCCATGGAGATAGAGATGTGAGAAGAATTAGAACTTGTCTTGCCTTTGAATCTGCTCCCCTGCAGAGAAACAGCCCATTTCCCAACCACAGCTGAGAACACATCATCCTGTTTTAGCTGACAAATAATCAGAGCTTTTCCAAATGACTATTCCCAAGCCACTCTGAGTTCCAAGGATAGATTTTGAATCAGGTGCATGTGAAATACAAACAGGGTTCCAGTTGGGAAGGAAACGATGAAGCTTGAGCCTTAACAAGCAAAATGCACATGTTAATAAAAGCCATGCACGGCCTCAAGTCCATGTAAGGTATGGATCAACCAGCAAGAGCAAGGTTCCCATCGGAATCTTCCCAGCGTACAGCCATGACTCATGCCCAGAGCCATCTTGTCCCTGCAAGAAAAGCATAAATCACCATCCATTCTTAAAAATGATGCCAAAAGTGCATTTTATTCAAATGCATTCCTTAAAATAATTGCTGAGAAAATAATACAAAAGTATTCAACTGACAACTGAGTCTTTAGTCTTTAGTGTTCACATCTGGAGGGAAAAATGTGTCATGAGTGGTTACAGTGGATTCTAAAGATGCTGGGAATTCCTAAACACACAAAAGTCCATGAACATCAGAGCTGGTTTTATTCTTCTGAATAGGAAACGGCTTCCTCAGTCACACCTACAAAGAGGTCTCCTAAGTTTTATGATGCAAACCTTATTGTGCTTTTCTTTCCTTTTGTTTTCTTCTTTCATAATTTAACCAACAGCATGAGGGGAAATAAAGGGTTTGTCTTTGATTCCTCTAAACCTTCTTTCCTATATCCTTTCCACTAACATCCAGACAAGTTCAGGATTCTTTTGCAATTATAATAAAGCATTCTCAACTGTTTCTCCTCCTTCTACTCCCTCTTAAGCTAACTCATTAAGTTTCATTTATACCTCCATCTCCTCCTCCACTATATGCTCCTGGTACCCCAGCCTCTGGGGTTTCCCAGCGACTCAGTGGTAAAAGAATCTGCTTGCAATGCAGAAGCCTCAGGTTTGATCCCTGGGTGGGGAAGATCCCCTGGAGATGGAAATGGCAACCCACTCCAATATTCTTGCCTGGGAAATCCCATGGACAGAGCAGCCTGGTGGGCTATAGTCCATGGAGTTCTGAAGAGTCAGACACAACTTAGCTATTAAACAACAACCCCAGCCTCTGAAATGAGGATTTAAGTATATGATCCCAGAAACATCAGTAGAGGGAGTAGAAGAATATGCCAGGAAAGGGAAGAAAGTAAATGAAACTAGTTATCACTATTATCAAACTATTATTAAACTAGTTATCAGTAGTAACTAGTTGCCACTAGTGTGGCAATTAGTGTTCAGAGAAACAGTGTAGAATATTCTTTAGAGTTACTACAACTGAAGGGCAAGGGACTGGGATATTTAGTTATCAAATCCCTGTCTGTCATGTTGGAAGGCTGTTTTGGGGGCATTAGTTCTGTCATTTTGGCTTGCTCTGTACTTAGGCTAAGGGTGCTCTCCAGCATAAACACACACACACACACACACACACACACACACATACATATACGTAACTCAAGCAAAGCAGCCTTGGGAATACCGAAGTGATTGCCAAAGGAATACGGACAAGACACACACAACATCTGTTTCACCATCTGTTCATTTCTCCATTCAGCTCCTGCAGGAACTCTTGCTAAGCAACAACGTGGCTAAAATGCTTAGACTTTTTTCAGAAAATTGCACTGCTTGATGTATTGGTGCATAGTTTAAAGACTCACAGCCTCTGCTTCCTTCCTGAAGCTCCATGACATCACATGTTTCTGGATGTTCTCCATTCTCTCTCGTCACCCTTATCATCCTTGCTGACTCCTTTCCTCTACCCAAACTGGAAGTGTCGGGTCACTCAATTGTGCTAAGACCTTTCCTCTTCTCCTACCCTGGCTTGCTGAGTGAGCACATCTGCTCCTATAGTTTCAGTTACCACCTACAAATTTGACTGTCAAAATTATATTTTGGTAGCTCAGACCTCCCCTAACAATGAGGCTGATGGTCCAGGCAAACCAGACATCCTAGAGTCATTTCAAATGCTATGATTCAGCACAAAAGTCATATTCTGTCCCTTGCTTCCCTTATTAGAAAAAAATTGGCCTTCATATAATATTTCCTATCTCGGTGGATAATACCACATTCCACACGGTGGGACAAAGTGGAAAACCAGCAGTCATGACACATACCTCCCTGTCTCCTGCCTCTGCAGTGTCCATTCAATTACCAGACCTTATCTACTCGACTCCATCAATGGATTATTTCCTTTAAAAAAATTTTATTTTATTGAAGTATAGTTGATTCACAATATGTTTGTTTCTGCTGTACTAAAAAATGATTCAGTTACACATATATACATTCTTTTTCATAATCTTTTCCATTGGGGTTTATCACAGGATATTGAATATAGTTCCCTATGCTATACAGTAGGACCTTGTTGCTATTACGTACAGCATGGACGTGGACCTTATCCATGCTGCATGTAGTAGTTTGCATTTACTAATCCCAAACTCCAATTCCCTCCATCCCCCACGTCCTCCCCGCTCTCTCTCTGTGAGTCTGTTTCTGTTTTGTAGATAAGTTCATTTGTGTCATACTTTAGATTCCAAATGTAACTGGTATCGTATGATAGTTGTCTTTCTCTTCCTGACTTTGCTTAGTATGATAATCTCTAGTTGCATTCATGCTGCACATGGCATTATCTCATTCCTTTTTGTTGTCGTTGCTGTTAGATGCTAAGTCATATCTGACTCTTTTGCAACCCCATGGACTGTAGCCCACCAGGTTCCTCTGTCCATGAGATTTCCAAGGTAAGAATACTGGAGCAGGTTGCCATTTCCTTCTCCAGGGGATATTCCCAGTCCAGGGATTGAAGCTGCATCTTCTGCACTGCAGGCAGATTCTTTATTGCTGAGCCACTGGGGAATGCCTTTTTTGACTATGTAGCATTCCACTGTATATATGTACCACATCTTCTTTACATCAGTGGATTATTTCTTAAATCCTTCCATCACCTATCACATGGCTTCCTCAGATCCATTCCCCACGCAGCAGTCTGAGGCAGCAGTTAACAGTCAGCTCTGATAATGTTCCTGCCCTTTGATTTGACTCTTTTCTGCTTCTCCTGTTCTGTCCAGCACTACTTTCTACCTAAACTTTTCTGCACTTCTTTTTGATTCTGGGATGTGCCATATTGCCTCTCACCTGGGGATCTTCATAACTGCCACACCCTTGTCCTTAATGCCACTTCTCCCAGCATCTCTTTCCATGAACCAACATCTCCACATCCTTCAGATATAAGCTGAACCATGACTGCCTTAAAGAAGCCTTTCTTGCTTTTCCTGATTCCTTTAAGAAAAGGATTGGTTTCCCCCCATTATTCCATCCTTTAGAACAATTCACCAAAACACTTGACTCTTATTGTAATTACAATTAGTTATTTGTGTAATAGCTACTTGTCTAGTGTTAGCTCCCTAAAAACAGGTAACTGTTTCACCTAAATTCACAGTCAAATATCCAGCAACGTAAACAATGGTAATTACTCAATGAATTTTTTGTAAGCCCATTGACAATTCAGAAAAATTAACTATGCCAAGCTTGAGCTATATTTGTTCTTAGTTTTACTAATTACTCCTCTTCTTCTGTTCATAGGATGTTCATCATCCTAAGAATACTGGTCAGCGAGGTCAATTTCCTCTAAGGGCCAAAGGGAAAGGTCTGTTCTGGGCCTCTATCTCTGACTTATTGATAGTTATCTTCATATTCAGATGGTGTTCTTACTATATATGTATAGCTGTGTCCAAATGTACCCTTTTTATAAAAGCACCAGTCTTATTGGTTTAGGATCCACCCACATGATGTTAAAAAATTAATATGCAATGATCTTATTTCCAAACATGATCAAATTTCCAGGTACTGGGGGTTAGGATTTCAACATCTGAATTTGAGAGGGAGCATATATCACAGTAATCCAAGTCTATGCCCAACTGGTAACACTGAAGAAGCCGAAGTTGAACGCTTCTATGAAGACCGATAAGACCTTTTAGAACTAACACCCAAAAAAGATGTTCTTTTCATTATAGGGGACTGGAATGAAAAAGTAGGAAGTCAAGAAACACCTGGAGTAACAGACAAATTTGGCCTTGGAGTACAGAATGAAGCAGGGCAAAGGCTAATAGAGTTTTCCCAAGAGAATGCACTGGTCAAGGCAAACACCCTCTTCCAAAAACACAAGAGAAGACTCTACACATGGACATCACCAGATAGTCAACACCGAAATCAGATTGATTATATTCTTTGCAGCCAAAGATGGAGAAGCTCTATACAGTCAGCAAAAACAAGACCAGGAGCTGACTGTGGCTCAGATCATAAACCCCTTATTGTCAAATTCATACTTAAACTTAAGAAAGTAGGGAAAACCACTAGACCATTCAGGTATGACCTAAATAAAATCCCTTATGATTATACAGTGGAAGTGAGAAATTGATTTAAGGGACTAGATCTGAGAGACAGAGTGCCTGATGAACTATGGACGGAGGTTCATGACATTGTACAGGAGACAGGGCTCAAGACCATCCCCATGGAAAAGAAGTGCAAAAAAGCAAAATGGCTGTCTAAGGAGGCCTTACAAATAGCTGTGAAAAGAAGAGAAGTGAAAAGCAAAGGAGAAAAGGAAAGATATACCCATTTGAATGCAGAGTTCCAAAGAATAGCAAGGAGAGATAAGAAAGCCTTCCTCAGTGATCAATGCAAAGAAATAGAGGAAAACAACAGAATGGGAAAGACTAGAGATCTCTTCAAGAAAATTAGAGATCCCAAGGGACATTTCATGCGAAAATGGGCTCGATAAAGGACAGAAATGGTACAGAACTAACAGAAACAGAAGATATTAAGAAGAGGTGGCAAGAATACACAGAAGAACCGTACAAAAAAGATCTTCACGACCAAGATAATCATGATGGTGTGATCACTCACCTAGAGCCAGACATCCTGGAATGTGAAGTCAAGTGGGCCTTAGAAAGCATCACTACAAACAAAGCTAGTGGAGGTGATGGAATTCCAGTTGAGCTATTTCAAATCCTGAAAGATGATGCTGTGAAAGTGCTGCACTCAATAGGCCAGCAAATTTGGAAAACTCAGCAGTGACCACAGGACTGGAAAAGGTCAGTTTCCATTCCAATCCCAAAGAAAGCTCAAACTACCACACAACTGCACTCATCTCACACGCTAGTAAAGTCATGCTCAAAATTCTCCAAGCCAGGCTTCAGCAAAATGTGAACCATGAAATTCCAGATACCAACAATATTTTTCACAGAGCTAGAACAAGTAATCTCCCAATTTGTATGGAAATACAAAAAAACCTTGAATAGCCAAAGCAATCTAGAGGAAGAAGAATGGAACTGGGAGAATCAACCTGCCGGACTTCAGGTTCTACTACAAAGCCACAGTCATCAAGACAGTATGGTGCTGGCACAAAGACAGAAATATAGATCAGTGGAACAAAATAGAAAACCCAGAGATAAATCCACACACCTATGGACACCTTATTTTGACAAAGGAGGCAAGAATATAAAATGGAGAAAAGACAGTCTCTTTAACAAGTGGTGCTGGGAAAACTGGTCAGCCACTTGTAAAAGAATTAAACTAGAACACTTCCTAACACTATACACAAAAATAAACCCAAAATGGGTTAAAGATCTAAATGTAAGACCAGAAACTATAAAACTCCTAGAGGAGAACGTAGGCAAAACACTCTCCTACATAAATCACAGCAGGATCCTCCATGACCCACCTCCCAGAATATTGGAAATAAAAGCAAAAATAAACAAATGGGATTGAATTAAAATTAAAAGCTTCTGTACAGCAAAGGAAACTATAAGCAAGGTGAAAAGACAGCCTTCAGAATGGGAGAAAATAATAGCAAATGAAACAACTGACAAAGAATTAATCTCCAAAATATACAAGCAGTTCCTGCAGCTCAATTCCAGAAAAATAAATGACCCAGTCAAAAAATGGGCCAAAGAACTAAACAGACATTTCTCCAAAGAAGACATACAGATGGCTAACAAACACATGAAAAAATGCTCAACATCCCTCATAATCAGAGAAATGCAAATCAAAACCACAATGAGATACCATTTCACACCAGTCAGAATGGCTGCTACCCAAAAGTCTACATGCAATAAATGCTGGAGAGGGTGTGGAGAAAAGGGAACCCTCTTACACTGTTGGTGGGAATGCAAACTAGTACAGACACTATGGAGAACAGTGTGGAGATTCCTCAAAAAACTGGAAACAGAACTGCCATATGATCCAGCAATCACACTCCTGAGCATACACACTGAGGAAACCAGAATTGAAAGAGACACATGTACTCCAATGTTCATCGCAGCACTGTTTATAATAGCGAGGACATGGAAGCAACCTAGATGTCCATCTGCAGACAAATGGATAAGAAAACTTTGGTACATATACACAATGGAGTATTACTCAGCCATTAAAAAGAATACATTTGAATCAGTTCTAATGAGGTGGATGAAACTGGAGCCTATTATACAGAGTGAAGTAAGCCAGAAAGAAAAACACCAATACAGTAGTCTAATGCATATATATGGAATTTAGAAAGATGGTAATGATAACCCTGTATACAAGACAGCAAGAGACACAGGTGTACAGAACAGTCTTTGGGACTCTGTGGGAGAGGGTGAGGGTGGGATGATTCTGGAGAATGGCACTGAAACATGTATATTATCATATGTGAAACGAATCACCAGTACAGGTTCAAAGCATGATACAGGATGCTCGAGGCTGGTGCATGGGGATGACCCAGAGGGAGGATAAGGTGAGGAGGGAGGTGGGAGGGGGGTTCAAGAAGGGGGACACATGTACACCCGGGGCGGATTCTGTCAATGTATGCAAAACCAACCAATATAATATTGTAATTAGCCTCCAATAAAAAATAAAAAAATAAAATAAAATAAATTAAAAAAAAAAGAGAAAAGGCAGAGGAACCACAGATCAAATTGCCAACATCTGCTGGATCATTGAAAAAGCAAAATTGCAGAAAAACATCTATTTCTGCTTTATTGACTATGCCAAAGCCTTTGAGTGTGTGGATCACAATAAACTGTGAAAAATTCTGAAAGAGATGGGAATACCAGACCACCTGACCTGCCTTTTGAGAAACCTATATGTAGGTCAGGAAGCAACAGTTAGAACTGGACATGAAACAACAGACTGGTTCCAAATAGGAAAAGGAGTCCGTCAAGATTGTATATTGTCACCCTGTTTATTTAACTTTTATGCAGAGTACATCATGAGAAACGCTGGGCTAGAGGAAGCACAAGCTGGAATCAAGATTGCTGGGAGAAATATCAATAACCTCAGATATGCAGATGACACCACCCTCATGGCAGAAAGTGAAGAGGAACTAAAAAGCCTCTTGATGAAAGTGAAAGAGGAGAGTGAAGAAGTTGGCTTAAAGCTCAACATTCAGCAGACTAAGATCATGGCATCTGGACCCATCACTTCATGGGAAATAGATGGGGAAACAGTGGAAACAGTGTCAGACTTTACTTTTGGGGGGCTCCAAAATCACTGCAGATGGTGATTGCAGCCATGAAATTAAAGGACGTGTACTCCTTGGAAAGAAAGTTATGACCAATCTAGATAGTATATTAAAATGCAGAGATAATACTTTGCCCACAAAGGTCTGTCTAGTCAAGGCTATGGTTTTTCCAGTGGTCATGTATGGATGTGAGTGTTGGACTGTGAAGAAAGTTGATCACTGAAGAATTGATACTTTTGAACTGTGGTGCTGGAGAAGACTCTTGAGCGTCCCTTGAACTGCAAGGAGGTCCAACCAGTCCATTCTAAAGGAGATCAGTCCTGGGTGTTCATTGGAAGGACTGATGTTAAAGCTGAAACTCCAATACTTTGGCCACCTCATGCAAAGAGTTGACTCATTGGAAAAGACTCTGATGCTGGGAGGGCTTGGGGGGCAGGAGGAGAAGGGGACGACAGAGGATAAGATAGCTGGATGGCATCACCGACTCAATGGACATGAATTTTGAGTGAACTCTAGGAGTTGGTGATGTAAAGGGAGGCCTGGTGTGCTGCAATTCATGGGGTCGCAAAAAGTCAGACACAACTGAGTGACTGAACTGAACTGAACTGATACGATTCAACCAATGACAATATCCAAGCATTTTCAGCAGCAGGGTTTATAAATGACTAGATTCACATTATCGATAGATGATGGCTTTAGGACGAAGAAAAGATTTGAGGAAGCATGATAGGCCTGTGGAAGCCAGGGGCCTACTCTCATGCTTGCAACAATGTCCATGAGTGTGGTTTCTCTATTAGCATTGTCCAGGATCAAAGCTCAGCCTTTCTGCATGCCTGTAGCTTACAAATCATGACCCTAGAGTCAGTTTTCTTATCCATAAAAGGGCTATAGTTTTAGCATCACATTATTTCATAATGCTGAAGCAAAGACCCAAAACTAGATTAATCTGGGATCTGACATATTAATTTCTATTTTCCTTTAATATCTCATCATAACACTCAAAAAAGAAAAAAAAATTCAATTTTTTAAGACCAAATCAGCCATTAAAATGGCTTGTAACTTAATGTTGTTTATATAAACATATTTAATATTTTATGCCAAAGAAGAAAAGACTAGGCCTTCTTCAAACATTTCAGTTTTCAGTATTATGCAGATATCTTGCAGGACTATCCAATAGAAAAGTGGGTCTTGGATCCTCATATAGATAAGAAATATGAACTAGAGTGGAAATCAAAGAGTCCTCACATCTAAAACACCCTCATATTGTCTTCTCTTTCATGCCAATCCATTATTTTTTCTTCCTTTCCCTTTTATTACTTAGCCTAATCCCCACCCTTATTTTTATCACTACAAATAATGGAACTCTGGGTCTTGTCCCAAGAGAAGAGTTGTTCAACTTATTTTTCCTTCCCAGTCCTTGGCACATCTGCTGGGTGACCCACTCAGACACCTCAGAGGGTGGTGCCGCCCACCCCCTCAAGCCACAGAAACAAAGCCTTAGTCATTGCATATTCTTGGCTCTTGCCTTTGTCATCATTTTAATTTTTTGAACATTGCTTTGTCATTAACTCATTTCACTTATGTAAGAAGAATAAACCAGAGATAGTTAAGGAGTGCCTCTGATTATTCTGGAACCAAAAAAAAAAAGAATTGCAGCATTGCTATTGTCCAGTGTGCAGAAGACAATGACCATCTTGCCATGGGAGAATTCTAAATCACAGGACAACGTAATTTATTTATTCTATGAATTGTATTATGCAGCATGCTAAATCAGAACAGTCTTTTGGACAACATCTTAATAAGAAGACAAAGGGAAATGGATTACTTCCTAACCCAGGGATCCCGTGTCTCTTAAATTGCAAGCAAATTTTTTATTACTGAGCCAATGGGGAAACTTACATAGGAAGGAGGCACATCTGAAATTTTTGGAATGATACACATATGATAACAGATATTAATAAACCATAGGATCAACTTCATTTTCTATAAGGTTACTGAATCTGCTAGATCTCCCTTACAGATGTCCAGGTTGCAAAATATAAAAAATAAGCAATGTTTATTTACATTTAAATAAACAATGTTAATTTACATTTTCCTTGTTTAATAGAACTTGAAGGGAAGAGTGATAAATAGGAAAGCCAAATTATACGTTTTTGTTTTGTTAAGGGGAAAATAAACGCTATCTTATAAATTATAACAGAAAGTAGAAAAATTTTGGATCTCCATTTGAGTAGTAGTAGAAACTAACATTTGATGGCAAAGAGAAACTTTAATGTGCTTCCAGTTAAAGAAAACTAGGATTTTATGAGTAAAGGTAACATTATACAGATAGAAATGTTATTAAGACAATCCAAGAGAAGAACGCTGATGAGAAGTTTTAACTTTAGTGTCGGCAAAAAAACCAGTTGAGCTGATGAACTAGTTATGGGCATAGTTTGAATGAAGGCTTTGACTGCTGTTATCGTCCTTCTGCTTCTCCTTTTACACTCTAATGTAGCCAAGGCTCATACATTAAAAACTAAACCTAGAAGGTCTTCTGTGACCACTGAGGTGGGATAATTGAAAATGCAGCTAAGCAACCCCAGAAGTTTTAGCTAAATATTTAAATCATAAACTTTGGTGTAGACTTATTGTTTGGAGAAATTAAAATGGATTTAATTCTAATGAATTATTCTTCTGTCATAGCTAATGGTCCATAGTTGCCTCCTGTTCCAGAGGATTTCCCTCATCAAAACACTGCCATTTTCCCAGGAGATCACCTCCCACACCCCACTTCCAATGACTGGCTGACATGAAAACTGCAAAAGGCCAGCCAGTCACCTCCACAGAGAAACAGGTCCATAGTGTCATACTCCAGAGCCTCAACTGGATCAGTCTAAAGTCAGCAACGTCCAGTAAAGACCACACAGCTCCTTCCACAACAATATATGTTTCCTTCACCCACCCCTTTCTCCCGAGAGCCCTATACCAATGAGTCACATGATCTGAATCCCTTTCTCAGGCTCTGCTTCTAAAGAAGAGGACCTAAGTCAGGCCACAGTTCTTAGTCTAGGAGATACATCGTTTCACATGTTCACTTCATTGACTTCTCAGGACCATGCTATTATAGGAAGCCTTCTTAGACATCTGTGGTCACAATGTCATCACAGATCACCAATAACATTATTGAAGTCATTACAGTGTTCACATTTGAATGAATGTGCCTCCCCCACAGAAATGTGTGCAACAGTGAACAGGTGATGTCCAATGTTTCCTTGATGCAAAGTGATATCTTTTCCATTAAGAAAAAAGGAGATGAAGAAGGGAGAGGAAAAAAAATGAAAAAGAAAAGAATAAAAGAAAAGAGGAAAATGACAGGGGGAGAGAAGGGAGAGGGGAAGAAAAGGATTGGGAGAAAGACAGAACGGAAAGAAAAGCCATGATCGACACTTATTTTATTGACTTTTAGCCTTTTCATGCTGTCAGTCAGTCACGTCTGATTCTTTGTGACCCGTGAACTGTAGCCCGCCAGGCTCCTCGTGTCCATGGACTTTCCCAGACAGGAATATGGAGCAGGTTGCCATTTCCTCCTCCAGAGGATCTTTCTGACCCAGGGATTGAACCTGTGTCTCCTGCAAGTCTCCTGCACTGGCAGGCAGGTTCTTCACCACTAAGCCACATGGGAGGATCTTTAGCCTCTTAGGTGATCCCTGGTCTCTCTTCATGGTTGGAAAGGCACCATGGGCCATTTCTCCTCTCTGATTCTTTGTGATACGGAACAGTTGGAAATGCTTTCATCACAGGCTGAGCTTCAGTGCAGAACTTGGCTGAGAATTGCTTTTCCACTAAGAACTGTGAGGAGTTTCCAAGGAGGGCTTGCTTGTAAACTAGTTATCTCTGCTGATGACCACATCTGTGAGCACATCTGTGGTACAGAAACATGCTGTGTAATAAAGAGGATCTTGCTTTCTGTGACTTTTTGCCATGTGGGCTTGGATTCCTACCACATTCAAGACGTCCTTTTCCTATGAAAAAGAATCAGTATATAGAGGGGTGATAGCCCACCCATAGGGTAAGAAGGAGGCTTGTCTGTTTTTCAGGGTCCAAGCAGGGTCAAATAGTGTAGGATTCATTTAGAAATTTTTTAGGACTTCTAATATGAGCCCATTCCCAAAGCACTGAGGATGCAGAATGCCTCCCATGTGTCAGATTCAAAAACAACCCATATTTGATATCATCTTAGGGGAATATCATGACACCCACTGAATTTGGCACCCTGGTTCTCATTTCCCAGAGGGTCAAAAGAGTCCAAGTTAAGGAAACTAGGAAATGAAGAAACCCGGCTTCAAAACCACGTTGAAAGGATTTCTGATTCCAAGGTCTGCTTATCAGCTGCAGGGGAGGGGACTTCTCAGGTGACCACCACCATCTAATTAAGGGGACACCTTTGTACCTGGAAGAAGTGATATTTGCAATGGTTTTTTACCTTTGAAATATATGCTCTACCCAAGCTCCCAAAGTCTGTAGCCATCTGCCACCCTTCAAAGAATATGAAAAAAAATCACTACGTCACATAGGATATTTCTAAAGCACAAGACAGGGTAGATAAGGTTAGAAGAAAAGAATGCATGCAACTGGACAGATATCACAAGGATTACTATGAGCAAAAGAGGAAGATTGTCAGTAGAAGATTTTTGTTTGAGTTCATGGGGTTGAAGACATTGGAAATAAATGTGGTCACTCTTAAGGAATCTGAGCCCCAAAGCTGCAGTTTGGTGTTCCTAGGAATCTGATATCTACAGGCATCTGCTCAGAACAACCTGCTCAGTGACCTTTGACTTCATCCCTGCTTTTAGTAAATATGGGAAGAAGATAATTTAAAGGAGCTTGAAAAAAAAACTTTTTAAAGAACAGCAGAAAGCCTGTCAATCAGTCACCTAAGAAAGTGTCTGGTTTGAAATTTAATCATCAAAGAGGGGCAGGACTAAATGATTTCCAAATTTTCTTCCAATGATATTTTAGAATTTTAAGATATGTTATCTAGAAAATGTACCTGATGGATGGCAATATGGCAAAATTATGAGGTTATAAACATTTGCCAAGAAGCTCAATAACCTTCTGAACTTAAAATATTGGCAAATGCTACTTATGTTATTTTTGAACAGAAATTAGTTTACATTCTTTGATATAAATTATAGCATGAATTTCTTTCTTTTAGTTTCAAAAATAAGTGATACGATTCACATGCCTTAGTTAATGGAAAGAAAAACCAGTGAAAAAATTTTGCAAAGCCATCTAAAATCAGCATAGGCATTGTTGCAAAGATAATAGTTATTTCAGTAGATAGTTGTTCAAAAGCTTCCACTGTTTATAATTACTGGTGCAGGTAGATTATACTTATAAAATATGCTCCAGCATATTCTAGAAACAGATAGCTTTGTTATCAAGACATCTATAGTCTATGCTTTTTAAATAAAAATAATTATGTGCAATTGAAACATGTGTTGTTCCTTTGCCTCCTCATTCTGAATCTAATTTTAAATAAGTGTTAGAAAAGGACCAGAATATTTGAAGTTGCTGGAATCTTCTGTCCATCAACAAGGATAATGTGCATGACAACACTGAGTCATCACAGCCCTTGAGAGCTCTCTAGTTCAGTTGAATGACTGATATCCATGAACAGTCAGAAGAACCTCTTGGCTTTATCTGGGAGGCCAGTATGAGATGATGACCACATCTGTGAGCACATCTGTGGAACAGAAATAAGGTTTTTTCTAATGAGGACGGACCAGGACAATAAAAGGCATATTTCAGAGAAGTGCTAAGGAGTGTTTTCCTGGCTTTATTCTTGGAATACCCTAGACACACTCCATGAATACTGGGCTTCCAAAGTGATAAAGCTCATAGTCACAGTCAGGCTGCACTAGGAAACAATTTTGTTTGTATGAGTACACGAATGAATGAACATCAAATTTCCAAGGGACAGGTACCCTACATTCATTCTAGGATTCTCAGACAATGCTCCATTTTCCCAGAGGAAAATTAGAAACTCTCATTGCCAAGAAGGTAAAATAAAGCTGTTTTCTTTAATTTACAGATATGAAGTTAAGGCACAGAAAGATTAAGAGATATATCCACAGTGGCAGAGCAAGGAAGTGGTGGAACGAGGACTTTAACTAGCCAGTCTGACTCCATGGTCCACACTCTTAATCACTTCCCACCACTGCTTAGAATCTACAGACCTCAAGATACTGGGCAAAACTTAAACGGAAAGCCAGGGGGTGGACTATCTCCTCATCAAAGCATAGGAGCTGTGCACCAGAGTAGACACAGGCATTGTCACCTATAACAAGAAGATGCCTTTAGGATCACAGGAATGCATCCAGGGCAAAGTGAGCAGAAAACGTAGTCAGCAGCCAAAGAGGAATATGAGGCTACTTTGGGGAACATTAGAAAAAATCCTGATCTGGGGGAACATTAGAAAAAACTTCATTTCAGGAAGAAGAGAAAAGCCTTGAAGGTGCTTCATACCTCTTTAGAACAATATGCTAAGATTTAAGAAGAATCTTAACATATTAAGATGCAGAAGATGTTAGGAAGAATACACAGATGAAGTGTACAAAAAGATCTTCATGACCCAGATAACCACGATGGTGTGATCACTCACCTAGAGCCAAACATCCTGGAGAGTGAAGTCAAGTGGGTCTTAGGAAGCATCACTACCAACAAAGCTAGTGGAGGTGATGGAATTCCAGCTGAGCTATTTCAAATCCTAAAAGATGATGCTGTGAAAGTGCTACACTCAATATGCCAGCAAATTTGGAAAACTCAGCAGTGGCCACAGGACTGGAAAAGGTCAGTCTTCATTCCAATCCCAAAGAAAGGCAATGCCAAAGAATGCTCAAACTACTGCACAATTGCACTCATATCACAGGTTAGTAAAGTAATGCTCAAAATTCTCCAAACCAGGCTTCAGCAGTACAAGAATCATGTTCAAGCTGGATTCAGAAAAGGCAGAGGAGCCAGAGACCAAATTGCCAACATCTGCTGGATCATCAAAAAAGCAAGAGAGTTCCAGAAAAATATCTACTTCTGTTTTATTGACCATGCCAAAGCCTTTGATTGTGTGGATCACAACAAACTGGAAAATTCTTAAAGAGATGGGAATACCAGACCACATGACCTGCCTCTTGAGAAATCTGTATGCAGGTCAGGAAGCAACAGTTAGAACTGGACAAGGAACAATAGACTGGTTCCAAATAGGAAAAAGAGTATGTCAAGACTGTATATTGTCACCCTGCTTATTGAAATTATATGCTGAGTACATCATGGCTGGAATCAAGAATGCTGGGAGAAATATCAATAACCTCAGATATGCAGAAGACACCACCGTTATGGCAGAAAGTGAAGAAAAACTAAAGAGCCTCCTGATGAAAGTGAAAGAGGAGAGTGAAAAAAATGACTTAAAACTCAATATTCAGAAAACTGAGATCATGGCATCTGGTCACCTCACTTCATGGCAAATAGATGGGAAAACAATGGAAACAGTGACAGATTTTATTTTCTTGGGCTCCAAAATCACTGCAAATATTGACTGCAGTCATGAAGTTAAAAGAAGCTTGCTCCTTGGAAGAAAAGTTATGACCAACCTAGACAGCATATTAAAAAGCAGAGACATTACTTTGCCAACAAAGGTCCATCTAGTCAAAGCTATGGTTTTCCAGAAATCATGTATGGATGTGAGAGTTGGACTATAAAGAAAGGTGAGTGCTGAAGAATTGATGGTTTTGAACTGTGGTGTTGGAGAAGACTCTTGAGAGTCCCTTGGACTGCAAGGAGATCCAACTAGTACATCCTAAAGGAAATCAGTCCTGAATATTCATTTAAAGGACCGAGGTTGAAGCTGAATCTCCAATACTTTGGCCACCTGATGTGTAGAATTGATTCATTTGAAAAGACCCTGATGCCGGAGAAGATTGAAGGTGGGAGGAAAAGGGGATGACAGAGGATGAGATGGTTGGATAGCATCACCGACACAATGGACATGAGTTTGGGTTAACTCCGAGAGTTGGTGATGGACAGGAAGGCTTGGCATGGTGAACCCATGGGATCAGAAAGAGTTGGACACGACTGAGCGACTGAACTGAGCTGAACTGAGCTGAGCACAATATGGAGTGGAGCACCTTCGTACTCCTCCAGCAATCAAAGAAACATTCTGACAACGCCTCTCAAAGACAGGTCTACTTACACCTTTCCATTAAATTGTAATTACTGACGTCCTAAAAGCATTTTTCTAGCCCTTAGTCCATATCTCACTTGCATCAACTGAGAAGAGAGGAAATTTTTCCACACTGGACCCTCACTGGCACTAACATTCATGGGGCTGCTGCTGCTGCTAAGTCACTTCAGTCGTGTCCGACTCTGTGTGACCCCATAGACAGAAGCCCACCAGGCTCCACCATCCCTGGGATTCTCCAGGCAAGAACACTGGAGTGGGTTGCCATTTCCTTCTCCAATGTGTGAAAGTGAAAAGTGAAAGTGAAGTCGCTCAGTCGTGTCCGACCCATAGCGACCCCACGGACTGCAGCCCACCAGGCTCCTCCATCCACGGGATTTTCTAGGCAAGAGGACTGGAGTGGCTTGCCATTGCCTTCTCCGATTCACGGGGCAGGGACTGCTTAAGTCAACTCCCTTGTGGTTTTCACGGCAACAGAAGGACAAAAACAAGGTTGCCAGCTCTAGGCTGACACACTGATGCTAAGCGAAGAAACTTAACTCTGATGATATTGGAGCTGGAGCCTGGATGTATGGTTTCTATAATGAGAGTTTCTAATTTTCCTCTGGGAAAACTGAGTGTTGTCAGAAAAAGCAGGGATGAACGTAGTGTACCATTCCCTTGGAAATTTGACATCTATTCATTCAACCATCTGTTTACATAAAAGTAGCATAATTTTCAGAGAAGCCTGTAGGGATATTTTTCTAATATTCGCATACCTGTTACTGTTTATAGAGTTTCAATCCTGATGAGAAGGAACAAATCAAAATCAAAATAAGTGTTCTGAAGATGAAAGTGCAAGCATTGAAAAATGAAATAATGATAACTAGTTGCTCTTTTTTCCTTCTCTTCCTCCTTTTCTTTCTTTCTCCTTTCATTTCTTTCTTTTCTCCTTTTTTTTATTTTTTGAAACTACATGCTTTTCTGACACACAAGTTAACACCTGCCTTCTTTCTTCCCAGGTTCAACTGGCTTATATGAGGATAAAGAGAATCCTTCCCCCAACTTTATTAAGGTATAACTGACAAACAAAATTGTAAGCCATTTAAAGCTGCACCATTTAGCCTCCCAGAAACTTTGCCAGGAAGGTGAAATAAAGGTAGAAAATTAAAGCACAGAAATATTAGCAGATATATCCACAGCGGCATAGCATGATGATTTGACGTGTGTGTACATTGTGAAAGGATTGCCTCCATCTAGTTAATTAACATCTGTCACTTCACATAGTTACCCTTTTTCCTCCCTTCGCTAAGAACATTTCAAGTCTACTCTCTTAGCAGATTTCAGTTATATAATACAGTGTTAACAACTGTAGTTACACAATGCTCTGTATTAGATCCACAAACCTTATTCATCTTAGAGCTGAAAGTCTGCACCCTTGACCAACCTCACTCTGTTTCCCCCACTCCCTGAGCTCCTGGTAACCAGCATTCTACTCTGTTTCTCTGAGTTCTACCTTACAGACTCCACATATAAGTGAGATCGCACAGCGTTGGTCTTTCTGGGTCTGACTATGCAACTTAGCATAATGCCCTTCAGGTTCATCCATATTGTCACAAATAACAGGTTTTCCTTTTTTTCTTAAGGCTGAATAGTATTCCTCTGTGTATGTATGTGTATTTCACATCTTCTTTAGCTAAACATCATGCCCTTTCCATTCCCAGACTTTTGGGAGTAATGCAGTAATGAACAGGGAAGCATAGATATCTCTCTGAGATAATGGTTTCATTTTTCTTTGAAATTTTTGAATCCTTTTGAATTCAAAAAAACTTTGAATTTTTCTCCAGAAGTGAGATTGCAGAAAGGACAACCTGATTTAGGGGAGCAAGGTCAATTCCCAAGATGCTCTAGCCATTCTTGGGATCATTCTACTTCCACACAAGGGTTGATGGGTGTTGCTGTTTCTTTTGCATCAGCCTCCCAAGAGTTAGCCCATTCTCCAAGCATCTGAATTTGTGAATCTTTTTTTTTTAGCCTTGTTTCCCAAACACTTAATTATGGACAATGTAAAACCACATAGCTCTTTACTCATCACCAAAGAAATAGTGTTCCTTGTGTTATTCCTCATCCTTCTTTGTCCAGACAAGTTTTAAATGAGTCAAACCATAGTGTTTCTACTATATATTTCATTTTGAATAATCTCTACCCCCAAGGAATGCTTATTTACCGCTTGCTGTGTGGTTTAGGTTTTCATTTATGCCATTTCACAAACAATTCTTAAATTTTGTCCAGCATCAGTGAAACAAAGAATGAACTCTTCCTGACAATTTACACTTCATTTTGAGGTGTAGATAACCTTTCTTTGACATTCAGTCAATCCACATTGCATAACTTATCTCTACCTTTAAGATACATCTACCTCCAGGTCTCTTCCAATCTTCATCTTGATCTAGCAAGAGTTTTCTCAGTTTTTAACCTTGGCAAAGGCTAGAAAAAGCTGTGAAATAACACAAGCAAAGGATTTAACTATTTCAGTTCTGGTGGGACTGCCACATGGATTCCATGTAGGTACATATACATTGCTAAGAGCATGAGAGTCATTTCCGTGAGTTTACCTGTTGAACTAAGCCTTCAGCCTTACTTGATAATCACTTGTTTGTTTCTAAGTATTGGGTAAACCATGAAACTCCATATACTTTCCAATTTGAAAACTCAGGAAGCACATAATTGTGCTTTTGACCTAGGGGAAAACAGTGGATTTTGCAAAGTTTCAGCAATTTTTTCACCAGCCTGTGCATTTTAAATAACACATGCAAAATGTTTCTTTCACATGTCATGACTCACATTTCTCCCTATATGTCTACGTAGGGCTACTTAGACGGGTTAATTAAGTAAAGTGTTTACTTAAGGTTTAGCAGAAATTACTTGTCCACTACATAAGAAAAAAATTTCCAAATGGAAGTTTAAAAAGACTTCACAGTGCTATTGAATACCATTTCCTGCCATGAGGACTAAACAGAATGAAAATCAAAGTAAAATCCTTAGTTGCCAGTCCTCGAAATGAATGCCAAAATGAGCAAACACTGAGAGGCAATACCGATGCTCGTGTAGAAAGCATATACATAAGTGATTTTAGCTATTTGCTACAGCAGTTGGGAGTCAGCTTTTTCACCTCAAATAAGCAAGGACAAGTTCAGTGTTTGGCACAAGCTAAGAGTATCTTAAGTAAAACCAGGAGCCACTGAAAGTAGAATGGATAGGATAGCAGGCATACTCTGTTCTGGAGAGCATACGAGAGTTGTCATTTATACTCACAGCCCTGATGGGGAATACAGAATAGCAAACGGCAGGCCAGGAATTTGAGGACGCAAGATCTGGTGCATTTTTAAAACTGAACTAATTAATTAATTTTATTTTTGACTGAGATGGATCTTTTCCACTGTGTGTGGGCTCTCTCTAGTTGCCGTGAGCAGGGGCTCCTCTCTAGTTGCAGTGTTCAGACTCCTTATTGCATTGGCTTCTCTTTGAGAAGCACGGGCTCTAGAGTGAGAAGGCTTTAGTAGCTGTGGCACACAGGTTTAGTTGCCCCATGACATGGGGAATCCTCCTGGCCAGGGCCTGAATCAATGTCCCCTGCACTGGCAGGCATTCTTAACCACTGGACCACCTGGGAAGTCCTGGTGCATTTATTTGATGTAACCTTTCTAGATTTCAGTCTGCAACAACAGTCTTGGTATTGGTTTAAAAGAAACAACTCATGTAAATAACAGTAAAATGATATGGAAGTGAGTGGATCCAAAGACTAAGACATCATTATTTTCATTGTCTCCTAATTTGAAGCTTGCCCCGAACCTCCTTCTTTCTCCACATCCCTGACCATAGTGAGAGAAGCAGCTAACACAGTGTCTTCAGAGATAAAGCATTGACAGCAGGTCAGCAAAGGAGCCTGCCAGATTGGCAGACTGCAAGGGAGAGCTTGTTCCAGACACAGAGGCCTGAGGGAAGATGAGAGAGAAGAAATGGAACAAAGGAAGCAGTCAGGGACAAGCCCAGGCTCAGCCAAAGGAAGGAGCCGAGGAAAGGGAAAGGTATGTTGGCAGAGGCCCAGCGGTTCCTCATTCCATTCAAGGACACAGTGAACCACCTCGACACGCTGACTCTGGGCTGAAGGGCTGCCTATGTGCAGGGTTCCTCTCTATGGTGGAAGTTTCCCGTGATAAAGACACAGACCATTCTAACACATGTGGGCGCATGCTTCCCTTCATCCCTTCACAGCCTTGAGGGCATCTGGGGACGTTGCTTCCATGACAGACTTGAACAAATTTAGTCATGTCCAACACAGTTATTACTCAAGGGAAAATATGTCTCCTAGCTGCCTGGGAGGGAGTTTGCCCTTCAGTCCAAAGACGGCAAAAAAAAAGAAAAAAAAAGCCCAAAGTTCCAGGAGTGGGGAGTCTGGGAGGGAACAAGCGAGCAGAGAAAAGACTGCATTGCTAACTGTGCCTAAAATTCCCACGATTCACCAGAAGGGCATCAGCTCTCCACGTGAGCCCGAGTTGGGCAACAACTGCAGGCCCAACCAGCGTGGTCTGCAGACATACTCCCATGCTCACTCATGCTGGGGGTGCCTTCCTGGGACCCCTCATTCTTTGTTTTCCATCCCTTGTATTCGCATTGTTCTCTTACACAAAGACTAGAAGCTGGAAAAGAGTCGAAACACTCCAAAGCTATCCCACTCCCAGATCCTGGCCCTCACCCTAACCCAGCCTCCCCTAACCCAAGGGAGAGAGGATGCAATTTCCTGATGATCTAGGCAGAGGCAGGCAGTGGGTCTTACTTCCACATAGTCTCAGGAAACACATTAATAGTCACTTGGCTCTCACCATATCCCCTTGGAAATCCCCAGGTGTGCCTTCTGAACAACTAAAAATAAATAGAGGAAATAAAGGTGGTTTTCCTTTGAAATAGTCTAGGCATTATTCTGCTTTGTTCTCACAGGTGAGAACTATATCTCTGTCCACAGACATGACTCCACTCCTCCAAAACCCACCTGTGAATACAGTCATCTCATTGCCAAGCAGTGATCAGCTTCCGGTAAGTGTCTCCTTCAAGGGTCTCTGAGTTTGCAGTTGAATCATCAGTGATCAGATTTGTCTTCAATGAGGACAGTCATATGAAAGGATTTTAAGTCTTTCCCTCAGGATATTTTTATTCTTTTTTTTTTCTATACAGGTCGTTCATTTGCAAAAAAAAAAAAAAATTGGGCATATAGATGAAATCTACTACTGACATCAGTAGGATCATGTATCAATACCTTGGTGGAAATGAGTTATCTTATTCTGCTAAGTATATTTGCCCCCTTTATTATGGTAATATTAACCTGATAATTGTGTGTGAGACCATCTCAATCTTACTCTTATTCCACACAACTTGGAGAAGGCGTATGACCTCAGTTCAGTTCAGTCGCTCAGTCATGTCCGACTCTTTGTGACCCCATGGACTGCAGCATGCCAGGGTTCCCTGTCCATCACCAACTCCCAGAACTTACTCAAACTCGTGTCCATAGAGTCAGTGGTGCCATCCAACCATCTCTTCCTCTCCCTTCTTTTCCTGCCTTTAATCTTTCCCAGCATCAGGCTCTTTTCAAATGAGTCAGTTCTTCACACCAGGTGGCCAAAGTATTGGAGTTTCAGCTTCAACATCAGCCCTTCCAATGAATATTTAGGACTGATTTCATTTAGGATTGACTGGTTGGATCTCCTTGCAGTCTAAGAGACTCTCAAGAGTTTTCTCCAACACCACAGTTCAAAAGCATCAGTTCTTTAGCACTCAACTTTCTTTATAGTCCAACTGTCACATCCATACATGACTACTAAAAAAACCATAGCTTTGACTAGACAGACCTTTGTTGGCAAAGTAATGTCTTTGCTTTTTAATAAACTATCTAGGTTAGTCACAGCATTTCTTCCAAGGAGCAAGTGTCTTTTAATTTCATGGCTGCAGTCACTACCTGCAGTGATTTTAGAGCCCAAGAAAATAAAGTGTCTCACTGTTTCCATTGTCTCCCCATCTATTTGCCATGAAGTGATGGGACCAGATGCCTTGATCTGAGACCTAGTTCTGACCAATCAGCATCTTTCACATGTAGCCACTATTACTGGTTCAGAGAAACCATGTGACTCAAATCACTGCACTCATAGTTACTTTTACTACTTAAAAAAAAAAAAAACTGGTAAGAAGCACTCTCTTTTCTACTGAGGTAACTGAAATGATGAAACGTACATGTGGAGGTGCTGGAAGCCAATTGACTACTATGGAGGGAGAGTCTGTTGGAAAGTGGAACCAACACAGAAGAAACAGCAATAATGGTGGGAGACCTAACACTGATGGCATTGTTGGGCCTTAGTCATGCCTGAAGCCAGACTACCTCTAATCTTTTCAGTTCTAAGCCAGTACATCTTCTTTTTGGCTTCATTCTGAGAGGTTTTCATCCAATCTATATTAGGTTTTCTGTTATTGCCATCGAATACGTTTTGTATTAAAACCTTCATTTGTGCATCAACACTTCATCCCAATCTAAAACTTTCTCAGCAATGGTCTCACTTTGCCACTTAGAGTTAAGCCTGGAAAGCAGGTGATAGTAATGAAAATGGCCCACTAATTATGACATCTACTATGAACTTCAGCTTCCAATAAAGAGAGGAAGTTGGATCAAAATGAAAGCACACAATCATTTCCAATGTGAATAATCTTTGGGACAACCCCATTCCTCTTCTCTCTGGAGATAGACACGAAACTCTCCTCTTATTTGCTCTGATAGGTTAGCCAAAACACAGCAGAATGAAACGAGGAAGTCAAGACCACTGGAGAAAATACTACCAATAAATAAGAGCAGAACAAGATGAATATGCTATTAATTGGATCTTTGTAAATCATCACTTGAGTGTTGAGTAAGCGTTGGAGTTAAGTTTGATTAGCATGGGTAAAGAATTTCCATGTGGTAAAGTGAGACCAGAATAGCCAAAAAGGAGTTGGAAGTCACACAGGTCTGTTCTTGGCTTTCCAATGGGCGTGGAAAGAGTAGACAGAACTAAAACACAACTGGAACTCTGGCCCAGTTCCTAGATATTAGCACAGAGGAGTGTGCTTTCCATACAGAGGGTGTCATCAAGTAACCAAAAGAAGAAATAGTTGGGGAGCAGAAAGAGGGTGGGGGGAGGAGGCGTCCCTTTCCTTCTAGTTCTTCTCCAATGTCAAGGAGACTGGCTGGGGATCAACAGAGCTCCTCTAAGAATGCCTGTATTTCTTGGTTTCTGGCCAGTTACTCAGAGCAGATGTGAGACATTTACTGTGATTAGGAAATGCTTTGCATGTGAGAATGTGAATGCAACAATCCTCAACTCAGCCAAGAAAATTTAATAAATGGTGAAATTTTACATCTTTAGGGAGGAGCAACATATTTTTTTTAAAGTATCGGTTAAAATAAACACCAAATTCCCAAGGAGAGACTCCAAATTCTGATGATATGCAGCACTGATCATTTTATTACTGTGGAAAAACGTACTCAGAAAATGCAGCCCACTTCATTCTTCTGTTCATGCTCTCCTTCTCCCATTGACAGTGACACACAGGTACTCATCCGTTCCGATCTGAGTTTTCGTTTGTTATTGGATGAACCACAAGTGGATGAATGAAGTGTGTCCTTGTTGGCAGTTGGCAAATGAAGAAGTGATTTGATATCATTAGAAAACTGACAAGACTCATTTTACAAATGAGACTGAGTTATCATTGGCTAAAATGTATAGTGTATTAGGGAATATACTTGCATCCTGGTTTCCCTCTATAGACAGCTGTCTGACATTCATTAAGTCACTTTACTTCTCCAGGTTTCAGTATCCTTTTGTGTTAAAGGAGAGAGATGCACTGCATCAGCATTTCCCAGAGTGTGTATTATAGAGGCTAGTTCTGTAGGATGTTAATAAATTGTTAAAGCAAAGGTAAGAATTCACTGATCACACAAGACAAAGAAAGGCATTCAAGACAGAAGAAATCATGTGTGTGAAAGTATAAAGATATGAAAAAGCTTCTCACTCATCTTCTCAACAAATATTCATTGAAAGCATATTATGTGCCAGGTGTTGACTGTGCTTAAAATTGAAAGTTCAGAGATAAGTAAGGATTATAATCAACTTGTTCTCAGAGAGCGTATATCCTTGTGGAGCTTCTGATTAAATAAGAAATTAAAATGAAATATTCTGAATATCATGATAGAAAAAGAGAGGCTTCTACAGAATATGGGGATAAGGGAAGTAAGAGAGGGTTTTTTAGAAGAAGTTATGTTTAAACCCACAACTGAAAGATAAACAGGTGTGATCCAGGCAGAATAGAATGAATATTTCAAGCAATAGGGTCCTAATGGGGTAAGAGCATAGAGTTAAATAAGAAAATGGTGAGTCTGAAGAACTTGAACTTGGAATCCAATATGGCAGAATTTGATGTGAGAGCAAATGAGCTTGAAGTGGTAAATGGAGAAGACCACGTTGTATCTTAGAAACAATGCTTGGTGGTATGAATTCCATCATGTAGAAAATAGGGAATATTAAAGACTTGAAGCACTTGAGCAGAAAGATCATATTTCTATTTTGAAATGGTGGAAGTGGTAGTAATAAGATTCAACTGGAGAAGACCCAGATGAGAAAAAATTATAGTAACCAAGAGACTCTTCCCTGCTAGAAATGCAGGTAAAGAGGAAAATGTGAAAGTCATGTTAAACATAGAACTGGAAGGTTTGTGCCTGATTAGGTGTGGGTTGCGAACAAAAGGAAAGGATCTTGGCTGACAGCTGTGTTCTCAGTGCAGGTCATAAGGTGGACACTGGTTCCAAACCCAGAATATAAATTATAGGACAAAGAGGAGAAGAAGGAGGAGGCTGAGAAATAAAGTTGAGTTCTATTTTGGGTATATCCATCCTTTCACACCATTGGACATATAAATAGAAACATTTGGATACATCAATCTAGAACATGAGAAAGAAGCTGAAATCTGAATATGAGTTTGATGAATGAACATCAAACCTTGGAGTGACTCAGTTCAGTTCATTTCAGTTGCTCAGTCATGGCCAACTCTTTGCGACCCCATGGACTGCAGCATGCCAGGCCTCCCTGTCCATCACCGATTCCAGGAGCTTACTCAAACTCATGTCCATTGAGTTGGTGATGCCATCCAACTATCTCATCCCCTTCTCCTCTGACCTTCAATCTTTTCCAGCATCAGGGTCTTTTCAAATGAGTCAGTTCTTCACATCAGGTGGCCAAAGTATTGGAGTTTCAGCTTCAACATCAGTCCTTTAAATGAATATTCAGGACTGAGTTCTTTTAAGAGGGACTGGTTGGATCTCCTTGCAATCCAAGGGACTCTTAAGAGTCTTTTCCAACACCACAGTTCAAAACCATCAATTCTTCAGTGCTCAGCTTTCTTTATAGTCCAATTCTCACATCCATACATAACTACTGGAAAAACCATAGCCTTGACTAAATGGACCTTTGTTGGCAAAGTAATGTCTCTGCTTTTTAATATGCTGTCTAGTTGGTCATAACTTTTCTTCCAAGGACTAAGCATCTTATAATTTCATGGCTGCAGTCACCACCTGCAGTGATTTTGGAGCCCAGAAAAATAAAGTCAGTCACTGTTTCCCCATCTATCTGCCATGAAGTGATGGGACCAGATGCCATGATCTTAGTTTTCTGAATGTTGAGCTTCAAGTCAACTTTTTTATTCTCCTCTTTTACTTTCATCAAGAGACTCTTTATATCTTCTTCACTTTCTGCCATAAGGGTGGTATCATCTATGTATCTGAGATTATTGATATTTTTCCCAGCAATCTTGATTCCAGAGTGACTGAGATTGGAGTGACTGAGATCACCCAAATGTGTGAGGTGTAAAATATGAAGAAAGATAAGGCTAAAACCAACATTGAGGGAGGAAGTAGATGAAGCTATATTTGCAAAAAGGACAGAGAAGGAAATGGAAAGTAGAGTTAATTTTAAATTATTAGTGATGGTACACAAATGTTCAAATAAAAAAGAACATATTTTGTTGATGTCTACTTATGATTTCTATGCAAATGTTGTCATTTTAGGAATTGTAACTCTGGAATGAAGTGTAATTTTTTGTAGGATTTTTCTGAGATACAGGTAATCTCAGAACGAATTAGTTTTAAAGCTATTTGTTTCTAAACCTTGAATGTATTGATAGAATCACACTCACAATTCTACTGCCTGTATTACCCAAGTATATACAATATGTAGATTTTTCTATTAAACCTCTATGGCCTGTACTGCAGAGATGTCTTTCAACTGAAAAAAAAAAAAAAAGAACTGACAAAAAATTCCCATATACCCTCCATGAAAATAAATGCATCACTTTATAACATCCCCCAGCTTCCTCCCCATTTGGCTATATGAATAGCAACTGGAAGCTGATTAAACAACTAAGTAAAGAAATCATAGTTAATCTAGAGACCAAATCCACATATCCAGAAATCAAAAACAAGCACATGTTAAAAAAAAAAAAACCTAAGATTTATTTTTTTCCCCAAGTGTTGAACATAGTCTTTTTCATTGGAGTTATAGCAATGACTTTCCAAATTTTACAACCCACTCTACCCCTAGCCTGTCTGATTTTCTGACTAAGCTACAGTCTTCTGGAGTTGATTTCATCAGTGGCTGGTGAAGCATGACTCTGTTTTTTTATAAGCTTTCTTCTTAAAACAACATTTTGATGAGCTAAGCAGAGCTAAATTAATCAGAAACATATGGATTAAATTGACTCCAAAATACATATGGGTTTAAAAAATAAGAAAAGGACTTGGGGCAAAAACACACATAGGGCTTTGTAAGCCAAATATGTTACAAAATCATGAGAAGAGGATTCCAAATATGACCTCCCCTTATCTTTGTCATGGTCAGTAAAGTCTTCACTATCTTCCCTCAGAAAAAGGAAGTTAAAAAACAGATGAGCACCGTGAATTTGCTCAGCCTCACAGCCCACTTTCTAAGGCCAGACACTGTGGTTTCAGTGTGTCTGGCTGCTGAGTCTTTGAGTGGAAGAGTGGCCCTTGAGATTCATTTCTTAGGCACCGGGGTCTATGTCCATGCCTTTAGGTTTATCCTCTGCTTTGAACACAAAACAACCTCACTGTTCACTTCTTCTGGGGAAATTCTTCTTGAAATAATTGATTTTTATCTTTTAATTGACCTTTAAATATAATGAATTTACTGTCTCTCCCTCTTACTCCCCCACTTCCCAGTCTCCCAGGCGCTAAATCTTGGGGACATCTTTGACAAATCTGTCCTCTTAATTCCTTACAGCTCACCCATCAACAAGTCTTGCCAAATTGTCTTTGAAATCCATACCCTCTCCATCTTGATTGCTATCACCCTTATCCAGCCCTTCATCATCTCACACCTGGATTACAAGAGTAGCCTCTAAGCTGACCTTACTGATTTCTCCTAACCTCTAGGCCACCTACACACTACTGGCAGCCTAATCTTCTTTAACCCATGCTTTCATCCCATCACTCTTGCCCTTTTTCCTCTTTTGCTTGTCCTATATGTCAAACTTAAATTCTTCTGCCTGCCTTCCAAGTTTCTTCATAACATGATATACTGTATGTCTCCAAGTGTGTTTTCTATTCTTGCTCTTACTGGCTACTCCTATAGGTTGGCATCAGCCATATGCTTATGTTCATCTTATGTTCCAATTTACATTCCCCCAAGTCTTTTCCTGCCTATTTATTTCCTCACTTTTATTTACATCTACATTTTTATTTGGTCTCCACTTTTCTCCTCAAGATTTTTTCTCATTTTGAAAATGGATGAAGAGAAGCCAAAAAGCTGATCAGAGATTTTCCTAGATTTATATTGTTAGGAGAGACAAAAATGGGACCACACTCTACACCAAAAAAGAATATACTTGGTTAAAACTTTGTCTTTTGGCTTGTAACTGGAAGACCACACCTAAGGAAGAAAGTTGAACTGGAAGTGGCCCAGACCTCACAGAGACTGAACCTAGGTTCAAACGATCTCAAATCCCAATTGGAGTAAAGTGACATTGGATTGTTAGAGACTAATTTAGCTCTCTCTCTCCTCATCTCCTCAAAAGAAAAGATGGGGATGATAGGGGATGAGATGGTTGGATGTCATCATAGGCTAAATGGACATGAGTTTGAGCAAACTCCAGGAGATAGTGAATGATAGGGAAGCCTGGTGTGCTACAGTCCATGGGTTGCAGAGTCAGACACAACTAAGCAACTGAACAACAATTTAGCTCTCTACCAAAAACAAAGAGAAATCCTCTATGGAGAAATATAAAAATCAGCCAGGGCTCTAAAACACCTCTAAAAATAATTGAATACAGTATCTTTTATATATATATATAAACCTAAACAAAATGTGATCCCATGGGCTGTAGCCCACCAGGCTCCTCTGTCCATGGAATTCTCCAGGGAAGAGTACTGGAGTGGGTTGCCATTTCCTTCTCCATATCAAAGGTAAGATAGCTGAAAAAAGACCCCAAAATTAAAGGAAAATAGAAACAGACCCACAGGATATTTTGAATCTGAAAATGTAAGACATGAAATTAATTATTAGTGAAATATTCAAGAAAAATTTTTAAAGAACAGGAAGAAAATTTTTGGAAAATAATAAAAATTTGTTTTTAAAATGAAAACCATATAGAACTTAAAAATACAATAACAGATATTAAGAAAATAATGAATGATTGTGGTAATGTTGTTAAGAGCTGAAGAAAGAATTAATGAATTGAACATGTATCAGGAAGAAATATACATACTGACACTTGAAAGGAAAAATTAAGGAAAAGTACAGGGAAAAAAGTGAAAACCATATGAGAGCTATTAAAAGGTTCTAACTTAAAAGTATTTGGAATTTCCTACCCACAGTCACCCACCACCACCGAAAGAGGTGAGAGAACAATATTTGAAAGATAATAATTAGGAGTTTTCTAAAGTGACAAAAGACATCAAGGCACAAATTCAAGAGGAACAAATATTAGTAAACAAATTCAGAGACACATTTAAAAAAAGATAATTCATCAATACTAAAATGCAAAGTTCACTTAACATTTAAAATATACATATATATAATTTATCACATTAACAGAATAAATGAGAAAGTAATACAACAGTTCAATAGATGTACAAATAATATTTGATGTAAGTGGCAGAAGTTTATAATAAAAAACTCTTAGTTGACAAGCAGACCAAACAATTAGAAAATAGAGAGCAGACATACACAACGTGATCAGTATGACTGACCTCATTCTGTTAGCACACAGCATTCCCAAACTGCAGAAATCAAAGCTTTCTCAAATGTTTGCAGACATTTCCAAAATGACATATGTTGGAATATATAGAAAACCTCACCAAATTTCAAAGAACTGAAATAATATGAAGGATATACTCTAATCACAATAGAATTTTTCTAGAGATCATAAGAAAAAGTTAACTGGGAAATCTCTATTTTGAAATTAAGCATTACATCTCTAAGTAAACAGATGAGTCAAAAAGAAACAATGAAAATTAGAAAATATTTTGAACAGAATTAAAATGAAAATATTATAAATCAAAATTTATAAACTGTAACTAAAATTGTGTTTAAAGGGAAATTTATAGCCTTAAGTGTATATATTAGAAAAGAATGATTAGAAGTCAATTATCTCTAAGTAACCATATAAAGAATTTAGAAAAAGAACAGCATAGTGTATAAAGAAAATTCTATTTTCACCATTAAAAAGAAATAATAAGCATGAAAAACTAATGAAACAGTGGAAATAAAAAGATATATGCTGACTCTTTAAAGTATCCCCCTGAAGAGACTGCTTATTTAACTTATATGCAGAGTACATCATGAGAAACGCTGGGCTGGAGGAAGCACAAGTTGGAATCAAGATTGCCGGGAGAAATATCAACAACCTCAGATATACAGATGACAGAACCCTTACGGCAGAAAGTGAAGAAGAACTAAAGAGCCTGTTGATGAAAATGAAAGAGGAGAGTGAAATAGTTGGCTTAAAGCTCAACATTCAGAAAACTAAGATCATGGCATCTGGTCCTATCACTTCATGGCAAATAGATGGGGAAACAGTGGAAACAATGGCTGACTTTATTTTTCTGGGCTCCAAAATCACTGCAGATGGTGAAATTAAAAGACACTTATTCCTTGGAAGGAAAGGTATGACCATACTAGATAGCATATTAAAAAGCAGAGACGTTACATTGTCAACAAAGGTCTGTCTAGTCAAGGTTATGGTTTTTCCCGTGGTCATGTATGGATGTGAGAGTTGGACTGTGAAGAAAGCTGAGCACTGAAGAATTGATGGTTTTGAACTGTGGTGCTGGAGAAGACTCTTGAGAGTCCCTTGTACTGCAAGGAGATCCAACCAGTACAACCTAAAGGAGATCAGTTCTGGGTGTTCATTGGAAGGACTGATGTTGAAGCTGAAACTCCAATACTTTGGCCACCTAATGTGAAGAACTGACTCATTTGAAAAGACCCTGATGGGCAGGAGGAGAACGGGACAACAGACGATGCGATGGTTGGATGGCATCACAGACTCAATGGACTTGAGTTTGAGTGATCTCCGGGAGTTGGTGATGGACAGGGAGGCCTGGCGTGCTGTGACTCGTGGGGTCGCAAAGAGTCGGACATGACTGAGCGACTGAACTGAGCTGAACTGAAGAGACCGATGGGGGGAAATAGAGAGAGAGAGGGGAAAAAGAACCTGAAAGGGACAGAGGAAAGGAAGGAGAGAAAAGGCAAATAATCAAATTAAGAACAAATAATGTCAGTAACATAAAGGAAACTTCACTAAAGATCCTAAGATATCAATAAATAATAAGGATCTAAATAATTTCATGCTAGAAAATTTTAAAATTGACAGGAAGTGAATATATAAGCAGAGGTATACAACATTAAAATGAATGAATGAAAAAATAGAAAATATGTTTATAAACGAATTATTTAGGTTTTTAAGAATTTTGACCTAGCTTCCCATAAAGCCTGGAGTTCCTGGTCTCCTGATCACCTACCAACAGGATCCTAAAACCTTCTATGGACAGCAAACTCTCACTCCCATTCCACCTAAATCTAACTTCTTGCTGTTTTCCTCAAAATCGCCTCTTCTTGGGGCTTCCCTGGTGGCTCAGTGGTAAAGAATATGCCTGCCAATGCAGGAGACGTGGGTTCAATCCCTGATTTGAGAAAATGTCACATGCTGCAGAGCAACTAAGCCCATGCACCACAACTATTGATCCTGTGCACTAACGTCCGCAAGTAGCAACTACTGAAGCCCTAGAACTCAGCCCATGCTCTGCAACAATAGAAGCCACTGCAGTGAAAGCTGATGCACCAGAACTAGAGAGTAGGATCCTCTTGCCACAACTAGAGAAAAGCCTGCACAGCAACAAAGACCCAGCACAGCCCAAAATACACTTAGAAAAATCACAATTTAAAAATGCTTTTTAATCGCCTCTCCTTTAATCATAGATGAAAAGACTTTGAGACCATGGGTCTTAAGATTCATGAAAAGAATTGAATGCTAGATTCATTAGCAAATATCAATACTGGGTTTCTAGAACATTTCAGGGGACCACACTTGATTTTCAAGATATGGGATGGACCTATGTATGCCAAGAATTCTCTCTCTGAATACAATAATGAAGTCATCAGAATGGCTTTCACAGATAACCTCAGAGGTTAACTGTTATCTAGAAACCAAAAGAAAGTAAGTAATATCTAAATTCCATGACTCCCAGAATTCCAGTCAATTTTGAGCTATATTTATATATCTAACATCTGCAAAGTACCTGGCACACAATAGGCCCTCATTAATTTCCTGTTGATTAAATCTCACACAGCAGTCTAAGTTGGGAATGTAAGCTAAGAAGTCTTGAAGTAAGCCGACATGTACTCAAAAGTTGTATATCCAAAATCAAGTGATGCTTCAACTTATACTATCATAACATTGTTTACTAAGTTTTGAACAAAATACAGCTAGTCATATTTCACTGCCAAAGGTAATAAGTCTGTTGTCCCATAAAGAACTAACTTGTCTTCAGTTCATGTTCTGCCAGTTCAGGAGATCCAGTTCAGTACAGTTTCATTTAAACTACTGAATACTTAACTGAGTTCAGAATTCTTTCAAATCCCACTTTTTCCAGACCCCAGGATACATTTCAGACTCAAGACTGGCTGCCATTGGTTCTTCCTCCACCCAAAGTAATGAGCCAATCCTTTCCATGGTAACCAAGAAACGGAATGGAAAGGAGCAAAATAGTCCATACAAGTTAGCACAGTTAGATAGATATATAGACATGAATAAAATTGGTAGGAGGGTGATTAGTATAAATTTTAAAACCACAACTTTTGGCAGAATTGCACAGCTTTATTACAGCCTCACCACTTGTAAACTATGTAGTCACTGCTGGTGTGTGGCAGGGAATGAGCCTCATGGCACCCAAACACCATCAGAGGTTGTATGTTTACCTTACATCTGCCAACAACCCAAGTTCTCGCATTTTCTGTATAAAAGAGCTCCATGTGGGCCAGGTTTAATTTGATGCAGAAATACTATATGTCACTTCCAATAAAAGCAAAGAGGAAAGAGAGATTCACACACTAACTTATCAAGGGTGGCAGCTCATGCTGGTGTTTGGAATAGTTTGGAGGTATTGTTTTGTTTACTGAGCCATCAAGTTCAAAGAAAGGTGCACAATCCCGATTAGAATGGCCTCCCAGATCTGTTTTCAAAATAGAAAACATATGCCCCTGTGGGGTGAGCTGTTCATTCCCAGCTCCAAGTGAGCTTGAAAACAGTTTGATTCTGGGGAAGGGGAATGTTGTGTAGTGTCTTTCCTTACATAGTACTGTTCTGAGGTAACACCAGGGCAAACTTATCATGGCCAAGAAGAAATGCACACCAACTCTGACCAAAGGCTTTTACTTAATTCAGAAGCCAAGGGGAGGCTTGGACACTGTTATATTCAGTCCCCGATAGATTCCTCCATGTGCTGGTACTGACACCTAAAGTGATCACCTGATTAGAACTAAACCCACAGAGCAAATCTCTGGCCAAGTTACAGCCCCAGTACTGGTCTCTTGCTATTTTTTTAAATAACCAGCACCATATTGTGACTTTTTAAAATGTCTTACCCTTTCTGGCTTGATGTGATTTGATTTTTTTAATTAATTTATTTAAATTGGAGAATAATTACTTTACAATATTGTGATGGATTTTTGCCATACACTAACATGAATCACCCATTGGTGCACATGTGTTCCCCCTCCATCCTGAAGCCCCCTCCTACCTCCCTGCCCACACCATCCCTCTGGGTTGTCTCAGAGAAACGTCTTTGAGTGCCCTGCTTCATGCTTTGAACTTTCACTGGTGATCTATTTCACATACGGTAATATACATGTTTCAATGCTTTTCTCTCAAATCATCCCACCCTCGCCTTCTCCCAGGATCCAAACGTCTGTTCTTTACATCTGTGTCTCTTTTGCTGCCTTGCATATAAGATCATCTAAATTCTTGAGATCTTTCTAAATTCCATATATATGCATTAATATACAGTATCAGTGTTTATATTTCTGACTTCACTCTGTATAATAGGCTACAGTTGCATTCACCTCATTAGAACTGACACAAATGCATTCTTTTTTATAGCTGAGTAATATTCCACTGTGTATATGTACCACAACTTTCTTATTCAAGCATCTCTGATTTCCTTTTAAGTATAGTTGTTTTACAGCGTTGTGCTAGTTTCAGGTGTAGGCAAATTGATTCACTTATACAGGTTTGTATATATATATTCAATTTCAGGGTTTTTCCAATATAGTTTCTTGTGCCATACAATAGGTCCTTGTTGTTTATCTATTTTATATTTAGTAGTGTTATCAATTAATCTGAAACTCCTAATTTCTCCCTCCCCACCTTTCCCCTTTGGTAACCATAAAATTGTTTTCTATTTCTGTGAGTATATTTCGGTTTTGTGCATAACTTCATTTGTATCATTTTTTTAAGATTTCACAAGTAAGTGATAGCATTTGTCTTTGTCTGACATGTTGCTTAGGATAACAATCTCTAGTTTCATTTATGTTGCTGCAAATCGCATGATTTCATTTTTTTGTCTCATGTTATAAAGAGTAATACTCCATAGGAACCTGGAATGTTAGGTACATGAATCAAGGCAAATTGGAAGTACTCAAAGAGGAGATGGCAAGAGTGAACATGGACATTCTAGGAATCAGAAAACTAAAATGGACTGGAATGGGTGAATTTAACTCAGATGAACATTATATCCACTACTGTAGGCAAGAATCCCTTAGGAAAAATGTAGTATCTATCATAGTCAACAGAACAGACTGAAATGCAGTAATTGGATGCAATCTCAAACATGACGGAATGATCTCTGTTTCCAAGGCAAACCATTAATATCACAGTAATCCAACTCTATGTCCTGACCAGTAATGCTGAAGAAGCTGAAGTTGAATGGTTCTATGATGACCTACAAGAACCTTCTAGAACTGATACCCAAAAAAGATGTCCTTTTCATTATAGGGGACTGGAATGGAAAAGTACAGAGCCAAGAAATACCTGGAGTAACAGCCAAATTTGGCCTTGGAGTACAGAATGAAGCAGGGCAAAGGCTAATAGAGTTTTGCCAAGAGAACACACTGGTAATAGCAAATACTTTCTTCCAACAACACGAGAGAAAGCACTACATATGGACATACCAGATGGTCAACACTGAAATCAGATTGATTATATTCTTTGCAGCCAAAGATGGTGAGGCTCTATATAGTCAGCAAAAACAAGACTGGGAGCTGATGTGGCTCAGGTTATGAACTCCTTATTGACAAAGTCAGACTTAAATTGAAGAAGGTAGGGAAAACTAATAGGCCATTCAGGCATGACCTAAATCAAATCCCTTACAACTATACAGTGGAAGTGACAAATAGATTCAAGGGATTAGATCTGATATACAGAGTGCCTGAAGAAATATGGATGGAGGTTTGTGACACTGTATAGGAGGCAGGGATCAAGACTATCCTCAAGAAAAATAAATACAAAAAGGACAAATGGTTGTCTGAGGAGGCCTTACAAATAGCTGTGAAAAGAAGAGAAGTGAAAAGCAAAGGAGAAAAGGAAAGATATACCCATTTGAATGCAGACTTCCAAAGAATAGACAGGAGAGATAAGAAAGCCTTCCTCAGTGATCAATGCAAAGAAATAGAGAAAAACAATAGAATGGGAAAGTCTAACGATCTCTTCAAGAAAATTCGAGATACCGAGGGAAATTTTCATGCAGAGATGGGCACCATAAAGGACAGAAATGTTATGGACCTAACAGAAGCAGAAGATATTAAGAAGAGGTGGCAAGAATACACAGAAGAGTTATACAAAAAAGATCTTCACGACCCAGATAATCATGATGGTGTAATCACTCACCTAGAGCCAGACATCCTGGAATGCAAAGTCAAGTGGGCCTTAGGAAGCATTACTACGAACAAAGCTAGTTGAAGTGATGGAATTCCAGTTGAGCTATTTCAAATCCTAAAAGATGATGCTGTGAAAGTGCTGCACTCAGTATGGCAGCAAATTTGGAAAACTCAGCAGTGACCACAGGACTGGAAAAGGTCAGTTTTCATTCCCATCCCAAAGAAAGGCAATGCCAAAGAATGCTCAAACTACCGCACAATTGCACTCATCTCACACGCTAGCAAAGTAATGCTCAAAATTCTCCAAAACAGTCTTCAACAGTATGTGAACCACGAACTTCCAGATGTTCAAGCTGGATTTAGAAAAGGCAGAGGAACCAGAGATCAAGTTGCCAACATCTTTTGGATCATTGAAAAACAAAAAGAGTTCCAGAAAAACATCTATTTCTGCTTTATTGATTATGCCAAAGCCTTTGAGTGCATGGATCATAAAAAACTGTGGAAAATTCTAAGAGATGTGAATACCAGACTATCTGGTCTGACTCCTGAGAAATCTGTATGCAGGCCAAGAAGCAACAGTTAGAACTGGCCATGGAGCAACAGACTGGTTCCAAATTGGGAAGGGAGTACATCAAGGCTGTATATTGTCACCGTGCTTATTTAACTTATATGCGGAGTACATCATGAGAAATGCTGGGCTGGATGAAGCACAAACTGGAATCAAGATTGCCGGGAGAAATATCCATAACCTCAGATATGGAGATGATACCGCCTTTATGGCAGAAAGCAAAGAACTAAAAAGCCTCCTGATGAAAGTGAAAGAGGAGAGTGAAAAAGCTGGTTTAAAACTCAACATTCAGAAAACTAAGATCATGGCATCAGGTCCCATCACTTCATGGCAAATAGTTTGGGAAACAATGGAAACAGTGACAGATTTTATTTCTTGGGCTCCAAAATGACTGAAGATGGTAACTTTAGCCATGAAATTAAAAGACACCTGCTCCTTGGGAAAAAAGCTATGACCAACCTAGACAGCCTATTAAAAAGCAGAGTCATTTCTTTGCCAACAAAGGTCCATCTAGTAAGGCTATGGTTTTTCCAGTAGTCATGTATGGATATGAGAGTTTCACTATAAAGAAAAATGAGTGCCGAAGAATTGATGCTTTTGAATTGTGGTGCTGGAGAAGACCCTTGAGAGTCCCTTAGACTTCAAGGAAATCCAACCAGTTCATCCCAGAGGAAATCAGTCCTGAGTATTCATTTGAAGGCCTGATGCTGAAGCTGAAACTCCAATATTGGCCTGCCTGATGCAAAGAACTGACTAATTTGAAAAGACCCTGATGCTGGAAAAGATTGAAGGCAGGAGGAGAAGGGGATGACAGAGGATGAGATGATTGGATGGCTTCACCAACTCAATGGACATGAGTCTGAGTAAATTCTGACTGTTGGTGATGGACAGGGAGGTCTGGCCTGCTGCAGTCCATGGGGTCTCAAAGAGTCGGACATGACTGAGCAACTGAACTGAACTGAACTGATTCTTTTTGTGAATGAGTAATATTCCATTTTATATATGTATGTGTGTGTGTATATATATATGTGTGTGTGTGTATATATATATATAATCTTTATCCATTCATCTTTTGATAGACACTTTGGTTGCTTCCTTGTCTTGGCTATTATAAATAGTGCTGCTATGAATTTTGGGGTGACTGCACCTTCCTAATTAGAATTTCTATCTTTTCTGAATATATGCCCATGACTGGGATTGCTGAATCATATGGTAGCTCTATTTTTAGTTTTGAGAAACCTCCATACCATTCTCCACAGTAACTTCTGGTGTCTTGATTTATAATTCAGCACTCAGTGTTACATCTGCTGGGTATTAACTTATATCCAGAGTACATCATGAGGAAGACTGGGCTGGAAGAAGCACAGGCTGGAATCAAGATTGCCGGGAGCAATATCAATAACCTCAGATATGCAGATGACACCACCCTTATGGCAGAAATTGAAGAACTAAAGAGCCTCTTGATGAAAGTGAAAGAGGAGAGTGAAAAGGTTGGCTTGAAGCTCAACATTCAGAAAACAAAGATCACGGCATCAGGGCCCATCACTTCATGGGAAATAAATGGAAAAACAGTGGAAACAGTATCAGACTTTATTTTTTGGGGCTCCAAAATCACTGCAGATGCTGATTGCAGCCATGAAATTTAAAGACGCTTACTCCTTGGAAGGAAAGTTATGACCAACCTAGATAGTATATTAAAAAGCAGAGACATTACTTTGCCAACAAAGGTCCGGCTAGTCAAGGCTATGGTTTTTCCCGTGGTCATGTATGGATGTGAGAGTTGGACTGTGAAGAAAGCTGAGCACCGAAGAATTGATGCTTTTGAACTGTGGTGCTGGAGAAGACTCTTGAGAGTCCCTTGGACTGCAAGGAGATCCAACCAGTCCATTCTAAAGGAGATCAATCCTGGGTGTTCATTGGAAGGACTGATGCTAAAGCTGAAACTGCAATACTTTGGCCACCTCATGCGACGAGTTGACTCACTGGAAAAGACTCTGATGCTGGGTAGGATTGGGGGCAGGAGGAGAAGGGGACGACAGAGAATGAGATGGCTAGATGGCATCACCGACTCTATGGACATGAGTTTGAGTGAACTCTGGGAGTTGGTGATGGACAGGGAGGCCTGGCGTGCTGTGATTCATGGGGTCACAAAGAGTCGGACACGACTGAGTGACTGAACTGAACTGAACTTTGGTCTCCTGATGTGAAGAGCAGACTCATTGGAAAAGACTGATACTGGGAAAGATGAAGGTAAAAGGAGAAGGGGAAAGCAGAGGATGAGACAATTAGAGAGCATCACTGACTCAACAGACATGAATTTGAGCAAATTTCAGAAGAGAGTGGAGGACAGAGGAGCCTGGCATGCTACATTCTGTGGAGTTGCAGAGTCAGATACAACTTAGCGACTGAACAACATCTTTTTTAAATATATATTATTAAAAGAAAAACAAATAAAAATAATAATGATAAAATAGCTAGTCGTGAGCTCTTTTATGTATGTAATCAACTTACATACATGTAACACATGTTTTGTTTATAAAATGTGATTTTTTTTAATGAAAAACAATGATTTGAAGTTACTTAAATTCTCCAGTTCTGAAAAAAAATGCACTTTCCATGGCTGTTTCAGACATCAAAGAAGCAACTCCATTGCTTGTAATTTATTCTTTGCAAAGGTATGTTCAAGCTTTGAGGAATCTGAATTTATAGATTTGTTAGTTCATATCATCTACTAATAAACAGCCTAAGATTTCTTTATTATACATTTAATTTACATGCACACATACATACACACAAATAAAACAAAACCATACAACAAGATTTGCAGCAAAACAGACATTTAAAACAAAGCTTTGTTACTGGAGAGCAGACAGTTTCTGTCCTCATTCTGGGTAATGTCTGTCCTTATTCTGTTTCAAAAGCCCACAAAGAAAGTAATAGATAAAAACATACTGGATGAAAAACATCACACTCTGAAACCATAGCTAGTGAAGAAACCTAGAAGTCACTTCACCCAAAGATTGACTTCTGAAAACATGTTGGACAATGCAATACTATTTTATTTCATTAAATTTGTTTCCCTTCAATTAAAATTTGCATAGATGCTGATTTATTTAATAAAGATTTTACCTTCATAAAAATTCTATTTGCTTGGCTTTGGCCATGGAGACACTCTGGGCTTTTCCCAGCTGAGAGACTGTAGACAACAATGTTGACTCAAAAGCCAACTTTCTTTGGCTGTTCCTCTACTGGATGCAGTCTTTGTCTTTGCCAGTATCCCCCCTGGCCTACACTGATGATATCAGTCTGAGTCACTAAGAGGCTTGCACACACACGGCTCAGACACAATAATGATGTGCTGATGACAGCACCCCTGTTAATAATCTGACCACACAGTGATAGGAAGCATTACCTGGCTCTGCATTTTAACAATTAAAACATTCTTCCTAAACACAGACCATCTAGGATTAGACCACACTTGCTTTTGCTTTCTTTACCTTATCTCTATCTTTGTTGTACATTCTCGGCCAAGATATAAGAAGAAAAGCTTTAAGACATTTCTTAGCCTTTGATTGACCTCTTCTGACTAAATGAACATGTCTAGGACAAACACAGCTTATGTTGACACCATCTCCCTTGAGTTATGAAGTTGTATTTGGAGGACAAAAAATAGAAACTTACCTTCACAAGTCTTCTCTTAGAAATGAACTGAATTATTCTGAAATTCATGTTTAATTTTTGTTTAATATTGATATGGCTACAATGTTTTCTTGAGAAGTTTCAAAGGAAAAATTGTGTTTTACAGATGTTATTTCTGCATAATTTGTATTCACATGTGTTTGCAAAAGGGAAATGGCACTGGCACTTTCCAAAAGTCATAAGAGTGAATGCATGGAGATACATGGATGATGATTACATATAGTATTTGCAAAAATTTAATGCAATATTATTACATTTAATAAGTGCTAATATAAGAAGTTAATCCTAAACTAATGTTTAAACCCTGGCATCAACTGAAAGCATGGTAGAGAAGCACACATTAGAGTGGACTCTACAGATGGCCCCAATACTTAAGCCAATGGTCAGTTAAGCTAAGAAATCAGTTTTTTGAGTGTTAGAGAGTCAGGGGCCAAAACAAGGCAAGTCACAGGCTCAATCTCTGAAAATCAACTGGCTCTGTGTAGACAAAACTCTGTTGCTTGACCTCCAAATATGGTCTCCTGAACTGGACATAGCTAGCCATTAACCTACCAAGTATAACTGCAAATCAGTAGATAATATCTACAATCAATAAACACATTTCACAGAAGCATATTATTTAGAAATATATGCCTTAAAAGTAGAAGGAAAAGTTAAAAGGGTTGAAAATGGGAAAATAAGGAGTGGGGAACAGGTATTTTTCTTCATTAGCCATTTTAAAAGTACTTTTATCTGTATTCATACATATGTTGCTCTGCTGCTGCTGCTGCTGCTGCTGCTGCTGCTAAGTCACTTCAGTCGTGTCCGACTCTGCGTGACCCCATAGACGGCAGCCCACCAGGCTCCCCCGTCCCTGGGATTCTCCAGGCAAGAACACTGGAGTGGGTTGCCGTTTCCTTCTACAATGTGTGAAAGTGAAAAGTGAAAGTGAAGTAGCTCAGTCATGTCCAACTCGTAGCGACCCCATGGACTGTAGCCTACCAGGCTCCTCCATCCATGGGACTTTCTAGGCAAGAGTACTGGAGTGGCTTGCCATTGCCTTCTCCGATGTTGCTCTGAGACAAATATAAATTGAAAAATTAAATTATGCATTGAAATAAAACCATGCTAACTACTGCCAACTGAAGAAAGTAGATGGGACACTGAGAAGCATTCGGTGTAAACAATTCTTCAGTACAACTAAAGAGAGAAACGTTTATTCTTTCATACTTTCATCAAACAATCAATGAGTCATCCCTATGTATTATGCATGGACCAGCTGCTGTGAAAATACACACTTCAGTTTATCATTGCAAAGAGCTAATTCTAATAAAAAATTAAAATTTTGAATGGAGATTTCTGTTGCTTTTGCTGTTCAGTCATTCAGTCATGTCTGACTCTTTGCAACTCCTATGGACTACAGCAAACCAGGCTTCTCTGTCTTCCACCATCTCCTGGAGCATGCTCAAACTCATGTGTACTGAGTCGGTGATGCCATTCCCATCAGGTGCTCTGTCATCCAGTTCACCTCCTTCCTTCAACCTTTCCAGAATCAGTTTTTTCCCTAATGAGTTGGCTCTTCTAATCAGGTGGCCTAAGTATTGGAATTTCAGCTTTAGCATCAGTCCTTCCAATGAATATTCATGACTGATCTCCTTTAGGATGGACTGGTTTGATCTCCACACAGTCCAAGGGACTCTCAAGAGTCTTCTACAACAACACAGTTCAAAAGCATCAATTCTTCAGTGCTCAGCCTTTTTTATGATCCAACTCTCAAATCCATACTGATGGCCGGAAAAAAGCATAGCTTTGACTATAGGGAACTTTGTTGGCAAAGAAATGTCTCTGCTTTTTAATATGTTATCTAGGTTGGTCATAGCTTTTCTTCCAAGGGGCAAGCATCTGAATTTCATCACTGAGGTCACCATCTGTAGAGATTTTGGAGCCCAAGAAAATTAAGTCTGTCGCTGTTTCTGTTGTTTCTCCATCTATTTACCATGAAGTGATGGGACCAGATGCCATGATCTTTGTTCTTTGAATGTTGAGTTTTAAGCCAATTTTTTCACTTTCATCAAGAGTCTCTTTAGTTCTTCTTCACTTTCTGCCATAAGGGTGGTGTCATCTGCATATCTGAGGTTATTGATATTTCTCCCGGCAATCTTGATTCCAGCCTGTGCTTCTTCCAGCCCAGTCTTCCTCATGATGTACTCTGGATATAAGTTAAATAAGCAGGGTGACAATATACAACCTTGACGTACTCCTTTTCCTATTTGGAACAGTCTGTTGTTCCATGTCCAGTTCTAACTATTGCTTCTTGACCTGCATACAGGTTTCTCAGAAGGAAGGTAAGGTGGTCTAATATTCTCATCTCTTTAAGAATTTTCCAGTCTGTTGTGATCCACATAAAGGCTTTAGCATAGTCAATGAAGCAGAATTAGATGTTTTTCTGGTATTCTCTTGCTTTTTCTATGATCCAATTGATGTTGGCAATTTGATCTCTGGTTCTTCTGCCTTTTCTAAATCCAGCTTGAACATCTGGAAGTTCACGGTTCATGTAATGCTGGAGCCTAGCTTGGAGAATTTTGAGCATTACCTTGCTAGCATCTGAGATGAGTGCAATTGTGCAGTAGTTTGAGCATTCTTTGGCATTGCCTTTCTTTGGGATTGGAATGGAAACTGATCCTTTCCAGTCCTGAGGCCATGGCTGAGGTTTCCAAATTTGTTTGCATATTGAGTGTAGCACTTTCACAGCATCATCTTTTACGATTTGCAATAGCTCAACTGGAATTCCATCATCTCCACTAGCTTTGTTGGTAGTGATGCTTCCTAAGGCCCACTTGACTTCACATTCCAGGATGTCTGGCTCTAGGTGAGTGATCACACCATCATGATTACCTGGGTGGTAAAGATTTTTTTTGTATAGCTCTTCTCTGTATTCTTGCCACCTCTTCTTAATATCTTCTGCTTCTGTTAGGTCATACCGTTTCTGTCCTTTATGGTGCCCATCTTTGCATGAAATGTTCCTTTGGTATCTCTCGTTTTCTTGAGGAGATCTCTAGTCTTTCCCATTCTATTGTTTTCCTCTATTTCTTTGTATTGATCACTTAGAAAGATTCTCTTACCTCTCCTTTGTGTTCTTTAGAACTCTGCATTCAGATAGGTATATCTTTCTTTTTCTCCATTGCCTATCACTTCTCTTCTTTTCATAGCTATTTGTAAGGCCTCCTCAGACAACCATTTTGCATTTTTGCATTTATTTTTCTTGGGAATGGTTTTTATCATGGCCTCCTGTACAATGTTATGAACCTCCATCCATAGTTCTTCAGCCACTTTATTTGTCAGATCTTATCCCTTGAATCTATTTGTCACTTTCACTCGATAATCATAATGGATTTGATTTAGGTCATACCTGAAAGGCCTAGTGGTTTTCTCTGCTTTCTTCAATTTAAATATTAATTCTGAAATGAGTTCATGATCTGAGCCAATCAGAGCCACAGGGAGCTTCCAGTGTTGTTTTTGTGCTGACTGTACAGAGCTTCTCAATCTTTGAATGCAAATAATATAATCAATCTGATTTCACTATCGACCATCCCATGATGTCCATGTGTAGAGTCATCTCTTGTGCTGTTGGAAGTGGGTGTTTGCTATGAGCAGTGCATTCTCTTGGCTAAACTCTATTAGCCTTTGCCCTGCTTCATTTTGTAGTCCAAGGCCAAACTTTCCTTTTACTCAGGTATCTCTTGATTTCCTACTTTTGCATTCCAGTCCCTTATGATGAAAAGAATATCTTTTTTTTTGGTGTTAGTTCTAGAAGGTCTTGTAGGTCTTCATAGAACCTTTTAACTTCAGCTTCTTCAGCATTAGTAATTGGGTCATAGACTTGGTTTATTGTGATATTGAATGGTTTGCCTTGGAAATGAATAGAGATCATTCTGTTGTTTTTGAGATTGCAGTGAAGTACTGCATTTCAGACTCTTCTGTTGACTATGAGGGCTACTCCACTTCTGAGGGTTCTTGCCCACAATTGTATATAGAATGGTATTCTGAATTAAATTCAAGTCAATTTTAGTTCGCTGATTCCTAAAATGTCAATGTTTTCTCTTGCCATCTCCTGTTTGACCACTTCCAATTCACCTTGATTCATGGACCTAACATTCCAGGATCCAAGCAATATTGTTCTTTACAACATCAGACTTCCCATTTAGGTCACCACAGAGCATCAAATAGAATTTCCTGTGCTATACAATAAGTTCTCACCAGTTACCTACTTTTATACATAGCAGCATATATATGTCAATCCCCATCTTCCAGTTAATAGCATTCTTTATTAAATATTATGGATGAGATGTCTTTCCCCATGATTTTTGTTACCTCCCAAAAAATAAAACAGTAAGCTAAAATCTATCTGTTGATCTTCCCTCTTAGATTCAAAATAAGTGATGAAATAAGGCACTTCTGTTTACTAGATTCAGTTAAAATACTGCGACAGGACAAAACTTATTATAAGTTCTGAGTTATGTCAAGAGAAATTCTCTTATAAGGACTCAGAGTTTGCTCCTATCACAGACTGACTTCTGGCCTTTCAAGAAAACGAACTTTTTATAATATGTATTTTCTGTCATTGCAGTATCCAGGACAATATTTTGAGCTTAGTACATGGGCAATTAATGACTATGTATCATAATATCTTTATATGATATTTATAACTTTATATAACTTTATATATTTATAACTTTACCTTCACACATAGAGCTTACAAATGAGCCTGAGGCAGGTCAAGTATGTGCTTTATAAGGTGGGGTTTACTTTTCACTTCATTTCAGAATGGTCTGCCTTTCCTTCATTCCACACTGTGCTTAAAATATAGTCAAGTCATCTCTCCACTCTAAAGGAAATTTCCCTAAATCATCATTTCAAACTAAATGTATTCTGGGAAAAAGTCAAATCAGAGTGTCCGGAAATTGAGTTCCAATCCCCTAAAGTGATTCAGATGGTTTTGCTATAGGGACACCAGGGGCACAGTTGGAGGCTTTGCTTGTTCCAGTCAGAATTCCCATCCCTGAGGCTGACCACCATTGAACTGCGACTCCCTATTATGACGAGCACATAACCCAAGTTCAGAAGCTGCCAGCAGCTTGTGGCATAAACGTCTGGTCACCAAGGGCAGAAATCCCCAACCAGCTGGGAACTTGTGGTTCAACGGGTGAGGTACTTTCCAATACTGCTCTAAAGTGATTTTTATTTGAGTATCTTGTTGAGCATCGAGTATGCTCCCGATAGAGAGGTAGTTTGTTTGCCTGGGTTGTTATTTGCTTTGTTTTTAGTCTGGGAATGAATTCAGGGCTACGCAGCCCATATTTTGCAAGTTTAAATGTTGACGGGAAGGTTGCCTTGATTGCAAAAATGACCAAAATGACTCTGCAGCCCCTTCCTTGGGGAGATGAAGCCTATTTCTCCACTTTTTGGATCCAAGTTGGTCTGTGACTTGCTTTAGATATGAGAATACAATAGAAGTGATGTTGTGAGAGTTCCAAGTTTAGGCCACAATAGGCTTTATAGCTTCCGTTTTTGTGGCCTTGAAACTCAGAGGCTGCCATGGGAAAAAGATCAAGTTAGTTTGCTGGGTGATGAGTTGTCTCAGAAATATTTACTGCCCTAGGTGACATCCAGTCAGAGACAGTCACCTTGCTAAATGGCAGTTGACCACAGATGAGTAAGTGAGCCCAGGCAACACCAACAGAACTAACTGCCCAAATGAGCCCACTAAATGACTGACGCTAGACTACTGAGCTCAGCAAATACTTGTACTTTTAAGCTCTCAGATTTGGGGGTTTTTGTTACATGGCAAAAGCTAATGGATACACAGGTATACACATACATACAGAAAGGGTAATAAGGAGTGCTGAGCACTGTGGTGAATGGTGAACTGCAGTGATGTCTATCTATCCAACAGAATTCAGATATAGATTTTTTTTAAAAAAAAGAAAGCTGTGCTTGCCATGGGAAACACATCTGGAAGCTGCCTGCCAGCCAAAAGTATTTGCCTTCTGAACTAGCCATTTCCCTCATTCTTGCAAATGAGAAAATTGGTCCAGAAAGTGACTTAGTCAAATCGCAATGGTTCGTTTGTGCCAGAACAAAAATAGAGTCCTGGTCTTCTAGTATCTTTAACCAGGACCTTTTCTTTAACAAATGGCTGGCTCTTTCAATCTGAAACAGGTATAAGTTGAAGATAAGAAAGGACAGCAGAGAACTAAGATTGTTGAACTTTTTGTGAGGGGATCTATCAATCTTGGTTTATAGTAATCATTTCAGTGAGAAAGAATGGGTCCTGTGATTTAAGAAAAAAATATTCTAGAAATGTTTATTGAGCTTAACATTTTCTGTCCAATGAACACTTCACCATCACTCACTAATTATATTTTTGTGTGTTCTGGAAACCAGGAAGGATAACAAAATTTTCAAATCTTAAAATGGAGAGGAAAATGGTCCTGTTACACAACTCTTTGAGAAACTCATTCCTGTTAAATTATGTAAGAGAGTAATAAAACTCATATTGCAGGTCCTCTGAACATATAATGCCAGCTTTTTGTATTAATAAATGTGCAAATTACTACCTTTAAATTTAGTTTAATCATTGATGATATAAATCATATTGTAAAGGATAAACAAATGTTTTGACAGGTACCTAGCATCTGGATGCAAAAAAAGCGAGTTCCAGAGTCAATTTCCATTCATTTCCCTTTCTGTGAAGTTAACATAAACCAAATGATTGCTCACACAGTATGTGTATTCGGTATTTCTGCATGGAAGTTTTCTCTTTACCCATGATAAAAACCTTTCTCATGTAAAGTCACCAAAGCAGAGTTAGGATATGGCGGGGTTTCATCTAAACTGGCCCTGTTCCCATCTGAGTTTTGCCCATCCTGGCACAGCCACGGTATTATTCCCAATGCAGCCCAAGAGTCAAAAAATTGAAATTAAATTTTAAAAAATCACTGTTGTGTTGGCATCCTTCTGTGTGTGTTAACATCTGTGCATTGCAGAGACATTTTAAAATGCCTTTTGGAATGCATATGGGAACAAGTACACCTAAGTTCATGATGGAGACATGAGAAGCCCTGTAAGAAAAATGGGGTGGGAGGCGTGAAACAGAGAAAAAGGGCACAGCCCAATTCCCATTACTTAATAGAACACATTGTGAGGCCAGAGCCTTGTGGGAGCCAATCATCAGCTGAAAAAATTAGATTCTGAATCATGCTTTGTAATTCTTTCTGATGCCAGCCAGGGATGAGAGCCTTCCCTGGGAACGCGTTCCTCCCAGGACCTACCCCTCCACCCAGCATTCCTTATCAGCCTCCTGCCAGCTGCCAGCTCTTAAGGTTGCTGACAGGGAATTTAATTCTCAAGGTTGTGTATTAATATTCAAATTCCTCCTTATCCATGCACAGTGACTGAAGTATGAACTTTCTTTTCCATCTCCACCCTTTTTCCTGCTTGAATTTCCTTCCATAGATTTACACAGAAATCTTTGAATTGAATGGATACAGAAAGGAGAGCCATTTAAAAACTTGCCCTGAGCCAGTTCTGCAGGATAGCCATACCCACCCCCCCCCCAGAGCAATGCCTCTTATTTCCCAATTACAAAAACTAATCTTCTTCAATATATTTTAAAATATATCTCCACCCCCTAAACTGCTTTCCCCACCCCCCAGCAAGTGTTCAGCTGATGTCTGAAGTTGTTGGCAAGTAACTTGGAATTAGTTACAGTGGAAAATAGAGTTATCAGAATGTAGCCAGATATCTCATATTGCTTAGGGTGGTCCTCGTGTTCACATGGACATCTTAAAGAATATGAAGATTAGGCAACACTTCTCAAATGATCTCAACAACAAAAGTATACCTGCAGGTTGAGCAGAAATTGCACAACTAAAAAAATATGTCCTATGAAAGACATGAAGCCATGTGCTGTTTTGTGTCAAAAAGCATTTTGGGCTCAACTATTAGGCTAAAACAAGACCAGGAGCTGACTATGGCTCAGATGATGAACTCCTTATTGTCAAATGCAGGCTTACACTGAAGAAAGGAGGGAAAACCACTAGACCATTCAGGTATGACCTAAATCAAATCCCTTATGATTATATACAGTGGAAGTGAGAAATAGATTCAAGGGATTAGATCTTATAGACAGAGTGCCTGAAGAACTATGGATGGAGGTTTGTGACACTGTACAGGAGGCAGGGATCAAGACCATCCTCAAGAAAAAGAAATGCAAAAAGGCAAAATGGTTATCTGAGGAGGCCTCACAAATAGTTGTGAATAGAAGAGAAGCAAAACTAACAGGAGAAAAGGAAAGATACACCGATTTGAATGCAGAGTTCCAAAGAATAGCAAGGAGAGATAAGAAAGTCTTCCTCAGATATCAGTGAAAAGAAATAGAGGAAAACAATAGAATGGGAAAGACTAGAGATCTCTTCAAGAAAATTCGAGATACCAAGGGAAATTTTCATGCAAAGATGGGCACCATAAAGGACAGAAATGTTATGGACCTAACAGAAGCAGAAGATATTAAGAAGAGGTGGCAAGAATACACAGAAGAGTTATACAAAAAAGATCTTCACGACCCAGATAATCATGATGGTGTAATCACTCACCTAGAGCCAGACATCCTGGAATGCAAAGTCAAGTGAGCCTTAGGAAGCATCACTACCAACAAAGCTAGTGGAGGTGATGGAATTCCAGTTGAGCTATTGCAAATCGTAAAAGATGATGCTGTGAAAGTGCTACACTCAATATGCCAGCAAATTTGGAAAACTCAGCAGTGACCACAGGACTGGAAAAGGTCAGTTTTCATTCCTGTCACAAAGAAAGGCAATGCCAAAGAATGTTCAAACTACCGCACAATTGCACTCATCTCACACGCTAGCAAAGTAATGCTCCAAATTCTCCAAGCCAGGCTTCAACAGTACATGAACCATGAACTTCCAGATGTTCAAGCTGGATTTTGAAAAGGCAGAAGAACCAGAGATCAAACTGCCAACATCTGCTGGATCATCAATAAGCAAGAGAGTTCCAGAAAAACATCTACTTCTGCTTTATTGATTATGCCAAAGCCTTTGACTGTGTGGATCACAACAAACTCTGGAAAATTCTTAAAGAGATGGGAATACTAGACCACCTGATCCACCTTCTGAGAAATCTGTATGCAGGTCAAGTAGCAACAGTTAGAAATGGACATGGAGCAAACAGATTGGTTCCAAATCGGGAAAGGAGTACATCAAGGCTGTATATTGTCACCCTGCTTATTTAGCTTATATGCAGAGTACATCATGAGAAACGCTGGACTGGATGAAGCACAAGCTGGAATCAAGATTGCCAAGAGAAATATCAATAACCTCAGATATGCATATGATACCACCCTTAGGCAGAAAGCGAAGAAAAACTAAAGAGCCTCTTGATGAAAGTGAAAGAGGAGAGTGAAAAAGTTGGCTTAAAACTCAACATTCAGAAAACTAAGATCATGGCATCTGGTCCCATCATTTCATGGCAAATAGGTAGGGAAACAGTGGAAAGAGTGACAGATTTTTTTTTATTTTGGGGGGCTCCAAAATGCAGATGGTGACTGCAACCATGAAGTTAAAAGATGCTCCTTGGAAGAGAAGCTATGACCAACCTAGACAACATGTTAAAGCAAACTAGTACAGCCACTATGGAGAACAGTGTGGAGACTCCTTAAAAAACTGAAATAGAACTACCATACGACCCAGCAATTCCACTGCTGGGCATACACAATGAGGAAACCAGAAATGAAAGAGAAACATGTATCCCAATATTCATCACAGCACTATTTATAATAGCCAGGACATGGAGGCAACCTAGATGTCCATCGGCAGACAAATGGATAAGAAAGTTGTGGTACATATACACAATGGAATATTACTCAGATATTAAAAAGAATTTTTTTGAATCAGTTCTAATGAGATGGATGAAACTGAAGCTCATTATACCGAGTGAAGTAAGTCAGAAAGAAGAACACTGATACAGTATATTAATGCATATATATGGAATTTAGAAAGATGGTAACGATGACCCTATATGCGAGACAGACACAGATGTAAAGAACAGAGTTTTGGACTCTGTTGGAGAAGCTGAGGGTGGGATGATTCGAGACAATAGCATTGAAACATGTATATTCAGTTCAGTTCAGTTCAGTTCAGTCGCTCAGTCGTGTCCGACTCTCCGTGACCCCATGAATCACAGCACGCCAGGCCTCCCTGTCCATCACCAACTCCCGGAGTACACTCAAACTCATGTCCACAGAGTCAGTGATGCCATCCAGCCATCTCATTCTCCGTCGTCCCCTTCTCCTCCCACCCCCAACCTTTCCCAGCATCAGAGTCTTTTCCAGTGAGTCAACTCGTCGCATGAGGTGGCCAAAGTATTGCAGCTTCAGCCTTAGCATTAGTCCCTCCAATGAACATCCAGGATTGATCTCCTCTAGAATGAACTGGTTGGATCTCCTTGCAGTATAAGGGACTCTCAAGAGTCTACCATATGTGAAATACATCACCAGTCCAGGTTTGATGCATGAGACAGGGTGCTCAGGGCAGGTGCACTGGGACGACCCTGAAGGATGGGATGGGGAAGGAGGTGGGAGGGGCATTCAGGATGGGGGACACATGTACACCCGTGGCTGGTTCATGTGAATGTATGGCAAAAACCATCACAATATTGTAAAGTAATTAGCCTCCAATTAAAATAAATTAATTAATTTAAAAAATGCAGAGACTTTACTTTGCCAACAAAGGTCCATCTAGTCAAAGCTATGGTTTATCTAGTAGCCATGTATGGGTGTGAGAGTTGGACTATAAAGAAAGCTGAGTGCTGAAGAGTTGATGATTTGAACTGTGGTGTTGGAGAAGATTCTTGAGAGTCCCTTGGACTGCAAAGAGATAAAACCAGCAATCCTAAAGGAAATCAGTCCTGAATATTCATTGGAAGGACTGATGCTGAAGCCGAGACTCCAATACTTTGGCCACCTGATGCAAAGAACTGACTCATTGGAAAAGACACTGATGCTGAGACAGATTGACACGGGAGGAGAATGGGACAACAGAGGATGAGATGGTTGGATGGCATCACCGATGCAATGGACATGAGTGGGAATATACTCTGGGAGTTGGTGATGGACAGGAAGGCCTGGCGTGGTGCAGTCCATGCAGTCGCAAAGAGTCAGACACGGCTGAACTGAAATGAACTGATCAGACTAAGAGAAAACATGATGGGATTTTAATTTGGTCTTAATGCAGAGTTTATTATCTCTGCAAAGCATCGCAATGTTCCACTATATTTTGCATTTGTGGAGTAAGTCACAACCTAATGAAGGGAAGTCCTCTTCACTGAATGAATAAACATTGATCGGTGGCAAACTGTACCCAAGGCACTGTAATAGACATAAGGAGAATGCTTGCTCTTGTGAATTTTTTTATTATAAGGAGTCAGGTAGATCTTCTCCAAAATCTTGTCTAGACCCTCCACTAATCTTAAGACTTTAGGCAAGATATTTAAGCTTTGATTTTTTTCATCTGCAAAGCAGTAACCTCATTGGTTGCTGTTAGACTTAGAAAGATGAAACATGTACAGTAGCTTTGTTGTTGTTTAGTTGCTAAGTCGTATCTGACTCTTTGCTACCCATGTAGCCTGGGCTTCCCAGGTGGTGCTACTGGTAAAGAACCCGCCTGCCAATGCAGGAGTCTTAAGAGACACAGATTTGATCCCTGGGTTGGGAAGATCCCCTGGAGGAGGGAATGGCAACCCATTCCAGTATTCTTGCCTGGAGAATCCCCATGGACAGGGGAGACTGGCAGGTTACAGTACATGGGGTCCCAAAGAGTCGGGACCGCTACTAAGCACACATACACATGGCAGTCTTATCTTTAGTTTTGGGTTTTTATTTAATTTTTTTATTTTTTTTAGTAAATTCCATCCTGTTTAGCATAGTGGCTGATGATTAGGAATGTGCCTGTTAGACACCTGCATATATATATATAACAGAACATTAGGATTCCCAGGTGGATCAGTGGTAAGGAATCTGTCTGCCAGTGCAGGAAATGAGGGTTCCATCCCTGGGTTCCCTGGGTCAAGAAGATCCCCTGGAGAAGGAAATGGCAACCCACTCTAGTATTCTTTGCCTGGGAAATGCCATGGACAGAGGAGCCTGGCAGGCTACAGTCCATGCGGTCGCAAAACAGTCAGACATGACATAGCAACTAAACAACAACAACACAATGGAATATTACTCAAGCATTAAAAAAGAGTGAAATTCTACCATTTGTAACAACATGGATGAACCCAGAGGGCATTATGCTTAGTGAAATAAGTCAGAGAGAGAACGATAAATAGCCTTTGTTATCACTTATGTGTGGGCTTCCTTCATAGCTCAGTTGGTAAAGAGTCCGCCTGCAATGCAGGAGACCCGGGTTTGATTCCTGGGTAGGGAAGATCCCCTGGAGGAGGGCATGGCAACCCATTCCAGTTGCCTGGAGAACCCCATGGACAGAGGAGCCTGCCAGGGTACAGCCATAGGGTCACTAAGAGTTGGGCATGAATGAAGCAACTCAGCATGCACTCAGGGACTATAGCCCACCAGGCTCCTTTGTCCATTGTATGCTTCAGGCAAGAATATTGGAGTGGGTTGTCATTTCCTCCTCCAAGGGATCTTCCTGACTCAGGGATCAAACCTGTTTTTCTGGAATTGCAGGCTGATTCTTTACCACTGAGCCACAGGGGAAATCCTGAATGTTATAATTTTAGCTCTTCTGAGAGATAAGATAAATTTATATTTCAGTTCAGTTCAGTCACTCAGTCGTGTCCGACTCTTTGCGATCCCATGAATCACAGCATGCCAGGCCTCCCTGTCCATCATCAAATCCCGGAGTTTACCCAAACTCATGTCCATAGAGTCGATGATGCCATCCAGTCATATCATTCTCTGTCGTCCCCTTCTCCTCCCGCCCCCAATCCATCCCAGCATCAGACTCTTTTCCAGTGAGTCAACTCTTTGCATGAGGTGGCCAAAGTAATGGAGTTTCAACTTCAACATTAGTCCTTCCAATGAACACCCAGGACTGATGTCCTTTAGAATGGACTGGTTGGATCTCCTTGCAGTCCAAGGGACTCTCAAGAGTCTTCTCCAACACCACAGTTCAAAAGCATCAATTCTTTAGTGATTAGCTTTCTTCACAGTCCAACTCTCATATCTATACATGACCACTGGAAAAACCATAGCCTTGACTAGACGGACCTTGGTTGGCAAAGTAATGTCTCTGCTTTTTAATATACTATCTTTTGCTGCTGCTGCGTCACTTCAGTCATGTCCGACTCTGTGTGACCCCACAGACAGAAGCCCACCAGGCTCCCCCGTACCTGGGATCTCCAGGCAAGAACACTGGAGTGGGTTGCCATTTCCTTCTCCAATGTGTGAAACTGGAAAGTGAAAAGTGAAAGTGAAGTCGCTCAGTCGTGTCCGACCCTTAGCGACCCCACGGACTGCAGCCTACCAGGCTCCTCCATCCATGGGATTTTCTAGGCAAGAGTACTGGAGGGGCTTGCCATATCTAGGTTGGTCATAACTTTCCTTCCAAGGAGTAAGCGTCTTTTAATTTCATGGCTTCAGTCACCATCTGCAGTGATTTTGGAGCCCCAAAAAGTAAAGTCTGACACTGTTTCCACTGTTTCCCCATCTATTTCCCATGAAGTGATGGGACCAGATGCCATGATCGTAGTTTTCTGAATGTTGAGTTTTAAGCCAACTTTTTCACTCTCCTCTTTCACTTTCATCAAGAAGCTTTTTAGTTCCTCTTCCCTTTCTGCCATGAGGGTGGTGTCATCTGCATATCTGAGGTTATTGATATTTCTCCCGGCAATCTTGATTCCAGCTTGTGCTTCTTCCAGCCCAGCATTTCTCATGATGTACTCTGCATATAAGTTAAATAAGCAGGGTGACAATATACAGCCTTGACGTACTCCTTTTCCTGTGTGGAACCAGTCTTTTGTTCCATGTCCAGTTCTAACTGTTGCTTCCTGACCTGCATATCGCCGGCTGCGTGCAGAAGTGTGGCCGAGAGGAGCTACCCCTCGCCCAAGTAGTGGTGGCTACGCGGGTGCAGGAGGGCCGAGAGGAGCTATTCCTTGTTCAAGGTCAGGAGGGGCGGCAGTGAGGAGATACCCCTTGTCCATGGTAAGGAGCAGCGGCTGTGCTTTGCTAGAGCAGCTGTGAAGAGATACCCCACGTCCAAGGTAGGAGAAACCCAAGTAAGATGGTAGGTGTTGTGAGAGGGCATCAGAGGGCAGACACACTGAAATCATAATCACAGAAACTAGTCGATCTGATCACACGGACCACAGCTTTGTCTAACTCAATGAAACTAAGCCATGCCGTGTGGGGCCACCCAAGACAGGCAGGTCATGGTGGAGAGGTCTGACAGAATGTGGTCCACTGGAGAAGGGAATGGCAAACCACTTCAGTATTCTTGCCTTGAGAACCCCATGAACAGTATGAAAATGCAAAATTATAGGATACTGAAAGAGGAACTCCCCAGGTTGGTAGGTGCCCAATATGCTCCTGGAGATCAGTGGAGAAATAACTTCAGAAAGAATCAAGGGATGGAACCAAAGCAAAAGCAAAACCCAGCTGTGGATGTGACTGGTGATAGAAGCAAGGTCCGATGCTGTAAAGAGCAATATTGCATAGGAACCTGGAATGTTAGATCCATGAATCAAGGCAAATTGGAAGTGGTCAAACAGGAGATGGCAAGAGTGAACGTCGACATTCTAGGAATCCGTGAACTAAAATGGACTGGAATGGGTGAATTTAACTCAGATGACCATTATATCTACTACTATGGCAGGAATCCCTTAGAAGAAATGGAGTAGCCATCATGGTCAACAAAAGAGTCCGAAATGCAGTACTTGGATGCAATCTCAAAATTTACAGAATGATCTCTGTTCATTTCCAAGGCAAACCATTCAGTATCACAGTAATCCAAGCCTATGCCCCAGCATTCTTCAGTAATGCTGAAAAGCTGAAGTTGAACGGTTCTATGAAGACCTGCAAGACCTTCTGGAACTAACACCCTAAAAAGATGTCCTTTTCATTATAGGGGACAGGAATGCAAAAGTAGGAAGTCAAGAAACACCTGGAATAACAGGCAAATTTGGCCTTGGAGCACAGAATGAAGCAGGGCAAAGGCTAATAGAGTTTTGCCAAGAGAACGCACTGGTCATAGCAAACACCCTCTTCCAACAACACAAGAGAAGACTCTACACACAGACATCACCAGATGGTCAACACTGAAATAAAATTGATTATACTCTTTGCAGCCAAAGATGGAGAAGCTCTATACAGTTAGCAAAAACAAGACAGGGAGCTGACTGTGGCTCAGATCATGAACTCCTTATTGCCAAATTCAGACTTAAATTGAAACTAGGAAAAACGACTAGATCACTCAGATATGACCTAAATCAAATCCCTTATGATTATACAGTGGAAGTGAGAAATAGATTTAAGGGACTAGATCTGATTGATAGAGTGCCTGATGAACTATGGAGGGAGGTTCATGACATTGTACAGGAGACAGGGACCAAGACCATCCCCAAGAAAAAGAAATGCAAAAAGGCCAAATGGTTGTCTGAGGAGGCCTTACAAATAGCTGTTAAAAGAAGAGAAGCGAAAATCAAAGGAGAAAAGGAAAGATATAAGCATCTGAATGCAGAGTTCCAAAGAATAGCAAGGAAAGATAAGAAAGCCTTCCTCAGTGATCAATGCAAAGAAATAGAGGAAAACAACAGAATGGGAAAGACTAGAGATTTCTTCAGGAAAATCAGACATACCAAGGGAACATTTCATGCAAAGATGGGTTTGATAAAGGACAGAAATGGTATGGACCTAACAGAAACTTATATTTAAAACTATCAATTTTAGATCGATGCTGGAACCCAGAGGCTGTCTAGGAGTTAATCTTCAATTTATCCTCAAGTGTCCTTGGGGGATGCCCTTGCCCTTGTTTGGCAAACACAACACAACTCAGGTAACCACTCAAGGTAATACAAATATGATCAAGACATCGTCTCCTGAAGAAACAAACCTCCCTGCATGTGTGCTCAGTCGCTCAGTCATGTCCGACTCATTGTGACCCCATGGACTGTAGCCCATCAGGCTCCTCTGTCCATGGGATTCTCCAGGTAATAAAATAGAGTGGGTTACCATGCCCTCCTCCAGGGGATCTTCCCAACCAAGGGAACAAACCTGGGTCTCCTGCATTACAGGTGGATTCTTTACCACTGAGTCAAGGGGAAGCCCTCAGTTCCCTCCCTTGGTCAAAACTCACATTATACATGCACTATAGGCTCCAGGTTCCACTTCCTTCCCTGTTAGTTATGATAAACTAAACCAAGCATGAATGATGATTGGGACAAATGGACTTTGCATTATCAATCATGAGTAACAGATGAGATCTTAAATACCTCTATGAGGTTATGCTTCAACTCTAAGCACAGAATAATGGAAGAAAATGTAGGTACCAAGTTGATCTCCAAGGAAGGGACTTCAAATATGGGAAGAATTAGATACCCGTGAAACTGCAATACTTTGGCCACCTCATGCGACGAGTTGACTCACTGGAAAAGACTCTGATGCTGGGAAAGGTTGGGGGCGGGAGGAGAAGGGGACGACGGAGAATGAGATGGCTGGATGGCATCACTGACTCTGTGGACATGAGTTTGAGTGTACTCCGGGAGTTGGTGATGGACAGGGAGGCCTGGCGTGCTATGATTCATGGGGTCGCGGAGAGTCGGACATGCTGAGCGACTGAACTGAACTGAACTGAAACAACAGACAGGGGCTTCCCTGGTAGCTCAGCTGGTAAAGAATTCACCTGCAATGCAGGAGACCCCGGTTCAATTCCTGGGTAGGGCAGATTCCCTGGAGAAGGGATAGGCTACCCAATCCAGTATTCTTGGTCTTCCCTGGTGGCTCAGATGGTAAAGAATCTGCCTGCAATGAGGAAGACCTGGGTTCAATCCGTGGGTTGGGAAGATCCTCTGGAGAAGGGAACAGCTACCCATTTCAGTATTCTGACCTGGAGAATTCTATGGACTGTATAGTCCATAGGGTTGCAAAGCGTTAGACACAACTGAGTCACTTTCACTTTCACAACCACACTGAAGGGCAGAACTCCCATTCATTCATTGCACTGTATAATGTAGAACTGACATTTCATTTTACAAACTAGAAACTAACATACAGATCTGATAGTCAAAACTGAGAATGAAAGAATCATCTCACTTCTCTTAAGCATAATCTTTCCCTAATTTGTTGGGAAATGACAACTCAAGATCACTCGATAGCTCATACAAAATCAAAGCAACACTTTGGAAAACTAACTAATTTAACATTTTTATCATGCCATGGTAAAATGTGCCTAGATTCTTTTGATTTCTTAACAGTAGCAGCATATAAATATTTTAATTGAATTTAATTATATGACTTGAAATGCCTGATGCTGTATTAAAGTCAACCTTGAAAAACATGACTGTATTCCACAGTGAAGCTTATAGTTTAATAACTACCTTTGGTGACCATGTTAGAAACAAAGAGTGTTTGCTTACTGTCACTGAAGTTTAACCAGAGGATGACATCCGTCTTTAGACTTCTCCAAACTTTCTGGTTAAACTGCAGTCCTGTTGTTGTTGTTCAGTTGCTCAGTCGTGTCCAGCTCTTTGTGACCCCATATGGGTCTAGTGCCAATCTGTACCCACACAGCTGACTGTGGCTGGAGAAAAGTACACACCTAAGAGGACTGTTCTTAAAGAACCTTACACAGTGCATCAACACTATCCAGGAAACACCCTGTATTTCCTTAGTCCATTCATTCTCCTGATCTTTGGAGGAGTGCTCCATTCCTCGAATGTCCAACATTTCCTCCTTTATTTTCACTGTTAGTTGATAATCTTGCTCCAACTTCAGGGAGATTATAGAAGGAATCAGATTGGACTCCTTTTTTTAATTTTACAATATTATATTGGTTGGTTTTGCCATACATTGACATGAATCTGCCCCGGGTGTACATGAGTTCTTAAGGTCTCCACCACAAGTGCTCTCCTAGCTTCCCATGAGCTCATATAGTCACTTTTTCTCTTCTAGTGCAATAATAAACTGTCATGTATCTAGTTAAGACCAGCTACTCCATTTTCACCTACTAGAGGATATTTCTCCACCAGTTCACCTCTCTGCTAAATCATCAACTGTTCCTCTTTTACAAAAGGATCATTTCTTTCATCATGTAACCAGGCACTTGATATCGTCCATCATTACAACAATAATAACAACAAAAGTTAAGAACCCCATCTTCCCCTCCAGAAAACACCATACTCTTTCTGCCCTTTATAGAAAATTTTCTTTAAAAAAGGTATGCCTACTGTCCAGTTTTGCTTGTTCCATTCCTCCTGAACTCACTCTACTCAAGCTTTTGTCCCAACCAGTCTACTAAACACGACGGTTATCAATGACGTAACATTTTCTTTCCTTTTTTTTAAATGGGCTCATAATTTAATCAACAACCAAGTTTACAGAATTTCTATCCTTTCCCAGTACTTGTTGCTGTGTGCCCCATCCTCTTAACATCCTGGGCTTCCATTGTTAAGACATTAAAGTTGAAGAAGGAACAATAACAGTCTTGCTTATGAGTTTACTCTGAAAAAAGTCATCTGGGTCATGACATGTCCCTCATAGAATTAAAATTAATCTAAAAGTGAAATTCCACCAGAAAATAGATCTGCATTGTAACTAGCAAATCAAGAGTCATTTTTTATTGTTACAGAGGAATTTAGATAGTTTATTCATCATACTGTGTTCATACTTGAGTAAGTTTTAATTGCAAATTGACTAAATCCTTTACCTTCAATATGCAAAGTAATATTTAAGTCAGATTTTTTTCTTTCCTAAGATTACCAAAGTATTCCATGATGTTTCCCATTTGAAGATAAAGTCATTTCCAACTCAAAACTAAAAGGTCTCAGTTAAATATATGAAATACTTTGTTTGAATAGTACTTTATAATGACATATAATAGTATAACACACTAAAGGCTTCTACACATAAGTGTAAATAAATGCCAAGTGCAATGTTAATAATCCTCATCTATTTAGTCAGTATCATTTGAAAACTCATCTTTTAGAAATACCTGCTACATTTAGCCTCCAGGATATGAAACTTGCTTTTCTCCTACTCCATTGTCCCTTCAATCAGCTTTACAGGTTCTTCTTAATCATCCTAAAGTCTAATCATTGCAGTGTTTGGGCTAAGCCCTTAAGAGTTTTCTCATTTCTAAGCTGGATCTCTCCCCAGAATCCTAGGGTGATACATCAAACACCCTGAATGTCTAATAGGCATCAGAATTGAACAGATCCCCAATTAAGCATCTCTATTTTATGCCACTTAAACCTTTTCTTTTCACATTCTCCTCCATCTCAGTAAATGTCGATTTCACCTTTCAGATGAAAGGTGTTATTTACCTACATTATTTAGATAATTTTTAACTATAGTCACCCTTGGTTTCTCTCTCTCATACCCCGTAATTAATCCGTCAGCAAATTCCATCAGCCGTGCCATCAAATTGAGAGAATCCAAACTCTTTTCAGCTTCCTGGTGGTTCTGAAGGTAAAGCGTTTGCCTGCAGTGCAGGAGGCCTGGGCTTAATCCCTAGGTTGGGAAGGTCCCCTGGAGAAGGAAATGGCAACCCACTGCAGTACTCTTGCCTGAAAAATTCCATGGATGGAGGAGCCTGGTAGGCTACCGTCCAGGTAGAGGGTCGCAAAGAGTCGGACATGACTGAGCGATGTCACTGTCCTTCACTAAACTCTTCAGCACTTCTGTTACTGCCACTCAGGTGTCTCCCGCTGGTCTCCTCCACCCTTCTCCGTTCAACTCTCCAAGTCAGCTCTTACCTCCTATCTGCCAGTGAGGTGCAGTCCTGCAGAAGCACAGGTAAAGACTGCAGAGGATGGATTGAGGCTGAGTCCAGGGGATTGTGTCTGGCTTCTATCCTGCAATCCCCTCAGGCTGGCATGTCTCTACTGAAGGTTCCTATTCCTCTCAAGGAAGCCTCCCTCACACAACTGTCTCCTTCTGGGTTCAGCTTCTTCTGGCCTAGGAGTGGTAAGAAATCCTCTGATTGTCACAAGAACTCATCACACTGTCCCTTGTAGTTTCCTCATATTCCACCTACACTTTTGTAAATAGTCACTTTGTAGATACACCTTTAAATTACCCTAATTTGCATAGAGCACTTGTTTCCTGATTGAGAACTCGGATGGCAGTAATTGGTACCAAAAGTAACTCAAGAAATAGACCTTCAAAGTTAGGCTCTGCTATTGAGTTGCACGTATAGAAAAGGAAGAAAAAGGACAAGAGATAGCCAGGGCAAGTGGTTGCATCATGTCTATTTGGCTTAGCATGGAATGCAGTGCCAGTCTAAGGTATATTGGGGGCATATATTACAGATGTAATATATGCTTTAAATATATGGCCAATACTCATTCCTTCATTTTTGTAACATCATCAAGGAACCCAGTGGTAGAATGATCTCTCTCACTATTTTACCAATAAACCACTTGACAAAATATTTTCTTTCCATCTTCACAATCTAACACACCTGTGTTTTGAGGCCCTGGCGTCCACCTCAAATGCTTCCATCAGGAAATATTACCGTGGATTTAACAATTTGGAAACCAAGACTTCACCCTGGTCATTTTTTGTTCCTGGTGCCATTGAGCCAACAGTGAGAGAAGCAAGTCCTTGTTTTCACTGCTACATAATGGGTGCAAGAGGATGTGGTGGGGTAGCATTACTACTGCTTTGGACAAAAGTATTTGACCAGTGGGAAAATGTGGCAGGACAAAGAAAGACAAAGCATCAAGGGCTCATATCTTGTATGACTGAAGCATCATGTACTCCTCCAAGTAAAGAATCTGACTATGTGGTTGCTGGCCAAGGGAGAGAAAAATATACAGTGATTTGTAGAAGGTAATTGTGTGTACCAATTTTGGCTCATGATCAAATACAGAAACAAAGACTGTAGTAGCTCTGTTTTATATCACTTCTTTCTCTTGTTTTTCTACCACTTCATATGAATAACACAAATGGTGCTTATCATGGAAAATGGTAGTTAGGAGAATTACTGTACAGACAGCATCCATAGTATTATGATATCTGATGGAATTTCTTGCTTTCCCTAGGTTGAAGACAATTTTTTTAGCCAGAAGAAAGAAAAAAGAAAAAAGGTGAGGGCAAGAGTAGGCGATTCTGGTGGATAACTTCTATTTGTCTCTTCAGATCTACTTTTCATTAGGTTCCAGTTTGCTTTCTGCCCCAGGAGGCTGACCGTGTAAGAACATGGAAGGTTTCCTTACCCTCTGACCCTTGACTGGGTTGAGCTGATGGAGAGCCTTTGAGGGCAATTGGATGGATGGAAGAGAGTGAGGTCGTATTATCTATCACACTGGCTCACTTGGTGAGGTCATTTGGGATGGCTGTGTCCCTGCCCCTCTCAAGAGGACCTTCTCTACACAACTCTCCCCTTTTGTCAGGTTCTGGAACTCTTTTCTTTCTTTATCCTTTTTGGCCCAGGCTTAGTAAGTATTACTCATCACAGGTTACTACACCATCCCATTTGGTTCTCCTATACACCACCCACACTTTATAATTAACCCATTTGTGAAACAACTAACAAAATTCTCTCTTTGAATTGTTAATATTTAAGTGTGTCACCTGTTTCCTGTTGGGACCTTGGTCGATAACTCTCCCTAATCTAATCCACCATCATCTCTACCATGATTATTGTAATGGCCTTGTAACTGGTCTTGCTTCTTTAGCCCTTATCTGCCTCTGCTTCTGCTGCTGCTGCTAAGTCACTTCAGTCGTGTCTGACTCTGTGTGACCCTATAGACGGCACCCCACCAGGCTCCCCCTTCCCTGGGATTCTCCAGGCAAGAACACTGGAGTGGGTTGCCATTTCCTTCTCCAATGCAGGAAAGTGAAAAGTGAAATTGAAGTCGCTCAGTCTTGTCCAACTCTTCGCAACCCCATGGACTGCAGGCTACCAGGCTCCTCTGTCCATGGGATTTTCCAGGCAAGAGTGTCGGAGCGGGTTGCCATTGCCTTCTCCATTGTCTGCCTCTATTCTACTCTTAACAGAGCTGCCAGAATGATCTTTTTAAAGTATAAGTAATATAAATACATTTGGCTATTAAAAATCTTCTAATGGCTTCCTGACTCACTCAGAGTCTTCTTGTTGACCCACAGGCCCTACAGGATCTGCTCCTGCCTTACTTCCTGTTTTTCCTCTGCCCATCCAGCAGGATCTCTTTCCACAGCTCCTATCATGGACGAGTTTCTTCCATCTGGAATGCTCATCCCCTCAGGCATCTTCATGCCCCTTCCCTCACTTCCTTCATGTCTTCATTCAAATAGTATGTTCTCAGACTGACTTTCCTTGACCACGATATCTAAAATTGTAACCCAACACGACATTTTTCCACCCTACTTAATCTTTCTGTTAACCTACTCTTAAGCTTATTTATTTATCATATATATATATTTTTTTTTATATATATATTTCTCACTTTCTAGGATGTAAATACCAGGAGTATCAATATTTTTGTACAGAACTGATACCAGATATCTAAAAGTGTACCTGTCATATATTAGATATTTAATCAATATTCATTGAATTCATTTATTCATTCATTCTGAGTTTACTGAGAGTAAAAATCAATGTATTTTTGCTCAAATGCTGATAGAGTTCCTAATCAGTTTGAATTGAGTTGTCAAGGATCTCAGTATGAGCCGTAGACTCATAGAAAACGTAGAGGAATTTACTTCTTTACCAAAAAAATAAATAAATAAACTATCATTTCCCCATTTGATCACCAGGTTTTTCACAGTCATCTATTTCCAAAGGTCAAATCTCCCTTCTAGAAGATGATTTACTTTACAGTTTAGGCTGATAAACTTATCATATCCAAGACAAAATAGAATTTTATAGAAGGAAGTCACAGTTGTTTTAAGTGATGACCATATTCTTTAAATCTGTATAAAGTTTCTAAACTGAATTTTTTAAATGACAATACAAATATAGAAATGAAGTGGAAAATAATAAGCCTCATTACTATCATAGATGTTATAAATATTCAAATCATACAACTAAATTTGAAGGGGACTTTCTTAATTTACACTTGAACTGAACTTGAAGCTTTTGAAAGGAGGGAGAAAATCTTCTGCCATCATGAAGGCTTCTTTTGTCCTACAGAAAAAAGTTCAAGAAATGCATACAAAAGTAAAAGATCGTCAGAAGCTGTGTAGATCACAATATCCCAAACTGGATAGTTTAATTTAAAAACACCATTTTTAGTTGACTTAGTGTTTTTTTTCTTCTTATTCCCAAAAGGCCATCATTACTGAGAAATAACTCTATATCACCGCTGTTTACTAATGGCAACAAAAGGTTAGGGCATCAGTTCAGTTCAGTCGCTCAGTCGTGTCCGACTCTTTGCGACCCCATGAATCTCAGCACACCAGGCCTCCCTGTCTATCACCAACTCCTGGAGTTCACTCAAACTCATGTCCATCGAGTCAGTGATGCCATCCAGCCATCTCATTCTCTGTCGTCCCCTTCTCCTCCCACCCCCAATACCTCCCAGCATCAGAGTCTTTTCCAGTGAGTCAACTCTTCGCATGAGGTGGCCAAAGTATTGGAGTTTCAGCTTTAGAATCAGTCCTTTCAATGAACATACAGGACTGATGTCCTTTAGAATGGACTGGTTGGATCTCAGACTTGCTTAAATATTTAAAGTTTGGATTTGACCAGCCACAGAGGGGAGAACATGCTTCTGCAGGGAGAACCAATAGTTGAGTAACTGATCCTGATTACAAGCAAAAGTCACAACTGCTATTAAGTGAAAGCTGTAACTTTACACATAACTTTCTCCTTCTTTGAGTTTACATCACCGATAATGATTTAAAAAAAAAAAAACTTTTGTTTATACTAACCAAAAAAAATGAAATGTTCACAAAATATTTCCTGCAAGTGTAATACATCAGGAATAATGAGTATTTAAAATATTGACCTCATGACATTTACTCTATTATGTGAGCCATACCCTTTTGCTGTTTAGTGTTTTCCCCTTCTTATCAGAGAGTTATATGTATTTCCAATGTCCTTTTCAACTAAATAGTTTTATTTACAAGGTGACCTTCAGAATAGGGAAATGATCATACTGTATATTGAACTATTCACATGTCACAGTCAGTGAGTGCGCATAGGAGACCCCATGGTTCTCTTGGGTCTTCGAGGATGGAATTCAGTCAAACAAGTGAAAATGTATTTGTTAAAATCTATCACAGTAGATACCAGGAATTTCATCACTATAATACGGTAAGCACAAGCGTCTGATATATACATATATATATGCAAACATAATTATAAAAATAGCAAATTGCTAGTATAAAAAGGTACCAGTAACCCATTAAGTATTTGTTAATAGGGGTATTTCTAATTTTTTGACTCAGAAACAGTGATTTTATGTGGAGAGAATTGTATAAGTCGCTGATGCATTAATTCAGTGCTTTCAGCACAGTGGCACTATAACGATATACCTAACTATGCTGCTGCTGCTGCTGCTAAGTCGCATCAGTCGTGTCCGACTCTGTGGGACCCCATAGACGGCAGCCCAACAGGCTCCTCCATCTCTGGGATTCTCCAGGCAAGAATACTGGAGTGGGTTGCCATTCCCTTCTCCAACGCATGAAGGTGAGAAGTGAAAGTGAAGTCGCTTTACTATACCTACAAAGATGAAACAGACATCAGTTCAGTTCAGTTCAGTCGATCAGTTGTGTCTAACTCTTTGTCACCCCATGGACTGCAGCACGCCAGGCCTCCCTGTCCATCACCAGCTCCCAGAGTTTACTCAAACTCATGTCCATTGAGTCAGTATTGCCATCCAACCATCTCATCCTCTGTCATCCCCTTCTCCTCCCGCCTTCAATTGTTCCCAGCATCAGGGTATTTTCAAATGAGTCAGTTCTTCACATCAGGTTGCCAAAGTATTGGAGTTTCAGCTTCAACATCAGTCCTTCCAATGAATATTCAGGGATGATTTCATTTAGGATGGACTGGTTGGATCTCTTTGCAGTCCAAGAGACTCTCAAGAGTCTTCTCCAATACCACACATCGAAAGCATGAAGTTTTCAGTGCTCAGCTTTCTTGATAGTCTAACTCTCAATTCATACATGACTACTGGAAAAACCATACCTTTGAATTGACGGATGTTTGTTGGTAAAGTAATGTCTCTGATTTTTAGAATGCTCTCTAGGTTGGTCATAACTTTTCTTCCAAGGAGCAAGCGTCTTTTAATTTCATGGCTGCAGTCACCATCATTTTGGAGTCCAGAAGAAAAAAAAATCTGTCACTGTTTCCATTGTTTCCCCAACTATTTCCCATGAAGTGATGGGACCAGATGCCATGATTTTAGTTTCCTGAATGTTGAGCTTCAAGCCAACTTTTTCACTTTCCCCTTTCACTTTCATCAAGAGGCTCTTTAGTTCTTCTTCACTTTCTGCCATAAGGGTGGTGTCATCTGCATATCTGAGGTTATTGATATTTCTCCCAGTAATCTTGATTCCAGCTTGTGCTTCATCCAGTCCAGCGTTTCTCATGATGTACTCTGCATATAAGTTAAATAAGCAGGGTGACCATATACAGCCTCAATGTACTCCTTTCCCAGTTTGAAACCAGTCTGTTGTTCCTCGTCCAGTTTTAACTGTTGCTTCCTGAACTGCATACAGATTTCTCAGGAAGCAGGTCATGTGGTCTCATATTCCCATCTCTTGAACAATTTTCCACAGATTGTTGTGGTCCACACAGGGAAAGATTTTGGCATAATCTATAAAGCAGAAGTAGGTATTTTTCTGGAACTCTCTTCCTGCTTTGAATATCCAGCGGATGTTGGCAATTTGATCTCTGGTTCCTCTGCTTTTTCTAAATTCAGCTTGAACATCTGAAAGTTCATGGATCATGTGCTGTTGAAGCCTGGATTGGAGAATTCTGAGCATTACTTTACTAGTGTGTGAGATGAGTGCAATTGTGCAGTAGTCTGAGCATTCTTTGGCATTGCCTTTTTTGGGATTGGAATGAAGAGTGACCTTTTCCAGTCCTGTGGCCACTGCTGAGTTTTCCAAATTTGTTTGTATATTGAGTGCAGAACTTTTACAACATCATCTTTTAGGATTTGAAATAGCTTAACTGGAATTCCATCACCTCCACTAGCTTTGTTCCTAGTGATGCTTCCTAAAGCCCACTTGACTTCACATTCCAGGACGTCTGGCCCTAGGTGAGTGATCACACCATCGTGATTATCTGGGTTGTGAAGGTCTTTTTTGCATAGTTCTTCTGTGTATTCTTGCCACCTCTTCTTAATATCCTCTGCTTCTGTTAGGTGCATACCATTTCTGTCCTTTATTGTGCCCACCTTTGCATGAAATGTTCCATTGGTATCTCTAATTTTCTTGCAGAGATCTCTAGACTTCCCCATTCTATTATTTTTCTCCTTTTCTTTGCATTGGTTGCTGAGGAAGGCTTATCTCTCCTTGCTATTCTTTGGAACTCTGCATTCAGATGGATATATATTTCTTTCTCTCCTTTTCTTTTCACTTCTCTTCTATGCACAGCTATTTGTAAGGACTCCTCAGATTACCATTTTGCCTTTTTGCATTTCTTTTTCTTGGGGGTGGTCTTGATCACGAACCTCCATCCATAGCTCTTCACACACTCTGTCTTTCAGATCTAATCCCTTGAATCTACTTCTCACTTCCACTGTATAATCATAAGGGGTTTGATTTAGGTCATACCTGAATGGTCCAGTGGTTTTCCCTACTTTCATCATTTTAAATCTGAATTTGGCAATAAGGAGTTCATGGTCTATGCCACGGTCAGCTCCCGGTCTTGTTTTTGCTGACTGTATAGAACTTCTTCATCTCTGACTGCAGATCTGATTTCGGTATTGACCATCTGGTGATGTCCATATGTAGGGTCTTCTCTTGTGTTGTTGGAAGAGGGTGTTTGCTGTGACCAGTGCGCTCTCTTGGCAAAACTCTATTAGCCTTTGCCCTGCTTCATTCCATACTCCAAGGCCAAATTTTCCTGTTACTCCAGTTATTTCTTGGCTCTCTACTTTTACATCCCAGTCCCCTCTAATGAAAAGGACATCTCTTTTGGGTGGTAGTTCTGGAAAGTCTTGTAGGTCTTCATAGAAGCATTCAACTTCAGCTTCTTCAGCATTACTGGTCGAGGCATAGACTTGGATTACTCTAATATTGAATGGTTTGCCTTGGAAACGAACTGAGATCATTCTTTTGTTTTTGAGATTGTATCCAATTACTGCATTTCAGACTCTTTAGTTGACTATGATGGCTACTCCATTTCTTCTTAGGGATTCTTGTCCACAGTAGTAGATATAATGGTCATCTGAGTTAAATTCACCCATTTCAGTCCTTTTTAGTTTCCTAATTCCTAAAATGTCAATGTTCACTCTAGCCATCTCCTGTTTGACCACTTCCAATTTGCCTTGATTCCTGTACGTAACATTCCAGCTTCCTATGCATAGGAAATAGACATAAAGATATAATATACCTAATATAACATAATATACCTACTATATAACTAATAATTCCTATAATGTGGACTTCCCTGGTGGCTCAGATGGTAAAGAATCCATCTGCAATGCAGAAAACCAGGGTTTGATCTCTGGGTCAGGAAGATCTCCTGGAGAAGAGAATGGCTACCCCCTCCAGTATTCTTGCCTGGAGAATTCTACAGACAGAAAAGCTTGGCTATAGGCTACAAGGTCATAAGGAGTCAGACACGACTGAGTGACTAATACTTTGACAGTTTTCACTATCATATACCTACAAAGATAAACAGACATGTGGCAGTGCTCCACTGATGAAGGTATACAGGATTTTCAATTTGATGTAATGGTGTGATTATCATAGACTTCATAGTTTTTTATACTATTTGCGAAGTGTAACACTGTGGAATGATGGGCCACATATTAAAACTGTCTTTCAATTTCCATTGAAACATCCTACCAGTTGAATCACACATCAGTAGCCATTATTAGAGCACTCTAATGACAAAGTTTGTGGGCAATCACTTTGGAAATCTGTACTCTTTCAGAAACATGAAACATTTCTCTAATTTTTTCATTTTCTTCCTCAATAATAATGTGAACCCACAGTTTTTTGGATTTCTCTTTTCAGGTACCTTCTGCTACCTGACCCTTTACATCTATCTTGTGGTGAAGGGTTAGGCTTTTGGTAGGAGGGCTAGAAGGACTGGAGGAGGTATGACTTCCCAGAAGATATTATTGTGGAATTCATCCAAGAAAGGTAGAGAAAAGGAAGAAATGCTTTATTTGAAAAATTAAGATAAGAAAAGAAACTTAATGTTGCGACTGGGCAGAGCAGTATTTTAAAATACCTACTGTCACTACTGTATACAAAGACGAATAACGAATACTTAGACATTCTCAGGAAGCTCGATGAAGGGGTTTTCCCAACTCCTCCCCCATGTCCCTACCCTGTGTTTATATGTTAACAATACCTGGTTTCCAAGATCCAATCTGCAGTCTTTATTATCAATCTTAAGTTCAAAGGTGTTTTTTAACTTTCTCATAAAAAATAAATAAAAATGCTCAAAAGTCTTAACAGCCATTAGATAATTCTATAAAATGGAAATTTTACTAGTTTGTTGTAAATAAATCAGAAAGAGATGAAATTAATTTTGCTTTAAAATATATTGGGTTTAAACATACTCAAAGAGAAAATTATGTATTTGGTCAAGTGTGTTGAAGTTTTGCTAAAAGATTTACATCTGAGAAATATTTGAAGTGTTAGCCAATCATGTCAGTGTCTTTCTATGGCAGGTAATTTCCCCCCACCATGGAATATAATTTTAATAGAAATTAAAAAGAATGCTGATATTTAGCAAAGAAGAAAAAATAATTTTAGATCAAATATATCAGCCACACAATGTACAATAAATATTGGCACCTACCCATGGTGAACACAAATTTAAGGAACATCTTAATATAACATTGTAAACCAACTATACTTCAATTAAACACACACACACACACATATATAAGAGAAAAGCACTGTGCTGAACTGTGGTGCTGGAGAAGACTCTTGAGAGTCCTTGGACTGCAAGGAGATCCAACCAGTCCATTCTAAAGGAGATCAATCCTGGGTGTTCATTGGAAGGACTGATGCTAAAGCTGAAAATCCAATACTTTGACCACCTCATGCAACGAGTTGACTCACTGGAAAAGACTCTGATGCTGGGAGGGATTGGGGGTGGGAGGAGACGGAGACCACAGAGAATGAGAAGGCTGGATGGCATCACCGACTCTATGGACATGAGTTTGAGTGAACTCCAGGAGTTGGTGATGGACAGGGAAGCCTGGTGTGCTGTGATTCATGGGGCCACAAAGAGTCGGACACGACTGAGCAACTGAACTGAACTGAACTCATTAAAATATTGATGTGGACAGAACTCAAATCCTACGTTTAAGGCAACTTTAATTTCATGGATTTTAAAAATGCCGAATCATGTCTAAACTGAATCAATCTTTCAACACCTAAATTTCAGAGCAATGGTAAACCAGTTGCTCCAGTATGTTGATCTGCTCATGAATGCTAACACCTTCAAGTTGAAAAAACCATTAGAATTACTCAGCACTGCTACTGTCATGGGAGGTAAAGAATGAATGCCCTCTATGGATAGCTCAGTCCAAGAATCACCTCTCTGTGCCAATATGGTTGTCTGGGTGTGAGCGTGCATGTGTGCTAAGTCGCTTCAGTCATGTCCGATTCTTTGAAACCCATGGACTGTAGACTGCCAGGCTCCTTTGTCCATGGGATTCTCCAGGGAAGGATACTAGAGTGGGTTGCCATGCCCTCCTCCAGGGGATCTTCCTGACCCAGGGATCGAGCCCAGGTCTCTTGCATCTCCTGCATTGGAAGGTGGGTTCTTAACCACTAAGCGGCACCTGGGAAACCCCTGTGTGAGTATACCTGGGTCTTACTGATTTGAATACTACTTTCACTATTTCAACTCCATTCAGTTGTGTATAAAAGATAAAATCTGAAAGCAATGGGGTGATGGTTCTCAAACTTTGGTATGGAACAGTATTACTGTGAGAATTAATATAGAACACTGACGTCCAAGCTTCTTGAAGTACAATGGGAGGCTGGGACTCTGAGAACCACTGACCTAGAGTTGATCTCTATTCTTAGCCTGAAATTGGGTTAGAATAAAGTTAAAGTTCAATTGCTCAGTTGTATCTGAATCTTTGCGACCCCATGGACTGCAGAACGTCAGGCTTCCCTGTCCGTCACCAAGTCCAGGAGCTCACTCAAATTCATGTCCATTGAGTCAGTGATGCCATCCAACCATCTCAGCCTCTGTCGTCCCCTTCTCCTCCTGCCTTCAATCTTTCCCAGCATCAGGGTTTTTCCCAATGAGTCAGTTCTTTGCATCAGGTGGTCAAAGTATTGGAGTTACAGCTTCACCATCAGTCCTTCCAATGAATATTCAGGACTGATTTCCTTTAGGATTGCTGGTTTGATCTCCGTGCAGTTCAAGGGACTCTCAAGAGTCTTCTCCAACACCACAGTTCAAAAGCATCAATTCTTCGGTGCTCAGCTTTCTTCACAGTCCAACTCTCATATCCATACATGACCACTGGAAAAACCATAGCCTTGACTAGATGGACCTTGGTTGGAAAAGTAATATCTCTGCTTTTTAATATGCTATCTAGGTTGGTCATAACTTTCCTTCCAAGGAGTAAGTGTCTTTTCATTTCATGGCTGCAATCAGCATCTGCAGTGATTTTGGAGCCCAATAAAAAATAAAGTCAGACACTGTTTCCACTATTTCCCTATCTGTTTCCCATGAAGTGATGGGACCAGATGCCATGATCTTAGTCTTCTGAATGTTGAGCTTTAAGCCAACTTTTTCACTCTCCTCTTTTACTTTCATCAACAGGCTTTTTAGTTCCTCTTCACTTTTGCCATAAGGGTGGTGTCATCTGCATATCTGAGGTTATTGGTATTTCTCCTGGCAATCATGATTCCAGCTTGTGCTTCTTCCAGCCCAGCGTTTCTCATGATGTACTCTGCATATAAGTTAAATAAGCAGGGTGACAATATACAGCCTTGACATACTCCTTTTCCTATTTGGAACCAGCCTGTTGTTCCTCGTCCAGTTCTAACTGTTGCCTCCTGACCTGCATACAGGTTTCTCAAGAGGCAGGTCAGGTGGTCTGGTATTCGCATCTCTTTCAGAATGTTCTACAGTTTATTGTGATCCACACAGTCAAAGGCTTTGGCATAGTCAATAATGCAAATATAGATGTTTTTCTGGAACTCTCTTGCTTTTTCGATGATCCAGCAGACGTTGGCAATTTGATCTCTGGTTCCTCTGCCTTTTCTAAAACCAGCTTTAACATCTGGAATTTCACATTCACATATTGCTGAAGCCTGGCTTGGAGAATTTTGAGCATGACTTTATTAGACTGTGAGATGAATGCAATTGTGCAGTAGTTTGAGCATTCTTTGGCATTGCCCTCTTTGGGATTGGAATGAAAACTGACATGTTCCAGTCCTGTGGCCACTGCTCACTTTTCCAAATTGCTGGCATATTGAATGCAGCACTTTCACAGCATTTCAGGATTTGAAATAGCTCAACTGAAATTTCATCACCTCCACTAGCTTTGTTCGTAGTGATGCTTTTTAAGGCCCACTTGACTTCACATTCCAGGATGTCTGGCTCTAGGTGAGTGATCACACCATCATGATTATCTGGGTCATGAAGCTCTTTTTTGTAGAGTTCATCTGTATATTCTTGCCACCTCTTATTAATATCTTCTGCTTCTGTTAGTTCTGTACCATTTCTGTCATTTATCGAGCCCATCTTTCCATGAAATGTTCCCTTGGTGTCTCTAATTTTCTTGAAAAGATCTCTAGTCTTTCCCATTCTGTTCTTTTCCTCTATTTCTTTGCATTGATCACTGAGGAAGGCTTTCTTATCTCTCCTTGCTATTCTTTGGAAGTCTGCATTCATGCTTATATCTTTCCTTTTTTCCTTTGCTTTTTACTTCTCTTTTTTTTTACAGCTATTTGTAAGGCCTCCTCAGACAGCCATTTTGCTTTTTTGCATTTTTTTTCCATGGGGATGGTCTTGATCCCTGTCTCCTGTACAATGTTACGAACCTCCGTCCATAGTTCATCAGGCACTCTGTCTCTCAGATCTAGTCCCTTAAATCTATTTCTCACTTCCACTGTATAATCATAAGGGATTTGATTTAGGTCATACCTGAATGGTCTAGTGGTTTTCCCTGCTTTCTTCAATTTAAGTCTGAATTTGGCAATAAGGAGTTCATGATCTGAGCCATAGTCAGCTCCCAGTCTTGTTTTTGCTGACTGTATAGAGCTTCTCCATCTTTGGCTGCAAAGAATATAATCAATTTGAGTTCGGTGTTGACCATCTGGTGATGTCCATGTGTAGAGTCTTCTCTTGTGTTTTTGGAAGAGAGTGTTTGCTATGACCAGTGCGTTCTCTTGGCAAAACTCTATTAGCCTTTGCCCTGCTTCATTCTGTACTCCAAGGCCAAATTTGCCTGTTACTCCAGGTGTTTCTTGACTTCCTACTTTTGCATTCCAGTCCCCTATAATGAAAAGGACATATTTTTTGGATGTTAGTTCTAGAAGGTCTTGTAGGTCTTCATAGAACCGTTCAACTTCAGCTTCTTCAGTGTTGCACTTGGGGCATAGGCTTGGATTACCGTGATACTGAATGGTTTGCCTTGGAAATAACAGAGATCATTCTGTCATTTTTGAGATTGTATCCAAGTACTGCATTTTGGACTCTTTTGTTGACCATGATGGCTACTCCATTTCTTCTAATGGATTCCTGCCTACAGTAATAGATATAATGTTCATCTGAGTTAAATTCACCCATTCCAGTCCATTTTAGTTCGCTGATTCCTAGAATGTCGACATTCACTCTTGCCATCTCCTGTTTGACCACTTCCAATTTGCCTTGATTCATGAACCTGACATTCCAGGTTCCTATGCAATATTGTTAGAGTATACACACTATTAATTCCACTTCAATCTGGACGTCTAGTAGACCAAAATGAGAAAATAGGAGGGAAAACTAAGAGATATTTGTCATTCATATATATTGCACATTTTGAAAATATATATTAATCTGAGGGAATTTTCCATATGAACACTTCAAAGGTAATTTTATGAAAGTTTCAAACAGTTTTTTCACAACCTTGGGAGAACTTAAAAACACTTCATGTTTCTGAAGAAATATATATTAAAAAATAAATATCAAAATTTCCATCATTGTTCTGTTCTAAAACAAACAAAACCTTTCTACTAGCTATTATATTAAAATATATGACACATTAATAAAAGATTGGCTCATTTCCAAACTATACAAGAGCTCATACAACTTAGCATCAAAAAACAAACAACCTGATTTTAAAAATGGGCAGAGGACTTAAATGAACATTTAACCAAAGAAGACATACAGACAGCCAACAGACACATGAAAAGATGCTCAACATCATTAATCATCAGGGAACTTCAAATCAAAACCATGGTGAGATATCACTTCACACCTATCAGATTGCTATTATCAAAAAGACAACAAATAACAAGTGTTGGCAAGGATGTGGAGAAAAGGGAACTCTCATGCACTTTTGGTGGGAATATAAATTGGTGCAACCTCTATGTAAAATAGTATGAAGATCCCTCAAAAAATTAAAAATAAAACTACTATATGATCCAGCAATTCAATTTCTGTGTATTTTCCCAGAGAAAATAAAACCCTAATTTGAAAAGATATACGCACTCCTATATTTACTGCAGCATTATTCAAAATAGTCAAGAGATGGAAGCAAATTTAAGTGCCCATTGATAGAAGAATGGATAAAGAACATGTGGAATATTAATCAGTCATAAAAGAGAATGAAATCTTTGAAAAGAGAATGAAATCTTCAACACGGATGGACCTGGAAAGTATTATGCTGCTGCTGCTGCTGCTAAGTCGCTTCAATTGTGTCCGACTCTGTGCAACCCCATAGACAGCAGCCCACCAGGCTCCTCCATTCATGGGATTTTCCAGGCAAGAGTACTGGAGTGGAGTGCCATTTCCTTCTCTGAAGTATTATGCTAAGTGAAGTAAATCAGATGGGGAAAGACAAATACCATATGGTTTCACTATATGTGACATCTAAAAAACAAAATAAATGAACAATCATAATAAAACAAAAGCACGGTCATAGATACAAGTGGTTGCCAGAGGGGAGGAGGGTAGTGAGATGAGTGAAATAGATGAAGGAAATTAAGAGGTGCAAACTTCCAGTTACAAATAAATGAGTCATGGAAATGGAATGTACAGTTCAGAATGGGGAATACAGTCAGTAATAATGTAATCTCTTCATATGGTGATAGATGTTAAGTGGACTTATTGTGGAGATCATTTTGAAAGGTACAAAAACATCAAATTACTATGCTGGGCACCAGGAGCTGACACAGTATTGTAGGCCAATTATACTTCTAACAACCAAAGAGAAAGTGAAAGTTGCTCAGTTGTGTCCAGCTCTTTGAGACCCCACAGACTATACAGTCCATGGAATTCTCCAGGCCAGAAAATGGGAGTGGGTAGCTGTTCCCTTCTCCAGGGGATCTTTCCAACCCAGAGGTGGAACGCAGGTCTCCCACATTGCAAGTGGACTCTTTACCATCTGAGCCACCAGGGAAGCCCTCCAACAAGCAAACAAACAAACTTGTAGAAAAGGAGATCAGATTGCTGGTCAACAGAGGCAGTGGGGGAGAGGGAGATTTAAATGAACAAGGTTAAAAAGTACAAACTTCCAATTATAAGATAAATAAGTACTAGGAATGTAACATACA